>NW_027526445.1:171003276-172203276 GCF_048455015.1 Haemaphysalis longicornis
ACTAGAAATGGGAGTGAAGGAGCTTCGAACGGTGTGCCCAAATGTGCAAGTCTTCGTAAGCGCTGTACTCGAGATCATTGGGAGAGGGGGGATGTGGAAAGGGAAGTTCTGGGGGGTAAGCGGAGACATCAGGGAGCTGAGCAAGGCGCTGAGTTTCACTGTCATAGACACCAATAGTAATGCCCGAGGAGTTGGCGGGTAAAGGGCGTTCCAGCGTGACGGAGTCCACTTCAGCGGGCAGGTGGAAAGTTCATCGGGCGACCACACGCAGCGCGACCAGTGGTTGTTTTAGGGGGGGGGGGGGGGGGGGGGGGGGAGGGCAAAGGTATTAGCGAAGATGGCGTAGACAGGGAGAAAAGGGGGATAGCAATGTTGGCACAGAGGGTGCTCGCCGACGGAAGTGATGACGACGGGGCGCTAAGAGAGGGGCAGAATTGAGATAGCGTACATAAACATGCACGGTGGCAGGAAAAGAGAAATGGATGGGGATTCGTAAGCAGTTACAAGAAGATTTCTGCGTGGACGCCGTTGATAAGACGAACGTACGGGACCTGAAAGAACCTCCGGCAATCGGAGAGTATGTATGGGAAGGTTGTAAGCGGACGGGTGGGTGGAGGAAAGGCGGAGGAGTGGGAATGCTGATCCACTAGGGGGCTAATTGGAGGAGAGTTATAGAAGACTTAAGAACATGTGCGGGTGAAAGGGATGGCTTTAGGAGTGTCGTACCTGTGGACCGGTAAGGAGAGCAAACAACACAATGAAATACTGGTGGACCCCGATATGGTGGAAAAAGGACATCGAGGATTTCAAAACGATCCTTGCAGGTACCATTGGTAGGGAACATGAACGCCCACTGAAGATGTAGACGGGTACATTTAATGCTAGATATGCGTGAGGACCAGAACCTAATCATAGTGAATACGGAAGAAAAAGGCGAGGGTCAAATGACGTGGAAGTGTGGCAGGAGACAGTCGAGTATCGACTACTGCCCCCTCTCGGGAAGACTGATTGGTTGGAAGGAAAGAGCATGGATAAGGAAGGGGGTCGCAATTTTGGCAGTGACCACAAGCGTATACACCTGATATTTGGGAAACTGGGGTGCGCATAACCGGAATCACCGGGGTAGTACACAAAGTTAAGCAGAAGCTGACGGAAAGAAACCCTGGCGAAATATAGGAATATGACAAGCTCATCAAAATTATGCCGCAATGTATAGTCGCGACAGAAAGGGCAAATCCATCGAGGGGAAAGAAAATACCAAAAAAAGATGTTGAAACTCAGAAAACCATGAGGCTATAGAGAGGCGCAAGAAGTTGTCTAGAAAGCACAGACAGGCCAAGAGGACAGGGAGACCTAAAATCGGAGCAATATACGCAAAAAACTGGAATGACAGCAATTAGTTCAGGCGACAATAAACGGGCACAGCGAGCGATGGGTGGCGAAAATACGAGGGAGGGGTAGAGACGCGCCGATAAAGTTTGAGTCATGTGCGGATATTAGGGAAACGCACGAGACCCACAGAAGCTGACACTATACAAAACGAATAGGGGCAGATGCTCAAGAGAGAGGACGCATTGACATACCTCAATGAAATGGTCACGGAGAAATTCTGTAAGGTGGATGAAGCAGCCTAGAAGCGACAAATTGGTGTCACGACAGGAAGGCCGGGTTGTCTATATAGATGGGGACAAGTTCCAGAGGAAAAAAAAAACAGAAAAAGGTCACCAAAAATTCCGCGATAGGCACGGATGGGACACTGAGTTGAGCAACCAATCAGGGCGAAATAGGAAGGGAAAGATACTACTAGGCATCAGCACTTGGATAGAAAAGGTAATACTGCTATCGGTACCCGTTTCAGATGCCGGAAAACTAGTTCCCTCTTCTGAAGGAGGAAACATTTAATGGAGCGAATAATAAGCGCGTACAGAAGAGAAGAGACGTGCTTATTGATCTTTCCAATAAGTGTGGTATGTATTTTCCGCAACTTGTAATGAAGTGATCAGTTGACAGTCTGCGCTTGTGGTGTGTGTTTCTGTCCGTCCTTCGTCGAAATATGCACTGTTCACTCCTTTGTATCTCACCACGAACTAACCCCCCATGGTAGCCTTTTGAAAACAGTAAAGAATCAACGTGATAGGGGAAGGAATCATTTCGCCCTTTTGAATTGAGATTTTGCGCTCCGGTCATGTGGAGCACGTGCAATGATTGGAGGTAGCAAAAGGGTACATTCGAGGGTAAATGTAACGGTCTTGTTGGTACATTATATCGTCTAAACAGCGCAGAAGACGAGGTGTGAGAATGCACTACACCAGTGATTCTCAGCTATGACTGCCCCGAGGACCCCTTTTGGCCTTGCGACAGTGGTGGTGGACCCCACGATGGAGCATATGTTGAGCGGTGTCATAACGTCAAATAATTTGCACTGGAACGTACGTCGCCCATACACTTATCCCATGTCCGCCTTTTCTGCTTGGCGTTAATGATTATGCGTGTCATAATGTTAAACAATTTGCTGTTGAATCTAAAAGCCTCCTAACACCCATATACCGCCTTTCCTGTGTCTATTTTTCTCCCTTCTCATACCTGGCACGTTACGCAGAAGCAGATGTTAAAATAAGTACAACGCGAAGCAACTAAACGCACGTGTAATGCGGCGAAGCCACCTTTCTCGATTGCAAAAATACGGCAAAATCGAGAAAAGAATGGTGGCGGGAAAAGTTTTGAGGGAGGCTTCGCGGACCCCTCAAATGTTCTCGCGGACCCCCTGGGGTGTCCGCGAGAACCACTGCACTACACTTTCCACTTACTGTGGCCGAAGGGATAGGGAGATCTTCGAAGCATACCAAATCAACAAGAAAGGGAGCGATTGCATAACTAACCGTCGCTGTCACTGCTAGATAAGGAAATCGCTTACCTAACATGACTAGTCGTCTAGAAATCGTCACGTGGCGTAAAAGATCCTTGTTGCCATACTGACTATTAAGTTATCCCTTCTTACGTCATAAGTTTATATTCTGTCGTTTTTTCTTCTCATCGGCATCCCTTTTCAGGTATATTTTCCTGCAAATTAAAATGCGCACAGTTGTTCGTCAGCACTTGTGCCGTCTGTTCCATCCATAGTCCAGTCTTCCCTGCTGTTTTTAAACGTTATAAGGAACTGAGCAGTGCAGATTCCGGGTATTTTCGCTATATTTCGTCCAGAATATGTTACATATTGAGATAGTAAGACCTCATAACAATGACGAGGTTGCATGTCCGAACCATTCTGTAACACGTGAAAATCCTTTTCAGAACCATCTGTTTTTTTTACGTGAACACCTTCGTCGGCTTTAACTGCGTTGGGGAGGGGATATATGACTAGTCACACGGGAGAAGATGCGCGTGACTGAAGGGAGTCACATCCCCTTACAATCCAGTGTAATATAAGCTGGGTTGTAATGTTACCCACTAACTAAGACATTCGAAAGGAACACACCTTGTGTCTCATGAGATCTCAATACGATCAGGCGAGCAAGGGGCAGCACCGCACCTCTAAGTCAAAGCGAGAGGGGGCCTTAAAATGTTTTGCCTGGGACCTCGAACGTTCCGGTAATCCAGCTTTTCGTAGGTAGCGAGTGTACATTATAACCTTCAAGAGCGGGAGTAACTATGACTCTTGTTTCCCCCGCGGAAGCATGGGAACTTGAATCGCCCAATGGCTAGGAGCAGTAACGCGCTACTGTTATCAAGCGTGTGAGGAGGCCGGGGTGTCAACGTTGCCTATAACTAAGTCACGCGACGGTACACACCTTGTGTGTCATCGGTTTATCAAATATAATGGACACGAGCCGGAGCCCATTGGATACCTCTGTAACCCATTCGGGGGCCTAAACGGTGTTGGTCCATTTTGCGGGGGTGCTGGCATGCCCCAGTAAGCCTGCTTCTGCGGAGCGCGAGTGTCGAGTTATGGAGGGTGGTAGAACTGGCCCTTTAGGGTGGCCCCATCGTCCACGAGGTTCTCGCTGGGGAACGGCGGAACCTCCGAAAGGGGGTGAAGCTAGGCTTACAGGGGTCACCCACTGGCTGCGCAGCATTTGGATGACAGTCGCAGGGGTGGAAATCTGAGTACCGTTACTTGAGCCGACTGGGCAATTTCAAGCGGATCTCTACTCCCCCTGCCGATAGAGGTGGTTGGTTTTGCTTTCCGTCTTTCCGTCACACCTTGAGAGGAGACCGCTTGGACCTCTGCCTTTGTTTTGGAGGGTAAGTCATCGGCGCAGTCGTTGCTCCGCGAGGGCGTTGGTGCTGCCCCCCTGCGTTCCACGGGGGAACCTTGCAAGTCGGTCTGCGTTTTCGTGGGCCTGTCCACGGGAATCGGGGATCCAGGCCTTCTTGTTCAAACCCGTGCGACTGATGGTCTATCAGAGTGAATCCTGCAGGTGTGGACTTGGGAATGCGCGGAGGGATCTATCCCTCTCCGGGCGTTCCAGTTCCCTGTGTCTTCCCCTTAGGGGAAGTTTCTCTTGCTCGCCCACCAGAGGCCGGTGGACGATGTGTAGACCGCCCGTTCTCAATGATGAAACTTGCCTCGAACCGTTGAGGCGGATCTCTACTGGTCTTCGTACGTCTGGCATGGCAACCTGTGACTACTAGCCAGAGGCCCCGCCAGACGATGCTCTTCCAGTGTAATACCGGCTGCACAGCCGAGGTCCGAGGTAGCGCAAGCCCACGTCAGCTTGCGCTGCACTGGTCTTGCGCTACCTCGGACCTCAGCTTTGCATAGGGCAGCTGCAGGGGTGGAAAAATGAACGAAGGTCATCCTGAAGGCCGGGTAATTAGCGCGGCTTTGAAAACCCTACTGTGGAAGAGGCCCCAGATGGTAGGTGCTTTCGTCGACACCATTGAAGATACTGGCTCGCAGTTTCTGAAGAGTGGGTCGATGCGTTTACCAGGCAAGCCTCTTGAATGGGGACGGCAGGCGTGACAACACCGCACCACCCGCACTTTACACGAGTGCTAGGTTAGCTTGCACAAAGGCTACGATGCTTCCCATGTATGACTGATGGGTGATCACTGCACGCCAGACTTCGAAAAGCCATGGACCCTCTGCATTTCCGGTGAGTTCGTTGCTTTTTATGACCTCTCTGGGTATGGGTACTGTTAATAAAGAGGTTGATAAACCAGGAAACTATCGCTCGTTCTCGGCGACTACAGAGGGCCTCATCTCTGAAGTAAATGAAAAAAATTCAGAGGGGCAGAGTTTCCGCCCGTTGGACTTTGGGTTGCTAGGAAATCGCGTCAAACCAGCTGGGTCGGGCTCGCTTAGGCAGCAAAGCATAAGTTCATGCCACAAGGCCACAGGAGAGCGGGCTTTCAGTATGGTGTGTATTCAGGAGGCCGAAAATTTGATATGTTAGAGAGTTACTACAATGTAAGGTTCTAGTTTTTTAAAACGATAGCTACGAAACCTGAAAGGAAATGGTAGGGTACTGTAGCAAACACTTTTCGAGCGGTAAAGATTTTCCTACGAAGTGCGTGGCCTCGGTAGCGCTACCGGGAAGCAAGCTAAACTAGCGTTTCCCTTCACCCTGCACGTGCGTATACGCCCATTTGAAAAACTTGTTTTATATAACCTGTTGTAAAACCCGTTTTATAAACTATATAACCTGTTTTAGAGAATAGCATTGGGCTGCTGTTTTCAGAGCATTGAGTGTCATGTTGCCCGACTATAGGAGACGGGACTTCTGCCTACGTCTGCATACTACATGCGAGAAGGCTGTCCAATTCGTACAACCCCCTCTGGCATCTATAAAGGTCGGGGACTGTATGATGGGTAAAATACCAGTCATAGCCCGAATTCGGAGCTATTGGGAAAAAAATAAGCAAGCGTAGCATTCCCAAAAGGAGAAAACTAAGGCGCGTAAGCAGTGCTGACGGCCTGTTTGTAACCATAGACAGGAATGCCTCTTCCCGAGGTTCGTTCAATGCAATAAAAGCTGTTGTCTCAGTTGCTTTTAATGTTTGAGTGCGCATGCGCAAGACTCAAGATGTTTAATGCACGACTGCATCGTCATTCGTTAAAAGGCCATTGCAGTTACCTATAAATTGTGCAAAGCGCAATTGTCCATTCCTCGCTATACGGTTGCCGCGCGGCGATCAAGGAGGAGGAAAATTATTTCGCCCGAAAAAGGGATGGCATTTTAAAGAACTCTTTTTCCCCATGTGATAGATTTTTATTACTGGCTTATAGCTTGTAGGTGTGTGACAGCTGCTAGGAAACTATTGTCCTATGTTGTTCCTTCAGCATAAGGAGAGGTGTGGAATAGCAGTATCTCTTGTATGGATATACTACAGTTAATAGCCACCGTCTGTACCATCTTATTCGCCTCTACCATGTCAGGTTTAGCCATTTTTCACAATTTTTCTATTGATCTGAATTATGAACTGGTGCGCTCCAGTCACCTGGTGTAATGACGAGCAGCTGAGGAGGCTGTCACTCGGAGGAAAGTTGCATCTTGCTGACGACCCGAATCGACGTTGCGGAATTCTTCAGGTAGAAAAATGTTCCGGTAAAAATTTATTACGTGGACAAACTGATGTTACGGATTGTTTCTGCATACTACTCGATCTTAGAGCAGTTACAACCTGACATTTCTGGCATTACACTATGCAGCTGGTGGACGTATGATTTTTGTTTTTGCGTCCGCGCGGATACACAAGGCGTATGTGCTTAAGGTACAGATTTGTAACCTATATGTTTTGTACTTCTGTGAATTTTTTACACGTGCTTTCTTTGGCAATGTGTAGCTGGTCTGAACCTCAATTGTGGAAGTTGACTTCATTGAGGTTGCTGCTAAGGAAAATTGCCAAGGCAAGATATTTGAAGTAAGCCGATATGGGATTGTTGATTTTTAAACACCATCGGCACGACGTGGGCTTACGCCCAGTAAAAAAATTATACAGGAGTGCACATCAAATCGTTTTCACTAAAATGAACGTGCTGGGCACAGGCGCCGACCCTGCGTATCTTCAGAGCCCGTCGGTTTGTTTACCGTCAAGCGTAGCACCTTACTTTAGCAGTATCTTTACAAGAATCGGCGTTTTGAGCACAGTCGGTAAGAAAAAAGGACACGGGTATTTTCAGGTATATAGATGACAACCTTGTGTTTACTGTCCTGCAATCGTAAAATGACCTGTACAGCACATATTGCAGGTCTTCAAGAAGAGTAGTTCCCGGCTAGATGCTTCGTAAAAAGTTACTGTACATGCGTGGGTCATGAGCCTGCAGCTAACTTTGGAAGAGTGCCACGTTCGCTGCAGTTTTTCCGTCAGTGCTGGAAATAGAGCTCGGGCCCTTTGAAAGCGGCCCTTTGAAAGTGTTGAACAGTGGCATCGCAAAAAATTCAAAATGTCAGCCTTGTCGAATATTGTTAATATGCGGTAGATTGTTTTAGAATGCACGTTTCCATCATGACAGAGCGCGACTGGTTACCAAGGTTGCAGTTTGACCAGATCTGGCGATATAGTGAAAAGAAAAACGAAGCGATCTTCGGAGTCAAGTTCCGTCTTGAGCCGCGAAATGCCTAGTAGGGTGTGCACAGGTTAGAAGTGCCAGCCAGCCTTTCAATGCCAAAGTGAAATGGGCTGTCACGTTAACTGCGCAGAAAATGGTAGAATGCGAAGTGGTTGTACTTTATTGCACCCCGCTATTTTGTGTCTTTTGTGCAGACAGCCAAGTGGTTGCCTAAACGCGAGCCCCATCGAGCACTTTCAAGGAATGTCGCAGGCGCCACTTAGTCTGATCCCGGAAGGGAGTTCCAAGTGAAACCCCATATTTGACGATCGTTTGTTTCACTCGTATGCAGACCACAGCACGAGAAACCTTAAGCCTTCCGCATCAGAAAATGAGGGAAAATACATGAGGGAAACAGGATGGAAAGTTGGGGAGTTGGTAGGTCGACATGATGTAAAAACATCGTGTATTTCGTCCTACCGCACTGTTTTTACATCATGTTACATGAGGGAAAGCTAGTCATGCACTGGAAAAAAACTATCGCTTTCAGCCGGCGAAAGACTTGTTAAAAAAGAGGCAGCTAACTTCTGCGAACAATTGAACTTGCTTCCTCAACAAAAAAAGCATCGAAGCAGCAAAGATGGACTGTTTAAAAATATTTTTTTCAGTAAAAACCCACAAGGAAGGCTTGCACCTTAAAGAGAAGGGGTCATGGCAGGGCGTTATGTCCAAGTTTATTCAAAAGAATTTAAACGATGCCCAAAAGCGATGCCCAATTGTCCGTAACGCTGTCGTTCAGACGGCTTGGCGCCGAGTGGTCTAGCGAGAAACGCATCTTTCACGCCGTTGGTTTAAATGCTCGAGCACTGCAGAAGTTCTAACCCGAAATTATAATGATGCAGTTACAGTGTCATGACGTATTGTAGTCACAGCAGACGCCTTATTCTGTGCACGATTACGTACACCGCACTTCGAGCAGGAGCATTGCAGCTGCGGGGTATTTTCACATTAGCTGCTTGTCCAATTGCCTGCCGATTTTTCCTGTCAGAATCGTCACTAATTCGGCATTCGGCAAAAGAACACATACTTCAAATGCTAAGACGTGGTTACCCCTTCTGCCTACAGCATCCTAATCCCTGATGGGCACTTTTCACAGTGAAAAAGGTCTCATGTGGTGACAACTACTATAGCCGAGTTGCAAGCAAATTTGTACAACATATCTCGCCTTTGTGGAGGCGAAATATCCCATGATTCACAGTTTTCTTCAAGCTCAGCAGCAGTTATGTGAACGAGGGGATCCATTTGTCTTCACACCTGATGAGCTCGACAACCAATTGTTCAAGCATGCAATTTGTAGCACGAATTTCATTACCATAATTGATGAGCTGAAAATGTTTGAATCTAGTACAAACAATTTAGTTATTCGATCTACAGGCGATCGAACAACAGGGGGTAACAAAAAGATATTCCAGGTTGACAACGACGCAAAAATCCGCCAAGAAGCCAGGCATATTGCGTAGAAAGCATACAATTTCATCAAGAGTCTTGGAGTCAAGAAAGAATCGATACCTCTAGTGCATCTGCCAAATGGATGGAAAGGGAACCTGTCATTTTTATCTCCATGGGACACTCGTAATATCATCAAGGCACCGCTGCGTGTCGCGGCACCTGAAAAGCTTGCCGCGAAGGAAGGGATTGTTGCTGATAAATCTAAGAAAGCTGCTGAACTGCGTAGACGGGAAAACTGCTTGGGAAACCGAAAAAATATAAATTAAAATTGTGCATACAAATAAATGCACACTATAAATATAAATGCAGTGAAAACACTACACTACCTTCGAAAAATTGAGAAATACCTACGTTTGAATTAATGGGCGTTGCGTGTGTGTATTCCGATGTTTGAATGTGTAAGTTGTACAGTTTGTATTTTTTTTGGCACATATTTATTAAGGAAGCGAATGATTGAGAAACGCCAACGCAGCTTAGAAAATCAATTATACTACAAGGATGACACTACGCGCATTAGAGTATTAACGTATAACTAAGCAGCCAAAATTTTCCCACTGAATTTTTATCAAGCGAATGGTGACCCATCATTTATATGAAGAATGATATGTGCACGACAGTACGTAACAATGAGTTGCGTAAATAACCAGAATCTGTATCTTGATTCCTATTTGAATATTCCTGGCCACATGTCGGCTTTGGAAATTGCACCGCAGTAAATGAAAGCGTGTGGTTCGAGGTATTCGATTCAACAAGTTCCGGAAAACACCCGGAAGCCAGATCTTAGCCTCCCTATTACATCAGAACATTATGTGGCATGACGAAGTGCCTGCTACCATTTCCGATGACATTAAGGCTAACCTATCAGCATTCAGGGCTTTGCTATTGGCCAGTAGTGGAATATGGTAAACAACAAACGTGCAGCCCAGCTTGCAATGTTCTGCATAACTCAATGAAACTTCCAATTGGTTAACGTAGCCATTACCAGAGTCCTTCAATGCTTTACTGGTCACGAAACTGCTCCGTAACTCAATGGGAGAGCTTCATATGCTGCGTTTGGCCGCCGCGTGGTGGCGCCACCCTCTCACTGAGGTCACTCCTCGGGCGGCGTTGCGCTGGCTCGAACGGCGGAGCCGCGACGAGTTGTGTTTGTTTTGTGCGGGAAAAAAATGTAACGTGCATATCGCGCTCTAGTGATGCGACTTAAGTAGTGCAACGACGATGTCGAACATGAGTTGCGTCCCGGGATGTCGTTCCTTGTACAACGATACCACAGAAAATGTTTGCTTGTTCTTTTGACCGAGCGACGGGCAGCTGTGTGACAAATGGAGGGGCACCATTCCAAGGCAAGCAACGGGAGATTTCAGCTTAGATTATAAGTGTGCGACAGTGTGTGGAAATGCACTGTGTGTGAGAATGGAAAAAGCAATGTACCCTTTTGAGAGCATCGTGGACCTAGAAATGTACAAGGCTAACTTAAAGCCGGATTTGTGTCATATCAGTCAGGTTGTAGCGGTGCTTCATTGCCTGTTTGCAAACTTGTATTACCTTGCGCTCAGGCTCGCGTGTAAAAAAGCTTTGGGACGTCCTTGTGGTTTTACTTTTCATATTTCCGCGAATTATCCCTTAGGGTTCGTTTTGTTTGTTTTGTAACCGCGCGTGGCCGATTCCGGTTTCTTATCTGCCGTTTCAACCAGAGCGCCCGTTTGCTCTTTGTTGTACGTCCCGTTGGGCAATATTGTTTGATATGGAAAGGGTGCCACCTTGTCGCTAACTTGATTTTTTGTTTCTCCGACAATGTACTCGATCCCATTTCCATGGATCTGAAATTAATAACGTTCCAAGAGTAATGCATGCATAGCAAACTCCGCGCAACTCACTTTATCGACGTTCATCTGTTCACGTCACACTGCGGACTGCTTCTTCGACGTTTGTGTTTCATTCTAGTCTTTTGTAGTGCAGGAGATCGCTAGTTCGCTGTATTCAGAAAAGCTTTGCGTCGTTCTTGGCTACGTGGCAATATTCTGTTTCCTCCGTGTGCTGCACATCGCAGCGCGAAAAAAATAAATTTTTGTACGCTGGACCACGTTCTTTTGTTTCCCTTCGTAACATTGAAATTTTTTGTTGCGTGTGATAAAATCATTTTCATTGTCATTTTTTTTGCTTTCTGTTTTTGCAAGGATTGCAAAGCGTGGAAGCAGAAGGACACACGGTGCAACATATACAGGGTGTTCCAGTGAACACTTTCAAAAATTCCTGAAGGTAGGCTTTTCAAGAAAAATAGGAATTCTCTTAAGGAACAAGCTATCAGGTTCGGCGGACGTCAGCAGTTATGAGAAACACGCGAATTACATAGTTAATTAACTAAAACTCTGTAATGAACTTTTTAATTAGCGAAGTTTGGTGGTTATTGCCAATGGCGAGTTTGTAGCCACGGAGACGACGATAACGGACCAGTTTTTAAAGCAAAGAAAAATGCACTCTGTAGAGCCCTGCAGCCCGCAAAAATCAAGTTTTTTCCCCCCATGAAACCGAAACGCAGCGCACATGCTGCGCCAGAAGTTTAGTGCAAACGCAACATCCGCTGATGACGTGTTGCAGTGACTTTGTCGCCCAATTCAAAAAGGCTCTGGTGATTCCCCGCTCTAGGGAATTAGCTGATATCAACTCCATCGCCTGTTGTATTTTTTCAATGATCAACGCTCACCTTATACCACGGCTAGCGTTATCTTTTGTTTCGTTGGTAGGCGCAAGAAAGAGGCTAGCCATTGCCCACAACACGGTCGCCCGTTTCGGGAGTCCTAGTGGGCGTTGGCGACAGTTTTGCTTTTCTTTTTTTATTGTCTCAACCAGATCTGACGCAGATACCCGACGTGCAAGATGTGAAACGTCACCATCCGTTCCTTTTTTTTTTCGTTAGGTTTATTTGCTGTTCGTTTATAATCGCTGTGTGTTAGAAAGCGCATCAGACAAAGGAAAGGTTTGTTTGCTGGGCGAGGAGGGCTTTCGCGGCTGTGGCTGCTTGCTGAGCTAGGCTTCCTAGCTAGGGAAAATTGTACTTACATTTCGAATCGGCCGCCACATTCATTGAAACACGTCACCAGCCGACGTTGCGTTCGCTCAAGGCTTTTAGCGCTCCTTCAGCGCGGAGTTTCGTTTTTGAGCGGAAAACAACGACAGGTTTCCTCACGCTACAGGGCTTTAAACACCGACTTTTTTGTTGTTTTAAAAACTGATATGAAATCGCCTTCTGTGGGGCCACAAAATCACCATTGACAACTACCACCAAACTCTGCTAATTAAGAAGTTCATTAGTAGAGTTTAATTACCCACGTAACTAATGTACACACCCTTGATACTATCTGGTGTCCGCCGCAGCTAGCAATCTCCTCCTGAAGGGGGTTTCTTTTTTTCTCGAAGAGCCTATTTTTAAGAATTTTTGAAAGTGTTCGCTGAAACACCTTGTATCTCTTCGTGTCTTGATCCTTCGCGTTTCTGCAGCGTTTTTATATGTTTTCAAGCATGTACACACTCATCGAAACGACAATACTATTGGGCTATCTCTTTTAGCGTTCTGTGCATTCCAGAGCAATAAACGGATTCATTAAGCGTAGTCTGAACGACGCCTGCTTGGTTTCTTTCAGTTTTTTTTATTGTATTATCGATAGGCCCGCAGCAGTCCGTGACTACACAGCTACCCTATGTGTGGTAGTTACAACTTTGCTTTAAGAAAAGAAGCAATATAGATTTAAAATCCGTAAACACGACGGCGCAGCGCTTGTGCCAGAGCACATAAAAGCCGTTGCCGTTCGCGGCCGAAGTTTACGGTAACTTACTTCGAAAAATAAAACCCCATTGAAGGCAGGTGATTAATACAATAACCGGACTATTCATCGCTAACTACTACGAAAAAAAACGCAGTTAATCAGCGCGCAGACACCAAAAGCAGCGAGCGTTTGCACGCCAAGAGCTGGCCAATACGCCGCACGCGCGGCGGCTGGATGACCTTCGTGCGGAGGTGGCGCCTGTAGCGGCGCGCGCGGTCCCTATATGAACGGAGAGCCGAAGTTTCGTGACCAGTAAAGTATTGAAGGACTCTGCCATTACGTAAAAAAAGTTTCAATTGCCAAATGGGATACATTTGAAAATATTTTTTGAAACCCTGTGGTGCTACTTCCAGGATGACCAGCTCAAGAAAGCTCTGCGTATAAAAGGAATGCAAATAGTTGCAGGTCAGCTGGCGGACGAGAACAAAGTTCTGCCACTATGCCAACTTTGCGCGCAATTCGGGAACTAAAGGCGAGTGTTGTACATCCACCTACGTGAATTTGCGCTTGATCTTATCAAGAGCAGGGACAAGCTGCCTTATTATCACTTTTCAATACCAGGCCTCCTAGTGAGGCTGTTTGTAATAGATAAGTGGAATGACTTCAAGAAAATCAGGAACTTTTTTGGATAGCACTGGGAGAGGTTGTTTGCCTTTCTTATTACCAGTAACGTTATTCAAGAGCTGATTACATCAGCCAGTGTATTCGCCCTTTCAATAAAAAAAGTTACAGCCGCCAGAGCGGCGCAATCAGGATGATGAATAGATTAGCCAAATGTCAGAAGAAATGCTCGGAATCATGTTGGAACCAATGGAACGGCCGGCTGGCGTCATAGCCACAGGCTACAAAGGTAAAATCCGTGACTACTTCCCAATAAAATGTGTAGTGGCACGCTTTGTGTTACCAAACTTCAGTTGGCAGTTAGCGGCTGTAGTCTTATTCGCCTGTGTCTGTGTCTGTAATAGCGTTGTTCCAAAGCCACCAATCCTGCGAGGTGTGAACCGCAGTTTTTCAGTAACCCGGTGTAAAGTAGAGCCCGCGAGATTGACTTATTGAGCTTTCCTTCAAAAGGATATGTCTAAAAATGTAGGTTAGAAATCGCCAGCTCCCACATACTGCCCTTGTACCCGTGAAGACGCGCCAGCACACAAAAACAGGTGCTCCACCCGCGTAGTGTAATGGAAGGAAGATTGGCGTTTAAGTGCTATATTACCTGCAGCTGTACATAAACACAATATTGCTCCCTAGATTTCGTGTTCGATGATGACGGAACAATGCAACCCGCCTCTGCTCTACCTGCCACGAGTAGCTCTGATCGTTGACAGCCACTTTAACCCATATGTGCCCAGTGTGCTCCATGAAGGAAGCTTTTTTAATGGGCTCTAACACCGTTTTTTTCCTGAATAAACACATCGGCACACTACCGTGAATAAAACTAGCATCTGCCTTTGTGCAAGCCTACAGAGTGCTTTCCCTTTTTATACCACGTGCGGGACTGCACCCTCCAGGCGAACGCACGCACTATACGAAAGATGCCATGAAGCCAAAGAAAAAGTAAGTTATGACAGTAAGTAAGTTATTTACCCTGGAATAATTTCAATAATGTTTGGACCGCCTCATAAGAGTTGAGAAATTGACAAGGCTCAGCTCTGTGGGTCAAACTTCAGGTAGTCATAAGTTAGGAAGAGCTAAACCATGCTGTCCTATATTTGGGACACTGGGCAAATATGGCGTCATGGGGCTATGTGATTAATCAGACCAGTAGCAACCACTACAAAATTTTACCATGGTTCTGCTTCTTTCACGCGCCACTTGTGGACACGGCACGCCATTTGGTGTATAATAGATGAATTTTTTTGTTTGGGTCGTTTTTTTCGTCGGGTATTTTGGAAAGGCTTTTATATTACGTGTGTTGGTTCGCCCTTTTTTTCCTCCACACTGCAGGCCTAGCGTTTCTATCTCTGTAATAATAACAAATAACATGCACTTGCGAACTTTTACGCTAAGTAGATAATATGAATACGAGCTGATCCCGTTTTATGCTTTTTTTAGGGAAGGAATACCATGTCTGGTGTTTTATGCGGAAACATGATGATGATGATGATGATTTTGGGTTTAATGGCGCAAGGCCGACAAAGGCAAAGAGCGCCATGACAATGATGAAAGAGATTAGAAAGATTTGTAAAGGAGGCACTAGTTTAAAAAGCTTTACTCAGGGGGTTGGTGTATAGGGCCATAATTAAAGCATAGTGAGTATACTAAGATAAATAGTGTATAGGGTCATATTAAAACAGTGAGTGCAAGCACCTAAGGTGTAAAGTCTCAGGTTCCACCGCTGTTTTAAAACACATAATGAACACAGGTGAGGTTATGGTCTATATGATATGTATTTTAAAAAGTCTACATCTGCTAGGTAACTAAAAACTTTTTTGTATGGGAACATTGGATGGTCTGATAAAAATAGTGAAGGGTGCAAGGGAATGTTATATGTGTAAGCTTCATTAAAATGACGTTTCCTTTCAGTGATGCACATGTCACACTCAATAAGTATATGAAGGACAGAAAGCTGACCCCCACATCGATGGCACTGTGGCTTGTTTGCGTCTGTTAAAAGGTATGAGTGTGTGATGTGTGTGTGGCCAATTCTTAATCTGCATAATGCTACCTCTACAAATCTGTCATGTTTTTCAGCAGGGGGCTTTTCTATTTTGGGCTTAACGATATGTAGTTTATTCTCTACTTCTCTGTCCCATTGCTGCTGCCAGTGGTCCCGCAGCTTCCTTCTTACAAAAGGTTTCAGATCTTGATATGGGACCTCGTTTACGTCTATGCTGCTTCGAAGGGCGGCAGCTGCAGCACTACGGTCAGCAGCTTCATTTCCAGCAATGCCGCAGTGGCCAGGAACCCAGCAGACTGTGACAACGAGTTTCAGGCCATAAGCCGAGTAGAGCTCTTAAAACACAATTAAAAGTGGGGTTTCTACTGACCTTCCGAGATGAAAGATTTGAGACGACGCTCAGAGAGTCCGTGTATATAACTGAGTTCTTAATTTTGTTTTGAAGAATGGTTTAAAGCCAGTAGTATACCGTACGCCTCTGCAGTGAATATACTTGTGTTCGTGTTCATCGTTTTGGACACATTAAGTAGGGGGCCATTTGCAGCACAGGATACGGCTGTGGTAGTTTTTGAGGCATCTGTGTAAAATTCAGCTGCGTTGTATTGGTCTTGGAGGAACAGAAAATGCTGAGTGATGACAAAGTTTGGTACATTTTTCTTATGTATTTCTCTAAAGGACATGTCACAGTGAATTGGGAAAGTGTCCCACGGAGCGACCAAATCATAAACTGAGGTACAGTAGACATCAGTGAGAGGAACTTGGAACTCGCTGACGAGGTGTGAAACTGCCAGCGGGAAAGGTGGAGCTATGGATGGCCGGTTTTCAAAGAGATGATCAGTTGTGTTATTTTTCATTATGGTATTCAGAGGGTGTTCCTTCAAAGAAGTCGTCTTTGCGGCATACATCAGAGCAGTGTAGGCGCGCTGGTACCCTAGAGACCACTGGTTTGATTCGACATGAAGGGATGGAATAGGACTTGTTTGATATGCCCCTGTGGCCAAGCGAAGCCCCAAGTTGTATACTGGGTCCAACATTTTGAGTGCTGTTTTGGTTGCAGACTGGTATACAATGCAGGCGTAGTCTATTCTTGACCTAACGACACTATTAAGAAGTGCTAGCAGACATTTTGTATCCGTACCCCAGGACTGATGAGATAGTATCTTTAAAATGTTCATTGTTTTCAGGCATTTTACTTTTAGTAATTTAATGTGTGGTATGAATGTGAGCTTGTGGTCGAGCAAAATACCTAGAAACCTGTGTTCCTTTTTCACTGGTATGGGCTGACCTCCTAACGTGATACAAGGAAGAGGCTGTACACCGCGTATCCTAGAAAAGACAACAACAGCACTTTTATCAGCGTTAAACTTAAAACCATTTCTTTCAGCCCATGTAACCAGCCTGTTGACACTTAATTGGATTTGACGTTCACATATCGACAGATTACAGGATTTAAAGCTAACTTGGATATCGTCAACGTAGGCAGAGTATGAAACAGTCCGAGGCAGCACAGTTTTGAGAGAACTCATTTTAACAATGAACAGTGAACAGCTCAGCACTCCTCCCTGGGGTACGCCATTTTCTTGAACAAATGTTCTAGACAGGGCAGTCCCCACACGGACACGAAATGTGCGATCAGACAAATAGTCTTGAATAACATTGAGTATATTGCCACTAAGGCCAAACGACTGCAAGTCCAATAGAATGCCATATCGCCACGTTCTATCGTAGGCTTTCTCCATATCAAAGAATACAGAGAAGCAGTGCTGTTTATGGACAAAAGCGTCTTTAACATACGATTCAAACGCAACCAGATTGTCTGTAGTTGATCTCCCAAACCTAAACGCTGCCTGATTTTTGTCTAGAACACCATGAAACTCCAGAAAGTAAAAAATTCGCCGGTTTATCATTTTTTCAAGGAGCTTACACAAACAGCAGGTCAGGGCAATAGGCCTGTAACTAGCAGCAAAGGACGGTTCTTTCCCCTCTTTTAGAAGAGGTACAACGATTGCCTCTTTCCATGCTTTTGGAAAGCGGCCTTTCTGCCATATTTTGTTAAAGATGGAGAGTATTGTGTAAAGTGTGTCAATGTGTAAGTGCCTGATCATCTCATAGCTGATTCTGTCAGCTCCAGGGGCTGACTTACCACATGTGGACAATGCAGTAATTAGTTCGGGCATCGTAAATGGTGCATTGTATCCTTCATTTGAGCGTTTGTTCACACAAAGGGGCTGGCGCTCAGCTGCTTTCTTATGCTGTAAGAATGTTTGTGTGTAATGAGAGGAACTGAATACGTTTTCAAAATGTTTGCCGAGAGCATCTGCTTGGTCTTTTATTGTGTTACCGACACTATTTACAAGGGGAGTAGGGTTGGTATTGTAGCCTTTTAGTTTCTTTATCCTAGTCCATACTTTGCGAGAGTCTGTGTAAGAGTTTATAGACGATATAAACCTTGTCCACCTTTCGTTTTTTGCTAAGCGCCGTGTCCGCTTTCCTTTGGCTTTTGATTGATTGTAGAGTTTAACGCGCCGACGCAACGCAGGCGATGAGGCGCGCCGTAGTGGAGGGCTCCGGATTAATTTCGACCACCTGGGTATCTTTAACGTGCGCCGAAATCTCGTACACACGGGCGTTTTTGCTTTTCGCCTCCATCAGAAAAGCGGCCGCCGTGGCCGGGAATCGAACCCGCGACCTCGTGCTCTTCCTTTGGCTTTTGCCCGTTTGAACTTAAGCAGGTTGTCTGCCGTAGGACAGCGGCGTAAGAGTGCCCATGCTTTATTCTGTTCGGAACGTGCACGCTTGCACTCCTCATTCCACCATGGTCTAGGTCTGGGGAGGGTTTTAGGAGTGGTCTCTGGAATGCTCTTTTGAGCACAGTCAAGAATATGGGCCGTAATAAGTGAGCTGGCTGCTTCAACATCTAAATGACTTATTAGTGAAGGGGTTAGCCTGGAAAGTTCTTTGAATGTTTTCCAGTCAGCTGCATGTTGTTTAAAAGTTCGAGGCGAATCGGTGTCTTGGGAGTTATTGCTTGTAGCTAGTAGTTTCACAGGGAAATGGTCGCTGCCAAAGGGGTTGTTAATTACTTTCCACTCACAGGTGGGCAGTAAAATTGCGGAGCCAATTGCCAGGTCTATTGCAGAATATGTGTTGTGGGCCGTGTTGTAGTATGTTGGATGTTTCTTATTAAAGATGCAACTGCCGGATGATGTGATGAACTTTTCAATTAGCCGCCCTCGCGCATCAGCTCGCGCAGATCCCCAGAGAGGGTTGTGGGCATTAAAATCCCCACTAATTAAGTAGGGTTCAGGTAGCTCATTGGTGAGGTTTTCGAATTCGACACTGGATAGATGATAGTCCGGTGGAATGTAAAGAGAACACACTGTTATTAGTCTATCAAAAATTATGGCTCTAACGGCAACTGCTTCAAGTGAAGTTTGTAGCTGCAGGTGTTGACAGGCAACAGATTTTTGTACTATTATTGCCACACCACCAGACGGATGGTGGTAGTTCAGTCTGTCTTTACGAAATATAGTGTATTGTGTTAAAAAGTGGAGGCACAGTATGTTTGGTTTGTGATTTGAGAGTATATCATATATATCGTCAAGGTTGTTCAACAGCCCCCTACAATTCCACTGGATAACACTTTCAGCAGCCATAAACACCAAGAGAAGAGAAATACAGATCATGAGATGTTCTTTTTCCATTAAAAGGGTCATTAGTGAGGGAGTTTTGTTTTTGGGGCTCTTTCAGTAGTTTACCTAGGTCGCCGAGTTAGGACCCGGTGTAGTGATTTTTGGACGACTTCGGTTTGTTTGATTTAACCCGACCAGCGGAGCTGCGGCGCTCCGGTTGTGTTTCAGAAGCCGGTGTGCTTGGAGAGGCATCCATGGCCTCATCCAAGGTTTCTGAAGGAGAAGTGTCAGTGGAGACACTGTTTGTGCTAGAGGCCGCAGCCACAGCACTGGACATTGCTGCAACAGCAGTGACCGCAGGAGCAGCCTTCAGCTGTTTTGCAGATGCCCGGGATGGAGCCAGATCACTCATCTGGACTGAGCTCGTGCTTGAGGCCTTAGGCACAGCACCAGAGCTCGTGCTGGAGGCCTTAGTCGCAGCACTGGAGCTCGCACTGGGGGCCTTGGGCACAGCACTGGAGGAGGGTGTAGCAGCAGAAGCCACGGGAGCAACTTTCTGCTGCTGAACGGGGGGCTGTGGCGGGACCAGGTTGCACTGGGTGCCCGCATCCACCAGACGACGCTCCACCCCCCGGCGAGCAGCGTCTGCGTAACTTCTGCCTGAAAGCAGGGCATGCTTCAGGCGTGCTTGTGCAAAGGTTAGGTTTTCGGTAACTTTGAGTTGGATTATTTCTTTTTCCTTTTTGAATGCGGGACATGCACGCGAGTACGCAGCGTGTGGTTCACCACAGTTTGGGCATTTCACTTGTTCTTTTTTGCACTCATCACTGGTGTGGTCAGCACGTGCGCAGTGAGCACAGGTGGGTCGGCCACGACAAGACTGAGTTCCGTGGCCATACTTCTGGTACTTGAAACACCTTCTAGGACTAGGTATGTAAGGGCGTACTGGACAGGATATGAAGGCAGCATGGACGGATTCAGGAAGCGTTGGACGGTTGAAGGTCAGAACAACATGCTTAGTTCGAATTTCCTCACCTGCGCGACGCATGGTGATCCGCCGCACAGCCGTGACGCCCTGGTCCCTCAGTCCCTCAAGCAAATCCTCATCTGTCTCGTGAAGCAGTTCCCTCTCAGAGATCACGCCCTGCGTTGTATTCAGGCTACGATGTGGAGTGACCGTTACTGCGAGTTCAGCCAGGGTGTTCTGTTTTAGTAGGTTCTGACTTTGGTTCTTTCGTTGCACTTCTACCAGCAGATCACCAGAGGCTAGTTTCTTTGCTTGGTAATCCCGGCCGACAACGCTTTCAAGGCACTTTGCAATGAGGAAGACAGATTTTTTGGCAAGAGGTGCATTTTCGTCTTCGGAGTGGATAACAAGGTATTTTGTGAAAGTTTCACTTTGGGAGACTGGTTTCAATTGTGTTACCTCGGTGCGGCCCCCTTTCGAAGGCCGATCAGTTTTTTGGGGGGTGATAGAAAAAGCCATATGAGCATGGAATCAATTCGGCGGCAGAGCCGGTCGCCCACCACCGAGCCCAACAAGGGAACGTGACATTAAAGTACACGCTAACCGTTACCCTGCCGCTATAACCCTATACATGGTACCGAGGTAGATATCCTTGCACAGGGTTAACCCTTGCCGCCAGGAAAAATGTAGAAATCAGGAAGGAAGGAGATGACAGGACAGCGGTAGGAGAGGAGATAGGAAAGTGAAAGAGGGGAGAGAAAGAGGAAAAGGCGACTGGCTGATTCCCCCCGGGCGGGTCAGACCAGGGGTACCGTCTGCGAGAAGCGGGGGCCAAAGTGGAGTGTTGCCGCTGCTGGGGGGCCGTAAAGGTCCAAAACAACCCCAACTTTGGCTCAGCCACCAGGTTCCCCTTTTCCCCGGACACGGCAAAGCCACGCACAGCCGGGACGTGGGTGGGTCCAACCCACATGTGCTCGGGTCCGTGGTGTTGCAAGACACCAAGTGCCTACAGCAGTAGGCACCCCTGCGGAGCTCGGGACCGTGGTGGCGCTACTCACCAAAACACCTTGAGTACACAAGGTGCCCCCTGCGGGGGTTTTATGCGGAAACACCACTACCGAGAATTTTGAACGATGTTTTAGACCTTGTTGATGCTGGTAGCAGCGGGGCCTCTACACTTGGCAATATTGCCACCTGACGATTTTGCAGCCACAGTGACTGACCCCCCCCCCCCCCCAAAAAAAAAAACGGGGATGAAAATGACACCGACATGACTCGCTTGCCTGGAAGCGTCGTTCGAGCGGAAGCAAAGACGGCGACGAGGATGAGCCAGCCAAGAAGGTCACAAAATATAGCGCAAAATGGAAAAGAGGGACTTGAAGACAAAACTATCTCAAAAGGAGTGGTTGGCCGATAAACACGATGAGAGTTCCCCGCTCCAGCAGAAGTTGCCGTAAACCTGCAGCTGTTATTCATTGCTACATACAATGCCAACATTCGAGGTGTAGACAGAATAGACCAAAACATGTCGAAATACCGGACGGTCATGAGTGGAAAAAAGTTACAGATCTCTGTTTACCTACCTTCTCAATGCATCTGTGACAAATGCTTTGACGCTGTATAAGCTGAAGAATGGGAACATCGAGCGCCTTTCCTTTCGGAGGTCTATTGCAATGGCCTACCTCAAGAAATACGGATGCAAGCCCTACCGTGGTAAAGCCCGCCTGACCGCCATTCAGGCAGGAAGTCGTTTTGACTGCACTGATCATGTTATTCCTCAAGTCAAGCAGACAGGGTGTGCTCATCGCCACGGGAAGACAACTCTGTGCAAGAAATGCAACATGGGTGTGCACGTAAAGTGCTTTACGGTCTACCACAAGCGCCCAGAGTATCCCTAATGCCCAGTGTCCTAAATATAGGACGGCTTTGAAAATAGTGTTCCCTTAAAGTGACTGTAAATAAAAAAACAGCACGTTTGGTAAAGAGTACAAGCGCCCTTTTTGTGACAAGGAATATTTGTTTGGTCATTTTTTCTCACTTTTTGCATATATGGGTTAAGCACATTTAGGACTACATCCCTTCGGAACAACCCTCGCCAAACATCAGCTTTAAAAGCGCCGCCACAACCCATTACATCCGAAAACTCAAGACGCCGCCCCACGTATCATCAGTCACTTCATTCTTCCCTACGGCACTAACTACCTAAAGAACGCCACCACTGAAAGCGCTTTCATGGCTATGAAAACTTGATTGCGACGTTCAGACCAACAGGCCCAACGCAAAGATAACCCTCACAACAGTAATTTACAGGATCGAAAACATACATAAGCCAGGCATAGAATACATACCACAGACGCACAGACTTATAGCTCACTCACAAAGAACAGCTAAGCTTAACGACTTTCTTGTGTACCTCGGACACTAAAGAAAACACTCAAGATCTTGTACTTACAACATCACCTGATCTAGTTTCTTCGATAGTGTATCTCGATGGACTAACTGATCACACGTTGCTAAATTTCACCGCGCAAGCTCGCCGCCTGTCGACATCTAAGGTTTTCAGAATTATTCGGGATGATTTGCGTGCCAACCCGGCACTAATTACAGCAGAAATGGAATGTTTTACGGAGGAATTCATAACTAGGAAGAATGATCTGTCAAAGATAACTGGTTGCTTTACAAAAACAAATGATCTTTCTCAATGAACATGTACAAACCAGAAGAATTTGCACTGCCCTCGCTCTCCCTGGTTCAGTTCCACTTTACACCGACTCCGCAACAAAAAGAAGCGTTCGTTCCGAAGCGCAAACGTCCTAACCTCCCCAGCTGTTGGTCCGAGTACTATTGTATAAACAAGGAATATAACGACGCTGTTAGCAACGCAAAAACAACGTTTTTTAATTCCACACTGCCTGCTCTTCTTCAGAATAATCCCCGCAAATTTTGGAGCATAATGAGAGGCGAATCACGATCGAACATTCAATTAACAAGTTCTGACCTGCTTGTCCCCTCTGATCAATGATGCACGGTTCTAAATAATGCTTTTTCAGAAAACAGCCCCTTCATTATATTCCCATGTACCCAATGCCGGTTTTCCGCCCATGGAACCTATTTTTGTTGACTGGGTGGGCTTAATCAAGCGAATTCAGGGTTTAAAAATGTCTTCCGCAGGCCCAGATAAAATTTGCTCTAAGATGTTGAATTTAACAGAAGTGTATTCATCCATTGTCCTGGCTAAACGTTTTCATCAGTCATTACAGTGTTCATCGCTGGCCGCTGATTGGAATTCCGGAAAGGTGGTTCCTGTCTATAAATCAGGTAACCCGCATCTTCCAGAAAATTATCGACCCATACTTCTCACAAGCATTAACTGTAAGCTACTCGAAAACATTATTCCATCCTTATTCCTTTACATTATTCCTTTTTTCTTTTTCCATCATTTCCCAACACGACTTCGGGAGAACATTTTCATGCGATACCCAAATAGTATCTTTAACGATCTGTTTGCCGATTCTTGGAAAGGTTACGACACTGATTGCATTTTCCTTCATTTTAATAATGCGTTCGATACCATTTCTCATGAATTTCTCCTCTTTAAAATAAATCAATTGAACATTGAGCCTAATGTGCTTGGTTGGATTAAATCCTTTCTAATAGCTCGCAATATGTCACTGCTACAATTGCTCTTCCGATACCTCTACCGTACCATCAGGTGTGCCGCAGGGCTCTGTGTTAAGTCCATTGTTATTTTTGATTTATATAACGACTTCCCTAACTGTGTGAAGTTTTCAACCATTGAATTATTTGCTGACGATTGTGTGCTGTATTCTAAAATAACTAACTCAAATTATTCTATCAGACTTCAGAATGACCTAGATAACGTCTCTTTGGTGTCGTGACTGGCGAATGAAACTTAACAAAATTTAAAAGCATGCGTTATATAGAAAAACTTCAGCTTCTAACACTTGCATGTATCTTCTTACTCCTTTACCTCAGTGCACTCGTATAAATATCTTGGGCTTAACATTACTAACATTACCCTTGCCTCCCACCAACAGAAGCCAAGTGTATCATGTTTCTATGACATTAGCCTGATTCTTAGAACGGGTGTGTATGGGCAGATGTTCGCCCTTTGTGTGCATGGGCATTTCTTCTTTGGACCTTCTTTGTTACGCGTGACTAATTTTTTTGCCCTTGTCAAACAGGGGCATGGGCACATCTTGTTTTGACCCTTCTTTCACCCCTGTTGCCACGGGGGAGGGGAGAATTACCTTGTTAATTTTTTCTGTTTGGTTCTCTCTCTCTTTCCCGTGTTCGTACCGCGGGACTGTGTGTTCTTATTCTTTTTATATTTTTTCCCGCTCTCTCTTCATTCTTTTCCTACCCACCAACCATGATCCATTTGTACAAACTCTCCCTTCTCTTACCTTGCCCTTGCCACATTTTCTGTATATATATATATATATATATATATATATATATATATATATATATATATATATATATATATATATATATATATATATATATATATATATATATATATATATATATATATATATATATATATATATATATATATATATATATATATATATATATATATATATATATATATATATATATATATATATATATATATATATATATATATATATATATAACTCTGAAACGAACTTATTCTGTACTCTGAAGAAATGAAGTCCTCTTCCTGAAACGTCAGTAAACTTATTTCTTGTTTCTACGTGTTTCTCGTGTTTCTGTCTTTACTAACCCTATTTTCTCGCGCTCTGTGTGAGTTTTTATCTTTGCAGACTCTCTTCGAACATGAGCGCTGCCAGCACAACGAAGATAGACGTCATCCGGAAGTTCCCGCAGACTGCCCGGTTTAGTGTTGTAATCGGCGACTCTCAGACTAAGTACCTTTTTGAACATTTTGACCCGCTCTGTGTTGGAACCCCTGCTTTTATTTCGCAACCCGGCGCACGCATTTCTGACGCACGCTTACTCATTGACTCTATACCTGCTTGCTCTAACAGTTTTTCTGCATGTCGGTACTAATGACCTGAGCTCTTCTGCTGAACGTGCTTTTTGTGACTATCGGTCGCCGACTGACCTTAATCTTCAATCTCGGCCTAACATCTCCACTATCTACGCCAGCTTGATTCTTCCCCGCTCGGCTAACCACCGCCGTGACTACCGCATCTCCCGCTTTGCCATTGGCTGCAATGAAAAAGCACGACGCTTTAACTCTTCAGCGGGAATTCTGCCGCCACTCTCGCTGTGTGCGCTTCATTGACCACGGCTTCCAGCACCTTCCCGCCCGCCGAGTCCTTGCTGCGGATGGCCTGCAACCCAGCTTCGAGGGTGTGGCTGTGCTTGCTAGCCACATCCGCGAGCTTTGCTTCACGCAAATGCGCTGCAACCGTCCTGGGTGGCGCGAGGTAGCATGCACCGCCACCCAAGCTCCCGCGGTGCCCTCGTACGACGGTGTCTTCCCACCGCTGCCGCTTCTCCCACCCAGCCCAACGCCTTCCACGATGTGCCCGGACACACGGGCCAACCGGCCAGCCCCGCCTGCCGCCGTGACCACCGCGGCCATGGACCTTCAACTGAGCGACAGGGACCCACACCCACACTTCCCGGACGCCAGCCTGCAACCCGTACGTGCTCCTGCGACCACGGCCTCGGAGCACCGACGCATAGCCTGCAGCCCAACCCCGAGAGTGCGCCGCGCCCAGAGCCTGCCGCGCCCGCCCTCGGGAACTACAACGGCCACCGGAGCCTCAACCACAACCGAGCCACTGGAAAACGCCAGCGTCGGATCCGCACTGCCTTCGGACGCCCCAAAGCCAGCCCATGCCCCCTACAACCTCCGCAAGAAAGTGTCTCCTGCACCGACAAAGTGACTAGGCTCCAAAAAACCCGGTAATGCAGCCTCCTACCCAGTGTCACAACTTCTTAAAATTAAGAAAGATTACTGAAAAACGCATACGTTCCGAATTGCACGTTTCCGCACTTTCACAGTATTCGTATGCCGAGGTAGCTGCAATGGGTTTTGAGGGTTAGGCTGAGACCTGCAACTGCCGAACTCTCCCCATCCAACATGAAGAAGTGGAACAGGTACTAGATAACGCATCCTTACAATCAACGGAGATAATTCTAATTCACTACGAGACTAAGTCCCATTCCCTCCGCCAGGAAGAAGAAATTCTTAGTAAGGAGCTAAGCGAAAGAGAATCAGGCCTTCTTCGCAGCTACGAATCCAAAAAGGCAACCGCCATATCCGAAAAAAAAGTCCGTAAATTTTCGCGAGATAATATTCCTAGCGATGACTAAAATTAGCCCCTCTAATAATGTCTGTCCATTATCTGGGAATGCACATGAAAATCGCTCCTTCCACGCGATTAATTCGCCAAATACTGACCATTCACCAACTCACATTAGCGCCGGTACTAGTCAGTCTGCCAACGCAAACCCAAATTTTTATCCCCCTTCTGTCACCTCTCCCCGGGCTATCAACGCTAACAAAATGTTCACTCGAAATGTGATGAACCTCTCTAGTATTACCCTGTCACCAGATCAGATGACCGCCCTGTCAAAAGGTCTGAATTTTTGCCCGGCAACTGGCGGTTTCGACGAATTTCAACCTTTTAAGACTTAGATAAACTTCGCTAAGGAATATGAGAATACGACAGTACTTCAATGACCGTCCCCCAACCGACGAAGCCCGAACTGCATTACCTAGCCATAAGCACTGGACCCCTCCCACGCAGCGAGATACATGCCTCGACATGTATATTAAAGCCGTTCATCGCGATGTACGAGCTGCATACCAAAAGCAAATCTCTTTCCGCCGTAACATCACAAGCAAGGAAAAAGCCCTGGAAGAACTCGCAGGTTGCCCCGAAATAGTAATCAAACCGGCCGATAAAGGAGGCGGCATCGTGATCCCCGACAAAGCTATGTCAACGAGGCTAATAGACAACTATCACCATCCACGTTCTCCAGAGTACTCCCTAGTGATCCCACTAATGATTATAAGCTAATTCTCAAAGA
Organism: Haemaphysalis longicornis; assembly: GCF_048455015.1. Lineage (NCBI taxonomy): Eukaryota > Metazoa > Arthropoda > Arachnida > Ixodida > Ixodidae > Haemaphysalis > Haemaphysalis longicornis. The sequence continues at coordinate 171,030,377 of NW_027526445.1, forward strand.
TAAACTCAATGAGCTTGTTCAAAATCAGGAAATAACTGAAACAACTGCTTGTCCTTTTATCCCCTTAAGCCCAGTAGCAGGTAGATTCTACCTTCTCCCTAAGATTCATAAAAATAACCCAGGTCGCCCCATCGTTTCTGGCATTGGTACTGTCACCGAGAAGCTCTCGCGCTATGTGGCTCTCTAATTCGCGACATTCCCCCTAGCTTTCCATCCTTCATTAAAGATACAAATGATTTCCTCTCGGATATTCTGAAGATAGAAATTCGTAACAACTGTTCACTTGTTACCCTGGATGTCGTGTCGCTATACACTAACCTGCCGCATGCGGATGGAATCACCGCTGTATCATTTGCGTATGAGCGGTCGGCGGGTGACAAACCTATCGATTCTCTCACCCTTGAAAATTTCCTTCACCTTATCCTTGAACTTGACAATTTTGAGTTTGACGGGCACCAAATCAATGGGCACGTCAATGGGCACCAAAATCTGGCCCAACTACGCGAATATCTTTATGGGATGTCTAGAGTAAAACTTCCTCGAAACACCAAATTTGAAGCCACTGTACTACAAAAGGTATATAGATGATAAATTCATGATATGGCAGCACGTTGAAATGGAACTTCTTGAATTTATTGAGGCTTTTAACCTTGCGCATCTTACTATCTCCCTCTCTCATTCCTACTCTACGCAGAGCATAAATGTGCTGTATGTTACTGTCACAGCTTCTCAGGGCAGGCTTCAGACTAATCTCTATACGAAACCTACGGACACGCGCCAGTATTTGCACTTCCACAGCAGCCATGTCAGGCACTGCAAGACTGCAATACCTTATAGCCAATCTCACCGTCTTAGCCGAATCTGCACAAGGCAGGCGGATTTCGATTCCAACTGTAGAGAACTTAAAACCGAGCTCTTGAATCAAAAATAACCAGAGCAGATGATCGATGACGCGATTACACAAGCTAACCAGTTGAACCGCACCGATATTCTCCGCAAAAAAGCTCCAAAACCCAATTAACAAACAAACCTCGTTTTGACCCGTTCGGGCTCTTCTCCGAAAGTTGCATCCATCACAATATCCATCACATCACAATATCCTTGCTCGAAGTGAACGCCTAAAGATAATTTTTCCCGAGCCGCCACGCGTTGTTTATAGACGCAGCAAAAATTTGGGCGACGTTCTCACTAAATCCAGCATCAGCCGACCACAGACTACTGGTTGCATGCCCTGTAACAAACCACAGTGTAAGGTGTGCCCACAAATGACCACCACACAGCGCGCCGCCAGCACAGCTTCAAACTATTATGTTAACGTCGTATACCTGCTGGAATGCACCCTCGCGGCGGCCGCTTTTCTGATGGAGGCGAAAAGCAAAAACGCCCGTGTGTACGAGATTTCGGCGCACGATAAATATCCCCAGGTGGTCAAAATTAATCCGGAGCCCTCCACTACGGCGCGCCTCATCGCCTCCGTTGCGTCGGCGCGTTAAACCCCACAATCAATCAATGGAATGCACCCTCTGCGGCAAACAATACATCGGCTCGACTGAAACACCCTTTCGTTTGAGGTTTAATAATCACCGTTCTCATGCAAAAACCTGCCCTTCTTTGCCTCTATCAAAGCATGTTAACACTCCTGGTAATTCTTTTGAACAACTCAAGGCCAACGTTCTTGAATCTAGTTTTAAAACATATCACGATCGCGAGGTTCGTGAGTCCTACCTTATCTATAAGTTTAAATCAGCGTCGTTTGGCATAAATGAAAGTTATGAGAAATTAACGTGTCTTTCCTCCGATTAAAATTTCGGCTGCATTTTTCAGGCTAGTGGTATGCCTGTTCATTTCTTTCCCTCAATAATATTCTCCCATGAATTGGCGAGCTCCCGTAGTTGGGTATAGTTTCGTGCTAGCACGACGTTTTTTTAGCACAATGGCTTCACTGAACAAAATTTGACGAACAAGTCTGGACATTGTGCTCGGGGTAGAAGGCTGCAGTACCTTTGTTAGCTTTGATATTCTCACCTTGTAATCAATTTGTGTACGCGAGCGTGTGTGATTGCTTTCGTATCCTCTTTGTATTGTTTTCGAATATTCGTTGCTGACCGCCTCGGCATTCCCTGAACTGGTACCATGCGCCGGCCAGATGCATGCTACCTGCTGCCGCGTCATACGCGTGCACCTGCCTGTTTTCTTTTTCATGAATCGCTACCTTGTTTGAGGTTTTCATATGTATGTGTATACATGTAAACGACTACACGTATATGTATACACGTATACATATATAACCTATTACGAGTTCTGTTTTTAGGTATGACCGCGGTAGATTCAGGACGTCAAGTCCAGTGACCGCGGAACTGTGAATGTCTGGCGTGATAAAAGACGGCCTCGGGCCAATCTATGGCGTCCTGGGACGATTGTGCTCGAAAGCTTACGTCGATATAATTGGCAACAAGCTGCTTTCGCACTTGCTCACCAGTCCTCAGGTCGAACTGTTCTATCTGCAGGAAGATGGATCATGACCCTGCCATGGCTACCACAAGGAGCCGACGTGAACATTGAGAACGGTTGGGGCATTATTGTCGAGGATCGGCCTCTATAGTGTATCTTCCCAGGAGCATATGCCAATGCGCATTGCAGGGGTTGTGCTGCCTAGTGGAACGTTCCAGCCCTACTAAACACTGGTGGGACCAGGAGCATTGACCAGGTGCTCCGGCGGAAGCTCGGGGGGAGTTAGAGTACACTCACCCCTGTCGTCTATGTTTTTTTTCTTTCGTCCCTGTTTTGTGAGCGCTTCCACCTTCAAGATGAACAGCTACCAACTAGCCCAATTGTCCGTTCTCCTGCCCGCACCCGTCTCCATGTGGTGTCCTAAGGGCAACGAACGTCGGTACGAGTTCGACGGCTAAAGGGGTGCGTGGCGACTGGCTTACGCGGCTATGTGGTAAGAACTAGTGTCAAGAGCGCCAGGCCAATACAACCCGGTGTCCAACCACCACATGGTCGGGGTGCGGGTAATCCTTGATTTGACAACCACTTCGACCTAGCCGGGGTGTCCACGGACATGACTTACCCAACCGAGCGTCTCGTGCATTAACTGTGTTAGGGCTGACTTTTACCCCGGTGAACAATTGGCTGGAGATCTCCGTTCGGGGGAATGTCCCCCGGGACCAGTTGTCGATCAATATGCGCGAGTTCGAGAGTAGTTTTACTCGGCCCTGAACACTCCGGCCTGGGTGGTTATCTGTATTGTACACTACACCCCCTTGGACGCATCAAGTGTCGGGGTAATACTGCGCGCGCACTGGGACCTCCGCTGGAGGTTAGTCCTCAACTGCTGGTCGCCCTTTGCGCAGCCTTACAGTGGTGATCTCGCTAAGGGTGAACACGGGAGCGCGTGGCCACCGGTACTATCAGAGCAGCCTACCGTGCCAAGCGCGAACCATCACGCATGCGCTGTGCGTGCCGTGCAATATTTTGCTTTCAGCGCGCGCATCGCGTCATCTGTGCGTCTGCTGATCGTCTGCTATGCTGCGTGTCGTCTGCTAATGGTACCTTGCTTTTATACGCGAATCCTGGATTCTCGCATGAAAACGCCCAAATATAAAAATGTGAAGGATGATAGTTTTCTCCCGTGTATCGAATGACGGTCGTAGCGCCTGCGCCACCTTTGAGTGACCACATTCGAAGCCTTGAATTGCGTGCTTCTATGTGTATTTAAAATACTCTTTGTAAGCGCTTCTAAAAATAAAGTGCTGTTAAAATCTGCGTGATCTTTTGAGTCTGTCTGTTTGGAACAAGTGAGCGAGTTACGCTGCTGTGCCGAAACCATTGTATTTGAGCTAAAGAACGAATTACCGCTCACACAGAAACATTTTTCTTATGTATTCTAGTGTCCACTCATTCATACAATGGCTAATAGCTCCACCGCTACATGCGCGATAAACATAGCAGACGACGCTCCGACGCTCTGATGACGCTGTGCGCGCGCTGAAAGCATAGTCTCGCTCGGCACGCACAGCGCATGCGTGATGGTTCGCGCTGGGCACGGTAGGCTGCTCTGATAGTACCGGCAGCCACGCGCTCCCGTGTTCACCCTTAGCGAGATCACCACTGTACATGGAGCGCATTCCATCTTGCGTGTCCCGAGTAGGAGACGATGGGTTCGCCCTGTCCCTGCGATTCGGCAGGTGGTACTCTGGTGGGTAGTGTTGGCGCTTCAGGTAGCCCCCTCCCGCTGCGCCCCCCCCCCCCCCCCTCCACTGACTTGACCCCCGCACCCCAACCAACAATGTTGGCAGTGAAGTAGAATGCAAAGAGATCCAAACTGTGGGATGAATAAAGGTCCCAGCTAGCGCCCCTTCTCGAAATTCTGCAGTGTTAACACTACTGATACTAGAGTGGGTACAGCCCATCTTCTTGCCTACGTGAGAACAGACCCTCGCAGTGATTTCAACCTTGAGTGGTGGGTCTGCTTTCGTCAATGATTGATTGGCTACTCTGATTTTTATTGTTCGCCCTCGTTCAGACAGAGAACAGCTCGTATTCATCTTTTACTTTATTAAAGGGGCTCATGCCCAGAAACTCTTGCCGTACCACCAAGGTATAACGGGCACCGGTAAAACCACCGTGATTTCTCATTTTTTTCAGTACCACCGAAGTGACCTTTCAAAGTAAACAAAACGGCATCGAACGGTGAGAGTGAGAGCGTTCGCGACGCTTGCTGGCTGCATACGGTAGACAACTGTTGAGTGTGCGGTTTTTGGCGGTGCATGAGGGCGCTGCATTGCATGGCTTTAAAAATACGCGCCTGCGGGCCGTTCCGCGCTATGGGAGCAGGCAGCGGTTGCGTTAAGAGTTTGTATGCGCCTTTATCGCGATGTGTTATTGCACACCGCTTCGGAACATAACCAAAGGGGTCGGGCCATATTGCGCGCTTAGTAAAAGAGAAAGAACAAGCAGGCCACAAGCAGTCCACTGACACGCCCCCCCCCCCCCCCCCCCCCCCCCCCCGCAGAAGACACTCGGCGCGCTGCCGGCTACATGCGATAACTGGAAGCTTCAAGCCTGTGCAATAAATACTTATGCTACCGATTCTCGCTACCTTTACCTACAAATTTGAATGAAAAGAGGTGATGACCATTTTTATCAGTCTTGTTGCTGTGTGGATTGTTATGAATGGGCGAAGCTATTCCTTTGATGTTCATTACGGATCAGCATTGCCCGGCATAACACTAGCAGAGCGCATTCAGATTGTCAGAATTTGTGACGGAGGCATACCGCAGGAACAGATTGCGACAATCACAGGCCACGCGTATTCGTCTGTGAATAGGAATGCCAAAGCCCGCCGCCACGAAGGCCGCCTTGAAAACCTGCCCCGGGGTTGCCGGCCGAGAGCAAGGACAGACGACGAGGAAGAACGCAGCCTGAAAGCAGCGACACGGGACGCGGTTGTGACCGCGAAGGCAATCCGGAATGAGCTCGGGCTAAACGCAAGTACGTCCGTGGTAATGCGCCGTATGCATTAGGGTGGCCTGATTGCTGTGTTCCGGTGAGGAAGCCACTGATTTCAGGCCTGAACAAGGCAGAAAAGCTGTTATTTACCCAGGAGCACGAAGATTGGACTATGAATGATTGGCACAACGTTATATTTTCAGAGTGATCGACTTTCTCTAGAAACTCAGACCAGCACCAGTGCATCTGGAGGAGTGAGAATACAAGTTCAAGAGGACTTATTTGGGCGAGTTGGTGGACGTTCATCATTGAAAGTCAGCGCGGAAAAAGCACAGCACAAAAAAGGAACGAGAAGTAGACAGGACGGTGCTGCTCTCAACTGATTTATTTTGAAGAAAACAGTAATATACAAAGATCAGTTTCCCACGTGGCGGTAAATTATTACAAGGAATAAACATAAACAGAAAACACAATCACGCATCGGTCTGCCTATGTGTAAACTTTTTGGGTTACTTGGTCATGCAAGGGTGTCACTCAGATAAGCGTATTCCCGGTCATGAAGCACTACTGAGGGCATACTTATACATCGGTCGGCACAGAGATAAAACAAGGGAAATTATCGAGGCCTTTCAAAAGGTCTGAGACAACTGCTTCCAAACTCAAATATTACACTCTTAGGCAAAAAGGACTAAAAGTTCGTCCTTTCGGGGACTAACGGCCTCTGCCACAATCATTAGTCCCTTTGGGGACTAACTGCGAGGGGACGAACGGTTAGTCCCCCACCCGGATGGTCCGTTCCGATACTCCCCAAGGACGAACTGCGTAGAGTGCAGAAAAAAGAAAAAAAACGCGTACACCGGCAGGGATCGAACCCCAGACGCCCGGAATTATACACATTGTAACCGACGCGCTATCCGCTAGACCACGCCGCCGGATGGGTTCTGTGGCAGATAATATTCAAGTGTACAGCGTGTAGTTCTGTGCATAACGCAACAGATCCATTGCAACTGGTGCCGGAATTTCTATCGGTGCAAGCGAACGTGACCGCGTTTTGCGCCTTGCGCTTAGCGCTTTGCTAGGTTTAGGGACTATTGCTCAGTTCGATTCGAAGTAGAGCCTCACAACCATAGTTTTTTCTTAAATAACAATCAACTCGTCGTCGCCTAGTTGAGATAGGTAGCTGGGCGATCGGACGACTCATTTGTTTCCGCACAAATTAGCACAAGCTAAGTGCTTTCTTAGTGTTCGATGCATATGTTAAGTGCTCTATGTAACGTATGTGAAAGGTGTCGTCTGTGTGATTGTCAGAATAAGGAAACATGCCATATTTTCCTGCATCGGCGAAAGCGAATTTGGTGTTGCTTAGCCTGAATTCTTCAAATTCGCGTCGCTAGACGATTGCGACTGCGAAATGCAAGCGGGTTTTACAGCAGTTGCAGCATTGTCATAGCTTTGGTGCCCAAGGCAGTTATGTACCGAGTGTAAAAGATAACTTCGAGACGCTTACCTGTAGCGAGCATTTTTGTTTTGCAGTTGTCATCAGCAACATGCGTTTTTTTTTCTAGTATGTTAAACATATACATATTCATTACGCTCAGGAATCCACTTTTGCTATTGTCACTAATTTTTGAGTTACTGTTAAGGCGCTTGAAAGCTTTCATTGGCCGTTATTATCTCGCACGAATCGAATGCAACACAGCGTATCAACATAACCTCGCCGAGAAGCGTATGACAATCGCGCTTCGCCGCTCCTTGCCATTACCCGCCGCTCTACTAACCCTAGGCGATTTTCTTATAACTAACATCAATATTTTCTCCCGTGGCACCATCTAAAGCCACCAGTGACTGCAATGGCTTGTGTTTTGGAAATATAAAACTGTTCGCAGACATATGCGCGAAAGGGCAACGACGACGCCATTAGGGGATTAACGACGCAGCAAAGAGACTAACTGCATGCGTTTCGTCTTCCCATTACTCCTTATAGATCGGCGGGGACGAACAGTTAGTCCGAATTTATGCACACGGCACGTAGTCTGCCGCAGATACTCCCTTTGAAGATGAACGGTCGCCCGCGAAGACTAACGGCTGTATTTTAGTCCCTATTTTAGTCCTTTTTGCCTAAGAGTGTACCCTTTAGGGTATTTTTTCACGTGTTTATCAGTTGCTTGTACCTGTTCCTCAGGCGGTGTATAGAAGAACTTATAGATTGCCATATAGGGCGCCATGATTATGCGTATGAATACGGGGCCGCAAGTTGATTGATTGTAGGGTTTAACGCGCCGACGCAACGCAGGCGATGAGGCGCGCCGTAGTGGAGGGCTCCGGATTAATTTTGACCACCTGGGGTGGGGATCTTTATCGTGCGCCGAAATCTCGTACACACGGGCGTTTTTGCTTTTCGCCTCCATCAGAAAAGCGGCCGCCGCGGCCGGGAATCGAACCCGCGACCTCGTGCTCAGCAGCGCAACGCCTTAGCCACTGAGCCACCGCGGCGGGTACGGGGCCGCAAGTGACTAATTCGCAAAACAAACATCAGGCAATAAAGGTGTCGGACTACTTTTAACCACAATAAGACTTCTGTGCCTTACTGGTCCACTCATTTCGGGCTTTGGATGATTAAAATGCGTGCCTATCTAGGTATTAAACTTGTTAACCGTGTACCAACACAAAATCAATGTTTTTTAAATTATTCCGCACAGATTTCAGGTACCTCAGTAATGAGTAGTAATGACTGTGCATGGTCTTCATGCACAATTAGGTGGTAGAGAATTACTTGCAGCATGGCTGACGAGGTCCACTGTGTAAGATACGTGTAGCAACTTCCCTATTGTTAGCAATTATGTTTTGCTGCGTTCTGTCTTGTTAGTGAGACGTGTAAACTGCCAGTACTGCCATTGGGACCCCCTTGAGACTGCGTAAACTTAGGGAAAATCCTGATAATGGCAGCGGCGAAAGTGAATTCCGTTTCGAATGCACCTGTGCATCGTTAAGGAAACATCGGTGCTAACGATTACGAAAGACCCGCACCCATCCCGTCCTTTAGAAGACGGGAAGCCACAGCACATATCATAACTTGGCCTTGATCCTTTGATACTGCTTTTACACGCAGCGATTGCACCAGATATCCTTGTGAGCAATAAAATGACGATTCACAGGATGTACAGCCCGACCTACCAGCGTTCACCCGCCCGACGGGATATCTGTAAAGTACTGGAGAACGGGTACAGAGGGAGTGCATAGTACTAAGGGGTGTTCGCAGATGCCTAGCCGTAGATATCTCCCAAGGAATGCCGGTTTTCGCAAATGGACAGCACCGACGTCGGTGACATTATTTTATACTTCACGCGTACGCTATAAACGAACAAAGAGCCCCGTTCGATGACGCTGAGGGTGGAAGACGCTGAAGACTGCCTACGCGAACAAGCATCCTGGGATACTAATGGCTACACAAACGAACTACTGGCTCCGCCAGAGATCGAACCTTGGCCCGAATAGGCGCGGCTGAAAAGCCTGTCGGCTTGCCGACTAAGCTAGGCCCATATGTTGGCGCCCTTCCACTCCCTAGACGCTGGATACAAAACCATTGTCTGTCTCCCCGTCTCCACGTGTGGGCGCCCTCCTCATCGTTCGAAAGACGCTCCTCGCCGTTTTCCTTCTGCCCCCGCACGGCCGGGCTCGAGCGGTGGCGTCCGACGCTCTAGCCCGGGAGTGGCAAAACGGCTGGGAGAGTCTCCGGTTGCATTCTTTGTAGAGCCACTTGTGTTAATTCCAGTAGCGCCGCATGGGTAATCATTTTGGGTGTCCAGTACAGCTTCGTAGTACAACCACTAGAACATAGGAAAGCAGTCAAGAAAAATTCAACCCATTGTATAAGGACACGTGTATTCTTTGGCGCCACAATGACGACTTGACAAGAGAGTTGGTGGAAGCGTTTCATATAAGAAAAAGTGAAGGGAAGTGCATTAGCCATGCTTCTGTGACACTGTACGATAATGAATTTGCCTTCCTGTCAAAGACGATGCCTTAGGTTGTGTTTTGTTAGGGGGAGAAGGCTACGATAAGATTGTTTGGCGCACTGCTGTGTAGTGATGACGTTTAGACACGTGTGGTGTATGATTGTATATATGTGATTTCTTCCGATTAAATATTTAGTTGAGAGTGTTGCGTGGGTTTGGCTCGGACGGCCCTCCGCACGCGGCTTCCGTGTATACGGGCCGGCGTGAGAGGCAGGCAACACAAAGACAACCGTCCAACAAGCAATGGCGGGGTTTATTGTGCGAACCCTTCTTCTGCTTGCTCCGATGTGGCGGCGGCCGGAGCCGTTCGGCTCGTGACGGGGCCGCCCGCGTATGAAGATCGCCTGGAAAGGGAAGAGGGATTACCTGGCAGCCGATCTCCTCGCTGTCCCGAACCGGACTACCTCGGCGCGCGCCGTGCTTCCTCCCGCCCGGCCGTACGGCTCGTGACGTCACCGCGTTCTCCCCCGCGCCCCATTGGGCCGTCTGGACTCACGTGGTGCGTGACGTGAGGTGACGACGTTGCCTCCGGGCGAGGAGCGATCGCCCCTCCGTGCCCCGCGCCGGTGGGTGCGGGATTCCGCTACTACCCTTTCCACACTCCTCCTCCCTTAAGACTGTCACCACCCCGGTTTCAAGATGGTGTCCGAATCCAAGATGGCTAGCATTCTAACCACCTTAGGCTAAGCGGTTTCGCCTACCTTTCATTCCGCCTCCAGCTCCTCCAAGAGCTTCTGAAGGCGGGCTGCGTGTTCGTCCGTGTCGTCGGGCGCCCCGCACCCCAGGTCCAGCATGTCGGCGTCCCCATCGCTGGAGGCGTTTGCCTCCTCATGCTGGGCAGGGGCGGGCTGCAGGACGGCCGCCTCGCAAGATGGCGACCCCTCCCACAGCCTCAGTGCCTAGGGGTTAGGCCTGGCCGGAGGGGCCACCGGTGAACGGCCCCGTCGGCCCGCTGGCACGCCTCCCTCCTGGATGGGACCGCCCGGTCCGGCCGCGTCGCTGCTGCCCGCCGGTGGGGCCAAAATGGCGGCCCGGTACGCGGGGTCCCGCAGCATCCGGGCCCGCACGGCCGCCACGCTGGTACCGTCGTCTCCGTGGTCCAGGTCCGGCCCGTGCCCCGTGAGGGCCCGGTGCTTCGCCTCCGACACCAGCAGCACGCCGCAGTCGGGGCAGTAAGTGGCCAGCGGGTCCGAAGCCACGACGCCGTCGGGGAAGCGGGCCAGGTAGTCCCGCGGCGTGTGGCCCCGGAAGACCCCGGGGACGAGCTCCAGGGGTAGGCTCGGCTCGATCCGCAGCTGGGCCTTCCAGGGAGCCGAGCTGCAGTAGCCACGTGGGGGGCTATTTCCCTCCTGGACCACCCACGTGGCCACGCTGCGCTTTTTGCGGGGCTTCCCGCTGCCCCCCGGGGCCGGCTGGTGTCGAGCGGCTGGCACCGGGCCGCGGAAGTTGTGGTCCCGCAGCGGCTGGACCGGTGGTTGCTGCGCGGGGCACGTGGAGGGTGATGGGCCGCCGCGGCTCGCCCAGTTAGGCCGCGGCGCGCACGACGTCGCCCCTGGTCGTGCTGCTTCGGCCGCGCGTGGCACCACGCCGTCGTATGTGGCCGTTGGGGCGCCTCCGCCGCGGCCGGGCCTCTCCATCCGCTCGTCCCACGGCCGGTAGCGCGCGTCCCGGCGATGCTGGCCGAAGTTGAACCGGGTCCTTCTCCGGGGCCCCCGTCCGCCCGTGCTGCCGCTGCTGCTGCTGGGTGGTGGTGGTGGCGGTGGGCAGTTCTCCATGTCGGTTCGGTAGCCGCTGTGAGACTGGTCCCGCGGGTTGCGTGCCGGCCGCTTCTCGCCTTGCTTGGGACGTGTTCGCCGCCAGGGGGTCCCTTGGCCCGCGATTGGGCGGCTGACGTTGCAGGCTCCTCCCTTTTTCCCCAGCCGCCCGCATGCCGCTCGACCGCCGCGGGCGATTTCGCCGTCCCTGTCGGGTGTTGTAGCGATGAGAGCCTGCCGCGTTCGCGGGGGGGCGCTTTCGCCGGGTTCTGCTCCTGCGCTTCCTCGGTGCTGCCTGCCGTTTCTTCCCTTTGGAAGTACGGCTTGAGCTCCCCCACATGAATCGGCCGAGTGATACGACCGGTTTCGGCCTCTCGAAGCACGTAGTTAAGCTGCGAGACTTTCTTTGCCACGACGAATGGTCCGACCCACTTGGGCGCGAGACTGGCCGCGAAGCCTGCGTTTGCGTCGCTGAGTGCGTGGTTCCGTCTCAGCACTGTGTCGCCCGTTTGGTACTCCACGTTTCGGTGGGAGCGGTCATAGGTGGCCTTTTGCACTGCCCGAGCCTTCTCCCTGTTTTGGTTTGCGGTTGTGATGGCGGTTGCCAATCGTTCCCGCAGGCGCCGTGCGTACTCGGTGACTGCCGTCTGCGCTTCCCCGTTGTCGAGCCGTTTGGCCAACACTGTGTCCGTAGGCGTCGGTAGCTCTCGCCCGAACGTGAGGAAGGCTGGTGTGAAGCCAGTTGAGCGGTTCTCGCTGGTGCGTAGCGCGAAGGAGATGGCGTTGAGATGTTCGTCCCAATCGCGGTGGGTGCGCGCGTAAGCACCGAGGAGTGGCTTCACATCCCGGTTGCGGCGTTCGGTTACGTTGGCCTGGGGGTGGTAGCATGAAGTGGTTTGCTGCGCGACCCCCATAACGGCGCACGAGTCCCGAAAGACTTTCGACGTGAAGTACGTGGCGTTGTCGGTAATCAGCCGTTTCGGGAATCCGTACCGACAAAACACCTCGGACAGCTTTTGCAGGATTTCCTGCGCCGTCGCTTTGCGCAGCGGGTAGATTTCTGCGATTCCGCTGAAGTGGCATGTCACCACGAGCACGTACTTGAACCCCCGTTTGCTGCGCGGCAGAGGGCCCATCAGATCGCACGCTAGGATTTCCCACGGCTTCGTGCTTACTATGGGGTGCAGCAGGCCCGGCGGTTTGCCTCCCCTCGGCTTGCGCTCCTGGCAGACGTGGCACGTACGTACATACTTGCACACCTGGGCTTTCATGCCCGGCCAGGTAGCGTGCCGACAAAGCTTTTGCCATGTCTTTGGTGCGCTACCGTGACCGTCTGCGTCGTGATAGTGCTGCAGCGCGGCCCGTCGGAGCCTGCGAGGAATTACGGCCTTAAAACACTCGTCTGAGTCGTCTTTTGCTGGCACATATTTCAACAGCACTCCATCGCTATCCAGCAGGAAACTGTCCAGCTCGCCTGCGACCATACCGGGTGCGCTCGGGCTCGTCCCGTCGGCGCTGTGGGGTTCTGAGTCTTTGCTGAGGCCCGCGGCTGCTTTCCGACAAAAGTCGTCCTCTCTCTGGGCCCGCAGCAGCTCCGTCCGGCTGAATGCTACCTCTAGGGGGGGGCCTTGTTCCCACCATGTGCGCCTGCTCCACGCTTTCGGGTCGCGTATGCTCCCGCGCTTCGCTGCGCTTTTCTCTCGTTGACAGGGGTCGCTGACCCTCGGCCTCCTCCTCGGCCTCCCCCGCCGGCTGCTCGTCGTGTACTGGTGCCCGTGACAACGCGTCGGCTACCACGTTTGTGGCCCCTTTGCGGTATCGCACCTCGTATTCGAAGCGCTGTAGGGTCAGGGCCCACCGCGCGAGCCTTCCGCTCGGCTCCCGGAGGCGAGACAGCCACGTGAGTGCCATGTGGTCGGTTTCGACCGTAAATTTGGTCCCCTCTACGTACATCTCAAACTTCCGCAGTGCGTAGATGATGGCCAGGCACTCTTTCTCCGTCACCGAGTAGTTTCTCTCAGCGGGCGTTAGTGCGCGGCTGGCGAACGCCACCGGTCGCAGCTGCTCTCCCTCCGTTTGGAGGAGCACGGCTCCTATGCCGAGGTCACTTGCGTCCGTCTGTATCACGAAGGGCTTGTTGACGTCCGGCAGCTTCAGCGATGCCGTGTCGGCAATGCTTTGTGATAGCCGCCGGAAACTGCGCTCCTGCGCTTCTCCCCACTCCCAGGGAGCGTTCTTCCTGAGTAGTTTTGTCAGGGGCTCTTGCAGGCGTACGCAGGCCGGAATAAACTGACGGTAGTACCCTACCATTCCGAGGAATCGGCGTACCCCGCTCACGTCCTTCGGCGCGGGGAATTCCAGGATTGCCTGTAACTTCCCTGGGTCCGGGGACACTTGCCCACGCTCGACCTTGTACCCGAGCAAACTCACTTGAGAACTGCAGATTTGGGCCTTGGATGGGTTCAGTGTGATTCCCGCCGCCTTCAATTTCCCCAAAACGTCCCTCAAGTGGCTGAGGTGCTCCTCGAAGGTGCGGGAGTACACGACGATGTCGTCCAGGTAGGCGAGTGCGTGTTGCCACTTGGCATCTCCAAGCACCCGATCGATCAGCCGCTGGAATGTGCTCGGGCTTCCGCACAGACCGAAAGGCATGCGGACGAACTCATACAGCCCCCGGTGGCACGTGAATGCAGTTTTGCATTCGTCGCCCTGTCGCATCTCGACCTGTAGGTATCCCTTGCTGGCGTCCAAGATGGAGAAGTAGCCCGCACCCCCGAGGTTTGAGACGATTTCGTCCACGTTCGGGAAGGGGTACGCGTCTTTCTGGGTGACTGCATTCAGCCTCCTGTAGTCCACGCACAAGCGCCAACTACCGTCTTTTTTGCGCACCAGCACCACCGGGAATCCCCACGGGCTCGTTGAACGGCGAATGATCCCCTCTTTGAGCAACTCATCCAACGCGGCGTCAGTTGCCTGCCGCTTAGCGGGGCTTACTGGGCGGGTATTGCATTTCCAAGGCTGGGCCTCCCCTGTGTCGATACCGTGCTGTACCAGGTTGGTACAGCCGGGCCGCTCGGTGAACATCTCCTTGAACTCACCCAGCAGTGACAGGACGCGATCTTGCTCGGGGGTGGACAGCTCGCAAGCGTTTGCTAGGAGCGCGCGTAATTCCGCGATCCGTTCCTCCCGAGAACGCTCCTCCGCCGCCGCTACGAGCGGCCGCCCCGCGGGTGGTTCTCGTCCGGGCGCGTTTACCGGTGTGCCGCCAGCGCGGCGCTCCGGCGCGGCGCGTGTCGGCTCCGCCACCGCCGGTGGCTCGGCGAACGGCACGAGTGACATAAGCGGGGGTTCCCGATAGCCTCCCATGCCGATGTCGACCGCGATGCCGGTTTTGGACATGAAGTTTCTGCCCAAGATGACTGGGACCGTTAGCCCTGGCAAGTGCACGAAGCGCATTCGCCGCTTCTGCCGATTCCACCGAACGGTGATGCGCACGTCGCCGCCCGATCGCGCCTCCCCGCACGCGAGCTGGAGGGGCTTCCCTCGGTCGCGTAACCGAACGGCGTTTCGCCTGAGGTGGTGGACGACTTCGTCCCCTATGAGCGAGGTGCTTGCGCCCGTGTCCAAGAGCGCTTTAAAGTCCTGCCCCGCGATTGCGAGGTCGATGAATGGCGCGGGCGAATCCGGCGGAATTCCGACCCGAAAGGCTGTCGGCGCTGTGATGACGTCTGCATTAGCTGGTGCCGCCGCCGGTGCCTTCACCGGCGGCCCGCTCCGTTTCCCTGACCCGACGGGCAAAGGCGAGCTATGTGACCCGGTTGGCCACAGCCGTAACACCGTATTTCACGGCGTGGTGCCCGATGCTGGGCCGGCGCTCGGCGGCCGTTGGGCCCCGCGCCGTCGTCGTTTGGTGCGGTGGTCGGCGGTGCCGGTAGTTGCCGGAGCGGTCCGTTTGAACCGCCGATCGGCGCTCTCGAGAAGTCCGGGCTTCCCGACTCCGCGCTCCGCGGCCCGGATAGGTACGGATGCAGCGCTCGGTCTGAAAGTGAGAGCCGCGTTTGCTGCTCCCGAATATCCCGATCCGCCTGCCCGAGGAGCGCGCCTCCGTTCCAGGCGCAACTAGGTTCGAGCGACTCTCCTGGTGGCGGTGGTGGCCGATACGCGCGAGACGCCGCGATTGCGGCTTGCACCTTGCGCGCTTCTGTGGCCAGCTCATTGAGGTTGCGGCAGCTGCAGCCGCGCAGGTATAAAGCGAAGGTGGGGTGGCTCTGCCTCACGACGCGCTCGACTCGCTCCGCGTTCGAGGCTTCCGGGTCGGCGTACTCGTATAGTTCCTGCATTGCTCGGACATACTCGAGCAGCGGTTCATCGGGCGCTTGCGTACGCAGTTCGAGCTCCCGGCGCATCCGCGGTTGGTAGTCGTACGGCAGGAATTCTTCGCGGAACGCCGCCTGAAATTCATCCCACGTGGCCGCTGTGCAGCCGACGAGTCTGTGCCACCGCGCAGCGTCCCCCACCAAGGCCGCGGGCAGAATTCTGCTCAGGGCGTCGCTGTCGCTGCAGCCGGTCGCCTGTCGGTAGCGATTCAGCGCCACCAAGAACGCGTTTGCGCTCGTTTGGTCACTGCCGCCGCTGTACGTCGGAACCGGCATATTGACGCGGGGGCCGGGCGGCCGTACCGCCTGCAGGGCCTGCTGAATCGCGCTGGCGAGTGCCGTTGCGACACCGGCCGTGTTTGCTGGCCCTTCCGTGCGCCCACTTACCGTTTGCGGGGGCGACTGGATCAGCATGTCCGGCGCGGCGTCGTTCGTCCACGGCACCGTGGGGTCTGTCGGGCGCGCCGCCCGTGCAGCTTGGTAGGGCACCGTGCCGATCGGCGCGGGGTGCTCGCTGCGTTTGGGGAATGGCGCGCGCGGGAAGGCGTTTGCCTCGTACGCGAAGGGCGAGCGCCCGGTGCCGGTCGGCGCCAGTTGCTCACCGTGCCCGCGAAAATGCGCGGGGGCCGACTGTGCGCGCTCCGCGCTCATGACTCGGCCGTAGGGGGGGTGCTCCCGACTCACGTATGCGTTCGCTGGTGGCGTGAGGAATGTCGGCCGGTGAGGGGTTTCCGCGGCCTGGCCGGCGAGCATCATCAGGTCGCACCACTCGCTGGTGTTGCCTGCCATATTGTTCGCCTCAACTGCGTTTGCAGACGAGGCCCCACGTTAGGGGCGCCAAAATGTTGCGTGGGTTTGGCTCGGACGGTCCTCCGCACGCGGCTTCCGTGTATAGGGAGGCGAAGCTAAAGTTTGCCGGGCGAGGGAAGCGCTGCCCTCTCCCCTCCGAGGGAGTACGCCGGGGCGGCGGCCTATTCGGCACGTGCTTTTTTCGCTGCGCGCGTGCTGCATTTCTCGCGCTAGGAAGAGGGCTGGGTAAAATTTTCTTTCGACTTATGAAAGCATACACATTAGCACGTGTCCAGCAAGTTCGGTTTAAACGTAGAGTAGTTACTAAGTTCATTTTTGTCGACGTTTGTCTTGTCGTCTGCTACAGACGCGCCGCCTGCTTCCCGCCGCTCTACCGGCAGACTGCCCCGACAATTTTAAGCGGGGAAACGCGTTGTTCGGCGGTCGTCGGTTGCTCTTTTCTTCTGCAAGGCGACAGCTGTTCAGCTGGTCACAGCGTACTTTTCTTTTGTTTGTTACTCCCTTCGCGTGTTCGCGCTTCGGACATCAACCGGACTTTCTGGACTGCAGAAACACTGAGGCTTGCAAGAAATGTAAGATAAACATGATTGATTATGGTTATTTCTTACTCTTGAAACAATCAGCTGCATCTTATAAAAACGCATTAGAAAGGCACACGCTAAATAAGGGGTGCGCTGACAGCGCCGTATTTCCATTTTACTTGTCCTTGAAGAAATTTTTGTTCGCAATGTTTGTCACCCGCTTGGAGTACAAGTACGTATGGGTTAGCGTGACAGTTCGCGGAAACAACAGAACAGCTTGGGGCGTATAACTTTTAATTACTATAATATACAGAATTTGGTGTATACCTCTTTAAATTACCAGTATTTCTAAATGTGGGGAAAAAGCGAACGCAGCAATCCCGTCCAGAACACAAGTCAAAATGACAAGACGGACCAGAGCTACTACAGCCAGGTAAATCGCTAGAAACTTTTTTTTCACCCATGCAAAATGTCAACCTCTTGTGTTATCGAACGGTATCGAACGGCACCAGCTAAACAACTCCGAAGTTCATTTATTATAGCGGAAAACAATCATTGGCAGCATGCATTAAAAAAAGTGTAGAGGGGAGGGCTCGTTAGAACACTAGCTCGCATTTTCAAAGCCGGGTAATGTAAACTGAAAGCACACAGATACAAACAAAAATGTGTCAACTTATTTCACCTTTCGAACCGCAGTGATCCATGCTTACCGTCTATCCTTTTGGTGCGCTTTCACGGGAAATATGCAGAATTTAACGAATGCATCCTCTTCTTTACTGTCGTGGCAGCTGACCATGCAACAATATGGGGGGTTTGCTTCGCTTTCAGTTTCATCTTTTCGTTTCGGGCTAGTGAGGAGTGTTCCCGCCGCTCTTTGTACGTGCTGGCTTAAGTGGCTCGCGCAGCCGGCGGTCTCTTTGTCGCATTCGTGAGTAGGAGGATGGATGCCTCAGGCGGTGCGGGAGACGGCGCTATCTGCGCGTGCACTTGCCAGACGCGGAGGAGCGGGCCGAGGGGCGTCTGCTTAGGGCGCTGAAAAGCCGTTCACCAGACGCAGTCGTTTCGCGATGACTGAGGTGGTAAGGCCAACCAAGGGTCGCCTACAAGAGCACTCTTTATCCCGTGAAACCGCCGGAGCGCTCGGCCGTTCGACTGGCGCGTAGCAGACGACGCGTCTCTAGCAGACGACAAGACAAGCACCGGCAAAAATGGACCCAGTAGCTACTCTACGTGTAAACCGAACTTGCTGAACACGTGCTAATGTGTATGCTTTCATAAGTCGAAAGAAAATTTTACCCAGCCCTCTTCCTAGCGCGCGAAATGCAGCACTCGCGCAGCGAAAAAAGCACGTGCCGAATAGGCCGCCGCCCCGGCGTACTCCCCCTCCGGGGAGTGCAGCGCCACCCGGCGATCGTTCCGGAGCCTATACGGGCCGGCGTGAGAGGCAGGCAACACAAAGACAACCGTCCAACAAGCAATGGCGGGGTTTATTGTGCGAACCCTTCTTCTGCTTGCTCCGATGTGGCGGCGGCCGGAGCCGTTCGGCTCGTGACGGGGCCGCCCGCGTATGAAGATCGCCTGGAAAGGGAAGAGGGATTACCTGGCAGCCGATCTCCTCGCTGTCCCGAACCGGACTACCTCGGCGCGCGCGCCGTGCTTCCTCCCGCCCGGCCGTACGGCTCGTGACGTCACCGCGTTCTCCCCCGCGCCCCATTGGGCCGTCTGGACTCACGTGGTGCGTGACGTGAGGTGACGACGTTGCCTCCGGGCGAGGAGCGATCGCCCCTCCGTGCCCCGCGCCGGTGGGTGCGGGATTCCGCTACTACCCTTTCCACAAGAGTCAGCGGCGTGTTGTGTCCCCTCTTCCTCGCCGTTGTGTTGTTAAAGGCCAACTGCACTCAAAATTTCGACCTCTTGAAAACCCTATTTTCGTATAGTCTGCTTAAAAAGAAAGCAACATGCAAAATACAACAGCTGAAATACGCGCGTGGACGCCGCAAGCGGCCAGCAAAAATCGGCGATTTTGAAACCGAAACCGAGCAGAGCGCGGCCATCGCAGTGACGTTGCAGCCGTCCAGCGAGCGGCTGGACGGTCACCAGCTCGGGAGAAGGTCTGCGCGCAAGCTCTACGCGCGCACGTGCGCAGCCGAGCTCGACCGGTTCTCCGGCTGCGTGGCTGAGCAGAGGAAAAAGCCCCCGTCGGCTGGAACGTCACAGGCGCGTCATGGCTGTTTACGCGATCCGCCGGCAGGTGCAGCGTGGTCTGCGGCGGAGCTTTTTTAAACGCTTACGGCTGATTAACGAGGCGTTTTACGGGGCTGCCACTTGTGTCACAGCTGATTTGGGGGTCCTTACTACACATTAAAAATAAATTTGGTCGAGGTGAAATTTGAGTGCAGTTGGCCTTTAAGCGCTGTTTAAGATTGACGGATACCAACTAGCCCAGCTGTCGATTCTGTTGCACTTGAACAGCGTGGATTGGAGCCAATTTTTTTTCGTGCAGCAAAACGCTGGAATGACCTTTAACATATTCTAGCAATAACCCGTTTTAACATTGAGTCTGAGCGACACAAGCAATTTTTCAAGCTGATTGATGAATTTTTTGTAACCTGACACGTTACCAAATGACCCTCGAGAGACCTTTAAGGTAATAAAATGACATGAAAATAAAATGAAGCTTCGATGAATGGGTCGCTGTGTCTGCGAGAAAGGTCTCGTAAATGGGGAGCCAAGGCGCGACAAGTTCACCCCTCCCGCCTTTCACGAGTGTTAGGTTAACCTGAACAAGGGATACGTTGCTTCCTGCGTGAGACTGATGGGTGATCACACCACATCAGACTTAGGGAAACCATGGACTGTCCACATCTCCGAGGAGTTCGTTGCCCTTAATGTCATCGGTGGGTATGGGTACTGTTGCCCAAGAGGTATGTAAACCAGGCAACTATCACTCGTTCTCGATGGCAGCAGAGGTCCTGGTCCATGAAGTCGACGAGAAAAATTTAGAGGTTCGGATTTTCCTCGCCTTCGACTTTGGGTTGCAAGGCCATTGTGTCAAATCAGCCGTGTCGGGCGCGCTGAGTTCGCAAAGCCGAAGTTACTGTCACAAGCCCACAGAAGATTGGGCTTTTAGTACTATGTGTATTCGGTACGCCGGAGGTTTTATATGTTCGAGAAATTCTACAATGTAAGGTTCCAATTTTTTAGAACAATAGCCCAGAAAGATGGGAATTTGGAGGGCACTGTACCAAACATTTCTAGATCGGTGGAATTAGCATTTGTACCTCCGAAGTGCTACCGAGAAGAGAGCTGAATTATTTCTTTTAAACAATCGTTTTCCTGTAACCACCACGTGCATGTACTTCGTCCTGAATGGCCTGTCTCATAACCTGTGGTACAGCCTCTATAACCTCTTGTAGTATTGGCCTGCTGTCTTGGGTTGTGTTTAGTGACGTTACGATACCAAAGGAGTTTCGGAGCATTGAGGGTCAAGTTGCCCGTTTAGAAGAGACCGGACTTTTGCCTACGCCTGGGGGGCTATTCCACAAGGCCCGAGTTTGAGCGAAACTCGGGCAAGACGGAGCTGTGGTGATAAGCTATATGATATTTCAGGGCAATGTTAAAACGCCTTAAAATGCGATGTGATTATTTGCTGGTTATTGAGGGGACGCAATCGGTCCAGGGCAGCGCGCACAAAGGGCGTGCCGCATCTTTCAGTGCTCTCTATCTCTATCTCTCTCTCTCTCTCCCTTCCCCTCCCCCTCCCCCCTCTCTCTCCCCCCTTTTTCCCCCTCTCCCCTCTCTAACTCTCTCTCTCTCTCTCTCTCCCCCTCTCTCTCGCTCCACTGATGTACTGGTGGCTACTGGGGACAAGTAAATCCAGCTACTTTATTTTATTGCACTTTTACTTTATTATTATGTGTTTCACGACAAAGTCCATTTTATGTTTTATTCCAGGCGTTCATATGAGCTTTTTGTTCGAAATTTTTCTTCCTAAGAAGTAGCTTCTGCCGTCGGTGGCAGACAGTGCAATCACGTGACTATGGCCGGCTGGCAAAAAAAATAAAGCTGGTGATGGAAGCGCGCCACATTCAAAACAGTTGCGGCTCGCGTTACGTTATCGAAACCCTCCGCTTTTCGACACAAAAATTCCTCGGCGGCGTCCAGTCTGCTTACGTGCTTTCAAGGAGAATGCCTGGCGATACGTATTAGCAACTTTTCTAATACATTGTACTTGCGCTTTCTTCCTCGCTTTTGTTTCCTTGTCTTTTGGTACGGATTACTTTAAACGGCTTCCTTTCTGCTATTACGTGTTTGCGTCAGTTTGTGCTCTTTCTTTTGTTCGTCTTAGTGTGCCGCCTCAAACACGCCACAGCCTCCCTAGAATCGGGGTTCTGCGATCATGGTGCGCACCTGTCCTACTCCCGAGAAATCACTTTCAGGCTTCACGCTGCATGCACTATTCTACAACTGTTACTTTTCGAATTCACGGTGTTATGAATTTTGCGAGCCGGCCACATTAGTTCCTCAACGCACCCAATTGAGGGCCAATCCTCCAAGTGGCTATGTGTTACGAAGGAAGGAATAGCAACAAGCAAAACGGCTTTTCAGATTTGTTGGCTTTATTTCATTCCGTTCTTCGCCGCTATTGTTCGAAGAAGCTCTCCACAGTCGCTTTTTTTTCATAGAGTTCAATCCTCTCACAACCCTCTCTTCCTTCACGCCCTTTCCACTCCCACTTACCCCCCTTTTGGCGTCACGCGGTTACTTTATTCTTAGCTCTCCCCTTTACTCGCTTTGCATACTGTGCTTCCTGCCATACGATCGTGACGCTGAAGAAAATCAGTCGAAATATGTAAATATCGCCTCTGACAATAGGCACGCGCCGTTGATTGTATTGTAGGGATGATAATGAACAGGCGCAACGGGCCATCAAGCTATCTGGGTATGTGTCGTACCAGCATCAACCATGTGGAAGAGGAAGGTAGGATTCACTGGTAGGATTATGTACAGTGCTCACGGATTGAAACGCGACACTGCGAGCGCGTGGCCGCCCGTACATGCAGAGCCGCCCGTGGACGCGCGTGGAAGCTAGGTGTTGCATTGCGGTATACCGCGAGGATGAGAGCGTGTTGACCGTAGGCTTACTGCTTCCGGCTGCCAATGAGCGAGACTGCGCGCTGCGAGTAGTAGTAGTAGTAGTAGAAAACTTTATTATAAAGCAGGCTATCTAGCCCTCAGAGGGCGGTGCCCTTAGTTCAGAGCCCCATTTGCTGCTGCGATCCGCCTTGCCCGGTCGATCAGTCCGCGCTGGTCGTCCAAGGCTGAGCTGGAAAGAACGGTTTCCCATCCGGAGGGTGAGGGGCTGGGTATAGGCAATTGGGTTGGGGGTTTGGGGCATTCCCATGTGGAATGGTACAGGTTCGGGTGTCCTCCACAGGATGGGCATCTGTCTGGGTACATGATAGGGTAGAATTTGTGCCGGAGCGAGAGGCTAGGAAACGTGTTAGTTTGTAGCTGGCGCCATGCAGCGGCGAGCCTGGAGCGCTGAAACGGGTTTGTGCGCCAACGGTAGTAGCCCGGCTGTGCGCGTGGCCGATTTCGCGACATCGTGTGCGCGCGCTCTTGTTGATTGATTGTAGGATTTACCGCGCCGACGCAACGCAGGCGATGAGGTGCGCCGTAGTGGAGGGCTCCGGATTAATTTTGACCGCCTGGGGATCTAACGTGCGCCGAAATCTCGTACACACGGGCATTTTTGCTTTTCGCCTCCATCAGAAAAGCGACCGCCGCGGTCGGGAATCGAGCCCGCGATGTCGTGCTCAGCAGCGAATTCGCTCTTGTTACGCGTGCCCTTCCAATGCGGCACAGTAATGTTCATGTAATGCACAATCACGCTCATCTGAATAAAAGAAACTTCCGTACGAAGGAACAGCAAACTTTATTCCAGGATGTAAACTAGAAAAAGGAAAGACACCTTTGCAGGCACGTTAGCGTGTGGTGCGGTGCATTAGTACTTCGTCGCCTCTCCTCTTTTTTTAGTTTATATCATGGAATAAAGTCGGCTGTTCCTTCGTGCAGACGCTCGCTTTATTCAGATAAGCGTGATCGAGCCCTACATGACATTAGCTGTGTCGCATCGGAAGGGCACGTGTAAGAAAAGCGCGCGAGCAGACGATGTCGCAAAATTGGCTGCGCGGACCACCGGGCGGCTACCACCGGCGCACAAACGCGCTCCTGCGCTCAAAGCTCGCAGCGCACCGCTGTCGCTGCGGGGAACCACAGCCCCGCTTCTTGGCAATCGGAAGCAGCACGCCCACTGTTAAAACGCTCTCGTCCTCGTGGTATACCACAATGCAACGCATAGCTCCCACGGGCGTCCACGGGCGGCACTGCGGCAATGCGCTCGCAGTGTAGCGTTTCAATCCGTGAGCACTGTACACCTCAAACGCGGGGATATGCGCCAAAGACGTGTCAGGGGAAAAAGAACCGCATAAGGTGCATGCGCGACCAGCGATCTGGGTGATCTCAATACTCGGACCTGCGTTCCTAAAGGCTTCACCCCTGCGAAAAAACCATCTCAACCGCCAATGGTGCGTCTACTGTCTCCTTGGCAGTATATGTAATACGTATAAGCTCTGCTGGCCGTAAAGTATTTACAAGAAATGCGCGTCATGCAACACCTCGGGGGAGTCTGTCTGCCGCGCTGATGATAAACAAAACGCACGGTCCTGCAACGCTTTGTTCGAAAGTGTTTTGTGAGCACGCGATAACGGAAGCGCATGCTCCGGCTGCAGGCGGATAGACGCGCGGAGGGAACCTGCGGAAGCCATGTCAGCCAAACCACCTAAAAGAAAGGCGAGGTCTGCGAAACACGTCTACACTGATTATATCGCGCGCACACACACCCACTGACCGTCGACTGGTAGCGGTCGATGGTGCGATCGCCACTAAAACCGCAAAACTAAAACCGCAACGCACACTCCACTTGGATACTCGACGGACATGGATCAAAAGCCGCCTCTACGCCATCGCAAACGGGGGTCTGTCGCCAGACGACTTCACAACCAATGCACCGCACTTTTCGAGAGCTCAAAACGAGCTCGAAATTCCTCCTCCGTTTAAAAGACCTACCTGGGGAGAAATATTACTGCTACGGCGACGTTAAAAATCAACGACTCCGCAGCAGCGGCCAGCACGGACGTCCAAAGTTCAACTGATCCATGCAAAACCATGCCCGAGTTTCCTCCTAGTTCTAATGTAAGGCAAACACACCTAACCCATTTGTGGGCACGGCATAACAACCGAAGCCACACCTACCCATGGCATCCACTTTGTGTGGGCGTAGCGTCGTAGCCACGAAGTCATTTGATGCCCGCTAGCAGCGACAAGAACTTACACAAAATAAAATGAAGCCCCCAGACCACCGTCAGCCAATGATGCCACAGTCGCGGGGGTATTCGGTCTTAACTAGAGCTCACTATTGTACGAGCCGACAGGAGAGGCCGAGACGACGCGATTTTCCCACGGGATCCTTCTTCGTACTCCGTGAAAACATAGTCGATGACTAATTGCAATTTCAACGCCTAAAATGCACTCGCCAATGCTGAAAAACGCTATTGATACGGTACGATTTCTGATACGCGCCCACCGTGCACACTCAAGGAAGCCGTAAATAAAAGCTATACAGTCACGTCTCGTTATCTCCGTTACCCAGAAAAATCGCCCATAATGTGAATTGTTCATAGTAACGAATCATGGTAAAAAAACACAAACAATAAGGAACACATGCTGAAGGCCTCTCACTTTTGAAGCGGCATATTTCCTTGTTAACCTGAGCGGAAAGCTCGGTCCGATTACGCTTAACACCAGCCATTGCCTATGCCGAATTGACCAAAGAAGGATACTCGAATCAACTATTATGGACGGTCCTCTTATGTTGTTCTGAGTCTTAAGACCCGCTCTCTTCGGCGTATGCCACATCAGGCAATCTGGTTTGATAGTAAAAGGGTGTCACCCTGTTACTGACAGAGTGTCGATCGCTGATCACGAATATTACCGATATAATTCGATGGTACTGCAAGGAAGAGCGTTCCGAGATAAATGCATGCTTAGGCTTGTGTGCTTTGGCCAACAGGGAATTTATGGTACTTGGGGAGGGGGTCACCCGTTATTTTTTATATTTTTGCTTAGAGGACCTGTGTCCATAATAACGAGACAAATTGCCTGTATTTACCCTTTTCAGAAATAGCTGTCTATAGTCCGGACTGCGGGTTGATATATTAATGGGGCAGAATTGCTTGGCGAGAGACTGGTTGCCGAAAATTTCGTCCATATTGCGGGGTGTCTATTAACGGGGTCCATATTAACGAGACATGGCTGTATTTGATGGTCGGGAGCAGGCCGCGTTCCGTTCGCTACAGTGGACCCGTTTGATTACTTGGTTTGTGCTTCCACAGCTGCACAGGGACTGCCCTCAAGCCAAGTAGCAAACATAACTAAGTGGAAAAACAGAACACAGAGAAAAACGGACCGCCCCGCGCCGGGCGTGGTCAACAGCCAGGCTGGGGATTTCAAAGCAGCAGCTATGCTGAGTAAGGAGCGTTGCCGAGCGATTTCAGATAAGGCTGCATGCGGAAGATAGCACAAGCCGTACTTTATCAACGTAAGCGGCCCGAATACTTCGCGCTGAATATTCCAGGCGAGCTGCGCGCGCTCACGGCGGTTTCGCTCGAGGTGTATCGAATGTTCCACTATCACTACTTTTATAACCCAAGCAGCTGGAAACTGGGGAGTGGGCGAAACTCAGGCCTTCTGGAATAGCGTTCTGCTTACTACAGGCTAGAATACTGTCCAATTTGTAAACCCCCCCTCTGGCATCTATAAAGGCCGGGGACTCTATGATGGGTAAAATGCCAGTCCCAGCCCACGTTCGGAGCTACCGTGAAAACTCTGCACAAACGTAGCATTTCCAAATGAAAGAAACTCTGGCGCGTAAGCCCTGCTGACCCCTTGTTTGTAACAATAAATATTAATGCCTCTTCCTTGGGTTTGTGGAGTGCAATACAAGTGGCTCTTCTGTCAGTTGCCTTGTCTTTTTGAATCCGCATGCGCAGGATTGCCGAAGAGATGTTTCTACGTACGACTGTGACGGCATCATCATTCGTTAAGAAAAAAGGCAATGCAAATACCTATAAATTGATTGTATAAAGTGCTAGTGGTCATTACCCACTCCTGGCTATTTGGTTGCCGCGGAGGGATCAAAGGAAAATTATTTCGCACTAAAAGGGGTAAGGCATTTAAAACAAGTCTTTTTCCCCATGTGATATCGACTTTGCATTACTGGCTTTGGGTCTGTAGGTGCGCGAGAATGGCTAGGAAACTACTTTCCTATGCTCCCTCAGCATGACGACCGGTGTAGAATAAGAGGATCTCTTGTATGAATATACTTCAGTTACTAGCCATCGTCTGTGTCATGTAATTCGCCTCTACCATGTCAGGTTTATCCATTTTCCACAATTTCTCTATTGATCTGAGTTACGGTCTGATGCGCTCCAGTGACCTGGTGTAATGACGAGCAACTGAGGATGCGGTCACTCGGAGGAAAGTTGCATCTTGCTGAACACCTGAATGGACGTTGCGGAATTCTGCAGCTAGGAAAATGTTTCAGTACACAATTCGTTATTACGTGGATAAACTGATGTTACGGAATATTTTCAGCATACTGCTGCAGATTAGAGCAGTTACAAGCTGACATTTCGGTCATTACACTATGCAGGTAACGCACATGTACTTTGTTTTCGTGTCCGCGCGGATACAAAAGACGTATCTGCGTAAAGTACAGATTTGTAACCTGTATTTTTTGACATCTCTCGGGTTTGTACACATGTTCTTAGGCAACGTGTAGTTGGCCTCAACCTCAATCAGTTGCTTAGGTTGTCTTCGTAGAGGCTGATGCTAAGAAAAATTGTCAACTTAAGGTAATCAAAATATCCCGGAATGGGATAGTTGATTGTCAAACACCGTTGGCAGCACGTTGGCGTACGCCCACATAAACAGTGGTGCAGCAATGCACACCAAATGGTTTTTAATAAAATAAATAACAGGCACGCGCAGGCGCCTACCATGTGTACCTTTAGAACACGTGGTACCGGTTGCGGTCAAGCGTAGCAACTTCGGTTGGCAATATCTTCACAAGAGGGCCCCTTTTTATCTTAGTCGACAGGGCAAAAGAACGCGAATATTTGCATGTAGGTAGATAATAACCTGGTGTTTACTGGCCTGTAATAGTTTTTAGGCCAGTTTCTGCCCACCCAAAACATGTGTATGTAAATTCCACGACATGAGTTTTATTTTACCGTGGGTTGCGGTTTCACATATTTATTGTCTATTTAAACAACGCCTTGTAACTAGTGATGGCGAGTAAGCAATATATGAATATATAGATATAGGCTGCATGAAAAGTCGGACACGTTTAAAAAAGAATAATGACCATGTTCATCCACGTAGCGGCCAGTGCACTGCTCTTCATCAATGTAACCTACGATACTTACAGCACACTGCTTTCCAAATCAACTCCGCCTGCATGCAGGGCTAGCCATACCTACTGTCCCGAGTAATTTCCACTGGGCCTATTGGCATGCTCCGAGAAACATGCATTAAAATAGGTCTACTTTTTTTCTCCTTTCTAGAGGACGCATGTGTAAAACGTCCCGCCGAGGAATATTCGAATCTAAAGATCATCGTCCTTCGCCAATTATTCTCTGACAAAAAGTGCGCTGTTTGTGGCTGATGTTATTCTCATGAAGGGCACTGCAGTGTTTGCTGCGCGGGTAACTTCGTTGTTACTTCTTCAACGTATGTCAGACTTTCCGATCATGATATTTTTTTCTCGCTCGTGGAGAGTGTTTCCGCAATATTATCTTCGTGCCCGCTGCCAGGAAACCGTAGAAGGGCGGTAATGTCAATTTCGGGGGGACTATAGATACCGCTGTTGTAATTCTAGACTCGCAGACCAAGAATATGCATGAACACGGACCCTCTGGGCATTTGAACTCCCGCCTTTATATCGCATACCACCGAATACATCGCGAATGGTCGTTTGCTAACAAACTTGCTGTGTATGTCCCTTACTTTTGCTTGTGCGTGGTTTTATTGCGCTGTAATTTTAACATTAACTACATTCTTCCACATCTACTACAGTCGCTCTGCATGCGGTAACTGATAACCTTTCCCGCACCATTGCGCGAATACGGTTTTCCCCCGCGCCGGTCACCAACTGATCTCATACCTCGATCTCGGCCTGATATTCCCACCATCATCTTATTTCTTCCTCGCTCTGGTAACTGTCACCATTACTACTGCATTTTTCCTTCCAGCGTCGCTGAAAAAAAAAGTACGATGCTTCAAGCTGATCCTCCACGAACTCTATCACCATTTCTGTTCCCCCTGCTTCACTGTCCATGGCTTCCAGCATCTTCCTGCTTGCAGATTTCTAGCTGCTTCTGATGTCCTGAACCCAAGCTTTGAGGGTGTCGCATCGCCGGCCATCCACATCCACGAGCTATTCACGCGACAGCCCTCCAATCTTCCTTGGTGGCTTGGCATTGAATGCATGCACAGTCAACTTCCGGCGTCGATCAGTTTAGGTTTCACATAGGACAGTCACTTCGCACGCTGCCTAGGCTTGCTTTCCCGGGAGTGTTACGCCAGAAATTTTCACACACGTCATGACAACATCCTGCCCGGCACGTATACCGTAACTTCACCTGCCACCAAGTCCCCAGACAACGCCAGGAACCCACTCTGGAATTGCCGAAGCCAGCACGCACCACCAACCTGTACAACCGTAGCAAGAATCTAACGAAAGCGTCTCTTGAGACAAGCCCATGCGGTTGAGTGCATACCTGTATGACGGCTGTAGGGCACGGCAGGCATCACACAAGACTATACGCGTGTATTTCACAGCCAGCGAGAGACCACACCAACAAGGCGAAAAGTGGGCCCAGCCCTATCACGACGCCTGTTAGAGTCATTCGGGGAAGTTGAAGTGGTGTGGGGTAGTCAGTTTCATGTGGACGGGGCGAAAGCCAGGTTACCCGCGGAAGATGCCCGGTATGCAGCAGGGCGGCAGGTCGACTCGAAGACTGCAAGGAATACGGGCCAGTGGCTCGCATTGCTTCACCCCGACCGACTTAGGGAACGCAAACTCACGTGCAAGAGATTCAAAAGACAGAGCTTTATAGACTACCTTTTGTCACTATTTCACCGCTCCGCCCAGCCAAGTGTTATCACGAGATGCTGTGCTCGTGTACATAAGTCTACCTTGGATTTAGGTCTGTTCTTTTCAACCTCCGGACGAAGCACCGGCTCGTTTTGTGTCTTCATTCTGTTGCTGTGGAATAGGTTGGTGTTTTACTACTTGATTGATTGTAGGGTTTAGCGCGCTGACGCAGCGCAAGCGATGAGGCGCGCCGTAGTGGAGGCCTCCGGATTATTTTGACCACGTGGGGAGCTTTAACGTGCGCCGAAATCTCGTACACATGGGCGTTTTTGCTTTTCGTCTCCGTCAGAGAAGCGGCCGCCGCGGTCGGGAATAGAACCCACGACCTCGTGCTCAGCCCAACGCCTTAGTCACTGAGCCACCGCAGTGGGTGGTGTTTTACTACTTAGCCTTGATGTTTCCGCATCACGCAAAGTGAGGCTAGCGCACCCATTTAACCCGAAGGCTAGATCCATCTGCTGGCATGCACGATTACTGTAACGAGAATTATCAGGACCAACCCGAAAGAGCTTACAAACTGCTAAACGGATGTCCCGGCAGAGCTACAGTGAATTCCATCTAGACAGTAGCTATTTATCGTCATGGAAACACCGGGGCTATCCCAGAATGTGAATCGACCACACCTTCCCGGAGCTCATCCAGATGTTCAAAGCCCACCAAAAACCTCCACCGTGTGCCATTGTCCTACCGCGCTTAGCAGGTTGCGGTCACCGCTTCACGAGTGATAAAATGAGGCACCACATGACGAACGTCACCGACTTACTGGTGCGCCTCTGTACCTTCTACGTATGTCAATTCTACTCCGAACCTGCAAAAGTTGTGCTGCATCTTCGCGATGCCCGGCTGTCCATAATGCTGTCGCCTAGACGTGTTGTCACCGGAGGGCTTCACGCCGTTGGCAAAATGCTTGCGCACTTTAGACATGCTAACGCCCTTCTTGATTTGCCGACTCCAGCGGCGGCACCGATTGGAAAACTACAGGCTTTGGACGTACAATAGGCAAAAAAATATATGCACAGAACAATAGAATACCTAAAAAAAATTGGCCGCGTATCTGCTCCTTTCGTTGCAAATGCCGTAAAAAGACGATAGTCTTTATCGGCTTTTGCGCAGTAAATGCCTCCGTTCACTTTCCCGCTCACCTCTCATGTTGTTCCTCTTGCGTCGCGCTCCTCCCAAGGTAAATACGCCAAATGTTTGCTTAAATCATTTTAAATTTCCCGCGTTCCACTGCTCCAAACCGGGTGTCTCGATGCGAACGCTGCCGTACGGTGAAGACGAGCGTTCATCGAGGCGCCCTACTTTAACGTTTCCCTACTCAACGTGCGTTGCAAGCAGAACGTGGAACCTATCTAGTGGAACCTTGCGTAACTGTTGCCGGTTGATTTCTTAAAATGGCGCCAGAAGCTGTAGTGGCGCGGGCGACAGCAGGCGACGGCGGAGTTAATTTTTTTTGCAGTTGATGAAGTATTTAATTTCGCAAAAGTCAAGCATGTTTGATTTTTTATAAAGGAACACTGCAAATATCACTTCTGTATTGATTTGTTGTCCCATATTTGCGTAATGTCTTGTTCTTCTTCAACAATGTTGACAAGTACGAGCATTACACCGGACATAGACGGGTATTTTTAGCTCTGACTATATAAGACTATTGCGCAGGCATTATTTTGCTTTGGCCGGGTGGCTGAATCGAGTCACAGACAGACAGACGTACAGACACACAGACAGACATACAGACAGACCAAAATTTCAGGGTTTAAGTAGCCCAAGAAAGACTATCGTCTTTAAAAACGGAATGCTCTACTGTCAGTAACGCTGTCGTCCAGACATCTTGGCGCCTGGTCGTCTGGCGGGGAACGCATCTATCCCAGCTGCTGGCAAAATTCTTTCGCGCAGCAGAAATTCTAACCCAAAACTATGATGCAGTTGTGGTGTGATCATGTATTAGGGTCATAGCAGATGCTTTATTCTGTGCACGATTGTGAACAATATTTGCACCATCAGCGCAGCAGCTACTTCGTATTTTCACATCACCTGTTCGTCAAATCGCTTTCCGATTTTTTCTTTCAGGATCGCCACTTATACCAGTTGAAGAGGCATTCGGCAACAGAACACACGCAGCTTCACTTTTAAGACGTGGTTACCACTGCTGCCCAGTGCAGCTGAATCACTGATGTCCACTAGGTTCGTTCGAAAAGAAAAGTAACTCGCGGTTATCATCATAGCAGAGTTGCAAGCCTTTTCTACAGCAAGCCTTGCATTTGTGCAGGATAAATGTCCCATCCACAGTTTTCTTCAAGCTCAGCAGCTGCTATGTGAATGAGGGGATCCAATCGTTTTTACACCTGGTGAGCTGGACAACCAATTGTTTAAGCAAGCAATTTGTAGCACCATTTTCTCTGCCATCAATTATGAGCTGAGAATGTACTCTAGTGGAAGTAATGGATTTGCTTCTTGCTCTGCTGGTGACCAAACATAAATGGGTAACAAACCGATAATGTTTCATCTTGCCAACGGGACAGACGTCACTCAAGAAGCCAGGAATTTCGCTTAGGAAATGTACCATTTCATCAAGAGACTTGGAACCAAGAAAGGGTCGTTACTACACCTAGTGGATCTTCAAGATGAATGGAGAGAGAACCTATCTCCATAGGAGGCTCTTAATATCAACAAGGCGTTATTACGTGTCCAGGTACCTGACAAATTTGCCGTCAAGAGAGGGATTGTTGCTATCATAATTAAGAGAAATCCACTGACAACGTAGACTATAAAACAGCGTTGGAAGCGCAAGTATGCAAACCAATTTTACAAATGCAATGAAAAGATTGTGCTGCCTTTGAAAATTTCGAGAAATGCCGTGGCATAAATGTATCAGTGTGGGTGTGTATGTCTGTGCACAGATGTGGAGCGTTAGGTTGCAGAGAATATGATTTGAAGCGCCGCATATTTTACAATATGGCTGCGACCTAGACAGCAGCATCAATGCTGTTTGCAGAATCAATTATACGCTAAGGATGACATGCGGACACGGGAGTATTAATTTTTCAATTACAAAATTTTAGAGAAGTTTCTCACTGAACATTGCTCTGGAAATAACCCTGAAGGGAGAGCTGAGCCTTCATTTTACATCAGAGCAATATGTGGCATGACAAACTGTCTGATAGCATTTCCGCCGACATTATGACTAAGCTCTCAGCATTCAGGACTTTGGTGATATCCTGTAGTGCAATATATGGTTAATCAACAACATGCAGCATAGTTTGTAATTTGCTGCGTATGTTACTCCAACGTTACATTAGTTAAAGCAGTGATTACGTAAAAAAACAGTTCGAATTGCCAAATGGACCAAACTTGTAACTATAGTTTGGAAATCCCGTGCAACCTCCCAAGTTGGCCATGTTTACGAAAGCTCTGCGTACTAAAGTGATGGAAATAGGTCCAGCTGGTTAGCTGGCAGGGGAGATGAAAGTTCTATCACAATGCCAACATCGCCAGTGATTCGGGAACTGAAGGTGACTGCTCTCAGTCCACTTCCCTGCATTTTTGGATGTTGATAAGAGTGGGGAACGAGCTGCCCTGTTACCTGTTTTACATAGATATCGTGGTGAGGGTATTTTCATAGTCAAGGGGGATGACTTGGAGGACATGCGCACTTTTTGGGTGGCGGTAAGATAATTTTTTGCCGTCCTTATTACCAGTAACGTTATTCAAGAGGTGATGACAACCTGTGTATTCAGCTTTTCACTAATGAAATTTACAGGCTCAAGATGTGCGTTAAGGACAATGTATGGATTGACCAAATGCCAGAAGAACAGTTTGGACTCATGTTGGAACAAATGAAAAGGCTGGCTAGAGACATAGCCGGAGGATACAGCGGTGGCCGCAATGACTGCTTCGCCTTGAGGTGTAATAGTATGCTTGATTCGAATAAACTCCATGAACAGCGTATAAAACCTTAGTCAGGCCTATTCTCGAATATGCGTCGGTTGTTTGGTCCCCTCACCACAATCACGACAAAGCGAAGTTGGAATCTGTACAAAAAAAGGCAGTCAGGTTTATTTTTCGTCGCTATGACAGGCAGTTCTCACCCACTTCGCATGCGCATGATTTATCTTTGCAGTCTCTCGAACATCGGCGCAATTGTGACCGTGTCATCCTCCTGCATAAAATAGTTCATACGAGCACATGTGTTTTGGCGCCCATTTCTTTTGTTGCTCCTTCCGCACGCTGTACTCGACGATCTGATCCCCTGAACATTGTGCCATTCCGGTCGAATCCTGATTGTTTTAAATTTTCTTTTTTTCCGCGGACTGTGGAATTATGGAATGAGCTTGATGGGTGTCTGCGCAGACTCGGTGCTGCGCAATTTGAGAAAGAGTTACGTAATAATGTGTTTTGTTGAACTGTGCTGTTCTTTCTGCTGAAACTCTGTACTCACTCCTGCTATGTCTCAGAAACTGAGACAGCAGTATTTGTAAATATTTGCCTGTCTGACAATATATTTACCAATGCTTTGCGTACCATGGACAATAGCTACACAAAAATCCCGTGGAAACATTCCGGTGTTGCAACTGTGCGACCTTTTTCCTCTGAAGCGCGGGTTCTGTTCAGTTTTTCCGGCCAACTGTTACCGTTGGGAATACAATGCATATAACGTGCGAAAACGGTAAGCCAGCCTGTTGAGCGTTGAGCGGCCCCGACCTTTGCACGAAGTGCCGTAATTGTCCTAAGCTTTATCAACCGTTCGGCATCTACTTCCGACTCTTTCATATCAGGTCTAAGCCACCCATTAATTGACATGCCATGGAAACATACCTTAACGCGGGTTGTGGGCTTACCAGCTGGTACGTATCAGAACGATGAACAGTGCGCAAACACGATGGGAGCGCTGTTTTGTGTTCCGTCCGGTAGTCTTGTTTTTCTGTGCTGATCCCCCGCTCTGATAACTAACCTTAGTTGCACGGACGAAGCCGCCGTTAAGCACAGACCGGATGATCTCAAAAGGGACGACTATCACTGACGCCAAACCAAGCCAAGCGTTCCTCGAATTTGTTGACTTTGCGGCCGACTGTATACCCATCTTGACAGCACAACGATAGAAATAAAGAAATCCGCGACACCACTCAATTTTACCCCTACGAGCATCATCCAAGATTATGTGCACTGCCCTGCACACACTGCATCCGTACTGCTGAAAAACCTTACCAGCAGAGGCGCAGTGCAGCTGGAGTCGCCCGCGTAAACCCCGAACCACAACGCCATAGAAAATGTGGGACGCATCGATAAGGCTAACCTGACGCGCATGCGTCTAAAGAAGAGAAGCGACGATAAAAATTAGCAGTGGCTTAGCTGGGCTATGCCAGGATATACGTAGCGTGAGTTTCTTCGGAGATGGTCGGGAACTTCGCTCAGCCTCCTGCCGACGGCGCTTTGCTAGACGTTCCTCCCTCTGCTCCGGTGTCGTTTAGCCTTCTGTTCGTTCATACTACGCTCAACCGCAAATTCCCAGGCACGTACTGCGGGATTCGATGAGTTAAGCTTCTCCGCTCTTCTGCACCGCTGAGCAGCAATTTCGCTCTACTTCATGTCTATACCCACTGGCAAACGCCCCGTTATATGCATAGCCCCACTGATACCTCTCCGCATGCGCACAAAATTATAGGCGATATAAAGCGGCCCCGGCGCAGCGTCAGACTTGGCTACTACGCAGCAGAGGCGCACAGCTGGGCAGGCGCCGGCGCGTCTGCCGCGGCTATTACGTCACTCCTCTGGAATGCGCAGACCAGCTCTGGCGCGCTAGCTTTGCGCCGTGAGACGTCACTGCTCCTCGCGCATGCGCAGCACGGCTCTCCAGAAGCAACGTGAAACTGCTGAACCTCGGCCAGTGCAGCTGATACTACAAAAAATTTGGCAAGGTGTCCTCGATACCAGAATACGATTCTTAAGAGTTGCTTGCTTATAGCCTCCATAGGACTATTTTCTGCTGCACTGAATTGAAGGAGCTTGTTGGTCATACAATGGACAAGAGGTGAAATGGGGATACCACAACCAAAAAGGAATTTGCGAACAAACAAGTGCGGCGGTTTCCAGGCGCCAGACATCAAGCCGTTATGCTCTCGGCTACGCAGTAGAGAGATTCTATTCCGTGGTGCATCTCGCCAATTGGCGTCCGGATTGTCACGTGGAAACGGTCGATGCACGGCCCTCCGGATGGCGCCAATCGGCGGCATCCCTCTCCTCCCCGGAATGTCGACGTCGCAGCGTAACCACGTGAATAGAGTAGTCGACTGTTTTGTCGTACCTCGAAAATAAGGACCTGCTTGATACTCTCGATCTTCTTGAATGAGACCCGGATGTCCCATAGGAGTAATGTGTGTGAACGGATATTTAAGACAAAGTAAAGGCAGAAGTTTATCGTTCCGGACAAAATTTTCGGCGACAGAGCCATGATGCGACATCAGGGCTACGCCATTGAATGCTGAGCCATCTGCCTAGCTTCGGATTACCTGGGGATTGGCTTGAGTCCCGGCGGGGCAACAAACTGACCTCAAAGTTCGCAATTTCGCATGCAGTCTGCGGGGGATACAATTCATAAAGTCGTAACTTGGTCGTATGTAGCCAGTTTTTTTTTCGACATTACTTTTTAGGCAAAAAGTAACACAGTTATAAGCATCATTATGAGAAGATTTGTCCTGAACTATTCGGGACTTGTTCAGTCCTATTTTAACAAAATCAAGCCCATTTTTGAGACTCGCAGATTTTTCGGACTGCTCTTTTATGCAGACTATTTTATGGGAGAAGCACCTTAGGACCTCTGTCTGTCCTGTGCTTGGCGTCCGTGTACGTAGTATTGAGCAAGCGCGAGGAGCATTGCATGGGATTGCATTGAAATGGACTGGGTTTGAATTGGATTGAAATGGATTGGGTTTGGATTAATTTGAAATTTCCTTCGGAGAAACATACTCCACCTTGGGGATTTCTTATGGTGGTCGTTTAACAGGTCGATTAACACCTGTCCTTTACTTAGAGTTATTGATCAATTCGCTCGTGCTACAAACGACTAGCCTCCTTGTTAGCTCATTTGATAGAGCGACTGCCCTGGTTAAGCCGTTGCCCAGGGTTCGAGTCCTGGACCAAGACAAATTTTTCTTCATTTGCGAAGTTTCTGAGGAAGCTGTATAGCTTTCCTTTGAAGGCGTTTAGCTGAATTCAGATTAATGTCAAACTTTCCTTCGCAGAAACTTACTCCACCTTGGGGATTCCCCCTAAATCTGGTCGAATAACACCTGTACTTTACTTTGAGTTGAATGATTCGCTCTCGCTCTACAAAGCACTAGACTCCTGGTTAGCTCAGTTGGTAGAGCGACTGCTCCGGTTAAGCCGTGGCCCCGGGTTCGAGTCCTGTACCAAAACAAATTTTTCTTCAACTGTGAAGTTACTGAGGAAGCTGTATAGCCTTCTTTTGTAGCAGTTTGGCTGAATTCAGGTTAATGTCAAACTTTCCTTCGCAGAAACTTACTCCAACTTGGGGATTCGCCCTAAATCTGGTCGAATAACACCTGTACTTTATTTCGAGTTGAATAATTCGCTCTCGCTCTATAAAGCACTAGACTCCTGGTTAGCTCAGTTGGTAGAGCGACTGCTCCGGGTAAGCCGGGGCCCCGGGTTCGAGTCCTGGACCAAGACAAATTTTTCTCAATCTGCGAAGTTTCTGAGGAAGCTGTATACCTTTTCTTTGTAGCAGTTTGGCTGCATTCAGGTGGATGTCAAACTTTCCTTCGCCTAAATTGAATTTTATCGGATTGGTTTGCATTGGAATTGTATATACTGTACACACGCGTTGTCACTCATTTACATTCGTGAGTGGGCAATGCGACGGGTGATTTACGGTAAGAACAGTTCCTAAAGCTTCGCCCACTCGTCATGATTCACTTCGGGGAGATGCGTGAATTTTTTCGTTCCCCTCCCGGTACAAAAAAGATTGGTAAGCTTCTGTACCTGTAACCTGCGTTGTTTTATTCTATTTGGAGATGCTCAATGGAACAGCTTTTCTTGGCAGTTTTGCAAGTGTCGAATTTTTTACAGTCCTTACCGCTCTATTTGGGAAACCTTTAGGTAAACCGCCACAACAAACTGGTAGTTAGGTGTTGTCGCAGTGGGAAGCGGGTGAAACGGAAGCCAACCTGTGTAGATGATATGCGGCATTGGAATGCTCCGACGTAGCGGTAAAAAAAATTGGGCAGCTTCGCACTAGTGGTGCCAAGTCTGGGCAAACCACGAAGCTCTCGCCCCACCGAGGTTATTCTTGGTTCGGCTAAGATTTTGCGTGGTTACTTATCGAGATTCGGTTAAGTTGTCTGCGCGGTGCGTCGGTAGCCCATCGAAGAGCAAGGAACAATCTGTCGTTGAAGCATGTGGAAGGTACGCGTGCCAACCGGCTGTGGATTGAAGCTCCAAGAGCAGCGTAGGGCGCAGCGTGATGAGCGTTTGCTCGATTTTTTTTTAACTCGTTCGGTGGGCACCATTCAGCTTGTGTGGAACGCTAAGTTAAATAACGTAATCGCTACTAGGTCTTCTGGCTTCTGTCATTTTGTCATTGTTTGTCTTTACACTCAAAACGGCATCACTCATCGAAAGAAGCGATAGAGAGAGCCACCCCGCGTCGCGTTTCCAGAGCCGTGCTTGTACCAGTTTTATCGCGCCTACGAAAGGTGGCGACACGAGTCCCGTCATCGCTTGGAGAGGTTTTCCTGCGTAGTTTCGCAAGCCAAGCCACCAGCCTAAACAGAATCGATATTAAAACTTCATTAGTGATTTCATGCAAACTATGCAATAAAAACAATACATTTCAAGCTCGGGAAATTTGCGCCGCGAAAGCGCTTTCCTCGCTTTGGATACTGTAAAGCGATCCAAAAGTTCAATGCAGCACGCAAGCGAGTTCTAGCCTGACAGAACTCCCGGCATGTGCGACTTATGAGAAGAAGTCCGGCAGATAGCCAGGATTCGGAGGCACATCCGGCTAACCCACCTCAAACTGAAGGACGCCTGATCGCCGGATTAAGCGAAATCACACTGCTACCATCCCTCCTCCCCAACGGGGCTTGTAAATGTTCATATTATAATCCTGGGTGTTACATTTGATGAGCATTTTTATAGGGACCCGCATAATATACAAAATAATATTTCTAGGGCGAGTGGGGTAATAGGCATGGTCCGGGGCTTACCCAAAATATTAAACGGCCCATTATTTACAGCTGAATATGTTGTAGTCAACTCACTTGCGCTTTATTGGTTTGGGGGACGACTGCATTATTTCTCCTGAATAAACTTCGAACACTACAATATATCGCGTAATATAACTAACGACCCCCACTATTCCCCGTCTATTAACTTATACCACTGACTAAAAACGTTTTCAACAAAATGGCTACATTTATACATGCTAGTTTAGTCATGCATAAACCAACATTGTGGGCTTGTTTCAACGGAAGTAGACTTTAGAGCCTATAAATGACAACGACTAAGCTGCTGGTACATACATCTCGAAGCTGACCGCGAACAGTTGCGTTTACAGTCTCCAGAAAAGGTTTTCGGGATATGCAGGGCGTGGTCGAGAGGCGCAAAACTAAGGTACCTAAAATTATTTTAGACGGCTTGCGCAAAACTGCATTGCTGCGCCATCTGCAGCCAGCGGGTGCCGGGTCGAGGCTCCAGAAACTGGCGTTCTAGGCGCGCTTTGCGCATGCCTGTCTTTTATTAGTTACTGGGCATCTCTGATCCATCGCGTGCCCACGACATGCTTTGGATATTCGTAGCAGCCGCTGTGGCGCCGCGTGACCATCGCTGTCGTTATGCTGTCACTAGTGCCGTTTTCGCGGCGCGCAACGTTTACTGAACAAATGCTATCGTCCACATGGCACTAATGGCTGAGCATGAATTATATACCAGTTTTTAACCTGAGCACCGATGAGCAGTCCGCTGACGCAGAATGGGCGTTCTCCGTTCATCCATGTGCCGCCACAATTGTTGGTGCGTTGTCGGGGGCCATGCCACCCGTGTAACGGAGGACCAACGAAGACATATCGTCCGCCTGTTTTGGGAGGGATGCCGCAAAAGGAAATATGCCGCCTTACGGGGAGATTTTCGGCGTCAGTGACGAGTGCAGTAAA
Source organism: Haemaphysalis longicornis (assembly GCF_048455015.1). Taxonomy (NCBI): domain Eukaryota; kingdom Metazoa; phylum Arthropoda; class Arachnida; order Ixodida; family Ixodidae; genus Haemaphysalis; species Haemaphysalis longicornis. Next base: position 171,069,757 of record NW_027526445.1, read on the forward strand.
ACGATACCTTGAAAATGAAGGCAAAATTGCTGACGCCGCTCCCGCCCCCCCCCCCCAAGTGGACGGCCGAGAGCCACCGAAGAAGCCGATCTGATTATTGTCGCTGCCGTTGACGATCCCTACTTGACCGCTTAAGAAAAGAAAGGACAGCTAGGCCTTTACGTATCTCGTGATACCACCACAAGTCGCCTCAAAGAAACTGGATGGATTGAAGAATTGTGTCGCGGCACAAAAGCGTCCCTTAACCTACAAACATGTTTGTCCCTTAACCTACAAACATGTCTGCAGCGCCGGCAGAGGTTAGCGTTTGCTCGAGCATGTGAGCACTGGGCTTTCGACGACTGGGGAAAAGTCAACTTTACAAGCGAATCGACGTTTTCCACACGTTGGGACAAGCAGCAGCGTGTTTGGCGGCCTGTGAACTGCAGGTGTAGCTGAAATTAACGTTTTTGACACAACTTTGTAAAAATTTGGGATAGAAAAGAAGTTTAAAATGAAGAATAGGCATCCTCGTTCTGCCTTCGGTGGGAAGCTGTATGCCCGAATAAGTGTTCAGTAAATAACCTCTGGATTTATTTCGCCAACTGTTAATGAGTCATTTACTTACTCCTTACACGCACTGTTGTTACAAGTCATTTTGTCTTTTACCATAGCAACTATTCCCAGTAGCACTTGTTTTTTGATACAGTAAGAGCCATAACAGTTTTACTGTTTACCGTTTCATTCACACACCCCGGCTTGTTAGAACGATTATTTCGGGACGCATGTACAATTTGATCTGTGATTACCTCTCCGGCAGAAGCATCTACATGCGCGTAGCAGATGGCGACACGTCATCGCACAATGTTACCCGCGGTGTTCCCCAGGGCGGCGTCCTGAGCCCAACTCTTTTTAACCTCTCCTTGGTCTTGAGAGATGTCTGCCGCAGTCGGTGAAAATCTCAATGTACGCAGACGATATATGCATTTGGTTCTCAGGCCGCAACCGGCGTGTGATTTGAGCGAGACTACAGCGCGCTATTAACTCGGTTGCGAAGTTTTTCGCGATACGCGGCCTTGAGATATCACCCGCCAAGTGCGCCGGAATGGCCTTCACTAAACGGGATGTATCCAAGTGCCATTTAATGGCCGCTGGCGTACCAATACTATATGTGGATCACCACAAATTCCTTGGTGTCATTTTTGACCGTCATCTGACAGGGACACGGCACGTTCGCAGCTTAAAAGAGAAGCTGACATCATTTGCGCACATTATTGGTATGCTTTCAAACAGCGCTGGTGAATGCAGTGTCAGCTCTCTTTTAAGGCTATATGACTCTCTGTGTGAAGGACTCCTCCGCTACAGCCTCCCAGCACTGACTCCACTGTCCAAAGGGAACCGTAGAGGGCTAGAAGGCCTACAGGCCAAAATACTACGAATCTGTCTTGGGGTTCCGAAGACCACATCCACTGTGGGAACCATGACAGAAAGTAGACGTCTTCCGTTTCCTACTCTGCAGGCACTGGAGCTATGTCGAACGCGACTGCGCATTGTAACCAGACAGCGTGGGCACCCACTAGCAGCGGTCTATGTGTCCAGGGCGCTGGAGGTCCTACCCCCCCATTTCCAGGCCCCAGCCCCTTTTCTTCACCCACCGTGGATGTTCCCTCCCATGAGGATCACGACCACTGTTCCTGGCTTCAAGCGAAAAGCACCCATGCCGGCCCCAGCTTTGAAATGTTTTGCCTTGGAGCTCATTAATATTTACTATAGAGCCCATACGCTTGTGTACACGTATGGATCAGTGACGGGTACCTCTTAGGCGATTGGGATTTGGATTCCCTCGTCGCGAACCACCATTAGCGTCCCACTTAGCCACAAGACGTCAACGATGGCTACCGAGCTCGCTGGGCTGCGGGCTGCTTTTCACTACATCCTAAAGCAGCCACCCACTAAATGGGCTTTTTTCACTGATTCCCGGTCTGCTCTAGTATACTTAAGATCACTGCCGAAAGATCAGATGACATGGGAGATACATCATCTGCACCTCCAAGCAACACAACAGCGACACATCGTCGAACTGCAATGGCTTCCTGCTCACTGCGTAGTCGCCGGAAATGTTGCAGCTGATGCTGCAGCCTCTTCGGTCCACAGCCTCTGTGTTCCACCGCTGCCCGTTCCTTTTACAAGAAAGGATGCGGCAACCCTCGCTTATTCCATTGCCTGGAGATCACAGCGGTGCATTTGGACCGACAAGAATCGTCAGTACACGCCTCTGCATACCATTGACCCTAAATGCAGCTTCAAGATGCCTCCTGGGCTCAGCAAGCGTGAGGAAGCGGTAGTGCACCGCCTTCGTCTCAACGTGGCGTACACACGGCATTTCCTCTGCAAAATTCAACAGGACATTTCACCACTCTGTCCAACATGCCATGTAACAGAAGACATCAAACATGTCATCTGTACCTGTCCAAACTTCACAGTGCCAAGGCAGACTCTCCAAACATCTGTGTATACCACACCACGCAGGCCTTGAACTAAGGGCAGTTATGGGCCCTTGGTCGGACCCACGCCAGGCCGTACGGGCTACCAAAGCTCTGCTGGTGTTCTTACGTAGTACTGGCCTGGTACAAGTGCTGTGATGAACTTAACTTCCAAACTCTGTATGTGCTTCAACACTTGTGTGCATTACCTCGTTATTTATTTATTTATTGATTTATTTATGTATTTATGTATTTATTTAGTTATTTATTTCAGTTCACAGACTCATGTTTTCGTTCCCTCATATGGCGTAGCATGCTAAGCGATATGGCTCGGCTAACCTCACTTTTGCGATTAAATGCATTCTCTCTCTCTCTCTCTCTCTCTCTCTCTCTCTCTCTATGAAGGAAAGAGTTGTCCTTACTCGTACCTTGTAGGGCATGCAATATAGTAGTTTTCTCTTTCCTTAGGTACCAACCCGAGTACACACAAAGTGTTCTGTCCAGTGACCTCTGCAGCGTCTCCATCTGGGGAGCCATAAGTAAAGAAGGACTTTGCCCACTAAACCAAATAATTGGGACCTTGAATGTCCAGTCGTACTGCGACTTTATCAAGGAGAAGTCAGCGCCATACGCACTCGACGGCCCCTTTCCGCACGGTCTCTACGGGCTGCAGCACGACCGCAGCCGTGTGCACACGGCGCGCATGGCTGAAACCACTCTGCACCCTTGCGGAGTGCTAAGGGTATCATGGACTCCGAGCCGCACGGACCTCAACCCAATGGAGAATGTGTGGATTTTAACATAAAGGCGTCTGGTTGGCCGTAATCTCAGAGTCCCAAAAGGAGATGCTCTGTGGGATATTATTCAAGACGCATGGGAGGCAATGAGGGCAGAGCCTGAAATTGTCAGGGCTCTGAACGAGTCGATGCCGCGGAAAATCGGCCAAAGGATTTCTGCAGAAGGCAATTTCGCCGGTTACTAATATGCCCATAAGGTTGTCAGCCTATGAAATTTCTTTGAGTAAGGACCTCATTGTAAATATATTGTTTTCTTCATTTATTTTTACTTCTTGTTTACGCATACGAATGCCTTGGCAATGCTTCACCTACAAAATCATTCTTGAGTGCGTAATGTATAATATATCACGTTCGGCGCCGCAATAGACGCTGAATGGCGTAAGCAAGATGACACAATCAATTAGTGGTAGCGGTGGAACTTTTCTGATGGCGGAACGCGAAAAGGAACCATGTTTCGTGCGGTGAGAGCAAGCGGCATTAAATTGCGGACCCAGATGAGTTCAAAGCACTTTTACGGTACTCCGCCATAACAGAAAACTCTGAACTGTTGAGTGCAGAGGAAATACTTAAGTTCGTACGTAAATATTTGTGAGAAAAGGATGTGCACCTGTTGCAAGAGGAGGAACACACCTAATTTTAGTTGGAAAGAAATGGGAAAAAAGTTTAACAATATTTGATTTAAACGACATTATTATAACTACAAAGACTAAGCTTTTTTATTTGTAGCCATGACATTTTGTAATATTGTAATAAAAAGGTAGCAGTGCTGGCGCCCCCTATCTTTTTGCGAACGTGCAGCGCGCGTTGTTTGTCTGCTGTCATCACAAGTTCTTCGTGTAGCTACTGTCGCCGCTGGTACTTCTGGCACTGCACGTGCGTACTACGTTCAGTAGCTGTGACCTAACGTGGAGAACCTGATTCGACATACTTGACATCCATCCTAGTTAGGCGAGTTAAGTTTTATTTCACACATTTTTGAACTCGTGGTACCAAGAAGTGTGCATGTTTACATCGTGCCACGCGCGCTTCGGACAGCGGGCCATTGTTGATGCTCTTGCGTAGTTCGCAATCCCACGCGCGAGTCGTTCTATCCAGGAACATTCGCCCGAAGTTTCATGGCCTTCTGTAACTAAAGCACTCGTGTTTTGTTTTGTAATTTCAAGCTTGCACCACCGGCTGTGCAGAATGAGTTGGCATTTTCCCGTGCATTGCCTGAAACGGACTTGAAATTGTGGTTGATCCCTCTTTTATAGGAATCGGCAAAACACGAAAGTGAAAGGGGCCTTCACAGGAGTAGTTAAATGTTAAAGGAACCGCCTTCTTGTGCGAAGGGTTCGCGAGCGTGACCCCGCCAGACAAGGTTACCCCGGCCCGAAAGAAAAAAAAACAGGGGAGGGTGCGGTGCCTCAATTTACGCGCGTCCCCCGTAAACGAAGGCGCTGTGCCAACTCTCGGCGCTCATTAGCGTAATGATGTGCTACTGCACCTCTACTAGACTGCGCGCACCATCTAAATGAGTTAGAGTTCCTGTATATAGCTCCCCTAGGGGAGCAGAGTTGCACGTCCATCCACCATCTTGAGTTCCAGGTCGTGCGGGAAAGCCACCCTTCTCGCGTGAAAAGGCTGCCGCCGGGCCGTCGCGCCAGTGGCAGCGGCGAGGAGGCGTCGCGAGGAGCGGCCGGACAAAAACTGGCGCACGATATTGGACCGCTTATCAGATAAGCGGCCGCCGCTTCCACAACAGCAGATGCCCAGTTGAGTAGAACTGACTGCGCAGCACTGAAAGCGGGCTTTCTGTCGAACTGGAACCCGCAGCATGTGGCAATCAGGCGCCCAACTCTTGCGCTACGCGATATACAGGAACTCTAAAATGAGTCACAGGGGAAGACATAAGGCGCTTTCGCAGAACTGCTCACGCCGCTGCTCATAGCGCAGTCGGTAGAGCACAATGCATCTTCCGTTGCAGCCAGAGAGTCGTGGGCTCGAAACCGGGCGCCACCTGGCGGCGTCAATGACACTTTTGTCGACGTCACTTCCGTGACGGATATCACGTCACCAAATCTTTGAGCAAAGTACCCGGGCATAGAACACTTTCGTGTTAAAATTTAGAGCCCCACCACTGACGAAAGCTCACAAGCCGAGCTGGGCGGAATCCGAGTTCACGAAAGAAACAGGAGTGTAAGTGTTGTCCTTGTTTTTCGGCTGAATGGATGTAATACGGACTAATGTGTTCTGTAAAACACCAACGCGGCTGAAACTCGCTCGCGCAACGTCGCCATAGTCTCAGCGCTTAATTACCATATAATTTGGGGTAGTTCCGACAAAACAAGCGTTACAGGCGTTTTTTGTAACGAAACATCTTCCTTAGACTGTCATGCATTAACAGCAGACCCTAATTCTCTATAGTTTACAGTTTAACTATGAACTAACTATGACAAGTAAAAGTGATGCGGCGTAATGCTAACGTCGTCCTGCCGGCCAATTTCAGCAGAATTTTTGACACGTTATATTGAGAGCTGGCTCATTCACAGGAAAGTTTGCTTTACTCCAAGATTGAATTTGGCGACGCACTTTCTATGCACCCCGTCGACGTACGCAGTTTTCGTCATAACGTAGCATATATAGCTCCTGGAAAACAAATTTAGTCGTCGACCATCACATCACTTGGAAAATAAGATCTATTCAGACAACGTTGCAGGCCGCGCAAACAGCGGGCTGCGGGCTAAGTCTTCTGTTGCACCAGTAACAGCCGAACGACGGCGATGGTCACGCGGCGCCAGAGCGGCTGCCGCGAATATCGAAAGCATGTCGCGGGAACACGAGGGATCAGAGATGGCCAGTAACTAAGGACAGGCATGTGGGAAGCGCGCCTAGCACGCCAGTTCCTTGAGCCTCGACCCGGCGCACGCTGGCTACCTAGCAATGCAGCTTTGCGCCGCTCGGCCCCGCGCTGCACATCCCACAAAATTTCTTGGTGACTGTACGGGCTCCGAATTTTCGCATATCATAGGATTGTCGACCAGACGGCCGGCAGTGCCTTATTTCTGCGGGAGACCGCGAAATGAGCGAAATTATAGTGGCATGCGCAGGACGATGCCGTGCGTGCTAGTGCCATCTGTTAGGCTATTCCAACAAGCCCAACACTCTTGCGCTAGAAATTAGCAGACTCTCCAGTGTTAGGTGCGGGATCGCAACAACGCGCGCAGAAGTTTACACTCGTAGTAAGGAAGCTTTTTTTCTACTGTCTGCTCTTAGTCTTATCTTTAGCAAAGAAACAAACATTTGACGAAAATAAAACAAAAGTGTGGTTGCAGACCACGCCGTCTTTGAGTGTAAGGCGACATTTGTGCGCAGCAGCACTTTTGAAGCAGCGATTAAAAAATCTGCCTGCGGGTTATAAAGAGCTCATCGTCCGAACTCTTACGTGTGATACTGTCGGTTACAGCGGTATTCTTTGGTGGCTGTCCCAGCCTAAAGCCCGATGCCAGATCGGCTGCCGGAAAGGGAGCACACTACGCATCGTTGAGATTACCCTGTAGCTGCCAATCCAAGGAGAAATCGCCAAAGGAGTGAGGAGCAACCAGGCGACCGTCAACAGGATTTTTCAAGAATTTCGGGATTAAGGCCGCATTGGCGACGCCGCCCCAAATTTGAAGCGAAAAATCACCGACGAAGATGACATGGCTATGGGGCGATTAGCCGCTCCAGAACTGTTCATGACAGCAGGAAAGATAAGAGGTTCTTGCCCTGCAGACCAGAGATACATTATTGCATCAATAGTTGCCAGAAGCGCGCCTGAACAGAAGCCCTGCGAAAACGCCATTGCTGTCCATAGAAAACAAAACAAAACAGCTGAAATTTGCCCGAGACCATCTGCCGTGGGCTGTCGGAGACTAGAAGGCGGTAGTGTTCCTAGAGGAGTACCTTTTGCTCTCAGTGAGCCAGGACGCAGGAGGTGTACCGCCTAGTACGAAGGTACGAGGTTGATTTTATTTGTGATTCTGCAGCATGAAACATTTATCATTTGATCGTGGTTCCACCTAGTTAACGTCTCTTGACATGTTGTAACCCTTTGGGTAAGAATAGTTTGTGTATGTAAATTATATTACTTGTCAAGAATTTTCCTTCCTATTTTTAGGTATGACCAGCGGTACGTCCATGAGGTCAAGCCCAGTGGCCGACGAACTGGGAATGTCGTGGGTGTGATAAAAAAGGTGGCCTCCGGCCAATCTACGGCATCCTGGGACGATTCTGGTGGAAAGTTTACCTCGATAAAATTGATAACGATCTGCTTTCGCACTTGCTCAACGGTCCTTATCAAGGCGAGCTGGATATCTGGAGCAAGATATGTCACCTGTGCACATTTTGAATCTGGTTAAGGCCAACATGGAAGAGATCGACATCACGAACCTGCCATGGGCACCGCAAAAAACACAGGAATATTATTGAGAATGTTTGGGTCGATATTTTGGAGGATCGATCTCTTTGGTGTATCTTCCGACGAGTTCTGGGAAGCCGCTAAAGCACAGTGGCAGCACCGGAAGTTCGACTTGGTCCTAGTGACGGCTTTGTACGACTCCCTGCCAAGGCGCATTGCTGGGGTTGTGCCGCCTGGTGGAGCGTTCCAGCCCTACTAAATACCTTCTGAACTGTGTGTGATGCAGAGGGTCCCAGCGCCCCTTCTGATAAAACTGTGCAGTGTTATCACTGCCGATACTAGTGTCTGCACCCCATCTTACTGCCTAGGTGCGAACAGAATCTCGCATCCATTTCAACCCCGAGGGGTTGCTGTGGATTCGTCAATGATTGTATGACTACTGATTTTTTTGTTCACCCTCGTTCAGACAGAGTCCAGCTCGTACTCCTCTTAATTTATTCAACAGGCTTATGCATACAAACCCTTCCCATACCGAAAAGTTGCGAAACAGCCGTGAGTTTTTTTTTTCAGTAGCACAAGAAGTGATCGCTCCAAGTCAATAAAACGGCATCGAAGGAAATTATCGTCTCCGATGTTACCTCCTCTGAGACACTACTTGAAACGCCTGCAGTGTTCAGTTACTTGTATATATTTTGTTGCTCCTCGCCTGTCAGTCTCCGAAACGTGCGAGCCCGAAGACATGCCCGTGCGAACCTTCTCACGGAAAATAACTTTTGCTTTTATCTTTGAAGCTCAGCTGCCTGTGGCTACGATGTGGGCTTCGATGGTGCACGTGCGCGTAAGGGAGAACCGCAATGTTAGAAACCAGCTTACGACCAAGCTTGCACGGATAAGGTCTTAGCGCTTGTTGAAGTAAGATAGCTTACATTGGATCCTTGAATATGTATTCACAGTAGTGTATTCTTGTTCAGATGTGAAGCAAGTTTCAGCAGATTGTTGTAAGCCTGGGCTTTGTAAGCTGCCCTTGCGACAAAGTGTGTTGCCCAGTGAAGCCTACTCAAACAAAAATTGGAAATAAATAGTACCCGGTAACACTGGTGGTAGTGTAATCTTCGAAGGGTGTCCATACTAATACCCTGTCCAACGGCAGGGCACGTGGGACGGATCGTAGGCATAGAGCGAGAATAGACAATGCAAAGTGACCCAGAGACTGTCGCAAAGCGCCCTCGGCTCCAAGGTCCAACTTGCAGTACGTCAAGGACCCGTACGGCAGGTTCCAAAGAACTTCCGATTTTGATTTCGGCTCGAGCTTCCATGCACGCGAAATACTGTTCGGGGGCTCCCTGACCACGCCACGCATACTTTCAATGGAAGCAATGCCTTAGTACTCGTCAATGCACACATTTTGCATGGCAACAACCTTCACAGAAGAAATGTGCAAGTGACTTGTTTATTTGTGGCCGTAATGCGCGCAGGTTCTCTAAGCGACCTGTTTTGCACGCCCGCGCCATTGTGTTTATCGAAGAGCGGGCGTGCCCAGTCGCATCGGAAATGTCCTGATCCCGGAAACCTGCCTCAGACAAAGTCACTATCTGCAAGCGTTCCGCCATGCTAATCCCCGGCATTTTTGTTTGTGAATAATTGGCGCCATGGCGTGGTGTTCACGTTATACAGCTACCTCGATCCGGCTCAGCATCCCTGATGACGTGCCTAGTAAAGCGGGCGTGGAAATGGTCAGGTGACCAACTACACGCCTTGTTGTTGGTCACTGAAGTAAAGTATCTATACAGAAGACACAAACACAAAAAATTGAGATAAAGACAAGCACTCAGCGGCGAAAGAAAAGCGTTGATGGTCACCTGACCATTTCCACGCCCACTTAACTGGCCACGTCATCAGGGAATTTGAGCCGGATCGAGGTAGCTTATAACGTGAACACGACGCCATGGCGCCAATCATTTGATTGATTCATTGATTGTAGGGTTTAACGCGCCGACGCAACGCAGGCGATGAGGCGCGCCGTAGTGGAGGGCTCCGGATTAATTTTGACCACCTGGGGATCTTTATCGTGCGCCGAAATCTCGTACACACGGGCGTTTTTGCTTTTCGCCTCCATCAGAAAAGCGGCCGCCGCGGCCGGGAATCGAACCCGCGACCTTGTGCTCAGCAGCGCAACGCCTTAGCCACTGAGCCACCGCGGCGGGTGCCATGGCGCCAATCATTCAACACCGAAAATGCCGGGGATTAACATGGCGGAAAGCTTGCTTATAGTGACTTTGAAGCAGGTTTCCGGGATCAGGACATTGCCGATGCGACTGGGCACGCCCGCTTTTCGAAAAACAGGATTGTGGGGGCGTACAGAACGGAAGGTCGCTTGGAGAACCTGCCCCGAAGTATCGACTGAGAGTGACAAACGACTCTGACGACGAGCGTATCACTGCAGCAGCAAGGTAGGACCCGAAGCTGACTGCAAAAGCAATCCGCAACGACCTGAGGCTCGCGGCCAGCACGCAAGTGACACGTGAGCGTCTGCACTCTGCGGGCCTTCGAAGCCGTGTGGCGGCGCAGAAGCCGTTGTTTTCTGCCCAGATCCGAAGCATAAGGCTGGTGCTCGCACGTGAGCATCAGACTTGGACGGCGGAAGAGTGGCGCAGCGTCATTTTTACTGACGAGTCGATGTTCACAACGCGATTAGACCAACAGCAGCGCGTCTGGAGGACGGAGAACACTAGGTAGGTCGTCCAATTTTCGGTTTCTTCATATTCACGTTGTATATGATAGACGGGCAACCAAATGCGCTGCAGGATTTTTCCTTTTCGTGAAGAAAATTGTTTGTTTGTAACTGCGTTCAGTCAGCGTAACTGCGTTCACTCAGCGTAACTGCGATTCGCTACAGAGTTGTCGAGCTGCGCCAGCGCATGTTGTACTAGGAAGAAACGAGCATGCCTGATAACGGTTTCACCAGCGCCGTATGGCGTCTCGACATTAGCGCAACTGCGATTGAGCGGACGAAAAAAAAAAGAACGAGACGCGTCAGCTTCGCCTTTAATAGTAGAACGCGAGTTAAAGGGTCCCCTGTGTGACTGAATCAACGGATTTGACAAGAAAGCATTTATGGACATTAGGATAAGAGCCTTTGTTGTCTATTCTGCGACGGATGAACGCTCAGCGTTCAGCTGCTTTCTTTTTTTACATCTCCGTGGCCTAAACGTATCTCCCACCAAGTGCTCTTCTCTCGCACCAGTCTCGCACAAAGCGCGTGATTAGATTTTGAGCAGCGCGAGATCCGACCGTGCTCCCGTGCCCGTGCCACCGTTCGAACCGGGCATTCATGCTGCAATCACGCATCGGGGCTTTACTCCGGCCGCGCCAGTCTGCCAGCCGTTCGTCGCCGGCACCGACGGGCCAAAGAGCGGCACAGCACAGCCGGTAAGTGTGCACTTTCTTCGAGGCAGCCGTTTCTGCAATTCAGCTGATCAGCAGGGCAAAGCCTGTGCGAAGCGTTCAGCTGCTTTCTTTTTTTATGCATCTCCGTGGCCTAAACGTATCTCCCACCAAGTGCTATTCGTTCAATCATGCCTGGATTGTATTTCTGTTAAGTTATATGAGGTCATTCCGGTATCCACAATCGAGCGAGAAACTGAGTTTTACTTTCAAAGCCGCTTCCCTTCCGCTGCAAAACTTCTACCACGCTCGCTATTAGCCGCTATTTGAAATGAATATTTATCCAAGTATCCTGCTTCTGTGATTTATACTGATGCATCTCAAAATGGCGAGAAAGCTGGAATTGGTATTTTTTCACAATCTTTAGACTGGAGTTATTCGCTGCGAATGCCGGATTACACACCCGTTTTTATGGCCGAATTTTTAGCAATAGCTCTCGCTTTATGCAAAGTACCGCAGCATGTATCAAAAATCATCATATTATCTCATTCGATGGCAGTTATATCGGCGTTAACTTCCTCTTCGGACTCTCCATTGTACCGCGCACTATTATTTTTTGTTCCCAGGCACGTGAAGGAGGTACGCTTGTCTTGGGTCCCTGGCCATACGGACATCAGGGGCAACGAGCAAGCGGACCATTTAGCTAATCTCGCCGTCACAGCTCCCATTAAATTCGGAATTCCTAATCTGGCTCTATTTGCATCTGCGAGACTAAGACAATATTGGCATTTAGACGCCACCCGTTCCGATTCACTTTCATCATTTGAAGAGTTCCAACATTTAAAGTTCGGGTGGCATGTTCATTTTTGTGGCTCTCGGCAATGCGAGGTGACCTTCACCGAGCTGCGCTGCAGGGTTCCAAGGCTTAATTTCTATCTGTTCAGATCAGAACTTTCACCTACAGAACTATGTGTGCGGTGCCAGGTCCACGATACAATCGAACATTTTTTTCTCGACTGTCGCCGTTTCTCAACAGCAAGACAACTGTTTTTGAAGGAGCCGATTGAGCGGTTTGGGTTGACTTTATCGATAACACTTATATTGGCGCATCAAAGCTGGGGTTTGCAAGAAGGGACATATATGATTGCATTCAAAATTTTCTTTCTGCCTCAGGTCGTTTGAATTGCTAAACGGTGCTGATTAATGGGTAATTCGGGTTTCATTCACAACTAAGTTTCCTTTTACAGCCTCTTTCCGGAAATAAGTATTTTGAAGTCCCCACGTATTTAACAGGTTTAGCCCTGGCCAATCCCCCCTTGTGGGTACGTGCCAAAATATTTGAGGACATCATCATCATCATCATAATCATCAAGATGATCGGAATCGGTGTACATTCATAGCGGTCTGATGTAAATAGAGCTATTCTTTCCTGTGCTGTGGCTTGGACTCCTTTCTTCCACATCGTATGGCACCCACACCGATTCCGATCACCCTGACTGCCTCTCGCGCTTTGCGGCAGCTGACCCTTTCGGAACGGTTTGCACTGTTCCGCAATTTGTGGCGGAGTCCCATAAGGATCTTGCACACTCGGCCAACCTGCCACCCTTTGAAGCTTTGTGAGCCGCGGCTGATGCACGCTGTTTGCATAGAATGAAGAAACGGCGCTCCCTACCCCCTGGACAACACGCAGGCGCGCAGCCAACCATTATCGCGGTAATGTAATGCCTTCACGGGTCGCTGTAATCTAAAATTATATTGTCTTCTGCTCTGCCTGCTTTACCCAGGTTCGTCGCCTCCAATATCTAGCGTGTTGCCAGCAGCCGCCGGTGTGGAGTGAGCGTGTGGGGAGCCATCTCCAAAGACGGCTTGGGTCCATTCGTACGCCTGGACGGCCGGTTCAACGCTGCCACTTAAGTCCTGCTGGACACCGTCATGTTGCCGTATGCGTTGGACGGTCCGTTTCGCGACGGCGTTTTTTTTTTACCAACATGACCGCAGCCCCATCCACACTGCTGCATTTGTCATTAACCTCCTGGAGGAGAGGTGTGTGATGGTGCTCGACCGGCCGCCGCAAGGTGCGGACATGAACATGATCGAAAACGTTTGGGCGGAAATAAAGTCCTTTCTCGCTGTCCACCGCAACGGTGTTCTGCGGACGACCTATGGGCGTCGGTGCACGCGGAATGGCAGAGGCTAGCGGCTTGCTCTAGTATTGCCACCAGCCTGTACGACAGTCTGCCATGCAGAATGGCTGCAGTCGTGGCCGCGAGAGGAGAGCCGACGAAATTCTAATGAACGTGCTTGCAAAAAATGCGTCCTTCCTTTTTTTTTAGTTTACATCATCGTGCAATAAAGTTTGCTGTTCCTTCGTGCAGACGTTCGTGTTATTCAGATAAGCCTGACCGTGCCTTACATGCACATTATCTGTGCCGCATCGGAAGGGCACGCGTAACAAGAGCGCGCGAGAAGACGATATCGCGAAATTGGCAGCGCGCACCGCCGAGTGACTCCCGTCGGCGCACACACGCGCTCCAGCACTCCAGTCTTACAGCGCCCTGCTGTCGCGGCGGGAAACCACAGCCCCGCTAATTGGCAACGGGAAGCAGCAAGCCTACGGTCAAACCGCCCTCACCCTCGCTGTATACCACAATGCAACATCTCGCTTCCACGGGTGGCTCTGCATGTGCCGGCGGCCAGGCGCTGGCAGTGTCGCGTTTTAATCCGTGAGCACTGTACATTTTAAATGCAGAGCATTTCTTTAACTCACATGTAGCGTCCGCCGTCCGTCCGCAACAGCTCAGCGCGCAGGTGCGCCCTCTCCCCCACTTCTCTCCCGCATCAAGCTACCCTCCTCGCTCTCAACAACAGGTCCGCACCCCTCCCCCTACACTATATAAAAAAATAATAGTTATCGGCGCCTGGTTTCGATCCCACGACCCTGTGGGCGGAACGCGAGGTACATGGTGCTCTTCCCACTGCGCCACAAAAGCGACACAGAATCAAAGGGTACGAACGCGCCTTATATCCTTGACTCATTCAAACTACGTCAAGATGCTGCTGATTCACGGCAGCAGTTGCATCGATCTCGTTTTCACCAGTTGCTGCAACGCACGACCACTGCTTAAAGACCCCTTAACAGTACACTTTAACGACCACGAAGCTGTCGTTCTCAGCGTCCAATACAACACCAACAGCTACAAATAAATAAATAACGACTTACAACAACCTACTCCTTGCCTTCACTTCTTGCGTCACACACAAAAAAAAATTGGGCCAATCTCTTCACGAGGGGGGACTCGAGTCGCAAAATAACGAAAGCAATAATTAATATATGGAAGAAATAATAATAGTAATAAGCAATAATAGTTAACATATTCCCTACCACCCCACCACCACCCCCCAAACACTAACGTTACCGTAATACACCCACCCCCTACGCGACGCATTTAATCGAGTCCCCCCTCGTGGGGAGATGGGCCCAATTTTTTGAAGGCGATAGTGTTTCTTGGCCCACTTAAACTCAGAAATTTTGGTCTGTCTGTCCGTCTGTGTAACTCGATTCAGCCACCCCGCCAAAGTAACATGCTTACTGTCCAATAGTCATATACTCACAGCCAAATGTAAACGCCTAACCCCGTTTTATATGTTCCTACTTCTCAACTTTGATGAACTAGAACATGACATTAAGCAAATATAAGAGAGAAAATCAATACATAAGTGATATTTGCATTGTTCCTTTATTAAAAAATTCCTGGATGCTTGGTTTTTCGATAGCAAATGATATTCTACATCTACTGCAGACAACCGCCGCCTGCTGTTCTGTTGCCCGCACCACCTCCTGGCGGCATGTGAGAAGTCACGCGGCAACAGCAAAGAAAGGTTCCACTAGCTAGGTTTCACGTTCTGCTTGGAACGCACGTGGAGCACGGCAACGCGGTTTTATAAACCTTGAAGTCAGCCGCCTCGATTCACGCACGTCTCGTCCGTATACTGCAGCGCTGGCATCGAGGAACCCCGCATGTAGCAGTGGAACGCGGTAAATTCAAATCGCCTTGAGAAAACCTTTAGTGTGTTTACCTTGGAATGAGCGCGACGGAACAGGAACAGCATGAGAGGTGAGCGGGAAAGCAAAGGAGGGCATTTCCTTGGGAAATGTGCACAGAGACTACCGTCTTTTGACGACATTTGCAACGAAAGGAGCAGATTCACGGCCAATTGTTTATTGGAGGGCTCTTTAGATTTACGCGGGAGAAGCGAAGCGTACAGAACGAGTGGAGCATAGTTGATGTGGTGTGGTTTACTCCCGCAGTATTAAAGCGCATTCGGTTCAAAAATTGGTGGTGAATTCATGATTTTTTAGGCGAACAACTGATCGCACTTGCTAGTGATAACTGTCGGAGACGAGAAATGTTTCAAACATTTCCGAATATTTATCACCAACTTACTTCAACGTGAATTTGCTTTAAAGTGAACAAGATAAAGGTATGAAGAGCGCCTGACAAACGCATCTCCACGAGGAACTGTACATGGTTTAAGGGTATTCCGAAAGCTGCCAGACGCTGGCGAGAATTATGGCGACAGCTGGGCTCACCGTTAAAGGCGCCGCTGACCGCCGCAATTGGGACAAAAAGCGCCGCGACTTAACAGCGACAAAAATGACGTGCATTCACTTGTGAAGAACGCGCATGCGCCCTTCACTATTTCGAAAGGAGGCACTGGGTTGTAAGGTTCCGCACTTCCGCATTTCGGAAGGAGCTCGCTTTCGGTCAGTCATTTTGCGGCCGTCTGTACAGGTTCGTAACCCGACATAATTTTATCCCTTCACATTTACACTTGCATTTGGAGCATTGCGCTGTTTTCCCAAGAAAGACGCACTCGAACTAACGCCCCCCGTAAAGCGAAGCCTTACGCTTCGGTGCATGGTTTATATCTGTCTTCTAGAAGCCGGTGTAATGCGGAAGACTCACCCAGGTGTGCGACGTCCGGCGCAAAATCGATTTCGTGAAGTGGCCATCACCCATGACTGAAGCCCGCTTCCCGTTCCTGGGTCCTCCGAAGACGGTACAGCGCTTGGCGCCCGACTATCCGTTCTCGTCACAGCACAGCAGAGCAGGTCAGCGGGGCAAGCGCAGCACTATGTCTGCGCACTGGATGAAAAGGCGGGGCCGCCCACGGCGCGTGACCACATTGTGGTGGCGCCCGGCTGATACAGTGTCGAAAAAGCCATTTCTCTATGAAAAAGCGGCTACACTACTGCCGCCTGGCGAGCGCACCCCACATACACGCGTGGCCGCGGACGAACGCACGCTGAGCCGATAAGCCGGCTTCGTGCGTCGTGATTTGTGAACGAAGCATGACACTGCCTGCTGTGTTGCTCAAGGGTTGCGGGGTGGTGCAGCCGCAGAATTAATGCTGATGTGTACGAGCGCGAAACCAGGCGGCTGTCGCTGCTTTTTAGGCTGACGGGGCAGGCCACTACTCGGTCCTACCAAGCTGCTAAAAAGTTACGTATGATGAAAAGTTCCCGGCTCGGCAACTTTTCACGATATGAAAGCGCCATTCAGAATGCTGGGGGGGGGGGGGGGGGGGTGGGGGGAGGGGGGGGGGGGGTGTGATTACCGACTCGAAATAGACCCGAGGGCTGAGGAGTATTTATGCGGCGGTAAAGGCTCCACTTGTTAGGTTATGTTGAGACTACCGACTCAAAAGCCATATCGTCATCTATAAACGTAAAAAAAATTGGCCGCGTATCTGCGCCTTTCGCTGCAAATGCCGTCAAAAGACGATAGTCTTTATCGGCTTTTGCGAAGTAAATGCCTCCCTTCGCTTTCCTGCTCACCTCTCATGTTGTTCCTCTTACGTCGCGCTCCTCCCAAGGTAAAGACGCCAAAGGTTTTCTTAAATCACTTTAAATTTCCCGCGTTCCACTGCTACAGACCGGGTGTCTCGATGCGAACGCTGCCGTACGGCGAAGACGCGCGTTAGTCGAGGCGCCCTACTTCACCGTTTATAGAACTGCGTTTCCATACTCCACGTGCGTTGCAAGCAGAACGTGGAACCTATCTAGTGGAACCTTTCGTAACTCTTGCCACTTGATTTCTTCAAATGCCGCCAGAAGCTATATGGCGCGGGCGACAGCAGGCGACGGCGGAGTGATATTTTTTTCTTCAGTTGATGAAGTATTTAATCTCGCAAAAATCAAACCTGTACGATGTTTTATAAAGGAACGCTGCAAATATCACTTCTGTATTAATTTGTTGTCTTATATATGCGTAATGTCTTGTTGTTCTTCAACAATATTGACAAGTATGAACATTACACCGGACTTAAACGGGCACATTTAGCTGTGACTATATAAGACTATTGCGCAGGCCTTCTTTTACTTTGGCCGGGTGGCTGAATCGAGTCACAGACAGACAGACGGACAGACAGACATACAGACAGACCAAAATTTCTCGGTTGAAGTAGCCCAAGAAAGACTATCGTCTTTAAATAAAAAAAAAACGGCATGTCAAGCAGTTCGGTTCACTGAGACGTAAAGTGACGTCATTCTTTAAAGTTATTACGACAGTTGCGGCTACAGTCTGAGCCCGGGGGCCCTATTCTCGACTGCAAAAATTGCCGGCAATTCAGACAATATTCCGGAAGTCTTTTCTGATTGACTTTCAATTTTGGTCACGTGCTTCCGGTTGACAAAGCGGTTGTGTGTGCTGTCGTCATTTTGACGTTTCATGTAGTCTACGGACACCAGTTCTAAAGTTTCCCTTATTTCTCGTTACTAAAGGCGCATAATTCTTGGCCGGCAATGAAAAACCAGACTAAATGCAGCGGACTTGACAACATAAGCCTGTCTTTGCCATTAAACAACAATTCTGCTTGTAATACACACCCCCTCTGTGATTGGCTGAGAAGGCGTGACGTAATTTAAACAGTTGGCGGGAATGATTACGTCAGGCATTGGCAACTTCAGCCTGCGTAAAAGTGACGTAGCTTGAAAATGGCAAAAATTTTCAAGCTTGAAAAAGCTTGAAAATGGCGGCTGTTTTTGTCGCAAAATAACAAGCAAAATAGGGCACAATATTGCCCCAGCTTACGGCGCCGCGAAAGGTGCGGCAATTTGCAGCAGGCGCAGTTTCGCATGCGCGCGGTTTAAAGCATGTTTCCTACCGAAACAAATTATAGTTTTAACCACGATGGAAGAATACTTAGGTGAGCGAACGACGCCGCCAGCCCTGCCACAGCAACGCTCTGCTTTCAAAAAGCGCCGCCGGTGGCGCGCCGAACTGTGGCCCTCAGCGCTGCGGCTGCTCCGGTGTCGCGCCTGAGCGCGAAGGGCGGGCGAACAAGTTTCCGCGCTGGCTCTTGTGCTGATATTTTCCAATATCTTTTGTCGGCCGTCCTACGTGCATGATAGATACGGCTCCTGTTCGTCCCGTTCGAAGAACGCAGGTACAGGCGAAATAACCGCGTGTTCCGTCACTTGTTCAAGCTGTGTTAAACAACCGCACGTACAAGCCACGATAAAAATAGAGGGACCCATGCTTACTGACAGCTGTTTATTGCTGCGTTGCTGTCACACCGCGTCTAGTTGCGTGGCTAGAGGTAGCCAGAGCACGGCAGACTCCTCATAACCTGACACATTTCAGGCGACTGGATTACTGATCGCTTGCGACCTTCGAAATTCTGAGCGCGATAGTTCGTAGCTATAGTAAGCGCTTCGGTTTAATTTACGTTACAAGTGGTGTGGCGACGAATCACCGAAAATGCTTAATAGTTTTCGTGTCCGTCCTAATAAAAACAATCGAAAGCATCAACGAGGCTCCGCCCATTTTAACAAGGTGTTTCCACCGCCCTTATCTTCACTATGTCCACCTAATGAACTTACTTGCGAGTATGGCGTCAAGCAGTTTAGTGACCACATGTAGAATGATAGAGAAAATGATGCGCCAGCTGTTTTGCATAACCACCAAGGAGATATGCACAGTCTTGGGCAAAACATCTTCACTAGAACTTGTTTTCCATGTCTGAAGATAAGTACAAGGCTGCAATTATTTATTTGACCATGCATTGTCCACACAAGTTTCCAGAGAAATACAATGTAAATACAAGACAAATACAATGCTAAAATTGTTCACAATTTCTTCGAGGTACGAAATCAAACAAGCTTTGACAGTTTTCGCAAATCCTGGCTTTTCTTCTCATTCTTGGCCCTTAACTGCTTGCAGTATTGGCGCATGCGCAAACAAACGTAGTAATGAAGCAACTTGGCCAATATATCTTCCTTGTGGAAATTGCAGGGGAAAGTAAACTTAAAATGTGCGAGTACAGCATCTGTCGTCTTATTATACACATCCCTCTGATCTGCATATTTTGCAAACTCTTCCTCAATGTTTCTAAAAAGCTGGAAAAGGTGTGCATTGGGATGCGTCAGTCTTCCTCTGGTCTTGCAGTTCACAAGTTCCGCTTCAGCTGCTTTTGAGAAGCCTCGGTGTCCTTTGAGTGCTTCCTTACAAACGACACACGATGTCTTATTGGCCAGCTTCCTCGATACAAATCCGGTGACATAGTAGATAATGCAGTCGACCACATTTGCATCACAATAATCGTGATCGAACACATCTTCACATTCCCAGTTTCCTTGGCTGATCAGGCCATCCAGCTTATTTCTCAGCTCTTCCAACTTTTTTGGCCGTTCTGCAGCTGAACTCTTGTATATGCCTCTAATGTCGGCCAAAGTCACAAAAGCAGACTGGCTGCTTTCAGCGGCTGTACAGTTACCAAACTGTGGGGGCTTTAGCAAAGAATACAGAGACAGCATCCGATAGAGCTGCAAGAAAGTTGGAAATGTAGGATGCTCGTTCTGGCCTCCTGCCTGCCTTATTATACCAAAAAAGCATTCCAAGGGGTCTTGGTTCATTTTAGAGGTGAGGACATATTTGAAATTGCATTCCGTCAACAGGTAACGGGACAGCTCTAGAACGGATTTCAATGTAACTCGCAGTCCCTCTGCAGTTGACGGGGTCAGAAAAAAGTCCTTCGGAATGTCCCCATTAACAACTTCTTGTTCCCACTCGTCGAGCCACTTGGAGGCACTCTCAATGACTAAGAAGTCTTTGCATCCAAGAGTGAGACCTTCTCCTGGGAAGCGGCGGTTGAGGGCATCAAATAGGTTATTAAGAAAAAGTGTAAACTCGACTGTTGCCTCTGCATTACAAAGCCGAGTTTCACCTCTGCGTGCATAAAACTGTATTCCTTTTGCGACAGAATTGCTGAAAAGTTGGGTGGCAAGCTTCACTCGCATTTTCAACATATTTGACGGGTTAACATGGCTGTACGTCAACTTTGGGCATACTCTGAGGTCGGCAGCATGTTTCGTGTCTGCCACATACAATGCGTCGTAGCACGACCACTTTATAAATCGGCCTTGTCTTTTCAAAATTTTTTTCTCGTAAAGGCGATTCCGAATGCACTTAAAGAGATGAGGAACATCTGACAGGACATACACTTTTCTAGACACGTCAAGTGGATGCTCAAATGCATTAGCAACATTCCCCAATGCACCACTGATCCCGAGCTGTTTCCACATAGCCCGGTTGGTTGAAGCACCATCGCACACTATTCCATCAACAAAAACGCCAGCACGCTCTAAGTACACAATGCACTGGAGGAGTAGCTGCGCAAGAAGAGTGCTTTTTGTTGGTCCTTTCGAAGCAAAAACAGCTACTGGCTGTAAGTAGCTCTCGCCAAAAGGAGAAAAGGCAAAAACGAGACCATGATCAGCAAGCTCATTGCTTTGAACACCCTGCTCTCCGTTATCAACAAGGCCAGCATAGGTCATCGTTTGAGAGCAGACAGTCATCTCTTTTCTGACATGTATCTCGTCAAAAATGAGCATTCCCCTCTTTTGGAAAGACGTTTTCTTGGAGACTTTCACCTTAAAAGCTTTAAAAAAATCCTCATCAAATCCACATTTGAGGCCAACCATACTAATGTACTTCCTAATTGTGGATACACAAGGAAGGGGTAATATGTTATTGCCTCGCAAGAAGGAATATGTAGCAGGGCTTCGTATATTTAGAAGAAGGCACAGTAGAAGCCAATCGTCCGTGTATCTTCTGTTTGTTTTTGCCGTGCACTTGGCAGCAGAAATACATTCCTTTAGAAGAAGTAGCTGAGCTGGTGGCATATCAAGAGCCTGCAACTTCTCTGCGACATCTTCATCTTGTATTTTCATCATTTCCTTCTTGCTCTCCTCAAGCTGTTTCATCAAAAGCTTGTTGCGCTTCAAAAGCCTCGCTCGCGAGCGTTGCAGCGCAGCTCTGGAAAAGCGCAAGGCATCGAGTCTTTCATGCTGCGCAGGCAATGTAATTCTGCGGAGTGGTGGCAATCGTATGTGTTTCAAAGGGCGCTTCTGTTTAATCCTCATAGCTTGTCGCTCAGCATGTATCCTAAGAGTGTCTGAGAGACCACTGCATGGCCTACATATACCACCTCCAGTTGTCACTAATGGGCACTTATTGTGCCTCCATTTTCCTTGGCAATCGACAGAGGCACACTCCGGAAGCACGGTAGGAAAACTTTCCAAACTAGGCCCTCCACAACAAACACTCACGTTATCAACAGCAGTTAACATTGCGTCTACTTCGGAAACTGAAGTGGCAAATGAATTGATCCCAACAGTGCTGCATTCAACTGGCTTACCCAAAACATATGGTTGAACAGACATGTCGCGTTTTACGTGCAGTGTCTTCTTCGTAAACACGGCACTGGACGCACCACTGTGCCGAATGCAAGCGTCATTGAATAGAACGTCCTTGATTCCCTCGACGTCGATCCGGTGAGCTGCCCACGATGGTCCAGGAAGGCACATGCTAGGAGCAGAGTTGAATAAAATCTCGAACGGGGTCTTGCTTGGGTCTGCGACCGTATTCTCCACTTCACAGCCGCAACCGTCGACAACGCTTGTTGCAGCGCGATCAGTCGTTGGCGCTCCGTCAGCACCGCCAGAACGCACCGATTCAACTTCGCAGGAGCTCCTAGACTTCGAAACAGTACAGCGGGGAGCAACAGCACGAGACTGTCGCCGTACCGGCTTCCGAGGGCTCTTTACTTTCTTCGACAAGTATTTCGGCGCCCCTTCGAAAATAGTCGGCACCGCACCTTTCGCGAGACCCGCCCTTCTCGTACCCGACATGAGCACCCGGCCGTCAACTTCAGCACTCCAGGTCCTGAGAATGAAATGTGGTGCAAAATGTCGCTCACACACACGGTCATTCTTCTGGAGCACTCTGTCTTTGCGCGGTATCGCCCGCCTCCACGCTTCCAGTCCCGCTTCATCATTCGGAGGTTTGAAGAGCGAATACTTCGTGTCACACGACTTGTAGCCGCTGTTGCAAAGAGGTACAAAGCACTTCACCATCGTGCAACGGCATAAAGCTTTGGGCTGATCATAATGCACACAAACAAAGCAAATAATATTAACGCACTTCTCCGCGAAGGAGTCCGCAGCTAAAACGCGCGCTGGCAGGCGTGCGGCGAAGGTCCACAATCTCGCACGCCCTCTCTCGTCGCGCCGAGTTACTAGAACGCTGTTCGTTCCTCTCGTCAGAGTGCAGAGAGCGCGCCGTCCTTTCACCTAAGTATTCTTCCATCGTGGTTTTAACTGTTCCCAAGTCAGCGATCATGGAACATACAAATAACATGCAGTGTTTTGCTTTTATGTTTGGCAATGAAATAAAAATAATTTGTTTGGCGTAACACCAACATAAGAGGGCAGTACAATCCTCTCCATGACAAAGAAAACCCAATGCATATCATTTGTCCATACTCGTCCTAGTAAGCTGTTGGGTCACATGATCGAACTCAAGAAAAAATAACAATGAAAAGTGAATATTTAGTTCATTACAGCGCTGATTGCAGTCCAGCTTGACGAATGAGTGAATCGGCGACATCGGTGCGCTCCGCGGTTATGAGGCGTAGCGCTTCGCTGCTCTTATGTGTCATAGAAGCGATGGTCGCGGCCGTCTTTTTCTGTGATCACGCCATAAACTTGTAACATAGCAGCAGACGATGGCGTGACGGCGGCGGCGGCAGGGAAGGTGATAACGCAACAAAGCTTGCATTGAAGCAGAGAGCCCAGCTATGTTAATAAAAGTGATTGAAAGAAATAAATAGATACGGTAAAAAATTGCGTGATGTTCTTTAGCTCGACATCCGCCTTTCGCTCGCTTTTGGATGAACGTTACTCGATCTCGCCTTGTGGTGTTGGCTCCAAATTTGACCTCCATAAATGTGTTTTTCTTGTCAGCCTCAGCTACCGTCTTAATGTTTATAGTACATGCCAAGTGTTTTTATATCTTTCTTGCACGATATTTGGTACCTTGATTGAGATTTTTATGAGTGACTCGTCAAATTACACTGCATGTCGTCATAGCTATAGGTTCAGCACGTCACTGATTGCTTACGTCGTGCTTACGCAAAAAAACATGGGCGAAATGCCGGTAATTTGTGCAGTTTTTTGATTGATTTTAGGATTTAACGCGCCGACGCAACGCAGGCGATGAGGCGCGCCGTAGTGGAGGGCTCCGGATTAATTTTGACCACCTGGGGATCTTTAACGTGCGCCGAAATCTCGCACACACGGGCGTTTTTGCTTTTCGCGTCCATCAGAAAAGCGGCCGCCGCGGCCGGGAATCGAACCCGCGACCTCGTGCTCAGCAGCGCAACACCTTAGCCAAATTTGTGTAGTCGAGAATAGGGCCCCGGCATGAACTGTTGATAAATACATAAATGAAAGTGCCACTAGCCTCTGTGAATTCAGCCTACACCGGCTGGCGGCCCCACAGAACGACGAACCTGACGCTGGATAAGTCGGGCTGTGTTCTCTGTTGTTTCCTGTCTCAAATAACCACAGCTGCGCTAGACTGGGGCCCACGGTAAGAGCTGAATAATCGTCCTTTAGTGTCGTTTATGTCTACCCGCTTGTAGGGAAAGCCGAAATCTGGCCTTCCCGGTTTTCTCGCGCCTTTGATTCAACACGCAGCGCTAAGGATAACGTATTGTTGTCGGGTATTAGTATTTTCTCTGCTTGACCTCCTGTCGGGCTATTTAGACTTCGTGTAATGTAGAAAGAAGAATCCCGACCACCGCGGTGGATCAGTGGCTAAGGCGTTGCACTGCTGAGCACGAGGTCGCGGGTTCGATTCGGGGGAGTCAGGCCAAGTCCTGACCACCTCCCGGGCTCTGGCGGTCGCGGCGACCCTGTGGGCCTCCTCCACCCCAACACCTGATCCCGATGGACGAAAAAACGTATTCCTTCCTTCCTTCCTTCGCGGCCTCGGCGGCCGCTTTGCTGATGGAGGCGAAAAGGACAAACGCCCTTGCCTATGACATTTCAGTGTAAGTACGTGAACGACCTCCAGCTGTCAAAATTAATCCGGAGCCCTCCACTACGGCACGCCTCATCGCCTGCGTTGCGCCGGCGCGGTAAACCCTACAATCAATAGAAAGAAAAATCCGGCAGTCAAGACCCCTTTGTAGCAGTTCTGGAGAGGTCCAATTTAGTTTCTTTAGATAATATACAGAGTGCCATCACAGACAAGCAAGTGAACTACGGCGGTCATTGTGATGTTTGCCAGTTTCGCCATATTGCCGCTTCTGCGGCCTCACCGCTAACATTGACTAGGTCGTATGTAAACAACAGTGCCAAAGATGCAGCAAAGCGGTATTTTTGGACACACTTCTGCTGCTTAAATGCGGTTACACGCGTTATCTTGAATTCGCTTTCGGAATTACGCCAGTTGCGCGCAGCCGCAGAACAGGGAGGACAAGCTAGGGTTACCCCAGTTGACCAACAAAAATGCATAAACAACGAAAAGGTGGCGCCCATGAACTGTCGCAGTGTAAACAAATGCCGCGTGATGCGAACTGGGCAATGATCACGGCGGCAGCATGGAACAACGGGGGAAAAGAGTACCGATATCCTGAAACCTTATCTAGGGACACTGGTCCTATTCATGGATCACACACTAACTACATGTACGGCACTTGGCACAACACAACACAAACACTTCCTTGAAATCCACAGACGACAAAGTCCACTACACCAATCATTCTTTTATCGACGAACCTTTTTATCGTCTGTTATCGTGTTCGGTCAAGCACGCTTTAAACCATCTTTCAGAGACTAAGTTTTTACGGTTGGTTCTCTACCGCCCATATTGCGCTGCTGAGCACGAGGTCGCGGGTTCGATTCCCAGCCGCGGCGGCCGCTTTTCTGATGGAGGCGAAAAGCAAAAACGCCCGTGTGTACGAGATTTCGGCGCACGATAAAGATCCCCAGGTGGTCAAAATTAATCCGGAGCCCTCCACTACGGCGCGCCTCATCGCCTGCGTTGCGTCGGCGCGTTAAACCCCACAATCAATCAATCAATCTACCGCCCATAACCATGTATTTCAGATGCGGAGCATCTCATGCTGAGGGCTGTGTCCCTCCGTCCCTTGTCCCCACCGAACATGGAGGAAAGAAAAGTTTAGAAGGGAGTGTCATGTGACTACCGTGAAGCCTAGTCATAAAAAATAAAAAGGAAAAACTGATGGGAGATGCCCCACCTCACGTGATAGGCAAGCGGTAGTTCTTTGCGCCTCACGCGGACTCCCGCCTGGCCGCGCTATGCTGCGTCGTTCCGTTTGGTCATGGAGGAAAAAAAAGCTTACGAGAGGCCCTGACGTCACACCCAGGGCAGCCGGAAACGCCATTTTTGTAAGTCGAATGGCGGACTCTTTTTCCCTCTCTCTCGGTGCACCTTCTCCGCCTCCTCCCTCGTGTATCGCCTCTCTTGTGGTCTGCATCTGCCAGCGCCGAGCCGGCGGAATTCAGCTGATAGGCAGGTAGAAGGCCGTTTTGCAGCGCGTGACCGGGCCTGAACGCGCGGTTACACGGCCTTCAGTGTGGCCGCAGCAGTTTTGCGAAGCGGCTCGCTCTAACAATGCCGCAATGCTCGGTGCCAGGCTGCAAGTCGCGATCGGTACCCAAGGAATTGGGCGTAACTTTCCACCGGTGAGTGCATCATTCCGCTGACTAGTATTGCTGTACATTGGTATGCATTTATCCTTTGCTTGCAATCGCCGCCGTTTATAGGTTCCCAAGCGATGGAAAACGCCGCAAACAGTGCGCGAACGCCGTGCGGCTACCGGACTGGAAAGTGCCCAAGTTTGCGTTGCAGTTTCAGTGGCAATCCCAGAGATGACTAGTCAATTAAACAGCCGTTCTATATATATAGGTAAGCAGCACTTCATGCAGATTTCAAGCAAAAAAAATGTGGAGTGTTTTTACCGTTGTTCGCGTGCCTTCGATAAAATGTTTTCCGAAGGAGGAGGAGGAGAAGGAGGAGGCAAAACGTTTTATTGAGCAAAAAAAAAAAAAAAAAAGAAGAGGGTGGGTGCACAATAAACATTTTTTTCGCAAAGTTTCAACTTGTCTCAGTGCCAATAAATTCAAGGTGATGTGAGTTGAAAACGCTTATACACTTATAACCTCGCAGTCTGAAGCGCTGAAAAGCGAAATCCAGAGCGAGACCACAAAAAAGATACAGATTCCAGATCCAGCACTCTTCCAGTCAACAGACGGACACCTACCAAGGTAATAGGATGATGGAAATATAGCAACCGGGAATCTACCTTGTAACAATTGCAAAGGCACTGCCGCGCATCGCCGGCCTAGCAATTGCAATTGCTAGGCCGGCGTAGTTAAAACTACATGCAGCGGCGATAACCAAAAAATTCAGTTACGAATCGTTCGGTTGCAAGTCGCGTACGCACTGCACACCGTGTATCACTTCCCGAAAATCTACTTGACGGGTGTCCGCGCGTACGACGGAACGGCGCGTTCACGATATCTGCACTTCAATAGGCGCGTCGTGATCGCGACCGGAGCAAAAGCTTGACGCGGTACAAGGTGCACTTGCAAGTAGAAATTAAATGACATATTCACATCGGCGCAGCTGTCGCAACTCGCAGCATCCTTTTCGAGTTCCGCAAGACCACAGCGCAGCAAAGCGAAGCAGCAATCTTCGCAATTGGGCGACAAGGCAGGCGCGGCCTTTCCTCCATGACTGGAGGCCGGCGGGCGGCCCGTTGCCAACGTTACTAGTAACGTTGGGCCGTTGCTAGGACGCCGTTGCTAACGCGACTTCCAATGGCCGCCGAAAACACGTGACTTCCTCCACACTTTTGCCAATGCGCGGGGATAGCTGGGGGCCTCTCCTAAGCTTTTTTTTCCTCCATGCGTTTGGTGGCCGGGCCGTCCGGGTATCCGGGTTTCGGCGACGAGTCCACGTCCGGGCGTTGCACGCCGCGCTGCCTGCAACCGTAAAGGCGCAGCGGGCTGATCGTGCAGGCAAAGTGTTCGGACGGGAGAGACAGAAAACATCTTTATTTATTGAGCTCTGGCATCCGTCGAAATGCCCCGCAGTCGAAGTGTCGTGTTCCGCCGCAGTGCAAAAGTGGAGATGTGAGAGTACGACATCCGTACCTCACATTTTATTTCACAAAACACACCTCACTTCCTTGGTTCTGGTCATTTTATCTTTTCACCTCCCAGGAGTTCGTTACCCATATACCTATCGCACGGATTGAGTAGTACTCGGACAACCAGCCCGTGTTCTGCCTGCGACGCGAGGTGAAAAAGGATTTGTTCTTCCCGCGCCCGCACCCAACATCAGTGGTTCTGCACCTTTTGTTTTCTAATGAACTGAAGGAGACAGCAATGCAAAACAGACGTCGTCACAACAATTGTGGCACGTACAACGTGCCACCATGCCGGAGCACCGATAAGGCGAATGTATGCAAATGCGCACGCGAGCAAAACCAAAGCTTTTCGCACAACCTCTCAGCTGTTTGGACACTCGGGAAGGTGGCGCGATAACTCCCAGCAAAATTCTAAACGCAATCGTCAAAGCACATCTGGCAAACTCCACGCACCCGTAGGCCGCTCCGTGCTTGTGAATGTTTACAGCGGCGCGTTCGAGCAAATCCGGTCGTGGTTCGAGCGGTAAGCGTCAAATTCGGCTCGCAGCTCGTGAATGTGCTCCCTGAGCATGGGATCTACGTATCGTGTCGCTTTGAACAGCGACAGTACTTCCACGATACGAGGGTGGGAGCGCAACGCTGGCGAAAAATCTCGTACGGCGCCTTCGGCAACGCCACATGCCTCCACCTCCACCGGCAGCCAGCCTGAGCCACTAAATGCTACCGCGGGCCTGAGAATGGTGCATCTTCCATAATGCATTGCGCGGGAGGAGCCCGAGGAGAGGAGAATGCGGCGTCAGAGGAGGTTGGCTTGCCAAAGCTGGGCCGCCTAACGTCATGCTCCCTCCTAACATTTTAAATGCAGAGCATTTCTTTAACTCACTATGTCACCCGGCGTTGTCGGCGTGCCTCGGCGTCCGCAACAGCCGTTTAAGGTGTGCCCTCTCCTCCACTCCTTCTCTCCCGCATAACGCTACCCTCCTTGCTCTCAACAGCAGGTCCGCACCCCTCCCCTTACACTATATAAACAGCAGCGACCACAAATTTATTAGTTTACTTTTATACGATAGCCGGGTCTCTTAAGCTGTAAGCTTTGTAAGCCTCGGAAAGCTCACTGGTTATGTTGTCGACGCTCAAGCTGCCTTGCTCCTGCCTTGCGCGGACACGCGGCGACGCGGACCTCGCGGTGAGGTGGTGCTGCCCTCGTGCGGTCAGCCCCTCCCCCCTCCCCCCTCCCCACCACCAACTACGGGCCAGAAAAACAAGAAGAAACATCCCCCTCGCGAGGGGCACGATCAAATGCAGAGCATTTCTGCGGGGGGGGGGGGGGGGCGCCTGCAAGTCGTATGGATTACGTATTGGTTGTTGTTGTTGTAATTGTTGTCTTCCAGCGTAGACATTGTCGATGAAGTCGATGGTGGAACGTGCCGTGAACCCCCTGCCGCGGCTATGACGCAACGTGGAGCGGCTATGACGCAACGTGGCGCGGCTATGACGCAACACAATCCAACACAATCCACTTTAATCCAATCCAATCCAAATCCAAGCCAATCCAAGCCAATCCAATCGAATGCAATCCAATGCCCCTCGCGAGAGAGTGTTATAGCGCCGAAATCACCACCACGCGAACGCGTGATGCTGACGTCATGATCACGCCACAGATGTTAGCGACCGCAGCGCGCTTAAAATGTGGTTTAAGCGCGAACCGACCGCGGCGAGAGAGCGCGATGCGAGCGCCCCACCTGTTCTTGCGCGCGATCCTAACGCGGCGAGAGAGGGTGTTGCGCACGTCCCCACCTGTTGTGCGCCCGAACCGAACGCGGCGAGAGAGGGCGTTGCGAGCGGAGAGAAGGCGGGGAGGACGCGGGGAAAAGGGCGCACCTCTGGCCGATGGTTGAATGAGTCAAGGATATAAGGCACGTTCGTAACCTTCCGTTCTGTGTCGGCTTTGTGGCTCAGTTACTGCGCCACAAAGCCGACACAGAATGGAAGGCTACGAACGAGCCTTATATCCTTCACTCATTCAATTTACGTCAAGAAGCTGCTGATACAACGCATTCACTACCTGTGGGCGGAACGGAAGGTACATGGTGCTCTTCCCACTGCTCCACAAAACCGACACAGAATGAAAGGCTACGAACGCGCCTTATATCCTTGACTCATTCAAACTACGTCAAGAAGCTGCTGATACAACGCATTCACTACCACCAACTCCCCAAACACTAAACGTTAACGCAATACACCCACCCCCTATGCGACGCATTTTCTCGAGTCCTCCTCGCGGGGAGATGGGCCCTTTTTTAAATGCGAATGCATTTATTAGTCGGGGGTTGTCTCGCGTCCATCGAGCGGCGTGCGCCAACATTCCTCCAGCGCGAGCGCACGTGAGCGCGCGCCTCGTAGTTCTGCCTTCGTCGTCGTCGTCGTCGTAAATGCGAATGCATTTCTTAGTCGGGGGTTGTCGTGCTCCGTCGGCGTGCGCCCGCAGGTGTTATCTCTCCGCGCTCAATGCCGAACGCATGCGCTTGAAGCGAGCTGTACTAGTTTGCTCGAAGCGGCAAGGACGGCGAGTACTGCGGTGTTAGTCTCGTGTCTAACGTGTATGGGAACTTGATATCGCACGCCATTGCCACGTCTCCCGTTCGAGACACGTCTCCGTACAAGGACTTGTACACCCTTGCCTACACCGGAGACGGAGTCTTTGTGGTGACCGTGTACCTCGCGCCCAACCTCGCTCGAGACGCCGTTGCCGCGCAGCTGAACGCGGCTATGGAAAGTGTGCGCTTGCGCTCCAAACCCTCTGACCCCATAGTCTTGGTTGGCGACTTCAACGTGGACGTGCGCAAGAAGAATGGCGAGTGGCTGGTCGAGTACATGCAGACCAGGCACTCTATGCATTGTCTCTCTGCCGGCTTCGACACGTGCCCCACTACCATTCACGGGAGTTGCATTGATCTGATCTTTACGCGAAACTGTGACGCGCGTATGCTTCTCAAAGACCCTTTGACCGTGCACTTTAGCGATCACAAGGCGGTGATTGTGGCCGTCAGGTACAACGATAACACAAACAGGTGCTGATAAATAAATGATTACGTTCACACTCTCGTCATTAATTACGCCATTACTCGCAACACACTCATCGGTGCACCCAATGCATTCGCATTTCTGCACGATTCCCTTCGGGGAGGTGCGGGGGAATTTTTCTTCCTCCATGCCGCCGAAACCAGACACCGCTGCGTCCCCCAGCGAGCTGCGTCAGCATACCTTCCGAGGGGAAAAGAGGCGAACCTCTTTCGCGCCTCTGGGAAAGTGATGTTCTTGTTTACTTTCAAGGCAATAATCTGTTGCTGTTGTAGGCAGCGTGCGGTTCCTGGCAGTTCGGACAGGTGAAGTGCTCGAATTCACAATTATCGGTTAGATGATCTTGCGCTGCAAATTTTGCGCACGTCAGTTTACCACGACAAGAGGTTGTGCCGTGGCCAAACCGCTGACATTTGTAGCAGCGGCGTGGGTTCGGCCCGTAGGCTTGGACTGGAGATCTCACGAAGCCTGCGTTGACCGGCTGGGGAAGTGTTGAGCGGTCAAACGTCAAGATGATGTGTTTGGCAGGCATGATTTGGTCGTTTCGGCGTATTTGTTATTCGCCTCACTGCCGTCGTGCCCTGATCACGAAGGCCCTAGAGCAGATCGGCTTCGGTTTCACTAATAAGATCCGGATCAGAGATCACGCCTTGGCAGCTATTAAGGTGCGATGAGGCGTGATCTTGATGTCAACATTGACCGTGCGCGTTTGGGCAAGGTGGTTTGCGGACTTCTGTTTCTTGTCTACCTCAATCAGGATTTCTCCCGTTTTCAGTTTCTTACCCTTGTACGACTTGCCGATAAGGTTTTCAAGATACTTGGAGATTAGAAACATGGACTGGGAAGTGATTGGCTTTGTCTTATCAAGAAATTCTATGATCAGAAAGCGCGAGAAATTATCGGGCTTGGGGAGCGAGATTGATTGTAATGGAGGAAAAGATACTTCGGTGTGGCCCCTTTCAGGGACCGATCACGTTTGAAGGGAGGGTTTGAAAATACCATACAGCATTTATGGAAGCAGGGGATGGGGTTACTTTCTTCCACAGCCTTATCCTGATAGCTGAGGAGGTCCGGGAGCTCCCTGCCTGGTAAACAGACAGGGAGCCCATCTGCCGGAGCTTGACCTGGGCTCCGACGGCCACAGTTTGAGGTTTCTACCATTCACCTTTAAAAAACCTCCCCACGGTAGGTTACAACTTATGTTGGGGGCTCGAGGTCCGTGGTGTCGCCAATACCGTCACCAAGATTACTCAAGGCGCCCCGTGCGGGGTGCGCCCAGCAAGTACTCTTCGAGAGTAGCAGACCGTCAGCGCATGGTTGTGCACATTGCTACTTTGAAAAGGTCCATTCGGGGAGAAATAGGGTTTAACCCAATTCTGTTTAATTATCTCAGGGGTGTAAGGATCGGTAATATCGGCTTTTACCCAACAACGAACAACCCTAACTATAGCCCTTTTATGGGCAGTACAGTCTATTATTTAAGATTTTGTCGTTCAGAAAACGTAAAAAGGCGTTTCTCGATGGTCGGTATCGATTTCATGAAATAGTCTCTAGTGTGAATGATTCAGAGTGCAACGACTGAGCTCGATGGCGAGAGAGCGTCTTTCTAATGAATGTTGGGGGCAATGACAAAGTCCATTCTCGATTGTCTCTTCAGCCATGCAGTCCTCTCATGGGCGCTACTGGCTATCGCGATGAGGGAGACAAGGCTTTCGTGAGGGCCACTCCCAAACACAGTCTACAAAGTAAACCGGGATCGAGACAGCCCACACGGATGGCGACGCTGAAGTAGAGGGCCCCGGTTGTGGAGGCGCGCAAGCACCATGCCCGGCGTATACCATTGGCTAATAGTATTCCTACGCGCGAAATGAATCCGCGTACCGGCATGGGTGCTTGGCAAAGCGGAAGTAAGATCGTGCTTTCGTTGTCGTGGCCTGTCCGGGCCACTGCTTCATCCAAAACGCTGCCGGTGATTCCACTTTGACTTGGCTGCCTCTCAAATAAATTGTCACGGCGCAAAGGCACAATGAAGGCTTTATGAAATATTGGCTGAACTGAAAGATCATGTGCTTAGCAGCTCTCTGGGCTCTTTGAGAAAAGATGCGTATTTGCTGAGAAAAAAGTCGCAGGTGACATCTACACAAAGGTCTTAACACCATATGCCCCACGATGTTCAACGCACTGTTAACCTTCCAGGTAGTGGTAGCCTGGCTCTCAGCCAGCACCGCGCCGTCTCCAAACCATCTATGGGAACCCCAACCAGCCCCTATGCATCAATCCTGGTGCGCCAAAATTCCCGTGGAACCTCGAAACCCACACGGAAATACAGTTTTCGCTGGTTCGCACTTCGCATGGCAACAACCGCCGACTTCTACGTCATCGGTCACATGGCCCGACAGATCGCTGCATAGACCAGCAAGCCACACCGCCCGCTTGGGTCACATCGCCGTATGCCCCACGATGTTCAACGCACTGTTAACCTTCCAGGTTAGTTATCTTGACCGTTCAAAACACTATTGTTCTATTTGTCGTTTTGTGCTGTTGGTGTTGTGCCCAACGGATCCTCAGCACCTTTTAAATTTGAGCTTGTGCTTTGAAATGATTACCTGTGCTTCACTGCCCGATTTATTACTACTATCCGGAGGTGTTCAACTAAACTCTTTACTGCCCAAACCTGTTCCAGCTGCCTTGGATGAGAACGGTCAAACCGAACTACGCGCTGAGGTACACAAACTTAAAGAAATATGCGACCACTTAAGCAAGCT
Source organism: Haemaphysalis longicornis (assembly GCF_048455015.1). NCBI lineage: Eukaryota > Metazoa > Arthropoda > Arachnida > Ixodida > Ixodidae > Haemaphysalis > Haemaphysalis longicornis. The sequence goes on from NW_027526445.1 coordinate 171,103,151, forward strand.
TAAAGAAGTATGCGACCACCACTCCTATCTTCCATCCTCGTTTGAGTAGCGCATCAAAGTAGCCGAATCTAGTCAGCAGTGTTCACCAAGTGACTCTATGCATGCTGAAACAGGCGAGCTAAAACAGGAACTTGCCACACTGAAAGCTGCTAACCGCAACAGCATGCGCAGGAATAATTTTCTTTTATTGGCATCGATGATGATCCCAAAGAAAGCTGGCAACAATCAGAAAAAGGTTAAAACATTTTGTTCAACCCAGCTCACCTTGCCGCTGCTTTCTAGTAACATTGAGCGAGCTCACCGCAATGGTACGTTTACGGCCGCACAAAACTGCCCATAACTTCAAGGCAAAAGATGGCAGCCTATCTTGTGGACCCAAGTCGAAAGGTGCTAACTACGCCATCAGAGACGATTTTGCTGCTGCCACTAGCCTGGCTCGCTCCAAGCTATTAAAGTACATCCCCCCGCAAAATGTGCTTTTAAACTGAAACTTTACAAACCTCCGGTTAGAAAACGCTGTTTTAGATGCGACTGCATCTCATTCACTCGCCTTGTCCCTCCATACTGTGTTGACCGTCCACATCCCTCCCCATACACTATAAAAAATAATAGTTAGCGGCGCCCGGTTTCGATACCACGACCCCGTGGGCGGAACGCGAGGTACATGGTGCTCTTCCCACTGCGCCACAAAACCGAGACGGAATGAAATGCTACGAACGCGCCTTATATCCTTGACTCATTCAAACTACGTCAAGAAGCTACTGATACAACGCATGATGGGGCAATGATTATCACTTGCAATAAAAGAAAAGAAGCTCCGACTTACAGCAACAATGATGGAGTAAAGGTCGTTGCGACAGCGAAGCGCGAAACATACCACTTAGAGAGATTAACCAAGATTGGCCAATAAAACATAATAATAATCATAAAACATAATAATCATACGAGTTCCCGACACGTGTCACGCGATTTCAGAATCAATCCAACGTAAACACCAAGTGAACCCCACGATGCGTCGCATATTCCCAGGGTTCCCCTGGTGGGGAGGTGGGCGCAATTTTCTTATGATTTGTTGTCTGATAGCATTATCGAATGCACTCAAGAGCTCAAAACCCAGCAGAAAGCAAGTGAATTATTTGTAAATGCATCGCCTAGCACAGTTTGCGCCCCGTGCACAGCTCTTCTTTTCTTATTTTATCACGCTCTCGACCGTTATCGTACCAACCTTTAAACGTGGCCTTTACAAATTGTCGCAGCATATTACCTAAACGTGATCATCTCCACACTTTAACCGAAGACGTACATGCTGACGTTGTACTCGTAACCTAAACTTGGCTGCACCTTGAGATTGGTGACAATGAAGTGCTCCCGACAAATCTTAACTTTTCCGTTTATCGCTGCGACCGGTTGAAGCGCAGGGGTGGTGGCGTTCTTATTGCTGTACGCAACACCCTATCTTCATCTTTCATATCGTGCGACGACTGCCTCGAACTCGCTTGGGTATGTGTGAGGCATCGCACTCTGACCGCTGTATTGTGCATATGCTATCAGCCTCCCGATAGCCACAATTCGTTCGGCTCGTTACTCATGCGCGCTCAAACCACCGCCAAAGAAAAAATTCCCGATGCACCTCTATTTTTATTCAGCGATTTCAAGTATCCTTCAATCAGCTGGCCTCTAGTTTCCACTCCAAATACCTCCTGAACAAACGACCCTAACCAATTCATCCAGCTTACTCTTGACTTTAACTTGGATCAAGTCATTTCATGCACCAGCAGTGGTAACCACACGCTAGATCTTCTACTTACCACGAATCCTAATGATGTAACTAGTGTAACTGCGTTGCCCAAATCTAGTGATTACAGCTTTTTGCCCATTTTCCTATCCTTGCCTTTACGAAAAAAAAATCGGCTGAATCTAAAAAGATGAGCGATTAAAACAGGCAACTACGATGCAATAAATAGGAATCTATCCCTGTTTTACGAAAATGTCTTGGATACCTACCAAAGTCGCACGACTAATGCAAACTGGGAATAATTTAAGAATAAACTTATATGACTCAGTGATCGATTCATTCCAACAATTTTTGTTAAAGCGGATTTACACAGTCCATCGTTGACTAAGCGATTAAAATCCCTACTTAAGAGAAAAAAAAACGCCTGTACAGATTTGTAAATTTAAGAAACACTACTGACGCTTGGGCAAAATATCATCAGTGCGCAGATTAGTATATAAAAGAACTGGGTGAAACCAAAGGAAAATATTTCTCTGTAGATTTGCTGACAATCTTGAAATCGAACCCCAATAAGTTCGGGCGATTGCTTTCGTCTAAAGCAAGGACCACCCTAATCGAACTCGTCGATTCCGACGGCAGACCAATTCATAGTGTAGATTGCGCATCCGTTCTGAATGACTACTTCACATCAACATTTACCCCGTGGTTCCAACTGCTTCCTCCTTCCCCCCTCTGATTCCCTCCTCCCCTACTTTCCCGACTTTCGACATCCGCCCTGACGGAATTTCTTCCCTCATTCAGAACCTGAAAACTTCTTCAGCTGGCTGTGATGGCATTACTCCGAAACCTCTTAAAAACACTCTTGAATATTTTAGCCTTCTTCTCTCTTTATTTTTTATACATATCCATTCAAACAGGTACCGTTCCGGACGATTGGAAAAAAGCCCAAATAGCAGCAGTTTTTAAGTCAGGCGACAGGTCAATCCCGTCTAACTACCGTCCAATCACTTTGACGTACATTTCTTCAAAACTACTTGAACATATTATAGAGACTAATATCATAAACCACCTTGAATCAATTAATGTCTTCTATCCTCAGCAGCATGGTTTCCGCAAACATCATTCCTGTGATACACAGCTGGCCGAATTTACGCGACACATACTTCGTGTCATGGATAACGTTCCATGGAAACCCGCATAAACCTGAAGGTTTATGCGGGTTTCCTTGATTTCGCCAAAGCGTTCGATCGTGTACCTCATAATCACCTCCCCTAAGAGAAATCCCAACAGACATTCAGGCTGCTGGACGGACAGCCAATCCGGAAATTCGGCATATCGGTCTGTTGGTCCAACGCCGCCTGTATAAACAGTGCCTAACGCGTGAGCGAAAAATGGCCAAACAGCCACTCTCCTGTTGCTCTCTCCTACCCTTCCCCGCTCCGTAGCCTTCCAGCGTGCTTTCGTGTCTGCCAGCCAGCGCCGCTTCTCGGAAACTTTGCAAAATAGTGGAAAGTTTGTTTAGCGTTCCCGAGGCGGCGCTCCTACGCCTTCTTGTTTTTCAGCATGCCTGTCTTTCTTGGTCTGTCACTGATAAAACTTCCTTTGTCACGAAGCAAAATCCCTTGCGCTGCCGCAGGCTGATGCCGGCTTTGCGCGCTTATCTACTCGGATCACAGGCCCGGAAATTTTCTGAGGGGGGCATCCCCCCTCTATCCCCTCCGCATTTAGGTATTGTTTTGACCCCCCTGTTCGCACTCCGCATCGGTACGCACTTCTAAAATTGAGGACGGTACTGTAGAAGAGCCCGGACAGCGTGGCGGGATCGCAGCTGCTTATCCTTTTGTTTCCTATAATTTTCGGAAGTTTACAAACACGTGATATTATTGGAAAGTAGAAGTGAGCGCCTGAACAAAAAACGTGCACGCAATTTTTTCTTCTCTAAATACTCAAGAAAGAAAAATATCAGTAAAATAATGGCTGCCCCATCCGAAAATATCGTTTTTCTGTTAGCTATATGTCTACCCGACAATCAGAATGTTCTTAGACTATTTCAGTCCGCCTCCGTCTTTATCTTTGGAAAAATGCAGCAAGTATGAAGCGAGCTACACGTTGAACGAGATCCCCAGTGCGCCACAGAACTAGCTCCCCGTCGCGGCTAAGATGTAAGCGAAACGGCCCTTGAAGCCCAACAGGCAAGCTGACAGACGCACGTCGTAGAAGTGGGTGCAGCGTTCGCGACTCGCGAGCAGTGACGTAAGGCGAGATGTCCGCCGGCCCGCGCCACATAGCGGATCAGTGCCTGAACTAAGCGTCCCTACCCTTCCCATTGAAAAGCGCGCGACGCGTCAGGCAATGTTAATACAGGCGGTGTTGGTTGGTCTGATGGCAGTTTGATGGCAGCCTGTTGGCCTGATGGCAGTCTGTTGGTCTGATGGCAGTCTGTTGGTCTGAATGCAGTCTGTTGGTCTGAATGCAGGTCTGAATGCAGTCTGTTGGTCTGAATGCCGTCTGTTGGTGAAGCTATAGGTCCGATGACAATATTGACTTAGGACACATGCTGTGAGGTGTGGAACTGGTTTACAAGTTTGGCAGGCATGTAGGCCTTTTAGCAAAATAAAAATGGAGAAGTTCATTTTGTGCTGCTCACTCATGTATTTGCGCTGCATGTCGCCGTGCGTTTGCAAAAGGTACTTTCGCACCACCTTTAGCCTGACTTCATTGGGCTCCGCAGACGCAGTCCTGACCACATAGATCTGAAAAAGAGCAGTAGATAGAGAGAATAATTTAGGGTTCAATGAACTTGTGAACAAAAGACAATGTGGTAAAAGGGTAACAAATACTGCCAAAAAGGTTGTCAGTAAAAAGCAACACTTTGGGGAATAAACTAATACCCTGCAGCTTTTTTTCTTGTAAGCTAACACATGCTGGGCCCGCAGCAAACCATTATTCATAAATGGCATTCAGGCACAATGTGAGACCATTTATTGTGCCAGAAGTTTCATATTAGGGGATGCTTGCTTTTGCTAAATTATGAGTTAGCTATGAGTTCTGATGCCAGATATCACATGCAATACCTTTCAGGGAGGCGACCTTCTCTGGTGTCAGGGTAGGTTTCGGCTTCGTTTTTGCATGGCCCTTGTTCGCTTCGTTTCGGTGCTACATTAATCTTCTGTGCAGATTGCCTGTTTCGCCAATGTACACTGATTTGCATTCGGCGCACGGAATCTAATAAACAACACCTGGAAGCTTGCAGCGTGAGCGGGGTCTTTCCCGCTGACAATGTCAGAACGTAGCTTGCTAGTGGGCACGTGCACGATGTGCACACTGTGTTTCTTGAAAATGCGTGCAAAAGCTTGATTGATGTGTAGGACGAGAATTGCAGCACGTTATGACACAGGCCTTGTGGAGGCTTCTGCCTGGTAATGTCAATGCGGATTCCTGCTAGTCGCCCTCTTCGCTTCTTTTTGAATATAATGCTTTAGGCAGCAACAAGGACTGCATGAAAACATGCAGCAATTACCTACGTCGCACACATCAGTGAAACTCTCGCATGCATTTTCAAGAAACGCAGTGCACACATCGTGCATGTGCCCACTAGCAAGCTGCGTTCTGACATTGTCAGCGTGAAAGACCCCCTCTCACGCTCCAAGCTTCCGGGTGTTGTTTATTAGATTGCGTGCGCTGAATGCAAATCAGTGTGCATTGGCGAAACGGGCAATGTGCACAGAAGGTTAACGCAGCACTGGAACGAAGTGAACAAGGGCCATGCAAAAACAAGTGCACTGTCAGAGCACCGTGAGAGGATGGGACACGTGGTCGACTGGAACAAGGCGAAATTACTGACAACTGAGTGCAATCTCTCTTCTCAATTACTGCTCGAGTCCCTCATCGTTCAGACGACGCCCAACATTATCAACATAATGGATGGCAATCTGCACCATATCTATGCAAACTCACTGCGCCGCGTAATGCCCAATATATAGCTTCGTTTTCCAAGACACATGCTCACCGTGAACAAGCACCAAACCGTTAAATGGCTTTCTTGACTTGGGCAGTGACCTACATTTCATCATTCCAATAATGCTTTTAACTGCCTACACGGCATTTTGTCAAACACTGGACTACACTACATGAGCCATTGCCGTTCTTAACCTGCACCTGAGTATATAACCTTTCACTACTGCTATGAGATAGACCCATAAACTCACTTCAATATGGCCGTTATATTTAGCTCTTGGAACCATTATGTATAATTTCACCTTTATGTTGCACCTGCTACAGCAGCTGGTAATATTCCAAAAACATGAAAAAAAAACGGTGGTTTAACACGCCAAAGCTACACTTGGGATATCGGGAGCACTGTAGGGGAAGGCTTCGCATTAATTTTGACCACCTGGGTATTTTTTTGCGCACCGAAATCTCAAAACACGGGCGTCTGTACGTGTTGCCTCCATCTGAAGAGCGGCCACACCAAGCGGTATCTAACCGACATTTGCCTCCACAGCACACCACCCTAGGTACTGCAGTGGGTTAAACATACGAAATAAAGCGAGTTTTGGAGTGCAAATGAAAATATAATTCACACGTCTTATTTTACCAATCGATCTACCTTTTGAAATCCACCATGCGATCGCCCCTCCCCTACCGGCCTACCAAAACACCTTTGTCTGAAGAGGTAATCAGGCTGTTGTCAATGAAGCAAGTATACAATTCGAGACTTGGCACCGTTAAGGTCATGCACTTTGTTTTAGAGATAAGCGACATTAGCCATTTGCAGCACCAGGAGTTAATTCTGTTAAGATCAGATTGAAAACATTGACGGTAGTAGTTTAAAGAAATTGTGTGATAAATTACAACATCATCTGCAAATAGACCTACATGGCAGGATATGCAACATGGAAGATAGACAGGACCAAGCAACCTGCCTGGGGGGACAACAAAGTGGCACGAGCAAAAGAAGTCTATAGTTATTAGAAGTAAACTGCATTTGAGAAGAATGAAAATCTTTCGCTCAAGTGAGGACATTAGGGTGAAGTTTGAGAAGTAGTCTGTGATGTGCAATGCGATGGAATGCTTTAGAAAAATCGAGAAAAACTACCGCAGTTTGTAAGCCTGCGTCAATGAATCAATGTAGATTGTGAAGAAATCCTGAAAGTTGTGTTTCTCAAGTAACCCTTGTGAAAACCGTTGTGATATTCGAATGTGATACTGTGATTTTTAAATAATTAGCGACCTGAGAGTGGATGAAATGCTCCCTGACCTTGCATATGGTGCTTCTTAGCGAAATTTAATGGTGAAGTACCGTCTCCTGGTTTAAAGATTGGTGCTATTTCGACTATCTTCCAATCATTGAGAATAGTGCCTGTCATAAGTGACTGCGAAAAAGGCGCTGCCGGAATTCTACAGACTGCGGATGTACGTTTCGGTATAGTATGATTATACCAGTATGATCTGCAGTAGATAAAATTGTTAGCTTACTTAAAATGGAAAGTAGTTCCACACCAGTTTGTATTGCAAGTTCGAAACCATATCGAAAGATCCTACATGTTTGCTTGGCTTGATTACATACGAATACTTGCTTCAAAGTCAGTTCAATGTCTCTTCTTGCCCTTTAGTCATCGGCCCCAGATTCTCTTCAATATCTCTTTTAAGCAATTACACGCTCCACACGCACAGCACTGATTCATGAAAATGTTTCAAATAATCAGAGGCCACAGCACTGCTAACAGGTATACATCATGGCAGGTTCCACAACATGCAATAAGGAACCTGAAAGTACGTAATCGGTGGGCGCACCGATATGGCAGCAGTGCCTGGACCGATGTGTCGAGCAAATGCGCTGGCTTCTGAAAGGGTGATCCAAGCGGCCAGATTATGGATGAAGGAATGACCATACCTGTCGGCAAAGCGTACGGAGCACCAACGAAAGGCCAGGCAGTACTTGGGTACAGCAGGTGCAGTGTCGGTTGGCCAAGGGAGGCCCTGGCAAAGCCTTTGAAACTGGACTGGAAGGCAGGCTACCCAGGACAGCCAGCAGCAGCACCTGCAGGTGCATATTCGGTGAGTGTGCTGACACTTGTTGAAATCCAAGAGCACAGACAAAACACGAATGCTTACATCAAATAGATTTTTATTCGTTTAAAGACAGTAACCTCGAAGGCACTAAGAAGAACATTCCCGAAACACCCTAAGTGAAATTTAGGTCACAGTAAGAATGTATTTATTAGACCCGCAGGTACTGTGAGTGGGGTATGCATGATATATGCAAAGCTCACTGCTGAGCTAATTTGCACGGAACGCATGCTAGCAGCTCATCTGTATCCCTTGCTTTCAATCGTAACTGGTGTGTGATAGTCGAGGCTCCTCGATTTCAATGCCTGACTTGTATCTGCACGTTCAATTCTCCAATATAAATCGAGTTGAGTGAGTGCCTACAGCTTTCTTGTTAGTCTTTGTATGGCCTGCGGTTTTGCGAAATGAGAACTTGCGAATTCGCCCAATTTTCTGCACTAATTTAAACAATACATATGCCTCTGATATCAAGCCCCAGACTTCCCGAGAGCTACTCTGATTTAATCGGCAGGCGCCTCCTAGGTGTTGTGAAATCTCCCCCACTACCCCGAGACTGCTAACTCCCTGCGAGGCCTCATGCGCGAATTCACCTTCAATTTGCGCATATGTGAATTCTATACCTATATGAACTCTCAGACGGGCGTCATCATATTCGTGCCGGACTCGTGAAGCTCGACAACGTCAGACGTCGTGAAATTGCCGTAGTCGCTCGCTGGCGCGCGGCCCGAACTCTCTCACCGTTTCCTGCCCTTGCGTACTATTTTCTCCCCCTTGCACTTTGTAAATTCTCGTCTGTTTAACGCGGCCGAACTTTCTCACCGTTTCCGGCACGTGCATACTATTTTCGCCACCTTGCACTTTGTAAATTCTCATCTGTTTAACTACACCTCCTGCGTCCTCATCCTTTGCGTGGTTTTCTTCCAGCACAACTCCGCCAGCACCCGGTCGACGCGTACGCTGTCGGGGCGCGTTGGTGAGCGAGTACGGCAATTTCCCGACGCTGTTGCCGAGCTTCACGAGGACGGCACACATATCGCGGCCCGAAGACCACGAGGCGTACGGTCGCAACAGCGGCAGCCGGTCTCGCGAGCGCAATCCGCTCTTTCCAGCCCCTACAGGCGCGCGCGCGCGGCCCGAAGACCACGAGGCGTACGGTCGCAACAGCGGCAGCCGGTCTCGCGAGCGCAATCCGCTCTTTCCAGCCCCTACAGGCGGCGCTGCGGAAAACGGCAATGGCAGACGAGACGGTGATCGGGCCTTCGGAGCAGCATGTGCGCCAGCATCAATAGCCGCCAAAAACCCTGTAGTTGCGCTTGAAACAACTACTTTTTTGAAAAATGAACACATGCAGACGTAGCTCATTTCGAGACAACTTTCGATTCGTTACAGGGTGTCTGCTGCGATGTAAAAAGCGCCGCGTGCGAGGCAATGCGCTGTACATGGTTCAAGCCGCACTGAAGTGGTTTGGGAAAAATCCCGCCCCATTGGGCGAACAACCTGCTACAGGATGTGCAATGCTAAGTTTTGGCATATTATTGCAGTGTACATCACAGTGAACGCTTTACTTAGGCGAGTTCATTTCCCTGTGTAGATACTAAACAGAAGCCTATGCGCAGGCGATGTGCGGAAAACCTAGTTGTGACTTTGGCCAGTAAAACCGCGAAGACGAGGCTCCTATTACGTCGTATTAAGTGGTATACAAACGAACGTGTTAGCATTATATATGAAAAAAAGCCTTACGAGTAATATTGAAGCCTACATGAAAATACAGGCAATACTTTACAGGTGCGCTTTTGGCTCGTGATAATTAATTTAAGAGAAATCTACTGCATGAAATTCGTTAAGTTGATTTGACTGCCAGTAAGATGTTTAAGCGCGTCGATGCTTATTACCTAAACGAAAACAGGGGCTACCAAATGCATTCGAGAGCTCCAATTTGAGCTACCAGACCGAGTTACTATTATGTCATTCCTACAACATCTTGCTTCGACATTATTATTCATATGTTCAGTCATGAATAAATAAACGCATCCCCACATTTGCTTCTTGCCTTCGCGTGTAAAAGTTTTCATTTGTTTCTTTATTGAAAATAAAAGCACGCGGATTGGACAGCCTCTGCTGCTTATAAGTTTGAAAGCACTAGAATGGAGCCATTTTAACCATACATAAGCGAAGATCGGTTGACACATTATGCGGCAGTGAATGTAAATAGTTTCCCGAAAAGACGATCACAAGGTTATACAAGGAGCCTACAAAATCGGCCCCGTCGCAGCAAATAACTACAAAATGTGGCAGCCGTAATTCAGTAAAAAATAATTTAGGCACCACGTACGCACGCGTGGTTCCAAAAGACTTCCATTTTTCTCCGCAGCACACACCGATGAGTCCCAAAACTCTTTCATTTACCTGCAGAATTTATAGCTTCACGAAAGTTGAGAAAATATGAACGCTCGTTCAACCTATATTTCCCCATTATTTACACGGCATTGTCGAATACTATACTTGCGATTACTATTTTTCTTTCGCTTCTGTGAGGCCGCATGAATGCCTCCGTGCGCCGGAGCGACTGGTCCGCCGATCACCGTCTCCTGGCTACGCAAAAATCCCGCGCGGCGTCGCTAGCGTCGCTGGAAAGAGTAAATAGCTGCGAAGCGCACTGCACGGAATTCGGGTAGGGGGGGAGACTTCAAAACTCGTACGAGACGCCAGCCACGGAATCAAGTGTATGCTATTTCGCATGCACTCCCAGGGAACCTGCTGTTCATGCTATTTCTTGGTATACCGCGGGTATTCACGAAGGAGGACTAATCACAGCGTCGTGGCACTCACGCGAAATTGCGACTGCGATCTGCAGCCGCAAAGCCACTGTTTGAGAGACACATAAACAAACGGCCCGGTGTTAAAAAGCCTTGCGTGATGTGAAATTACCGTAAAAACCCGCGTATAATACGGACCCGCGTATAATACGAGGTGTAATTCGGGGACAGCAAAATCAGAAAAAAAGTTTTCATCCGCATATAATACGAGGTAAAGAGCACAGAAAACATTTATTTGCACTACAGTTACCCTTCAGGCATTGTCAGTTTTCGCTGGCACTGTCTCCCGACGTCCGTTCAGTCATCGTTAGGTTCGCTGCCGCTGTCTCCTGAAGTCGCCTTGTTGGAAATGTCTTCCCACAGAAAGTGGTCCTCAGTGCCATCAAGGGTGTTCGAGATGCCGCATTTCTTAAAAGAGCGACTGACGAGCTCCTCTGGGATGCTGGCCCACGCATCCGCGATGCAGCCACAAAGCACCGTTGGAGGAGCCCGCGTCAGCCATCCGGTAGCTGTCACTGACCTCATCCACTCTTGGTAGCAGGACCTGATGCAGTCTTTGAAAGGCTTGTTGATGCAAACGTCTAGCGGCTGCAGCTGGGATTTCATGCCTCCTGGAATGACAATGAGTTCGATGCGGGGTTCGCGCAACAACTTCTTCACGGAATCGGCCAGGTGGCAGCGAAAGGCGTCCAACACGAGCACTGACGGAAACCTCGAACAGTGCTCCAGGCCGCCGACACCACACATACTTTATCCAATCAAGCACCAGTTGCTTTCTCCACCCGCGAATGCTGCCTTCGGTGACGCCGAACTGCCGTCCTGCGGCGCAATTCCTGATGGTCTCGGCACATAAAATAACTTTTCTTTTAATTGCCGCTGAATACTGCCTTCGTGCACCCGACATCGTGATATACTTGCGGTGAACGTGCCGATCCTTCGCGTAGTCAAAACAATCAAAATGGCACCGGCTGAGAAAAGCAGCAGCCAGATAACGCCACCGCAAGATGGCCCACCCTCCGCTGAAACCGACACCGAAAGTTCAAATTTTCGGCTGAAAACTTTGGGATCCACATATAATACGAGGCATAAATTTTACATAGTAAAATTTGAAAAAAAACCTCGTATTGTACGCGGGTTTTTACGGTATTAGCAGCCGTGTACTACAGAACGAGCATCATAGCCAAGGTCTAGCTTCAGCGTAAATTGATGCAGACTTCTGCGGAAACGGAGTACTGGGCGCCAAACAAGTATGCTAAATCACGTAGGCTCTCAGAGCAAGTGAGATGGGGGTCTAGCGAACCACTGACCCATAAACACCAGAACTCGTTCCAACCAAATACAGAATAATAAAAAATGCGTACTTACCCCATCAAAAAAAGATGTTTCCAACGTACAATTCTCCTTCACATTCGTCTTCGTCTCGCGGACACCAACACGCTTTGTTCGGATGCAATGTCATCCACTTTTGACGCGCAGTATTTTATGCAGCAATGATCGTTCTTCCGGGCTCCCCATGTTTAACATGGGATACCATATTTAACCATACATGTTTAACATGTTTAACATGGAAGGGTAGACATCTCCCATAAAGCTTTTAAACTATGATTTAAGCTCGAAATAGATAAAACTGATAAAATCACGCCAGCGACCACTCGGCACAAAACGCCATGAAAAAACACACAAAAAGTGAGAGATAGTTGCCAGACTTCAAATGCAGCACCTATATGTTTGACGGAAATTGTGTTAGTACTGTAATATTGGTAATTATCTTTGTGCTTTCAAAGTCTGAAATGTGTTTATAACTTAAATTTAAGGTTTTTAAACGCAAAAGTGAATGCACATAAAGTAACTGACATATATACTGATATTCTAAAGAGGTTTTGAAGTTTGTTTTGGTTCTGTTTTCACGGTGGGCTTCTCAAGAGAGAAGGTGCGAAAAAACGAGCTACTTTGGGTTTAGGAAGAGGGTGTAAATGTCGGCGCGATAGAAAGCAAGGAACAGGCGCTTACCCTGGTCCTACAAAAAGAGCTAATGAAACCCTCACCTAAAAAAAGCGAGGTTCGACGAGGAATCAAACCATTGACCTACAAAACAGTAAACGGACGCGTTACCACTCAGTTATCTTGGCTTTTTTTTCCTTTAATGCCGGTCTTCGACACAACACAGAAACACAAAACAAACTTATTGATATGAGCAACTCGAGCGACAAGCCACCAACCTATGAAGTCTGATGTCTTTCTCAAATTCCCTAAGCGTAGTCAAGGGTTCTATCCTTGACAGCCACTCAGGAGTGGCGGGCGGTGTGGGTGCGCCTAAAACAGCTCTATACTTATGTAAGTTGTCAACGAATATTGTCGCTTGTGTCTACATTTCTGGCTGTCCTAACGCTTGTTTCTCACACAACGGTCTTGCAGACGACGCTGCATTGCTAGCGCTGCAAGCGCTTGAGCCAAAGCTCTCTTATGTGACCAAAAAAAGCTATCGCAGTCTACCCGACTTTTTCTGCGCAAGCCACGGTAGTCACGAATGAAATGGAATGTGCCGTTAGAATTATGGCATTGATAACGCTTGTTTGTACGGCACCGTCTTGAAGACAAGCACTATCGCGCTAATACTACAAGCGATGTCACTCCTGGCATGTCAGGTGCATCAAACCCGTCGTGTAAAACGACTGCTAATAGTGCGAAAACCTCTGAGTTTGTAACAAGTGGGGATTATTAGAAAGCGACCGAAGCATGCGGTGGCGGCGACGTAATAGGTACAGCAAACAGGTAGGCAGAACGGCAGCGACGAGCGAACATGATTTTACATGACCGCCCCCGGCGGTCGTTCGCCGAAGACGTACATTCGCCCGACGACGTACTTCGGCTGAGTGCTACCGTTAACACGAAATATCACCATGCTCACTTTGTTATGAACTTCTCTTGCCGCGTTTGTCTATGCCGACGGGGTCCAAGAGGCGTATTGGGTACCTACCACAGACACTCCTACCATCCCACCCGCCCTCCCTGACGACGCAACCACCCTCACAGGCCAGCACTGATGCAGACAGCAAGAGTGCACAGGCCTCAAATAAAGCACGTCTTTCGCTCTCTCTCTCTCGCCTCCGGCGGCTTTCGCAAAAAAGGAAGATAGAACCCCTGCATACACGCCCTCGAAGAAAGCTGTACAGCCGATTGAGTTTGTTGTGGACGAAGAGCAACCGAGGCCACAGCAACAAACGATTGTGCTTGCCGTGGTGTGAGCCAAAGCATATCTTCACATCGTTGTTATCGTCTGTGTGACTGCTACTTATGGAAGGGAAAAATCAGAACACAAACGTTGACGTCTAGCGTCTATGCCAGACATAGACGCTGCTCTTTAGGCCCTAAAAAGCACCTTCAGGGCGTCTGTCGGCTGGGTCTGATGGAGCGCGATTACGAACAAGGCGTCTGTTGGCGTTCACTGATCGTGTTGGCGAGCCGGTAAACGCCATCACGGTTAAACTCCTTGTTGGAAGACTACGCTGTTAGGACGATAGAGTGCCGACAGAGCTTCTTATTGGCCCCACAAACGCCATCAAGGTTAAACTCCCTGTTGGAAGACTAGGCTATTGGGACGATAGAGTGCCGACAGAACTTCTTATTGGCCCCACAGGCGTGCTATCACCCCAACAAGAAAGTCTTGTTGGACTTTTTGTCCGGGTCATTCGTAAGCTAAGCTCTCTTGGACTCCTTGCAAATTTATTAAGTTGTATTCAGCACTTTCAGGACGCATGCAGTTTACATTCACCAACAACTATCAGTCAGCCCTCACCAAAGTAACCTCTGGTGTACCGCAAGGCACCGCCTTGTCACCCCTCCTCTTTCTTATCTACGTTAATGATTTTCCAGTTTGCATAAAATCACATCTTCGACTATTTGCTGACGATTGCATCATCTACACCAACATAAACAACAGCGACAATGTTTCAAACCTTTAAAGTGACCTCGACTTCATTGCTTCATGGTGGGATACATGGCTCATGCCACTAAACATAGCTAACTGCAAATCATTGCCCTTTATTCGTAAACGTACTGCAGTTTCCTACCCTTACTCCATTAATGGCACTCCCATCGCGTCGGTGTCATCTTATAAATATCTCGGGGCTAACTTGACCTCATTGCTATCTTGGACTACCCATATCGATACAATCTTCTCTGCAGCATCCAGATCTCTTGGTTACCTTCGACGCAACCTCGAGTGCGCATCCTCCGAAGTAAAACAAAACTAGCATATATAACTTTCGTACGCCCGAAACTTGAATATGCGGGATCTATCTGACATCCATCCCAAGCGTACCTAATAACAAGACTTGAGTCCATTAAAAACAGTGCTGCTCGCTTCATTTCTTCGCGATACTCCCATAGAACCAGCGTCACTGCAATAAAACTCTTTCTTTCTCTCAACTGTACAATCCCGCCGAATTATCGCCCGCCTGTGCCTCCTTGACAGCTACTACTATCAACCCCCCTATCGGCATCCCTTGCTTCAACCAGCGCACAGAACTCCGGCATTCCCTAATCCCAGCAAACACACTGCTCGTATCACCGGCAAAACTTCAGCATTTAGCACCTCATTTTTTCCCCACGCAATAGTTCTGTAGAATGCTCTACCGGAGCACTGCGCGCCATGCACTGACCACGAAATGTTCCGCTCAAAGCGCACCGACCACTTGTCTGAGCAACGTGCTTGTTGTCAATAATTTGACTACCTCATGTATTTCTGTCAAGAATTTTAGATTTGTACGCACCTTAAAATTGTAATTCTATTTTACAGACAACATTCCCATTTTTGGTTGTTTTTACTGTCTACGTGTATTCAATTCTGGTTTCTGTATGTGTTTTTTCCTTTTTTTTGTGTTATGTTGAACAGTGCTCTGTACCTCGTCACTTGCCCTGCCTTATGTAATGCCATCGGGCCTTTAGGGTGAACGAAATGACATGAAATGAAATGTATGAAACGATAGAGTTACTTCGGGATGGACGGAGCGTGTTAGAGTGGTGTTCGTGCATTTACCATTTATGCTTTCCAAGGACTACAGTTCATGCGACAAGAGCTAGAGTATCAGCACAATTTTTAAATCACTCCTTTACAGAGAAGTCAGAGGTCATTTACGCGTTTGTGGCTTTCGACGTGGGTGTTAAAATTGATAAGTTCGAGCAAGAAGGTGACAGTGTTGGCGTTTCAAATTGTTTATTCTCTACCGTCGTGACCTGGCTGAACGTTTTAGTTTTTTAGTAGTATGCACGCTTATAGCGACCTTCCTTGAGAAAGATTTAATGGAAGTTCGTGAAAAGGGCGTAAAGAGAGGTGGACCACAAGGGTGAAACCCAAGTTCCAGGGTCCCAGCATCAGCTGACGGTGATATTGAGGTGACGAGGTGTCACGCTGGCAAGCACAGCCTCGTATGTGTCGATGTAAGTGCAATAAGCAATGTTTGATTTGTTCGCCCCGGTCATATTCTTGGATATAAGGAGGTGATCTCAATATTTTTCCTGAGGGAGATGCGGCAGTCATTTTCAAAAGAGAGCACGGCATGTAATTTTGCTTGGATTTTCGTTGGCTCCACCACTCTCTTCGCTGAACTGCCAAAAATGTGGTACCGGCGCCCTGTGCGGTGGGCGAAACCTCCTCTGGGAACGCTCGGCACCCAGTGTTCCTCGAGAACGCTGCCTAAAGACACTCGGCCTGCTACGACCGGCAGACTACGAACTTGGGGTCAACCCACTTGGAGCCCCACCTCACAGGCAGAACCTGCTGGACACTGCTGATTTTCATCAGAGAAGCCGGCATTCAGGACTGCTTCTAGCTGCCTTTCTTGCCCTGTTCTGCCTACTCCCTACTTCCCATCCCTTTTCCGACTCTTGACCGAGACCTCCGGTCATGTCAAGCGAACTCTTCTCCCTCTTTTGTTTCTTTTTTCCAGTAAACGTGTGTTCATTCATTCATTCATTCATTCATAGTTTTCGATTAATTGATTGATTGTAGGGTTTAACGCGCCGACGCAACGCAGCCGATTAGGCGCGCCGTAGATGAGGGCTCCAGATTAATTTTGACTACCTGGGGATCTTTAGCGTGCGCCGAAATCTCGTAAACACGGGCTTTTTTGCTTTTCGCCTCCATCAGAAAGGCGCCCGCCGCGCTTCATAGTTTTCCAGCTTTCCTCGACGTCAGTTAGTCCTAGCTAGTTTTGTAGGTGTTTGGGTGTATGCTTCTGGGCAGTACACGGCCTGTATGGAGAACCACTGGGTTGGTCTCGGGCATATGCATCATAGCGTCTAGACGTTTTGTTTCTCGAGGTGTGGCATACATTCCATTGTATGGCCGGTACAAACTTGTTTCCCAGAGGATCTTTTTGGACTGTCAGAGTGGCCTGTCTGACATATTAGAAGTTATTATAAGACGATTTAGGACTTGTAGGGTGGTCATGGAAAATGGGATGTACGGCTGCCCTATACGGTGTTGCAATAACGGTGCTTATTTGGCTGTCTTTACTTCTGGTAAGCTTCTGGTACGGCAGGACTAGCGATACCCGGCTAATGGTCAGTGCCTACGTAACTTTCGTTGTTTCCACTTTTATTCCTGCTCTTCTCCTATGTAGGCGCTTCGCAATGTTGGTGCAATGTTCACATATTTAATCTATTCTGAAGGTCATGTGGTCGGCTCTGCCGCTTCTATGTAGGGTGGTGCCGATGACTTTTACGTGTCTGTTTTCTTAAATGGCATGCTGACCAATTTTTAGATTTCTTATTGGCCGCGTGAAGCCATTCATAGTTTGCTGGACAGAGCCTGTGGCGGGGACAGGGCGCGAAAAACTAGAAACATCATTTCAAATTTTTGTAATTAAAAGCCGTATACTCGGTTTCATATTCGAACATATGTTATTTTGTTTCTGGTTATAACATAGGTTTGTTTACCTGGGTTCCAGACACCATGCCGTTCACCTTTTGCACCTTTCTTTATGTAGGCGACAATGTATAGCTAGCGCCGGAAAGGCGCTTTGGTGTTGGCTTAAGTTGGGACCACGGCTGGGGATTCTGTCTGGCGACGAGGTGACTATTCATGGCGCGTAGAATAAATTTCACTGCGCAGAACTTCTTAAATCGCGTATTTGTTCTTTCTTGTTGATCGTAGTATCATTGTCCATCTTTCTACTATCTAGCTGCCACTGCTCTCTTGCGCGTGGAAAGAGGGGATAGATAAAGCTGATCCGGTGGCGATGTTGCCGGCGGTGGCGCTGTGTTCGTTCGATGGGGCAGTAGTTACTCCGGGTAACGTAAGGCTGCGTTGGTGGCGGTGGCACTCGGGTTTGTGTTATAGTGAGCCTGTGTTGTGGAGTCTCGTCACCATCTCTCAGTGTTGATTACAAGTGCGAGATGGAGTATGGAGCAAATGTGTTGCCGAGTAGGCGTGAAAAAAAGACTGTAATCGGTGGCAAAAAATGCCGAAACTTTTCAACAACTAGAGCAGTTCCGGTATATGATGCCACCTCTGAACCTACAGAGCTGACCAGGGAGGTTGCAAAAAAACACAGAGAATATGGGCATATGGTGCGCGGATTTTGTTTGTGAACGGCATTACAGTAACAATAACACGGGGTTTTTGACTAGTTGCTTCAGGAGTAAAAACCAAAATAAGCGCAAAAAAAACAGGGGGGAGCGGAAGGATTCTGTTACCCTACTGTCTGCGGCCCTGGTTTTCAGTGTGGTGCTTGTTTTCAAAGTTCTAAAGTTCTAGTAACTTCGAATTGCAGATATCGGAAGCGGGAGCATACTGTGGGCGTCGGGCGATCCCTCACACGCATCAATGCAGAAACAAAGTATAATAAAGCTGGTGAAACGTCGACATGAACCTTTAGTATGGTGATACTAATGCATAACGAAGTATCCGTGAACATACATTTCAAAACATTTCTTTCGACTTATTTCAAATCAGTCGCCTGCTGCCGCGACTTGAGGCTTGCACGGTGCTCCCCCCTGTGTCATTGTACGGAAGGTGCGCAAAATTTTCCGATGTCGCCACCTCTCACACATCAACCGCTGGAGAAGTTCCGTGCTGGTAACGCGAAATTTCATTGTTATAACATGAACGGCTTGTGAAAGGTTGCCGGTAAAGCAATAATACGTACTACACAGTCATATTATTCCACAAAAGTATAAAGATTTAAAACAAGGATCTGTAGAAAATATATTTTCCCCCCTGTAAACAAAGTATTTGTAAAGTTCGGTAATATATCCCACTTGTAATAAAAATGATTATGACCATAGGGGAAATACTGAATATTTCTTAGTAGGGCCTGAATAATTGTTTTTTTTGGTCCTATTGTTTTTTCAGAGTGCCGAAGATTTTTTTTTCGTTACAGAAAACTGCACGAAAGTGCCCTCTAACCAAATATTTAGGCGCCAACTGCATCGCTGGCGTTCTTTTCAGCTAAGAATCTCCTGGAGCTACATCTCGGGTAGTTTGGATAACAACATAACATCACCGATCAATAAAGGCATGCAAGCTGTGCAACCACCTCATGTAAAGAATACCGTCGTTGCTTCACCGGCACTCTGACAAAGCCGCAGGGAGCCATCCAAGCGATATTATCCTGCAGCTGCCTACCTGCAAAGAAGTTATGAGCAACGCGGGTCTTGAGCTACACGAATACTCATAGGACGACTGAGCCTCCCCTGTGTGGGTTTCTACCAAGTTGACCGGGGTTTCCATCTACTGTACGGCCTTCTGGACAGCCATTGTTGCTTCGCGGCTCCCGATATAAGACCGTGGATCACTATTACAATATACGAAGAACTGGTAGGCTGTTTATACCGTGCCTGAGAAGCATTCAAGAGCTTGAGCCTCGATACAGTGGACTGCCAAATGCGGGCAGTCGCCTCCACCCTCTACTTTCTCACCAATCTCAATTAGAATGGAGCCTGTTCAAACGCTCAACTGGCTTAGTCGAACACATATTCTGCCTGCTAACGCAGTCTTCGGTGCTGAAGAAGCTCACGATGCGGTACTATAACATGACTACTCGTGAACAATCGCTTTTGTTACTAGGCGCAGTCGCAGAGTTGTACCCTTGCGGACCTTGAAATAGACTTCAGCTGCATTGTGCGAGAACACGAAGACTGAAGGCTAGCATTTGCTACAAGTTGAGAAGAAACGACGCTTAAGTTCCTTGTTATTGTGAGCTTTGTAGTGTACCTGTGGAGGGAGCTAAATGTTATAATTCAGGCCGCGGGCCGCAGGAACAATCATGTAAATGTGTCTTTGCGCTTTACCTTTATTGACAATGGAGTAGCCACGCGATCAAACATTTTTTCGCAGGAGTCTGCTTTGTTAAATACGTCCGCGTGGAGTATAGCGAATTTGATACAGAACAATATGGAGCTACGTACTCCTACGACGACAACGAGTCTGAGATATCCTCACCAATATTTGGTCTTGGGTGGCCATCCTGCGAAGGAACTGAGCACTTGAAGAATTTCGGCTTAGCCTACATGCGCTCTCACGCACAAAGTGTCTAGTCGTTTTTAGTAACAAAAAAACGAAACACGAGCCTGAAGGGAATGCGCACCGAAAACCTTTATTCGTATGTTCACGCACGAGGCGTACAGGGTGCAACGATTCCCCTCAGTGGAAACTTAATGTATCGCCCGTGGATAGACCGTTAAAATTATTACACAATGCCAACAATTCAGCAACGTGCCCTTCTATCCCTGTGAAAAAAGGTGTTGCCTGGTTGAGAATGGCCCTTGGTTTACTTACTTCATGTAGTCACATTACAATGCTAGAATTTGGCAATAACAGAGTTCGAGCTAGTTGGTACTCCATTGTACGAATTTGAAGCGCAAAAATCCAGACAGGGGACGAACGGGACAACGACAAGCGCTACGTCCGACTGAAAGTTTATTTACAAAAACGACATATGTATATGAAACGATATTAACAAAAATACAAAAAATGAACCAGAGTATGTGCGTATTGTTCCAAACCGGAGAATGTGCGCACTGTACAAGCGCGCACACGTTGCTTATGTCATGCGCGCACCCAGGAAGTCCAGCTGTTTCGCAGTCAAAGATACGGAGGTCATGTTCACGCAATCGTCGCCACCACGATGCATCTCAGCCGCCTCCACAATCTCCCGTGTGCGCTGATCAGGATCGCGAAGCACAACCGTATATTTATTAAACACAGGCGAGCACCTTAGGTTCCCGTCTGTGCGTTTTTCCGCTCGATTGGCATGGTCACTGAGGCATTGATTAAGGCACCGTCCTGTTTGTCCAACGTAAGCCCTATGATAAGACAATGGGAGCTTAAACACAACTACCGCAGTGCAGTCAACGTACTGATTTTGATGCCTAATTCAGCACTTTTGCTTTTCTTTTGGAACTTGGCATGCATATCTGCGGGAGTTTTTCCGGAGCACATATCACAACTTTGACGATGACCTTTCAATCAATCTTTTGTGGCGGTGATTTTATTAGAAGATTGTGGCGGTGATTTTATTAGAAAGGTCGTTCCAGTCTGTTGCTTTACGGAAAAATTCATAGTCCTATTTTATTATCAAAAAGACGTCTTTAAGCGAATGACCGAGTGTCAAGGGCTAATTTAAGAAAGACACGCGTTTTCTTCAGCGCTCTCTTTCACGTTAGGCAATGCACCCCCCTCGCTCCCCCACCCCCCAAAAGCGGAGTCCGGTCCTGTTTTAGGCCCTTTGGCCTGTCAGGTTGGCGCATTTCTACACGTGTACTCCAGCTACGGCTGTCGACGTGTGCCGTCGACATATCTTCTACCTCTCCTTACGTAACTATTTTACTGGCACTATTTATATTGGCGTCCACACACACTAGTTTTATCAACCACATTTTCCACTTCATTTACCTAATTGGCCATTTATTTGATTGAATTTCTTGTTACAATTACCTAAGTCATGCCCCATATTTCGCTTTCACTTTATGGATGCGCCTACCATGGGGTGTGAAGAATTGACTTGACAAGACGACAAAGATGAGGAAATTCACCTTCATTTTTACCACAGAAGTTTGGCCAATCACCTGCTTGGATATGTTCCTCCACAAAGGCACATCATCATCATCTTCATACGATTTCGCGGCTGCCAACGGTCCAATAGCGGGGCGCCCCGCAGATACAAGCTTTCACAGCACCAAATATACGAAGAACGCTTCGATGAAACGACAAGAGACGAATAACGAAATGCTCCAAGTAAGAAAGACTGGAATTTCAGCCAACAGATTAAGGCATGAAGTGGAGCGACAAAAGGCAATAATGAGGAAGGAGTGTCATTTGGAGACGGCTAAGCACGGGAATACCAAGCCAATTGTGACGCTGCCGGGAAATCGATGTCGTGACTAACGCCTGTGGGGGAATGAGCCGACGGCGTAGTTGTGCAGCCTACTTCCCGCACCCGAACCCACGCTTTGGCAGTTCCAGCAGCGACGGACAAGTGACTTCGCGTAGCACTATGACACCGTGGACCTACATTTCGCTGGCCCTACGGCAATGCTTCCGGAACAAGTCGCTTCCTTTTACGGTTCGTGGCAACGGAGCTAATACTCACAAAAATACTTCCCGTACACTGACATCGGTTCGCCGGCGCCCATCAGGTTTGCGAGCACGGCTACGCTAACGCTGCTGCGTTAAGCCACATCAGGTTGACGCCGTGGCAACAGCACACACTAGGTAAACCTAGTCGATAAGGGCGGTTGTGTGAGGTCTTTGCAGGCCTTTTAATAGTACATTTTTTTATGTTTGAACTTGAATTGGTAGTTGGGAGATGCTTAGCCCTATTTTGTTAATACTTGTTTTATTTTGTTTTAGTATTTGTTTTGTTTTGAGGTGTTTATACCTGGTTCGAAATTTTCAACAACGGGAGCTACCCTCTTCTTACAACGACAACCACAAGACTCCTCTCAGAACATTAACGACAAGACGAAGACCTTCTCAATTTTGGAGCGCAATGATCCTTACCCCATCCTTACGCCCGTTCCTTCTCACAGGCCTAGGTCCAACCTTGCTTTCTGTTAAGGTTCTCTCCGCCTCCCCCTCTTTCTCGCAGGGCTGTAATCAATTTGTTTGTCTACCACAACACTCCGTTGTAATTCTTTTCTGCGTGCCGAGACGGTAAGTGACGGCGCCCGAAATCTGCACGTGCCTTTGAAGAGCGGGGCGTTCTTCCTACAAATGTTCAAGTGAACCAATGGGGGAGAGTAATGCAAATCAACTGTGGATTTTGGATGTCTAGTCTTTTTGGTCATTTCAAAATAAATCTAGGTAGATCCAGGTGCGCATGTGAGAGGCGGTGGATAAGCGAGAGGTGCTTCAAAGTGCGCTTTTGTTCACTTTACGATCGGTGTGGACGACGAAGGACGTTCAAGGTAGACTGAACGATGAAGGGTAGAAGGATTTTACTATAATACCAGTTCCGACTATCGATGTTTGTCCTTTGGTTCGGCTACCGATGGAGGTTTTCGGTTCATGCAGAGTTTTTCATTTTAAAGCGAGCAATTGTTTATTTGTAAATTTGCTAGAATGCGGGCGGTGATGCACCGGAACAAAGATATAAGCTAAAACATAGCCAAGCCCAAAAAATTGTCAAGATCGGCACAGCTATTGACAAAGCAGTATGTATCGAAACGCATGGCGCTGAAGAGTGGTTTGATGTGACAGAGTGCTTTGATGTCTGCGTTACTGATGCCGTTAGATTGTTGAATTGGGAAATGGGTTGCAAGTGCTTCTGTACCCATGTTGATCGGTTACAATAAGTTCTCGAATGTGTTGTGTGGAAGCGATGACTGATCTGCTGATATTTTTTACTTGAATCTTATATTTGGAGACTATTTTCACCCATGGCCATAGTAAGACTGCTGAAAGAAATGCTTTTTCTCGCGTAATGACTATATTACTGGATACCAACAGATGAGACAGCCTTCTTGCAACATCTTCGTTGAATATTTGCCCCCTATTTTGTTGGCGGACGACTAAATAATGTTGCTTTCTTTAGTTGCGCACTGGTGATTTAGAGCACTGCTTTGTTCGTGCTCATGGAAAGTAAATGAGATCCCTTCGCCATGCGATTCATTCGTTCAGGCTGTAAAATGGTTCAACCAGGAATTAAAAACACACGATTCAATTCTGAACCAAAATAGCAACAAGTCCAGCTACTCAACAATATGTTGACTTTTCAGGCTAATATTTCAAAGGCATTACCTGTTCTAAGATTAGTCTGCAATGTTTTCCCTTTACAAGTCCGCGCATTTTTAAATGTAATATCCTTTTCAATGCAATATTCATACAAGTTATAACCCTTGACGATTATTTCATGGCTTGTGGGTGATCATCTCTGTTTTCAGCAGTTCGTCAATGGGCCCTTTATATCGATTTGAAGACCATGCAAAACCAGGCCGAATTTACGTCATCCTGAATTTGGCCTAAACACGCGCGCATCAGTGCGTACCAGGCACAGAAGGCTCAGAAAGCATGCCTACACTGTAATTTCGTATTTAATCTGCTTGCTCAGGCTCTTAAAAAGACATCAGTCTTTCCTTGCCAAAGAAACGAGAACTTTTGGCTGTGCTTGCTCGGTGTGTCTGTCTGTCCTTCGATTAAGCCACCCGGCCAATATTTTTGAGTCTTGAACAGGAAGTAAATGTAGGCAAAAATTTTCAAATTAAAAAAAAATCTGGTAGCAACACTTCATGTTTTTGAACATTGTTCAGCAAAATTATTACACTAGTCGTACCTGAAGGAAAACATAAATACCGTAGTGGCAATAGCAGCTTTCCTCTCATTTATTTAACACAGGAATAATTTTGCGATTGGAAATAAAAAAATGCGTTGAACCGTTTTTCTGCCAAAAAACACATCTGTGCTCCATCTTGCGGGGCACCCGAAAAGATTCAAAAAGAGCCGAAAACATCGCTCACGAGAAGAGCAAATGCAGAAAAATCGAATTGAGTAAGCAAACCTCCACTTCGTTTTCATGTCATGAGTGAGAAATAAGGCGAATAGCATGAATCGTGGGAGGTAAAGAAAGGAGATGCAGTTCCATGGTTGGGACTACAGAAAAGTATTATATTTTTGACCGTTTCAGAGAAGAGAGTATACACGCTTTCTTTTTTTTGCCATTGCCGCTATTAATAGTGTGGCAAGTGCTTCGAGGATGCATTAGTAAGCATGCCCGGAGTTTTTTTTTTTATTGTAGCTAAAGCGCCAGGTGTGTGGCTTAATTTTTCTCGCTTTCATAGATAGTCAAAATATTTAAAAATGCAGATCTTCGATTTAAATCTTGTGGACAGTATCGGCGCCATTTAAAGATGTCATTTTCCACCGGCCAACTGCTTACATTCCGGCTTGTTGGAATCGCCGTTTCCTGGATCAAAAACAAACAGAGAACAACATTCTTGTAAGTGCGAAACATTTGAGTTTCGGATGGTACGATTCACAATTATAAATGACATTGGGTTTTATTCAGTTTGAATTTAACTTACCAGTGGTTGTTTAATTGAAAAACATTTATTAAGGCAGAAAGATTAGATGTCCGAGCGTGGGTAAGGGAAGAAAATTCCCCGCATTTCCCCGAGGGGAAGAATGTGAAAGTGCGAATGCACGAGTTGAATTTGCGCGGTTCGGTAATGTTCGCGAAAGAGAGATCACACACACACACACAACTACAAAGAAAGAAAGAGGCATTTATTCACAGACACCTATTTGTGTTGTCGTTGTACTTGATTGCTAGAGCGGATCTCAGCTTTGAAATTTCGTGTCAGTACTCCTTTAAGCAGGTGCATTAGCCCTTCTCACGCCCGATGTTTGGCCAATCCCCCACGTGGGTATGTGCCATGTCAGCGGCCAGGCAGCGCGCGCCCATCTCCCCCCATTGCCAATTAAGACGAGGAGATTCCTGGCCAATCCCCCACGTGGGTATGTGCCATGTCAGCGGCCAGGCTGCGCGCGCCCATCTCCACGTGCGCGGACATCGCCGGTGGACGCAGGTTCAGGGTCGCTTAAGAAGTGCATTCGCACTTAAAAGAGGGAAATAGAAGCCAATCACTTCAGCGCTCGTTCGCATTAATGTCTCTATGATGTCCATTAGTACAGGCACTCGTAGGCCGGAGTCTTAATTGCGCCCATTGCTAAGTAGTCCCAGCACGACAGCCACCGATGGCGCTCTCATACCAGTCGTGCTAGGCCACTCTTTAGAGTTGCGCTAGTAAGGACGTGCCTGGTAGAGTTATGCCTGCTTGCGGGTTCTCTACGGTGAAAGTACGGTGGCGATTAAACCTTGGATGTGTCCAGACCCAGTGGCGGATATCGGTTGGCAGGCTTGAGTGAATGAGGGCATCGGGGAGGATGGTGAGGCGTGTACCCTGTACGAACTGTTTCCGGTGTAAATGCAAAGTTTTTGATTAATTTGTGGTTGAAGATCTGGCCACTGCGTAGTAGAGGCAGAAGTGTACTGAGGTAGCCTGTAGGAGTAAGGTTTTTTAGTCGGTGGCGTCTATTCATTTTGTCGCGATGAAACCGCGACTACGGAGATAATGTAGACGAGCGAAACGGCTATTCGGCAAAGTCCAGCGAAGTTTGAGTTAATGTACACTCCTGTGCGGCCGCATGAGCCGCCTGGTTACCTCATGGCGAGGTACCCAGTCAAAGCGAACAGTGATGTGGGTCTGTTGAAGAATTTGCACTTGATAGAGAATTTCATGCACAATGGGATTAGTAGTGTTGTGGGAGTCAAGTGCCTGTATGGCCTCGTAAAAGTCCTTGAAAAGTCGAAGCGAAGGTGGGAGAGACGTAGTAGAGTAATAACGGAGGTATTTTACTGCGGCGTCGAAAGCGTGGAGTTCCGCTTCAAAACTTTAGGTGGGGTCTATCATTGGGCAATATCCCGACAGACCAGGAAGTTCGGGGCACGTCCTTCCAAGGCCAGTGCATTGAGGGGTCACGCTAACATCAGTGTATATATAGACTGCACCGTCCTGCTGTGCCGATTGCATCTGCAGAATGCGTCGTCTACGCAACTAAGGGTTTATGTGTCCGATGGGGTGCGAGTGCGTAGCTATGATGCAGTCCGGTCGTGTCCAAGGGGCGATAGGCCCTGGAAATGGGTTTGTTGTGGGGATTTCGTGTTCTTATGCAACCAGTGATAGCCCTTGGTGGGTCAGCGGTTGCTTGAAGGATGCCAGTGTTTTGGCCTTTTCGATGATTGCTAAGACAAGAGAAAGGGGGACGCGATTGCTCCAAACTGGATGGGGGAGTGACGAGAGAGTCCGCTGATCACGCGAATAGTGGCCACATGTAGTGCTTGTATGGTCATCGAGTGAGTTTTATTGAGGTGGTAAGCCAGTGTGCAGTAAGAGGGCTAACTGTCACAGCCCTGGATAACGTCTGCGTGGCGGATTGAGTTGATCCTCCATATTTGTTAGAGAGACGGAGAAACAGAATCCCCTCCTATTGAACGGAACGTAGCGCAAGCTCCTGGAGAAACACACATGGAGCAGCCTTCGCTGGACTTCGAGTGTATCTGTGTTCCAGACTTCATGAAGGGCGAATCCTTCCCGCATCTTCCCGAAACCCAGCTAGATGCAATCGACAAAAAGCGGTAGGTCGCACCAGTAAGCCAGCATGAGTCGTTGTATCAAATTAGAGTTCGAAAGCCTGAGCAACCACAGCTCATCTCTGCTGATCCACTTGAGGCATAAGCGACGCCTGATCGAGAAAAGGTAGCATCGCTTTTTCCGTGGATGGTAATCGCGGAAATAACAGCATCCGTATCGGAGACCATCGACGAGAAAACAGGGGCAGCTATTGGCACAGAAGAGAACGGTGGGGGAGCGTCATTCCACTCAGGCCACAAGAAGTATTCCAAAACAGAAAACCCAGCAAAGTTCTCCAAGACCGTATGTGAAATTCGTTCACGACAGACGCTGGACACACGGTGTGGTTCTGCGGCACCTCACGTTGGCCTGGTCGCCGATTCAGAGATTAAGACACCGGCTTCAGCACCGCTGGAAGCGGAAGAGGCGCCCCTACTTGACGACCGCATGAAATTATCTATATTAGACTGAAAACAAGAAGTTAGGAATGCGGATTCATTGCTTGTCTATTGGTAATCTCGCGGTCCGGAGAAATGGAAGCCGGTTTGAGCCGCTTCGAACGGAGGAAGAATTTAGCCACCTCTGGGTGCAACGAAGAGCATCAGCAGAGCCACGCGTGCTTGTTTACCGACACCAGTCCCGTTCTTTGCTTGCAACGTTTTTGATCGAGCCGCGGCTCACCTGAGAAGTGTCAACTACCGCTAAGTTCAGTGGCATTGTCGTGACTACAACGCCTTCGGTAAGGGAAAAGAATTGTATTTACATGAGATTACACACAGAAAATGCCGGACCGACGCCATTGTTCTTGATCGTCCTCTTCTACTACCATCACTATGTCGTGACTACAATGCCTCCGGTAAAGGAAAATAACTGTATTTACATGAGATCACACACAGGAAATGCCCTATCGCCGCCATCGCTTCTCGTCGTCCTGTTCTACTCACATCAGCCATCACGTCTTTGTCCTCGGGGGAAAACGTTCCAAGAGGCATCGTATAGCTGGTGCCTCAACGATCCATTGGCAGGCGTGCGAACTGCGGCGGCAGGAGGATGTTGAATCTCCCGCTGGGGCATGCTCCGTCATATTATCATCGTGTACATCATCCTGTGATTAGAGAACCCCGCTTCCGTCAGTCATGCCACCGAACTGTGCTGCCTCTCTCCTTTTGGCATAAAGATCACCACCTGGCTAACATTGTGAAATACCTTCCGAATATCGATGCCCATGACGATGTCTGGTCTCCTCTGTTGTAATGAGGCCGGTTCATGTTCCGCCGTAACAACCACAGGCTGTCGTGCATCCCTTAGTTAAGCTGAAAACCAGTCTGGCCAGGATGAAAGTTAGGTCGCACATATTCAAGGTAGTGAATGCGGTGAATATTGATAAGCCTTTCGATTAGTTTGCAAAATAGAGGTGTTAACGAGATGGGGCGCATATTTTGAAGGTTCTCTGGCGGCGTCTTTGGCTTTGGTGAGGGAAAAATGAGTGTGTGCTTTAACTGGTCTGCTACGAGGCTTCGTTCCCATAAAGAATTAATTTGTGCGGGTGGGGCAGCGCCTCGGGAGGCAGATTAGATAGGTGCTTCCTGGTCATGTAGCGTCCGGGGGAAGATTGTGATCGACCCGACTTTATAGATGTGCGGAGTTGCGCTATAAAAAACAAGGAATCTAATTTGTAACCAGAATTGTCGATGTAAATAATAGGCAGCGGTGGTAGAGGTAGCGTAGAGGCCTTAGCAAAAAATATTTCAATAAGCCTTTTATCCACATCATTTGCTGGGGACGTCAGAGTGAGGGTCTCGAACAGTGGCTTGCGGCCCTTGGTTTTGCCGGTAAACTTGCAATGCAGTTTCCATAGGCTCGAGAGCCCTTGCTCATGACTAAGATCGTTAGACATTGTGACCCGGAAATCCTGATTGATTTGTCGCTGATAGTCTAAAATCGGGCGACCATGCCGGCGTATCCGCTGTAAATCTCTGCGGCGTTTTCCTTTAACCAGTAAGTACGAGTAAGCTCGTGCACTCTCCGCCAAAGGTTTGCTAGATGATTGTCCATATGCCGAGTGTTGTCCCGGCATTAGATGGACTCTTGCACTTGCGCAGATGAAGAATCAATCAAGTTGCAAAATTCGTGCAGCAAAGCCGGTCGGTTGGAGGTTAGTATAATGTGTTGAAAGGTGTTCAACTAAGCCATGGTCACTGCTTTTGCTGGTCTCAAGGTCTTGCTTCTTAACCTTAAGAGAATGCGTAGGTGGTCTCTGTCTCGGGTAGCTGCACTTGAGTGCACGCTTTAACAACTCTGGCCGTCACCCAAGTGAGGTCGGGCGAAGTGTCGTGTTGAGCTGCGTGAAGGCAGATGCGAGAGATTGCGTCTGGGTCGTTAGAAAGACGAAGACCAGCTGTTTCTGCAGCATGCTCCAAGGCTTTACCCCTAGGATGAGTTGTGTTGCCGCCCAGTAAAAAAGGGACGCCTTCAAATCGGGACGTTAAAACTTGTAACCTGGTGAAGGAAGCAGTGGTGGTCGACGAGGTAGTTCGCTTGTAAAAGGCGGTGGCCACAATAATGGGGTTTTCGCCAGGTAGGCACGCATGCAATCCCACTACTTCAGGATCCGCCGAGGAGAATTCAAGGTCTTGTATTTGCTGATTTCCAAAGATAAACGGGAAAAGATGGAAACATATTCATTTGGCGATATTATACACTGATTCGAGTAGTTGGTGTAATAAACAGGTTCACATAAGTAATATATCCCGGAACGTAAGGAGCGCTGCAGTTTCCTTATAGTAATATGTAAAGCGGTTGAATCTGGATAATCATCTGCTTTAGAATAACTTGCTGGTGGTATTAGCTACGGCAGTTATATTGCAATAGTGTCGGGGACCCGTTCACTGTGACTAGTTGTTGCACCGAGGTTCCTTAGAGTTGTCTCTCGAGGGGAGCTTTTGCAGAATGGACTGAGCGAGAATGCGGATATCATTCATCTGGCTGTCAGTTTTCTCGGTGCTTTTACGCTCCGATTGACGCGCGAACCGTTCGCGGTGAATGTGCGGACGGTTTTGAGCGCTATCTGGATCAGGGAGTTGCTCGCCGGTCGAGATGTAGGGGCACATTTTGTGCTGTGGGATTGGCTGGGCCGAGTTTGGGAGGAGTTAGGCAGTTTGGAAGTTGCTCTTTGCAATGTTTTTCTGCAATTTTGTGCTGTTCAAGCTTTGGGTTTTCTCTTCGGAGTTGTTGATGCTCCTTCCGAAGCTGCTGTATATCCACCCGGAGGGCAGCAAGTTGGGAGAGAATGGCTGCCATGGTCATTTTTTTTTCAAACTTGGCATTTGTTGCGGCGTGACTAATAATTGATGTTTACTGATCCGTCTGAGCGCCACAGAATATTAGGATCGGCCAACACGGGCCTGGGAAAAATTCCTCGCAAGCTGGTGTACGTGGATGAATCACCCAGAGGCACGAGGCAGAAAGAAACGCTGTCGCCAACGGCGGTGGAGGCGGCAGTTTGAACTCGCGGCTTCTACCTTACCCTCGGTTCTCCGTATGCTGAGGGCCACTTTTTCCCTTCATACCCGTATGATAGAAGGGTCCACCGAAAGGAAGCTGCGGTTTCAAGTGCCCAAGCTCTTCGGTTTCCAACCGTCGGCGACAGCAAGAGGTCACTCATCTTCACATGCTGGGAGACGAGTTGAAATTCCGTTCTCACGGGGCCTCCAAAATCAAGACTTCCGCAAAATGGTGAAACTCCGGCACAGCACATGATCGATGACGTGGACATTCACATTTTCCATCGACCGAGTGGTACGGGTGCGTCAGCCCCGCCTCATGCCGTGGGCGGAACATCAAGTGTCATCCACTGCCCACCTGATCGGACCACTTGTGTGGAGCTAAATTTCTTAGCCAGGGATCTGGGGTAGACGAACTCTATTTAAACGAATGTATTTGTGTCATTCTTATTCTCCTGTCTCGACTGTCATTATGTAGAATAAACCTCCTGTACAGTTTCCTCCTAAGGAGTCCTTACGAGCGTCTAGTCCGACACCATTCCGAGCCGGGACCTGCGGGCCTGAACGAGTCAGACAACCCAAGGGTCCCTGATCTCTAACATTGGTTGGCAGCAGCTGGGATGGACCGTGCGTCATCGTGCTGTCTCTGCGGTGAGCGTCTGGCTTTTGCTATGGGATTCACCAGGCTTAGATTTTGATAGAGTAATCTTGCCCTGGGTATCAAGCGCTTGTCAGTTGAGAAGGATTAATCTCACGGCATTGCTTGGAAGCAGAGCCAAAGCAAACAAGAGAAAGATGGGTCATGGACCTAATGAAATTGCCGAAGTTGGACTTGCTCTTGTTATGTGAGGAACTGTCAGTAGAAGTGCAAAACAACAAAAGAACGAAACAAGAGTTATGCAGGATCATTCTTAAAAGCGTCGAGAATAACGACGAGCTTGTACATGCATGTAACTTGGTGCGAGAAGCTAAAGAGAAAGCGGAGGAGGAAGAGAAACGACACCAGGAAAAATCTGAACGAGAGTGGGAGAAAGAGAAGGAACGGCAAACGTGGGAAGCTGAAAAAGCGGAAAGAGAGCTAAAGCGACTGGAGCTTGAAAAGAAAAGACGAAAAGATGGCGGTAGCGCGAGAGCCGAGACTCCTGAAAGAGCATGCGAGGCTGTATCGTATGGAATGGATCAGTACAATCATCCATATGAAACAGGACGGGATATAGGACTGTACTTAGGAAAGTTTGAGAGAACTTGTGAACGGGAGAACTTTGCTCGCGGTACTTGGACACAACGGCTTCTGACACTCTTGCCATGTGAAGTAGCTGAAGTGAGAGCGAGACTTAGTACGGAAGATGCGGCTGATTACGAGGAAGTCAAAGCCAGCCTGCTGAAGAGATACAGGCTTTCAGCTGAAGCTTTCCGCCAACGTTTTAGAAGCTCAAGCAAAGGCGACAGCGAGGGCTATCGGGATTTCACGTATGGTCTTAAGACTAACCTTTTAGAGTGGTTTAAGGGAGCAGGGGCCTATGAAAGCCGTGATAGAGTTGTCGAGTACATTTCCCTCGAGATATTTTATCGAAGCATCCCCCAAGCGGTGAAGGGGTGAGTTCAAGACAAGGAAAATGTCGGCACAGTTGAAAGAGTGGCAGACCTAGCGGAAGAGTACGCTACTCGCCGAAGGTTGAGCATGGATGAGAGTGCATCACACACTAGAAACGTGACGCGGAGTCACGTCCCCAGCAAAAAGAACCTTCCTTCGAAAAGTTCCGTGCAGGCGGAGGCGCCAAAAAGAGGGCCGGAAAAGAGGAAAGATCAGCCGAAGAGAGAGGGTGCACACAAGGCAGGAAAAAAAAGAGTTTGAGGCTAGTAGGCCACTTCGATGCTACAACTGCAATGGTGTCAGGCACTTTGCAGCCAAATGTACAAAACCTTGGGTAGTGTTCAAGTGCGTCGATAATAGCGACAAAAATCTAGAGCTCCTTAGGCTGTATTGCACGAACTGCAAGTCAATGAGAAACCTTGCAACGTGCTTCGGGATTGCGCCGCAACGATGGACGTTGTCCGTCCATCTTATGTTGCAGCAGACGATTTCACGGGAGAAGTCGCATGGATAAAACAGGAGGTGGAGGAACAGTGTATGCCTGCCAATGGCTCGGGTAAGGATTTGCGGGCCGTTTGGGCAGCTGATCACTGAAGCCGCAGTCTCGAAGGCCCTGCCATTTCAATACCCTTACCTCTACTCAAATCGATCGGATCGATTGCTAAACGATGGAGGTCAGAAACTCGGAGAGGGAGTGGTGCAAGCTTTGACAAGGTCTAAGACTCGCCAGCTCGCCTCTCAGTTAAGTAAGATATCTGAACCTAAGGTAGCCACAGATGTACACGCCAACCTACCATTAGAAACACTTGAGGAGGAAGAAGAAATTACGGGTTGCCAAAGACAGACAGGTGCACGAGGCTATGAGCAAACAGAGACTTCGATCACTGAGCCAGTAAATGAAGCAGAGACCTCTGAAGGGTCACTGTTATCTCCAGCTTCACGCAACTTTGATCGCCTTCTTAAGGTTAACCGGGATTCGCTAAAAAAAGAAAAGAGAGGACCCCACGTTGGAGAGATTGCACTTTACGGCCGAAGAATGCATTGCTAGACGCAATGTAACGGTTCATGAGAAAGGAGGCTTACTGTATTGCCACTACCAGGACAGAAAAGGCAAAACACTTGATCAGTTGGGCATGCCTGAAAGATACAGAGCGGAAATTATCAGTCTCTGCCACGGGAATGGCTGGTCAGGAAATCTTGGAATCAATGAAACAAAGGAGCGGCTACTAATGAAATATTACTGGCCGGGATGTTTCAAAGACGCGGAACGCTATGTGAATTCATGCGATGCGTGCCAGCGTGTGGGCAAGTCGGGGGAGACATGGAAGGCTGCACTGAAAATTGTGCCACTAATCTCGGAACCTTTCCGTCGGCTTGTAATAGACACAGTAGACCTTTTGCCCAAGACTAAGTCAGGCAACAAGTACCTGCTTACTATGCTGTGTCCAGCCACAAGATTTCCCGAACCCATTCCGTGGAAAGAACTGAGCTCCTCAGAGATAGTTGACGCTCTTCTGTCGGCGTTCGCGGGGATAGGATTTCCGGCCGAAATCCAGACGGATCAGGCAAGAATGTTTACAAGCCCTTTGACTACCACGTTCCTAGGGAGGTGCCGAGTAAAGCTGCTACACAGCTCAGTGTATCATCAGCAGTCTAAAAGTGTGGAAAAATGGCATTCGGTTCTAAAGCGGGTGCTAAGCGCTCTGTGTTACGAGCCCAGAGAGGACAGGAAGGACTGCCTGCCAGCCACACTATTCGCTTTGCGTACGGTTCCCCACGAAGCTACGGGTTTTACCCCAGCGGTACGTGTGTTACCCCAGCGGAACGTGTGTACGCAAGAGCCCTGCGCTCCCCCCTCTGAATGCTGAGAGAAATGTGGGAGAGCACAGGAGAGAACCAGACAGTGGTAGAGTACGTGCTTCCAACTACTGGACTGCCTTAACAGTACAAGGGAGATAGTAAACCGCAATATGGAAGCTTTCCAGGATGCTTCCGCAGTCTACTATGACAAAAACGCCCGCCTTCGAACTTTCTGAGTGGGTGATCGCGTCAAGATCCTCCGGCCACCGAGGAAAAATAAGTTGGAAGTTCACTGGGATGGTCCTGTAGAAATTAAGCAGAAACGTTCTAAGACGAATTACGCGCTAAAGATTCCAGGAAGAGGGAAGCAGGTGAGAATGTATCATCCCATTCTCATGAAGCCGTACACAGAACTCAGCGGAATCGTAAATCTAATGCTAAACGAACCCGAGGAGCTCGATAGCGAGATTTTGGATTGGAAGGAGAATGCAGGCGATAGTGTCAGCGTGGAGAAAATCTTGGCTCTTTCTGTATATACAGAATTTCTGAGTTTTGGCCAAATTGACGATCTAAAGCAGCTGTTAAGCGAATTCGCTGACCGATTCAGCAGCCGTCCCGGAAAGACACGCCTCCTTACGCACGAAATAGAGCTCACGTCTGACGAGCCGATACGGTTGAAACCATACAGATATCACCTCGGCCGAAGGAGATAATAGAAGCTGAAATACAGCACATGCTTGACTTGGGGGTAATAGAGCCAGCTGAGAGTGACTACACCTCACCGCTGATTCTGGTTGAGGCACCAGGCAAAGAGCCTCGTCTCTGTGCAGACTACCGAAAGCTGAATGCTATTACCAGGGACCAACTATACCCGATTCCCAACATAGAAAAGACACTAGAAAGAGTAAGCGGCGCAAAATTCATTTCCACCTTTGATCCCATGCGCGGATATTGGAGAGTACCACTCTGAGAAAGTGCGAGCAGGTATGCCGCTTTTATCTCGTCGGTTGGCACCTTTCCACCCTTAATGCTTATTTTTGGCCTGAAGAATGCCCCCTTTAGTTTCTTAAAATTCATGGACATCGTACTCAGGGATATGCAGGGCTTTTCTCTCCCTTATTTGGACGACGTCGGTATATTTTCAGAAACGTGGAAAGAGCATTTAGAACACATTACGGGCGTGTTTTCTAGGTTGCGAGAGGCCGGACTAACTATGAAGGCGGAAAGTGTAGGTTTACATGCGCTCACGTGGCTTCCTTGGGTCATGGGTTCGGCCAGGGAACTAGGAGTCCATCAGGGCTAAAAATGTCTCCGATAGTGGCATTTCTCCAGCCTCGAACTATGAATGATCTTCGATCCTTTCTGGGACTGGTCGGATATTACCAGCGGTATATCCCGAACTACTCACAACTGGCAAGTCCCAACTGACGCGTTACGAAAGGGAGCACCCACTGAAGTACCCTGGGGTGCCCAAAAAGAAAATGGTTTCAAAAGTGTGAATGCAGTGCTTATGTCCCGACCCCTGCTCCGTACCCCTGACTATTCTAAAAAGTTTATAGTCCAGTGTGACACCAGTGATATAAAAATGGGTGTTTTTTTAAGCCAAGTGGGCGACGACCACGAAAAACACCCGATTAGGTACGTCAGCCGTAAGCTGACCTGTAGAGAGGAAACATGCTACGCTTTCAAAAAAGAGTGCGCCTGTTTAGTATGCGCGGCGCAGAAGTTGCGGTGTTACTTTTACGGAGCAAACTTCATCTTTGAGACCGACCGACCGTTTCACTCTCACGTGGCTGAGGCAAATGTCCGCCCAAAATTATCGCTTGCTCAGATGGAGTCTAGCTCTCCAGGAGTATAATTTCTCTCGTTACAAGAAGGGAAAACTGCATGGGAATGCTGATGGCTTAAGCCGACGGTTATGAGGTAACTCAGTTGGAGTTGGATCGCCTCCAGTGTTTCGTTTTATTTTAACCTTTTTTTAGGGCAGCCTGCCAGTGGCGTTTTCTACAGCACCTATACCCGTGCTTTGGCGACAACAAAATTCAGCCAAAATCAAATAGTTTCTGTAGTAAAGTGCTTCGTTGTGGGTGTGGGAAGCCTGGTGTGTGTTTGGCGAATTCCTGGCGATTGCGTATGGGGTGGTGCATTGTTGCATGAGATACCCAACTGGTGCTTTCCTTTGTTAATTGTTCAAGTTCGTATGTTCCTTTGTGGAAGACGGTTTCTACACCCAGTTCCAGGCTCATCTCTTCTTGCTCAGCGGTCGTCAACGCTGGCCATTCGAGATATTTAGGGCCGCGGAGGAGCTGTTAGAATCGGCCAACGCGGGCCTGGTAAAAATTTCTCGCAAGCTCCCTAGCAAGGTGTACGTGGATGAACCGCCCAGAGGCACGAGGCGGAAAGAAACGCTGGCGGCAACAGCGGCGGTGGCGGCGGTTTCAAGTGGGGGCTTCTACCCTACCCTCGGTTCTGCGGACGCTGCGGGCCAATTCTTTCCTTCATACCTGTATGATAGAGGGGTCCACCGAAAGGAAGCTGCGGTTTCAAGTGCCCAAGCTTTTCGGTTTCCAACCGTCGGCGACAGCAAGAGGTCACTCGTCTTCACATGCTGCGAGACGAGTTTAAATTCCGTTCTCACAGGGCCTCCAAAATCAATACTTGCGCGAAATGGCGCAACTATGGCACAGCACATGATCGATGACGTGGGCATTCACACTCTCCATCAATCGAGTGGTACGGGTGCGTCAGCCCCGCCTCATATCGTTGGTGGTACATCAAGTGTCATCCACTGCCCACCTGATTGGACAACTTGTGTGAAGCTAAATACCCTCGCCAGGGATCTGGGGAAGACGAACCCTATTTAAGCGTATGTATTGGTGTCATTATTATTCTCCTGTCTCGACTGTCATCATGTAGAATAAACCTCCTGTACAATTTCCTCCTAAGCAGTCTTCTCGAGTGTCTAGTTCGAAACCATGCCGAGCTGGGACCTGCGGGCCTGAACGAGTCAGACAACCCAAGGGCCCCTCATCTCTAACAGGGCCCTATCTGCACAAGGTACACCTTTGGTGGCATCCTTTCGTAGTTTTACAGGGGGCTTAGGAATCCTGCTGTGACACGTGGGATTCAGCGCAATGTGCCCCATTCTTTATAGGCCATGCAGTATATCTGAGGCCGAATTCCTCACTCTAGCTGTGTGGTTTGGCGCAAGCGTTGCACCTCAGCTTGCGCAGGACACGAGGGGTCCATATGACCAGAATTATGGCAATTGTATCAAAGTTGTTTTTGCTGTAAGGCGCAGATTTGATATTGGCCATGTAGTATTTAACAGCCTTGGGAAGAGTAGTTGTGTCAAATGTGACCACTGCACGGTTAGTGCGTCTCAAGGGATGGCATGTCAGTGTTTTAGCTGCTCACATCTGAGCCAGCGAAATGTCTGCTCGTTTAATTGATTGGGTTCAATTGTGATGACTCCTCTCGTTGTGCTTGGCTTGCACGGAGAAAGCATGATTTCTAGTGGCAAGTATAGCTAGTCACCTTGATGGACAATGAAACCTGCTCGAACCTGACCGAGCCGAGAGGCGTGCGCTTCTTCGTAGACGGCAATGTATATGCAGTTGCCAGTCGTGTCGTACTTCTGTGAGGCTAGTTCAGCTAAATACGATTGTGGGGAACTTACACCAATTAGGTGTGCAAACGTGTGCTTAGGGATTTCATTGACAATCTATTAATGTGTGGCCTGAGCACGAGTTGGTATCGAGGGCGACGGACTCTGTCAGAATGGGTCACTTGATCTTGCTGTCGCATTCCAGGGCGGTTCTATTGGAAGTTCGTTGAGGCAAGTGGAGGGTTCGTTTGGGGTGCCTGTATCTCCGGGTGAGAGGTCGAGGGGGGCGTGAAGGTGCCTTCTTCCATGGTGGACCCTGCTTCGTCTTTTGACAATTGAAGCTCCGATGCAATAGGCGACGTCTTGCGCCGAAGCGTAGACGACTGACTTGAAGCAGCAGTGGTGCCACACGCGGTTGGCATTGCTATCGGGCGTGCTGTTCCAATTAGAATTAAACCACATGGGTCCACATCAGCTACGCAGTATTTGCTTCGATAAGTGAGTTAATTACTGTGTAACTTCTTGATTTTGATGTTCACGGACTCGTAGGGTTCGGCTCTCGTGTCGTCAACGTACAGTCATAGGGCCCAATCTACCTCGAGGAAGCGGGCATTAATAGCCCAGCCGGGTAATGCCTAAGCAGTGGAACGGCGAAGCCGACTCCACCTCTGTTTTGGCCGCCGCTGCTGCATATGCAACTGCAGCAATCGCCGCCGCCCGAAGAATGCACTAATACCAATGGTAAGTTACATTAGATTGGATTTATATACAACCTAATGTAACTTTCCACTGGTTATAAAGTTCCTGCCCCCGCATTACTTTTAGTGTATCTGGCACAAAAATGAAGCGAGATAAACTTTCAATAGCGTTTCAAAATTTGTTCATCTCTAAGGACCCAGATGTGGCGTATACCAGCCGAGGGTAACCCCGATAATTGTCGGCTGCATGGCGCGAAGGCGGAGGCCAGACAGGGCTGGCGACCCCATGACCAACACATAAGAACTCCCGTGGGCGACGTGCTCAGAATATGCTATAGGTGACGGCCCGTACTGCATCGCGGCAGCCTCACAATATGGACAGTTGCGCGGTAAGTTTACGGGCGTAAGCATCTGACTTCGACTTGCAGGTGCGTTTGGTTGTAGTGATAACTATGAATTGAAACCATGAATTGTTAACGTGCATAATGAAAGAAAGTGCGAAAAGCAGTCAAAAGAGAAAGCAACTGATCAGAGCGGACGGTGTGCTACTAGCAACTGAGGATTTAATTGAAAAATAAACACGAATATATACCTAGAAAAAGATGCGATACGACATGACTCAAAGGCCCACATGAGCCTAGGCTTCATTTACTAGACCTGCAGATATCAACTTAAGGGTTTGAAATATGTCGATGGGGAGCTGATGAACAATCACGGAGCCATAACACGCTGATGTGTGTTCTGGGCTCGGCGTGAAAATAAATTAAAAATTCTTTATACTGGCACGCACGGGACAGATAATAGGTTGATAGTGTTAGAACTTATCGGCACAAAAATTCCAATCATGCTCACGCAGGCGTATTTCAGACATCACCCTGTTCACTGGTGTACACTCGTCTGCGTGTTATCGGCACCTTGTCAACCATAGCAGGGCCACACAGCACTACCCTAACCTGTTTTATGAGACAACCTTCATATCTTGGCAATTTACAGGTTTTCTTTCTACAGCTGAGAACACAGAAATTCTAACCTCTGCACTAAAATTACTGTCACCATGAAAGTGCTTGGCCACTTTTCTCAAACGGTGCAAGTTTGATACATGTAAGGCACAACAGCAGCCTTCCCATTTCGCATTTTACCCTTGGGCTTATGAGCTTTAGCCAGCCCCCTATTTTCATCTTTTAAGATCCGTCTCACACACCGCGACCGGTTATCCGGAAAATCAGCACCTTTCCAGCTTTCCATTTTTTGTCAGAAGCTGGCACATACAATCCGGTGACCCAGTTTCGAAAGGGCAGAATTGAGGCGCGATATATCGACGCCATTCTTTATGACGATACAGTGAGCTGATTCAGCAGTGGCTTAGCTGACCTGGGCAAAAACCTTCGAGAATTATGCCAGACTAGAGAACGCAGCCAAAGGTTGGGGAATACCAGCTGTTACGAGTCGGCCAACGCCGCCGTATTTTCCCGCATCAGCCACCACGTGGGAATCGACCACGTGCGCCCGCGTGTC
Source organism: Haemaphysalis longicornis (assembly GCF_048455015.1). NCBI lineage: Eukaryota > Metazoa > Arthropoda > Arachnida > Ixodida > Ixodidae > Haemaphysalis > Haemaphysalis longicornis. The sequence goes on from NW_027526445.1 coordinate 171,143,123, forward strand.
GGTGAATCGTACTTTCGTGTCTCGCCATGCCGGGTCAGTCACCTCGCTTCGCAACACGCCTCCGGCGGCTGCCAGCGGCACGCCCTGGCATGCTTCACGACGTTCGCCACACCCTTCAGGCACCTGCGCGTCGGTGAGTCCCGCGTTGACATCCCCGGCTCAGACGTTTCGCTATCGGCGCGATCAACATTCGCTAGCGCGACCCCGGCACCTTTCAAGGACGCTCTCTCCCCCCCTCTCGGACGCCACGTGGGGCGAACCCATGAATGACTCACGAACTATGGAAAGAGTGTGGGTGTCTGTGATGTTCGTGGCGTGTTACTCTTGGGGGCGTTTTTTGGGTATAAATAGAAGCAGCACAAACGCTGAAATTCATTCCTGTCTGAGCAGCGAATCCATGCGGTCGCTCTGCTCGTGTCCTGTATTCTAACCTCGCCCGTCAGGGCATTGTATGTTTTTTTGGCTTCGGCTCACCTCTCGCTATGAAGTAAACAGTTACGTTATCCTGCTGCTCTGGACTTCTCTTCGGCTGCAACAGCGGCTGGCCGCTCGAATCATACACGCTACCCATCGTATGTTGGAGGCCACGGAGAGCGGATCGGGTGCCCCCGCCCGGTCGCAACAACTGGTTGGCAGTGGTCGGATGACAACTTCGTGACACCTGGAGCCAGCGGTGCGAGACCCAACACCACGGACGTCAAGGCGGCTTCGGACTTCGCAGAATTCACGGCGGTCAAGGGTGAGTGCGGGACTTTTCTTGACTGAGTTTTACCAGGCTTCTGAGGATAGCTGGTAGGGCGTGTGTTTTTGTCGCGTGGGTTTTTCGCGCAAAACATTTTTTGGAACAGTGGGAAAGCCGTACTCTAGACCGGCCATGAATTTGAAAGCGTTGAAAAAACCGCAGTTGTTGGAGCTTGCAAAAGAGTTGCGCTTGGATGTTACGGACGCGCTGAGAAAGCCAGAGCTGACACAGGCTATACTCGCTGTTGGGGCGGACGATGACGAGCTGTCCGAGTGCATTGAGACGATCAATGGCAGGGAGACCGCTAAACGTCAGGCTGCAGAGGCAGAGGCTGTGCGCCAGCGTGAGAAACGCGAGGAAAGAAAGCGCGAAGAGGAACGCGAGGAAAGAAAGCGCGAAGAGGAACGCGAGGAAAGAAAGCGAGAACAGGAACGCGAAGAAAGAAAACGAGAACAGGAGCAAGAGAGGCAGAAACAGGAACGCGAAGATAGAAGGCGAAAACAGGAGCGACAGCATAAGCTGGAAATGAAGCGTCTAGACGTCGAGGCGTCTCGACCTAGACGTCAGAGTGGCAGCAGCGTGCAGTCTGCGGCGACTGACCGACCTACGTTGCGAATGTGTGACCTAATGCGACCCTACAAGGTAGGAGAAGACATCGGTCTTTTTTTGGTCAACTTCGAGCGCACGTGTGAGAGGGCCCAGTTTAGCCGAGACTCATGGCCGCAAAAGCTGCTTACGCTTTTGCCAGGTGAGGCATCCGACGTGATGGCCCGCTTGCCAAAGGAGGAGGTGGAGGACTACCAGAAAGTCAAGTCTAGCCTCCTGCGTAAGTACAGGCTGTCAGCAGAGGCGTTTCGCCAGGAGTTCCGTGAAGCCGAGAAAGCTAGAGGCGAGTCGTACTCGGAGTTCGCCTACAAGCTGAGGGCAAATATGGAAGAGTGGCTCAAAGAGGCAGAGGCTTTCAAAGAGCACGACAAAGAAGTTGAGTGCTTCTGTCTTGAGCAGTTTTACCGTCGTCTACCAGAAAACCTGAGACTCTGGGTGCAAGATAGGCCAGGGGTAAGTACTGTGGATCAGGCAGCTCAGCTAGCCGACGAGTTTGTCGCACGTCGAGGTGCGCAGGGGCCGAAAGACGGTCAAAAAGAGTTCAGGCCGAGGCCTGATAAGTCAGGGCCGAAAGGCAGAGCTCCCCAGGTAGACGGTGGAGCAAGGAAAGTCGTTGTCGGGGATAGAGAAACTGGCCACGATAACGAAAAGAGAGCAGCAGACGCCGAGGAGCAGCGCAGAAAGAGAGCTTTTGAAGCGCGCAGACAGGCTGCGTGTTACAACTGCGGCGAGACTGGACATTTCGCCGCTAGTTGCAAAAAGGGAAATCTAGTCTTTCACGTACTAGATCCGGATCAGGATAGCAGGCAACTTTTAGAGCCCTACGTACGCGAGCTGGCAGTTAACGGCAAACCATGCTGAGTTCTTCGCGATTCCGCAGCAACGATGGACGTGGCCCACCCATCCTACGTCGAACCGCATCAATTCACGGGTGATTGCGCGTGGATAAAGCAGGCCGTAGAAGCACAAGGCGTGTGTCTTCTGATCGCCAGGATAACCATCGATGGTCCCTTCGGAAAGCTCGAAACCGAGGCCGCTGTTTCTGCCAGCCTTCCGGCGCAGTATCCGTATCTTTTCTCGAACAGGTCCGATCAGCTACTACGCGAAAGGGGACTCGTTTTCGGGGAAGGGATAGTGTTCGCGCTGACGCGATCGAAGGCTCGCGAACTCGGAGCAAAGGTGGCGGTTGAAAGCAGGAAGGATTCGGGAAGAGAGGAGGTTGGGAAGCTTGCTGAGACTAGCGCCGACGTTGCTTCCGAACGCGGCCAGTCTGCCTCCTTGCAGGTTCAGATCGCGGGTGTCGAGCAGCAGCAGCATCCAGCCGAAACAGATGATTCTCCGGCAGAGATTTTTGTAGCACCTACGTCGGAAAGTTTACAGCGGTTGCTGCACGTCGATAGTAAAGCACTGAGTGCGGAGCAAACAAAAGATCACACGCTGGAAAAGTTACTGAACAATGTAACTGAAGGGGTTGCGAAAAAGAACGTAAGGTTCCAGGCGAGGGAGGAGATACTTTATCGCAAGTATCAAGACCGGAGAGGGGTGGAGTTTGACCAATTAGTTGTCCCGCAGGTCTATCGCAGGATTTCTTGCGTCTCGCACACGGCAACTCGTGGTCAGGGCACCTAGGCATACGAAAAACGAAAGACCGCCTATTGCAGGAGTATTACTGGCCAGGATGCTTTCGCGACGTCGAAAACTTTGTGCGCACTTGTGATGTGTGCCAGAGAGTGGGTAAGCCGGGAGACAAAACCAAAGCGCCCATGAAACTTGTGCCGGTTATCACGGAGCCCTTTCGCCGTCTTGTGATCGACACGGTTGGCCCACTGCCCGCGACGACCTCTGGCTACCGTCACATCTTGACAGTGCTCTGTCCTGCTACTAAGTTCCCCGAGGCCGTACCCTTGAAGGAGTTGAGCTCAGTGGAAATTGTGAACGCCCTACTGTCAGCGTTCGCGAGGGTCGGCTTCCCGGCGGAGATACAGTCAGACCAGGGCACAGTTTTTAGGAGCGCACTAACGACGACGTTTCTCGAGAAGTGCGGAGTAAAACTCATTCATAGTTCCGTGTACCACCCTCAGTCGAACTCTGTCGAGAAGTTGCACTCAGTAATGAAGCGTGTTCTCAGAGCCATGTGCTACGAGCGAAAGGCTGACTGGGAGCTGTGTTTACCGGCCGTAATGTTTGCTTTAAGAACGGCTCCTCACGAGACGACCGGGTTCACGCCAGCGGAACTTGTTTACGGACGGTCGTTACGTTCCCCCCTCCGCATCCTCCGGGAATCGTGGGAAGGTAGGGGCGAAGACCCAATGGTTGTTGAATACGTGCTCTCGCTGATGGACCGCTTGCACAGGGCACAGCAATGAGCACAGCCCAGAAAAAGTCAAAACCCTACTACGACAAAGGAGCCAGGGCACATCAGTTTGAGGTGGGAGACGAGGAAATGATTTTGCGGCCATCTCAACGCCACAAACTAGAGGTTCAGTGTGAAGGCCCGGCAAAAATCCTTCAAAAATTGTCTGAAACGAACTACGTTGTGAGCGTACCTGGAAAGCGCAAGCTCCAGCAAGTATACCACAGCAACCTTCTGAAGCCCTACAGGCAGCGGGAAGCGGTGGTGCAGATGCTAGTTAACGTACCCGAGGAGATCCCCCCCGATATTCCGGAATTGGGGCCGCTTACCCATGACAGCACGAGTAGCCTCGTTAACGACCTAGTAACGAAGGCGGAGCTAGAGCCTGACCAAAAACGCGAGTTGGAGGCACTGTTAGAAGAGTTCTCGGACCGGTTTTCGGATAAGCCCGGCACAACTTCCCTCTTAACGCATGACATCGAGCTTACGTCTTCCCAGCCCGTGCGTTCAAAAGCGTATAGAGTGTCGCCGCGACAGCGCGAGATTCTGGAAACTGAAATCCGGAAGATGTTGGCTCTGGATGTAATAGAGGCTTGCGAAAGCGACTATACTTCACCCCTGATACTGGTTGAAGTTCCTGGAAAGGATCCGCGACCATGTGTAGACTATAGGAAGTTAAACCTTATCACTAGAGACCAAACCTATCCGATACCGAACATAGAGGAACGTATCGAGAAAGTAAGCAGCGCTTGCTTCATTTCCACTTTTGACTTAGTGCGGGGATATTGGCAGGTATCGCTGACGACGGAAGCTAGCCGGTACGCGGCGTTTATTTCACCCCTGGGCACCTTCCGACCAAAGGTTTTGAGTTTTGGGCTGAAAAACGCGCTATACTGTTTTTCAAGTCTCATGGACCTACGGGGGTTCGACGACTTTGCGTTGCCCTATTTAGACGACGTGGCTATCTATTCCCCCTCGTGGCCAGAGCATCTGGAACACCTGCGATCTGTGCTTTCACGTTTGCGTGAAGCTGGCTTAACGATCAAGGCACCTAAATGTCAAATGGCACGCGCGGAAGTCTCTTACCTTGGTCACGTTGTAGGTAGGGGTCATCGCCGACCTTCGGAAGTTAAGGTAGCTGCAATCCGAGACTTTCCGCAGCCCCGAACCAAGACAGACATTAGGTCGTTCTTGGAAATCACAGGTTACTATCAGAGGTACATTCCGAGGTACTCTGAGCTGGCTCGCCCTCTAACCGACGCGCTTCGGAAAAACGAACCGCTAACAGTCGCGTGGGACGAAACAAAAGAGCAGGCGTTCGCCGACCTGAAAAATGCTCTAACTAGCCACCCTGTGCTGAACTCGCCAGACTACTCAGAGCCCTCCGTGGTCCAGTGTGATGCTAGTGACCGTGGGATGGGGGTTGTGTTGTGTCAGAAAGCTGACGACAATGAGGAACACCCAGTCTTGTACGCAAGTCGTAAGCTGACGATTCGTGAAGAAGCGTACAGCGCCTCCGAAAAGGAGTGTGCGTGTCTCGTCTGGGCGGTGCAAAAACTGGCCTGTTACCTCGCCGGCTCGAAGTTTATAGTAGAGACCGACCACTGCCCTCTCACGTGGCTGCACACGATGTCCTCAAAGAACGGTCGCCTCCTACGCTGGAGTCTGGCTCTGCAGCAGTATACGTTTGAAGTGCGGTACAAAAAGGGGAAACTGAATGGCAATGCTGATGGCTTAAGTCGGAGCCCTTAACGCGAGCAGTGGCCTGTAGACGCCTGACATTCTCAAATTCATTGTTTTCCTGAAACAGGTTTCGCCTTTACGATTAGGTCTTTTTGTGTGTGTGGGACATTTGCAATGACGCGAAATGTCACCTTTCAAGTTTGTGCACTTGTCTAAAGTACTGCTGGGCTAAAAATATAACTAGTGTAGTCAGTTAGCGTATTTTTTTCGCAACTAAAAGCCTGGTAGATCTTCAGTGTGGATTTGTCTTCGCACTTGCCGGCGATGCGGTTGTGTCTTGCTGCGTTGTTCTGTTGCTTGCCTGGCCAATCCAGAGACGTTCTTGGGGAGCCACTACAAGTCCAGTGATCGGCCCTGTGAAGCTCCAGCACGGTGTTGTACAGCACCGGCCTGGAGTCGAGCGTATGCTGAGCACTTCACTGCAAAGCATCCCTCCGGACAACGGTTGCAGACCCTTATCTATCGGGATCCCGGACCCCCGGCGGAGAAGCTGTTACGAATCGGCCAACGCCGCCGTATTTTCCCGCATCAGCCACCACGTGGGAATCGACCACGTGCGCCCGCGTGTCGGTGAATCGTACTTTCGTGTCTCGCCATGCCGGGTCAGTCACCTCGCTTCGCAACACGCCACCGGCGGCTGCCAGCGGCACGCCCAGGCATGCTTCACGACGTTCGCCACACCCTTCAGGCACCTGCGCGTCGGTGAGTCCCGCCTTGACATCCCCGACTCAGACGTTTCGCTATCGGCGCGATCAACATTCGCTAGCGCGACCCCGGCACCTTTCAAGGACACTCTCTCCCCCCTCTCGGACGCCACGTGGGGCGAACCCATGAATGACTCACGAAGTATGGAAAGAGTGTGTGTGTCTGTGATGTTCGTGGCGCGTTACTCTTGGGGGGCGTTTTTTGGGTATAAATAGAAGCAGCACAAACGCTGAAATTCATTCCTGTCTGAGCAGCGAATCCATGCGGTCGCTCTGCTCGTGTCCTGTATTCTAACCTCACCCGTCAGGGCATTGTATGTTTTTTTGGCTTCGGCTCACCTCTCGCTATGAAGTAAACAGTTACGTTATCCTACTGCTCTGGACTTCTCTTCGGCTGCAACAGCGGCTGGCCGCTCGCATTATACACGCTACCCATCGTATGTTGGAGGCCACGGAGAGCGGATCGGGTGCCCCCGCCCGGTCGCAGCACAGCATAATGTTAGGGAGCTCAAAAGTCAGGTTCATTCTGGAGCCACATTCTAAGAACTTAAAGAATGTCACTGTACACCCCGTTAACATATTCTCTCTCTCCGATAGGACGGATATATATCCATATTCATACTCAGTGCAGAGAGTATTCTGCAAGTACAACGTGTTTACACAGAGTGCATAAAAATTCATTTTTTTGAGGGTCATGTGTTGTGTTCTACGTACCATTTTCCTGTATGTTGAACCCTTTCAATCATCTGGCCGCATTTTGGTTGAACAAAGCGCGAAAAAAAAGCAGCCACCACCGGGAGGAATAAATACAACAGAATGGAACGCTACAATCAACTAAAGGTGTTATTTAAAAGTGACAAAATATGTACACGAAAAAGGAGATAACACACAAACGATATAGCAGCAATGATGCCAGACGCGACCAAAGCCATCTTTTAAGTAAATTCCTCATAATCGACTTCAAGGTTAGACAAAGATACGGAGGTTGAAATGACGCATTTCTCATCCATTTTCGCTATATGAGCGGCCTCCACCCTTTTACGTGTCTATTTGTCAGGGCGTCTAAATAAAATTGAAGTTTTATTAAACAGAATATGACATCCGCAGCACAGTCATATGGCAGTAGTTGTGAAAGGTTGTTCAGGGCTGTTTCATGCGTGCCCAGAGGAGCCTCAGCCCGATTTGTCTCCAAACCTGAAGACAATATTTCAGCAGAAGGTCGCTTACGTACTTGTGGTACCCGACAGCCCATGCCCGCTGTAGCTCAGGTGACACCGGGCCGCAACTGCCGACGACCACTACTCTTACCTTCGCGGAACAAGTACAACAGATACCTTTCGTCCATATTTAGGCTAATGCAGTGCCTAGACCGTTGCAGACACCACGCGACGACCGTATGGTGCAATTGCGAAAAGTCGTGGGCATCATGGTTTCGCCCTGGCCCTGCGTGTCCAGGCTCCGCGTGCGCTCTCGCGTCCAGCGCTACAATTCACCAATCCTTGCCCGCGCAAGAGAATCGCCCCATCCTCTTTTCTAGTGTGCTTGCGGGTCATATGTCACGATACTGACGTCACGACATTATGGGGACGCGCAACCGTCGTGGCCCTTTTCCTACGCTCCTTCGGAGCACATGCCGAAGGCTCCCGCCTGTGAGCCGTCCGTCCATTCCCACAGCCGTGATTTAGCCGTCGCTCGTCTCTCCTCGCCGCCAATAACTGTCTCCGATACCTTGTCGACCTCCCAACAATGAGTCGGAAAGCTATGCGCTGCAGTTTCCGAAGCCAGAACTGCGCCGCCCTCGATCTCCTGAGGCTCTGATATACATCCCGCAAATGTTATCGATGCTACTGTAGAAGTCTCTGTGATTTTGGCCCTTGGTAATATTGGAGCCGCCATTTCTGTTATCGAAGCAAAGCTTTGCCGAAGGTTAAGAAGGTGATGACGCCGCACTCCGGGTTATCATTACCCCCGGATACCACGCAATGTGCTCACCCACAAGGCGTGGCACCGCTCGCGTCACCCCCCCCCCCCACCCCCCCCGAACGCTTTGTACACGATTTAGTTTGTTGTACTCCCGTCATTCTCGCACGACGTAATTTTGGGTTGGAATTTCCTTTCCGCAACAAAGCGGTCATCGATTGTGCCCGTGCCGGAGTAGAGCCCTTTCCGCTCCTTGATCTACCTATATACAGACCGAATGATTCCCATGGAAAGCTTGTTATCGCCGAAGATGTGACCATTCCTTTTTAGCCGGCCGTCCTTGGGACCGTATATTATCTTTCCGTAGCTAACGCAGATGTACTCTACGCCCTCCGGCCTATACCACCAACGGCACCCTCTTCTTTTGCCGTTCTCCGTGCTCACCGTTCGCAAGTGGCCTAACCGCACTTATCGTGGCCAACACCGGCTTGTGCCCCTGGGACGTGCTCCATGGGGAGTGAATTGGCTGCGCAGAGCTTGTGAACTGTGCTACCATGATTTACTTGTTACACGATCTAATCGACGTGGAGGTCAACGAACTGTGCCATTCTAGCAGCATGTTCAGCATTATCTGCTCTACCAAGCTGTTGACTGCGGTTTGTCTCCTCCTGACCGGAATCAACTCCTTCCGCTGATTCATCGGTTTCCATCGTGTTTTGACAAGGCGCAGAACTGTCAGTGCGATGATTAGCCGTCAATACAACATTGTACCGGCGGTAATGTTCCTTTACGGCAACGACCGTATCCTATCTTCTCTTCTGAACGCTGTATAATTAACGAGCAAGTCGACGATATGCTCGCGCGCGGTGTTATCCGTCCATCTAACAGTTCATGGGCATCACCGGTGGTACTTGTGCCAAAAAAGACGAATCTATTCGATTCTGCCTTCACTACCGGCAGCTAAACGAAATACCTCGCGAAGACGTGTACCCATAGTGCGTGTAGACGATGCCCTAGACCACCTGCAAGGAGGTCACTTTTTCTCGTCCCTCGACCTACAATAGCGCTGTTGGCAAGTCCGCATGACCATGTACGACTACGGAAAAAAGGGCTTTCGTTACTGCAGACAGCTCCTATAAATTAAATGTCAAGCCCGTCGGTCTTTGCAATGCATCCGCCACATTCGAAAAAATGATGAATGCCATTCTTCCGGGTTTGGAGTGGAGGACCTGCCTATGCTACCTCGGTGACATCGTACTTTACCCCCAGGTTTTGCGACTCATCAGAATTTGACATGAATAATGGCCTCAAAAAGTTGAATCTCAAAAATGCCATTTGCTGCCCGAGAACTGACCATCCTCGGCCACGTTTTCTGAAAAAATGGCGTCCATTGCATTCTGCGAAGTCGCGCGCTGTGGCATAATTTTCTGAGGCAACAACAGTGAAGACTCTTCATAGCTTCATTGAACTTTGTTATTTTCGCATTTTCATCCTCAACTTTGCATTTGTAATCACGCCTCTGATTAAGCCTCTTGGAACCGAAGAGGGCCAGTCGGAGGGCTCATCTTAATGTGACAATATGTTTGAGAAATTCCGACATCTGACACCCCAGCCTAGCCTGTGTCATTTTGATCCCGCAGCACCAACTAAAATTCATGCCGATGCTACCGGCCTGGGTTTCAGGTCCGTTCTAGCTCACCGGAAAGCTGACCATTGCGTGTATGTAATTGCCTATGCAAGTCCCACAGTCCCAAAAGCTGAAATCAACTATTCAGTTACAGAGGAAGAATATTTAGCCATTGTTTTGGTGTTTGCTGACTGTACCTTTACGTCCGTGCTGTCGACGTGGTTACGTACCATCATGTGCTTTGCGGGTTGTCTTCCCTGAAAGATTCGTCGGGTCACTGAGCACGCTGGGATGTACGCCTCCAAAAATATGATATTCGCGTCGCCTACGCGGAGGCCGTAAACACCACAATGACGACGCCTGCGGGGCGGAAGAGACTATAGAACATGTGCTGTGTCGCTGCCCCGAATACTCGTCGGAGAGGAGCGTGCTTGCCACCACGCTGAGCCGATTACACAATCGACCATTTACGGTGGAAACTATTCTAAGTCATCGGTCTTTACCATCGACCTCGCAGAAGGCGACGAAAGCGCTTTTACGTTTCCTGAGTGAAACGAACTTGCGTGAAAGACTATAGTGCCCGAAACGGGACTAGAGTGCGCGCTTTCCCACTCCTATCTCTTCTTCTTCTCCCCCCCCCCCCCTTTTTATTCCCTGAGCCCCATTCCCCCAGTGCAGGGTAGCAAACCGGGCTCTACACCTGGTTGACCTCCCGGCCTTTCCTTTCTTATTTCTTCTCTATGCCCTTTTGCGTTCTCTTTTGCCTCGAGACGGAGAAAGTGTCGCGAGCGCAGGTTGTTTTGTGTCGCTGGTGAATATTCACTCGATTCCACTCGAGAAAAAAAGATGCATAAATTTAATTGATCTTGGACCTTCTGTTACGCTTCTCTACAGATAACCCACCCCCAGTGGTACGCCGGAAATCGTCCCACTTTATCATTGGCGACAAAATACTTTACCGGCGCAACTGTCATCCCAATGATCGGAAAGGGCTGCTTTTATTTCCGCTAAATCTACTCTGAACTATGTGAGCGCTACCATAGTGACCATCACTGCACCCATGCCGGCGTAGTTAAAACCCGTCGAGGCGTCCCACTACGGTCCCACTCGCGTGCCGTGCATGGTTCCGTCCGATACGTTCATACTTGTGTGAAATGCCGACGCCGAAATCACCGCCAAACAAGCGATCTGCAGCCACGCAGCATTGGCCGTGCCCTATATGTATGCGCCCACTCGATCGTGTCGGTATTGACATGTATGGGCCTATTCCTGGCGCCCTGTCTGGCACCCGATTGGTCATCGTCGCCCTAAACTACTTGAATCGGTATGCAGAGACCGCGGTGCTCCCTGCTGTAACCGCGGGGGAAGTTGCGTCTTTTCTTCTACACCACTTAGTTTTGCGACATGGGGCTCCACGCGAACTACTCAGTGACCGAGGAACCGTTTTCTTTTTCGATAAAGGCGCTTCTCAACGCATGCCGCACCGCTCATTCTATGAGCAGTGCGTGCCACCTGCAAACGAACGGGTTAACCGAACGTTTTAACCCTACTATAGGCATCATGCTTGCAGTGTACGTCACCAGCGACATTTCCAACTAGGACACAGTCTTGCCGTTTGTGACACACGCGGGCAACATCGCCTCGCAGAGCGCCACAGGATCATCCCCATTATTCCGGGTGTATGTTCGCGAGCCCTCCTGCACACTACATACCGTATTTCTATGCAGCCACAGTGAGTCAGTGTGTCGACCTAATTCAATCGTCGCAAAGCATGCCGAACAATTGCGCGATTACTTATCCAGGGAGATTAAGAGTGCCAGACGGGTACAACGCACCTGCCAATAGGTTTTCACCCGGCTCTGTGCACTGCCGGTGGGTTCAAACACCTTCTATGGGATTGAGCACAAAAATACTGCGCTCCTACCTTGTCATAGAACGCACGTTGCCGGTCAACTAACGATTTTAGCCGGTCACTCTATCACCCGACCAACGCCGTCGTGGTTGTGACATCGTTCGTGTACACCGTCTGAAACGGTACGTTCATCGGATAACGGTTTCATATCCCTGATTCATGATGATGGCTCTTCCGTCTGAAGAGGCAGTTGTACTTTAGCCAGCCGGAAGCATATCCAGGTACCATGCCCGAAGTGATATAACCATAAAGACTCATTTCTCGTAGTTGGTATGCATCTTTGGCCGAGCAGTAGTTACCTCCGTCATCGTACCCCTTGAGCTCTGCGATGAAGGAGACGTGGAGACGTAGACAGACTCCCACCTTACGAATACTTCACTCGTGTCGGCATATCTTCGGGTTCCCCAGATGTTCTTCCCAGTGCGACCTTCAGAACGACTTGCGGCTTTCGGTTCGTCTTCTTAGCTAACCATAAAACCCCCTTAGAATATTTATAAATCTATATGCATATATAAATACTCCTATAGGTATGTACATTATATTTTTATGTAGGCACGAAGTTCCTGTTAAATTTTTTTATTCAATAAAAGAAGGCCGAAGGCCTCGTTGTTAAGTTGGGAGTGGGGGATTCATGAATGAACGGGGTTCGTATTTGTTCGTGGTCGTCAGGAGGCGGTGTGAGTTTTTTCACAGGAGGGTGTTCAGCATTGAATGGTCTATTCACTGGTGTAGGCCATCGCTATATAACTCGCGCTAGACCGCTCTTAGTTGCGAACTGAATCGTAAGGTTTATGGTTAGTTCATCTAATGCGAGGGTATTAATATGGGTTGAGGGACCTGGGTTTGGGGAACTGAAATTTCTGTATGGAGAGAATTTGGGGCATATCCAGACCAGGTGATGCAAATCAGCCTTGATGGGTTGCTGACAGAATGGACATTATGGTTGATGGGGGGGGGGTAGCACCATTTGCGGGTTGTTTCTGTGAAAATGATGCAGGTGCATAGCAAGTTGCTGGAGTCGGAGTTTATTTTCATGTTTATGCCGGTGTATGCAGATAGCGTGGTGTATGCGGGTACGTTCGGGCGTGTCCAAGCATTCATGAAGGTCTGAAACCTGCGCGAGTGAGGAGTCAGCGGAGTAGAGAAAAGTGCAAGCCTCCTGCGCTGCTTCGTGGGCTGCCTGATTTCCACGTGCCGCCAAATCATGGCCGTGAGTCCAATATACGCGGACTTGAATACCATACAGTTCTAGGTCCATTGTTCGCTAGATAATTTGGTTTAACGAGGGCTTGACATGGTCGTTGAAGTTCTTGAAATGTTTTGCACGAATAGGCGTGAACCGCTGCGAAGAGAAACCTGCAAGCCCGTTCGGTGACCGATCCAGGACTAAGGTTAACGGGACAGCTTCCGACGGGAAGAAGAAGGAGGCATCTCGGCCTGCCAGCGGAAAGACATTGCGTGGTAGGAATCAGTCGCCGTTCAGTACAAGTAGCGCAGCCGACAAGCCTTGAAGATCCAGGCGACTCAGCCTCTGGGGCTTCTTATTGTAGAAGCCATCCAGCTATGGGGACTGACTTCGGCAGCGTCCGAGGTCCGGCAGGCCCTCCGGCCCCACTGACCGAACCAATTGATGGGGGCCCCGATCTCTGTACGAGCTCTAGGCGATCCAGTTTCGGAACGCCCTTCTCTAGGAGTCGACATCAGATGAACTCCCCGCTGCTTCCGTCGTACGCGCTGTGGTTCCGAGCCCCCGACGTTTGCCCGCTCCTACTCCAAATTGCAGCCACGCTCCAAGATTACTTTGCGTTCACCGTGGTATGCGACATAAATTGTGGCAGGGAGCTTTCCTTCTCTCTACTAGAACGCGATCACAATTAAAATCTATGGCCTGAAGAACAAGCAATCACAATCGTTTCCGCCTAGCCTTATTTGGCTAAACGCAACGATGCCGCGAGAAAACAAGCACCCAGGCAGTGTTAAACGTTTAACGGGACGTCTAAAGCAGTGAAAAGTGCAAGAATATTCCTTTCGGTAACAAAGATGTTTCACACTGTTGGCAAAGAGAACTACTGATCGTTGGATGTTTATGGCGCAAGGCCAACTGGGGCAAAGAGCGCCAAAACAATAGTCGATGATAGGGGTGGAACCTTAAACACTAAGTAAAATCAGCAAAAACAAAAGTAAAATCACAACACGACAATGAGCATGGCTGGTGTATAGGGCCAGATTTCATGATGCGTGATAGGAAATGAGGTTTAAAAACTTGACGTCGGACAAATACTCAAACACACGTTTCACGGAAACAATGGCATCATCACCTAGGAAAAACGATGGATGTAGGGGAATATGTTGTCTGTAGAGTTCTCTGAAGTGTTTGTGTCGTGTTGTGTGAAGTGCCTTGCATGTGATTAGTATGTGCACTACGGATAGGGCCTCTCCGCACTTGCTGCACTGGGGTCTAGAGATCCCGTCAGCAGATACGAGTGCGTCGCATGGGTGTGCCCTATCCGCAGCCTACCCAAGGCGACTTCAGTGTGTCTGTTGTGTGAGTCAGATGTGTACCGTCCCAAGTGTGGCTTTATTACATGTAGTTTGTTGTCTGTCTGTTCGTCCCAGTGTGTTTGCCGTGTTCTGCGCAGGTGTTGTCTTATGTGTGGCTTGAGGTCTGTGTAGGGTACCGTTGTAATGTCCACAGTGTTCCTGAGTGCAGCAGCACCGGCCCTCTCGTCTGCCAACTCGTTCCCAGCGATCCCTGCATGTCCTGGGACCCAGCAGAGGACCAGCTCATGCTTTTGTGCATACACGGACATGATAGTGCTGAATACAAGATTAACTATGTGGTTTTTGGGGGGCTTGTGCGATGACAGTGCACGAACAACACTCAATGAATCTGTACAGATGATGGAATTGGGAATTTGATTTTCAAGAATGTGTCGTACAATCAGTAAAATCCCATACGCTTCTGCTGAAAAAATTGATGTGTGCACGCTCATGGTTCTGGCTGCATTGAAATTAGGACCATGAGCAGAGCACGACACCATACTGGAGGATTTAGAAGCGTCACTATAAAATTCTGCACATGTGTATTTAAACTGCAAAGACAGAAAGTGCTGCAGTATTGCAGCTCGTGGTACACGATTTTTGTCAAGTCTCATAAAAGAAAGGTCGCACAACACCGTGCGAACTTGCCAAGGTGGTAAACTGTTAGAAAAGGATGACCTGTACACATCTAAAAACGAAGCACTTAGATCCGAGGCTCGCTCTCTCACTCTAAGTGAAAAGGGCAGAGGAACGGATGGGCGATTTGCAAAGAGCAGAGATGTTGATGTATCGTTAAAGACAGGATAAAAAGGATGATTATTCAGTGATGAAATTTTAAAAGCATATAGCAAGTCCATGTACGTTCGCTGGTTCTCAAGGCTCCACTTATCACACTCGACATACAGACTCTCGACAGGGCTAGTGCGAAAAGCACCCGAGGCGAGACGAAGCCCCAAGTGTAGCACTGGGTCAAGCATTCGCAACGCTGTTTTAGTCGCCGACCCATATACCACACTGCCATAGTCTAAACGAGACCCAACCAAAGCAGTATAGAGCCGTAGTAGGAGTTGTTTGTCGGAACCATAAGATTGATGGGAGAGAACCTTAAGTATATTCATTGTTTTCAGACATTTATGTTTAAGTTCCTTGATGTGTGGAATGAATGTGAGTTTCTGGTCAAACACAACACCTAAGAACTTGTGCTCCTTGTTCACACGAAGCGACACGCCATTAAGAGTAATGTCTGGGTCCATATGGACCCCGCGCTTCCTGGAGAACACAACGCAGGAGCTTTTTACAGGATTTAATTTAAAACCATTCTTGTCTGCCCAGCCGGCAAGTTTCTTTACACCAAGCTGGACTTGACGTTCGCAGATTGACAGATTGCATGATTTATAGGATATCTGCACGTCATCTACATACATGGAATAAGAGATTGTAGGTGGCAGTGCCTCACCAAGAGAGTTCATTTTTACTATGAAGAGAGTGCAGCTCAACACGCCACCCTTTGGCACGCCATTTCTTGCACGTAAACGTTTGAGAGTGCACAACCAACTCGTACTCGAAACGTTCTGTCTGACAAGTAACTAACAAGAGTGTTTAACATGTTACCCGATACACCGAATGACTTGAGGTCCCTAAGGATCCCATAACGCCAAGCGGTGTCGTATGCCTTTTCAAGGTCGAAGAAGACAGTTAAACAATACTGCTTATGCGCGAAGGCATCCTTGATGTACGAGTCAAGAGCTACCAGTTGATCGTTCGTCGATCGCCCCACCCTAAAGCCTGCCTGGCAGCTCTCGAGAAGACCGTTGTACTCGAGGAAGTACATGAGCCTGCGATTTACCATCTTCTCGAAGAGCTTGCACAGGCAGCTCGTCAGGGCTATAGGACGGTAGCTTGAGGGGGACGACGGGTCCTTTCCCTCCTTCAGGAAAGCTACAACTATAGCCTCCTTCCAAGAGTTTGGAATGTGCCCCGAAAGCCAGATCTTGTTATAGAGGTGTAAGAGTGTTAGAAGTGTGTCTGCGTGCAGGCGTTGTATCATTGTGTATGTGATGTTGTCTGTGCCTGGAGCTGAGGGTTTACACGTGCTTAGAGAAGCACTCAGCTCATGTAGTGAAAACAGGGAGTTGTAAGAAGTCTGTGATTTGTTGCTGTCGCGTAGGGACTTCTTTTCACAACAGGCTTTATGTTTCAGGAAAGTGTTTGTGTAGTGTGCTGAACTGGACACGTGTTGGAAGTGTTGTGCGAGTGTGTCAGCCTGGTCTTCGAGTGTGTCCCCTGTAGTGCTGACCAGAGGCAGGCTGTGTGTTTGTTGTGCCTTGAGTTTACGTATTCGTGTCCATACTTTCCTTGTGTCTGTGTAAGAGTTTATTGATGTTATGAATG
The DNA here is from genome assembly GCF_048455015.1 of Haemaphysalis longicornis. Classification (NCBI taxonomy): domain Eukaryota; kingdom Metazoa; phylum Arthropoda; class Arachnida; order Ixodida; family Ixodidae; genus Haemaphysalis; species Haemaphysalis longicornis. The sequence goes on from NW_027526445.1 coordinate 171,159,662, forward strand.
TACGCCAACTCTCAAGTTTTGCCCCACGGCGCACACGTTTTGCTAACGCCTTGGCCCGTTTGAACAAGAGGAGGTTTCCCGACGTGGGGTACCGACGGAGGACACCCCACGCCTTGTTCTGGGCCTCTCGCGCCCGCCTACAGTCCTCATTCCACCACAGCCTCCGCTGGTTGCGCGGGGCACCAGAGGCGTGGGGAATGGACCTTTCGGCGGCGTCGAGGATGTGCGCCGTGAGGAGTTGTGCGGCTTCATCTACGTGTAGGTGTCCTATGGATGTGTGGTGTAGTTTGGATGTCTCTGTAAATGTATTCCAGTTAGCTCGTGCTTCATTGAACCTATTATGGGAAGATGGACTGCATGGGCCTTTACCTATGTATGTAAGTGAGGTGGGGAAGTGGTCACTACCGTATGGGTCAGTTCCCACACCCCACTCGAGAAGAGGAAAGAGAACTGCGGAGCCAATAGCCAAGTCAAGACATGAGTATGTGTTGTGTCCTATGTTATGATATGTAGGCTGTTTATTGTTGAAAAGGCATGCTCCTGAAGATGTAAGGAATTTCTCTATAAGGCGACCTCGGGCATCCGTTCGAAAAGAGCCCCAAAGAGTGTTGTGAGCATTAAGGTCGCCTGTCAGGATGTATGGTTCGGGCAGCTGGTCAACCAGCGCCTCGAAGTCAGAGCTTAAAAGTGAAACATCAGGAGGAATGTATATGGAGCATACCGTTATCAACCTATTAAATATTATCAAGCGTATTGCTACAGCCTCAAGGATAGTGTTCAGAGTGACAGGGTGGCATGCTAAAGATTTCCGGGCGATTATGGCCACACCCCCAGAAGAGTGTGTGCAGCCATCCCTGTCTTTCCTGTATACCAGGTAACTATTCAAGAAATTTGTGTGTTTAGAATTCAAATGTGTTTCCTGAACACACATTACACTTGGCTGATTGGTATGCAGAATCTCATACACATCGTCAAGATTATTCATAAGGCCTCTGCAGTTCCATTGAACAATATTTTCTCTTCCCATTATTTAGTGTGAGAGCTACTGGAGTGTGTATGTTTATGTGTCGTCTTTCGGGGCTGTGACTCTTGGATTGGGCTTTTTGGGCGGCCTATCTGTAGGCTTGGACGACGGAGGCCGCTCCTTGCGCTGCGTTGCAGGCAAGAACGGCACGACGTCCATCTCGTCGTCCGATGTCCTGGGTGTGCCCGTCGAACCGGGCCCCCCGGACTTGGCCCCCCTTCGGGGGCCCTTCGTTTGACCCGCCACCGCCGCTGGTGTCGGGGGCACCAGAAGTGGCACGGGCGGTGCGGTGGTGGTGGGAGCCGGTCCGGGGCCCGTGGTGTCCATGGCACCCTCCAACGCACTGGACGATGGGGAGGCACGGACGGGAGCGGCACCGGTCCCGACGGAAGAGGTTGCCACCACAACCGCTGCTGGCTCAGCAAGCGGCGTGGAGGCGGGCTGGGCTGCCAGAGGCAACCCAGGGGGGGGCGGGGGCGGGACCAAGTCCGACTCGCGGTACTGGGTCCCCGCCGAAACCAGACGCCGCTCCGCCCCCCGGCGAGCTGCGTCGGCGTACCTCCCCAGGGGGAAAGAGGCGAACCTCTTTCGCGCCTCTGGGAAGGTAAGATTCTCAGTCACTTTTACCTTGATGATCTCCTTCTCCTGTTTGAATTTCTCACATGTTCTAGAGTAGGCCCCGTGGGGTCCCTTGCAGTTAGCACAGATGAGGGTTTGTGATGGGCAGTTGTCAGATGCGTGATCATGTTGTGCACACTTGGCGCATGTTAGTCGACCACGACAAGCATTAGTTCCATGTCCAAACCGCTGACACTTGTAGCAGCGGCGTGGGTTCGGCACGTAGGGTGGGACCGCACATCTCAGGAAACCTGCGCTGACCGATTCGGGAAGTGTTGAGCGGTCAAATGTCAAGATTATGTGTTTAGTAGGTATTATTTGGTCATTTCGGCGTATCGTGATTCGCCGCACAGCTGTTACGCCCTGATCGCTAAGCCCTTCCAGCAGATCTGCTTCAGTCTCATTTATTAGATCTCTATCAGAGATCACGCCCTGGCAGCTATTAAGACTGCGATGGGGCGTGATCTTGATGTCGACATCGACCATGCGCGTTTTCTTCAAGAGGTTACAAGATTGTTGCTTGTTTTGAACTTCAATTAAGACTTCTCCCGTTGTGAGCTTTTTAGCTTTGTACGATTTGCCTACAAGGCTTTCAAGGACCTTGGAGATGATAAAGACAGACTGGGAAGTGATGGGGTTTGATTTATCCAGGGATTCCATTACCAGGAAGCGCGAGAAATTATCGGGCTTTGGAATGGAGATCGAAGACAAAGGAGGAAAAGATACTTCGGTGCGGCCCCTTTTCAGGGACCGATCACGTTTGGAGGGGGGGGTGTGTGAAAATGCCATATGATACATTGGAAAGCAGGGGACGGGGGTACTTTCTTCCACAACCTTACCCTGATAGCTGAGGAGGTCCCGGAGCTCCCCGCCTGGTGAACAGACAGGGAGCCCATCCGCCGGAGCTTGACCTGGGCTCCGACGGCCACCGTTCGTGGTTTCTAACCCTCCACCTATAAACACATTGCCACGGTTGGATCCAGCGTATGTTTGGGGGCTCGGGGTCCGCGGTATCGCCAGTACCGTCACCAAGATTGCTCAAGGTGCCCCGTGCGGGGAAAGAGAACTACTAGTTCAACAAGAGCGAGTAAAGTAGCCTTACGCAGTCTGGCTGCTAGGAAAACAAGACGCGTGTCTTGGGCGTGCAAGACATGACTTTCCCGGAAATCACCATGGCCTTCTTGTAAACGGAAGAAACAGTGAAGCTAGCCACTGTGGCAGAGCTACCACTCCGGAACTACGATGAGTTTGGAATCACTCCACCGTTCCGACATCCCGAAATGAAATGGGAATTGAATGGGGGCAACGCTGGAAGGTACGAGATGGGAAAAAAATTGGCGACTTTTGGTTGGAATAGAATGCTCGTAAATTTTAGTGAAGCTGTATTGATCATCATTTGGGACCTATACTGCCAAGCCGCCAAATAAAATATCACTGCAACCAAACCAGTCAATCCCTGTATTCTATTTCTTAGTGGCTCATGTGACCTTGCTGAGGCGAATGGTGCCCTACCTAGAGCAAAACCGCTAAAATAATTTATTTATTTATTTATTTACTTACTTATTTTTTTATTTATTTGAAGTGCTCACCAACAGTGCAGGGCCATCTCGGCTGGTGCACCGGATACATAAATATATAGAATACAAAAGACAACATATGTGAAGGGAAATAAATACGGAATAGGTATAAATAAATGTGTGAATATATACAAAAGAGGCGAGTAATCAAAGAAGACAGAACATCTTTTTATAACACGAACTAGGAAGTCGTCTTTAGAGTATCAACTGATGAACACATAAAAGTATAAGCGAGGCGGTGCTTTTGGCGCAGAAATCCACGAATAGAGAAAAAAGTGCAGGTGGGTCCTCTCCAGAAAATGTGCATTAACAATACCAAATGTTTCAAGGAGCGTTTAAAAAGAACCATGTCATTGAAATAGTTTTCATAGAAGATAAAATACTTTTACGGGAATGTAAGCACCGGTTGGGGGGTGCCAAGTTGGGGCGCGAACGAACGGATACTTTCAGGGACCTTTGTCCAAGTTGCACAAAAAATGAAGGAAGCTCAAACTAACGCGTAAGACTCGCACCTTCACCGTGATCACGATGGTTTGAATCAACGATTGCAGCCGATTTGCTTCTTCTTCGCTTCCGTAACGACCTATACTCCATCATTGCTGCTATAAGTGTGAGCTTCCTTCATTGTTTGGAAGTGATTGTTTGGAACTTTCTCATTGTTTGTAACTTTCTCTTTTTTGACTCCTAATACCCTTTCGCAATGTCATCATTCATTCTACTACAAAGTTTTTCAGGACAATGGTAGTGCTTGACCATAACACGGGCTTGAAAAGTAGCTCGCTGTTCTTCCCGGTATCGCATGTGTAAAAAATCTGACCACTCGACCACGGTTAGGTCTGTAACAACTTCGCGCCGTTTCTACAGCGCTAAAAACACTGTATCGTGGGAGAATTGCTCCACGACGGCACACGTGTGAGCAACAGCGTTTCCAATTCACATTGCTGGATGCACGAGACATTTCAACCCATTGCTGTGATGAGGTCATAATTCTATTCACCAAGTGACATTAAAATGTCTTTGTTCAGTGTCAGTGCTTCTCTGCATTTCTCACGCTTGAGCGTCTTTGTTTGTCGACGTCATGAATTACATCTTCCCGCAGAAAATGTAACTCTCAAACGTATAAAAAACGAACGCTTTTTTAAGTCCAATTTTTTTTTTCAGTACGCGCTGCACAGCTTTTTATATCATGGGTGTTTACAGCATGAAATGTTCTGTACAAATATTCACGCTCAGAAACATGAAGACAATTTGTCAAGATAATTGACCCTGTAATGCCGTTGGGGACTGAAGATCTCTCGTGAAATAGCGCACATATATTTTCTGCGCAGTTCCTTGTTTCGGAGGAATCAGCAAACGCGCGCCTTGCACTTGGAGCAGTAAGTTTCATGACATTGAGTGAAGCAGCACTTTCTGAGTATTGCGAATTCAAGAAGAGTGGGTTGATTCAAGGTCCCATTATCACCACAGTGTGATTGATATTCAGAATTTCAAAAAGAAACGTTGGGCTCAGTAAGGAAACCGACGCAACCACAGTACATCGTGCGCGCGGCCACGTGCGCTGGAAACAAACTGACGTAGACGATGTGCTGTGGAGCACACACCGTAGTAAATACGGGTGCTTGTCTTCCGCGGTCAAAAATAGTGCGCTTTCACTACAACGTTCTTCCGCTGAATGACTGTACTCAATTGAAATATCACTGCCATATGTTCAATGCTAGTAGAACTGCTATTCTGTTTTATTTAAGTATTATTACAACTGAAAAACAAAGTTATAATTTTTGTATTATCGTGACTCCATCTATCGGAGCACAAAATTACGCCCATTTTCCCGCGAGGGAACCCTGATGTGATGCGACGCATCGGGGGTTTCAATTGGTCGTAACGTTGCCTTGAGCGTTTGCGCTGACGCTGGTATTGGATTGTGTCAGCCCACTCGCTGAAGGAACCGTCGCTTCCATCACGTCTTCATCGGAAGAATCAAGTTAAACATGAAGTTGTCAAGCAAAGTCACGTGGAGTTGAACGACAGCGAGCGCTGACTGAACCGCCGCAGCGCGCTACCCGCTTTATATTCACAGCACCTGAAGGAGAGGAGACAGGAGAGGAGAGTCGCGCATGCACGCACTTGCGCACTGGAGCAGACGCGAGCGGAGCAAAGCACGCGCGTAGCTGTTGTTGTTATGCTAATGCGACGGAGTGAGTGTTGCACACAGCTGTCGGAGAGAAGAAGGGGGGGGGGAGAGTTGCACATGCGCAGGTGGTGTGCGGACGCCGACGTGGACAACGACGCAGGAGGGACATGCCCCAGAGCACGAGATGCGTCGCATCTAATAAAAATAAAAACAAGGAGAAAGAAATGTTTCAGCATGTACGTCCGCGCGCTCCGTGCCTCTGCTTCCGCCGCTTTCGGCCGCCGCCCCTTCGTCACGTCAGCGCTCCGACTGTAAAGGACCCTCCTGCTTTAGTGTCTAGAAGGTATTGCGAAAATAAAAATGTACTAGTGGGGAGACAGGACAGGCTGGGGGGGGGGGGGACACCAAAGGGCGACTTGGGAATGACTTGTCTCAGTGCTCTCTTGAGAAGACGGAAACAACGGCAAGGGGTGGGCTTGTGGAAAGAAATGAGGAGGTACGTGCAGACAGAACAGAAGTTTTCTAGAGTGCCCGTCTCACTCAACCATTCGGGGAAACCCAGAAATAAAATAATGAAGTGCACAAAACGGCAGTGAATGAGAGAGGAGGGTTCAGAAAGTAACAACGAGAAATAAAGGAATTTTGCAGCTCGGGCAGGCGTCTCCGTTAACAATGTGGGAAAAACAAAAATAAATGAAATATACACAAAATGGCAAGGTAGGAGTTACATTTCAGTGAGGACATCAGCAGTCGAGGTGGAGGTGAAATATTGCTTAACCAAAGGAAGTCAGTCGTAGAACACATGTCATGACATACTTCTACTATCTTTAAACGGCACATGTAACTGGTCCTGACACGGTGTACTATGAATGGTAGGGGGAGAAAGGAAAAGAAACGTGATACGAACAGAAGAAAGCACACAACCTCATACGCTAAACACACGGCCCGCACAGAGTGGAAAGTTTAATGCTGACAACGGAGACAGCCTTCTGCCCAGGAGGAAAAAATTGCATAGCCTAATTCATTTAGTTTCGTAAAGCCGCTACTCGGGATGAAAACATCGAAACGGCTGCGTCGAACAGCGGATTCCTCGCTTCGAGAACGAGAAGCAGCAAAACGATCTCCACTAATCGATATATAAAGAAGACATTTATAAGGTACTACCCGTGCCTTCACTCTAACAACCAATTAACACGCTACTACTACACGCCCTTGCATCCCCTCAGGGTTCCCACGTGGGAAGATGGTGTAATGTTTTCCACAGTTTCCATTGATACCAAGTGAAGCTGAATTAAACTTCTGAATGCAATAAGATTCCTGAACCTCGCAGTCATTGGGGGTAGTCAAGATAATATATGCTTTAAAGGTCACCTCAATTAAAAATCACCCATGTGGTAATAGTTTAAATGACACGTCTGCAGAAAACGTGTTCTTAAACTGTCTGTCAATTCCTAGACCTTTCTCATTTCAAGTCAGGCTGCAAGCTTAAGAATTGGATTTCATCCCAAGAAACGTACAAAACTGGTATTGGAAAAAATTGTTGCCCCTTGGGACTTGCCCTCAATGGCCTGTGATATGTTTTTTAAAGATGTTCGCAAAATAATGCGCCCAGTGAAGTGATTCTACAACATTTATTTATGTAATTACAGAACAAGTACCCGTACAATTGTTTTTATACAGATACCTCGAAGTCTGATTCCGCTGTATCATGCGGCGCTCACAGGCCAACTTTTAAATATGAACGTTAACACCGGCATTTTTACGCCAAAAGCACAAAACGTCTACTTGCAGTAACCCAAATTATTAAAATTAAAACACAACATTCAATTATTTTTACACCCACATTATACAAATGAAAACACAACACTAAATCGTTTCCCAGATCTTTGAGCGTTGTGACAGCGTTGAAGACAGGGAGAGGTAGAAGAAACATGGTTATAAATAATCTCATCAAATCGATAGTGTTGCTCTATTCTTACAACATCCAAAGAATAGTTTACTGGTTGCCTGGACGCAGTAAAATTCGGGGTAATGAAATTGCTGATAGAGTGGCTGGTAAGGCCGCACTCCGAAGTAGCGTAGGCATATCGATGGTACCATACCAGGGCATGAAGCCACTTCTACGAAAAGCTCTGGCAGTAATGGCAACATGAATGAGACGAACACATCCTCGACAAATTATTTACTGAAACCACAGTTGGGTCGATGAACTACAGAACAGCGAAACAGATTTACTGAAATATCTATGTGCGTCTTGACTGAGAATATCCAACACGTATGTCACTAATTCTTTCCTATTAAAAAGCACCGACCCACCAGGCTCTCAGTTCTCCCTATCTTAATTGAATCATCAGGATTTCAAGACGCTAGACGCCATCACTTTCCCCAAATTGATATGCCATAACCCTACACCCTTCGTTATTTTTAGCAAATTAACTTATTTCCCACGAATAGCCTTTTAACTTACATTCAAGATATCAGATTTTTAAAAGTTATTGCCTGCCGCGAGTAATTCTACGATGGTATATGCCAGGAACTTTACATTTTTGGCAACGTTTTAGAATTAGGGCAATTTACACCCCATATTGATGATTTATTTTTGAGCCTCCTCACGTGCTTTCGAATTGTATTTTACTGTCTGAAAGACCACTCACTCTGACATAGCGCTTTTTGGCCTCGATGCTCCTGTGCCATAAACAAATACATACATACATACACACATATATATATACATACATACATATAGCGAACCAGAATAGGAAATGAGGGGCTCGTAGAAATAACAAAGAAATAAGGGTTGGCAGCCAAGAAAGCCTCGGAAAGCAAAGGGGAGGTTGTGGTAGCTCATTCAAAAAGATAATGAATTTAGAAAAAAGAAAGAAAGCGGAGAAAAAATGCCCGCCAGGTGGAATCCGAACCCACGACCTCCAGAATACCGGTCTGGTGCGATCGCACCAGACCGGTATTCTGGAGGTCGTGGGTTCAGATGACCTGTTTCAATGACCTACCACAACCTCCCCTTTGCTTTCCGATCTTTTCTTGGCCTCCAACCCTTATTTCTACATACATACATACATACATACATACATACATACATACATACATACATACATACATACATACATACATACATACATGCGTACATACATACATACGTACGTACATGCGTAAATACATACATACATACATACATACATACATACATACATACATACATACATACATACATACATACATACATACATACATACATACAAGAAATCCATGTTATCGAATTCTTCGGAGCGAGAATCGATTCTATCCTTTCCTCCACTCAACATTGCTGCTGCTGTGTATGGCCAGTTTTCGCCGCCTGAGCTAATCGACATTGTTATTGCGTGCGTGAACGAGAATGCAAACCTCACTTTACCCGTACGTCTTTGTGCTGCAGTTCACCCCAGTCGTCGTGCACCATCAATTCCTACTTTCCAAACGGTGTTTAACAACTTTGGCACCACGGTGTGGTATATCCTCACTGAAAGCGTGTCCTTGCCCTGAGCGATAATTTTGAGACCGGTGTGCGTGAGTGAATCCGTGTGCGCGCATGAGCGCAGTGTACCAGTATTTCTGTAAGTGGGCATGAATACCATTTCGCTTTCATGGAAAGTGCTTCGCAAAATAATGATTGATTACCTTTGCAGCACTCCAGGCACTTGTCACAAGATGGAAACCTGTTTCGGTTCCCGTTACAACCGGTGTAAAGAAATTGCTCACAGTTGCCTTTTTTGTGGTTATACCCACATGCCGGGATTTTATCTGAACAATTTCCAGCTTCTATGTCATAGTAACATAAGGAAGGCGGCATCCCCGCATCTGCAAATGTACAAAAATAGGTTTCAAGCGAAGTCATTGGGCTCTGATGGCATGTGTACTGGAGCAATTCTTATTAACGTATCAAAGCCCAGAGAATTTAGAGGTACTAATCAGTGAATAGTAGTTTTGTGGGACATCGTCTGGTTAAATCGCACCAAAGCTCTTGCACTATTTTGAGATGAAAAGCTTCGTTTATGTGATAACATCACGATTAATTTAACGGACTTGTGATGTTATGCAATCAAGAAAAAGATGTACACTTTCTGTGTTTTTTTTGTGCTGAAGCTACGCTTGGACTATGAGGGGCGTCCTAGTAGGGGGCCCCAGATTAATTCTGATACCTTGGCGATCTTTAACGTGCGCCGAAATCTCCAGACACGGGCATTTTGTTTTTTTTTTCTGCGTCTCAAAAGCAGCCACTAATGCCTGGATCTAACCAGCGTTCTTAAGTTCAGCAGCCCAAAGCCTTAGCCCCAGCGCCACTACCGGAATGTTATATAAGTTTACGTTTAAAAGCAATCTTGCGCGGATGAGGCTGTTTTGGGCGTCCCACATTTTTTACAGTCCATTGTTTGGGAGTTTGCCACTCTAAGGTTAAATCAGTAAAATCAGTAAAATCAAATCTTTAAACAGCAATGCAACGAACGACAGTGTTCTTACTCTTGTGTAACTTTTCCGTACTCTTGTGTACTCTTTTTCCGATTTGTGGCGATCACAAGAGAATGTAGTTGTTTTACTACATCAGAGATCATAGCACGCCCACACAGAAATAGCGTTGGGGAAGGTCACTGCCCTTTTGAGCCATAAGGTATGAACTGCTTTTGATTGCGGCGCACACAGGACATTACGTCTACAAAATCCGGCACGTATCTTTACCTTTTTGCGCGACATGTGACCCGCGAGAGGACATTCGTCACGTCATATCGGTGCGTTCAAAGTACATCATGCACAGGAAGGAACTCATATTCTCTTTGTGCAGGCCGCTTGGCGCGGGACTTGAGGGCTGTTCTGGGTTCTTGGTTGGGTACCAGTTACGCTGCACATGGATCCAATGCGCTCTGGGTGTTTCTTTACAGCACAGGATTGGACAGATTTTGGTGAAAAACTCCGCTCTGTATGTGACAGGGAGTTTTGTGCCCATTACTCGACATCATTTGTGTTTCTTTTCTTTTTTCTGTTTTCCTGTCTTTTTGAAGCTATCCAAGAAAATGACGGCTGGGCTAACAATATTATATTTACTCTCTGTCTCTCTCTCTCTCACTTGCTCCCTCTCAAATTCGTCGCCAGCCTTAGTCCTTATCAATGTTTTCTGAGGCACCCTTTTCTGTATATTACGAAATGCAGACGGTGTGAGCCTTAAAATGCCGACTGAGGACGCATCCTTAATAAACTCCCTGAGCTTCAACTTACATCCGCATGGCATGTAACAAAGGAGAATGGGAGTCTGTGGTGACAATCTCTGAAACTGAAGTCCAAAGACAAACCCTAAACTGAGTTTTGAAACAAAGCCTCAAGGGCAATTCCCGGAGTCAAGAAGAAGCCCATCATTAACCAAGCAATCAATAATTTTTGGCGGCGTCAATTTGTTCCTACCACATCCTGCAAACCTGCTTCGTTAGAGGCTCTTCTAACAAAGATGGAAGGAAGTTCGGTCACCGTTTCTGTAGGACCGAAGAGTCTAAACAACAAGCTGGGCTAAACACGGCGGAACGTCACGTTACGCACTTCAAGCCTCGTCAGTGGCAAGCTAATGGTCATCAGCACCTACCACACATCCACCAAGGAAACAATTTTGCAAACACAGGTGTGTCCCTATGGAAGAAAGCATTCATTCTAGGATTTCGCAGCCATCTTCTGGAACTGTTTTACAAGTGTACCATACGTGGAATTTTCATTGAGGCGGCAGGACAAACACTCCGCCAACATCTGGAATCCCAAAAAACGGGCATTTTGTTTGCAAGCTGGGTAGGTCGGTCCAACACAATTCCAACCACATTTGCAGACATGGTACTAAACCATTCCAGCTGCGACGGCTCTCTTCACCTGCCGAAGCTGTTTTTCATTGCAGCTCGAAAGAACTCTCTCCAACTATACTCACAAAGAAGGGTAATCATTCTCTCCAGTGGGTCGTTCGCGGTGCACGCCCATGTGATGTGGGAGAGTGTGCCCGTTTTCTCGCAGAATGGGCAGAGAGGGGAGTATGAATTGATGCGATAAATTGAGTTTTTGTCGTTTTTGCAAGAGAGAGACAGACAAGTAAATACTTTTTATTTAGCATGCACACGCGCGTGCATAGTCACCCAGCGCAGAAGACAGGGAGAATTTCAAAACGAAAGTCCTGCTTCAGCCTTTTAAGACAGGGGGTACATTGACTTGTTCTTAGTGATTTTTGAGCAGACATGCGAGCAGATGTCGTTTGAGAAGGGATCCTGGCCCCAGCGTCTCCTAACAGCCCTTCCGTGTGAAGCTGCCGATGTCGGCGAAACAGGAGCCAGGGAGTTATGACACGGTGAACCACACCCTACTTAACAGGCGTAGGTTGTCGCAGGAAGCGTTCCGCCAAAGGTTCCGAAAATCGGCAATAGCTAAAGACCAGTCGGACGCCGAATACGGCTATAGCTTGAAGCTGAACCTGGTAGAATGATTAAAGAGCGCCGTAGTATACGGGAACCACGACAAGGTAGTGGAGTGCATTGGCTTAAGCAATTCCTCGGCACAATACCCGATACGATGCGCATGTGGATACTAGACAGAGCGTACGGAAAAACGGTGGAGAAAGGGAGCTCACACCGCATGTTTTGTGAGGTGGCCCCATGCGTGGAGAATCGTAAAGTGGGTGACCAGCAGGGAGGGGCCCGCACAACGCCAATTTTGATCGGGTAGGAGCCCTTCACCGGCCGTTTTCCGGTCAAGAACGGAACAAAACTGAAGGAGCCCGGGAAGGAGGAGATGCGACCGCCGTTTTAAAGCCCATAGGACGAATACTTCTTAACAAAGAAAAAAATTGAAGCTCAAAGACGCCCTGTGTGTTTCAAGTGCGGACAATCCAGCCACTTAGCGACTACACGCAAGAACACGCGTTGAGTTTGCTCCTTCGTGGCGGTGACGACGAAAACCTTGCGCTCCTCAGGCCGAACTTGTGAGAGGACACCGTAAATAAATACAGTTTCAAAGTGCTGAGGGACTCGGCAGCCACAATGGACCTGGTTCACCCGTATTACGTGGAGCCAACAGATTTGCTCGTAGAATGCGCCTGGATTATTGCCCAACTACATGCGGCGTACTTGCCGCGTTTTCCCGCCTCGAAATCGTCCCGCGTCGGCGCGCGTCAGCGCGGGTCGTCAAAAAATTTCCCCGCATTTCCCCTAGGGGAAGAATGTGAAAGTGCGAATGCAGGAGTTGAATTTGCGCGGTTCGGTAATGTTCGCGAAAGAGAGATCACACACACACACAGAACTACAAAGAAAGAAAGATGCATTTATTCACAGACACCTATTTGTGTTGTCGTTGTACTTGATTGCTAGAGCGGATCTCAGCTTTGAAATTTCGTGTCAGTACTCCTTTAAAGGAGCCATGAAGACAAAATACAAGTTGGGTTTATTAGAAAGACCGCTTAGTCCCGATAACAATGATACCAATATCATAGCCATCTTCGAACAAATAACGGAGATATGAAAGAAAACGTGTGAAGCATTCGCGACCCCCTAGGCAATTTCCCGCAACTTTTCTATGACGTCACGGAACCTTGTTTGTGCAATTGGCGGCCGCCTAACTGACATGTCGCGACGACACAAGACTGGACGTCTGTAAAGGGGCCTCTAGTTCCATTTCATCGCATCACTTGAATGCTAACGTGCAGTTAACGCACTGAAAATTATGATTTATTGTTGGCCCGTGTGACGTCATTCTTGCTCATAACACGTCACTGTGGCGCAAAATTTGAAAGTTTTTAAATACTTCTTGCTTTTTTTTCGTTAAAAAGCATCTTTTGTGGCTCTAATGGAGCTGAGTGAGATACTGAATCCTAGTTCTTTCAAATTAAACGAAGTTGTATTTTCTCTTCATGGCTCCTTTAAGCGGGTGCATTAGCCCTTCTCACGCCCGATTCCTGGCCAATCCCCCAAATGGGTATGTGCCATGCACAGACACCTATTTGTGTTGTCGTTGTACTTGATTGCTAGAGCGGATCTCAGCTTTGAAATTTCGTGTCAGTACTCATTTAAGCGGGTGCATTAGCCCTTCTCACGCCCGATTCCTGGCCAATCCCCCATGTGGGTATGTGCCATGTCAGCGGCCAGGCAGCGCGCGCCCATCTCCCCCCGTTGCCAAGGAAGACGAGGAGATTCCTGGCCAATCCCCCACGTGGGTATGTGCCATGTCAGCGGCCAGGCAGCGCGCGCCCATCTCCCCCCGTTGCCAAGGAAGAGTAGGAGCGCGCGCACCCGCAGCTGTTGCTATGTGGACGGACGGCGGTCACCGGAATTCAGGGTCGCTTATAAAGTGCATTCGCACTTAAAATGCTAGGCGGCGCGAGCTGACGCGAGAGCAACGCCGATTTCTACGCACGCCAGATATCGGCGTCGACGCAGTGCGAGAAAGCAGCGGTAAGCGGCCGCAGCGGTCGGGTTTCCAGTCTTACTAGTGGTTTGGAGCCATTCCTTTCAGCAGAAAACAATCAATTTCTTTTTAGGTCGAGGTAATCGGCTGCCTTGAGACAATGTGCAAGCTATTTCTGTTCGAAAGCATTCATTTGTGGCTTGTTTGGCTTTCATCAGGGAGATAACGTGTTTGCGATAGCTTTTTGGAAGTTAGATAAGGGAGCTCTGGCTACGTCGCTTGTAGTATTAGCATGCTAAGACTGCTCTGAAAGATCGGTGCGTGACGACCAAGTGTTATCAACGGCAGAATGCTAGCGGTGCATCCTATTCCATTCGTGGCTACCGTGGCTTCCGTAGGGGAGACCAAGGATGTGCGATAGCTTTTCTTGACTCAAATAAGGGGGATGTGGTTACATCGCCTGTAGTACTAGCACAAATGTACTCGGATCCAACATCGTGGATAAGAAACAAGCGTCACCACGGCTCAAATCTCTGAAATACGACCAAAACAAAACACACTCGACAATATTCGTGTGCTAGACCAAATATTCGACCAAATTCGTGAACGTCGCCTTGCCTTCTGGCGTGGTCGAGCGGTTGGGCGCTTGGGTGCTCGCGTTTTGTTTTGAAAGTCCATAGTTCGAATCTTGTCACAACCTCACTTTTTTTTAGCAATGAGGGTTTCATCAGCTTTTTTTCCAAGGCAAACAAAGGGTACCAGAGTACTTTGCCTTTTAACCTGCCAGTGACGTTCGACGGCAAACACAGTTTCAAGGCAGCCCTGCAATTTGCTTTGCTTATACTTTAAATTCATGAAACTGCAGTCGGTACATAATATAAACGTTAAATCAAGTAGCAAGTGAAGTTGTGCGAACTGCGTCTTCGTTCATCATCCTTTCTTTGTTCAGATTTGAAGGTAATAACTTGAAATACATTTCGCAGGATGTCAATATATTTGTCCGCATTTTTTGGCAAAGCTACGGTTTTGATTACTTCGGTTCAACAATCGACAATAACTTCTCATAAATGAGTTCAACATAATGACATGGTGTCTACCAACGCACATCAACGCAGCGGCTGTCGCGTGACTTCGCCGATCGCATGCGGTTACTCGTCCTCTCCTGCGTGTCCGCGCGTTGCCTCCAGACGGCGCCGACGCTCACGCGAGGCGTGATTTCGCGTCCACGTGGTTAGGTCTTTAGGCAAGCAGTGCAGGAGGACAACGTTTGGTTACCCCTGGATCATGCCAAAATCGAAAGGCCTTTTGGCATGTTGGTAACAGAAGCAGCCGTTTCAGCAAAGTTTCCCCTAGCTTGCCTGTACCTGTTTCCGAAGAAATGGGAGTCTCACGGGAAACAGCGGGGAACGAGGTTCCAGAAAAAAGTGGTAAGCTCGCTCACTCACTCTAAACCAAGAGAACTGGTAAGTCAAGTGAGAGAGGAAAAGTCAACAGGGAAAGAAAAGACCGGGAAAGAAAAGACTGATTTCCCGTAAAAGGCAGTAGAAGAGTAAGCGAGGGAAAGTGAGGGCTAATCTGGCCTTAACGCTAACGGGGAGTCAGAGCGGCCGCCTGCAGACGAGGAGGTAACTGAAGAGGTGCCGGGGCATGTTTTAATTCGTCGTGCACGAGTATAGAGCGCCTGCCGGGAGTAGACAGGAACCAGTTTCAAAGGGAGCAAGAAACGAATATTAGTAAATAGAAGCTACGTGATTCCTACGGAGAAGGGGTCGCAAGAAAAAACGTATCCCCTCACAAAAGAGGTGGCCTGTTTTTCCGGCGTTACCAGGATAGGCGAGTGATGATTTTCGATCAGCTAATAGTGCCGGCCTAGTACCGCAAGATCTGCTTCAGCTTTCCCATGGTGGCCGCCGGTAGGGCCATTGCTGTGTGAAAAGGCCAAGACCCGCCTTCTCGAGGAATTTTACTGGGCGTCTTGGTTTCACTTGGTAGAGCAATTTGTTCGTTCCTGTGACGGTTGTTAACGCATGGGCAAACCACATGAGAAATGCAAAGTTCCAATGGCACTTGTCCCTATAATCATGGAGCCTTGTAATCAGTTAGTGATAGATATTGTAGGGCCCCGTCCACTCACAGAGAGAGGAAACCAGTACTTGCTTACAATGCTGTACCCAGGCACTAAATTGCCCGAAGCAGTATCTCTTAGAGTTGTCGTCTGCCGAAATGGTTGACGGTTTGCTGTAAGTGCTGGCCCGGGTGGGGTTTCCCGCCGAAATACAAAGCTATCAGGGGGACGTGTTCACCAGTGCTTCAACTACAACCTTCCTAGAGGGCTGCGGTGTGAAGCTCATTCATAGCTCTGTCTGCCATCTTCAATCAGTGTTGAGCGATGCGACTCCACACTGAAGCGGGTTCATGCGGCCTTCGCTTCGAACATCAACAGGAGTGGGATGCGTGCTTGCCAGCCACCTTGTTCGCACTTCATATGCCCGACTAATGAACTCATACTCCTAGCGAACTTTAGCTCATTCATAGCTCTGGCAGTGCCATACTGGGACGACGTAGCAATGTTCCCCAATAGTTTGGAAGAACACCTGAAACCCTTGAGAAAGTCTTGACGCGACTGGGAGAAGCTGGCTTTAGAGTAAAAGTCGAGAAGTGGCAGCTTGGTTGCCGCTAAGTGAGCTACTTGGGTTATGCAGTAGGAAACGGCCTCCACCGGCCCTCAGAGATGCTGCACGCAATTTTGTGTTGTCCCCATCCAACCAAAAAAAAACTGAAATAAGAGTATTTTGTGGACATGTCAGATACTACCGTCAGTATATAGAAAGGCATCCGGAGCGGGAGAGTTTACTTACGGATGCTCGGCGCAAAACAGAAGCCGAACGCATAACCTGGAATGATACCTATGAACAAGCGTTTCAGGAGTGCCCAAATGAGTTATCTGGTTCTGCAATCACCGGATTAGGCTAGAGTTCATCATCCAGTGCGATACTAGCAAACCGGGAACGGGGGTTGTACTGTGCCTGAAGGACTGCCAGGGAAATGAGCACCCAATCGTTTTCGCGAGTAGAAAACACACTTGCAGAGAAGAATCGTACATGGCTCCAGAAAAAGGAGTGGGCTCGTTTAGTTTGGGCAATTGAAAAACTTTCTTACTATGTGTCAGGCGCGAAGTTCATTGTGGAAAGTGACCCTTACCCCTTACTTGGTGGAAGAATAGGTCGGGAAAAAACGGACGTCTTCTGCGCTGGAGACTTGCTCTGCAGCAATTTTGTTTTGAAGTGCACTACAAAAGAGGTATATTGAACTCCAATGCCAACGGCTTGAGTCGCTGCATTCAGGCGTGAGTCACCTGCAGTAACTGAGATTGATGGGTCTACTCTTTTGTAGTGGCCCATAGTACAACGTATCTGCGCAAAATTCCCCACTTCAAAATTTATCGATGAGTTTTGGTCCACGAAGCCTTGACACGGCTAATTGTTTCTGTCCTTGCCAGCTCTACGTTTTATTTTGTTTATCCTAGAGCCTGGTGGATTTCATTGCGGGGTTTGTCAGTGCTTGCTGGTTGTTTGTTGTTGAGGGTTTCATAAGTTTCTTCAGCGCATAACACCAGACAGTCAACCACCCAGCAAGGCCGAAACCTCGACCCACGGCGTAGCCTGGTAAACCAGATAGAGGAATGTGCGAGTTTGGGCGGCGTAGGAGCTTTTATGACCCTGTAAACGTAAGCGCGGACCTCGGCGCTAATTAGCGAGTCCTTCGGTATTGGCTGGTGCCACATGCCAGTCCGGCTTGAACACAACGGTTCATCGACCCTGCGTCAACCGCAACTCAACTCTGAGTGCACGACTCCAGCTGAAACGAGGAGCCATCCTCGCACGAGCGATTCTGATGAATGGAGACAGCAGAGACCAGAAATCAGACGACTTCGGAGGCGTGGGCCATGAAATCGGTAATCGGCGAGCAGCATGAGTGAATCACCCGGCCGCGCCTAGTACTTTGAAATAACGTCTTCCTGTACCAGCGTTGCTATCGCACCCTGTCCGTTGTGGTCACGTGGGCAAGCAACGATAACGGCTCCGGGCGATGGCGGAGCCTAGGGTTTGAGATTGTGGGTCTGTGATTGGACCAGACATTTGCTAGTGGAATTCCCTAGGAGAGATCTAGGGTGCTCTAGGTTTGAACAAAACGGCGGTGTTGAGAGCCGCCGGGGGTTGCTGTTGCTGGTTATGCAATTCGTTTGAGGCACAGCATCCAAACTTACACACATCATGTGACTACGTGTATAAAGTTTTTTCGCCTTCATCAGCAAGCATCGGCTTCTTGATCAGCGTCTCCAGTCCCCAGTCACGCTACAAAGATGGATTTCCCGAACCCGAAGTCGGAACTACTGGTAACGCGGCGGGATCTGATCACGCACCTCTGAACAACTGGTGGCAGCGGTGGGATCTGACAACGAAAGTCAGAACAGTAGCAGCGTCCATGCAGCCAAGGTAGCTGTTTTTGTATGCAATAATTATCCGCTGAAGTTTGCACTGAGCACGATAATTTTATTTTTCCGAGTAGATTTAGATTGGATTAAACAAAACACGCGTTTTGATTTTCTCCTTAGTGTAGAATGTTTTCCCCTCTTCTCCTTTTCTTCTCCCCGTTTCTCCTGCGTGGTGAAACGGTGACTATTACGCAACGAGTTTTCATGCAGGCGGGCGCAGATGCATAGGAGGTCTAGCAAACGCTTCGGCGTGCGCCAACATGTATTTGCGCGCGCTGACCCGTTGCTTTGCTGCCTTCGCCGCAGTGCGAAACCTTGATCATGTCTGGCGCGGCCTGCTGCTGGGCAACGCAATTCGCCTGCTGCTGGGCAACGCTGAATAAATTCACGCACGAATGAATCATCACAAGGACGGCGACCTCACAAGTGTGAAGTTACCGTGTTTCACCTTGCCTGCGCAGCGCAGGCAAGATGAAACGTGCAATGACTCAATCCCGCATCCTTGATGTAATTGGTCATTGCACACATTCGAAAAAAGAAGTTTGTGTGGTGTTAACAGAATACATTTATTTCACGAGCTTCATTTTTCGGGAAACCCGTCTTGGGCAAACAGCATGAGAACGCATGAGCAAGGACACTAAGTTAAACGGAGGTACCACAGGAGCTTCCCCAAGCACAGAACGGTGTGTCGAAGTCACCGGCTGTAGTGTTGGGGGCAATTCATCCTTGTCACCACAGCAGCACCGCTCATGCGGGAGCGACAGTGATTGCCCGTGGCACTTTGTCTTTTTTTGTGTTTTTATTTGTCGTTGAGGTACAAAGTACATGACGGGTAAGCCCAAACTAAACAGCTTTGTCGGGCTGCACACGGCGGCAAGTGTCAGGACACTACTTATAAAAGCAGGCAAAAAAAGAAGAAAAAAAAAACGGAAAGGAAGAAAATGTGAGGGCGAAAAGAAACTAGAATAGAGAAAAAAAAGCAAATGATCAGGAAGGAGTAAAGCAGCGTGTAATGCATACAAACAAAAGAGAAACCGCAAGGTTACTCAACTTGAGAAAAAAGTTTTATAAATACAATTGAGAGGATGTATCGACGAAATGGAGTAGATAGGAGTGGCATAGAATTGAATATATCGCTGACATAATAATTGCGCACAAAACGTCAAAATCGCGTGTAACATCGAGGTAATTCGAAAGAAAGGACGACGTCTCAGGGGCCTTGTAGGCACAAAACCAAACAAAAAATTAGTATTCCAAAAATGGCCACAGGAAGGTAAATGATAAACGTTAAATGTTCCTTTATATTGCTCGAAGAAACGTGGACATTGAAGAGTTTACCTGATTTCCGCAATTTAAATGAGCCAAATCGCGTTGGCACCACTCGTATATTTTTCATTTTGTTGGTTGTTTGTTTTGCTTGGTAGAGGTCCTTACAGCACGAGGTACAGTCCTTGCCATACTTTTGCGTTTGTTCAGCTTCCACCTAGCGACTCTTCGACGTCCCCTCGACCAGTTCATAGTACATGTTTTATGCATTAGAATGAATTATCAATACCCATAATTGATATTTTATTGCACAACTCTGACCCTTTTTTTGCGTTCAAATAAGTCTGTACTGTTCTTATGTGCACTCCGGTGATGTCTTGGACATCCCCAAGTCTGCTCTGGATCAAACAATTAGCAGGGAAGAGCCACGCCACGACTGTTGGTTGGCCTGGAAAGGCCTAGCCGTTTCTTATTGCTGAACCTTTATTTGCAATAGGAGGGAAAAGTCCTTGAATGATCAAGTGACGCCAAAAGTGCGAAGAAAAAATAGCCGCCAGAAACCTGTGAGGTTGTCCGTGATACAGCTTGCATATAATAAGGGCTTACTTTCTCCCTCTCGGTATCTCTCTATCAGACTGAAAGTTTTGGACACAGGCCCCACGTGGTCACCCGGGCGTTTCTACAATCACGAGATGTGTGATTACTTGATACGCGGCTAGTTGATACTTTGTAGGGTCTCACTTCCACTGCACGGTACCCATGGCTGACGTCAACCACTGCAAATCCACTTTTGTGTCTTTACAAATTCCGCCTAACTGCGATACCGTTTTGTCACGCTGTGCTCTCAGATCCGAGCAGTATCGATTTCCGCAGGGTAGATATCGCATGGTTTTAGCAGCTTCGAATTCTGAATATTTTACACAGCACGACAGTAAGTTGTCCACTGTAGAGCCAATGTTAACGCCAATTTCAGGTGCTCCTAAAACCGACGACGTCGTACAGTGTACGAGGTCCTCGGAAACATCCACGCGGTGTATCGCAAGGTGCTATAAACCCTGGCCGTTTCCTCGTTAAAAATTAAAGGACAGTTGCTGAACACATATTCCTAATGACGAAAGCTGGTCCACTGGTCGCCACGGCCGTAATGCTAATATGTATATGTAAAACACGTCTCCGCGTATTCAGCCAGTTTTCGTCGCAAAAATATAGTGGGGTGAGTTTTCTGGTGTTTTTGTCAACGCATGTTCTAGATCCACTTTGTGAAGCCCGTTTTCCCTCATTGACCACTTTCATACGACACAGCCGCCGGCTCAGAGGGCGTCACCTTTCCCCGCACGTGTTCTGTAGATTTCAGAGCTTCTGTCGATCTCGGTGAACGAAGCGACAGAGACAATTTTCCCCAAGGAACCCATGTGTTGCTACGGAAAAAACCAATTGATATTTTGAATATGACATTTATTTGTGGACAGCGGTTCAATCAAGCAAGTTGCGCGCTCTTCCCGCAGCTTCTTTCGTAGTCTATTGGAACCATTTTGAAGGGGGTTAAAAGTGGTTCCAAGATTAGAAATTGAGATGCATAAATAAAGTTGCACACAGCGGCGTACTGTTTTGGTTCGCCAAATTGCAAAGCCTGCCTAAGATAACCGCAAACGAGGAAGCCACGCTGCAATAGTCGGCGGCCTTGCTATATAAAGCGGTAGTGCTGAGTTCTGTTAAAGGAGCCATGAAGAGAAAACACAAGTTTGATTCATTCAAAAGATTGTCTCGTTAGAATCATACTGACACCACTTTTAACGTAAACTTCGCTCAAATAAGCTACATAATTAGGAAAAACGGGAATGCTCATGCGACCCACCAGCTCATTTCCCGCAACAGAACCTATGTCGTCACATGAGCTAAGCTTTGCGATTGGCGGAGGCTGGCAGAAGCAGACGCAAATTAGGCAGAACTTACAAACTAGACGAACGAGCGATTTGCGCTTAAATTTAGGGCACATTCTTTAGAAAGCAATAAGAATGATGGGACAAACAGTGGAAGTTACGAAAGCACATGTAAACATAGAAGTACTGATGCGTTCTGCTGTTCGTACTGCGCACAGCATGCCTGGTTTCGCTGCACAGCACTACGGGGCTTGGGGTTGTCTCAGACGACACTGGCCGATTGACGCAAGCAACGGTGTCTTACGTGACCCCATTTGTCGAGCGAGCACTGTTTCAGGGAAGGAATATTTTCTCCCAGAACAAAAACAAGCCAGGTTTAAATGCGGGCAAAAACAAACAAAACGCTTGCCACGGTATGGTGGCGCCATCTAGGCTACGGAACGTAAAAAAACGCGGGAACAAACCAACACCGCTGTACACGGTGGAGGCAACCTTCGAACGGTCCCGTGCCGCCGCAATTGGGCCAACGGGCTCAGCGCGTTATTCTTTTCGTTTCCCACGAGACCTAGCAACGCGAAACAGACAATATGATTCAAACGTCTTCAGTAAACCGCGTTGCGGCGATAATTTTAGCGCGGTTTTGACACAATGACTTGCTTCGGCGGCGAGCGAGCAACCAAAAATGGCGGCGCCAGTGTATACGTGTCTCTACCCTGTACGGCGGATGCGTGAATGAAGGTACTCTAGGCTGCAGAGCGGTCGGTTTCAGTGATGTCACTTGGGACCACGAAAACGCACGATTGAGCGGGAAAATCAAAATTTTAACATAAATTGTTTTATTTCTCAGTGAATAAAGCACCGTTTGTATCCGGACAAGCGCTGGGGGCACTATAAAACACGAAATCTTTCGAATAAAACCAACTTGCATTTTCTCTTCATGGCTCCTTTAAGGTAGAGAGCCGTATCTGTATTTGTAACGATACTGGTTTACAGAATGTACACTTCACAACTACCTTGCAGACATATGAGCACAGGCAATTTTATTATGTGAAAATGTCTTGTCGAACGTGAAATATTTCCTTTTGTCTCACTGTGACCACCACCATCATCTAAAAACGCTGGTATAGCCAGTATTGGAGCGGGTGCTGGAATCCGTCTCACCGACATAAAAACAACCGCACGGAGACACTTCGTCTGAAACCAGGAGGATTAACCACCCCAAAAAGTGAATAATATTAACAGCAGACCTGTTTAAGCCGAGAGAGATCCGTTCGGCGTAGACAGGAAACCCCGAACGCACGTGAGCGCTCACCTCGCGGCGGCGGCCCGACGTCTTCCAGGCTTCCGCCTTGGCTTACTCCACATGAGGAGCTCCCGCCTTCGGCATCATCGTCATGCAGCGGCCGGCGTGCCACGGGTACGCAGTGCGGACGACGATGACGCCGAACCTGTTGTTCTCTTCGTCAAATATAAACGATCGATCTTCTCTGTTCTGAGTTCCACTTACGAACAAGAGCGCCACCTCCGAGGCATCCAAACAAAAGCAAACACATTTCTCCACCCTACTAGATCCCACATTCTAGTCCCCTCCCAGTACTCCTCACGATGATGCTTCTGCGAGGCTCTGGGTACACTACAACATCATGTGGAGCTGTGATAAGAACCCCCAGCCAACCCCCCCCCCCCCCCCCTCCGCACTTTTCTCCCCTGAGCATTGGGAGCGAGCACAGTCCAGCTCGGCCCCTGACGACCAGCTTTGGCTGGTACAGCGAGCCCAAGAAGCCGGAAGGACTCGAGGGGTCCTGGAATGACGACTTTTCCCCAGGGCTGACTACTTCAGAGACACGTTTATTCCTCCTCCTTCTTCACTCCTCGCAACCTATGCTGGGTTAGGCAAAGTGTTTGTGGTATTCTGTGTGGAGATCTTGGTACTTTGCAGTTTTCTGTTCTGGAGGGACAGTACGAACTTCCTGCGACAAATGGCTACCAACCCCACTGGCCGGGGTCTAACCCTGGTCAGCCAGCTTTTCTCTGCATTATCGTCGTTTGTAGGCCTTTGACCGACATGCCTGTAGCTTCAGTTAGTTCTCACTACTGGTAGGGCCATTTGCCATAATAAGTCAATGAAAATGGAAGGCGCCCTGCATGCAACACTGATAACTTCAACAAAATCTCGAGTGCACGTCCACTGGGGAAAGGCAGACTGGTGTTAAGTTTATCTGAGTGTGCACAGGACTTTCGCAAGCGCTAGCCTTTTTATATGTTTCCGGTGAGCCAATTTGTACATTCACATATTACATGTACAAAATGCATCATTCAGAGAGGTAACGCTGAAATGTCTGTACATGATATGCTGGATGAGCTTGCTCCAGTTGGGGCCATGGTTGTACACCGACGCAGTCGAATAGAATTGAGAACTGCTGCCGTTACGCTTCTGAGTCGTCAAGCGATTCAAACGAGTTTTTGAGTTCCTTAATGACGGCAAATGATTACATCTCATCTCTTACCATGTATCTTGAAAACCTGGCCCTTACATCAGTCATCCTCATCGGCCTTTGTTTGTCCTAATATTTTACTGAAATGTTTCAGATACAGTATTTCACTCTCATGAAATAACAATCCTTTGGTGCTCATTGCCCTTAGACGTCCTAGCGCCATAGAACTACAGGTGGCATCATCATCATCATCTTCGTCATCAGCGAACCCGCACTGGGCAATGCCTGCGTAGCCGATGTTGTAGAAAATCAGTGCCATTGCGCTATTTTGTTGTAGCTGAATAAATCTTGAGTTTTATACAGGTGTGATGAACTCACCATTCCTAAAAAGCAAACACAGCAAAAATGGAAAAGGATTCTGTTGAAGTTCATTTTGGGAAGTGTAGAGATTTTTGCGGCCAACTAAGCAGTGGGGGACGGGTTTATTTATATTACAGAGGTTAGTATTTCTTTACCACACACTAAGATCAACAATTTGTTTTATGATTTTAGTTAAAATTATTTCTAAGTACAAGCAGGTCCGGCTACGCCGTCTTCCTTAAGGAGAAGCTTAGTTCAAAAAACCTTTGGATCATTTTTATCCTATGTTGCGACACGTGCTTGTCCATTAAATACTATTCCCTTCCAAATTCAACGCTAAGAGTTTGGTTGTAAGAACTGATGAGAATTCAAAAGGCGTTATGCACAACAACAGAGTGCAAGAGAGTAAGAATACTAAGTAAAGAAGAATTTCGGAAGAATCAATAAAAGCTAAGTAAAAATGGCAACAGTTTTTGTGGATGTGCGAGCAATCGCAGGGACGAATATGGTAATGACAAATACCATGATATTGAAAGGATAACATTCGTTGTTCACACGACGGAGTGCATGCACGGCCGTTTCTGTGTCTCATAACCGTGCCTCGGCTGCACAAAGAAGCCAGCCACTTGTATACCTATAACAAAGGGCCTCGGTTAGGCTCCGCAGCTCGGATTATTCTTGACCATTGCAACATAATTTGTCTCAAAATAAACCGCATTTTCTTCCTTACCTAGGCCACATCTGCTTAAACACACAGCAGTATATAACGCCCAGTTTTTCAATGGGGACTTTTTTTACTCAGATCAGAGGACTGTAATGGCATGCCAGTGTTACGGGATAAACTAATGAACAAAACGTACAATTCCGATTGAGCAAACAGGAATATATGCAAGTAACTGAAAGATGCATGTGGTAAAGAACATTATGAAAAAAGACTGTAAATTTTTCAAACCATGGTTTAGGTACTTTACTTGGTTTCCTCAGCATAAGGCTCCTTGTACCGATATATATTAAACATATTATACAAGATAAGTACTTTTACATCCATGTTTTGCTTGGAGTGCAGTCTCTGCCGTACCTTGACAGCCTACACTATGTTAGAAGGAGAGCTGTTTACGGCGACAAGGCAGTCCGGCGTAGACAGATAACCCCAACCACATGGGATCGCGTACCTCGCGGCGAGCGCCCAGCCAACACGTCACGAGGCGCCGGCAATACCTTTGGGCAGTGGCTTAAGCAAAAAAAAATCAAGATAACGTGAAAGCGTTCCTCCCGGCGCCCGCCCGGCGTCTTCTAGGCTTTGGCTCGGACCTCAACGACGACAGGCTGCACGAGTTGAGGGCTGTTGAGGGTAGGAAAGCTCAAGGGGTGTTGCACTGAGGACTCCTCCTCATAACGTTTCGCAAAAAAGGCTGACCCTCTTTCTGTCTCTTGCAGGCTTGCGCGTGGGCTTACGCCACATGAAGAGCTCCTGCCTTAGTCATCGGCGTCATCCTGCAGCGACTGGTGCACCAGAGGTCCGCCGCTAGGAATACTAATACAATAAACTGTCAAGCCATCCCTTTAAAATCCACACTTGGATGCGGCCATCGGACAACCATGCGAAGAAGTGGAAATCTACGGAGCCGACGACGCGCTACCAGAGGATATGCCCTCAGGGCCTGAGCCGTCGAAAGACGACGACGAAAGAGATAATGACGACTGCTTCAGAATAAATCACGCTACGTTATTTAATACTCTTTGTTTTAAAGTGCCGCCCAAAACGGCTTTGCACTGCGCGGGTCCGCCCGCCTGCTCTCTCAGGGAAAGCGCCGTCAGTGTGGGAAGAAGATATGTCGACGCGAGCTCTGCTATTCCTTCATCCTTGCCCCAATAGTGCAAGCTGCGCGTTTTTCTTTTTTTTACCGAATGAATGTGCGCTTCCTACAAAACACGGATGGGCACCTTTGTATGAAGCTGAAAACTTTATGTGTCCAATCATTTAGTCGCTTTCCTAGTACTTGACTGAAGCAGGCATAAGAGATTCTTCATTTGAAGGAAAAAAGCGCAACACCCATTCACTAGGGCGAGCTTAAACTGGACAGTAGCGAGATGTGGCCGCGGAGGCTAGTACACCGCACAAAAGGCTACAGGATAAATGCTACCGAACGGCGAACACGCAAACAGAAGATGTATTCAAGCTGAATAATAAAGTGCGAAAATACGGATGACAAAGCGAATTTTTGTTGACGTCAATGTAAGAGTTCTAGAAAAAATGGCAGATGATGACATGCAAGAAAGATTTGTCGACGGGGAACGGGAGCACGTTATTCGTGTCCGTGACGACCCCGCTCTTCTAGAAATAATAACCAAGCTCGCCCTTGAAAACGGTGTCTAAAACTTGGTGTAGCAGTCTCACAGCTTGTCGCGGACTGACCATACCCATCCACAAACAATGTCAACAGCACAAACTGCCTTTTGGTGCAACTCATTGAGTTCACTGTAAACTTTGTGAATAGGACCCCAAGAGTGGAACTGTGTACACTGTACGAATTGTCACCTTTCCTTTTTTCCTCTTATTTGCCATCCTCACTTCCCCCTGGCGCCTCATGGCCTATCGTCTTTAATAAAGTGTTTCACTCACTGACTCGCTCGACCGTGAAGGGGAATGTGAAAAAAGAAGTGCAACAATGTAAGTCATGTGCCTGTTCTAATGTATCGTCTCTCAGGCTTTCTCGTCCATGTCGTCTTAGGGGTAACATGACACACTCGGCAATCTCCTTTCTGCGATTTCCTTCTGAGAAATCACCCATCCATTTCTGCAGATTTTTCCTTACAGTGTCTAAGAACAAGTGTATGAAGCGGCTGTATCTTTTTTCAGACACCTGTAAAACATCTTGTACCACGCTTTTAACACCATGGGATCTCCACCCTGTGACCTGTGATTCGTAATTATTAAGAGTTAAAAAATCGAATGCGGAGAACTGCAATTCTGCAGCACTTCTTGCTTTTACAAGGAAAATATTGCTATGCAGAATTTTAGAGTCACGCGTCCCAAGCTGCTTCCACCTGTACTGCGGACGGTCTCTAGTTTACTGCAAGTAAAACCTTGAGCATTTAACACAAGTATCTTTACGGTGGAGCCGTCTGCCATTAGTCTTGTTAGAAGTAACATCACGGAACGCATTATCCCTAAGTCTGTAGTATATACAGGCTCTTTGAGCATGCTGCGTGTATTTTTATCGGCCACTCCATATAAACACGACATTATCAATTAAAAAAACGAATACCTCCGCATATACCGCGAATTTTGAACTGACTGGTTGTTGGTTGCCTGGTCACTTTGGTACAGGCGGTAATGAGGCCGCGGATAAGATGGCCGCTGCTGCTGCTCTGACGAATACATTGCATATACCAACCGTAGCGTCCACTTATCTAAACCCACACATTCGAATGAAATACCTGGCAAGCAGACTGGAATACAGACAGACAAAACGTAACGCCTAATAAAACCAGTCTTATGACCATATAACGCCGAGAAAAGAAACAGACCCACGGAAGTTGCCTTAGCAAATTTATGGAAAGAGACACATATGTAACACACTCCCACCTGCTCCTGGATCGCCAAGGCCCCTGTGCAACGTGTGTACAGAAGACCGAACCCTAATCAACATTCTCTTTTAGTGCAACGCACTTGACAAAATACAACGCAAACACTTTACACATCTCCACAGGTAATATAATCTGTCAAACCCATCATGCTTTGTAGGAGATGAGGCTATGTTTTCCGTCAAACAAGTTGTCTGATTTCTTACCGATCTGAAATTTTAACATCTCATATCTTACCATGCATCTTGACAACCTAGGCCTTTACACCAGTCGCCTTTCTCGCCTTTTGTTTATTTTAATCTTTTACTGAAATGTTTTAAGTACTGTCATTTCCCTTTCAGGAAGTAACTTTCCTTTTGGGCTTATTGCCGTTAGTCGGCGTAGAGCCGTAAAAATACAAACATGCTCATCATAATCGTCGTCATCATCGAACCCGCAATGGGCAATGCCTCCATAGGCGATGGTGTAGGAGAGCAATGCTATTCACTCTAAACGTGCTAATGCTCTATTTTGTTTTGGCGAAATAGTTTTCTGCATTTTATAGAGGTGGGGGGAACTCACCATTTCTAGAAAGCAAAAACGCCAATATTACGAAAATGATTCCGCCGAAGTTCATTCTTAGTATTGTAAAGATTTTTGCGGCAACTAAGCTGTGGGGACGGGTTTAAGTATATTGCGACGGTTGATATTTTTTTTTGCAGTAAACTGGCCCATTTTTCGTAGGATTTCAGTTAAACTTACTTTATAAGCGCAAGCTGGTCTGACTATGTCGTGTTTCTTAAGAAGAAGCTCGGTTCAATAAACCTTTCGGTTATTTTTATCCTATGTTGCGAAACGCGCTTGTGGAATAAATGCTATTCCCTTCCAGGAAATTTGAACCCTAGGAGTAGGGTTGGTAGAACGGATGAGAAATAAAAAGACGTTATGCACACACAAAAAAAGAGTGCAGGTGGGGAAGATTACTATGTAAAGGACAATTTCGGTAGAATCACTACACGATGATCAAAAATAGCTTCGGGTTTTGTGCATGAGGGAGCAATCAAAGAACGAATATGGGAATGATGAATACCATGATATTGAAAGGATGACATTCTTCGTTGTTCACAGGACCGAATGCATGCACGGCCGTTTCTTTGTCTCATATTTAAACTGGGAAACAGCGCTTTAAACGAGGACCGCGAAGTTTTGTCTCATAACCATGCCTCGGTTGCATAAAGAAGCCAGCCACGCTCCTGAGAGCACTTGTATACTTATAACAAAGGAGCTCGGTCAGGCTCCGCAGCTCGCATTATTCTTGGCCATTGCAGCATAATTTGTCTCAAAATAAACCGCATTTTCTCACTTACGTAGACCACATCTGCTCAAACACACTGCAATATATAATTCCCAGTTTTTTATTGGGGCATTTTTCCCTCAACTCAGAAGACCGTAATTATATGTCAGTGTTATGCGCCTAACTAATGTAAGAATCCAGCTACCCGACATCCGGAACCACAAAAGCGCTTGGTGTGAAATTAACTTTGGAAACATGCTCATTTTACTAGTTGCAATATACAGACTGCTTAACTCTTCTGTCGAGTACCTTCATGAACTCCAGCAGTACTTGGATAGCGCTAAAACGCGCAGCCGGCGACTGATACTGTCTGAAGATTTCAACTTGCCACAAATAAATTGGAGGACACTCAATAGTTCATACCAGCGGGCGGATAGCAAACTTCTTCTCGAACTTCCTCTCGAAATCGTAAAAGACAACACACGTCTAACAGAGGTTCCGCAATCCCTCCTAGAGTTATTATTTCTTGATTGGCGATTTGCAGATTACGATATTGTATTAGAAAGCGGAGTTTTCCACTGCAAACGTGACTCTGTATTCCTGAAGACTGACGTACATCAACGGAGAGGTAAAGAAGTAAAGAAGGTAAAGGTAAAGAAGGTAAAGTAAAGAAGGGAAGGTAAAGAAGCTTCCCTGAGGAAAGCAAGTTCGCTTTGCTGAAACGTAGGCCACAATCGTGCTTTTACCTTGTTCGAAGTTTTTCTTCTCTTATATATATATATATATATATATATATATATGAGTGTGTGTGTATAGAGTTATTTATTGTACTCAATCGCGTGTGTGTATTTATTGCGTTTGTTTGACATTATAGCGGTCACCAACAGCAAGCGCCCACCATCATCATCATCGGCCGCTGCCTCCACCGTCAGCAGCGCGTGGCCTCGACACACGACGAGCCACGCGACACAGAAAATCATGGCCTCCGCGCTGCTCGGGCGCACTCCACGGGCTGCTCCCTGGTTCTCGGCCCATGTTGTCGTCCCCACGCAACTCTAAATAAATGTAGGCGCTGCCGCACCGCCTCATTGGCCGCCTATATAATTGGTGACCCGGACGTCGGCAGCATGGAGCCCCACTTAGCTTGCCCTCTGCCGCCCTACCCGGCCTTCGAGCGACCCTACCCCCGAGCCTGGTTCTTGAAAATGGAAGCGCACTTCCTCATTCGCGGTATCGACTCACAGGCCGAGCGCTACCGCATCACCACCACCCTGCTTCCGGCCGACCTACGCGGTGAGCACCTAAAACGCTTCGAGCGGCCCTACGATACTCTGAAGGCCTACGTGATGGCGCGCCTTGACACGAGTCCTTCCCGCCACAAGGACGCAGCATCGCCCCCTTCCACAGTTACCTCGCGCGACGTACCCCACGATGTAATGGGGACCGTGGTGACCGGCTTGCAGCCTCCCTCGCGCCCTGAAGACGACTCTCGAAC
Organism: Haemaphysalis longicornis; assembly: GCF_048455015.1. Lineage (NCBI taxonomy): Eukaryota > Metazoa > Arthropoda > Arachnida > Ixodida > Ixodidae > Haemaphysalis > Haemaphysalis longicornis. Next base: position 171,190,213 of record NW_027526445.1, read on the forward strand.
CCAAGAGCGACGAGGCGTTCTACCACCACCCGGCTTCACTGAACGTCATTCTACGGGCCACTCCAAGCCGGCTGCGCCCACCCACTACACTCCAAGTGCCTCCGCCACGGCACTCAGTGTAGCGACCTTGCCACCCCGCCCACCGTTCTACCCCAAGAACCCCGAGGTGTGGCTTATACAGATGGAATGCTTTTTCGACCTGTACCACGTCACAGGCCAGAAGGACCGTTACTCCCTAATGTACGAGCTCCTACCATCCAGCTTGGCCTCCACCTTGCCGGAGCCTAAAGCCCAACCGTAGGACGAGCTCAGGGCAGTCCTCCTCACGGGCTATGGTCGGTACCTAAAACCACCCACGCCAGCCACCGAGCCTCCCACCTTGCCTATGGAGGATCACCAGCCTCAAACCACCATTCTGGCATCGACGGTGCCGCTCTGTGACAACCCTACGACTACTACGGCCACGCTTTGCGCCGCGGATGCCAGCCCAACAGCACCGACAAAGAAGGGCTGTACGTCACACCGTAGCAGTTCGTCACCCTGTGTATCGGCGCTGCTTCCCGGCAGGACCCAAGCCCCGGGGTGGGCCCTGACGCAACCTCGTTTAACACCTTTCCTCCAAGCGGCTTCTGTCGACCCAAGTACAATTTCGGCAACCACTACCCCTCCACTGCACTCTTTGAGAAGCACTCACGACACGCACACTGTGTTGCTCGTAACCAACCCAGAGGAAAGCGCATCATCCGACGAACTCCCACAGCCCCGTACTACCTTCCGTTACCAGAACACCGATGGGAATGATGGTATGACCGGCAACCTTATAGTCCACTCCATGAACCCCCGCCAGGAGAATCTAGGAGGTAGCTTTGCCTTGCCAAGCAATGTTACGTGGCCGCCGAGCTTGCGAGACACAACTCCTGCACGTCCACAGGGTGAGCCACAAGATCCACCTGACGAAAACGAACCCTCTCCAGTCTTGAAGCGGCACCCACCAGCTCGCATGAGCGCCGTCGTGCTTAAGCGTCGCCGCCGACGTCGCAAGCGCCGACCACGAAGGCGGTCTTCTGCGCTGGCACAACAGCAGGAATTTTACGTAAACCACCTGTTTCAGCGATGCAAACGACGGACACGCGTGCGCTGGATCCATCGTGGTTGTCACGCTCATCAAAACCTGCCTTAGACTTCCGCAACACCCAGACGCCGCAGTCATCATCCGCGTCACCTCCCGGTCAAGCGTAAAGCGTGCCTGTCTATGCTTCGCCCGACTGTATCCTCCCCACCTCAACTTCGATGAATCAGGCGTGCTGCTACTACACGGGCACACTCACGTTGCGGGACGCTACCCTTACTGCGCCCGCCCCTCCAGACCCGTCCCATCACCTGCGTGAATGTGGACACCCGCGACAGCCTGACATCGGACCAGCCGATTCATGCTCAAGCTCGACCGGTACTCCACTCTCAGCCCAGGCCACCGGAGGTTATAATGTGCACCGGAAGCCCTCATGAAGACAACTTGGACTGTCAGCGGACGCTATTTCGGGCTTGACCAGAACGACTGTATGATCTTAGATCCCTTTTCACTTGGACTACTTAAGGAACTCTGATTGCGGACACACCGTGTACATAGCTTTCATTGCTAGTTAGTTGTTCCTGTTCTTTTCTTTTGTCGCACTCCACACTAGGGGGGAGCCCTGTAGCGGCCATTTCGTCATCAACAGCAAGTGCCCACCATCATCATCATGGGCCGGTGCCTCCACCGTCAGCAGCGCGTGGCCTCGACACGGGACGAGCCACGCGACACAGAACATCATGGCATCCGTGGTGCTCGGCCGCACTCCACGGGCTGCTCCCTGGTTCTCGGCCAATGTTGTCGTCCCTACGAAACTCTAAATAAATGTAAGCCCTGCCGCACCACCTCATCGGCCGCCTACAACATTATTTGTGTTGTGGGGACAAAGGTTCCTACGGCGACCAAGCTCGACCCTCGAGACACGGCCGTAAGGATAAATCTAGTGAACGCCGTCACGGACCGCTAACTTGGCGTAGCGGCAGCGAGCAGCAAGGAACACACAAGACATGGAAATCGCCAGCCCCGAAGTTTATTGCATAGCAATAAGGGACGTCGTGCGCGTCGTTCTACCACCGCCAAGACCAATTGGTCAGGACGGGAGACACAGGCGCTAGGTATGCCAAAGGTATGTTAAAAGGAAGCAACACGTCCTTACGGCCGCTCCCGATGATAGCTGGTATCGAAAAGAGACTTTCCTTCGTCGTCGGCCACGGCCAAGCGGTCCCGGTCCAGGCCGCTCGGGGCTTCCGGACTAACAGGCAGCGCCCCCCGTCGTCGTCCTCCCGCGGCGGGGAAACGCGCGGGCCGCAAGGAGAGAGAAGGACCTTCCCGCTATCGCTTCCGCGGCGAGCCGACAGAGATAGCGAAGATAGTGGGCCTCCCTAATTCCCACATTCCTCCCACCTTAGACCAAAGCCCCTCGACATAGATAGACTCCGTCCACAATCCACGTTGCACCGCACATCACCGCCGCGTAGTTGGCCACAATCCGCCGGTTGACCCGATTTCGTCAGTCTGCACAGAAGGCTGGCCGCGTGCACCTTCGGCCGGCCCATGGGCCGTAGGCCCCACCGGTGAAGTAGGCTGGGCTGTTTGAGAACAGGGCCCGGTCAGCAGGCTGCTCCCAGGCGGGCACTTCCTGCGGTGGTTCACCCCGCACCAGCGGTGCGTTTGCTTGCTGCACCGCCTGCGGCTTCCACTGCTTACGGGTCAGCAGGGATGATTCCGACGACTGGACCCGGGCTGGAGGCTTCGTTTGTAGTGCTGCCCCCCGGATGGATAGTTAGCTTGGCGGCCACGATGGCTTTCGCTCGGTGCACCTCCGGTGAGCGCCTCCGCAAACGTGGAGGAGGGGGCGCGATCAGCTGACCGCAGGAGCCGCCCCGCCGTGCAGCTCACTCGCTGTACTGGTGGCGGGGTGCTGTTCTGGCGTAACAGCTTAGCTCTCGTTCTCGCCGGGTGGTGGCTGGCCCGGCTGGCTCGCAGCAGGCCTGGCGTGGTGGCGTCGTGGTTGGAGGGTCGCTCGGCCCCTGGGCGTGCGGGCCTGAACCCTCTGGAGACGGTGGCCCACCCGGTCACCTACCTCACCGATTGCGGGTGTTGTAGCGGTGCGTCGGGAACCTTCCTTCGGGACCTCCTCCCTCGAGCTCGCGACCTCGCGAGCCCGAAGTGAGAGCGTCAGCAGTTTCGTCCCTCCAAAAGTACTGCTGTAGCTCGCCCACGTGAATGGGGCCGCTCATCCAACTTGACCTCGGGTCTTCGAGCTTGTAGTTCAGCCGCGAGATCTTCTCGACGACTACGAATGGTCCTACCCACTTGGGGTGCGAGACCGGCCGCGAACCCCGCGCTAGCATCACTCAGCGCGTGGTTACGCTTCACGACAGTGTCGCCCACTTGGTACGGCACGTCTCGATGAGCTCGGTCATAGGCCGCCTGTTGGTCGACCCTGGCCTTACCGCGGGTGCGGTACGCTTCCTTGATGTCTTCTGCCAAACGCTCTCGCAACGACCGCGCGTAAGCCGCATCTGTTTCCTTTCGCGGGCACTGCGCTCGACCTCCTGGCCAGAACTGAGTCCGTCGGTGTGTTCAACTCCCTTCGGAACATCATGAAAGCACGCGTGAAGCCCGTGCACCTGTTCACGCTTGTGTGCACCGCGAAGAAGATCGAGCTGAAGTGCTCGTCCCAGTCCTGTTGTCGCCGGGCATACGCCCCATGCATTGGCTTTAGGTCTCGACTTCGGCACTCCGTCATATTAGCCTGGGGTTGATAGCACGATGTTTGTTGCTGCCTGACAACCATGGCCGCACACGCTTCACGAAACAACGTTGATGTGAAATACGTGGCGTTGTCGGTTAGTTTCTATTTATTTATATATTTAAGAACATACTGCAGGCCATGTAGGCCCAAGCAGGAGGGGCATAATGTGGTAACAGTATCAACCAAATACAAACAATAAACAGCAAAGAGCAGAAACAAGAACTGAAGTATAAAACAGTGAGCGCTAGAGACAAGTACAAAGGCAGAACTAAACAATTGCTTCAAATGAACCAAGAGAGTTTAGACAATTTTCGGGTGTATTGTTCCAATCATTAATTGTGCTGGGAAAAAAGGAAAATTTAAACAGATTGGTGGAAGCGAACGTTGGGGCTAAGAACAGAGAATGGGAATGACGAGTACGGCGAGTAGCAAAGGGTTTCAAGAAAGAACTACAGTCTAAAGCAAGTTTGCGGTGATAAAGTTAATACAATAATTTAAGGCGGAGAAACTGTCTTCTGGACTGCAAGGTTGGAATTCCGTTGTCAGGCATGAGCTCGGAAACAGAATCTGTGCGATGAAATTTTGAATAAACAAACCGATTAGCTCTCCTTTGGATCTTTTCTAATAAGTCAACATTCTTTGATGTATGAGGGTACCAAACAGCGCAAGCATATTCTAGTTCAGGTCTAATTAGCGTTGTGTATGCAAGTAGCTTAACATTAGTTGGAGCGTCTCGAAGCTTATGCCGAAGTAAACATAATTTACGAAAGGAAGAGGAAGAAACGTTAGTAACAAGCGAGTTCCAGCTTAAATTATTTGTTAAAGTTATGCCCAAATATTTGTATTCCTGAACTTGGTTTAAGGGATTTACTGCAAGAGAGTACGAAAATTGGTGAGGATTCCGTTTATTGGTGATGCGGAGGGAGACGGTTTTATCCGGGTTTAGTACCATGCCCCATTCAAGGCTCCAGGAGAGGATTGCAGCAAGAGAGGAGTTTAGAGCTTCCTGGTCACTAATAGAATTAATATTATTAAAGATAACGCAATCGTCGGCCCAAATTCGAATATGAACGGGTTCTTTGATTACTGAGACAATATCATTACAGTAAATTAGGAAAAGTAAGGGGACGAGAAGGCTACCCTGTGGGACTCCGGAGGTGACTGGAAGAGTACTAGAAACAGAACCCTCAATGTCTACATATTGACTTCGATTAGATAAATAATCCGAAACCCATGCTACAAGAAAAAAAAGGAAGACCGGTGAGATGCAGTTTGTGAATTAATTTATGACGCGGTACTATATCAAACGCTTTGGTGAAGTCTAAAAGAATTACATCTACCTGCCCACCATCATCAAGTCTTGAAGCAAAAGAATGAACAATTGAACATAATTGAGTTGTGGTTGAAAAGCCCTTCCGAAAACCATGTTGCAGTGGAGATAGAATCTGGTGTTCGTCAAGAAAATTTAAGATAAGAGTTGCTACTATATGCTCTAGAAGTTTCCTTGAGGACGACAGAATAGAAATTGTACAATAGTTAGCCAACGAAAGAGGCTCACCCTTTTTAAAGATAGGAACAACACGCGCCCCTTAATATCCTGAGGTATAATAGCAGATCTAATGGACGCCTGAAAAACAATAACGAGGAAATTGGCTAAGGGTTCAGCATAACGACGCAAGAAAGCGTTGGGTAAACCACGGGGTCCTGGAGAAGATTTTAGTTTTAAATTGAGGAGCATGTTACGAACGCCATCCTAAGACACCACGTTAATATCTGGAAAACTAGAATTAATTGGAGGATGTACACCAGAGCTAGAAAAGACGCTGTGAAAGTATCGGTTAAACTGGTAAGAAATATGCGAGGGGTTATCTAACAATGCGCCGTTGTAAATCTTTTTACGTTCGCTGATAAAGCTCCAAAATTTCTGGGGGTCCTCTTTTATGAAATTGGGCTGGGTAGTATTAAAATAAAAACTCTTAGCCTGACGGATCTCTTGTGCAAGCGCAGAGCGGACTTGATGAAGTCGAGAAGGGGCACAACGCTTAGATGGCAAGCGCTTGGCTTTGCGCTTTAAGTGAATTATCTTTCGATTGATCCAGGGGGTGAATTTGTTAGTTTTCTTGGTTTTGGTGGGTATGAAATGATCTAGGCAAAAATAACACATGCTTTTGAAAGAGTTCCAAAGTACAGAGACATCATCATGATCAAATTTAACAAGTTGTGCACTGAGGTAATCAAGAACTGCCACATCATTAGCGCGTGCGAAATCTTTAAGTTTTTTATTACTGCATGGCTTAGTCATATGCTTACAGCACAGAAAGAAGGTTACAGAGACGATGCTATGGTCAAATAAACCAGGCTCAACCGGAACTTCATATTGATTGATAGAACGCGGGAGAAAAACAAGATCAAGTAGAGAACATGAATTACCGGCAAAACGCGTTGGTTGACATACAACTTGAACAAGATTTTGCTGCAGCAGTATATCAAAAATTTCATTTGCGTTGTTAGAAGTAAGGGCGTCAGCGCGTGACCTCATGCGATCCTAATCAATGCTTCGTAGGTTAAAATCCCCAGCAATAATTAATTTATGGTGATTATATTGGGCCAGATGTGACTGTAAATTCTACAAGAAGTCAGGCGCTGATTCCGGAGGTCTGTAAAGGGCACATAATATGAAAACATTCTCAAAAAGTTTTATCTTCAGGAAAAGACTTTTACTATCCTCAGCTTGAGGAAGAGGAATAGCCTCAACGCAGGATTTAACAATGGCTGGTTGTAGGGTTTAACGCGCCAACGCAACGGAGGCGATGAGACGCGCCGTAGTGGAGGGCTCCGGATTAATTTTGACCACCTGGGGATCTTTATCGTGCGCCGAAATCTCGAACACACGGGCGTTTTTGCTTTCCGCCTCCACCAGAAAAGCGGCCGCCGCGGCCGGGAATCGAACCCGCGACCTCGTGCTCAGCAGCGCAACGCCTTAGCCACTGAGCCACCGCGGCGGGTAGGATTTAACAATGACTGCGACTCCACCACTACGGGTTAGCCGATCTCTACGGAGAATATTTTATGTCGGAGGTATTAAATCATCATCGTCAATGCCGTTGTGAAGCCAGGTTTCCGTTAAAACTACAATGTGCGGGTCATGAGGTAATAGGAGGAATTTAAGCTGCTCAGTCTTATTTACGACGCTGCGCGTGTTGATATTAAGCAATCTGATACATTTTGAACTAGCCGGTGAAGATGAACTGTGATCACTGGATACACTCGAAGCAGCGCTCCGGGATGCGCGCGCAGGTTCTGTTATAGGAGACGTGGCGTAAACTTCATGATTGACGGGTCTAGGGTGAACATTCAAAGGTGGAAGCTTTTATCGCTCATTTGTTGTTTCGTTTCATAGGTAGCAATAATAGCCTATTTTGAACTTATGAAACAGACCTACTTTCTTTCCCTCCAGCTTATCGGATTTAGCGCTTTCCCATAGCAGCTGTCGTTTCTGGAGTGTGTGCTGAGAGTAGTCAGTTTGAACAAATATTTTGGTACCTTTTAAGTTGGAAGCATTTTTTAAAACGTTCATTTTTTCGTTGAAGTTTTGAAAGAACAAGATGACAGGCCTATTACCAATGTGTTTACCGAGTCTGTGAATCCGACGAACGGACCAGCCGCTCCAGAAACCCGTAGGGATAGAACACCTCGGACAGCTTTTGCAGGACCTCCTGTGCTGTCGCTTTGCGCAGCGGATAGAGTTCAGCGATCCCACTGAAGTGGCGTGTCACTACAAGTACAAAGTTGTACCCTCTTTTGCTGCGCAGCAGCGGGCCCATGAGATCGCAGGCCAGGGCCTCCCATGGCTTTGTGCTCACGATAGGATGAAGGAAGCCCGGCGCCTTACCGCCTCGCGGTTATCTCTCTTGGCCAACGTGGCATGTGCGTACGTACCCACATACTTGTGGCTTCATGCCGGGCCAGGTGGCATACCGACAAAGCTTCCACCATGTCCTTGGAGCGCTACCGTGGCCTCCTGCGTCGTGGTAGTGCTGCAATGCAGCATATCTGAACTTGCGCGGGATAACGGCTTCGAAACACTCACTTGAGTTATTTTCGCCGGGGATGTATTTTAGCAGAGCTCCCTCGGCGTGAAGAAGATAACTCTCCAGTTCATTCGCAGTAATACCAGCTGCATTCTAGCCCGCGCCAGCCGCAATACCAGCAGCGTTTCGGCGCCCGTCATTCTCCGGTGTTCAATTTGCCTGAGGGTCCATCTAGTCCATAAGACTGGCGATCACCTCCGAACAAAACAAGTCCTCCTCCTGAGCATCGACTAGCTCTTCCAGACTGAACGCATCCTCGAGCGGAAGACCTTTACCGACGAGATGCAATGCACGAGCGCTGAGCGTTCGAAACTTGGGTATTCCCGCGTTGCGCGCTCTTCCCGCGCCGAGAAGAGTCGCTGACCTTCGTCGTCCTCCTCGGCTTCTCCGGCCGGTTGGGTGTCGTCCAACGGCGCCCGTGACAGTGCGTCGGAAACCACATTCGTGGCGCCTTTGCGGTAATGAACTTCGAATTCGAATAGCTGCAATGTCTGGGCCCATCGCACGAGCCTCCCGCTGTGCTCACGGAGGCGGTAAAGCCATGTGAGGGCCATGTGTTTGTTCTCGATTGTGAATTTGACTCCCTCTACGTACATCTCGAAATTTCGAAGGGCGTAGAATATGGCCAGACACCCCTTCTCGGTGACCGAGTAGTTTCGCACTGCCAGTGTCCGCGCACAGTTCGCAAAAGCCACGAATCGCAGTTGTTCTTCCACCTGGAAGAGCACTGCCCCTAAGCCGAGGTTACTCGCGTCCGTTTGGATCACGAACGACGTGTTCAGATCCGGCCGTTTCAGCGATGCAGTGTCTGCAACGGCTTTCCCCAGTTGGCGTAGGCAGAATTCCTCAACAACGTTGTCAAGGGTGCTTGCAGGCGGGCGCAAGCAGGGATCAAGTGGCGGTAGTAGCCGATCATCCGTAGGAAGCGCCGAATTCCGGCGTCATCCTTCGGCGTGGGAAGCTCCAAGATCGTCCGAAGTTTCTCTGGATCGGGGGACACCTGTCCGCGTTCGATCTGATAGCCGAGCAGGTTCACATGAGCGCTGCATATTTGCTTTTTGGCAAGATTGATGGTTATTCCAGCCGCCCTGAATATTCCCAGAACGTCTCTCATGTGCAGATGTGCTCCTCGAAGGTGCGGAAGTAGACAACGATATTGTCCAATAGGCTAGGGCATGCTGCCACTTTGCCTCACCGAACACCCGGTCGATAAGGCGTTGGAATGTGCTTTGACTTCCACACAAACCGAAGGACATATGTACGAACTCGTACAGCCCCCGATGGGAAGGTAATGCTGTCTTCCATTCATCGGCGGGATGTGTCTCGACCTGAAGGTACCCCTTGCTGGCGTCCAAAATGGAGAAGTATTTTGCGCCCCCGAGATTCACGACGATTTCGTCAACGCTCGGGAAGGGGTACGCATCGTTTTTCGTGACCGCATTCAGCCGCCGATAGTCAACGCATAAACGCCAGCTATCGTCTTTCTTTCGAACGAGCACCACTGGGAATCCCCGAGGGCTCGTCGAGCGGCAGATAATGCCTACTTTCAACAGTTTCTCCAGTGCCTCATCAGTTGCCTGCCTCTTGGTGTGGCTGATGGGCCGGGGATTGCATTTCCATGGTTGAGAATCGCCGGTGTCTATTCAGTGCTGCACAAAACTGGTGCAACCTGCTAGCTCAGGGAACATCTCGCGGAAGTCAGCTAACAACTCGAGACGCGGTGACGCTGCGCTGCTGTTTGCTCGCTACTACTTTCTAGAACCGGGCGTAATTCCTCGCCCTGACCTCGGGGTGGAAAGCACGCAGCGCAGAAAAAATCAGCCGCGGCTGCAGCAACAACCGAACTCAGAGGATGCAGCGCGTGCCGGCTATCGGCTGCGCCTGAAGCGTTGGCTTCCCACGGTGCGAGGGTAGTTTCGGCGGCGCGCCCACACAACGACTTCGCTGCGGGCGACGCCTCGGAAAACGGTTTCAGCGGTATAAACGGGCCCTCCCGATAGGATTAGTTGCTGATGTCCAGGACGCAGTTACGCTGCGCCGCTGTCAGCTCACTAGCACCTGCTAGGAGCTCGCTCCGACTGCGGGCTGGAGGGCTGGCGGCGCAAGACAAATCAGCCGCGGCCGGAGCAACAACCGAGCTGGGAGGTTCGCGCGCCGGCTACCGGCTGCGCCTGAAGCTTCTGCTTCGCTCAGCGCGCGGGACGTTTCGGCGGCGCGCCCACACAGCGACCTCGCTGCAGGCGGTGGCTCGGCGAACGGGTTTAGCAGCGTAAACGGGCGCTCCCGTTAGCCTCCGCTGCCGATGTACACGATGAGCCCAACCTCGGACATAGTCTCTCCCTCCAATTACTGGGACCACCAGTCAGGGCAAGTGGACGAAATGCGTTCGCCATACACGCTGGCTCCCGCTCACGACGAGGTGTACGCCACCGCCTGACGTAACATCACCACACGCAAGCTGGAGCGGCAACTTCCGCGCGCGCAGCCGAACGGCTTTGCGCTCGAGATGGGGAACAACCTCGTCCCCTATAACTGCAGTGCTTTCCCCGGTATCCAGCAGTGCCTTGAAACTCCACCCCACAATTGCGAGGTCGATAAAGGGCGCTGGAGCGCTGGTCGGAATTCCGACTCTGAATGCGGCGGGCGCGGTGACATTTGCCTCTCGGGCGCGTCGATCAGCCGCCGGGTTCTTCACCGGCGGCTCGCTGCGTTTCCCTGCGCACCTGGGCAGATTCGCATCATGCGACCAACTTGACCATACTTGAAACAGCGTACAGAATTCTGCGCTGCATTGTGCGCCGTTCGAGGATGTTCTTGTGCTCCACGGCACCCACGGCCAGGTGGCCGAATCCGGTTCTCCAGGAGCGAGTTGTGAGCGGGTGCAGGCAACTGCAGCAGTGCCGGTGCCCGCACGCCCAATTGCGCGTGCGTTCGGCGACCGAACACCTGACCGGTTTGTTGTGTGCTCTGCGAGCGGGGCTGCCAGGTCCTCCGGCTGCACCGCCTCCGCGTAGAGCAACCCATACGAGTAGGAGTCCAACACTCGATCCCCGAGATCGAGCATTTCTCGCTGGCTGGGTATCAACGCAGAGCCGTTCTCGACTCCTCCGCTGCCCGTGACGCCGCGCCAAGCACAGCTTGGTTCCAGTGTTTGTGTTTCTACCGGAGGCGGCGGTGGCCAATACGCGCGTGGAGCCGCAATTGCTGCTTGCACACGGCGAGCTTCGGCCGCAAGCTCGTTGAGATCCCTGCGCCTGCAGTTCCTCAAGTACAAGGCAAAGGTGGGGTGGCATCGCCTGGCCGCCCGATCGACCCGCTCTGAGGTCGGGGCGTGTTTGTCGGCGTACTCGTAAAGCACCTGCATCGCACAGACATACTTGACCATCGATTCGTCCGCGGGTTGGGTGCCAATTTCTAACTCTCCTCGTATCCGCGGGAGGTAGTCGACGGGCAGGAATTCTTCCCTGAACATCGTTCGGAAGTCATTCATCGCGCGCGCCGTATTGCCTATCATTCGATGCCACCGGGCAACATGGTCGACTAGGGCTGCGGGCAGAACTCTGCGCCGCACATCGCTCTCGCCGATGCTGGTCACCTGCTCGTAACGGCTGAGAGGCAGCAGGAAAGCGTTGGCGCTCGCTTGATTGCTGTGCCCGCTTTATGTCGGCATCTGTAGCTGCACCTTGGGAGCAGGTGAGCATGCCGCCTGCAACACTTTCTGCATGGGGCTTGCGAGAGCGTTCGTGATGGAAGCTGCATCCACAGTCATTCCTTCGCTTACGGGCGCATGCGTGCTGACTTGCACGAGAGGTGCGCCGTATGGGGCTTCAACATTCGCGTAGGCCCGGCGCATGTGGGTTGAACGCGCGGCATAACCTGATGTAAGGCGCTCGCGGATTTCGGTACTTTCAGAAATTCTCCTTGTCGCACATGCCACACCACACTCGCGGTTGCGTAGGGGCCGTGGAGAAGGGGGACCTGAGCCGCTCCTGCGGCGGCGGAGGACGCTGTTGATGCAGAGCATCACGGGTCCTCCCGGGCATGATCAGAAAGGTAGGACAACAGCATCAAATCTGCCAACTCATGCTCCTGTTCTATGCTCCTCGGAGCTAGCGAACCTCGAATTCACTTGAAGACTGGCCCCGTGTTGGGTGCCAAAAATGTGAGGACCTGGGTTCTTACGGCGACCAAGCTCGACCCTTGAGACACGGCCGCAAAACTAGCTCTACTGAACGCCGGCACGGACCGCCAAGGTGGCGTAGTGGCAGCGAACAGCAAGGAATACACACAAGACACGGAAATCGCCAACACTGACGTTTATTGCACTGCAATAAAGGGACGCCGGACGGATCGCTCTACCACCGCCAAGACCACCTTGGTCAGGACGGTAGATACAGGCGCGAGGGCGGACAAAGGAAGGCCAAAAAGGAGCAACACGTACTTCCGGCCACTCCCGATGATCGTTGGTATCCAAAAGAGACCCTTCCTTCGCCGTCGGCCCCGGACCAGTTCGCCTGGAGCTTCCGGGCAAACCGGTCACGTGAAGGAGTCGGCAGCGCCCCCCGCCGCTATCCTTCTGCGGTGGAGGAAAGCACGGGCCGCAGGGGTGGGAGGAAACTGCTCCCTCTCAAATCCGCGGCGAGCGGAGAGAGATAGGAAAGACCTCCGTAATTCATCAGTGTGCATAGTTTGTGCAATAATTTAGGCATGCAGGATTACACCCGTACTTTTGTTTTCGCGTGCGATTATATGTTTTACAACCATTTTGTAACCCCACCCCGTATCGGCCTCACCGGCCAACCGTATAACTAATTAAAAAATAAACGTGTACCATTCGAATTGAGCAAACAGGAATATATGCAAGGAACTGAAACATGCATGTAGTAAAGAACATTATAAAAAAAGACTGGAATTTTTCAAACCATGGTTTAGTTACTGTACTTTGATTTGTCGACGGGGAACGGGAGCACGTTATTCGTGTCCGTGACGACCCCGCTCTTCTAGAAATAATAACCAAGCTCGCCCTTGAAAACGGTGTCTAAAACTTGGTGTAGCAGTCTCACAGCTTGTCGCGGACTGACCATACCCATCCACAAACAATGTCAACAGCCCAAACTGCCTTTTGGTGCAACTCATTGAGTTCACTGTAAACTTTGTGAATAGGACCCCAAGAGTTGAACTGTGTACACTGTGCGAATTGTCACCTTTCCTTTTTTCCTCTTATTTGCCATCCTCACTTCCCCCTGGCGCCTCATGGCCTATCGTCTTTAATAAAGTGTTTCACTCACTGACTCGCTCGACCGTGAAGGGGAATGTGAAAAAAGAAGTGCAACAATGTAAGTCATGTGCCTGTCCTAATGTATCGTCTCTCAGGCTTTCTCGTCCATGTCGTCTTAGGGGTAACATGACACACTCGGCAATCTCCTTTCTGCGATTTCCTTCTGAGAAATCACCCATCCATTTCTGCAGATTTTTCCTTACAGTGTCTAAGAACAAGTGTATGAAGCGGCTGTATCTTTTTTCAGACACCTGTAAAACATCTTGTACCACGCTTTTAACACCATGGGATCTCCATCCTGTGACCTGTGATTTGTAATTATTAAGAGTTAAAAAATCGAATGCGGAGAACTGCAATTCTGCAGCACTTCTTGCTTTTACAAGGAAAATATTGCTATGCAGAATTTTAGAGTCACGCGTCCCAAGCTGCTTCCACCTGTCCTGCGGACGGTCTCTAGTTTACTGCAAGTAAAACCTTGAGCATTTAACACAAGTATCTTTACGGTGGAGCCGTCTGCCATTAGTCTTGTTAGAAGTAACATAACGGAACGTATTATCCCTAAGTCTGTAGTATATACAGGCTCTTTGAGCATGCTGCGTGCATTTTTATCGGCCACTCCATATAAACACGACATTATCAATTAAAAAAACGAATACCTCCGCATATGCCGCGAATTTTGAACTGACTGGTTGTTGGTTGCCTGGTCACTTTTGTACAGGCGGTAATGAGGCCGCGGATAAGATGGCCGCTGCTGCTGCTCTGACGAATACATTGCATATACCAACCGTAGCGTCCACTTATCTAAACCCACACATTCGAATGAAATACCTGGCAAGCAGACTGGAATACAGACAGACAAAACGTAACGCCTAATAAAACCAGTCTTATGACCATATAACGCCGAGAAAAGAAACAGACCCACGGAAGTTGCCTTAGCAAATTTATGGAAAGAGACACATATGTAACACACTCCCACCTGCTCCTGGATCGCCAAGGCCCCTGTGCAACGTGTGTACAGAAGACCGAACCCTAATCAACATTCTCTTTTAGTGCAACGCACTTGACAAAATACAACGCAAACACTTTACACATCTCCACAGGTAATATAATCTGTCAAACCCATCATGCTTTGTAGGAGATGAGGCTATGTTTTCCGTCAAACAAGTTGTCTGATTTCTTACCGATCTGAAATTTTAACATCTCATATCTTACCATGCATCTTGACAACCTAGGCCTTTACACCAGTCGCCTTTCTCGCCTTTTGTTTATTTTAATCTTTTACTAAAATGTTTTAAGTACTGTCATTTCCCTTTCAGGAAGTAACTTTCCTTTTGGGCTTATTGCCGTTAGTCGGCGTAGAGCCGTAAAAATACAAACATGCTCATCATAATCGTCGTCATCATCGAACCCGCAATGGGCAATGCCTCCATAGGCGATGGTGTAGGAGAGCAATGCTATTCACTCTAAACGTGCTAATGCTCTATTTTGTTTTGGCGAAATAGTTTTCTGCATTTTATAGAGGTGGGGGGAACTCACCATTTCTAGAAAGCAAAAACGCCAATATTACGAAAATGATTCCGCCGAAGTTCATTCTTAGTATTGTAAAGATTTTTGCGGCAACTAAGCTGTGGGGACGGGTTTAAGTATATTGCGACGGTTGATATTTTTTTTTGCAGTAAACTGGCCCATTTTTCGTAGGATTTCAGTTAAACTTACTTTATAAGCGCAAGCTGGTCTGACTATGTCGTGTTTCTTAAGAAGAAGCTCGGTTCAATAAACCTTTCGGTTATTTTTATCCTATGTTGCGAAACGCGCTTGTGGAATAAATGCTATTCCCTTCCAGGAAATTTGAACCCTAGGAGTAGGGTTGGTAGAACGGATGAGAAATAAAAAGACGTTATGCACACACAAAAAAAGAGTGCAGGTGGGGAAGATTACTATGTAAAGGACAATTTCGTTAGAATCACTACACGATGATCAAAAATAGCTTCGGGTTTTGTGCATGAGGGAGCAATCAAAGAACGAATATGGGAATGATGAATACCATGATATTGAAAGGATGACATTCTTCGTTGTTCACAGGACCGAATGCATGCACGGCCGTTTCTTTGTCTCATATTTAAACTGGGAAACAGCGCTTTAAACGAGGACAGCGAAGTTTTGTCTCATAACCATGCCTCGGTTGCATAAAGAAGCCAGCCACGCTCCTGAGAGCACTTGTATACTTATAACAAAGGAGCTCGGTCAGGCTCCGCAGCTCGCATTATTCTTGGCCATTGCAGCATAATTTGTCTCAAAATAAACCGCATTTTCTCACTTACGTAGACCACATCTGCTCAAACACACTGCAATATATAATTCCCAGTTTTTTATTGGGGCATTTTTCTCTCAACTCAGAAGACCGTAATTATATGTCAGTGTTATGCGCCTAACTAATGTAAGAATCCAGCTACCCGACATCCGGAACCACAAAAGCGCTTGGTGTGAAATTAACTTTGGAAACATGCTCATTTTACTAGTTGCAATATACAGACTGCTTAATTCTTCTGTCGAGTACCTTCATGAACTCCAGCAGTACTTGGATAGCGCTAAAACGCGCAGCCGGCGACTGATACTGTCTGAAGATTTCAACTTGCCACAAATAAATTGGAGGACACTCAATAGTTCATACCAGCGGGCGGATAGCAAACTTCTTCTCGAACTTCCTCTCGAAATCGTAAAAGACAACACACGTCTAACAGAGGTTCCGCAATCCCTCCTAGAGTTATTATTTCTTGATTGGCGATTTGCAGATTACGATATTGTATTAGAAAGCGGAGTTTTCCTGAGTCCTGAAGACTGACGTACATCAACGGAGAGGTAAAGAAGTATCGCGTATGTACCGAACTTTCAAAATAGAGATGACACGAGTATTATTGCTTATCTATCATTTCTTTTGGAGAGTTTTTGTTCGGAGGTTGACGTCGACAGTTTATGATCATGGTTGAAGATATAGCATTGCACTGCGTCAGGGCGTTTTTGCCTTTGCGAGAAAGTAAGAAACAAGCAAAACCCATGGATTTCCCGCCATGTCATGCAACTTAAGCGTAAAATAAGGCGTCTAAGAAAGAAACCACCAAGGGACCTGCAAAACCTAACAGAGCTATCTTCGTGGCTAAAAACCCAGCTTAAAAAAGCTTAAACAAAAATATTATGAGTACCGCTAACAAATTGTATGAAATCTTCTCCTCAGCTGTTTTGGCGTCATCTATCAGAGACTGACAAAGCACAGAAAAAATATTGTTTTTAACAAAAAGAGGTAATATCTGACAATGCGACAATGGCATCGTCTTACAACAAATACTTCCAATCTGTGTTCTCACAAGAATCGCAGCTAAACTGCTACACATCGATATTAAGCTTTTCATATATGTCAGGCATGCTTGAGGTCGAGATAAGCTACGAAGGTATCGTACCGTTTCTACTAGACATCGATAATGAAACGTGTGTCGGGCCGAATGGCATACCAAGTGCATTCTTCCAGAATTATGTAGAGTGGGTTTCTCGGTATCTCGAAATCATTTTTTCCGCATCGCTTTCCTAATATTCGGTACCGAAAGATTGGCTTGTGGCGGAAGTTGTCCCGGTGCATAAGTGAGGTGAATACCACGAAATTGAAAAATATAGGGCCATTTTAATAACGCGCGTGTGTTTCAAGCTTTTTGAGCATATAATATCAAAATACATTGCTACGTATAACACAGGTGGCTTTTTCCAACATCAACATGGCTTCCGTCGAAAGCTTTCCACTATCACACAACTCACCGAGGTAATAAATGACTTTCCGCTAGCCCTAAATTATACAAAGCAAATTGATGCGATATTTTTAGATATGTCCAAAGCGTTTGACAGGGTACGACACGATCACCTAATCCAGAAAGAATGCAATTATGAATTGGCTGCATGTAGTAAAGTGAATAACGTCTTATCTTTCAGGAAGGACTCGATTCGTAGATGTACAAGGCATCAAATCTCGCGAACTAGAAGACACCTCTGCGTTTACGCAGGGGTCAGTTCTTGGTACTATCCTTTATTTAGCTTATGAAAATGATATTGCTGTTGACATAGATGAGACAATTAGTGTACGTCTTTTTGCAGACGACTGTCTATTATAATGAGAAAGTAATGATAGCAACGAGCACACGCGCTTAGCAAAAATCTTCCATCGATTGAAAAGTGGTGTGAGCGTTGATAAATAAAACAAAATAAAAAAACGGTTGCTTCACGTGTTTCTAACAGAACCACAAATGTCCATAATTTCTCCTATACACTAAAAACTGGCGAGCTGAGCATAATCAACGCAGTAAGATATTCGGTTGTGACTGTTAACAATGACCTAAGTTGTGCTTCTCTTATAAGTAATGTTTGTTCAGCTGTGGAAAAGAAACTTTGGTTTCCACGCAGAAAACTAAAACAGGCACCCGCATTGGTGAAGCTATCCGTCTACTTAACAATTGTCACGCCAACATTAGATAATGCAAGCCTCATCTTGGATCCTATTAGAAATGTTTAATTGATACGCTTGAAAAAATTCGAAGAAAGGCGGCTCGATTTTTAGTATCATGTTACTCAAGAACTTTCTTTGTCTCAGATATGCTTGAAATTCTTAAAATTCCAACGCTAGCCGATCGCCGCACTCATGCGCGCCTAGAGTTTTTCTTCCTACTTACCCAGCATGCTCTTAAAATAAAAACAGCCCAATAATTATCTCCGACACCGGGGACAGACATTCGAAATACAAATAGCCGCGCTTACAGAGTACCAGAACTCCGCATCAACATTTACGGATATTCTTTTTTTACACGTACAATACATCATTGGAACGCATGAGCAGAATCTGTGGCTGGACTGCTTCGGAATGTGAGCACCGGCTTCTAGTGCGCCCCAGGACAAATTAACCTAACCTAAGTTCTTAGTTGTGCAGTATGCACGTTTGCACGCACATTTTGTTTTATATATATATGGTCGCGGGTTCGATTCCCGGCCGCGGCGGCCGCTTTTCTGATGGAGGCGAAAAGCAAAAACGCCCGTGTGTGCGAGATTTCGGCGCACGTTAAAGATCCCCAGGTGGTCAAAATTAATCCGGAGCCCTCCACTACGCCGCGCCTCATTGCCTGCGTTGCGTCGGCGCGTTAAACCCCAACAATCAATCAATCCATATATATAGGGTTTGGAATTGAGGGGCTCGTTAATAAATGCAGAAAGAAATGCCGGCAGTCTACAACGCCAAAGAAGGCATAGGGGAATGGTTAAACTATTGTTTTACCGTTAGTGACGTTACATTATTATTTTTCATTATTATTAATTACGTGAGAAAGGAAGAAAACACGCGCCCAGAGTGGGGACCGAACCCACGCCTTTCGATTAGATCTCGAATGCCTTACCAATTCGGCTATCTGGGCGACTGTGTTCTCCTTCACTTTCTGGGGTACTTATATTTAATACAACTGTATCTGATGCTTGAGGGTGGTTGCCAGCGCCACTCAGATTTCACGGGGAGAAGGGGACCTTCTTTTCAACCCCCGGGGCGTGACGCGAACGTCTACAGCCTGTCATAAGCGGGTAACTGGCGGGAAACCCTCTTATGCTACCTTGGCATCAAGGCTGCCAGAACCTCTCGAAATCGTAAAAGACAACACACGTCTAACAGAGGTTCCGCAATCCCTCCTAGATTCGCGTCACGCCCCGTCACGCTCGTCACGGCCGTCACGCCCCGTCACGAGTGACAGGGCGTGACGGGCGTGACGAGCGTGATGGGGCGTGACTTCAAAAGACCAGAAGCGTGACTTAAAAAGACCAGAAGCCCCAATAGTTACCTACAGAAGAAACGAGAACCTAAAAGACATTTTAGTGCACGCCAAAATTAGCGCTTCCCAGGAACCAGGCATCAGCCCTTGCCTCCGCCCTAGATGCAAGACCTGGAAACATCTGCAGACGGATTGCTTTGTCAATAGCACTGCCAGCCAATACGTTCACAAGATTAATTCAAGCTTCACTTGCAATTCTTCTAACATTGTGTATATGCTAGAATGCTCATTCGGTCAAAAGCAGTACATTGGATAAAGGAGTCAACCTATGAACTTACGCCTGAATGGACATCGTGCAGACACTCATACCAGTGCCTCCACAGCAGTCGCGCAATACGTCACCTAGCCGAACAACGATTTGAATGATCTCAAGCTCTAAATTCTGCAGTCAAACTTTAGGTCTCCAAGGGACCGGAAATACAGAGAATCGTACTCAATCCATAAATTGAACTGCCTGGAGCCGGCTGGAATCAATGCTTCGAAAGGCAGCGTAGAAACCTTACGGTATCTGAATCTAACAGAAAAATAAGGTTCTTCCAAAAAGTGGGCATCTTCATTCGCAATATTCCTGCCTGCCCATCCCCAAAGCTGATACTTGAACACAAACCCTGTGCTTTCCTCCCCCCCCCTTTTTTTTCTCCTGTCTTGCTGCTAGCCGATTTCGACATACCACGCGCACTCGCCTCGCTCGACCTTCGGCATTTCGTCTTATAACCTGGTTTACACACACACGCAAAAAGGAAAAAGGAAAAAAAAAACAGAAAAGAAGTCCTTGAATGTATCGCAAAGCTCCGCGTGAGTTGGATCCGCGCATACCCCTTCTATTCTCCTGCGAACACTGCCCTCCCCAGTCGGAATTCTTCAAACTGTACGGGGTGTTGCTGTTTACGAGTTTTTTTTCTTACACACAGTTCAGTAACTTTCCAATTGCACCCCCAAGACGCCCCTCCCATCCCCGATCTTCCCGGAAGCCTCCTTTGAGGTCGCCCGGCCCCGCGGCAGCCCAGCTTAAACCGTTCCCTCCTGTTTTCTGCGACCCTCGCGTAGTCTTTTCTCTTCCTCTACTGCGGGGTCCTGTTACAATAACCACACCTCCCTTTCTCTCACTATTTCGCTCCTTTCAACCGACCGTTAACCCACTCTCCTGTCCTCCTTCCGGTCCCGCTCTTAACAACCTCCACCCTTTCTCTCCAACTCAATCTGTATCTATAAAATGGTGTGCCAGGGATGAACCCTGATGCCTTGAAAAAGACAAGTCTCCTTGTCGAAACGTTGGCAGAGGTCTGAGGCCGCTACCTTCTCCAAAGTATTATTTCTATCTGGTGACCATGACCATCTTCAAAGCCCTCTCATTCCCTATATATATATATATATATATATATATATATATATATATATATATATATATATATATATATATATATATATATTGTAGCAAGTATGTAGCGCAAATGTACGAGCAATTGTGAACAGCATAAGACATCAAGGGCAATTCTCCGTATGTGGCTATGCTCCGGATGACGACGAAGAAGAGGACGCTCTCGTTGAAGCTCAGCCTCGCGATAAGCTGGTTGTCTCGGCTCGCCCCTGCTGCGCTGACGCCTCGTTCACGAATAAACGGGCCCATCCTTCTACAGGAACGTCGAGTATCTCCTTTACAATTTTTGGTGGAGGTTGCGGTCCTGCTCGGGTCCCCACTTGTCTACCCTGGAGCTGCGCAGTCGGACACTTCCCTCGACGATGTCTCACGGTAACCACCACGAGTCCACACCTCCTGTGGCACCGATCATCTGCCCTGGCACGGTCCGTCAACGGGATCCCCCCTTCTTCAACGGCACTGATGACCAGGACGCTGAGGACTGGCTCGCTACCTTTGAACGTGTGAGCACCCATAACAACTGGGACGATAAGCATAAGCAAAACAGCGTCAGTCTCTCTTTTACCGGTGTTGCAGAGACGTGGTATAAGAACCACGGGTCTGATCTTCGCACATGGTCCGACTTCAAGACCGAATTTACCAAAGTGTTCGGCCGCCCGGCACTTCGAAAACTGCGCGCTGAACAGCGTTTGCGCGAACGCGCTCAGCGCACGAATGAAAGCTTTACCTCTTATATCGAGGACATCCTTGACTTATGGAACAGGGCAAACAACGCTATGACCGAAGAGGAAAAAATCAAGCATATCCTTAAAGGCATAGAAGACGATGCCTTCCAGATGCTGATCGCGAAAAACCCTCGCACCGTTGCTGATATCATCAATGCTTGCCAAGACTTCGATCAACTCCGCAGAGAGAGGGCTCTCACTCGTAAACCCACGGAGCAAGACCACTCGCTTTGCAGCTTAGCCTCTGACGATAAGGGTGTCCTCCTCGCCCAGATTCAGCAGTTTGTTCGCGAAGTGGCTCGTCAGCTTTCTCTCGTTGGCGACGTAGTGAAGATGCCTCAGCCCAATTTAGCCCCAACCCTCAAGAGCGTGATACAACAGCAAGTCGCTGACGCACTTCCATGCACCCGGCAGCCCAATCTCGCGGTAGCCCCAGTGGCTTACGCCGACATCACGCCGCAAACGCCGATGAGCGCTCCTTTGACTTTCGCCGACGCAGTACAACATATGCCTGTAACCTATGCCGAGACCGTGGCACGGCCCTTCACTGGAGCCGTACCAGGACCCTACCTTGCGACTGCTGCAAGCACTGGGGGTCATGCCACTGCCGGAGTTCAACGCATTCGCCCCATGCCTGTCGTGCCGCATCCGGCGTCCCCATTCGCAAACCCTTGGCGCACGTCCGATAATCGCCCTATCTGTTATTCGTGTGGGATTGCGGGACATGTGGCTCGCTACTGTCGCCGTGGCATGACGGGTACGCGCAACTCATCGTGGTCCTTTCCTTATGCGCCCTCGCCACCCATGACGCACGCCCCCGCCCCGTTTTCGACGACACCCATCTCGTCCGATGACCGTGACGTCGCCAGCCGTCGCTCGCAGTCTCCACGACGCCGCTCACTCTCTCCGATGCGCCGTCGCCCTACGACTAGTCAGACGGAAAACTAGACGCCGCAGTTCCGGAGGCAAAAACTGCGTCACCGTCGAAATGCCAAAGTCCTCCTTCTTCGCCGCCTAATTTAATCAATTTGTATGTTGATGGTGTTTTTACCCTGGCGCTCATTGATACTGGAGCTGCGGTTTCTGTTATTGACGATAAATTTTCCCGATCGTTGCGAAAGGTGACGACGCCTATAAATGGTGTTACTCTGCGCACCGCTAATGCGCAACCTGTGGAACCGCTGGCCGCATGCACTGCTCGAGTTACAATTCAAGGGGTCGTCTACATCATCGAGCTCATCGTCCTGCCGTCCTGCTCTCACAATCTCATTATCGGATGGGACTTCTTGTCACGACATCACGCCATCATTGACTGCGCGCGCGCTGAAGTAGAGCTGTTTCCGGTACTTGAAGACGATTGTGAGAAAGCCGCGGCAAAGTTGCTTGTTGCTGACGACACGGACATCCCACCGGATTCAACTGTGCTTGTGCCATTGTCGTGCAGCAGTGTTTCGGACGCCACAGTCATATTCGCCCCTTCTGGTCTCTTGTCGCTTCGCAAATTCTTTCCACTGCCGTTCGCTGTCCTCGACATCAAAGCCGGTTCCTGCTCTGTGCCTTTCTCCAACCCAAATCCGTACCCCATCAAACTCTTTCGCAGTGAATGCGTTGGCCTTATAGAGAAAGTTGAGCCTTCCGTTCTTATCGACGTAGCTGAAGACGTTTCTCCCGTTCATATCACCGCGCTTAGCTCCGG
Source organism: Haemaphysalis longicornis (assembly GCF_048455015.1). NCBI lineage: Eukaryota > Metazoa > Arthropoda > Arachnida > Ixodida > Ixodidae > Haemaphysalis > Haemaphysalis longicornis. Next base: position 171,213,054 of record NW_027526445.1, read on the forward strand.
TTGCTTAGGTGATATCCAACCTGATGCGACTATGCTCAACGCCATTGACGACGCCCTTACTTCGACCCAACGTGACGAACTATTGACCGTTCTACGACGCTTCAGTACATCATTCGACTGTCATGGCACTCCTTTGGGCCGCACGTCGACTGTTTCGCATCAGATCGACACTGGCACCCACGCACCATTGCGACAGCGGCCGTATCGTGTGTCCTCCACCGAGCGTCGTGTTATTGAGGAACACGTGGAGGACATGCTAAAACGCGACGTCATTCGACCATCGATGAGTCCTTGGGCTTCTCCTGTGGTACTTGTCAAGAAAAAAGATGGGTCCATACGTTTCTGCGTGGATTATAGACGTCTCAACAAAATCACTCGCAAGGACGTTTACCCGCTGCCCCGAATTGATGACGCCGTGGACAGCTTGCAAGGGGCCGAGTACTTCTCATCATTGGATTTGAGGACCGGCTACTGGCAAGTCCCCATGGCCGACGCCGATCGCTCTAAAACGGCATTTGTAACACCAGATGGGCTCTACGAGTTCAATGTCATGCCATTTGGACTCTGTAATGCGCCCGCGACATTCGAACGCATGATGGACAACGTATTGCGCGGTCTGAAATGGAAAACATGCCTTTGCTACTTAGATGACATCGTCGTGTTTTCACCAGATTTTACGACCCATCTAACGCGCCTGGAACAAGTACTGGAATGCCTGACTTCCGCCGGTTTGCAGCTGAACCTTAAAAAGTGCCGCTTCGCTTCTCGGAAACTCACCATTTTGGGCCATGTAGTTTCGAAAGATGGCGTCGTCCCGGATCCAGCGAAACTCCGTGCCGTGGCGGAGTTCCCAAAGCCGACTACGATTAAGGACCTGCGAAGCTTTATCGGCCTCTGCTCCTATTTCCGGCGCTTTGTACGAAACTTTGCCTCCATCATTGCGCCCCTCACGCAACTTCTCGGTGGAAGTGGGGAAATTTCTGACTGGTTCTATGACTGTGAAAACGCTTTTCTGAAGCTACGCCGTGTCCTTACGTCGCCACCTATACTCCGACATTTCGATCCGCGCGCACCAACCGAACTCCACACCGATGCCAGCGGTGTGGGATTGGGTGCAGTCCTTGCCCAACGACAGGACGGCTATGAGGAATACGTAGTCAGTTATGCGAGTCGTACATTGACGAAGGCGGAAGCGAACTACTCTGTGACAGAGAAGGAATGTTTGGCTATCGTTTGGGCCATCAGCAAGTTTCGCCCCTACCTGTGCGGGCGCCCTTTCGCCGTCGTGACGGATCATCATGCTCTTTGTTGGTTGTCTTCACTAAAGGATCCCTCCGGTCGCCTCTCCCGCTGGGCCCTCCGCCTTCAAGAGTATGATATCCGTGTTGTGTACAGGTCAGGACGCAAACATAACGACGCTGACGCCCTTTCTCGCTCGCCGCTTCCATCGGATGTCGCGAGCTTGTCGACGGTGGATAACACCCTGGCGCCTCTCGCCATAGTGGACATGGCTAGTGAGCAGCGTAAGGACCCGTGGATCACCTCGATTCTTGAATATCTCTCATGCCCGCCGGCAAACGCTGATCCAAGATCACTGCGCCGACAAGCTGCCCACTGCACCGTTCGTGACGAGCTCCTGTACCGCCGCAACTACCACAACGACGGTCGAAGATGGCTGCTAGTGATTCCGCGCCACCTACGCAAGGAAATTTGCTCTTCATTTCACGATGACGCGCAGTGTGCTCACGCTGGAGTCCTGAAAACGTACGAGCGCCTTAGACTTCGCTACTACTGGCGTGGGATGTATACCTTTGTGAAAAAGTTTGTTAAATCCTGCCCAGACTGTCAACGGCGCAAGAGTCCTCCGCAGCACACCAGCGCTCCACTTCAGCCGTTGCCCTGTCCAGCGAGACCCTTCGACCGAGTGGGCATTGACCTCTACGGCCCACTTCCCAGCACAGCTGCCGGTAACCGCTGGATCATCGTCGCCGTTGATCATCTAACGCGTTACGCCGAAACGGCTGCGCTACCGGCGGCCACGGCTGGAGAAGTAGCGTCATTTCTCCTTCAGCGGTTCATTCTCCGCCACGGCGCTCCTCGCGAGCTACTCAGTGATCGAGGTCGCGTGTTTTTATCCGACGTCGTGGAGACCCTTCTAGCTGAATGCAACGTTGTTCACCGCAAAACCACATCATACCACCCACAGACCAATGGACTGACAGAGCGGTTTAACCGTACACTGGGGGATATGATCGCAATTAACATTTCATCGGACCATTCCAATTGGGACCTCGTCCTTCCTTTCGTGACTTATGCTTACAACACCGCTAAGCAGACAACCACAGGATTTTCGCCGTTCTTTTTGCTCTACGGTCGTGAGCCTTCATGCATGCTGGAGAGTATACTTCCGTACCGACCTGACGCCTCCAAATTCATGCCAGTTTCAGACGTTGCTCGACGCGCCGAGGAATGTCGCCAGCTTGCTCGTCGCTTTACATCGGAAGACCAGCAGCGCCAGAAGGCACGTCACGACGTTTCGGTCTCAGCTCCAGCTTTCCCGAACGGATCCCTCGTCTTGCTCTACATACCGTGCCCGACGCCCGGACTGTCACCGAAATTTGTGTCGCAATACCACGGCCCCTACCGGGTTGTGGAGCGAACATCTCCGGTGATTTATGTTGTTGAGCCTGTAACGCCCACTTCAGATCGCCGCCGTCGGGGGCGTGAGACAGTTCATGTCGCGTGGCTCAAGCCCTACTATGACCCGCTTATGTCGTGTACCCCTTAGGTCGCCAGGATGGCTTCCCCTTTTCGCCGGGGGTATTGTAGCAAGTATGTAGCGCAAATGTACGAGCAATTGTGAACAGCATAAGACATCACGGGCAATTCTCCGTATGTGGCTATGCTCCGGATGACGACGAAGAAGAGGACGCTCTCCTTGAAGCTCAGCCTCGCGATAAGCTGGTTGCCTCGGCTCGCCCGTGCTGCGCTGACGCCTCGTTCACGAATAAACGGGCCCATCCTTCTACAGGAACGTCGAATATCTCCTTTACAATATATATATATATATATATATATATATATATATATATATATATATATATATATATATATATATATATACAGGGTGTCCCAGCTATCATGCACCAAGATTTAAAAAAAGAGTAAAGGCGTAACTCGAAAGAAACCAGCTGCATAATGTTTGGCGTACTGTGAAGAAGCGCACAGTATTTTTTCTTTAATGAGACCTAATTAACTAATTGTAATTAATTATCTAACTCGAGAAATGCTGTCCTAATCACTAAAGTGTCAATGAGACACTTTTAGGTAACCACGAGGGGCATCTAACTGCGCTATTTTCAGCGATGAACTAATTGCGTACACATTTATTCTGACTGATAAAGGAAACCAGCGAAATATAAAAAATACCACGTGACGGCGCCACCGCGCGCACCGTGAAGCAACGCCCTCAAACAGGTACCTCTGAGTTAGCCAGAATGAAATAGACAAAAGAAAGAAAGAAGAAATCGCCACCGAGTTTCTTCCTTATCTGCACACGCGTCCCGCGAATCTTGCTGCTGCTGCTGCTCCTTCCATGCATGCTATTATCAAGGTGATGCGCTGTCTCTTCGGGCGGGTAACACGCAAAGCAGTTGCTTTCAATCAGCTTTGTTTGGGGACGCTGCTTTGCAATGCGCGTGTAAGCGGCGTCACGTGGTATTTTCCATATTTCGCGGGTTTTCTTTATGAGTCAGAATAAATAAGTACGTAATTAGTTCGTCGCCGAAAATAGCGCAGTTAGATGCCCCTCGTGGTTACCTACAAGTGCCTCATTGACACTTTAGTGATTAGGACAGTATTTCTCGAGTTATATAATTTTTTACAATTAATTAATTAGTCTCATTAACGAAAAAATTACTCTCCGCTTCTTCACAGTACTGCAAACACTATGCACTAGGTTTTCTTCGAGTTACGCAATTTTTAAAAATCTTGGTGCATGATAGCTGGGACACCCTATATATATATATATATATATATATATATATATATATATATATATATATATATATATATAGCGAATCAAAATAGGGAAATGAGGGGCTCGGTGAAGTAAGACAGAATACGGGTTGGCAGTCAAGAAAACCTCGGAAAAGGAAAGCCGAGGGGGGAATGCGGTAGGTCATAGAAACAGTTCAACTATTTTTTGAGGCAGAAAGAAAGTGGTTGAAAAATGCCCTCCAGGAGGGATTCGAACCCGCGACCACCAGAATACCGGTCTGGTGCGATGACCACTACGCTACCGGCGGGGCTCTTGCCCCATCACTTTCTCGGGTATTTATGTTAAGGTATTTTTTGGTTCCTGCCCTTGGGGGTGCTAGGCAGCGCCAGGCGGATTACTCAGGGTGAAGGCGACCTCCTTTTTAACCCCCTGGCCGTGCCTCCAGTGTCTATGCCATGTCGACAGTGGTCGACCAGGGTTGAACCCTCCCTTTGCCACAAAGACTGCCAGAACAGAGGCCCTCGCTATGCATGTAGCAAATCAGAAATGGGAAATGAGGGGCTCGGTGATTTAGGACAGAATAAGGGTTGGCAGTCAAGACAACCTTGGAAAGCACAGGGGGGGGGGTAATGCGGTATGTCATAGAAACAGATGAAGAAGTTTTTGAGTCAGAAAGAAAGTTGTGAAAAATTCCCACCGGGTGGGATCCGAACCCACAACCTCCAGATTACTGGTCTGGTGCGATGACCACTACGCGACAGGCGGGCTGTATCCCCACCACTTTCGCAGGTATTTATGTTAGGCTATTTTTTGTTTCCTGCACTTGGGGGTGGTAGCCGGCGCCACTCGGGCTATTCAGGGTTAGGGGGACCTTCTTTTTACCCCCAGGCCGTGACTCGAGTGTCTACGACATGTCGAGAGGGGTCGACCAGCGTTGAACCCTCTTAAGCTACCTTTGACACCAAGACTGCCAGAACAGAGGCCCTTGCTATGCATGTAGCGAATCAGAAATGCGAAATGAGGGGCTCGGTGAATTAAGACAGAATAAAGATTGGCAGTAAAGAAAACCTGGGAAAGCAAAGGAGGGAATGCGGTAGGTCATAGAAAGAAAGAATTTTAGAGAAAGAAATAGAGAAAGAATTTTCTCAGTCAGAAAGAAAGTGGTGAAAAAATGCCCGCCGGGTGGGATGCGAACCCACGACCTCCAGAATGCCGGTGAGGCGCAATGACCCCTACGCTACGGCGGGGCTGTTTCCCCACCACTTTCTTGGGTATTTATGTGAAGTTGTTTTCGTTTCCTTCACTTGGGGATGGTAGCCAGCGGCACTGGGACTACTCGGGGTGAAGGGGACCTACGTAGGGGGGAGCAGCGTACGTATGAGTTCCGCTGGAAGCGTCGTGGCGGGACTTCTGACGGCCTTGGTCTGCGGTTGTAAATGATCTCGCGAGTTCGCGGCACTCTTCTGCATGCTTTGCGATTTCCGATACTGGTGCAGACTCTGACGCATCCGGATGGTATGGAAGGATAGTGTCCAATGCACGCGATGGCTCACGTGCATATAACAAAAAGAACGGCGAGAAGCCCGTGGTTGTCGGCGTCGCCGTATTGTAGGCGTAAGTGACGAAAGGCAGAACTAAATCACAGTTGGAATGGTCGGGAGAAACTTACATTGAAATCATGTCGCCCAATGTACGGTTGAAGCGCTCAGTCAGTCCGTTAGTTTGTGGGTGATAGGAGGAGCTCTTTCTTTCTATGAACGACTCGGCATTCGGTCAGCAGCGCTTCCACAACGTCTGACAAGAAGAGGCGTCCCCTGTCACTCATCAAGTCCCTTGGTGCGCCATGGCGAAGCATAAAACGTTGAAGTAGGAATGATACGACGTCGCGGGCGGGGACAGTGTGTAGTGCGGCTGTTTCTGCATACCTCGTGAGGTGGTCAACCGCGACGATAATCCAGCAGTTGCCTGTAGTCGTGGTGGGGAGCGGACCATATATGTCGATGCCGACACAGTCTATAGGGCGAGTCGGACATGGTAGCTGCTGCAGCGGGCCGGTTGGGTGTTGAGGGGGATACTTGCGACGCGGGTAATCGGTACGCGAGCGGATGTACTTGGTTGCAAACATGTACATTGACAGGCCGGAGTCTCTCACAACGACGAAGACCAAGTGCGCATTCAGTCGACTTCTAACTTCATCATCGTAAGCACGCCGTCTGAAGATCGCGCACGCAACTACGAAAAGATCGTCACGCTTACGGTGCAGGGCAAGCAATACGCTACCTCTACGCACGTCGCCGCCCCGGCTAACACCACAACTGGCGTCATCTTCAATGTTCCTGAGACCGATACGGCCGAGCAGGTCCTCGATAGCGTCTGCCGCTACAATCCTGACTTACAAATTTTGGATGCCCGCCGACTCAACTCTTCCAATATCGTCAAGATTCTCTTTAATGGAACCCGAGTGCCCTTTTGGGTGCGATATCGTGCTGCAACTTACCGTTGCAAGCCCTTCCGACGCAAAACTGAGGCTTGCACGGCGTGTTGGCAGCCCGGACACCGACAGGACGTTTGTCCGAGCACGCAAATTGTAGAGCGCTGCCCCAAGTGTGGACTCTCAAATGCACCCGACGACCACAAGTGCACTCCTAAGTGTATTGTGTGCGACGGTCCCCACCTGACGGGTTCCGCTGGGTGTCCTCGCCGCTATCAACCTCGCCGGCAGCCCCTTACGTACGCACAGGCGGCCAACTCCAAGACAGCATACGCCACCAAGGAGGAGGACTTTCCGCCTCTCCTGAACAAGCTCCCCTCCAAGACTGCTGGCATACACAACGCCACGAAGCAAGACGCTGCCAAGAAACATCACCAGGTGAGCTGCACACGCTCGTTGCCCAGTAGTGCTCCGTCTAAACCTCCATTCCTCCCCCACAACAGCGACCCTCACTTAGAGCTTATTAGGGAGCTGCGTGCCATTCATGCCGAGGTAGCTACCCTCAGGCAGGAGAACGCGGCTCTTAAACGTGAACTTCAACTCGCGAAAAAGCAGCCCTGTCCGACGTCTCCTCCTCAGGATGAGCCCATACAAATGGATATACAGTCGTCTCCCCTCTCGCAATCACCTGAAACCACCGACCCCGCCGCGTCTCCCCCGCCCAAACGCAAGGCTGTCTCGACAGGCGACTCGCCCTGCGCTTCCACGCAGGATGAAAAGCTAGGAATTCTGGAACAAAAAATCGCCAGCCATAGAGAGGAATACCTGCAACTTCACAACGTCCTCCTACAAAATCAGTCGGCCCTTCACTCTACCATTGAGATGATGCGCCTCGATTTCCGCAACTTCATTGGGTCTCAGGCCGTAGCTCACAATACCCCCCTCCCCCCACGGACGAGGACGATGTCTAAACACCGTAGCCCACTGGTTGTGTGGCAGTGGAATTGCCGAGGGTTCACCCGCAAGCGACACAACCTTCAACAACTAATTTCGACAGAAGCTACTCCTCCCGCCCTCATCGCTATCCAAGAACCTGGTAAACACGTTAAATTAACAGGCTATCAATCCTTCCATACTCCCAATAATCCGTACACAGCGGTGCTTGTTCAGCGCAACATTCCTGCGGACCATCACGTCTTCGACAGTATATCTATACCGCATGATTTAGTCGTCCTCTATCCGCCAAAGCGCACTGCCTCTAGGCTATATATCCTCAATGTCTATAGCAGCCCCAAAGCACACACGCATAACTTCAGCAACTTACTTACGCTGACCAAGCGAGCGGCTGCTCACCACCCTCTCATTATACTTGGAGATTTCAACGCCCCGCATTCAACCTGGGGTTACACGCGTACAACCAAGAAAGGGAGGCTGCTCTGGGAGGTGGTGCAGGCGCGAAGGCTCGCAGTCGAATCTAATCCCACCGTCCCCACTCGGATCGGTAACAGTGCCCAAACCGATACCTCCCCGGACCTGACGCTCTCGCACCGAGTCAAAGAACTGAAATGGCACTGCACTCCTCACTCTTTGGGCAGTGACCATTTTATTATTCAGTCCACTCTCCAACTCGATACCTCACTCGCCCCACGGTTACGGCAAACCCACATCACCGACTGGACAGCACTCAGGGAGACCTGTCAGGGGCAGGAGCCACCCGACGATGATATGTCGGTCCAGAGTTGGCTTAGTCGCCTTCTAGATATTAAGAAAACTCATGACCTCCCTTTGGACCCAGACATTCCTTCAGAAACAGTCGACACGCGTTTGCAACATCTATGGGAGGCTTACACAAGCCTCCAAACGCGATGGCGCCGACAAAAACACAATCGCCGTCTACGACTAAAACTAGCCCGCCTGAATAAAACGATTGAGAATTACACAGCCGAATTAGCCCGAGCTCAGTGGGGGCAATTTTGCGACAGCATGAGAGGTAACCTCGGCATGCGTCGTACATGGGCTATTTTAAGGAACATGCTCGACCCAACCCACTGTAAAACGACTAGCAGAAATCGTCTAACTACAATCATACATAAATTTGACGGAACTAACGAGCAACTTCTATCAAGACTCCGGGACCTATATCTAGCACAGGGTACTCAGGAGCCCCTCCCTGTTTACGGGGGCTCTGAAAATTCAGACATGGACCGCGCAATCACGGTTTCGGAGGTTCGCGCCGCATTAATAAAAATTCGCCCGGGCTCGGCACCTGGGGAAGACGGCGTTACCAACAAGCTCCTTCGCAACCTGGATGATCAATCCATCGAGATCTTAACGCGCTATTACAATCATCACTGGGAAGCCGGTACCATCCCCCCCGAATGGAAGCACGCAAAGGTCTCGCTCATTCCTAAACCCGGCAAGCCTCTCGACCTCGCGCATCTCCGGCCCATCTCACTCACCTCTTGTGTAGGAAAAGTCCTTGAACATGTCATTCACGCACGATTGGTACAGCATCTCACCCACACTGGTCAATTCCCCCACACCATGTTCGGCTTTCGGGCCGGACTCTCAACTCAGGACGTTCACCTCCAACTAAAGCACGACATTATAACTCCCCAGTCTCGTGTAGACTCTGCAGCGATACTCTCCCTCGATGTGCGAAAGGCTTTCGACCGAGTCTCCCACAAAGCCATTCTGCAAAACCTGACAGCCCTAGCCCCGGGGGCTCGTGCTTACAATTACATTCGCGATTTCCTTACCGATCGCACTGCAGTCCTTCAGATCAACGACCTACGCTCTGACATAATACACCTACCCTCAATAGGTACCCCTCAGGGCGCTGTCCTGTCACCACTGTTATTCAATATAGCGATGATTAACCTCCCCCAGCAGTTGAATAACATACCATCCCTTCATCACAGTATTTATGCCAACGACATCACCTTGTGGACGACCGGGGGCAGTGATGGGCACATTGAGGATACCCTTCAACATGGAGCAGATGTCGTCGCTGCCTACGCTAGTGGCATTGGACTTGAATGCTCACCGGAGAAAACGGAGCTACTAATCCTTCCTGCTAAACGTACCAGCAGAGACACTTCTCCTCCGGACATTAAAGTCCGAGTACACGAACAACCCGTTCCCCAGGTGCAATGCCTGAAGATCTTAGGCCTATTCATACAGAGCAACCGTGCTAACACCACGTTCATAGCACACCTCACTTCTCAGGTTAATCAAACTATCAATCTTATACGTCGTATAGCTACCCGAAATCAGGGCCTCAAAGAGGCAGAGCGCCTTCGGCTGATACAGGCTTTCATTATTAGTCGCATCACTTACTCTCTTCCCTACTTGCTCCCTTCACCCACCGAATTAGCTAAAATTAATTGTCTAATTAGGAAAATTTATAAAACAGCGCTGCAGGTACCTCAGAGCACATCCACTGCCGGCCTTGAATCACTTGGGGTCTTTAACACCGCCGAAGAGTTGATTGAGGCGCATCTCTTGAGTCAGCTCACTCGTCTGACAGCCACGCTCTCAGGCAGAATGCTTCTCCGACGGCTGCGCCTTGACAGCCCATTTCTTATCGACGCGCCTATTCCCCTTCCCAGCCACATTCATGAGCTAATAACGGTGAGACCCATACCGCGCAATATGCACCCGACGTTTCATCGAGCGCGCAGGGAGCACAGGGCAAGGACGTTAACCAATCGGTACCCAATCACCCCCTCCACCGTCTACGTCGACGCTGCGAGATATAGGACCCGTGAAGCTTATGCGGTAGCGGTCATTAATGGTCCTGACGCCCCTCCGCTTGCTTCGCTTACTCTGTACACTAACTCCCTGGCGACCGCGGAAGAGGCGGCAGTAGCCCTAGCCTTCACCCTCAGGCCGCCCCCCTCCATCGTAATCTCCGATTCCAAAACAGCTGTTCAAAATTTCGCCAAAGGAATGATCTCGCCTTTGGCCCTCAAAATCCTTCTTCAAAATTCTCCCACCACCCCAGTCGAGCTGGTATGGACTCCGGCCCATACGGGTGTGGGGGGGAACGAGGCAGCACACAGGGCCGCTCGAGAGCTCACCGTCCGAGCTGGTCCTGGTCTTGAGCCCTTCCACGGAGCCCTATCAGCCCGCGACAGACTCGTTACCTTCAACGACATAACCTCGCACTACCGCCTCTCCCGCCGCCAACTACCCCCAGCCGCTCCGACCTTCTCCAACGAAGAGGAACGCCTATGGCGATTCACCCAGACATACGTACTCCCCTGCCGATATCGACTTCACCTAATCTACCCTTCTTTGTACCCCACCCCTTTGTGCCCCGACTGCGGGTCCCTCGATACCCAAGACCACTGCATGTTGCAGTGCCCCCAAAACCCATTCCCCCCTTTCACAGACGGAGAGCACTGGGCGAAGGCGTTGTGTAGCTTGGACCGTGAGGTCCAGGCTAAGGTCATCCAGCGAGCTGCAATGGTCACCGGCCGGTTACCACCGCCGGTCACCCGCCACCCAGACTAGCCCAATGGGGCTCAAACAAAGTTTTTCTCTCTCTCTCTCTCATTCTACGCCAGTAATAGCGCAAACGCAAGCGCTGGTACGTTTTGAGCACCCCAGCGTGCGCGCACGTTGCGTCAGCGTGGTAGTGGGAGCAGAAATCAGAGCGCAGATGGCCAGTGACGACGAGTAACCAATTCCGGCCCTCGGATGCACAGTTGCGCCGGTAAAGAAGGTCGTCCCGAAGGGCGCAGTGCGAAGCCTAGCGGCGCAGCACCCGAGAGGCGGCAACTGCTGACGGCCTCGACAAATATGGGCGGGCAGAGGCGATCCACGGACTTTACGCTGTTCCGCAGCCATATAAAGGGAGTCTAGAGACGCCACGGTACTACCTGGCATATATGAACTGTGATCGTCTGCCCCCACGCGTGATCTGGACAGGGCATCAGCATCCGTGTGTCTGCGTCCGGACCGGTATACGACTCAAATGTTGTGCACCTGCAGGCGAAGAGCCCAACGACCTAGTCTGCCGGAAGGGTCTTTGAGTGAAGACAGCCAGTAGAGGGCGTGGTGGTCCGTGACGACGTTGAATGAACGCCCGTAGAGGTAAGGGCGAAACTTGTTGATTGCCCAAACGATCGCCAAATATTCATTCTCTGTTACGGAATAATTCTGTTCCGTCTTCGGCAGAGTGCCGGTGGCGTATGCGACGACGTATTCATGGATTCCATCTTTCCGCTGAGCGAGCACGGCGCCAAGACCGACACCACTCGCGTCAGTGTGCACTTCAGTAGGTGCAAGCGGGTCAAAATGGCGCAGTATTGGGGGTGTCGTAAGCAGGCGCCGCATGGTCACAAATGAGTTGTCATAAGCAGGCGACCACTGGAGACGTTCGTTGTGTCCGCTGACGAGCTGCTTTAAAGGGGCGATGATTGTGGAGAAATTTCGGGTGAATCGGCGAAAATAGGAACATAAGCCGATAAAGCTTCGGAGGTCTTTTAGAGCGGCCGGCTTGGGAAACTCTTCCATTGCACGAAGCTTCTCCGGATCTGGAAGGATGCCGTCTTTGGATACAACATGGCCCAAAATTGTTAGCTTGGAAGCAGCAAAGCGGCACTTCTTCAGATTCAGCTGCAAGCCGGCTGAAGTGAGGCAGGTCAACGCTTGCTTAAGGCGCTCAAGGTGCGTGTCAAAATCTGATGAAAACACAACAATGTCATCCAAATAACAAAAACAGGTTTTCCATTCAAGGCCCCGTAAAACGTTGTCCATCATTCGTTCGAAAGTGGCTGGCGCACTCAGAAGCCCGAACGGCATTACGTTAAATTCGTAATGATCGTCAGGTGTAACGAACGCTGTTTTTGAGCGGTCGGCATCAGCCATGGGCACTTGCCAGTAACCAGACCGCAGGTCCAAGGAGGAGAAAAACTCGGCACCCTGGAGGCAGTCAAGAGCGTCGTCGATACGGGGCAGCGGATAAACTTCCTTACATGTAATCTAATGGAGGCGGAGATAATCCACACAAAACCAGATCGACCCGTCCTTTTTTGTGACCAGAACAACGGAAGAGGCCCACGGGCTGGTAAAGTGTCGGATGACGTTACGGGTAAGCATACCGGACACTTGCTCGTCGATCACGCGGCCCTCCGCAGGTGACACGCGGTATGGTCTCTGGCGGAGTGGGGCGTGGGAGCCGGTGTCTATTTCATGTGAAACGGCCGACGTGCGTCCAAGGTGGATTGTACGCAATCAAATGAGTCGCGAAAACTCTGGAGGAGGGCGATGAGCTTGTCGCGTTGCTCAATGCCCTTGACGACAGACTGCAGGAACGCATCCCAGCTTCGCGCACGTGCAGGACTAAGTGTGCCAACAGTGAGTAACGATGGTTTGTCGGGCACAGCGTTCACGTGGGAAGGGTCAACGGCTTCCACACACCCTATACATTCCCCATGGAACAAGGTAGTGGGGCAAGAAGATGGGTTACAGATGACGATTAAGCTGCAACCGGACTGGACGTCGATGACAGCATAGGGTAAAGGCAGACATTTGCGCGAGAGGAAGGACCTGGAAGGCGTGAAAACCACAGTCGTGTCGTCCACATTGCATAAAACAGCCACTATGACGGAAGAACTCGGGGGAATGTGCGTATCTTCGGAAATAGTTAACTTGGTCGACAGCTCGTTCGGCGGCGGCTTGTAGAACGGTAGAAGTTCAACCTGCAAACGTGCGCAATCAATTATGGCGTGATGTCGGGATAGGAGGTCCCAGCCGAGGATTATGTCGTGGGAACATGATGGGAGAACAATAAATTCGATGACGTATGTGACGTCTTGGATGAGAACCCGAGCGGTACACATGGCCAACGGTTTAATCCATTGCGCGCTCGCAGTCGGAAGGGTAAGGTCAGAGATAGGCGGCGTAACTATACGTAATGAGCGGCTTAGACGTTCACTCAACACAGACACAGCGGCGACGGTGTCAATAGGCGCGAGGGCGGCGACACCTTCAACAGTCATGTCTACAACATTGGCGGTGAGAGAGGAGGACTTCGGAATTTCGACGGAGCTGCAGTTCTAGCATCGAGAACTGCAGCTGTTATTTTCCCTCAGCGGTCGGATTCTGGCGGGGACGCATGGGGGACGGCGAACGGCGACGCGGGGAAAAGGACCGACGGCTAGAAAAGAATGGATGGTCGGCAGAGGTCGAATTCGGTGCCTGACCCAAGTCTCCGGGGGGGGGGGGGGGGGGTAGTACGGTTGTGGTCCATAAGGAGGCACTCGATGGACGTCGCTAACAGGCGGTGGCCGCCGGCGGCACGACCGAGCGACGTGTCCGGGCATGTAGCACGCGTAACAGATAGGGCGGTTGCCAGGAGTGCGCCAGGGGTTCAGCGGTTTAAGTGGTATCCGAGGGTAAGGCGTCACCCACTGGTTTCTCACAAACCGGTACGCTTGGAAAGCACCGGGCTGCAGTTGCCGGACAACTGAAGCGTAACCTAAAGGCAGCGTTCCCGGAATGGCGGGGGGCGCCACCATTGTCACTGGTGGTGTGATGGGCGTTGCCACCGGTGATTCGAGGGTTACTGTTACTTGCGGTTTGAAAGGGGGCGCCACTGGTGGCGCGATGGGCGCTACCGCGGGGCCGGCACAAGTGTGGGTTGGCGAACTGAAGGAAGCGCCTCGGCGACTTGCCCCCGGATTACGCGGCGTACTGTCGAAAGCAGCGAAGGCGAAGGCATAGGCTCATGAACACTGGAAAGCGCAGCCTGCTGTCGAGCAATTTCTGCGCGCACGAACTCCTCGATGTGCGGCAGAAGAGATGAAAGGTCATGACGCATCGTGAGAGATGAAAGGCATCCCTGTGAGCACTCTCCATTGGGAGACGTGCGCTGGCGAGTAACGACACGCTGCTTGCGCAGTTCATCGTAGCTCAGCCACCATGTAGTGATTTCGTCCACAGTCTGTGGGTTCTTTTTTAGCAGCATCTGAAAGGCGATCTCTTCTATCCCTTTGAGAACGTGTCTGATCTTGTCGCTCTCCGGCATCACAGGGTCAACTCGCTTGCAAAGGTCTACAATGTCCTCGATGTAACTCGTGTAACTTTCATTGTCCTGTTGCTGTCGGACACGCAGGCGTTGTTCGGCGTTTAGCTTGCGTAGAGCGGGGCGACCAAACGCTGCCAGGAACCTTGTCTTAAAGGGACACTGAAGTGAATTTGTCAAGCTCCCGTTTTGCTTGCACTGCGTATACTGGCTCAAATTAGCACAATTTTCATCGTTTATCCGGTTGACAAATCGGTAATTATTTTACAAAGCGCGAAAGAAGAAAAACTGCCATGCGCGGTTTGCGGCGGCCACACCAACTAAGCTGTGACGTTGGGAAGAGGGGGCACCGTGATTGGACGAGGCCCAAGGTTAGCAATCAAACAAGTTTCGGTTTCGGTTTCGGTTCTGTAAAACAATATGTTTGACATCTGATGGCGTCGTTGGATGGGCATTCTCAATATCCCAGTAATCGCAGTACCGTGCTTCTGCCGTATTGTCGGCTGTAAAATGCATAAGATAAGCCTCCCTGGACGGCTTGGAATCGTAGCATTCACTAGCTGAGGCCTACGCAGTGCATGAACGCCCTCCGCGTCCCCGCAGACGCTCAAATACATGCGCTTTTACCCCATATTTGGAGCTGTCCTCACTCATGCCTGTATCGTAAAAAGCGTGTTCGCACCAGGCCAAGGGTCTGTTGATTCTGGGCTGTGTCCGATTTAGTACCGCGTCATAAATTAATTCACAAACTGCATCTCATCGATCTCCCTTTTTTTCTTGTAGCATGGGTTTCGGGTTATTTATCTAATCGAAGTCAATATGTAGACATTGAGGGTTCTGTTTCTAGTACTCTTCCAGTCACCTCCGGAGTCCCACAGGGTAGCCTTCTCGTCCCCTTACTTTTCCTAATTTACTGTAATGATATTGTCTCAGTAATCAAAGAACCCGTTCATATTCGAATTTGGGCGGACGATTGCGTTATCTTTAATAATATTAATTCTATTAGTGACCAGGAAGCTCTAAACTCCTCTCTTGCTGCAATCCTCTCCTGGAGCCTTGAATGGGGCATGGTACTAAACCCGGATAAAACCGTCTCCCTCCGCATCACCAATAAACGGAATCCTCACCAATTTTCGTACTCTCTTGCAGTAAATCCCTTAAACCAAGTTCAGGAATACAAATATTTGGGCATAACTTTAACAAATAATTTAAGCTGGAACTCGCTTGTTACTAACGTTTCTTCCTCTTCCTTTCGTAAATTATGTTTACTTCGGCATAAGCTTCGAGACGCTTCAACTAATGTTAAGCTACTTGCATACACAACGCTAATTAGACCTGAACTAGAATATGCTTGCGCTGTTTGGTACCCTCATACATCAAAGAATGTTGACTTATTAGAAAAGATCCAAAGGAGAGCTAATCGGTTTGTTTATTCAAAATTTCATCGCACAGATTCTGTTTCCGAGCTCATGCCTGACAACGGAATTCCAACCTTGCAGTCCAGAAGACAGTTTCTCCGCCTTAAATTATTGTATTAACTTTATCACCGCAAACTTGCTTTAGACTGTAGTTCTTTCTTGAAACCCTTTGCTACTCGCCGTACTCGTCATTCCCATTCTCTGTTCTTAGCCCCAACGTTCGCTTCCACCAATCTGTTTAAATTTTCCTTTTTTCCAGCACAATTAATAATTGCAACAATACACCCGAAAATTGTCTAAACTCTCTTGGTTCATTTGAAGCAAATGTTTAGTTCTGCCTTTGTAGTTGCCTATAGCGCTCACTGTTTTATACTTCAGTTCTTGTTTCTGCTCTTTGCTGCTTATTGTTTGTATTTGGTTTATACTGTTACCACATTATGCCCCTCCTGCTTGGGCCTACATGGCCTGCAGTATGTTCTTAAATATATAAATAAATAGAAACTAACCGACAACGCCACGTATTTCACATCAACGTTGTTTCGTGAAGCGTGTGCGGCCATGGTTGTCAGGCAGCAACAAACATCGTGCTATCAACCCCAGGCTAATGTGACAGGCTGCCGAAATCGAGACGTAAAGCCAATGCATGGGGCGTATGCCCGGCGACAACAGGACTGGGACGAGCACTTCAGCTCGATCTTCTTCGCGGTGCACACAAGCGTGAACCGGTGCACGGGCTTCACGCGTGCTTTCATGATGTTCCGAAGGGAGTTGAACACACCGACGGACTCGGTTCTGGCCAGGAGGTCGAGCGCAGTGCCCGCGAAAGGAAACAGATGCGGCTTACGCGCGGTCGTTGCGAGAGCGTTTGGCAGAAGACATCAAGGAAGCACACCGCAGCCGCGGTAAGGCCAGGGTCGACCAAAAGGTGGCCTATGACCGAGCTCATCGAGACGTGCCGCACCAAGTGGGCGACACTGTCTTGAAGCGTAACCACGCGCTGAGTGATGCTGGCTTGCTGTGCTGCCTGCGTAGATGCTCTACATAACAAGAATACATCGCTACAAAAATGCCCACGAACCAACTTGGTTTATTGTGCTGTGGGCACTCCGTTAGTAGTTGTCATTGTAAAGAAACAGTTTGAAGGTCCAGTAGCGTTTGTTCCGCCTGATAAAAACAATCAGTGGGCACAAGCTAAAAGTAGAACTTTAAGCGGACCGACATTTAGAGAATAAGGACACAGCAGGACAGCTTGGCACGGAACTGTGGCGCGAATTACTACATGCCAAAAGCCCAGGCAAAATACCATGAAACTCCAAAAGTGTGCTCGAAGCTCCTTTATCCTTTAATAGGCCTATCTGCTGACACCACCGCATTTGCTTCACTTTTGCTGCATCCTGAAATGCATTGGGGGCCCGAGCAACACTGAAGAAGAAGCTCTGAAAGCCAGGTAAGAAATACTACCGCTTTGATTTATGATCATTTTGATCATGATGCTGTACTGTGGTATATATCCTGGATACACGGACTTAACGTACACCCGGCGGGTTTTCTGCCATTCGCGGAGGGATCCATCTCACAAGGAGCCTTGCTATAAAAACAACCATCGTATTTTCCGCGATGACTAGGCCGTCTCAATCGAGCATTCGTTTGTTGCAATTGCGCATGTTTACACATGCCTTTATTCCACGATTACCAACAACCATCTATCTGTACTCGGCATGCTTCCGCTTTATCGCAGAAGTAGACAGCGGTCAGAGAAACAAGGCACGCTTGGCGATGCTCACACCAATAGACGCATGGCGTATTTGTGCGTGACTGTAGGCTATGTTTAGACTACCGACGCAAAAGCGATATTGTTATCTACGGACGTAAAAATACGGCGTATCATGCTGTTCGGTTGGTTGAGACGTAAAGTGACGTCATTCTTTAATGTTTTTACGACCGTTGCGCCAAAATTCTGAACCTGGCCTAAGAAATATTGCACACAAATACGAATTTCCTGAAACTTGCTTCGCAACATTATTTAACTATACATTGTTATGTGGATGGCGCAAGACTATTGTTTTAAAAGCCCGTGCCTTAGGTTCTTCCGTTGAATACAAAGCGGCCAATTATGGAATGCACTAGTTCCATGGTGTGATGTATGAGCGTTACTAAACAATTCAAAACTTGCAACGCTTACTATAACAACAAAAAATACCGTTTTTTCTTCCCTGAAATAGGATTTTTTGAAATTTTCATTTGAAATAGTGCCAGTCTCTTTCGAGACCAGAGCAGGCAGGCATACATAAAGAGACAGGGGCAATAACAATAGAGCAGGTGGTTATATAAGAATATACATGGATAATGCCAGCAAGAATACTCTGTAGATAACATAACAGTGATGAATATACTATATTTGTCCTTATTAAAAGGAAACACGCACGTTTTTTTTTGCACAGCCAGGTGTTTGGTCTCCGCAAAAAAAATTAAAGTTCGCGACTCATATTTCAACAAAATTTGGCAGAACAGATCTGGGAGATGTCCGCGTCGGAATGTAGACTTTATTTACATCCAACTAACATTTATCGAGTCTGCGTGTACAACAAGTTACACAAAATCACAAAAACCGGATAAATATATATTGTTATATAAATCACGAATAAAGAGGATTACCAACCAGGAATAGCACGCGCTGAGGAATACGAAGGCGTAAGGTGCTGTACACTGTGCAGATACTGCAGCGTAACGTCAACGCGAACTGGATGAGAAATTTATAATCTGTTGTTTTCCTCTAAAAGGCTACTCGTCCTGATTACTAATGAAAATTAAGATAATGAATCCGTCTTAGTGACAGACGGACTTAAGCGGCTCCCCTCTCTATTGGTGAGTGGTAAGAATGAATACTTAAAGGCATCCTTATGACAGGAATATTCTGCTAAATTGTGCGGGTGCTTTTGCTTGTTTGCCGGGTTCCCGAAAAGCGGATACACTCCTTTGCGTCGATTTTGTAATGAATGTGCAAGAGTCCGAACAGGTACTTTATTCACCCTTGCTTTGCTTTAAATTCATGCGTGGAAAGCCCGCAATCCGTTACCGCATTATATGGGAAGTCCGTACGCATATGCTTACTGCAAATAAATATGACGGCTTGCCTCTGAATCCCTTACAGTTCTTCAATGTTAGTGGCAGTATACGGTAACCATACGGTGCTGGCGTACGCTTCCCGTATGGCCTTATGTATGTGGTGCAAGTTAGGAGCTTAGTTATTTCCGGCGATAGCCACAAACATCTTCGACAATAAAACAGCTTGTGTAAGGCAGCAAAAATCTAATGTTTGAGATGTGCACGTCCCATTTTAGATCACATGTTAGAATTCCCAATAAAGGTTTGTGTTCATTCATTTGACCAGTTGCATGCCATTAACGTGGTAAGAGAAATTCAAGGGTTCTATTTTCTTTCTTGTTGGAATCAGCGAAAATACAATCATCAGCAAGAAAGTTTAATGTTACATGCACATTTTCCCCGCACGGGGCACCTTGAGTATTCATGGTGGCGGTGAGCAGCGACACCGCGGACCCCAAGCTCCCAAACATAAGCTGTGTCCAACCGTGGTGAGGTGTTTAAAGGCGAAGCGTAGAAGCCGTAAACGGTGGCCGTCGGAGCCGGGGTCAAGCTCCGGCCGATGGGCTCCCTGCCTGTCTATCAGACAAGGAGCTCCGGGACCTCTTTGACTACCAGGGTAAGGTCAAAGGAGAAAGTACCCCCGTCTCCCTGCTTTTATACTATGCCGTATGGTATTTTCAAATCACCTCCTTCCCCCCCCCCCCCAACCGTGATCAGCTCCCTAAAAGGGGCCGCACCTAAGTATTGTTTCCCCGATTGCCATTTTGACATTTCCCGAACCAGATCATTACTCTCGATTTCTTGTCATGGAGTCCCTTAATCCAACCCACCCTCTTGCAGCTCAGTCAGTCTTCTTGATCGCCAAGTATCTTGAAGCCATAATAGGAAAATCTTATAAGTGCAAAAAACAAAGGTCTGGTGAACTCTTAATCGAAATAAATGGCAAGCAGCAGTCTGCAAAGCTTCTAGCTCAGACTAGACTGGCTCATCTCGACATCAGGGTCACACCCCATCGGAGCCTCAACAGCTCGCAGGGTTTGATATCCGAGACAGATCTCCTGAACGAAACGGATGCGGATCTCCTTGCCGGCTTGAAGGATCAGGGCGTCATTGCCGTGAGACGCATCACTATCCGCAGAGACGACAGGGAGATTCCCACCAAGCACATTATCTTGACTTTTGACCACGCAGTTCTCCCACAACACATAAATGCAGGTTTTATTCGTTGCTCCATCCGTCCGTACATCCCGAACCCGCGGCGCTGTTTTAAGTGCCAGTGGTTTTGGGATGTCCGTGTCGGTTGTACTTGTCGGTTGGCGATGTTCGTGTCGGTTGTACTTGCCGTGTCCGTGTCAGCCACGGCAAGTACAAACTCTTGCCGTGGCCGAACGACGTGTGCGAAATGCGCGGCGCATGATCATCCAAGAGACAATTGTCCATCCCATACCCTGCCTTGTGTGAACTGCGGCGGGCGGCATGCAGCGTACTCCCGCAAGTGTGAAAAGTTCCAACTGGAAAAGAAGATAAGAAGATAATCAACATCAAGGTAACTGAGAACATCACCTTCCTAGAGGCGTTCGTGAAGGTAGCCCCTTTTGCTGTTGCCAGAAGCCTGTTGAGAGCACGAGCTCTTGCCTTCCGCCTGCAACCGTGGTACGCTGGGTTCATGCTCTTGGGCATTGGCTTGGATTTGATGGCTTCCAGCGATTCATCTGGCAGCTTGTCTCTGTTCTCAGTTTCGCCCTCCAGGCGATTTCCTGCAAGATGCGTCTACCCTCTTTTGTCTGGCTCAGCCTTTGTTTCTTATTGGCGAGATGGGCCTCAATGAGCTCGTCAACCGAGTTATGCACGCCAATTTCCAAGAGTTTGCATGTAGACGCGCTCATAGGAACTGTTCCCTTTGTTCAGGACGAGATAAGGTGTGACATACGTGATTCTGGTTGCCACAAAGGCTGGGATGAGCGTAAGTGTGTCCCTCTCCTTGAGTCCTCGGCTTCTTGACGCTACCCGTCGGAGGATATGAATGATTTGTTCCGACGTACGCTTTAGTTTTGCAATGGCTATAGATGCCCTGCTGTCGGCCTGGATGACTAATCCGAAAATATTTGTGCTGGGGCATGGGAAGATGTCTTACCCCTCTAGGCTGACTTTTGTGTCCTCTTTTTTTAGGCGCCCTTGGCAGGATGATTACCAGTGCTGACTTAGCTGGGGAGCATCTAAGGCCACACCCCTTGGCGTATTTGTGCACGATATCTGCGGCTGCTTGCAACAAGTCTTTGATGCATGTGCTGCTAGAAATCGACCAATACAAGATTTGCGTTCTAGAGGGAATCTCGGACTACCAAACGTGAATTTGGCGGCTTACGGTTAAGCATCGCTTTCCTATGCAATCTACTGGAACTCCAGTAGGAGACTTTAATCTAGCGGATGATGGTGGCATAATAACATATTTGGGGAACGAATTTTCAGACTTCTCATCGTTTTCTGCCAGGTCCCACACAAATGTTAACACGCTTTGTCTTCAATTTTAAAATATAGTTTTGCACGTGTAAACAGGTTTATTCCTTTACGACCCAGAAACAATTCATAGATTACATGATAAGCCTCATGCCAAACAAACTGTCTAAAAGTACGTATATCTTTAAAGAAAAATGGCGCAAATGCTTCCAATTGACTCATCTAAACTGACACGTGCAATAGGAAACTTCAAATACAAGTGAAAAGAAACAAAACAATTCCAGACAGCACAGGACCATTCGGACTGACTCAAGCCGGTGCAATTTGGCCAGTTATTTTCTGTGCGGCCTTTTTCCAGCAGACGTGTTCGACCCGTGTCCACATGTGGGCCTTTTGGCCGTATAAGACCGTACAACCATGGCTATCCAACAGCCAGTGTCCGTCGGCCAGTCGACAGGCTTACGCTCATACGGCCACATTCCAGACGTAGGGCTCCCGCCATCCTAAAGCCACCCGTTTATGGATAAATTACGGCCACCAGAGGACAGCCGAGATGTGGTAATCGGACTCCAGCCGGTGCAAAGCTGCCGGAAGTTCGGCCATGCTAGGTGCATTGAAGTTCAGCCACAGTACGTTAACTGTACTGAGGCCGATGAACGCCCAGTGCATGCAGCGCAAGCGGATGACTCAGTCGCGCTCTGCAGCAGCACAAACCAGCCATTTTGGGTTCACTGCACCCACATCAAAGTAAGTCCGGGCACCACCACCAGCCGTCCCGCCTTCAGCGCAGCCTTGCCTAATTATCAGTGTGAGTTGACCGCAAATTCATTTATCAAGCACTGTTCACAAATGGTCGTTCCTCTAATTGCTGTGTCGCTTTTGCTGCCGGATGCAGAATATATTAATTTCTTTGCTGAGCTGGAATCGTTGTATTGTCCATGTCCTTATATCTTCTGTGGGGCGGCTTACCTCTAATAAACGGGGAAGGGATGGGGCGGTGGAAGGCGGATACTTTAGTTGGTCGAATTTCACACAGATGAAAGTCCCTCTTTTAGCCAATTTTTTTAGGACAATCTTCCTGAAGACTTCCATGCTCCGTATAAATCAACTATTGTTAGAACTATTGCTTGACCAGTTTAGTTGTATACAAAACCGGCGCGAATGCCTTTACAAGGCGTTTTGGTACTTCACAAAGCACTCAAGAAGATTCCATATAAATGCCTTCACAAAAAAGTATGTATGTTTTTTTCAAAGGAATTTTCTATGCGATCAACATTTCTGATGATCTTTCGTAGGGCTGATCCTAGGAGATATCGAACAAGTAGTTTCATTTTCAATTTATTTTTCATGTTCTTTTCTTGAGTTACGTGCCCAACACTTATAGTCCAAAAGAACTTAATTTTTCTCTAATGTAGTATATCATTAACAAATTGTAGACCCGTCGCGGATGACGCTCTGGTTCTGGCGGCTGCTATTGTATCCCTCTGTGTTCACGCAAGCAAAGGCGCAAGACTGGACTGTCATAATTTGTTTCAAACGAATGACATAGCAATGGTAGAAAAATAGAGCGAGACTTGGGCGACGACACAAAAGAAGAACAATTGGTGAAGCGCGCTTTAGGGCTCATCCCGTCGTTCTTCTTTTGTGTCGTTGCCCAAGGCGCGCTCTATTATGTGCGAATGCACTTTATAAGCGACCCTGAATTCCGTTGACCACCGTCCGTCCACATAGCAACAGCTGCAGGTGCGCGCGCCCCTCGTCTTCCTTGGCAACGGGGGGAGATGGCACATACCCACGTGGGAGATTGGCCAGGAATCTCCTCGTCTTCCTTGGCAACGGGGGGAGATGGGCGCGCGCTGCCTGGCCGCTGACATGGCACATACCCACGTGGGGGATTGGCAAGGAATCGGGCGTGAGAAGGGCTAATGCACCCGCTTAAAGGAGTACTGACACGAATTTTCAAAGCTGAGATCCGCTCTAGCAATCAAGTACAACGACAACACAAATAGGTGTCTGTGCATGGCACATACCCACGTGGGGGATTGGCCAGCAATCGGGCGTGAGAAGGGCTAATGCACCCGCATAAAGGAGTACTGACACGAAATTTCAAAGCTGAGATCCGCTCTAGCAATCAAGTACAACGACAACACAAATAGGTGTCTGTGAATAAATGCATCTTTCTTTCTTTGTAGTTGTGTGTGTGTGTGATCTCTCTTTCGCGAACATTACCGAACCGCGCAAATTCAACTCGTGCATTCGCACTTTCACATTCTTCCCCTCGGGGAAATGCGGGGAATTTTTTTCAATCAATTGCACCAACATGACAATCAGGTGTGTTTAATAGCAACGGTAGTATGCGTACAGCCAACCTTGCTTACTGAAACAAATAAAACCGAACAAATATTTCATTTATCGAGTTTGAATGCGTAAAGCTCTTAATCCTTCGGGTGCGAACTTGCGGCTCGTCCCTGTGTATACACACCTTCCTCCAGCTTTTTACGCTAACGTGGCATTCATTACACGCCCTTTGCGAAAAGCACCAGCCATGCTTTGCACTCTAACTATTCCAGTAACCATGTTTTCGCACTTGCAGCAGCCTCAATGGCTTCGTCTTAGTCCTTTTTTGTTACCGCAACTCACCCTCAGGGAAAACAATTTCTGTGACCTGCTATTCCCATTTGCTAAAGGATGCCCACAAAGAGGCACTTTTCAATGGGTCTCTATATTATTTATTTATTTATTCAGTTTATTTTATCATTTATTTATTTGCTTGATATCAGCTTTGCATTTGGAGGCATTACAGTAGGAAAATACATAATACACTAAGCACCAAATTCGACACTAAATAACAAAAAAAGTCTACAAAGCACGGTGAAAATCGTCATTATAAACAAAAGATACAATCATACGCGGAAGGAAAATACACTGTCGTATTGGTCTAAGATAAAATGAATCGCGCAATCCGTCAGCTTTAAAGGAAAATTAGTAATTTGCTTTAAGATTGCGGTTCCACCTTGGGATATGTAGACTGGCGCTTGGATAAACTTCTACCCTTCGATTCCAGTTTTCGAATGATAGATATTACGACAAAATTTCAATCTGAGGCTTCGTCTTTGATATTTCTCGTCTTACCATTCAAGATTACTTTTACTTTTCCTCATGCTAAGTTGACAGTGCCAATACCTAATACGAACCGCACTGCCCTATTCTGTGTAATTTTGAGCATACAAAGCAGCTCTTTGGTTTAGTGATACCAGCAAACACATGCGTACTCTAACTCTGAGCACTTATAAGTGAAGTACGGTTGTTATTGTGGACGTTCGCTGAAATGTTGCCTCCGAAAGCACAAAACACGTGCAGCCGTAACTTTTATGTTGTGAACGTGTCTATTTCACCTAGTAACGAGTGGTTACTCGTTAAATAAAGTCCGTGTGATTTATATTCCCCGGCAGTTCTAAGAGCAGCGTAATTTACAGTATACGTATGCAATTGCAATGAAAGTTTTCTTGTAAAGGTGACGTTACCCACTTTTTAAAATTTAACCACTTTTCTGAATCAGCACACCAGGATGTTATTAAATTCGAATCATGCTGCAGGTATTCGGAATCTCGTTCATTCTGTTTAGTCCTGTAGACTACAGAGATGGCACTCGCGAACAATTTGAACGAAGATTTGAAGCCAATACTTGGGCCCACAGCTGAGCCGTGAGGAATTCCTGAAGTAAGGGAAACATTTCCGGAACAACAACCATAGAGAGCGACCGACTGCAGTCATAGAGAGAGAGAGATACTGGGCTATCCATACAATAACCGGTTCGTTCAGTTTATGGCCCTCAATGTACTAACGCGAAGGTCATATGAAACACCGTCAAACGCTTTCTTGCAGCCCAAGAAAATACAGCCAACTACTTTAAGCTTATCTATTGCTAGAGCCAAATCATGCGCGAACTCAACAAGCTGCGTTGAGTAAGAAAAGCCTGACGAAATCCGTGTGTGCAAGGATCTTGGCGATTATGTTTAACCAAAGAGTCATATCCCAAGTGTAGCTAAGCTCACCTTCAAACACCGCAAATAAATTAAAATCCAGATGATGATGATGAAGTTTGGACTTTTGTGGCGCAAGGCCGACTGAGGGCAAAGAGCGCCAAAGAAAGGCTAGTTAATTTAAGTGACATGAATGTAAAAGTAATTCATTTCAGTAAAAATAAACAATGTAAAACCCAAGGTAATGAAGATGACTGGTGTAAAGAGCCAGGTTGTGATGATGCTGGGTAAGAGATGAGATGTTAAAACTTGACGTCAGTGAGAAACTTAAAAACACGCTTGATGGAAAACATGGGCTCATGCCCTAAAAAGTACGATGGGTGAAACGGGATGTGTTGTCTGTATAGTTGTGGAAAGGGTTTGCGTGGTGTTGTGTCAAGTGCCCTGCATTGAATGAGTATGTGTATTACGAATAGGCCCTCTCCCCACCCACTGCACATGGGTCTTGGAGATCCAGTGAGCAGGTGGGAGTGTGTTACATGTGTGTGGCCTATCCGTAACCTTGCTAGGGTCACTTCGGGGTGTCTGTTGTGTGAGTCAGTTGTGTATCATCCCGAGTGTGGCTTTATTACATGTAGCTTGTTGTCTGACTGTTCACTCCAGTGAGTTTGCCATGTTTTACGTAGGTGTTGTCTGTTGATTGGCTTTATGTCACTGTAGGGTATTGTTGCTATGTCTAGAGTGTTTCTGAGTGCAGCAGCAGTGGCTGTTTCATCAGCCAACTCATTGCCCGCGATCCCAGCGTGGCCTGGAACCCAGCAGACGGTTACATTCAGATTTTAGGCATACGCCGACATTAAAGATTTAAATACCAGATTGACAACGTAATTTTCGCAAGACTTTTGGGATGATAATGTACGCACGACGCTTAGTGAATCTGTGAAAATGATGGAGTTTGCGATATTATGTTCGTTGATGTAATTAAAAACAAGGAGTATACCATATGCTTCCGCCGTAAAAATGCTGGAATTCACATTCATGGTTTTACAAGCACTAAAATTGGGTCCGTGTGCACCACAAGACACCACAGTGGACGTTTTTGAAGCATCAGTGAAAAATTCTGTTGCCCCATGTTTCGCCTGGAGATACATGAATTGCTGCAAAATGCAATTTGTGGGCACCATGTATTTCTTACATTGATTAAAAGACAAATCACATAACACAGAGTGAAGATGCTATGGGGGTACAGAATTAATGACAGATGTTTTGAAGGTGTAGGTATCTAAAAACGAGACAGAAAGTTGAGACGCCTCCTCCCTCGCCTTGAGCGAGAAAGGCACAGAAATAGATGGATGATTTAAAAACAGTTGGGATGTAGATGTATCGTCGTTCATTATAGATTTAATAAGATGGTGAGACATTGATAAAACTTTAAAAGCATATAGTAAATCGACATACTCGCGCTGGTACCCTAGGCACCATTTCTCACACTCGACATACAAACTTTGCACAGGGCTAGTCCGCAAAGCACCAGACGCAAGTAGAAGGCCCAAGTGCTGCACTGGGTCGAGCATTTTTAAAGCTTTTTCTCTTCCTGAACCATATACAACACTCCCATAGTCAAACCGCGAGCCTACCTGGCTGGTAAACACCCCCAGCAGAAGTTGTTTGTCAGCACCATACGAGTGATGCGACAAAACCTCGGGAATATTCACTGTTTTAAGACATTTTTGTTTTAGCTCCTTCATATGAGGGATAAAGGAAAGTTTTTCATCAAGGTATATACCGAAAAACTTTTGTTCTTTTTTCACCGGAATCGAGACACCATTCAGTTTGATGTCTTGATCTGGCCTGATCCCACGTCTTTTGGAAAACACAAGTGCTTTTGACTGGGTTCAGCTTAAAAGCGTTCTGATCAGACCAGCCTGCTAGTTTGTTGACACCAAGCTGGACTTGGTGTTCGCAGATTGACATATTGCAGAATTTAAAAGATATTTGCACATCATCGGCATACATCGTACAGGAAATGGTTCGTGACAACGCCTTTCGAAGTGAGTTCATCTTGACAATGAACAATGTGCCGCTTGAAACGCCGCCTTGAGGCACGCCGTTTTCCTGCTCGAAAAGATTTGAAAGGGCAGTGCCAACTCTCGAATGAAAGGTTCGCTCCGCCAGGTAGCTATAAAGAGTATCAAACACATTGCCCGATACACCGAAGGCGTTTAGGTCACAAAGTATCCCGTATCACAAAGCGGTATCGCAGGCTTTCTCAAAATCAAAAAAGACCGTAGCACAAAACTGTTTATGGACAAACGCATCCTTGATATACGACTCAAGGGCGACGAGTTGGTCGTTTGTGGATCGCCCCACCCTGAAGCCGGCCTGGCAGCTCTCGCGAACACCATTCAACTCTAAGAAGTACACGAGTCTCCTGTTGATCATCTTCTCGAGAAGGTTGCCCAGGAAGCTCGTGAGGGCGATGGGTCGATAACTGGCGGAAGAAAAAGGTTCCTTACCCTGCTTCAGGAACGCCACTACAATAGCCTCCCTCGAAGATTTTGGGATGTGCCCCGAAAGCTATATGTAGTTGTATAGGTGTAGGAGTGTTTCAAGAGTGTCTGGTTGTAGGTGTTGTATTATGGCGTATGTAATCTCATCTGCGCCTGGAGCTGAAGGTACACATGTTCTCAGGGCAGCCCTCAACTCATAGAGTGTAAATTAAGAATTGTAACCAGATTTTGTCCTGTTATTTTCATGTAGGGACTTCTTTTTACAAGTATTTTTGTTTTAGGAAAGTGTTTGTGTAGTGTGGCGAGCTGGAAACGTGTTGGAAGTGTTGTGCAAGAGTGTTAGCCTGGTCTTCGAGTGTGTCCCCTGTTGCACTGACCAGGGGCAGGCTATGTGTATGTTGTCCTTTAAGTTTGCGTATTCTTGTCCATACCTTGTGTGCGTCTCTGTATGAGTTAACGGATGTAAGGAAGGTGCGCCACCTCTCTTTTCCTCACGGCGCACACATTTTCTTAACGCCTTGGCCCGTTTGAACAACAAAAGATTACCCGACGTGGGGTACCGACAGAGGATACCCCACGCCTTGTTCTGGGCCTCTCGCGCCCGCCTACAGTCCTCATTCCACCACGGCCTCAGCTGTTTGCGCGGGGCACCAGAGGCGTGGGGAATGGGCTTCTCGGCGGCGTCGAGGATGTGCGCCGTGAAGAGTTGGGTAGCTTCTTCAAAGTGTAGGTGTCCAATAGATGTGTGGTGTAGTTTGAATATATTTGTAAATGTACTCCAGTTTGCTCTATCTTCATTGAACCTGTTATGGGAAGGTGAACTGTTCGGGCCTTTACCTATGTATGTTAATGTGGTTGGGAAGTGGTCACTACCATATGGGTTAGTGCCAACATCCCATTCAAGAGATGGAAAGAGTACTGCTGAGCCAATAGCCAAGTCGAGGTGTGAATAAGTGTTGTGTCCTATATTATGGTATGTAGGCTTGTTTTTATTGAATAGGCGTGCTCCCAATGATTTTAGATATTTTTCGATAAGGCGACCTCGGGCATCTGTGCGAGCAGAGCCCCAAATAGAGTTATGTGCATTGAGGTCGCTTAAAAGAATGAAAGGTGTGGGTAGCTGATCTAAAAAGCCCTCGAAATCCGAGCTCGAGAGCTGGAAATTAGGAGGGATGTAAACTGAGCATAGTGTTATTAGCCTATTGAAAATTATGGTATGAATGGCAAAAGCCTCAAGTACGGTCTGTCTGGATTGAATGACACGCCAAGGACTTTCTGGCAATGGTGGCCACACCCCCGGAAGATGTACTACCACCATCCCTGTCCTTCCTAAGTACCAGGTAACTATTCAAAAAGTTTGTATGTTTGGAATTTAAATGTGTTTCTTGTATACACATGACACTTGGCTTATTGGAGTGCAGTATCTCGTACACATCGTCAAGATTTTTAAGAAGGCCTCTACAGTTCTATTGAATTATGTTTTCTCTTCCCATTATTTAGTGTGAGAGCTACTGGAGTGTGTATGTTTTCTTGACCGGCCAACCTACGGCTGTTCTACGGAATGCTCGGCCATCAGGAACAAACTGGCCAGCGTTGAACATAAGATAAACGGTTTGAATACGGCCACCATCCTCTGCGCACATTTTCGGCTGCCAATGTCCTTAAGTTGGTCAGCTTTCGCTTGTTAGCCGTCAATACGGTTTCCCCTCGGTGAAAGTTACTAAGAGGTTATCTGGCGGGTCAACCATCGGCGATGAACGGCACTTGCTCCAGCAACGTTCAATCAAAGGACAGGGGGCAGGTTTCCCTCCGCAGAGTACTCGCTCGTTGCTTGAAAGCGGGTTTACAAAAGATGATCAGCTTGTGCACGGCCACCAGGCGACCGCTATGTTTCCTCTTGCAGGGGAGCACGTGATGAATGGCTGTTGTCCAGTTATAGAGTACTCGTGTTTCGTAGGCAGCCGTTGTTCAAAAGTTGTTTTGGAAACGTACGTTATCCGGTCCGCTTATAAATCTGCACGCTCCTGCTCTTCGAAAAGTTAACGGCTAATGTCTGTCGCAGGTCTAGCACCGCCCGTGCCCAATCACCGGAATTCCGAAGGTCATGCGGGGACACGCGCCCAGCCACCGAACAGTGTGCTGTGTATCCAAGCAGCACAGAAAACGTGGCCAACCTTTGGCTTATTTTTGGCCGATGCTTGGCCTGTTTGGCCATTGCGAAATCTTGGACTGACAGAGAACTTATGTTCTTTGGCATGCATTTGGTCATGGAATACTTGTTGTCTGTTCGGCCAGTTTAGGTATTTACACCAAAGGCAAGCGCCTGGCCACAGAGATTGTTTTTTCATTGGTCACCATATGTCCGACGACGTACAGCACGCGTCCGGCCACAGATTACTTGTTTCCTTTTTGGCCAGGTTAGGTCGGAAGACGAACTGCAAGCGTCTGGCCACGGAGTACACACTTTCTCTGTGGCCACCATACGTCTGATGACGAACAAAAAGCGTCTGGCCACACAGTAATCGTTTCCCAATTGGCCAGCGGAAGGTGGAACACGAACGGCAACAGTCTGGCCACGAATTACTTCTTTCCTGTTTGGCCAACAAACGTCCGAAGACGAACAAAAAGCATCTGGCCGCGGACTACTCGTTTTCTCTGCGGTTACCCATGTAGAAAACATCTCCGGACAGAGAATTGCGTGTTTGTACGTGACGACCTCTAGAAGGAGGGGTCGCAGTGGGCGGGAAATACAATGGTGTGGGGGAACGAGCCACTTGTCCGCGGGACTCTATGGCATGCAGTAGCATGTTATGTAGCTCCGCGTGTGCCTGGCGGTGGCAGTGACATCTACCACGAATCTCCTTTTCCGTGAGTCAGCTAATGATGACCATTAGAGGCACAAAGATCTCTCCTTTAGTTTATAAGCTCTGATAAAGCAGGTACGGCTGCTGACATGAGACTTGCTTTAACCTAAATATTAGTGTGTGGAATGCTAAATTCTACTTCAAACATTTTCTTCGCGCCGAAGCTGGCTTAAACAAAAAGGCACACCTAAATGCTACATTGACACCACACGAGGATATTAAGTTAACATCGCAAAGACGAATCTACCGCATTTGAACGCTTCCTTCACGATTTTGACTGCCGCCATTTTTGCGCAGGCGAGGTGATCAATCTGTCTTCAAAATTAATTATTACGCGAGCATTATGAAGTTACTTCCGTACAATTTCCTTGTGAGGCTATCAGTTGGCCAAGTACTTCAGTAGTATATTCGATATTGTCAGTGACAAGCCATCCATAAAGTGAACGACACACCAATGGAGGTTACTGGTGACACTGCTGATGGAAGAACCGGCATGAGGTGGTGTCTTGCCTAAACACAAAAATGTTTGCCCCTACGCCTCCGTCACTCCCATCCGGTTTCTCCCCCGTGCGCTCTACTCTTTCATCGGTCGCTTCCTATTTTTTG
Source organism: Haemaphysalis longicornis (assembly GCF_048455015.1). NCBI lineage: Eukaryota > Metazoa > Arthropoda > Arachnida > Ixodida > Ixodidae > Haemaphysalis > Haemaphysalis longicornis. Next base: position 171,244,463 of record NW_027526445.1, read on the forward strand.
CGACCATTTCGGGCCTAGCGGACCTTTGTGGTTACTAAAACGCTTTTGAGCTACTTCTATGGATTTTTCCTCACTTGAAAGATAGAAAAAAGAAGCATCGGTTCTGTGCGGTACTATATGCTTGTTTAAAAACTTAGGGGATGAAGCCAAGGAGTACTGTCACCCGTCGCGATGGGTCGGTGGCTAAGGCGTTGCGTTGCTGAGCACGATGTCGCGGGTTCGATTCCTGGCCGCGGTGGCAGCTTTTCTGATGGGGGTGAAAAGAAAAAAATGCCAGTGTGTACGAGATTTCGGGGCACGTTAAAGATCCCCAGGTGGTCGAACTTAATCCGGAGCCCTCCACTACGGCGCGCCTCGTCGCCTGCGTTGCGTCGGTGCGTTAAACCCTACAATCAATCAATCGAAAGTCTACTGTCTGCTCAAACGTCGGGCTGAGTGTAACTGAGGGAAGAGGAGTTGTAGGAGAGGGAGAACGAGGGCCATAAGCAAAAAGTAATACGTTTGAAATACCCACGAGTATGCTTGAAGTGCACTTCAAATATGCTTTGCATTTGTACATGTATTTCAAGTGCATTAAAAATGGCATTTTCGCAAGTTTCACTAAATATTGAAAATACACTATTAAAAATGCGGAAAAAATACAGTGCCTTTAGGTACCCTTCAAACAGATTAATAATGCACTGAACCTCAAGAATGCGTGCTTAAGGCATTCAGAATATATTGAAAATGTACTTCTACCCCCCAACAATCACAGTGTAAATGCACTGTAAATATAATAATACGCTTACCTAACTACATTAAGAGCAGCCCTCTGAGTATACTTTAAAAGTGTGCTGAAGCATAGAAATATATTCCTAATATATTCTAAATATATTTTTTAATGCATTTTACGTTTGTGAAACAAACATGGTAGAGAAACACTCTCAATGCAGGAAAAATAATAATTGAAAATATATTTTAAAGGTATTAAAAAAGCTTCGCCGAAATACATTTCGAGTACACTACAAGGGCTGCTTCAGTTGCTGCATCGTAAGATTCAGGTAAAGCATATCTTAAATGCCGGATAAAATACATCTCAAATGTATAAACGTTCACTTACTGCGCTGTCTAAGGCTGGCATACGTATAGGCTCTCCGTATTAGAGAGAAACTCGGCGTACAAATATGTAAGCGGCGGTGTACCAACCCAATCGGCAAAGCAAAAATATCTCATTCAACGAGTATATATATGTATGAAAACACTTGCACCTTTCCAGCGTTGTTACGGCGGTATCGCTGTGGACGCTTTGAAAATTTTCTTTTTCCGAAAAATATTGGCCTTAGATGGAGAACGCTGGCTATGCTTGCGAGGGCGAGCAGCTCGGCGCCTCTCACTGGCGCTCACTACCTTCTCCCCTGTGCCCGGTACCTGCGATGAGCGGCGCACCCCTCTTTCACGTTTTGTCTGCATTCGCTGCGTTTCTTTTTCCTGTCTTGTGGTGTTACAAGTTTTTGGACTCCTCAATGCGCGGTCGTCGTGAGGAGGCCCTCTCTGCTTGGACGTCGCGTTGCAGCGGCGTTTTTATAAGGATTGCGTCTAGCGAAGGTAAGCACAATTTTCCAGCTATTTGCGCGTATGGTGAAGCACAACAATTAGTCGATGTACGTTTGCCTTGCAATCAAAGAGTGTTAACGCCTTTTATGAAATCCGCACGGGGTTGTTAAGCTTACCTCCTCCGCGAGCAAGATTTCCTACCGTAACTATTCCGCGCAAGGGAATGTACTCACAAATCAACGACAGCAAGAAGACGTAAAAAAAGGATTTTAGGGCTACCCTTTCTGCGCCTAATTTTTAGCTCGAATTTTGCTGAGTGGCCGGGGGACTGTTGCTACGAGTTTTTCTGTAGATAGAGTTATCCCATTGTGAGCTTATTTAGGACTAAAACTTGCAGTAAACACATAATAGCCAGGAACGTTTTAAACACAGCCTGTTCACCGAAAGTCCGCCGCCCATGTTTACGCGTTTGAGAAATTTGCGAAGTGTATTCATGCTGAGCATGAGGTTATGGATTTGATTCCCGGCCGCAGCGGCCGCTTTTCTGATGGAGGCGAAAAGCAAAAACGCCCGTGTGTACGAGATTTCGACGCACGTTGAAGACCACCAGGTGGTCGAAATTAATCCGGAGCCCTCCACTACGGCGCGGCTCATCCACTGTGTAGCGCCGGCGCGTTAACCCCTACAAACAGAGTGTGGGAGGGGAAGAGGTTCTCCGCCTGCACTGCAAAAGTATCGCACCCTACAAACAATCAAATGAGTGTATTCAGGGACGCAGCTTTTTTTTCTGTTCGCAGCAGCCGCTCACAGCTGCGCATGTTCACAGAAGCCGCAGTACGGGGAAGGAACCCAGTTTGTGGCATACATGCATCCGACTAATGCGCATGCCCGGGTCATACGGCGAGAAGCCGAGTAGCCTTCGCGATTTTTGTCTGTCGCACGTCGCCATTCTGTAAAGTAAAGCCATGAAAGAGTTTATGCCGTATGTTTGGAAGTGACCAAATGTGTTAAAAGCCACCCACGTATTCTTCGGTGCAATTGGCTGTAGCGACACTAAGTGCTTCATGCCCAGGGACTTAAAGGGACACTGAAGTGATATGTAAACATTGCGGGATTACTTGCGCAAATTGTAGTCCGGAGTCCCCAGGCAATGTTTCGACCACCCTGGGCGCGTTTACGCGATTTTATTTAGTAGAAAAATTAATTCGAAAATGCTGTCCTCCTCTCCTCCTCTCGCCCATTTTCTGCGGCGTTTTCGTGTGACGTCAGGAGGGGATAAGCTGGCAATTGGCTGCGCCACTGCACGGCTCCCCAGCCTTCAGACAGAGTCATTCGGCCCAGTGTTTCGTCCGCCGGCCGCCGACGGGTCGTCGCAATTCGCTCAGTTGAAACGAAGCCAGGACACGTTTGTGAATGGTAGAATTTGCCTTTCTTTACTTGGTTAGTTTGTACACTGTATCTAACTCCAAGTCAAGGTCGCTTCACACAAGCGCTGCACAAGCGCACATGCGACGCTTCGCTGACTGGCATGCCAGTAGGAAAATAGAAGGCCTCTTGAAGGCGGGAGAAGAGTCAGCGAAGTCAATATAGGTACTAAGGAAATAAAATCAACTGATATTTTCACCGTACAGCGTAAAACTAGGGTGCGTTAAGCACTTCTTTGCGCTGGGCGAACAAGCAGAGCGGTCAGCAGCACGACTCCGCGAACGCTTTTCCGTCTACAAAATACAATTGCTAGACGTGATGTATTGTGGAAACTCGGGCGACGCTTACTGCACGAGCGCAATACAGCAAATACTCACCTAAGCTGCTTGAAATGCCAAAACTAAATAAAAGTGTAAACTGGTTGTGCAATATATACCCTATATTACCCATGCCAGCGGAGCGCGCTCCGTGGCCGATTAATAAAAAAAAAATGCTCCGTGGCCGAGTGGTCTGGGTTGCTAGGTATGCCACCGCAAGTATTTTGCAAGTCACGAGTTCAAATCCCCGCGAGTACGTGGTTTTTTTTTGTAAGTTAACTTTTTCGTTTTCCGCCGATGTTTTCGATATTGAGTTCACCGTTTTTTGTGCCGCAACGTTCATGGCTCCACGAACTAGTTCACAAAACGCGCGCAGGCTGGCACTGGCGCGCTAGCGAGTTCTCGTTGGCGTGCTGTTGCCATAAGCACCGACTGCTTGCAGGCAGTGGGCACAGGCCAGAATGAACAGACCCTTGGCCTGGTGCGAACACGCTTTTTACGACACAGGCATGAGGGAGGAAAGCTCCAAATATGGGGGAAAAGCGCATGACATTTGGGCGTCTGCGGGTACGCGGAGGGCGTTCCTGCACGGCGTAGGTTTCGGCTAGTGAATGCTACGATTCCGATCCGTCCTAGGAGGCTTATCTTTATGCATTTTTACAGCTGACAACATGGCAGAAGCGCGGTACGATAATTACTGAGTTATTGAGAATGCCCATCCAACAACGCCAACGGTTGTGTTTTACAGAACCGAAACCGAAACCGAAACTTGTTTGGTTGCTCACCTTGGGCATCGTCCAATCACGGTGTCCGCTCCTCCTAACGTCACAGCTTTAGTTGGTGCGGCCGCCGCAAACCGCGCATAGTAGTTTTTCTTCTTTCGCGCTTTGTAAAATAATTACCGATTTCTCAACCGAATAAACGATGAAAAGTGTGCTAATTTGAGCCCGTCTAAGCAGTGCAAGCAAAAACGGGAGCTTGACAAATTCACTTCAGTGTCCCTTTAAAATGATTTGTCTATCTAAGACAAACTGTATGAGAGTCGCCGCTAAGTTAGAATGAGTTTCCGTTCGCAGAACCAAGAACCACCAAAGGAAGGATGGAGAAGGAAGGGGGGCTGCGAGGGGTGCAACCAGTTCCCCGCACGAGACCCCTCGGTTTGCAGAACGGGTCCCCCGGCCGGGTTCGTCTCTTTTTGTGCCTTTGATCGCACCCCCAAAACTTCGTTGAACTTCAGGACGTTCCACCCTTCCTCTTTTGTGTATTACGAGTTTCTTGAAGGAGTCTCGAGTATTTATGAAGCCACTACTTTTAAATGCGGAGCATTTCTTAGGCTCGCGATGTCACTCGTTGATGTTGTCGGCGCCGTCCACACGCTCACTGCGCATGCGCGTCGCCTCGAGGCGCATGTGTGCGTCTCTCCCCCGTACCCTCCTCGCTCTCAACAACAGGTGAGGCGGTGCGGGAGGAGCGCGTGTACCCCGTGCGCTCCGTCGCTCTCAACAACAGCTGCGGCGGTGCGGGGGGGAGCGCGTCTGTGCGCGCATGCGTCATAGCTACCCGTGCGCTGCGTCGCGCTCAACAGTAACGGCGGCAGAGCGTGTACACGTGATAACGGCGTGGTGGGTGCGTGGAAAGTTCGCGCGCTTGTGTACGGAGGTGTGCGCATGCGCGTCTCTCCCCCGCACTCCTCTCCCTCGAACGCGGGCGGTTTGTATATAAGCGGCGGAGCGCGCGCTCGGAATTCAGTCAAGGGCGTCTTTGCTTGACTTTCGCTTGACTTGACGCTTTGCTTGACGGCACCAAGCAATAAAGACAGACTTTTTTACACTCCTTGTCTTCGCTTCTCCTTCATTCAATAAATAAGAATAATAAAAACAAAATAACAATTAAGCATTCCCAAAACCATACCCAAGGACGCAACAATCACGCGATACCCCCACCACTCTGCGACGCATTTACTCGAGTTCCCCCCGTGGGAAGATGCCGGCGGGTTTTTTTTTTTTGCTTGATGGTCCCTGACGCTAACAGGTGTTTATCTTTTTTTTGTATGTTAACGACACGAGCATTTACAATTATTTTCCGCGTTGCACCATATTAAATGATTACGTTATCTGTGTACAGCCAAAAGTATAAAATTACCGGTGATGTGTGGCGGAGACCAAGAAAATTACATATGTGTGTAAGCAAAAATACACTTTTCTTACTTTGCTTGTTTTAATCGCTTCGGTTAGGTGCCTACCATATCAGATCTTGTAATTTTAAGGATGGCTTAAAGTTATCTTTTTTTGCGAAATAAACTTACTTTGCCATTCCTTTGAAGAAATTGTTGAGTGCTTACGCCAATCTACTGACTTTTATGTAAGCTTTCCATTGCAATCCTGCCCATGCATTTTTATACTGTTTCGCTGGGCACTATTTTTTAACACGTAATCTCCGAAGAAGTTGACGCCGAAATACAGAACACATACCAATAATTATAGTTAATAAGATTACTATTTATCTTATTTTATTAGCGTCCTGTGAGGTCACAGACCAGTTTTGTCCAAGTTAGTTAAAAAACTAGAATGGCAACCATTTCAAGTTAACTCAAGCGCCTAAGAAAGAGAAGCAGCGTAACGCTACGAACTCTGTTGCATGTTTGGTAACGCTGTTAGCTGTGTCTTTTTGTACTAATTTTCGTTAATTTTTATGCCTAGACAATCTCCATACATGAGCCTCCCCCCCAACCACCATCCTTTCTTTATAATGGTATTGAAGGTCCAATGTCGCTGCCGCATGACGACATAAACTTTGCTTAACATTACATACATTGCCTTACGTCCTTCCAAGAGACATTGTTTTCATGACGGTTTTCTTTTCTTTGAAGGGGAAACTAAAAAATCTTTGCTCACAAAGAACGTTGCTACGGCTAGAGAAAAGGCTAGATTGATTTGACATTTATTTGCCTCTAAAAAAGAAGTGTTGCCCTAGTATTTTCCCCGTTTTCTTTTCACTGCAGGTGCTGGTAAAATTTCCCGCGTGGAGAATCCGAAGTACGAGGGCTCTGATGCACAACGTTGCAACTGCGCTGGCTGCAGAGGTGGCTGAAAGACATTTATTCCTGCTGCTTAGTAATGACGAAATTGGCCACTTTGCTGAGGTGTACAATAAACAACTTTCAAACAGCCAATCTGTGCACTTACATGCTGTTCTTTTCAGTCATTTGCTCGCCCACAATCAGAGCATGGCCGGTTTACATTTTCACAATGGAGCATATCTTGAGGCTAGAGCCTATTAAACTTTTTGAAACCACAAGATGAAATTTTCTAGTTGAACGTTAACAATTCTCCCTAAGACACATTGCAAGGCATCTCTTCATCTATTCATGGTTTTATTTACTATACACTAGTAACACATTTTGAGTATATTTGAAGCAGTATTTTCTTTGCATATTAAATGCATTACTAATGCATTTTGGACGCATTTAAAATGACATTTTCTGAGCATTTTTTACTCGATTAAAATTCATTAAATATATATTTTCAATGTTAATCCAAGGTTAACGGCCTGCTGTAGGGCATGCATGTCAGCAGCCTCGGGCGGGCTTCCTCTGGCCTGCAGAGAATAATCTGAATCAGGCCAGAGGTAGGCCATACATAATTGGCCAATGGTAGGCCATACACGCTCGGCCAATGGTAGGCCATACATGCTTGGCCAATGGTAGGCATATATGCGTGGCCAATAGTAGGCCATACTTCTTTGGCCAATGGTCGGTCAGCCAATGGTATTAGCGGCCATAGTAGATTGGCCAATGAATGACAGCCAAGTCCCAGCCTTACATGGCCAAGGACCATTTTGGACTAAGGGCCAAACACTTTGGCTGAAGATTGGCTGGGAGGAAAAGGGCTGGCCAATGTTCTTTGGGCAAAGATTGGCCGCACATGCTCGTGCTGCCTTGGTATACATGTGCAGTCATAGACAAATGAACGAGGACACAAAAATATTAACCGAATACGCTAAATCAAAGATAATGGATAGTGAAGACAAAATAATGGCTTGCTAGTGGTATATTTGGAAAGGTACATTTTCAGTCTTGTGTTGTAACATGTGTTCGCGCATTGTGGATATCTTGCTTGTCACTTTGGAAACACGTGAGGCTAAGGGTAAGCGGAAATGCTGCTGCAAACGATCGATGAACGGCGGCGTTTTCCCGTGCCCGGAGAAAGAAAGTTCGGTAAGTTCATTTTGCTGGCCATTTTTTTTGCGCGACTAAGGTTCGATGCAGAAACGTGTTACGGCTTGATTTCCCGCTTCCGCTTCAGTCTCACGGTGTGGTTCACGGAAGCTAAATTCAATTTACTGATGCTGACGACGCTCCAGGTGTCTAGCGTTGCTGATGGACAGGTGGTAGGCGCAGCGGAGGTGGCTAGGAAGTCTGAAATCATTGCCGGTGCTCTTGATGATATCGTGAGGAATGGAGGTGTTTTGTACCTCATGCAGGTTTTTATCGCACGAGCTCTGTTTATGCAGGGTGGACAAAGTTAAGTGGACATGGTTTTTTAAAAGTAGACGCTTAGATTTACGCGAAGACCACGTCTACAATGAGGTTACGTTCCCAGGGGGCACATAATTAGGAGTAATTATTGGTGTAGGTGGTTTAATTAACTAAAATTGATTATTTACCTTTTAGTGGCTGCAGTAACCAGGCATGCTTGTATTAGAAAGTTATACGCAATCGTGTTTCTACGCAGTTTCAATTGGCAGAATTCTTCTAGCGCATCCGTAGTCCGAGATATGAAACGGCGAAGTTTAATTGGCGTTCGCATGATTACGCATGCTAGAAGTCAAGATCGGCGCATAGCTCCTCCCTTTTGTTGTGTGTTTCGACAGTGGTTCCGAATGCTGCATATTGCAATACCGCCAGCCAAGACTGAATGGGTGCCAGTTATCACTTTTTCCTGGGCCTCCACCCCTTTGTCGGACTAAACACCTTACACAGCAGGCACGTCACAGAAAGGAGGAGCTTTGCGGCGGTGCAGACTGTCTTGCATGCGGAATCATGCGAGCGGTAAATAAACTACGCCGTTTGATATCTCGGACTACGGATGCACCAGAAGAATTCTGCCAATTTATACTGCCTAGAAACATGATTGCGTCTAACTTCCCTATATGTCTGGTTACTGTAGCGACTAAAAAGGTAAGTAGTCAATTTTAGCTAATTAAGCCTCCAAAATAAATAATTACCGCCTTTTTATGTGTCCCCCTTGGCGCATAACCTCATTGTAAAGGTCGCGTTTACGTAATTCTAAGCGCCTATTTTTAAAAAAACTTGTCGGCTGGGCGGTTTCATAGCACTATCGAGTGACTTCGACAGCTGGGTCACTTTGAACAAGGCAAAATAGACTATGCAACTGTTCAAATTTTCGGAGCTAAAACTTCCCTTGAGAACAAAAAAGAATACACGGGAATAGTTTGAAAATCTGAGCTTTGCAACAAAAGCGTTTTCCCAATTTCATTTCTATCTGATTTCTTTGTTGAAAACCTTTCCTAATGCTTTCTCGACTTCTGTTTCTTTGGAAACTATTTCTTTTCCTAGCCAATTTGTAGTTCAGGAGCACTTCGGCTGAACGCGCGAAAGTTGTGAGCTCTCACCTTGAGTGGGATGCAACTGACGGTGTTCTCTTTGGTGGCCTTCGCTATATCACAGGCCGTGGAGTTTTTTTTCTTTTCTCCGCAACTTGGAGGGGTCTATTTCCCGTCTTGTGCCACAAAAAAGCAAGCATCGTTGCCCAGTCGCAAGCACGTCCTCAGTCTGGTAGGGCGTTTTCACAGTAATGAACGCTTGTTGTCGAGTGATCTCGTTGAACGGGGACTATTTAGTCGGTCACCGAAACTCCTTCCGCACTCAAAACACAACAGAACCCCCAAAACTCTACGTATAGGTTCACTCATAGAAGAGGTTGGTACACAGCGCCGACGAACAGGAAATGCAAAAAATAGGCCGCGAAGTTGACCAGCGACAGCGAATAGGACAGCCATGGCCGTATTGACGTTGCTTTGCCATGCCAGGGGTGCATAATGAGCAAAATTGAAGAGAGTGTGGTTGGTTTTTCCGCGTCTTTCACAGTGATTTGCGCGCTTACCGCTTCACGTGCACGTATATTATTTGGCTCAGGTATTCTCGGCAGTGTAATCTGAACGTCGTGCAGGTTTACTTCCACTGCTCCAAGAGTGTTGTAGGGTCCCTTTAAAGCAAGATACATTGCACATTAGCAGTGTAAATATCTGTAGGTGTCTCGAACTGTGTTTCTAATTTGGTGACAGTGGGAGCTGTGGAGAGTTGTAACTTGTCCTTTTTTATTTTTGTTTTGTGCTGCAGGTGCTCCTGAGGATGGCAGCTGTGGTTTCCGTTGGAATTCTGTCAATTAACACAGTAGCGGTTGCATCAAATGGAAGCAGCATCACTGTAGGAGGAGCAATTGAGAAAATAAATTGGCACCACATTTTGTGATCAACAGTTTTTGTCAGTTGCTGAATTTTATTGTTACCTAAAAGCACGAAATATTGCTGTTATGAGGTTATAAATTCTGCCCTTGGCTGTAAAAACAGCTAGACTATACTCATTCTAGGGATGGATGAAAGCTACAGCACCACAATATTATGCCTCCTGCAGTGGAACGAGCGGAGGAGTATATTGCATGGCTAAAGTTCAACCATGGCTGAGCCGCTCTGGTTCAACAGCTTGCCCCCAAGAAAGGATGAATAGCCGTCGTCTGTAAAAGTTGAGCGGCCGTGGGTTGTTAAAGGTTGAACGGCTGCCGGCCAATAAAAGAACGGCAAGACGACGGCAAAGTCTGGCGGCCGAAGGGCGGTTGTAGGCCCCTTGGCGATGCTTTGGTCAAAGGTGAGCAGCTGTTCAACTTACAACTAGGAACTTTCAGCACACGGCCAAGGCCCACTTTTGAGTACGGGCTTTACACTCTGATGGAGCAACGGCCGAGCAGAAATTACCCGGCCAGAGATGGACAGCTTATGCTTAGCCGTACATGCTTGTGCTGCTTGGGTAACTTCCCGGTGCTACCCCGCAAGCACCATTCATTAGCCAAATTTAAAATTGAAAGGGCAGATTTCAATGAAGTTACCGAAACAGGCTTTACGGAGTAAGCAGCCGAAACAAGAACGCTAAATGCTTAACCCAGTAAGCATTGATACCACGCAAGCGAACGGCCAACTTTATGGGCAATGTTAAAGCGTGGCCACACAGAACGAGTGCATTTGTCCTCAAACGATGATAAAAGAAAAGCAAAAATACAGACATACAATAACTTATAATTATTCCGTTTCACTTAGGATTTCGCCAAAAACTCAGGGCACGTAAATGGGTTTAATGGCAGACTTGAGTCCAGTGATGTTCCGCGCAGAGAATTTTTCCTCTTGGGAAATTTTCGGCTGTCATTTTGATATGTGTGAATTCGTGTGCTTGGCTGTGTGTGCGTGCGCGTGCGCGTGTGCGTATGCATTTGTGTGTCTTTGTGTGTGCGAGTGTGTTTTTTGTGTTTTTGTGTGCGTGCGTGTGTGTGCATGTGTGTGTGTGAGTGCGAGTGTTTTTCGGTGTATGCTCGCGTTGGATTGATGATGATGATGATATTTAGAGTTTACTGGCACAAGGCCAACTAAGGGCAAAGAAGGCCAAACAAAAATGATTACATGAGAGTGACATGTAAGTAAAAGTAGAACATTTCAGTAAAGATAAAGTAAAACGCAACGTAATCAAGATGACTGGTGTAAAGAGCCAGGTTGTCAAGATGCATGATAAGAAATGAGGTGTAAAACTTTTATGTCGGCAAGAAACTTAAAAACACGTTTCAGTGAACACATGGGCTCGTCTCCTAAGAAGTATGACGGGTGTTGTGGAATATGTCGTATGTACAGCTGTGGGAAGTGTTTGCGTCGTGTTATGTAGAGTGCCTTACATTGAATGAGTATGTGGATTACGGATAGGCCTCCTCCACACCCGCTGCACATGGGTCTTGGGGATCCAGTGAGCAGGTGGGAGTGTGTTAGATGTGTGTGGCCTATCCGTAACCTTGCCAAGGCAACTTCTGTGTGTTTGTTGTGTGACTCGGTTGTGTATCTTCCCAAGTGTGGTTTTACAATGTGGAGTTTGTTGTCTATCTGCTCATTCCAACGTTTTTGCCATGTTTTACTTAGTTGTTTTATTTGTGGTTTAAAGTCGGTGTAGGGTACTGTTGTTATGTGCACCGTGTTTTTGAGTGCAGCAGAAGCCATTTCATCTGCCGTCTCATTTCCAGTGATCCCCGAGTTACCTGGGACCCAACAAACAGTTACCTCAAGGTTGGCGCCATATGCCGACATAATTGTCCTAAGAAGAAGATTGATGATGTAATTTTTGGATTTCTTTCGGGATGATAACGGCCGTACGACACTTAGCGAATCAGTGTAAATGACAGCTTTTGGGGTATGACATTCGACAATGTGATTCACAGCAAGAAAGATTCCATAAGCCTGTGCTGTGAAGATGCTACACGTTACATTCATGGATTCAGATGCTTTAATATTTGGTCCGTGCGCAGCACATGACATGGCGGAGGCAGTTTTAGAGGCATCGCTATAAAATTCTGTACACTGGTACTTCTCCTGCAGTGTCAGAAAGTGCTGCAGGATCGCATTTCTCGGTACCCTATTTTTATCGAGTTGGGTGAAAGATAAGTCACACGACACAGTGCGAAGGTGCCATGGTGCTATAAAATCAATGCAAGGTGATTTCAAGATGTTTAAAAAGGAGACATTAGGCAAAGGCGCCTCCTCCCTCACTCTTTGTGGGAAGGGAACAGAAACGGATGGGCGATTTAAAAACAGCTATGAAGTGGATGTATCCATAAAAACAGGTTTAAAGGGATGGTTGTCGATTGATGATATTTTACAAGCATATAAGATCAACATAAATTCGCTGGTACTCCAGGCACCATTTTTCACATTCTATATACAGGCTTTGGACAGGGCTTGTACGGAAAGCAGCACACAAGAGGCGAAGCCCCAGGTTCAGCGCTGGGTCGAGCATTTTAGCGCTGTTTTTGTAGCCGACCTGTAGACAACACTACCGTAATCCAAACGAGACCCTACCAAAACGCTATAAAGGCGCAGCAGGAGTTGTTTACCTGCACCTTGTGATTGGTGAGACAAGACTTTCAAAATGTTTATTGTTTTAGACATTTTTGTTTGAGTTGTTTGATGTGAGAGATGAATGGGAGTTTTTTATCCATCACCACAACCAAAAACTTGTGTTCCTTTATAACAGGGATTGGGTCACCATTGAGGTTTATTTCAGGATTGGGCCTTACTCCACTTCTCCCTGAGAATACGACACAGGTACTTTGTGTGGGATTTAGTCTGAAACCATTTTCGTCTGCCCAGCGAGAGAGTTTCTTTACCCCAAGCTAGATTTGACGTCCGCATATGGATATGTTACAAGACTTAAAAGATATTTGTACATCATCCACATACACTAAACAAAAGATCAATGAAGGCAATGCTTTCCGAAGCGAATTCATCTTGACGATAAACAGCGTGCAGCTCAAAACTCCGCCTTGAGGCACGCCATTTTCTTGAATGTGAACTCTTGACAGTGCCGATCCGACTCTCACACGAAATGTTCGTTTGGACATGTAAATATCAAGAGTGTTCAAAATATTACCTGTTACACCATAGGATTTTAAGTCTGCGAGGATGCCGCAACGCCATGCCGTATTGTACGCTTTTTCGATGTCAAAAAATACGGTCATGCAAAACTGTTTGTGTATAAAGGCATCTTTAATGTATGATTCTAATGCAACAAGCTGATCATTTGTAGATCGCCCTGCCCGGAAGCCTGCCTGGCAGCTCCCGAGAAGACCATTGTACTCAAGAAAGTACATAAGCCTCCGGTCAATCATCTTTTTGAACAGCTTGCACATGCAGCTTGTCAGGGCAATAGGTCTATAGCTTGTGGGAGAAGAAGGGTCCTTCTCTTCTTTCAGAAAAGCCACAACTATGGCCTCCCTCCAAAGCCTTGGAAGGTGCCCCGACAGCCATATTTTGTTGTATAGGTGCAGGCGTGTCTCAAGGTTGTCTGCGTGTAGGTGTTGAATCATAGTGTATGCAATGTTGTCTGCACCTGGAGCAGAAGGTTTACAAGTGGCAAGAGGAATCTTCAGCTCATGGAGTATAAATTCACAGTTGTATGCAGACTTTGACTTGTTCTTGTCGCGTATGGGCTTCTTTTCGGCTGATGTTTTCTGTTGCATAAAAGTGTTTGTATAGTGTTGGAGGTGTTGTGCAAGTGTGTTAGCCTGATCTTTCAGATTTTCCCCTGTCATGCTAAGCAGGGGCAGGCTATGTGTGTGTTGTCCTTTTAGTTGACGTATTCGGGTGTCCGTGTATAAATTTATGGATGTGAGAAAGGCGCTCCAGCTCTCCCTTTTTGCCTCACGGCGCACACGCTTACGTAATGCCTTTGCTCTTTTGAAAGAAATAAGTTTAAAACTTGTGGGGCGTCTACGGAGGATGCCCCACGCCTTTTTCTGGGCCTCCCGCGCACGCTTGCAGTCGTCATTCCACCAGGGCCTTCTCGGGTTGCGTGGGGCCCCCGAGGCCTGGGGTATTGAATTTTCGGCGGCAGCGAGAATGTGCTCCGTGGCGAGCTGGGTTGCCTTTTCTACAGGTAAGTCTGTTATGTCTGGGTAGTGTAGTTGAGATGTCTGTGAATGTGTTCCAATTTGCTCTTGCTTCTATAAACTTGCAATGGGAGGGAGAACTGTTAGGGCCTTCATCTATGTATGTTAGTGAGGTAGGGAAGTGGTCACTGCCATATGGGTTAGTGCCAACATCCCGCTCAAGTGATGGAAAGAGTACTGCAGAGCCAATGGCCAAGTCGAGGTGTGAATAAGTGTTGTGTGCTATATTATGGTATGTAGGCTTGGTTTTGTTAAATAGGCATGCTCCTGAAGATATTAGAAATTTTTCGATTCGGCGACCTCGGGCAACCGTGCGGAGAGAGCCCCAAAGAGTGTTGTGTGCTCGAGGTCACCTATAAGAATGAAATGTTCTGGTAGCTGATCTACAAGGCCCTCGAAATCGGAGCTTGAAAGCTGGTAATCAGAAGGGATGTAGATGGAGCACAGTTGTACTATCCTATTGAAAATTATGGTTCTAATGGCAATAGATGATGATGATGGTTGGATGTTTATGGCGCAAGGCCAACTAGGGCAAAGAGCGCCAAAATCTAATGACAATAGCCTCAAGGACAGTCTGTAATTGGACAGGGTGGCATGCCAATGATTTTCGGGCATTGATGGCCACACCACCTGAAGATGTACCACCACCGTCCCTGTCCTTCCTAAATACCATGTAACCATTCAAGAGATTTGTGTGTTTGGAGTTTAAATGTGTTTCTTGTAGACACATCACACTTGGCTGATTAAAATGCAATATTTCGTAGACATCATCAAGATTTTTAAGGAGGCCTCTACAGTTCCACTGGATAAGATTTTCCGTTCCCATTATGTACCTTTAAGAGCTACTGGAATGTGTGTGTGGGTTCATGTTTTGTCTATCGGGGCTTGTATTCTTGCAGCAGGTTTCTTTGGCTTTTCTGTTGGTTTGTACGGCGCAGCCCGTTCCTTGTGCAGCGATGCAGACAGGAACGGTCCGATGTCCACTTCCGCATCAGATGTTCGGGGGGTGTCCAGCGGACCAGGCCCCCTGGACTTGGCACCCTTTCGGGTGCCTTTGGTTCCAGCCGCAAGCACCGCGGGCGGGGCAGGCGGCGGTGCTAGGATGGGCGCTTCTGTGGGCCCGGTCGTGTCCATCTCCTGCGTGCCCTCAGGTGTCCCTAGGGCCGGTGGAGAGGTAACAGTGAGAGCGGCAGAGCTCCCAGCGGCGATCGCAATCGCCACGTTCGCTGGAGGTGCCACGCTGGGCGATTCCTGACTACTCTGGACTACCAAAGGCAGTCAGGCAAGATACGGGGCCACCGCATCCTCTACAGGTGTTGTAGAGGCAGCAGGTGGCTGCTCAGCTGGGGGTTGGGACAGCAACACGTCAGCAAGAAGGCTGCGCTGTGTTGCCATGCTGACCAAACGCCGCCCCAACCCCGGCGGGCGGCGTCTGCGTACGATGCGGCCGAAAGCAGCTTGTGCTTTTGGCGCGCTTCTGGATAGGTGATGTTTTCATGTACTTTTATGTGAATTATTTTCTTTTCGTCCTTGAATTGTGTACACGCACGTGAATAAGCAGCGTGCGGTCACCTGTAATTCGGGCACTTCTGAGTGGTGGTTTCACAAGCTTCTGAGGAGTGACCTGTCTCAGCACAGTTGGCACATGTCAACTTCCCTCTGCATGATTGGGTTCCATGGCCGTATCGTTGGCACTGAAAGCCGCGCTTCGGATTTGGTACATACGGTCGTACGTTGCAGCTAGGAAAACCCACTTTGACCTTTTCTGGTGGCGTTGTGCGATCAAACGTTAGGATTAGATGCTTTGTCGGAGTTTCTTGATTTGCTCTCTGGATTACGATTCGTTTTACTCCAGTTACACCTTGAGGTTGGAGCGCCTAAAGAAAAACTGCTTCCATATCAGACTCTACCTCTTTCTCTGATATGATTCCTTGTGAGGAGTTGAGGGTCTGGTGTGGCGTCACAGTGACAGTCAAGTTGGCCAATGTCGTCTGTTTCAGTAGGTTTTCACTGTGATTTTTCCTTTTTACTTCAACCAGTACATCCCCTGATGCGAATTGCTTAGCATCATAGTCTGAGCCAACAACAGACTCAATGCATTTTGGCAACAGAATGACAGACTTCTTTGCAACAGGATTGGTTTCTGAAGAGTGAATGACAAGAAATTTGTGGAAATGTTCTGATTTACCTTTAGCTAGTACTTCGGTGCGGCCCCTTTAAGGGGGCCGATCATTGGTTTGGGGGGATAAAGAAAATGCCATGCGATATTCAAAAAAGCAGGGGACGGGGGTACTTCTTTCGCTCGGTTTACCCTGATGCCGAGAGAGGTCCCGGAGCTCCCTGCCTGGTAAACAGACAGGGAGCCCATCCACCGGAGCTTGACCTGGGCTCTGACGGCCACCGTTTGTGGTTTCTTCCTTTCACCTTACAACTCGTAGCCACGGTAGATTACAGCAAGAGTATGGGGGCTCGGGGTCCGCGGTGTCGCAAAACACCGTCACCAAGATTATTCAAGGTGCCCCGTGCGGGGTTTAATGCAAGGAAGGGCGTGTTTATGCACAGCAGCTCGTCACGGAAGCTCATCAAGAGTGGGCAGGAGAGAGCAGCAGCCAAGCGGACCTGCCAAAAATTGTTTTGCCTCTAGATGCAGGTGTTATTGATGTCGTCACCGGTGAACCACCGCCACTGCATGTCGCGTCATCAAACCCTTGGTGCCGTTCGAGCGTGCGCAGTCCAGCGGTGTAGCCGGAACAACGTTGCCCAGCCACATTGACCGAAAGCCCTTGGAACTTTGCCTCGTCCCCAGTGGTTCCAACATCGGCATTGTCTTTGACATCACCAGATATGTCTCCTATAAAAAGCGGACCTTCATCGTTCTTCGTCAGTGGGCAGGAGAGAGCAGCAGCCATGCGGACCTGCCAAAACTTGTTTTGCCTCTCGATGCAGGTCAGTCCCAGCCCTGCCCTGCATTGTAAGCGATCCAGCAATACTTGCTTGCTGCTCTTTCCCTGCCCCACCACAGTGTTTAGCATTGTTTGTGACTGTGTGCATGTCACGTGGCTTTTGTTGTTGGGGGGGATGTGGAAATGAATCCCGGGCCTCAGAAGGAGGATAAGGGCTCAAATGAGCTTCTTTCTTTGATGAAATCTATTAATGTTAAAATAGACCAAAATCACGAGGAAGTACTTTCAGAACTTAATGCAGTGAAAGAAATTCAGGTAAATCTACAGAAGCAGATGGCCGATATCAATGACAGGTTGTCAGCTGTTGAGGAAAAACTGGCAGCTTCTGAAAACTGTGCCGAGATTGAAATCGCACGTGCGGTAACTGAAGTTGTAGATAAAGAAACCGCCGGCATTCATAACCGTTTGGATGAATTAGAAGATAGATCAAGGCGCGATAACTTGATATTTTATGGGTTCGCTGACGAGCAGAAGAAAACGTGGGCTGCTTCTGAAAAGAAAGTTCGCGACATAATTTCCTCTGCGCTCAAAATCGAACTGTCGGACGAAGCCATATCTCGTGCCCACAGGCTAGGAAAGTTTTTTCCAAATTAATGCCGTCCAATAATAGCAAAGTTCAACAGTTCTAAAGTAAAAAGCGAAATTTTTGTCTCGAAATCTCAACTGAAAACAGCAGGTATCACTGTAAGCGAAGACTTCTGCATTTCTACTCGCACTGCACGCAAGAAACTTATCGAGTTCGTGAAAGCTAGCGGTGAACAATTTTCTGTGCGTTATAACAAACTAATAATCAAAAAGAAATCTTATATGTACCTGCCAGCATCTGACAGTGTCTTTGAAATTGAGTCCGGAACTGGTGCTGAAGAACCATCTTTTCATCCTTCCGAAACTGGTGCTGAAGAACCATCTTTTCATCCTTCCAACACGTCTCAATCTTCAACATAGGCCAGGCAGGGGGGGTATTGGTGCAGACGTCGAACTATCGGTTGTTTTCACAAACATTCGTAGTGTGTTAAAAAATCGGGAATCCCTAAGCGCAGTAATTGATTCGTGCTCAGCAGATGTTATTGTATTAACGGAAACATGGTTATCTAATAAAATAAGGGACAGCGAAATTCTTGAATGTAAGAAGAAATATAAGTTTTACCGCTGTGACCGAGACGTTAGATCGGGAGGCGGTGTTCTAATAGCAGTCGACTCAAGTGTAGCATTATCATCGGTTCAGGTACTAAGCAATATTGAAATCACATGGGTAACATTGGCGTGCAAGGATCGTAAAATCGTAATCGGAGCGTGCTATAGAGCCCCATCCAGTGACCATTCCTTTGTTAACAACCTTCATGATGTTATAAACCTCATTTCCGTCCGCTTCCCTAAGTCACCGATTTTTCTCTTAGGCGACTTCAACTATCCCAGCATAACTTGGACGGTTGATGGCCCCGTTTCCGACATTAGAGCTTCCGAACCACAGCTATTTGTTGATTTTTGTTCTGAGTTCCACTTCACTGAAATGGTCACTGAACCCACCAGCTGTTCTGCACATTCCGCTAACACTCTCGATCTTGTTCTGACATGGTCTCCTGACGCGGTCACCTCTATGTCAGTTTTACCGCGAATCAGTGATCACTCACTGATCCAGTTTAGTTTAACTCTTGCAGTGTCACGCTTAAAAAAGCGTGTAAAGTACATCCGTGATTACGCAAAAGCAGACTACGACTCGATTAACGCGGAATTATCATTCTTCGTTGACGAATTCTTGAAACATTTCACAAATCACTCTATAGAGGATAATTGGAATAATTTCAAAGCAAAAGTACATCAATTAACAGATAAGTATGTTCCCATGCGCACGATAAAAAATAATCGAGCACCCTGGTACAATAAGACACTATCTAAACTAGCCAACAAGAAAAAAACGAATGTTTCGCGTTGCCAAGCGTACACACCAGCCGGAACGATGGCGAGCTTATCGCCGCGCCAACTCGAATTACATTCGTGTTGTGCATGAAGCTAAAGATTTCTTCTTCAAGCGAACATTACCGTCGATGCTCCGTAATCCGCGCCAATTTTGGCGTGTTATGGGAGGGGAAAAGGAGGACGATATCACTATCAATCCTGTTGATGGCGACACCTTGCCTGCTTCTGACTGTTGTTCTGCTTTTAATGATTTTTTTTCGAAATTCTTCTCAGTTAGCGATTGTTCTGCTGATGCAAATGTTAGTTATTTTAACTTTTGTTTAATGCCTCCTATTGTTATTGACCCAGTTGGTGTTTCTAGAGTGATTGATACCTTAAAGCTGTCTTCTGCTTCCGGTGTCGATAATATCAATTCAAAGTTTCTCAAAAACACCAAAATGTGTTCATCAATTATCTTGACTAAAATTTTTCAACAATCTCTCGAACGTGGCATTCTTCCAAGAGATTAGAAAATCGGAAAGGTGATTCCGGTTCATAAATCCGGTTCTAAGCAACACATCAATAACTACCGACCTATTTCTCTAACTTGCATCTCATGTAAAATCCTTGCACACATTATATCATCTCAAATTGCGGCACACTTGGACGGTCATTCCTTTTTCCACAGATCACAACATGGCTTCCGCAAACATTATTCGTGCGAAACTCAGCTAGCATGCTTTACTCATTCCCTCCATAGCATTCTTGATCGTGGCGCTGCAGTTGACTGCATATTTCTTGACTTCAGCAAAGCGTTCAACAAGGTCCCACATAAGCTTTTGCTTCTGAAATTAAGTAAGCTAAACCTTGATACTAGTGTACTTGCCTGGTTGCGTTGTTTTCTTACTAACCGCTTTCAATTTGTAACCGTTAATCATTTCGACTCTTCTTTGTCCCCAGTTCTTTCGGGAGTTCCACAGGGGTCGGTCCTTGGTCCGCTCCTTTTCCTAATTTATATTAACGACCTCCCATCTCGTGTGCATTCTTCTATTAACCTCTTCGCTGATGACTGTGTCATTTATCGTGAAATAAGAAACGCTAACGATTCTCTAGCACTTCAGTCAGACCTAAACGCTGTATCTTTATGGTGCAGCGAATGGGTGATGACATTGAACAATAATAAATGCAAAGTAATGCATGTATCACGCACCAATGCACCTTCCTCAACCTATACCCTACAGAAACATACTCTTGACGTCGTAAGCTCTTACAAGTACCAAGGAGTCTATATTTCAAATAATCTTTCATGGGATCCACACGTTACGTATGTATCAAACAATGCTATCCGCTTATTAGGGTACTTGAAGCGCAACTTTTCGTCCATTTCTTCTATCCTCAAGCTACAACTCTATAAAACACTTATGCGCCCAAAGCTAGAGTATGCGGCCTCAATATGGGACCCAGCCCACGAATTTCTAGTTACCAGGGCAGAAGCAATCTAGAACCGCTCGGCTCGTTTCATACTGCAGAACTATCATCGCACTGCTAGTGTGTCTTCTATGAAATCAATATTGTTTCTGCCTAACCTGTCGTTGCGCCGCAAGATGCTTCAATTATCTTTGTTTCACAAAATTTATTTCCACGCGCATCTTCGCGATTTTCTTTTATCTGCCCCGTCTTACATATCACACCGCGTCGATCATCGCTACAAAGTTGGGCCGTTCTCCTGCAAAACGAACGCATTTTATCATTCATTTTTACCCGCACGGTGAGTGAATGGAATCGCCTTTCTGAACCGCTAGTGTCAATAAATGATAACAAGCCATTCAAAGCTGCCCTTTTTACGCATTTTTCTGATGTTTCATAGGTCTGATTTTCATGTTTAAAACGGTAATATTTTCTTGATTGTTTTGGACATAGTCTTATCTCCGCATCATATGCTGTGCTACTTGTTTATTGTACAATTTTTCCCACTCCCCTCTGTAATGTCCCCAGTGACCTTGAGGGTATTTGAAAATAAATAAATAAAAGAGTCGCCTCACTCCCTCCGGGCTATCCTGTACATGTGGACGGGCCACCAAGCTGGATCATCCAGTGACGTTTTATAATGTAATATATGTCCATCGCTGCTGGCCCCTTTTTCTGTCATGCCATTCCCGCCTTAGCATCACGTGGAGGAATTCAAACAAATAATCCATTCAGATTCTACTCGAATCAACATCTTCTCAGAATTTGTGGTTTTCCCAGTCAATACTTCCCATTCAGTAGCAAATGCTTTTTCAAAAACATAAAAACCTGTTCAGCAAGTTCTCAAAATTAGTAATAAAAGTGTGCAAAAATACACTTTCCCAAACAGCATAAAAGGAATGCAATGATCTCACTGTGCACATGAAGAAAAACGAGTGATTAGCTACAAGTTGACACAGGTGAACGAGGCCGCTTTGTTCTTGGCACTGTAAAGGCGAATCATGGGCACTCACCGACCACAGCCTTCACCCGCACGGGGTCCAACCCTGGCTTCGTGGGAGCGTCGCCCTGGGCTTTGCCTTTCCCTCCAAAGAGAGTTTTCCCCTTGAGCTCTTCCGGAGTGAAGACATGCCTCAAAAGAGCCCTGGCAAATTTGCCAGAGCCACTCGCACATGCATGCACCAGCTGCTTCAATACCCCTTTTCAACTAGCACACCGCCCCCAATGTCAACCTGCGAGCAGAAAGTAAAACCGAAACAGTTGAACCAATATGAACTCCAGGATCAATGCAATGAAGAGTTTGAGTACCCATGAACAATTTTGTGAGAATATTACAGTAATTCATTTACAGATTGTGGCACTGATCCACTAGAAACTCTTTGTGAATAGATTTAGTTTGGAATGTATATTTTTAGTTTTGAGTGAACATGCATACCTCAACATGTTTTCAGCTTGTTTAAACAAGCGTTTCAAGAATTCATTAAAGACTTTGCCAAGTGCCCACTGCAGTACACAGTGCGTGTATTGCTTTGTGGTAGAAGGGAAAAAAAAGAACCATTTGGGTGCTGTTAGGTCAGTCTGGATGAAACGTTACATGGCTAAAATAGTTTGAAAATGGCGGACCCAGCAACATTCTAGTATATAAGCAGAACAAGATCATGGAACACGCTTTGACTACTCCAAAAACAGCCCACAGACAAGTGGCAAACATGAGCGCTCGAGATTGTGCCAAGCGTCAAGATTTAGTGTTATCTCGGAACACGCTTTGTGATTAAAAAGCCGAATGCGAAAAGAAAAAGGTGAATGCCCACCATGTAATGTTTCAAGCATGTCACGAGGTGCGATGTGAAAGCTTCAACGCCCATTATTTTCTGGGCCCACCTCTAATAAAACGGGCGCAACAGATTCCGTACTCATTAGCTATGTCATTGATAACGTCCCTGCGAATTTAACGAATGAGATCCAAACGTCTTCAAACACTGCCATGTAGCCTGCGCTTCTAAACAGAGGGGGAGAAAAATAAAGAAAAACCAAGCTTGCCAGTGCGCTTGCCTTCAATGGGCACCCTGCTTTGGGTCATTGCTTGTAGGATGCGTGAACAGGGCAGTCCGGAATTTCGAAGCAGAAACAATGCTGGCTACTCCTTACTACAAGGCATTTATAAACTCACGAATCCCGCAGAAAAAATACCACACCGTCCACATGAACGTTCCTGCCAACACCACGCCGCAAGCCATGTTTAGCGTCTGGAAACTTGCTGCTTGCGCAGCAGAGTGCAACCGCATGTGGCGCCAGCACCACCGCGCAGGTGTAGGCCACCGCAGTGTTGAAAGTCCAGTCATGTACACCCTATTAGTAACTGCCAAGTGAAGCTGGAAAGGTGATGCCAAATAATACCCAGCACAGCTAACCATTGGCCCTAAAGACGTAATGCAGTCACAAATTTGTTATAACCATCAAATTTTCTAGCATTACTTGTGTACATCCTCTGATTCTTTGACTAGTAATTTTGTCGTAATTTGTCTGATGCTTCCTCTTTACCAGAAATCTGGTATACCCTTACATTTTTTATATTTATTTATTCAGGTACCCCTAAAGGCCCTCCGCCGGAGGGTAATACATAGGGGGTCGGGGGGCATTCAAATACATCAAACAAAGAAAACATAAATGCGTGCTAACGAAATCAAATTATAAGTATATAAAAACGCAAGCAATAACATTTTCTCAAATACATACCCACAAAACACATAACTACAAAGTCACATTACTACAAAAAAGAAGAAAAGCATATGAAAACAAGCAAAGAAGATCAGGTCGCTTCATTCCTTAACAAGTCTTGAAATTTTGTTATGTTAGCTTCAGTGGTGATGTGGTGTGGCAGGTTATTCCATTCTGCTATTGTGCGTGGAATGATTGACTGGGCGAACGCAGATGAATGGCAAGTGATACACTTCACTTTGCAAGAATGATCGCGCCGTGGAAATGTAACAGCAGGTGTGTGAAAGAAGTCGTCGTAAAGGCGCTCATGGTGATACAATTAATGAAAAAGTGTTAAGCGAGCATGGTGGCGGCGAAGCGATAATGAAACCAAGTCGGCCCGGTTTTTTAGGGCAGTGACGCTTGCGAATGGTGAATAATCCGCAAAAATAAAACGAGCACCACGGTTTTTCAGGGATTCAATGTCACGTATTATGTAATCTTGACTTGCATCCCAAATGGCCGATGCATATTTTATTTTAGGGTGGATAAGAGTGATGTATGCCAGTTTTCTAATGTGTGATGGTGCCTGCTTTAGGTTAGGTTCTATTACGCCTAGTGTACGATTGGCAGATGCGAGCGTCTGATTTATATGGGTATGCCATGTTAAGTTCGATTGAAAATGCACTCCAAGGTACTATAAGTAGGAACTAGTTCTACTGTTGTGTTATTTAGCAAATACGTTGTTCAAATTCTACAAAAGGAACGGGTGAATGACATGCAGTTTGTTTTAAAAATGTTAGAAGTCATTAGCCAATCAGAACACCATGCGTTTGTTGTGTCAAGGCCAGTCTGAAGAGCCTGGCGGTCAGCGTCATTTGAAATGTTACAATATATTACGCAATCATCGGCAAAGAGCCTTACTCTAGATGTTATACCGTTAGGTAAGTCATTAATATAAAAAAGAAAGAGCAAAGGGCCAAGCACACTGCCCTGGGGTACCCCGAGCATCACCTGCACCAAAGTCGAATTTTAGCTATTAACGGATGTAAACTGAGTTCGGGAGGATAGAAAATCTGTTATCCATGCAAGAATGTTAGAGTGAATATTAAGACGTCTTAGTTTGAGTAGAAGTCGGTGGGGAGGAACACGATGGAAAGCCCTAGAAAAATAAAACAAAATTGCGTCAACCTGATTACTGGTGTCAAGAGATGAGTGTAAGTCATGAGTAAAACCGGTGAGCTGTGTGTCACATGAGTAATCCCTGCGAAAACCGTGCTGATATTTGTAAATAATGTTGTGTTCTTCGAGGTATCGAATAATTTGCTAATGTATGATATGTTTTAATTGTTTGCAGATTATATTAGTTAATGAAATGGGCAGGTAATTTAACGGTGATGTGCGATCGCCTGATTTGAAAATTGGGATCACTTTAGCAATGCGCCAGTCATCAGGAATTGAACCATAAGGTAATGACTGTGAAAAAGCGCTGTTAAAATTACAGACATGCTGCGCGATATATTTTTAAGAAGTTTGTTGTTGAATCCTACATGTTCGGATGCCAAGGAAATTTTTACTTTGTTTAATAGCAAGTAAATACCGGCTTCTTCAATTACAATTTCTGCCATAGGACTATCTGGTGATATATTAGAAGTTAAAGGAAGGGACGGACAGGCATCCTCCCGAGTAAACACTGATGCAAAGGCGTCGTTTAGGAGTTGTGCACACTCAGATTCTGTAATCGTTGCACCATTAGAATCGCTAATTATGATATCGGGATTCTCTTGGAATAATTACACGCCAGAATTTTCGGGGGTTATTCAGAAGCAAGGAAGACAAGTCACGGTTAAAAAGATTACGCCGGGTGGATTTTAATAAGGACTAGTATTCTTTTTCACATTTCTTGTACTTAAGTCAGGATGTTGAAAGTCGGTTTTTATCAGCTAATCTGTAAAGCCTTTTCTTTTTATTGTTAAGGCAGTGAAGCTGTCGGTTAAACCAAGGGGTGTTATTGTTTGTTTTTATACCTATTATAAGGCCAAATCTGCTGATGAGACTAGTTAAAGCATCTTTCAAAAGAATCCAGTTTTTTTCAACCGTGCGACTTAAAGTAAGTTTCAAGAAACCATTCGCTGAAAATGGATAACTCGGAATTCATTGCATTAACATTCGCTCTGTTGTAACAAGCTATGTTCTTATTGACAACTATTTTAGTAGCGGTATGAATTATATCTCCTGTGATTATATCGTGATCAGAAAGCCCATTAAGATGCATGATGTCTGAGAAAATGTGTGGATCATTTGTCAGAATACGATCTAATATGTTAGACGTAGAACCAGCATGCCGCGTGGGCTGGGTGACTGTTTGTGTTAAAGTGTGATCAAGGCATGTCTGCAGGAATGAATGTGTTTCCTTGTCACTGGAAGTAACTGATAGTGATGACCAATTGATATTAGGGAAGTTAAAATCACCAAAGATAATTAGTGAGCACTTTCGGTACCGAGTATACACTTCACACAAAACACGATTAAACTCGGCAGAAGAGATATTATCCATATCAGGTGGCCGATAAATGACACCCACTACTACGTCAGTAGTTTTACATTTCAGCCAAACCCACACGCACTCAAAAAAACAAAGTTGTATTTAAATGTGCACAGATAAATTCTTCTTTTATGGCTATCAGTACGCCACTACCTTTGCGGGGTTTTCTGTCGCAACGAAAAATGATACATTTTGTACTAGAGACGAAAATATTTGCGTCAGAAACAGTATCGCTAAGCCATGTTTCTCTTAAAATAATTAATGACGAGGAACATGAGTCAGCAAGCGATGAGAGTGCAACATTTTTGGGAATTACGCTCCTGATATTAGCTAAGAATCCCTGGATCCGGACAGGCCGCCAATGGAATCTGAACCTGGCTACGTTTAATGCGCGAACCTTATCTAGCGAAGCAAGTCTCGAGGTGTTGTTCGAGGAATTAGAGGGCATTAAATGGGATGTAATAGGGCTTAGCGAGGTTAGGAGGGCAGGCGAAGCCTTTACGGTGCTGAAAAATGGACACGTCCTATGTTACCGTGCTCTAGAGGACAGAAGAGAACTGGGAGTGGGATTTCTAGTCAATAAAAGCATAGGTGGCAATATAGACGAATACTATAGCATTAACGAAAGGGCAGCAGGTCTTGTAATTAGGCTCAATAAGAGGTACAAGCTCAAGGTGGTGCAGGTGTGCGCGCCCACATCCAGCCACGACGACCAAGTAGTGGAACGCCTCTATGAAGAAGTGGAATCGGCAATGGCTAAAGTAAAAACACAGTATACCGTAGTTATGTGGGACTTCAATGCTAAAGTAGGCACGAATCAGGCTGGAGACAAGGCAGTGGGGAACTATGGTCTCGGCTGTAGAAATGGCAGCGGGGACCTACTAGTTGAGTTTGCAGAATGGAATAACCTACGCATAATGAATACCATCTTCTGTAAACGGGTGAGTCGGAAGAGGACCTGGAGGAGCCCGAATGGGGATCACAAAAATGAAATAGACTTCATATTATGCGATAACCTTGGCGTCGTGCAGGATGTGGAAGTGCTCGGAAGGGTAAGGTGTAGTGACCACCGTATGGTAAGATCTCGAATTAAGCTAGATTTGAGGAGGGACCGCAACAAGCTAGTACAAAAAAAGCCGATAAATGAGCTAACAGTAAGACGTAAAGTAGAAGAATTCAGGATCGCACTGCAGAACCGATATTCCGCCCTTAACGAGGAAGCCGAGCTTACGACACAGGAAGCCAGCGACAACCTTACACGCATTATAACGGAGTGTGGAGTAGAAGTCGGGGGCACTATGGCCAGACAGGATACTGGTAAACTTTCACAGGAGACGAAAGATCTAATCAGGAACCGGCAAACCATGAGAATCTCCACCGCAGCTGACAGAGTAGAAATAGCCGAGCTCTCGAAGTTAATCAATAAGCGTAAGACAGCTGACATACGGAGGTATAATATGGAGAGGATCGAATACGTTGTAAAGAACGGAGGTAGCCTGAAAGCAGTGAAGAGACGTCTTGGCGTGGGGAAAATCAGATGTATGCATTTAAGAATAAACAAGGCAATGTCATCACAAATAGGGATTAAATAGTCACAGTGGCCGAGGAGTTCTATAGGGATCTGTACAGTAGCCGGGACATACAGGATAATGCCGAACGAGACAGTAGTTCAGAGGAGATAGACATCCCACCAGTAACGACAGAAGAAGTAAGGAAGGCTTTGAAAGAAATGAAAGGGGGCAAAGCACCTGGTGAGGACCAGATAACAGCAGACCTCTTGAAGGATGGCGGAGAAATTGTACTTGAAAAACTGGCAAACCTGTATACGCAGTACCTAATGACCGCAATGGTACCGGAATCCTGGAAGAACGCGAACATCATACTAATCCATAAGAAAGGCAACATGAAGGACTTGAGAAATTACAGGCCGATCAGCTTACTGTCAGTCGTCTACAAGGTATTTACCAAGGTAATCGTCAACCGAATCTCTGCAACCTTAGATTTCAGTCAACCTAAAGAACAAGCAGGGTTCCGTAAAGGTTATTCAACAATGGACCATATTCACACGATCAATCAGGTGATAGAGAAGTGCGCTGAGTATACTGAACCCCTATATATAGCCTTGATAGATTATGAGAAAGCATTTGACTCGGTCGAAACCCTAGCAGTTATTCAGGCATTACGGAACCAGGGGGTAGATGAGCATTATGTAAGAATACTAGAGGATATCTACAATAGGTCTACAGCTACCATCATCCTCCATAGGGAGAGCTGTAAAATACCTATAAGGAAGGGTGTCAGACAAGGAGACACAGTCTCTCCAATGTTATTCACAGCATGCTTACAGGAAGTATTCAGAACGTTGGATTGGGAACAGGTGGGAGTAAGGGTTAAAGGAGAATACCTCAGTAACCTCAGATTTCCTGATGACGTTGCCTTGCTAAGTAACTTGGGGACGAATTGCAAAGCATGCTTTCCGCACTGGGCGAACAGAGTAGAACAGTTGCCCTGAAAATTAATATGCAGAAAACTAAAGTAATGATCAATAACCTTGGGACAGCACAGCAGTTTGAGATAGGTGGCGAGGCAGTGGAAGTGGTAAGCGAATATTTCTACTTAGGCCAAGTTGTGACCCCAGATCCCAACCATGAGGCAGAGATAATTAGAAGGATCAGAATGGGGTGGGGTGCATATGGCAGACATTCTCAGATAATGAATAGCAGCCTACCATTGTCGCTGAAGAAGAAAGTGTATGACAGCTGCATCTTACTGGTACTCACCTACGGGGCAGAAACTTGGAGGCTCACTAAGAGGGTTCAACTTAAATTGAGAACGACTCAGCGGGCAATGGAGCGGAAAATGATAGGTGTAACATTAAGGGACAAGAAGAGAGCGGAGTGGGTCAGGGAGCAAACTGGTGTTAAAGACATATTAGTAGAAATTAAGAAGAAGAAATGGACGTGGGCAGGGCATGTAATGTGAAGGCAAGATAACCGCTGTTCATTAAGGATAACAGAGCGGATTCCCAGAGACGGCAAGCGTTGCAGGGGGCGTCAGAAAGTTAGATGGGCAGATGAGATCAAGAAGTTTGCGGGGATAAATTGGTCACAGTTGGCACAGGACCGAGATAATTGGAGAAGAATGGGAGAGGCCTTTGCCCTGCAGTGGGCGTAGATAGGCTGGTGATGATGATGATGATGATTAGCGTAGAGGAAACAAAGACTCTTAACAGAGCTAGTCAGCTTCGCCGCTGTGAAGCAGGACGTGTTTTGCCCACCGGAACAAGCAGAGCTGATGTGTCATGGCACAACCTCTGGCACGGGTGAAGCATTCACCTCTACAGCGAGAGGTTGCGATAAACATATAGCACGGTTTGCCGGTGCATCCCATACATACACAGTGTCATTCACCATTACCTGGTTGAACGCGAGGCGCACGTTGTCTCCCTCTTTTTTTAACTCTCGCGAAAACTGAAGTAGCCTACGACGTTTTTCTCAGACAGCTTCAGAAAAATCGCGTGAAATACTGAACGCTGTGTTCTTACGGTTTAGCCCATTACTTAGAACAGTTTCGACCTCGTTTTCATTGTAAAATGTGGCTATGATTGGGCGCGTTTTATCAGGTGAGAACCGCCCAAGTCTGTGAGCTCTGGCAATTGAAGTGGCTGTCACACCAAGCTTATTTGAGCAAAACTCGCGAACATATGTTTCCGACGCTTCCCATGATTCCGAGTGGTCAGTGTCTGCAATGCCGAAAAACCAGACATTCGACCTTCGCGAGCGGTTTTCCAAGTCGTCAAGTTTTTCCTGCATACAGGGCAAATTCGCTTTATGACTAATGCTAGTTTCAGTTGAAGCAGCCACCACGGATTTGGTTTCTAGATCATGGACACGTTTAGTAAACGCATCTAAGTCATTGTTTATGTCGATATGGATTAGCAAGAGTTTGTTGACCACTTCATGTACGGTCGCATTGCTGGCTTCGAGGCGTTGGACAGTACTAAACACAAAGTCCAATTTTTCTTCTTGTGCTTTAGTCATTCGTCCCGGGTTTGCTTCAACGTCACCGCCAAGGAGTAGTACGCGCCAAATATACAATGCAGTTGAACGGATACGCTTAAAAAAATCGGGGGGCCACGACACCACAACAAGACAGACATTATTATCTCAGTAACAGCCCGTTTTTAGGTAACTGACCTGTGCAAAGGTGAACGGTGAGCGTGGCATGCCGAGTGCGGTGGCGCGGCCCGAAGCAGCGTTGAAGTGCTCGCCGCTAGAAGTTGCCCAATCTTGTTACGCAGTCCCGTGTTGCCAGGCGAAGTTGGTAGTCACCACCAACATTGGCAGCGATCCTTGCAGCTGGCTCAAAGAAACGCCGTAATCCACCAGTTCTCGTGAGAGGCCGGTAGAATCAGCGCTCCATCGACGTTCATGTAGCACGAGTGCCACATCAGTCCAGCCTGGCAGCCGGAGACCCAAGAAGACCAGCGACAGCGCCTATGCAAACGTGAACGGTGAGCGTTGCATGCCGAGTGCGGTGGAACGACCACACTAAGTATTGAAAACATTGACCGTGTGAAATCTCCCTCCCACCAAAAAAAGAACTTACCTTTGGGCACGGGGTCACGACGTCCTCTTGCCCTGGCTTGTTGCCTTCAGTCTTGCTTAAAAGTTTGTGCGCCCTTTTCAGGACCTTGGATGTTTCTACAAGAAGCCCACAAATACGACGAACAAAATTGCGAGAACATTCATTAGTGTCATGTCTTTAGTCATTAGTCTCATGTCATCTCTACCTTGTGATGTCCAACTCCATTCTTTGCTACCAAACTTTACCTCAAAGTTATCGGTTCTCCTCTACTTGTAGTCTCACCTCTTTTAGCCACCGTTCCCAGAGAGAGCACCAGCTGTTAATTCACATTACATGCCGTTCTGTTAATTTGAGTTGAGACACGATATTAAGATAAGTAAACAATGAAGTTCTGGAATCTCCGAGGCTTCCTACCTGAAGCCGTGCCATGACGTCATGGTAAAAAGCCAATCAAAGCCCTTCCCCTTCCATCTGCCCACGGCAGGCACACAGCAAGCTTGCAAAAGGCCAGACAGAGCTACAACATCGGTGCCATGATGAAATTCCCATGCAACTGTACGGGTAATGCCTGACCTCTGATAAAACTGATCAACATGGCCAAACTCCCAGTTGACTGATTGTAGGGTTTAACGTGCCAACGCAACACAGGCGATGAAGCGCACCGTGGTGGAGGGCTCCGGAATAATTTTGACCACCTGGGGGTCTTTAATGTGTGCCGAAATCTTATACACACGGGTGTTTTTGCTTTGTGCCTCCATCAGAAAAGCGGCTACCTCGGCCGGGAATCGAACCCGCGCCCTCATGCTTAGCAGCACAACGCCTTAGCGACTGCGACGGGTCCAAACTACCAGTCAAGACCTCTTGCGTATCCGAGGGAGGGGTGCAAGTACAGTTAACCAAGAAGAAAACATTACAAGTGTGGCAGTTGCTGTCTCTGGGTCCACACGTAGTCAACGCAAGTGAAGTGAATGCAAATTGCCTGACCTCATGAGATAAATTACAATAAGCTTAAAATAGAAATTTCCAGCATGGGCAAATAAAACAAGACAACTTTGAGTCGTGAGAAATTAAATCCAACCAGTCCATTCCTCGCCAAGTGTATAAATAAGAAATGAGAAACAGTGATACTGCCACTGCAGAGTTTCATCTCCGCACAGTTCCAGTGCTTTCCTACAATAAATGATGCTCTCGAAATTGTGTAGTCAGTTTGATATGCTTGCGTATGGATTACTGCAGAAACACCCAACAGTTATTTGGCGGTTAAAGCTATAAATAGATCACATTTTATAAATTCTAGAACAAAGATCAGAACTACAAATGTAAAACAACCTTTAGGCCACATTTTTCTGAAGCCTGCGCTTTTTATGCGTGTGGCCGAGTGGCGAACTGGTACTTAAATGGCATGAACGCCGACTTGGCGGCCACAACTTGGGAAGGCATGTCAGGGAATTTTTCCATCTGAGAAAATTTGTGTCACTTGTAACAACAAAAGGAGGATTCCAAAAGTATTTCGGCAGCAGGATGCAAATTTCAGCTGGATGATGACGTAATGAGAATGATGATGAAAACGATGACGCAATATGAGTTTGAGAAAGGCAATGTATACTAAAAATTTCCAGTGTGCTAAGCAGGGTAACCTCCACTTTTGTTTCTCAGCTCCGCACCATAAATAGTGCTTTTCACTGTTAAAAAAGGTTACTTCACTATTAAAAAAGGTTACCAAGTTCAGCTGAAGGGCAAAATGCGAAAAAGAGATGAGCGCCGTGCTGATAGGCCCACTCACAAAGTACCAGTGTCAAACCAGGCACTATCTATATCACAAATGCAGTTCACAGCATCCTGTGCGAGCATTATAGGTCTCTCTCTGTACTCGGCAATTAAGCCTCCAAATATAAAAGTGTTTAGAACACAAGGCACATTTTGCCATTTTATCCTGGGAGTGAACAAGTAATGTAACAGCATTAGGAAGACCGAATAGAAACAGAAGTATGCAATTACCTTCATTAGGAACTGACCTGCCGGCAATGAGTATGTGAATTCTCTACTGTACAAATGGTCACAGTAAAGGACAACTGCTTTCAATACCCTCAATGCACAACGTAACTGTCTCTAAAAAACCCTTCTAGGTACGGCACTTCCTTACTCTTGCTTTAGAGTGGCATGTTATCTAACGGCAGCAGCAGCCAAATTGATGTTGAGCTGAAGGGGCAGGCGGCCACTCAATAATAAAAAGAATGTTGCATTACAAGTAAGGAAAGATTGAAAAGAATGAACAATGTTAGGTGTCGCCAGTATAGTGGGCCTGCTGCGCCGCACTTCAATGTTGCATGCCGAACAATCCTTACCAGGCACGTTGTCAACAGCTTCTCGCTCTCTCTTCAGCGTCGCCACCTCCACCTGCAGTCTTTCTTTCTCTTCTTCCAGCTCCCGAATCCGGTCGCTACAGGCACAGCATGGTCCTTCCTGAAATTGTGAAGACATGCACTAAATGAGGACTCATCCAAGCAAAACGCAAATTAATTTTGGTAACAAGCCCAGTTATGAGGTTTTTAACGAAACATTATTTTCTTATCACCACCACAACCTGAAGCTTTCCTTTTTCCTTCGGCCAGCCTGACAAGAAGGGAGCCCAGCTTAAAAAAAAACAGGATTTCTGTAGTGAACACTGGTGGACTACGATGAGGGGATCAAAATAGAAATACAGAAAGTGTGAGAGCTACAAAAGAGTTTGAAAATGAACTCCGAAAACTAATTGTACGCAAAAGAGTGCATGGCAGCAGGCTCTTTGCAATGTTGCGGCAGCGGCCGATTTTCTAATGGAGGCGAAAAGCAAAAACGCCCGTGTGTACGAGATTTCGGCGCACATCAAAGATCCCCAGGGGGTCAAAATAAATCCGGAGCCCTCCACTACACCGCGCGTTATCGCCTGCGTTGCGTCGGCGCGTTAAAACCTACAAACAATCAATCAAATCAATGTTTGAAACGTTTCCTAAACGTGCTGACATCAAGCGTACAAATGAAAAATGAGACTAGGATGCCGCTCGAAGGAATTGGTTGATTGCAATTACGCCACCATTGTTGTGAATCCTGTTTCGCCCACTTCCGAAGACCGACTAGCACGCAGCCCGAACACCATTCGCGCCGGCGGCTGAGTAACCTACGCCGAGCTCCACCTTCACAACAATTATGCTATAGGGAAGATGCATGCAGCGCATTTTTGTACACACGCTTCCTTCCATTTGCCAGGAAGGCATGGCTTCGGCTGAGGTGGCAGTGTTGGAGGCTGCGAGCTTAGCGCGCTTTCTCTCCAGGTAGCCCGGTTTTCCTACCAACAGTAACCGGTACATACGCCAGTTTTCACCGCTTAATAAATGAACACAAAGAAGACAAAATAGGGCATACTAACCAAATTGTAGAGTGCGCGCACGTGCTGGCTCCTCGCCGTCTCTCCAGCTAACGTCCTGGATTGTGCCTTGGAGTTCTTTTAAGCAACCCTGGTCCGTCATTACTCTAACTCCCACTGCTGGATCCACCAACGCTCGGACGGGGTATACGTTCCATTTTTCGTCCGCCAGCCACTTCACCAACACGTGGGTCATCGCGAAGCCTAATTACCACAATCGAGTACAGCAACTACAGCAACTACTACCGCGCTTTGTCCCAAGAAGAAACAAAAGATTGCCAGGGTGGTCCCAACAGAATAAGAAACAAAAGATTGCCATGGTTGCCTGTGGGCTTTGTATTTCGGCTAGCAGGGTCTACAATTGTGGATGTTTTAGCTATAGTATTAACTGAAACTGATAAATTAATACGTTAATAAAATAAACAACTTCAATTACTAATATTAAGCAAAGCTAGCTGAAAAAAACTTGAACCTGTTTGGCGTTTTTAGAGCAATACAAAATCTGTTAATTAGGTAAACCAAAGCAGCCTGTGAGATAGCTGAATAGCTCCACGCCAGGGGTAACACTGCAAAAAAATGTTTTTTTTGTATCTCAAAAAATAAATCACACAATCAGGCGATAATTTCAACATACACTGTTACGAAATAGAATTGACATGGTTTTTGGTCATTTAAAGGAAGCAGAAGTTGCAAAAATAGCTACAATGTGATTTTTTTGTGGCGCTGTAATTGAATAATGTCGTTCGAATCGTTCGCAACGGATGGTGTTGGAGGGTTTGTGCACTAACAGGAATAGCCTCGTTGATAGGTTTCTTTGTCGTCTTTTAGCCGTGCGTACGAGCTGGGCACGTTTTGAGCCTTGGATGCAAACTTTGTTTACGACAAGGCCGTAGGTTTGTTTACAGCCGCCGCAAACGTTACCTCAGCGTACAGCCTACGTGGGAGCCGAAGAGCCAGTGCTGCTCTGTGGGTGCTGCGCGTCCGCAATGCGCCGAAAAGACAGTTCGGCAAGTGCCTGTGGGATCCAGACGCCGACGTTCCTATACGTTCAAAATACCGGTTCAATCAACGAGCTCCGCATGACACCCCCTCCAGCTCGAGGACTGTGAGTATTGTCATGGATGGAAGTTCTTCCGACAGCAGCAGGGAAAGTGGCGATGAAGACACACCTCGCTGTGCACCTGAAGTGGCTGCCCCTGACTCCAGCGAAGGGTGCTCGTCTGAAGGCAGCCCGGGAAGTGACGAGGGGGACAGGCCGACTACTGCGCATGCAGCTTCAAAAGGCTTCAGCCGCTACAGTCCGTTTCCTACAGGCAGTGAGATTGAAACGTATTCGGATGACAGCACCGACTCAGAACCGCAACCTGACATGGATTCCAGCCATACAGAACCCGGGGCTGATGAACTGGTGAGCACTTTGGCTTCGTATTTCTGAACTTGTGGCTGAGACGCTACATGTAAACAACGGTTTTTTTTTATGGAGAGGGGGGCACGCAAATTTATTTTTGAGAAGAACTTGCCCATAGTAAACATGCAGTACGTAGTATATACAGATGCAGTATGTCGAGCCTCCCAAATTTATAATCAAGCAAAAACTGCCATGTGTACGAGATTTTGGCGCACGCTAAAGAGCTCCAGGTGGTTAAAATTAATCCGCAGCCCTCTACTACTGCGCGCCTCATCGCCTGCGTTGCGTCGGCGAGTTAAACCCTACAATCAATCAATCAATCAATCAATCAATCAATCAATCAATCAATCAATCAATCAATCAATCAATCAATCAATCAATCAAGCAATCAATCAATCAATCAATCAATCAATCAATCGGTCGGTCGGTCGGTCGGTCGGTCGGTCGATCGATCGATCGATCAATCAATCAATCAATCAATCAATCAATCAATCAATCAATCAATCAATCAATCAATCAATCAATCAATCAATCAATCAATCAATCAATCAATCAATCAATCAATCGATCAATTATTCAATCAATCAATCAATCAATCAATCAACCAATCAATCAATCAAAGTAAGTGCACGCGCAAGACGCCCTCTCTTTCGCGAGCATCATTTGCTACGCTGTTTCCTTGAGATCGCTAAACCCCTGCCACAGTATCAGCATGAATTTGCTTAAAAAACCGGGGTGATTTGAAGCACATACGCGTCTTCAATGTGCGTTCAATTTTTTCGTTCGTATCACTTGCGCGGCACGTGCTTTCGAAATGTTTACCCTGCTTAGATACCTTTGGTGGCTGGCGAAACTAACGTTGGGCGAAATGACGTGATCCCATAACAACAACACAAAAGAGGTGTTTTGGTCTAAACCTTTCAGCCCATTTTTTTATTTCAAGCAAAACAATGTTTTCTGTGTTTTCCTAACTTCAGTGTACCATAAGCCCACAAACAAAAAATAGAGCTTTAAGGGCAAATATGAACAGATTTATTAATGAAGCAAATAATTAGGACACCTAGCAATTAAAAAATTATGAGCAGAGACATCACTTGTGCATATTTTTCTAAGCCATATGATTACATAAACCTACATACAAGAAATGAGCTTCGTGGTGCACATATATATAGATTTACAATTTTAGGAGCAAAACTCAGACCGCCATTTTTTTCAGCCTCAATGTCATAATTGCCTTCAACGACGCTTCTTTGTAGCGTGCAGCTCCACTAAAATTAAGCAACAGTGTTATTTATCGCAATAGGCTTCAATGAGCAACAATCCCCCAAAAAACCAGCAGTTTTGGTTTCGTCCTCTATGCGCGAGAGGAACTTTTAGGTGATGGCATCAAATGATACCACCAGGTCTGAAAGGGCTAAAGAGAACAGCGTAGCAGACGACACTCCTACAACAGTTAATGCTATGCGCGCGCGCATACTCTCGCTTATTTCGCCGATGGATACCTGATAAGGTGCTGAAATGCCGATCGGTCGTCGCTCCTGTGATATAAAAAACTCAGAGGCTGTACATATTACTTCACGTCTTGTGATTATTTCATTGTATTATCATGGTGCTAAGCTGCTGCGTATCGTTCTTTTTTTCTCTAGGAAGAACCCCTGTTTCCAGGGGCCAGGTTAAAAAAAGCACAGAGCCTCCTTATGGTGACGGCACACAGCTTGCGCCACCACTCCTCCAAGGAAGCCACTGAAGGCTTGGTGCAGCTCATCAGTGTCGACCTGCCGAAAGGTGTGCCATACCCTACCTCCAAGCACACTTTTTTCTGCACTTCTGTGGGGCTGAAAAAGAGTATGCTAAGCATTTCTACTAGAGCGCATGCACTGGGTACATCGGGGAAGTGGAAGCAGAAAATGTATCGTGTGCGTGCTATTATGTGGATCACACGCTCAAGGAGCTCAGAAAAAGTTCATCTTTCTTTCTTGTAATCCCAAGCAGCAAAGGACTGCTCGGCCTTACTCAAGCCGGTGTACTTTGGCCGGTGATTTTCTGCCCGGCCTTTCTCCCGCAACCATTTTCGGCCCGTGTCCAAATGTGGGCCTTTTGGCCGTATACGGCCGTACTCCCATCACTGTCCAACGGCCAGTGTCCGTCGGCCAGTACACCGGCTTACGTTCATACGGCCGGATTCCAACCGTAGGGCTCCGGCCATTCCACCCGTGTACGGCCGAAGTACGGCCACCGGAGGACAGCCGAGATGCGGTAGTCGGACTCCAGTCGGACTAAAGCTGCCGTAAATTCGGCCGTGCAACGGGCATTGTATTTCAGCGACAGTACGCTAACTGTGCTGAGGCCGGTGGACGACCACTGCATGCAGCGAAAGCAGATGACTCAATCGCGCTGTCCAGCAGCAGAAACCCACCATTTTGGGTCCACTGCACCCACATCAAAGTGAGCCTACGCACAACCACCAGCCGTCCAGACTTCAGCGCAGCCTGGCTTAATTATCAGCGTCAGTTTGCACCAAAATAATTTATTCAACAGTGCTCAGAAATGGTTGTTCCTTTAATTGATGCGCCTCTTTTACTGTCGAATACAGCAAATATTTATTTCTTTGCAGAGCTGGAATACATGTATTGTCCAGGTCCTGATATCTTCTGTGGGGCGGCTTACCTGTAATAAACAAGGATGGATGGGGGGGGGGGGGGGGGGGGGGGGGGTAGGCGGAATGCGCATACTTTAGTGGGTTGAATTTAACAAAGAAGAAAGTGCCGCTTTTAGGCAATTTTTGTTAAGGCAATACTTTCATGCTCTGACTAAATCAACTATTTCTACAGCTGCTTGACCAGTTTTTTTGTATATAAAACCGGTGCGAATGCCTTTACGAAGCGGTTCGGTACTCCACAAAACACTCAGCAGCATTCAATATAATTTACTGCACACAAAAAGTTATCCAGTATTTGCCCTTCTTCTTGCAAAGAAATTTCATACTCGATCAACTTTTCTGATGATTATTCACAGGGCTGATACTAGAAGAGATCAAATAAGTACTTTCAGTTTGAATATATTTTTTATGTGGTTTTCATGAGTTACGTGCACACTCCTTAATAGTCCAAAATAACTTATTTTCCTCTAAAGTCGTACTACTTTAAGAAAATTGTAGACGTGTTGCGAATGACGCCCTTCTTCAGATGGCGGCAGCTGTATCTCTCTGTGTTCAGGCAAAGAAAGGCGTAAGACAAGAGTTTCATATTTTCTTTCAAACAAATAACTTTGCAATTGTAGCATTGCAAACCTTGCATACTGCAGCGAATAAAGCAATAAATATTTCATTGGTCAAGTCTGAATGCGTAGGGTTCTGAACCCGTCGGAAGCGAACTTGCGGCTCCGCAAGTTTATTTATTCATTTATTTATTTATTTGTTTGGTTGTTTGTTTGGTTGTTTGTTCGCGTATTTATTTATTTATTTATTTGTTTATTTATTTATTTGATACCTGCTTGCCCTTGCATGCATTACAGCAGGGAGATACATAACACTAAGCATCAAATATGAGACCAAAACACAAAATAATTCTTCAAAGCGCGGTGAAAATCGTCATTACAAACAGTGGATAAAATCATACGTGGAAGATAATTACACTCTCATCTTGATCTGAAATAAAATGAATCGCGCAAAGCGTCACCTTAAAGGAAAGTTAATAATTTGCTTCAAGCTACCGATCCCACTTTGGGATATGTAGAATGGCGCTTGGATATACTTCCCCCCTTTTATTCCAGTTTTCGAATGATAGATATTATAAAAAAAGTTCAACCTCAGGTTTCGTCTATGATCTTTCCCGTCTTACCATTTAAGTGTACTTTTACTTTCCCTCATCCTAAGTTGAGAGTGCCAATACCTAATACGAATCGCACTGCCCTATTCTGTATGTTTTCGAGCGTATCAATCAGCTCTTTGCTGTAGGGATCCCAGAAAACACATGCGTACTGCTACATTGAGCGCACATGAGTGAAATACGGTTGTTCTTTTAAGTTAGGCGGAGGTTCGGTGAAATTTTATCTCGGAAAGCCAAAAATACGTGGAGCCGTAACTTTTATGTTGTGAACGTGCCTATTTCTCTAACGACACGGTAAATAAACTCCTCGTTATTTATATTACCCGGCCGTTCTTAAAGCAGAGTAATTTACTGTATACGCATTCAATTGGAATGAAGGTTTTCTTGTAAAGTTGACGTTAACACCCTTTTTAAGATTCAACGACTTTTCTGAATAAGCACACCAGGATGTTATTAATTTGAATCATGCTGCAAGTATTCGAAATCACGTTCATTCGCTATAGCCTTGTAAAAACACAGTCATTCGCGAACATTTTAAAAAAAGATTTGAGGCCACACAAACGAAAGAGGGCCCGCAACTGAACCTTGGGGAATTCCTGAGGTCGCGGGAACATATCCGGACGAACAACCATTGAGAGCTACCAACTGCTTTCTTAGAGAGATATACTCGGCTATTCATGCAATAACCGATTCATTCAGTTTATTGTCCGCAATGTACTAACAAGAAGGTGATATGAAACACCGCCAAATGCTTTTTTGCCGCACAAGAGAATAGTCAGCTACTTTAAGCTTATCTATTGCTAGAGACAAATCGTGCGTGACCTCAACAAGCTGCGTTGAGCAAGAAAAACCCGATGAAATCCGTGTTTGGTAGGATGCTGGCGATTATGTTTAACCAAATGAGTCATATCCCAAGTGTAGCTAATCTCAATTTCAAACACCGCAACTAAATTAAGATCTAGGCTTTGTCATTCACAAGGCTCTGTTGTTATGGCAAATTCAAAATAACACTTGTTTCTAAATAGGCAGTCATAAAATCCCATGAAGTAACATAGTGCAGGGCACGATGTTGAGCCTACTAATGCACGAGCTTAGCTTAGCCTCTTCTACGTTTATCACAAACAATATAGTGCACATTCTTTTTCGCAGTATTATTGCAAGAAGAATAGCCGGAAACTTGCGCTTTTGCGCACCCTTGCCTTTCTTTGGTGGGGAGTCCTTGAACTGGCGCCGGTTGAGCTCCTGCGTGGTGGCCGCTTGTTCGACACTCTTTCAGGACACTTATTTTGGTGAACCACCGCCATATCGGGTCGGACATCGATGCCGGGTCTATGTCTCCAATGGTCTCCATTACTTGAGGGGGCGAAAAGCCTCGAGCTGATGCGTCGACGAAGCTGACGGGCGAGGCGTTGTAGCGGCTATGACTGCCGAGGCTTAGCTCACCCGTCGGTGTGGCACAGTCTTCTTGTGGCAATAAATCGCATTTCGATGGCCTAAACGTTTCCCTGGTAATGTCCAGTGAGTCCTTGCACCTTGCGCGTTCACCTAGAACACTCATTACTGTTTGACAAAAGTAGTTCGTTCATTTAAAACGCAGAAACACCGAGCGGATGAAAAACGTGTCTGCGCCATTCGACCCCCTAACGGCTCTTTCTTCACCCAGGGAAAAACCAGTCCTACATCGGCGGGTCTTCCAAGCACGTCTGTGCATGAATTCTCGGCGCCCAGATGCGTGCCGTTGTTCGCATAATTACGTATAACCTGATACCTTACGAAAGCCGGTCTTCTCTTGAACACCGGTTGCCAAAAATTCTGCGGCCGTTCGCTTGCCGTAATTCGGCCGAAGACCGCTAACCAAATGAGAAACGTACATTCTGAGGCCGTAAGTCGGCCGGTCTCCTTTATAACACCGGCTGCCCAAAGAAAACGAATATTCTGCCGCCGGACGCGTGGTTCACCGTTGAAAGAGCGGATGCGCGGCAGCCGCGCTACGGCCGGTCTCCTTTCGAACACCAAATGCCACAAGAATACGGATATCCTGTGGCCGGTCACTTGCCGTGCTTCGGCTGAACACCGCTTCCCGAAGGAAAAACGGATGGCCGAAAGCCGTACTCTGGCCGATTTCTTTCTCAACATCGGCAACCGAAAGGCAACTGAATATCTGGCAGCCGGGAAGCTGCCGTTGTGCGTCTGAACACGGGTGGCTGGAGAAATGCTGAGGCGCTGGTTGCCGAATGTTGGCCGTTCATCGTATGATCAGTGGGTGCCAGAACCTGGATGCTGGCCGGACATGCCAGAAAGCGGCCATAGACGGGCCGGTCTTGGGACACACTTTCTGTGCCGCCTGGGCGACTTAAAAAGCCAGCTGTGTGAGCTTTTAGAGTCGGGTTGTGTGCAAAGAAATCGCTCTGGTTTGTCGTACGATGTGGAGGGCATTGCACAAAGCATTCAGTATAATAAACTTCCTGTTAAGCAGGATGACGTCACGCTGACGTTTAATACTGACGGTGTGCCTCTCCATGATAGCTCATAATTTGGCATAGGGCCCCTCCTTGTCATGGTGGATGAGCTTCCGTACAAGCTGCGCATTCAGAAGTTATTGTTAGCAGCCCTGTGGTTTGGTGCTCGGAAGCCAAACATGAATTGCTTTTTAGTTCTATTTGTGAAAACTATGAACCAGCTGTCATCAAGTGGAGTAGTATGGAATGACAAAGAAGGTTTTGCACATGTCTCGAAGGCATACCCTGGCCAATGCACGGTCGACAGTTTGTCCAGACGCGAAGGGATGAACATTACGCAGTTCAATGGGTCGCCGGGATGTGCATGGTGCAAGGATGCTGGAGAGGTCAAGCGAAAAGGGAGAGGGACTTGCCGTATGTACGTGCCAAGTGGGTCTGCACCGAAGCTGAGGACTCATGACTCTTAGGTTATACATGGTCACAAGGGTAGACCGAAAGCCCCAAGCTGTGGCATGATGGGAGCAAGTGTGCTCACACTGCTTGCTTTTTTTCATTTGGCACCGGTTTTGTTGTTGACTATATGCATTCAGTATGTCTTCGGGTCGTGAAGTCAACCATGACTATGTGGCTGAAGTCGCGAAGGTGTAAAACATTTAGGTTAAGAACCCATTTTGATGAGGCCAATGCCTGCCTTTAGAGCCTGACTGGTGTATGGGAGCTGTCTCGGTTGCCGAGGTCTTTGAAGGAACCTAGTATTGGAAAGCATCTGACTGGAGAAATTCGTTGCTGTTCTATTCCCCCATTGTTCTCAAAGGGCGCATCCCAGATGCACAATATGAGGATTGGCTGCGATTTGCTGAAATGATCCATTACCTTCTCAGTCCTTGTTTGCGAATCGAGGACATAATTAAAATGCAAGAAGCGATGATGAAGCTCCTTATGGAACACGAACGTTTTTATGGCGAGGAATACATCACCTACAATGCACACCTTTTGTTGCATCTTGCTGGCAGTGCAAAAAACTGGGGTCTACCTTGGGGATATTCACTTTTTCCATTTGAGTCGATGAACGGAACATTGGGTAGGTTTGTGAATGGCACAAGGTACGCGCACTTTCAGATTGTTCAAAAGTTCACAATCTACCTGAATTTGTTCAAGATGTGGTCGTTAAGAACTGCACAGAATGGCGCATCGCCTTTTGCACCTTCATTTAAATCACTCATTAATGGTTACAACCCGCGGGAAAAATTTTTAAAAGTCGGACCAGACTTGCTACTTGGCAGAGGTGTCCAGAAGGAGAATGCGACGCAGTTCAAAAAGATGGTAATTGGCCCATTCAAATTCTGTATGGGTCAGTTAGACAAGTCCAGGAGGAAGAACTCCTACGTCAATGCAAATGGTTATTTGGCCGCATTTGTCGGATTCGCCAAGATGGTTCAGCTGCAAGTGATAATGAAGTCAAAGTTGAACTGCAAGTTTTCACTGTTGCACAAAAGTTTTTCAGCAGCTTCTATCATAACCTGTCGTTTGAATTTTTGCAGGTTCAAGAAAGTGCTGAGAGGTGCATTGTAAAAGCCAGCTGCCTAAACAAGTGCATCTTTCTGTCAGGCACAGGCTCTATCTTCTTGTGTGTGTTGAATGATAACCTGGTGCTTGAGTCAGTATAAGTTATTTCAAGGTGTTAATTTCATCAACATTGTGTATGTTGAAGCAACGTAAGAGAGTGGCCATACATCCCTTATATATGTCGCCTAGAAGTCTTGTAGGTCTATTCTATTCCGTGGTCCTTTAATGCTTTTCGCGAGGCTGCGGGAAAAAAAGCATTAAATGCTTTCAAATCAAGTCAAATGCTTTCTCATAGTCAAATGAGAAAGTCAAATGCTTTCTCATAGTCTTTAAATGCCATGTAAATGGGGTTTAGTGTATTCTGCTGATTTTACTATCATTTGGTTGTCATCATTGATGGGATGTATGGTTGAGTGCCCATTCTTAAACCCAGCCTGCGCTCTGAATCCAGGCTGTCACCTATATGGCTAACTAATTTGGTTAGCTTCAAACGATGAACTGAGAGTAGGCTGACGGGTCTGATTTTTAAGGCCCTTGGTATGTCCCTTTTTATGAATGGCAGTTTTTATATCTTATGTTTGCGTTATGATAAGTGTGCACATATAAG
Source organism: Haemaphysalis longicornis (assembly GCF_048455015.1). Classification (NCBI taxonomy): domain Eukaryota; kingdom Metazoa; phylum Arthropoda; class Arachnida; order Ixodida; family Ixodidae; genus Haemaphysalis; species Haemaphysalis longicornis. The sequence goes on from NW_027526445.1 coordinate 171,287,878, forward strand.
TTATATTTTAGTTTGTTTATTCATTAAGAGTGGTGGCGAATGCTCAGTATTTTATTCTGTGTTGTTAAAGCACTCAGTGGGCTTCATGCTTGGCTCCCATTGCTTGTATTTGCTGTATGTTTTGCGTGTATTTACTGTGTAGAGCATATGCTGCATGTTTCCGACCACCAGACTGTGTTGTGCTGGACGCAGTAAACTGTTTCCGCAATGAATTTTTGCCTTTCATGCTGGAAAACTTGCATGCCCATAACAGACCCGGGCAGTTGACTCTCAGCATGCTGGCTGAAGTTTTAGACTAGTAAACAACATATTCCATTACCCAAACTAAAAGCATAAAATGCTTGGCTCTGATGGAACCGCTAAATATAGTCCAGTAAGCGCAGAAAGTTGGCGTGCTCACTCTAGTTCAGCAAAGGGTTACAAGGGCTCCGGGAAGCCGAAGCGAGTGAATACGTCAACTAACTTGTCCAGCACAGCCCGGGATATGACCTTACGCAGTGGAAACGATTCCACCCATTTCTTAAATTGGTCAACCACTACCAACAGGTGCTGATACCCGTGCTTGCTTCTGGGCAAAGGCCCCATAAGGTCGCAGGCGGCTATTTACAACTGCCGCTGCCTGTCAATCGGTTTCATCAGCCCAGGCGGGCACCCACCGCGTGATTTGACCGACGGACAGGCATGACACGACCGGCAATAGCGGAAAATGTCCCGCTTCATGCCGGGCCAGGAGACAGTGCGACTGACCTTCGAAAAGAACTTCGAGCCGCTCAGGTGTCCGGCCAGTGGCTCGTCGTGAGCGTACCACAGTAGCGCGTACCTAAGACGTTTCGGGATGACCCCCTTAAAAGGGTCGATAGACTCGTCGTCCGTGGCAACGTATTTCAGCACCGGCTCATTGTTGTCCAGCAGGTACATATCCTCGGGAAAACCAGCAATGCAAGCTGGCTTCAGTCCTCTGCGCCCGTTGCAAAGCCAGCAACGTCACTGCGCTCCGCCTCCCGTAGGTGTCCGGGAATGTCTCGGCAAAAAGGATCGTCTCACTGAGCCTGAACGAGCTCTTCCCGGCTGAATATAATCCCGAAAAGAGACCAGGCACAGACCAAATCTTCGGCGTCGTGGCCTGGGGCTGCCCGAATTCGGGGGGCCGTTTGGGCTCACGAGCGTTGCTGCCGTTCCCTCGAGAGGGTCCAGCTTCCGCATACAGCGCAACAGCACTGTGTTCTCCTTTCTCGCCTCGGGGCATGAGACAGACGGGTTTCCCCTTCGGCGCTCGAGATGCGCTGGCCTCAACAACAGAGGACCCAGCCACGCTTGCTACGGGTGGTTACAATGCACCAGCTGCGTTTTCCCGTACCGCTGTGCACGGCTTTCCAACTGCGGGATCCGCGACAACCGCCTCCCCGCCTGCGTCGGCACGCGAAACATTCCTCTCGGCGCCGGCCAGGAGCGAAACCGGGGCGCGTGAAAGCGCGTCAGCGACCACATTGCTGCTTCCCTTCCGATACTGCACGGAAAAATCGTAGTGCTGTATGAGGAGAGCCCAGCGTGCCAACCGCCCCGAGGGTTCTCGGAGCCGCATCAGCCAAGTGAGTGCGCTGTGGTCCATATGTACCACGAATTTCGTCCCGTCCAAATAGACGTCAAATTTCCGCAGTGCGAACACGATAGCGAGGCACTCCCGCTCCGTCACTAAGTAATTCTTCTCAGCCGGGAGGAGGGATCGGCTGGCAAAAGCCAGGGGGTGCAGCACGCCATCGTATTCCTGAAGGAGAACAGCCCCCCAATCCCAGGTCGCTTGCGTCCGTTTGTACGACAAACTCCCTGTTGAAATCGGGCAACCTGAGCTGCGCTGTCTGGGAACTTGCACGGTACAGGCTGCGTAACGCACTTTCTTGCTCAGGGCCCCAATGCAACTCGACAGATTTCCCCAGCAGCCGCGTGAGGGGAGCCTGGAATTTAGCGCAGGACGGAATGAATGACCGATAAAAATTGGCCATTCCCAGAAAGCGGCGCAGGCCGCTTACTTCTGTGGGCGCGGGGAAGCCCAGGATGTCCTTGAGTTTCTCTGCGTTTGGCTCGATGCAGCCACCGCCCAGTGTGAAACCAAGAAACTGCACTTGAGTTCGCGCTATCCGCGCTTTCGCCGAATTCAATGTCATACCCGCTGCCTTGAGCCTACCGAGCACATCTTCCAAGTGACTAGCGTGCTCTTCTAGTGAAAACACGAGTATATTACAATGTCGTCAGGGCAGCGCATTGCATGTGACCACCTTGAATCCCCAAGAACCCGGTCCATCAGCCTCGGAAATGTTGCAGGGGTGTTACACAGCCCAAATGGCATACGTGTAAACTCAAACAAACCCCGGTGGCAGGTGAACGCTGTCTTAGCCGGATGCTCCGAATTCATCTCCTCCTGCAAAAAACCCTTTGAGGCATCCAGAATGGTGAAATACCTACCTGACCGCAAATTCCCCACTATCGACTCGATCGTAGGCAGCGGGTAAGCATCTTTCCGGTTGAGGGCATTTAGTCTATGGTAGTCAGCGCACAAGCGAAAACGGCCGTCTTTCCTCTCTACCGGGACTACAGGAGACGTCCAAGGGCTGTCGGAACGCCTCACCACATTTGTCACGAGTAACTCGTCCAGCGCACCGTGCTAGTGCTATTCAGGCTAGTCGGCCTGGGATAGCACTTCAAAGAAATCGCATCTCCTGTCTCGATCCTGTGTCGCACAAGATCAGTACAACACGGCAGATCCGTGAAAAGCTCCGCAAACTGGAATAAAATGTTCGAGATGCGGGCCTTCTCTTCCGATCCCAACCAGCGCCATCGGCGATCAAGGGATGGAACGCATCGTCGCGCGCGGGCTTGTTGTTCAACCGACAAGCGGTCGAACAACTTTGCTCCACTCCGGGGTATTCCCCTGTTCGCAGGACTCCGCACGGCGGTGACGCTTCTCCCGCACAACCGAGAGCCGGGGAAGGCGGGCTAGCGAAGGGAACAAGGGGAGACAAAAGTCCGGCCCTGTAACCGCCGCTCGCAATGTCGATCTTAATTCTGGACTTCCGAAGAAAGTCGCGGCCTGATATCACGGGGACACTCAGCCTTGGCAGGTGGATAACATGACATCGTCTCATCCGCCAGTCCCATCGAACTGTCAACCTTGCGGCGCTGCCGGTGCGCACTGCACCACTGGCAAGGCTGAACACAGCTCGGCACTCCCTGAGGCGAACAGAACGCCCTTGCAAGAGGTTCAACACTTCGTCTCCGAACAAAGAAGCGCTATCTCCCATGTCCAATAAAGCCGGGAAAGCTCGGCCCGCAATGACGACAGTGATGAACGGCGCAGGCTAGCCAACGGGGCAACACGGGCGGCCTAGGGAGGGGGCCAGAATTACTAAGGCCGAACGGGCTTTCCCGCTCGCCCGGCCTCTGCGTTTCCCAACTTCGCCGCTGGTTGGGAGCAGTTGCGCATCATGTGGCCCTCTTTTCTGCAACGAAAACAGCGCAGCCCATCACAGGTATTCCCGCGATTGGCATCCCCTGGGGCGTCTTCGCCTGCCGCCGGACCTGGGGTTGTTTCGGGCGGTTTTTCGCTGCAGTATTGTTTGGAGGCCATTTCCCGGCATTAGCCGTGCGGCGTCCGAAGGTGTATGGGTCCAAAGCGCGTTCGCTAATTTGCCACAGACTTTTTTCTTCCGCTCCAACTGCGTGGGCGGCGTGCGGCAGGTGGCGAGGAAAAGAGGAAGCTCCATTCTACGCGCAGCTGGGCTCGAGAGCCTCGCTTGCCGGAGGAGGAGGGCGATACGCTCGGGAAGCGAGTATGTGGCCCTGTATCCGCTTCGCCTCAGCGGCGAGCTCCTCCAGGTCGCGGAACCGAGCGCCGCGCAGGTACGCCGCTAAAGTGGGGTGGGCCTGCCTGATAACCTTCTCGACGCGTTCAGCGTTCGGGGCTGGCGGTTCGGCGATTTGATATAGCTCCTCCATACCCCGCACAAACTCTAGGAGGAATTCCTCGGGAGCCTGCGTGCGCAGCTCCAGTTCGCGCCGCATCCGCCGATGGTAGTCCACCGGAAGAATTTCGCGATAGATTGCCGCCTTGAGTTCAGTGAACGTCTCCGCACGGGGCAACTTGAGTAATCTTGGAGACGGTACTGGCGATACCGCGGACCCCATGCCCCCCAACATAAGCTGTGACCTACCGTGGTGATGTGTTTTTTAAGGTGAAGGGTAGAAACCTCTAACGGTGGCCGTCTGAGCCTTAGTCAAGCTCCGGCCGATGGGCTCCCTGCCTGTCTACCAGGCAGGGAGCTAAGTGACCTCTTTGACTACCAGGGTAACGTCAAAGAAGAAAGTACCCCCGTCTCCCTGCTTTTATACATGCTGTATGGTATTTTCTCAAACCCCCCCTCCAATGATCGGCCTCCCAAAAGAGGCCGCACCGAAGTACTTGCTAAAGAGAAGGCAGAACATTTCTATAAACATCTTGTAGTTCATTCCACAGGGGACACCCCTGTTGGCAAGAAGTCAGTCATTCTTTTGGCCAAATGCATTGAGTATGTTGTCGGCTCAAACTATGATGCTAAGAAGCGTTCATCCGGTGACCTACTTGTTTAAGTAAAAAGAAAAAATCAAAGCGAAAACCTCCTCAAACAGACCAGGTTGGCTGACCTGTCTGTTACTGTGACTCCACACAGAACCCTCAACTCCTCTCAAGGTGTAATCTCAGAAAAGGAATTACAGTCTGAGACAGCGGTCGAACTTCTTCAGGCGCTTCAACCTCAAGGAGTAACTTCTGTCAAACGAGTTGTAATCCGTAGAGAAAATGAAGAAATCCCAACAAAGCATCTTGTCCTAACATTTGATTTCACAACCCCACCCGAAAAGGTCAAAGTGGGCGTCCTAAGCTGCAGTGTACGGCCATATGTCCCTAATCCCAGGCGATGCTTTAAATGCCAACGGTACGGCCATGCAAGTCTATCATGTCGAGGAAAGCTGACATGTCCTAAATTTTCAGAGTCTGACCATTCGTCGGATGACTGTCGGAACAGCACAGTGAAATGCCCGAATTGCAGTGGCCCACACGCTGCTTATTCGCGAACCTGCCCAAAATTCAAAGCAGAAAAAGAAATTCTCAAATGACAGTAACAGAAAACATCACCTTTGCTGAGGCACGCCAAAAGCACAAGCTGCTTTCGGCCACATCTTATGCAGATGCTGCCCGCCGGGGGCTGGGGCGGCGTTTGGTCAGCACAGCGGCACAGTGCAACCTTGCTGCTGATGTGTTGCTGTCCCAGCCCCCAACTGAGCAGCCACCTGCTGCCTCTACAACACCTGTAGAGGCTGCGGGGGCCCCGTCTCTTGCCGGACTGCCTTTGGTAGTCCAGCGGTGTCAGGAATCGCCCAGTGTGGCGACTCCAGCAAATGTGGCGATTGCGTTCGCCACGGGGAGCTTTGCCGCTCTCACTGTTTCCTCTTCACCGACCCTAGGAACACCTGAGGGAACGGAGATGGAAACTGGAGGGCCCACAGAAGCCCCCATCCAAGCTCCACCGCCTGCCCCGCCCGCGGCGCAGGCAAAGAACCCCTTAAAGGGTACTAAGTCAAGGGGGCCCAGTCCGCTGGGCACCCCCTTGCCTTCAGATGACGACATGGACGTCGAGCCCTCCCGGCTTTCATTGCAAAGGAAAGAACGGGCTGCGACGTCCAGGTCAGTAGAGAAGGCCAGAAAACTTCTCCCAAGAGTCCTAGCTCCGAAAGACCCTACATAAATAGTCACACTCCAGTAGCTCCGAACACATCATAATGGGAAGAGAAAACATAATACAATAGAACTGCAGAGGCCTTCTGAATAATCTTGACGATGTATACGAAATACTGCATGCTTATCAGCCAAGTGTAATGTGTGTTCAGGAAACACATTTGAAATCTAAAGAAACAAATTTCTTGAACAGTTACCTGGTATACAGAAAGGACAGGGATGGCTGCACTCACTCTTCTGGGGGTGTGGCCATAATAGCCCGGTAATCTTTAGCATGCCACCCTGTCACTCTCAACACTGTCCTTGAGGCTGTGGCAATTCGAACAATAATATTTAATAGGTTGATAACGGTATGCTCCACATACATTCCTCTTGACGTCTCAATTTTAAGCTCTGATTTCGAGGCGCTGGTTGACCAGCTGCCCGAACCATACATCCTGACAGGCCACCTTAATGCTCACAACTCTCTTTGAGGCTCTTCTCGCACGGATGCCTGAGGTCGCCTGATAGAGAAATTCCTTACATCTTCAGGAGCATGCCTTTTCAACAATAAACAGCCTGCATGCCATAACATAGGACACAACACATACTCATATCTTTACTTGGTGATTGGCTCCGCAGTTCTCTTTCCTCTGCTCGACTGGGGTGTGGGCACTGACCCATACGGTAGTGACCACTTCCCCACCTCACTAACATACATAGGTAAAGGCCCATGCAGTCCATCTTCCCATAATAGGTTCAATGAAGCGCGAGCTGACTGGAATACATTTACAGAGACATCCATACTACACCACACATCCATAGGACACGTACACGTTGAAGAAGCTACCCAACTCCTCACGGCGCACATCTTCGACGCCACCGAAAAGTCCATTCCTCACGCCTCTGCTGCCCCGCGCAACCAGCGGGGGCCGTGGTGGAATGAGGACTGTAGGCGGGCGCGAGAGGCGCAGAACAAGGCGTGGGGTATCATCCGTTTGTACCCCACGTCAGCAAACCTCCTCTTGTTCAAACGGGCCAAGGCATTCGGAAAACGTGTGCGCCGTGAGGCAAAAAGAGATAGCTGGCGCTCATTCATAACATCTATAAACTCATACATAGACACACGCAAGGTATGGACACGTATACGCAAACTCAAAGGACAACAGACACACAGCCTGCCCCTGGTCAGTACAACAGGGGACACACTCGAAGACCAGGCTGATACACTCGCACAAGACTTCCAGCACGTGTCCAGTTCAGCACACTACACAAATACTTTCCTGAAACATAAAGCCTCTTGTGAAAAGAATTCCCTACGCGACAACAACAAATCGCAGACTTCTTACAACTTCCTGTTTTCACTACATGAGCTGAGGGCTGCTGTAAGCACGTGTAAGCCCTCAGCTTCAGGCCCAGACAACATCACATACACAATGTTACAACACTTACACGCAGACACTCTTGAAGCACTTCTACATCTATATAATAAAATATGGCTTTCGGGGCACATTCCACACTCCAGGAGGGAGGCCATTGTAGGGGCTTTCTTGAAGGAGGGAAAGGACCCGTCGTCCCCCTCAAGTTACCGTCCAATAGCCCTGACGAGCTGCCTGTGCAAGCTCTTCAAGATGATCAATCGCAGGCTCGTGTACTCCTCGAGTACAATGGTCTTCTCGAGAGCTGCCAGGCAGGCTTTAGGGCGGGGCGATCGATGAACGATCAACTGGTTGCACTTGACTCATACATTAAGTGTGCCTTCGTGCATAAGCAGTACTGTTTAACTGTCTTTTTTGACCTCGAAAAGACCTACGACACCGCTTGCGTTATAGGATCCTTAGTGACCTCAGGTCATTCGGTGTTTTGGGTAATATCTTGAACACCCTTGTTAGTTATTTGTCAGAGAGAACGTTCAGAGTAAGAGTTGGTTGTGCACTTTCAAAGGTTCACGTCCAAGAAAATGGTGTGCCGCAAGGTGGCGTGTTGAGTTGCACTCTCTTTATAGTAAAGATGAACTCTCTTGGAAAGGCACTGCCACCAACAATCTCTTATTCTATGTATGTAGACGACGTGCAAATATCTTTGAAATCATGTAAAATGTCAATATGCGAACGTCAAGTCCAGCTTGGTGTCAAGAAGATTGCCGGCTGGGCAGACAAGAATGGATTTAAACTGAATCCTGCAAAAAGCTCCTGCGTTGTGTTCCCCAGGAAGCGCGGTGTCCATCCGGACCCAGACATTACTCTTAATGGCGTATCGCTTCCTGTGAACAAAGAGCACAAGTTCTTAGGTGTTGTGTTTGACCAGAAACTCACATTCATTCCTAACATCAAGGAACCTAAACATAAATGTCTGAAAACAATGAATATACTTAAGGTTCTCTCCCATCAGTCGTATGATTCTGACAAAGAACTCCTACTACGGCTCTATACTGCTTTGGTTGGATCTCGTTTAGACTATGGCAGTGTGGTATATGGGTCGGCGACTAAAACAGCGTTGCGAAAGCTTGACCCAGTTCTACACTTGGCTTGCGTAGGGTGCTTTCCGCACTAGCCCTGTCGATAGTCTGTATGCCGAGTGTAATAAGTGGAGCCTTGAGAGCCAACAAACGTGCATGGACTTAATTTATGCTTTTAAAATTTCATCGCTGAATAACCATCATTTTTTTCTTGATTTAACGACACATCCACATCTGTGCTTTTTGTAAATCACCCATCCGTTCCTCTGCCCTTTTAAATTAGAGTGAGAGAGCGAGCCTAGGATCTGAGCGCTTCATTTTTAGATGTGTACAGATCACCCTTTTCAGACATTGTACCTCCTTGGAAAGTTCGTCCTGTGTCCTCCGACCTTTCTTTTATGAAACGTAACAAAAATTGGGTACCGCGAGCTGCAATACTGCAGAACTTTCTGTCTCTGCAGTTATAATACCCACTTGCAGAATTTTACAGTGACGCGTCTAAAACCTCCACTATGGTCTCCTACGCTGCTCATGGTCCGAATTTCAGTGCAGCCAGAACCATGAGCGTCCACACAACAATTTTTTCAACAGAAGCATATGGAATATTACTTATTGTACGACACATACTTGAAAATCAAATTCGCAAGTCTATCATCTACACAGATTCCTTGAGTGTCGTTCGCGCACTGTCATCGCATACACCCGACAAATGCCACATAGTTAATCTTGTATTTAACACTATCATATCTGTGTATGCACAAAAGCAAGAGCTGGTCCTCAGCTGTGTGCCAGGGCACGCAGGGATCGCTGGGAACGAGTTTACAGACGAGAGGGCCGCTGCTGCTGCACTCAGGAACACTGTAGACATTACAACGATACCCTACACAGACCTTAAGCCACACATGAGACAACACCTGCGCACAAAATGGCAAACACACTGGGATGAACAGACAGACAACAAACTACATGTATTAAAGCCACACATGGGACGGTACACAGCTGACTCACGCAACAGACCCACGGAAGTCGCCTTCGTTAGGCTGCAGATAGGGCACACCCATGCAACGCACTCGTATCTGCTGACGGGATCTTCTAGACCCCAGTGCAGCAGGTGCGGAGAGGCCCTATCCGTAGTGCACATACTAATCACATGCAAGGCACTTCACACAACACGACAGAAACACTTCAGAGAACTCTACGGACAACATATTCCCCTACATCCATCGTTTTTTCTGGGTGACGATGCCATAGTTTCCGTGAAACGTGTGTTTGAGTATCTGTCAGACGCCAAGTTTTTAAATCTCATTTCCTATCACGCATAATGAAATCTGGCCCTATACACCAGCCATGCTCATTGTACTTTTGTGATTTTACCTTCGTTTTCGCTGACTTTACTTAGTGTTTAAGGTTTCACCCCTTATATATGACTATTGTTTTGGCGCTCTTAGCCCCAGTTGGCCTTGCGCCATAAACATCCAACCATCATCATCATCAGTTCAGTGAACGTGGTGGCTCGGTGACCGGCAAGCCGGTACCGCTGCGCTGCTCGCTCCGTAAGCGCGACAGGCACGACACGAGCGAGCATGTCGCTGTTGCTGAGCCCCATGGCTGTCTGGTAGGGCGCGAGAGACTCAATGAAGTCGGTCACGCTGATGGTATCCTCGTAATCGCAGTAAAGTGGCCCTTGCAGCCTGACCAGCGGCCTCGACAGCTTCGGTGCCCCCAGGGAAACCTGGAGAGCGCCTGAAAGGGACTCGATCAAGCGAGTGGCTTGCTGCATCAACGAGGTTGCATCTGCGGGAGCATCTGCGTTATGAACGACGGCGTGCGCGGCGAAGGGGTCCGCGTCGGGCCGAGAAGATTCTCGCGGGTCGTTCGGCGGCTCGGCGGCCGGAGGGAGAATTCATGTTCCCAGCCCGCTGGTGTTGGCGAGTGGCCCTTCCCGAGCCTCCGATGCCTCCGCGTAAGCGACGACAGCGGGGTCTACTGCCGCGTTGCTTCCGAAAACGGGTGGCCTGTGCGGCAAGAAAGCCTCTCTGGTGCGACCCAGGCTTTCCGCAGGGACGCAGCCGGTGTGAAACGGCGCGGGGCAACCGCGCGCCCCGAGAGTGGCGTCGGGGGCGGTTTGCCGAAGCCCAGGTAATCCTGTGGCTGGCTGGATACATGACTGGCTCCAGTAGTAACTGGGAGCGGCATGGCACTTGCGGCTCTCGGACCGTCGATGAAAGTACCGGCCGCGGCTTGCAATGCAGCTCGCCAGGAATGAGAGGCGCCCAATACACCTAAGCGATCACGCGCAGCCGCAGGCTCGCTTGCGCGCGCGCCACAATCCGGGGCTACTGGACCACAACCGGATCGCCGTGCATACATATCAAAATCACTAGCATCCGGGGCTACGGGAGCACACCCGAATCCATTCAATACGCCTATGCGCTCGACACCGCGCGCCTCCATCCGGGGCTACTAGAGCACACCCGGATTGCCGTGCACATATATCAACATCACTAGCACCTGGGGCTACAGAAGCACACCCGAATGCGTTCAATACGCCTATGCGCTCGCCACCAAGCGCCTCCATTCAGGGCTACGGGAGCACACCCGGATGGCCGGGTGTGCTCCGGATGGAAATTTTGGCGTTCAATTTCTCTGCACTCCACTGAATGTGATACATTTGAAGTTGATGGCTGCCTTACTCATGATAGTGCAAAAAGTGCCCATGCCTTTAACAACCATTTTAAATCGGTGTTCACCCAAGATAATGGTATATCACGTGTGTTTCATGCATCCCTACCAAAGACGTCTGATGTAATTGTTACTGAAGGTGGTATATTTATTCTTCTCCTAAGGCTTGATGTCAAAAAATCATCAGGGCCTGATGACATTCGGAATAGCTTTTTGAAAAGGTATCCTGAGTGGAAGTCAAAATATCTTCATGTTATTTTTTCCAAGTCCTTACTAAAAGGAGAAATACCGAGAGACTGGGGAACCGCTAGAGTTAAACCAGTTCGTAAGACCGGAAATGAGAAGTTAGTTAAAAACTATCGTCCAAGTTCATTAACATGTACCGTATGCAAGATTCTGGAACATAGCATTTACAATCACATATGCGGATTTCTGGACAACTATAATGTTCTAACAAAATTCCAGCATGGTTTAGGAAACGGTTACTCGACCAGCTAGCACTCAATTAGTTTAAACAATACATGATGTTGCCAAATCAATAAATAGTAGGACACAGACCGACGTTCTTTTTATGGACTTTTCGAAAGCCTTTGATCAGATATCCTACACTAAATTGAAATATAAGATAGGTAGAATAATCAAGAATTCTCAAGTAGTTAACTGGATTTCTGAATATTTAACAAAACGTGAACAATTTGTTGTCTTTCTGATTGCTGCTCAAATAGACAGCTTGCTGACTCTGGTGTTCCCCAGGGCTCTGTGCTAGGACCACCCCTTTTTCTCATTTAAATAATGATATTGTTGATGGTATCCCGGTTGAAATTAAACTCTACGGTGATGACTCTGTACTTTAATTATAACGAAATATGCTGTCCCGCTGACCAACAGGCGTTAAATAATGCTCTACAAATAGTGTCTTCCTGGTGTGATGAATGGTAAATGGCTATTAACTTCGAAAAAACCGTGTTTATACAAATTACTAATAAAAAAATCCACTAAAGTACGAGTACTCTACTACCCATACTAAACTTTCTCAAGTCCCAAATTTCAAGTATCTTGGGTTATGGATCACAAATGACCTGAATTGGACTAAACACAATAATACGGTAACTAACACTGCAATACGCAAACTGTTCTTCCTCTGAAGAGCATTGAAACTGTCAACCCCCTCCGTCCGCCTTCTGGCTTATAAAACCATTGGTTATACCGACTTTGGATTATGCTACCATTATATTGGACTTTTCACCAAAACTAATATCAACAAGCCAGAAAGAGAGCAAACAAAGACCATTCACTTTATATATAACAGCTTCGGACGCACTTCAATTCCGGAAGTTTCAGCTCGAGCTAATCTAGCAACACTAACAGAAAGAAACCACTTATCTCGACTAAAATTTCTATATCAACTAGTAAAAGGATATTACAAGACAGACTTTTCTGAAGTTCTTTCGTTTTAGTCCGGATATGCAACTCGACAAATGCATGAGCGCACAATTACACCTTATGCAACCCATAACAACTGCTTTATGTATTCCACGAACTATAAACGACTGGAAAAAACTAACCAACATCGAAGTTTTACAGCCATCTTTAACATTGTTTTCTTCTACCCTGAACAACAGTGTTTAAACGAACATGCCAATTAATCTCTGTCGCCACAAACGTTGGAATTGTTTGTATATTTTGTGTTGTTTTGCGCGTACTTTTTTATGTGTGTTTTTTATCTTCCTGCTTTGAAAATTTGTTTGTTTGCATATAGAGCATTCATGTAATTCATGTAACCCAATCTGCGAAAATCCCTAGTAGGAATTGCAGTATTCATACATAAATAAATCACTATCGCACAAATCGTACCGATTATTATCTAGTGAGTACACTCGCTGGAGTCCTCCTGGCTGAACCAGACCCGGCGTACTACTCAACACACTCCCGGCATAAGCTGGGTGCGGCCTCTCACCTCACTCTACAATACCGGTGGAGGTCCGAGGGGCCGGGGCCCACAGAGCTCTCCCAGCTAGTAGCGGCGTCCACCCAACACATGTTGCCTCAGGCGAGGGAGGAACGGCGAACTCAGGAATTCCCCAAACTCGTACATCGCTTTGGCTGGCGTCCACGCTCGGTGAAGCGCGGAAGAATGCGATGTTCGCTAGGACGCCCGCGTAAGCGTCTCCTAAAGGCTAGTTCATGGCTCAAGCGGCCTATTGCATGAGTGAAGCTCTGCCAAGCTTGCTGAAAGGCAACCATTGTAAGAACAAAGGCTACCCCACGTTGTGGCGCCAGAAATGTGGGCATTATTCTATCCTGAATCCTTGCCATTAGGAATAGAATAGAATAGAATAACGCGCCGTCGTTATTCTCACTGCTCACGCACAGCACCGAACTGCCCTGCCGAGAGACTGTACCCACAACGGGATCGAGAGCGAGCCACGACTCTCGCCGCGCGTGTACGTTGTCAGTCACTACACAGGGAAGCGATACCTGTTATAGTACAGGGGTTTATTACGCGAACAACCACGATACAAACACTACACTGCACTACGCACTTAGCCCCTGGGGCATACACCCATCAGCGTGTATGCCCCAGGGCTATTATTCAACCCCACTGTAGTGCTAACACCGTAAACAACAAACAGAAATGACCGAAAATTCATTAACCAAATTCAGCAGGAAAGCATGCTCATGCAAGGCGCCCATCTCTCGGGCAGATTTGACATGGCGGTAGTGCTACTAAGATTTCATTTGCATGCATTTATATTCACCGACTTTTCTTTAAAGTATAAATGAAAGCCCCGTGGATATTATTTTGTTCAGATGTGTAAGCTATATTTAATGCCAAGTGGAGTACAGATGAACGACGCTATAACGAACGCTAATATAGCGAATTAGCTGCAGCGAACTTAATACGAACTTTGGTTGGTCACGATCCAATTCAGTGGCACATTCTTTTTATAACAGAACTGAAACATTAAGCCGTGTGTTATATCGGCTGTAATGAAGCAATATTTGACTAGCACGGGGCTCAAAACTCGCATGATAGCATATAAACGCGAAATAAAAACATTTTAAGATAACACATTATTTTGAAGAAACTTGAAAAAACTCCCGACGTCCAAAACAGCACAAGTAGAAAACGCCATCGGATAAAGACCGCATCCTTCAAATAAATAAGACCGCAAACCTGCTTTGCCAAACAAGCGATGCTGTTGTTCTTCAACGTGCTCATGTTCCGGTCAAATACCTAGCGAATGTATTAAAATGTTTACTTTCGCTGCCCGACTTAGTGATAAAAAATGCGTTATCTACCGCGACGTAACTAATGCAGCAGGCAGCCGCGCGATAAAGCGGTTTCAGGGAGTGCGCCCACTAAGTGCACAAGCTGCGAGGGCGGGTCAGCCTCCCAACAAAGCTCTGCGCATGCATTGAGCGGCACGCGCTCCCGTGTTTACTGACATAAAGCATTCGACGGTACCTCCACCGAACAAATGGCCCGCACCACGATTTTGAAAAATAGATGCAGGAAAAGGCGGTAAAACAGGGAAACACTCAGTGTCCAGGTCAACAGCTCTGAAGAAAACTCAGCGGTGCCACCCTTACAACTTTCGGAAATGTATTAGCTGCTACGTATCAACACATATGTACGCGCACGACAAATTTCCGAGAAGAAGCCCTTACGCTAATACAATTTTCATCAGCGGAAAAGGGGACGGAGAGGGTGAACTGTAAAACAGCGCTTCCATTAAAACAAGTAGGGTTGCCGCGGAAACTTTCCCAGAGAATTCGGAAGCGTAAAGCACCCAGTGATAGAACGTATCAGACGCACCACCCAGGTTAAGCGAGTCTCGAACCACACTTTGGTTCCACTGGTTCTAGCGTGTTTATACCGGTCGAGGCTCGGACATCAGTTGTTTGGGCACACTTGTTGTACGCGCGAGAGCGAAGGCCAGTGGCTTGGTCTGTATGCGCGGCTACATGGATAATATCCGCATCCCTGAAGTGAAGTTCGCATACCTAGAAAAAAATATTACCTCCAATAAGCAAAGCCTTCGGTGCTTGTCATACAAAAGTGCGGCTTGGGAGCCAGTTACACGTGCACGTGTATCCTCTTGAGATGAAAGCGCAATTCTATACCAAAATGAAAAAAAAAAACCTTACCCTGTAATTCTCGGTGAGGCTTTCTCGCGGCACCACGTGTATCCATGCATTCCTCAGTCTTTCTTCCCTCTTGAACGTGAACACGTGTACCTTCGTGTCCGTGGTTAGTCGCCGCGGCATCGTCGTACCCAGCACTTGCACGGCATCTGGGAACGAGCCCACTCGTCACCGGAAAACTCGTCATAGGCCAACTCGTTACACCGGCCTTTTGGTACAGTGCCATCTCGAGATAGGAACTCTCATGCAAGGCGCCTTTTCGTCGCATGGATTTCGTTTCACCGCGGCCGGATGAACAAAATGCTCGAAGCCCTGACCGGAAATTGTCGTTAAAAGCCCCTCTGAGGCTGGGTTCTACAATGGTAAATTGGCACGGCCGTTTAGGAGGGCGTACAGTGGTCTGTGTGACCAGCAAGGTGACATAAGGAGCTGGGTTTTTTTTGGGGGGGGGGGGGGAGAAGGGCGGAAGGTGAGGTCAGCGCGACCTGCATTTCTTTAAGTGCTGATCGTCATGGGAGTTGAGGTGGTGTACGTCCGTATTTTCATGCGTATAAACTGCCCTTGCATACAACCCGCGCCCCTCACTTTAAGTCTGCGAATTAAAAAAAATTGGTGCAGAAAATAATTGATGCAAAAAAAACCAGCTCTTTATGTACACCTGCTGGTCACTCAGACCACCGTACGCCCTCATAAATAGCCGTAACGAACTTACCATTGTCGAAACCAGCCTCAGAGGGGCTTTCAACGACAATTTCTGGTCAGGGCTTTGAGGATTTTGTTCATCCGGCCGCGCTGTAACGAAATCCATGCGACGAAAAGGCACCTTGCACGAGAGTTCCTATCTCGAGATGGCACTGTACCAAAAATCCGGTGTGACGAGTTGGCCTATGATGAGGTTTCAGGTGACGAGTGGGCTTGTGACGAGTGGGCTTGTTCCCGCGGCACAGTTGGGTTACCCTGCAGCCCGACGTGTGATTCCGATAAGTAGCGGTGACAATACGGGTGATCGCCTCTGTGGGGCTTCTTAGCGCGAGTGGAAAGGGCACATCCGCACGGAGACTTTCTCTCTTTCCAATCGGTGTTTCTACGACTCCTTCGCGAGCTGCCAAAAGAGAAAAAAGGAAAACGTGCAAGGCTCACAGCTTAAGCCCCGGATACATGGACCTGTCGAGGGAGGGTCGCTTCGACTGGCGGGTTCAGCTACCTCGACCTCTCCCGCGTTTATATGAACCCCGTTCAAACAATCGAGGTGAGGGGAGCAGAGGGGTTCCCGGAAAAAGAGCTACCGTATTTTCACGATTTTAATGAGCACCCTCTTTTGAAAGAAGGTAGCCTAAATATTTGTGTGCACGTTATAATCAGGCTCAAAAGCGAAATAGGCTTTTAAGCGGCCAACAACATTGCCATGCGGCGTGCCCGAAGTCCCCCCAAAATCCAACTCAATCCAATAAAAACAATCCGTCAAAGCCACGTGAATGAATTTCGGTGCACTAATTCCTCAATTTCATCCCGCGTACCTTGGTCAGCGGTTGCACATTCTTTTGTGCTTCTGAAATAAGCCCGTAACACCTAGAATTATGAAGATCAAAACACTTGAAATCGCAACGAGTTTCAATGCTCCCTGGTATAACTTTATTTCCAGCAGGAGTTCGATGAGCAATCTTATGAAGCACAATCATTTATGGCTTCCACAGCTGCATACGCCAAATAAAATCTCCCTATGCTAGGTACGTGGTGTCATGTCTTTTTCATCTGCGCAGTCCCGTCAGTGTCAAAGTATTTTTGTTTTAAATTTCCTTCGCGAACTTACCCGTGCGTTACGATGGGGGGCGCGTTAGAACCGCGCAAATATGGTATTCTGCTCCCCGGGGCCCTTCGACTCAGCCTGAGGAAGGAGCCAACCCACCCCCTGCCTCCGGGTCGACTGGACTCGCCGCGACGGCTCTCGGAACCAACCCCCAGCCCCTCCGCGCTTATACGTGGAGGTGTCGAGTTCAGAAAACCTGTTTATTTCGACTCAACGCGCTCTCCCAGGGAAAAGTGCCCCTTTGTTTATTTTGCGGGAGACGCCTTCCAAGAATGGCGTTCCGGCAGCCCGGGTATGCTCACATCGCTGCTGGAAAAAGGTCCATTTTCTTTGAAGGTGCCATGGGCCGTAGGGCTGTTTGAATGATCCGAATCACGCGCCACGCACCTCATGCTGTAGCGACCGCGACATTGGGTAGGGGAAGCAGGCGGCGCCGCTTCGGCGCCGTGCTCTGGCTATCGCTAACCGATCGAGTTGCGTCAATCTATAGCGTCCCCGATAAACATGCAGCAGGGTTGCCCCCAAATCCGGCACGGTGCACAGTGCCCCGCGATGGTGCGCACCGTCACGGAGCAATAATGGAGGAGAAACGGAGTGGTTCTGCCTAAATGCCATCTCGTTCGCTGTGAAAGCAATTCATAAATGCTTTCACAATGGCAATAAAGTAGTGTACTTTGACACAGCACTACTTAAAATAGATATTTATTGAGAGGCAATGATTTGATGTGCAAAAACACCATACCTTCCTCAAACTGGAAAAAAATCACGATAGCAGAAGAGTTCTAGATTGATTGATTGTAGTGTTTAACGTGCGGACGCAACGCAGGCGATGAGGCGCGCTGTAGGGGAGGGCTCCGGATTAATTTTTACCACCTGGGGACCTTTAACGTGCGCCGAAATCTCGTACACAGGGGAAGAGTTCTAGGCCAGAGTGTGATTTGTGAACATTCTCTTTGTCCACTGAATGCAATTTTAAACCTACTCGCGAGAGCTCTCCGAATAAACTTTCAAATGCCACCACTACTTATTTTCTATACTGAAAATATCTTTTCTCGTAACTAATTAAGGCGGTTAACTGTGAAATGTTTTTCACAGCAAGAATAACCAGCTATTGGACGATGCTGTACATAAACGCTGTGTTGAAAAAGGAGGAGCAGGAGATAGCCTTTATTACATCAGGAAGACGCTAATTCAAGTGGGGGAAGTGGGAGTAGAAGGTGGGATATTCGTAGCTTGGGACACCTGGAAAATAAACCATTCAAGTTGAAGCTGGTTAGCTCCTTACGAAGGCGGAAGAGGCCACGTGGGTTGAGGAGAGCAGGCTTACGGCTCTAAACTGCTCGCGCTAGACCGCTTTCTAGGGAGTAGTGCGCAATTAAAATCAGCATGGAGGGTTTCAGTATTCGAGGGTCGATGTATGAGGAGGAGGCATTTGGAGGAGGGTTGAAGTTTCTTTAACACGTAAATTTCGGACAGTGCCAAATTAGGTGCTGGAGATTGGCGGATGTGAGGGAGGCGCAGAAGGGACATCGAGGCGGCAAGGATGGGGTGTACCATTTACGGAATGCCTCTGGGGTTGTGCTAGCATTTGCAAAATATTTGTTCATAAAAATTTTGGCTGATCTTGGGAGCGGAAATAGGGCAGGTAAAAAGCCGGTTGGAGTGAGGGTCTTGAGGCGGTCTTTTTTGTCTTTTTTGTACCGTAGAATTTGTATGGCTGGCGGTAATGGCTCAGGAGGCAGAGGAGCTAATTCAGGTAGCAGCGCAGGACTGGAGGTTATACACTCCCGTGCAGCCGAGTGGGTTGCCTGGTTCCCCGGTGAGGACTCCTCGTGTCCAGGCAACCAGTCGATGCGAAGATGGATGCCGCTAGATTTTAAGACGGATATCTGATGCAGGATTTTGTTGGCAATGGGATTGGTCGATGTGGGACTTTTTAGTGTCTTTAGGGCTTCGAATGAGTCCGTCAGGATGCGTATTTGTGAAGGGACGGAGGAGTGAAAGTCAAACATGAGGAAGTCAATGGCTTGAATGATGGTATAGAGTTCTGCTTCCAGAATGGTAGCACATAGAATATCAAGGGTTCGTTTGCCTTGGATGGAGGGGAGACCAGGTGATATCCATGCGGTGCAAACTAGTGGATTAGCTATACTTGCGTCGGTGTAAATATCAATTTCTTGGGGGCGTTTACGGTTCCGGAGGGCGTTGATGCGGGCTGCGCGGACGGGGCGGGCATTACGCGGGACAGGATGGGTGGCTGTAGAGTCCATGACAGAAGGGCGGTTCCAGGAAACCAAAGGCGGTATGATGTCGTTGGGTTGTAACGGCTTCAGATTGTCCCAGGCGATGATGGAGACACCTTGAAAAAAAGAAAGAATAAAAACTGTTTGTTGTGCTGTTGCATATATGACAAATAAAAAACCAAGGCAGTTGCAGTAAATATAATTGCAGTTTTGAAGTACGCAAGGAAAGATCTCTGTTTAGTAAAAAGCTATCAGCACCATAACTGGGTAATTAAAGAGAACATGTTTTCGGGGAATTTATATTGAAAGGGAATTCATATTCCTGTGATTGTAAATTAAATATAGTATTCGCATACACATTGCCTTGGAACTGCACGAAATTATTGTATATATCAGTAACTGGATGCATATCTGGCTGCATTTCGTGTAATACATAAATCTGATGGTGTCTTATAGGTGTTGTTCATGCCATATAAAGAAGCATCTAGCGCCATATATGGGGGGACATCGCACCATATATGGGTTGGCCGGGCCATATACAGCTGTAATTTGCGCCATATATGGGTTGGCTGGACCAGATATGGCTGTAATTAGAGCCATATATGGGTTGGACTCGCCATATATGACTCTATGTGGGGCTATATAGCCATATTTGACACCATATATTGGCTGACCACGATATATGGCCCTATTTGCTGCCATTAATGTCAAGTGATAGACATATGGAAACACGTATATAGCTATATATGGCCACATATAATTTATATATGGGCCATATATGGCATTTTCTTAAGGGAACCCACCAAGGAGTGGAATATTCCCGCAGAGACTCGCCAGACATCCTAGATAAACGCACCGACGCAAATCAAGGCATGCGCAAATCGACAAGGTGGGTGCCGTGAGCCACGGAGGTTGGAAAGAACGGCCAATGCAAGGAACGGCCAAAAGTGGCCGAAAGGCATTTACTTACCGTGCCATCACTGCGCTTCCCAAGGGAGGTCTCCCCAGGGAGTCTCCTGCGCGCATCCCTCGTCACCTCTTAGGGAGAGAAGGGAGGCGCGCGATGATCGCCCTCGCCCCACCAAGGAGGAGGAGGTCGCTAGCGCCTCCTCGCCCCGATTGGAGGGGCGTGGACCCCACAAACACAAGGAAATAGAGGAGACCTAGATAAGACTTGATAAGACTTTTAGAAGACATATATAAGAAATACACTGGCAGGATAACCCTCCACATGCAAAGCGATAAATTTCCGATCTGGGAGGGAGTAAGGCAGGGAGATACCATTTCGCCGAAACTATCCACACCATGTCTGGAGGGGGTGTTTCGAAAGCTTTACTGGGAAAACCTGGACCAAGGATAAATGGAGAATGCTTGAGCCATTTAATGTTTGCGGATGACATAGTAATGCTGAGTGAGACTGCAGAACATCTGAAAACAATACTTGAGGAACTGCTATCAGAAAGCATGGCTGTGGGGCTAAAAGTAAATGCGAGTATATCTAAAGTAATGAGCAATACGCATGCGAAAAACGTCGTCTGCAGTTGAGAAAACGAAACGCTAGAAATTTAAAAAAAATACAGTTATATCGAATAGATGGTTAGTGGTGACCCCAACCACGGAAGAGAAATCCGGCGCAGAATAGCTATGGGATGGGAGCGCTCGGCACGCACTCCAAATTATTGAAAAGATACCTCTGTCCCTCCAAAAAAAATTTACAAACAGTGCATTCTGTAGGTTGTGATGTACGGAGCTGCAACTTGGCGCCTTACAAGCAACTAAAAATTCCCCGCATTTCCCCGAGGGGAAGAATGTGGAAGTGCGAATGCACGAGTTGAATGTGCGCGGTTCGGTAATGTTCGCGAAAGAGAGATCACACCCACACACACAACTACAAAGAAAGAAAGATGCATTTATTCACAGACACCTATTTGTGTTGTCGTTGTACTTGATTGCTAGAGCGGATCTCAGCTTTGAAATTTCGTGTCAGTGCTCCTTTAAGCAGGTGCATTAGCCCTTCTCACGCCCGATTCTTGGCCAATCCCCCACGTGGGTATGTTGATGTCAGCGGGCCAGGCAGCGCGCGCCCATCTCCCCCCGTTGCCAAGGAAGACGAGAAGATTCCTGGCCAATCCCCCACGTGGTTATGTGCCATGTCAGCGGCCAGGCTGCGCGCGCCCATCTCCACGTGCGCGGACATCGCCGGTGGACGCAGGTTCAGGATCGCTTAAGAAGTGCATTCGCACTTAAAAAGAAACTTAAATCGGCTCAACTGGCCATGCAGCGAATAATATTAAAGGTGACACTGAGGGACAGGAAACGAACTACCTTGATCAGAAAAAGAATTAGTGTACAAGATATCATAGTTGAAACAAGGGTAAAGAAAAGAACTTTGACTGACCATGTAGTGAGGTGAACCAACAACCGGTGGACCATTGAAATAGAGGTGTCTGACGTAGTTTGGAGTTCGACGAAAAACACTCTCTGTAGCGATGCAGCAAATCCAATAATTTCTTCCGTTCTTCTTGCGGTAACGCCGGATTCACGTCGAAGGGATTCGGAAGCTTGAAGGTATCTTCGGGTGCGCGTTTTAAGTCGGCAACCGCGATCACGTCACTTGCTTCTTGCGTTTCTTTGAGGAACGCAGTTGCAGCACCCCTGTTTAAATGCTGGTATTCCTCGCTGAAAATAGTGACCAAAACTTGCGATTGGCGTTGCGTAAAGCGCGCAATGCCTCTTGCAATGGAGACACCGCGGTCGAGGAGCAACCTTTGGTCATTATCTGCGATAGCGTCGACGTCAGGAACAGCGTCTTCACAGTAGACGGTGATCATCAAGCTTGCGCGGGGTGGCAGTGTGACATGATCATCGGCGATCCTTAATGCAGCACGGTGTTCGGGGTTCGGTTCCGGCGTCATGGAGTGATCGGAGAAAAAAGTTATGGACTTGGTCTGTAGATCAATTATATTACCGTTGTCCGTCAAAACGTCCATTATAAGAATTAGGTCGCGAGAGCAGTTAGGCAAAATGACGAACGCCGCAAGGTACGTTGTGCCGTCTATGGTGACGCACGATGTGCACGTTCCATTTGGCGTCACGAGGTGGCGTCCTGCTGTGCGAATGTGCTGACCGTCCCATCTGGTCATAACGTTCTCCAGCTTAGACGCAGAAGGTCCGCTCCTGACTGAGTAGTGGGCTCCAGTGTCTGTGAGGGCGACTACTTCGAAGCCGTCGACGGACAGCTGAACGTCGGACGCTGCCTTCGAGTTCCGGGTGCGTCGTGGCGTCGTATCTCGGCTTCTGCGTGTTGACGGCCGGGCAATGTGCGTCGCGGTCGTCGACTTCTCAGCGGCATGTTCGGTCAGGTCGGGTATGCGTCGCTCCGTGTGGTTGTCGTCGTGTTCTTGAGTCACGTCCGGGTTAGATCGGGTCGTCGGGCTGAGGTCATGTTGGGAATCGTCTTCCCCGAGTCGTTGCGTCGTTGGAGGGTTTTCATTTTTCCGCGGTCGTGCAACTTTATCTCCAAAATTTGCTCCTTTTAGTTTCCCCCGCGTGGGTTGGGGACCTTCCACGTGCGAAATCAGCATTGCTACGGCGGTTGGGCGACTGGTATGGGTAGGGCGACGGCGATCGTTTGAAACGGGCTGGTCCACGGCTGGTGTTGGACAGGTATTCTTCGATCTCCGATGAGCGCTGGCCGGGTTGGGGGTGGTGTGCGGCGACGGAGAACCCTCGCAAACCGAGCCTCTTGTAGGGGTAGCGACGGTAGATGTGGTCGGACTCTCCGCAGTGGTACCACAGAGGACGATTATCGGGGGTTCGCCAGACATCCGTCTTCCTCGGGTTCTTGTTTTGGGCTGCAGGGGGTCGTGCGGGCGCTTGTGGACGGCGGTACGGCGGGGCTTCTTGACTACTGGTTGGATCGTGGCGGAGTCAACGAAGAGCCGCGGAGTAGGTCTTGGCTGGTAGTTCGCGGAGTGCTTCCGACGGCGTAGAAGTTCCCAATGCGTTTTGGACTTCTTCTCGGATTACGTCGATCAGGGAAGTCAATTGAGGCTGCGGCGTCGTTGCAAAAAGCTTCCGAAGCTCCTCCCTGACTACTGCTCGCATGGTCTCGTGCAATGTATCGGAGCTTCCAGTTGCGGCACCGCTGGTCTCTGAAAACAGCGTATTGACAGGGAGGTTGTACTGCATTGTTCGAATTTCTAGCCTGTTCTAAATCGCGGCAGCTTCAGACGCGAATTCGGCCACCGTTTTGGGGGGGTTGCGGACAAGGCAAGCAAAGAGTTCTTGCTTTACTCCTCGCATCACAAACCTTAGTTTCTTTTCCTCCGTTATTTCTGGGTCGGCACGGGGAAAAAGTCGCTTCATCTCCTCGACGAAGATCATGACCCCTTCGTTGGGGTGCTGCGTTCGAGTTTCAAGCAAAAGTGCGGCGCGTTCTTTTGTGACAACGGTAGTAAAGGTCTTAAGAAGCTCGCTTTTGAAGTGAGCCCAGTTGGTCAAGGAGCTCTCGTGATTCTCGAACCAGGTGCGAGCTGAATCTTCCAAGTAAAAGAAAACATGCCGGAAGATTTCTTCATCGTCCCACCTGTTGAAGATCCGCACGCGCTCCAGCTTCTCCAACCATTCTTTGGGTTCTTCAGCGGGGGCTTCCCGGAACGATGGCGGTTATCGGGGCTTCTGCAGGACGATTGGCGACGTTGTTTCTTGCACCATGGTGTCGGTTACTGCGTTCCTTCTCTTGGGCCTTTCTGGGAGAAGACCGAACTCGGGTAGCAATCGCTGCAGTCGGCAGCTTTCTCTGGCTGGACTGGCTTGGCGGCTTCCAGATGTCGTAGAGAGCATAAAGGCTTAGTACCGCGCACCCCTACCAAGGACAACGCAGTTGTCTTGAAGGAGAAACAGGTTTACAGATTTACTGCTGTACTGTTTGCCAGTTTGTTAGCTGTGATTTTGTAGGGCCTGTTTGTAGAAAATGCACCCTTGCAAAGACATGTACTTATCAAATGCCTTTCTAAGTAGCGGCTTTTAGTTTTCGTGATATTGTACCGAAGCCAAGGACGACGCAGTTGTCTTGAAAGAGAAACAAGTTTATTGGAGCAAACTTGTGCTCCCCTAACAACTCAAATAATACACGGGCGGCGAAGCAGCCGTCAGCAAAGTGACGTACTCAAGCGAGCATCGGAGATCGAATGTCGCGGCGTCTGCTCTGCAGGCTTTTATCTTTTCTGGAACCGTCGATTCACATCCAGAACATTGTAGATCACAGATTATTCTGGGCCAGTGACGGTAGGGCGAAACAGTCTGCTTATCTGACTGTGCGGCATAAAAGTAAAGAATGTAAAACGCTCCTCGTTCGGAACGCATATAACACAGCCGGGCGTGGCCCGGCAGTAAAAACAAATAATAAATAAAGAAACCCAAACATGGTTCCCGGCGATATGTTTCGTTCCCGCCGCATACGATAAGGCTATATCGTTACTTCATGGGTACATGTTTCACCGGTTTGAGATGCATAGCATCTATCAAGCAAGCCACACTCATTTTATGTCACGTTTGTAACCAGTGCACATGTTCATTTTTTCGCATTCGCACAGCTGAAAAGTGGAAATAGGATCAATCTGTAAAGGGAATATTTCTCAGATGGTAAGGTTGTCCCAATAATTGCAGAGCAGAGGGTCTTGCTCGAGATGAAAGAAAAAATCTTGAAGCAGGTTGAATGCTAAAATAGGCGAACACAACCTGTTGGAACTTTGTGCTACATGCAACCTAGACTCTGATGCATGAATAAAGCCGGATCCCCTTCAGGGATTGCGAAAGAAGTGGGTGAGCACTTTCGGAAAGCTGAAAAGAAAAAAGCCAGGTTTGTTAGCAGAACAAGGGTTATGCATGGCGAGTGCACTATAGCAAGCTCAAGCTAGTTTTGTATTTTTCGTACTACTCAATTTTTCCTGATCAATATATTGGTGTTTTTCGTATTTTTGCCTCAAGGTGTTTCTTCTTAGTTTCATTTCTGTGCAAGCTGTTTTTGGTGCATAATATTCAGCCTCAACAGTTGTTCTGCTGTAAACGTATGGGGCGAAATTGGTATGTGCGTGGAACAATAAAAAAGGCTCTAAAAATTAACCAGATATTGTTGCATGCTTTGATTACTTGTTACGAGCCCTGTTAAATGTAGTGCTGTTGAAGGAAAATGGGGTCCTGATCGTTCGAAGTCCTTCTTATGGTTGATTGAAAATCTGCACTTGTATTTTGGGCACAGGTGTACATACTTAGCTCTCCTCTGGCAGTTTCCTGTTGATGGTAGCCAAGCCTTAATGTGCTGAGAGCACAGACATGGCAGTCTACTGTGCAGGCAAATGCATTTGCGCACAGGGTGGGCAGTAATCTGCTTTAACTGAACGCCACTTCAGCATGCCGTAATTTTTTACCTTTTTCACAGCAGGTAGCAAGTAGCCCCTCTAATAGGTGAAGTATGTCCTCTCCGTGATTGTTTGTATTTTGATGGATTGGAGAGCTCTCAAAGAGGCAGCCACCGTACAGCCGGAGAAAAGGATGGCCGCTGCCAGGAGCACATTGCCAGCTGATTTGTCACCCAGCAAGGGCTGGCTCTGCCATGTGGTGCCAGGGCATGTCGTTTCAGGGCATTTACTGTTTACCCTGACCATGGAGCTCAGAACCTTGAAGTTGTTCTGCAGGGCTTGTGACAGATGCGGCACACAGCAAGCAGTTCCCTTAAGTTGCTTTCAAATACCAGGAACTTCCGCTGATCTTGCGGTGTTTGCTCTGTCTGGTCACTGCAAGATGTAATGACCTTGTTGTGAGCCAGACTTCCATATGACAACAACCTTCGGACTATTTTAGCTCGCCTTTGTTTTGGTTAATCAATGCCTTAATTGTTTCTTCTCATTAGCGTGCACCTGATTACATATTGTCACTAAGCCAAGAACGACGCAGTTGTCTTGAAGGAGAAACAAGTTTATTGGAGCGCTTGTGCTCCCCTAACAACTCAAAACAATACAGAGGCGGCGAAGCAGCGGTCAACAAAGTGACTTGCGTCGCCGAGCGTCGCAGAATCGAATGCCGAGGCTTCTCGTCGATTCACATCCGTCGATTCACATCCAGAACATTGTAGATCACAAACGATTATTCTGGGCTAGCGAACTTAGGGCGAAACAGTTCGCTTATCTGAATGTGATAGCCCGTGCGGCATAAAAATAAAGAATGGAAGACGCGCTTTGCTTGGAACGCAGATAACACAGCCGGCGTGGCCCGGTAGTAAAAACAAACAATAAATAAGCAAGCCCATACATGGTTTGCGGCATTACCCCCCCTCTAAGAGTGCATCGACCTGATGCTAAAATAAAAGACAGTCCGAAAAAACAACAAAAAAAGGCCGTCATCTTGCATAGTAAGGTTTCAAGCGAACCACGTGGACGACTTTGGGCCGCGTGGGTCGTCGTGAGGTTGCGGAATCACCATCGGGGATCACCTCGTAGGTAAGTTGGCCGACACGTCGTAGAATTTGGTAGGGTCCGACATATCGTCGCAGAAGCTGCTCACTGAGTCAGCGTCGTCGGATGGGAGTCCAAACCAAAACACGGTCCCCTATGTGGTACTCGGCGTCTCGGCGTCGGAGGTTGTAGCGCCCGGCATCCACGAGCTGCTGGCGCGTTGTACGAGCTCGAGCCAGCTGGCGGGCCTCCTCCGCACGCTGAAGGTATCTTTGGACGTCGGTGTTGAGGTCGTCGTCTTCTACGTGCGGAAGCATGGCGTCGAGCATCGTAGTTGGCCGTCTTCCGTAGACAAGCTCGAACGGCGTCAGCTGCGTCGTCTCCTGGATAGCCGTGTTGTACGTAAACGTGACATATGGCAGCACTTCGTCCCAAGTCTTATGTTCAACATCAACGTACAGTGACAGCATATCTGCGATTGTCTTGTTCAGACGTTCTGTTAGTCCGTTCATTTGGGGGTGGTACGCCGTCGTTCTTCTGTGATCCGTGTTCCTGTAGCGTAATATTCCTTGCATCAGCTCCGCCGTAAAGGCCGTTCCGCGGTCCGTGATTAGGACTTCCGGGGCTCCATGTCGCAGCACAACTTGGCTTCTGAAGAACTTTGCGACTTCCTGTGCAGTGCCCCTCGGAAGAGCGGCGGTCTCTGCGTAGCGCGTCATGTAGTCTGTCGCCACGACAATCCACTTGTTCCGTGATTGTGACGTAGGGAACGGGCCGACAAGGTCCATTCCAATCGGTTGAAAGGGCCTCGACGGGACGACGATCGGTTGCAGAAAGCCGGCGGGTCTTGTCGGCGGCGTTTTTCGTCGCTGGCAGTCACGGCAACTCCAAACGTAGTCGGTGACTTCGGATGTAAGGCGGGGCCAGAAGTACTTCGCCTTAATTTTTGCAATAGTGCGAGCTGTCCGGAAGACAGGTCGTCGTGGCACGCTTCAAAAATTTCGTCACGGAGCTGGGCAGGGATGACCAGTAGGTAATGCGTTCTTGTTCCGGGGCTGAAATTCTTCTTCACGAGGACGGAGTTTTTAGGCTGAATGCTGGCAAGTTCTGCTTGAACGTTCTGGGCGCGGCGACATTTCATCCTTCGAGGTAGTCGATCATGACGCGCAAGTCGGGGTCGGCACGCTGCTGGGCGGCTAGGTCGCTCTCCGTAACGATTCCGAAGAACGCGCTGTCTTCATCGGAGTCTAGTGGTGGCGGGTCGACGGGGGCGCGGGACAGGCAGTCGGCGTCGGAGTGTTTCCTGCCGGATTTGTAGACGATTTTAATGCCGAACTCTTGCAGGCGCAAGCTCCACCGCCCAAGACGTCCAGAGGGGTCCTTCAAATTGGCGAGCCAACACAGCGCATGGTGGTCTGTGACAACCTTGAATGGTCTACCATATACGTATGGGTGAAATTTTGAAATGGCCCATATAATTGCGAGGCACTCTTTTTCAGAGGCTGAGTAATTTTTCTCCTCCTTCGACAGACCACGGCTGGCAAATGCGATTACTTGCCGCTACGAAGAGCGATTTCACTGCTCCTAGGTTGGTGACTGCTGAGCGGCGTTCTGAAGAAATTGTGCGCCTGTTCATCATACACACTCAGCGAAAAAGCTGAGCTATGACTTGAGATGGTTCCCTCAACCATGGTATTTTTTCTTATATTTACCTTGCTTGCAGAACGTTTGGAGTAGTTGGTATTTTTCACAGCATGCACTATAATAGGAACTTTTCGCTAACAACCTTTTTCAAGAAGAAATTTTTTTAATTGGCCCACTTTCCTAAAAAGTGTAAACACTGCAGTGTGCCTGAGGGCATGCTGTATAAAAATAACTTAAAATAAAAAAAAAACTATCAAGAAACTAAAACATAAAGGTCGTTTCAATTTTCTCAAGCTCCTGTTCGGAGATTAACACGGCTTAGCTAGTGCCCGCAAGTATTTCACTGTTCGTACCCAGAAGGGCATTTTCATAGGTGACATTCATGCATAGCAAAAAACGTTTCTCGCTACAAAGGAGTGCTTACCGGCACGGGAGGAAGGTACAGCGTCGCCATCGCCGTTGGTCTCAAAAGCACTCTGCTGGCGAATCCCATAGATTTCACCAACTACGGGCTTCCTTGGTAAGCATCGGCAGCAAAGTGTCGCCCACAAACGTAGACGCTCTTTCGTTTCTCCGTCACTGAGAGCCCGATACGCAGTAACCATGCTTGCCGCCAGTCGCTGTCGTTCGGTAAACTATATAGAACTTGAGTATCTGGCCTTTCGCTGGCTTTGCAGCCAATGACTGCACAGCGACGTTTCGATGGGCTCATGGAAAATGCGCTTCCCTTGCACTCAGTACGTGGCCAGAGCCAGCGCACAACTGATGCTTCCTCTCTGAAGGTGTGCGGAGCAAGTAGATCTCGGAAGCTCGTACGTCGCTCTTTGTGTATCGCGGCGTTGCTGCGGTTGCTATCGGTGGCACGTGACTTTTTATCGGCGGTGAACTCGCAGCCACACGGGGAGGATCGTGCGCTGCTTTCCCTTTGATGCACCGCGCACTGTTTATCGAAAAAGCGCTGTCTCAGATGTAGCCCCGCTGCAGGGGCGGCTGTTGTTTGGGGTGGAGGTAATTACTACCGGCGGCGTGTCTAAAAGACATTTTAAACCGGCACAGAACCCGTGCACAACACGCGCCAGATCGGATCGCTTTATCAGTGGCAATGAACGGGGATTAGGCACCGAGCAAACCAGCGCCGCACTCGAGCTGCGTGCACCTGTGTTCTGACAAGCTGACCCATATCTTGTGAACCGTGGTAATAGCTAACTACAGTCAAACCTCGATATATCGAACACGGGTATATCGAATTATTGCCTATATCGAACACTTTCTATATCCCTCGGGAAATCACATGCATTTTTAATTTTTTATTTCGAACTGGGACGGACATGAAATGGGTATATCGAACTCCGCCACCCCAGACTGCCAGGCTGCTCGCGCTCTGTTGACAGGCGGCGGGCTATCCCGCAGTACCCTCGAGGATAGCGGTGGCGCGATGGGAATTCCCGACTGCTTCGCATCGGTTGCCCCGAAGCTGAATTAGACGGTGCAAAAGAAGAATGCGAACTTGAAGAAACCTGGGCCAGCTGGAGCGCTTTGTTGGGGCTGAGCCACGAAGCATGTGCATTGATGACTTAGTTGGCGGTGACGACAGCACCGGTACGACGGCAGAGTTGACGGGTGTGGAGATCCTAGCAGAGGTTAATACTGAGCGCACAAACGAAGGCGCTGCCGAGGTTGTACCCGCAAGCGCTGATAGTGCACCGCTCCCGACTTCGACCGAGGCTTCAGCGGTTGTGGCCCTACCGCACCGCTACTGCAGCGCTATAAAAGGCACCGGCATGTCGCTTGTGGAACGTTTGGACTACGTTGAGGAAGTCGTGTATAACACGCCAGCTACCCTGCTGCGGTACTTTAAGCCAAAAGAATAAATACTTTGAAGCACCAAGGTAGTATTTACTGCACAATTCGTTCATTTATTGATTTGTACCAGTTTATGACGCGTTTTCTTCGTGATTATATATATCGAATTCTGGTTATATCGAACTATTTCGCGGGCACCACGCTGTTCGATATATCGAGGTTTCACTGTATACCGCACAACTGCTGCTTGCTCTCTGAATTCTTAAGGGGTTTGGAGCAAAGAGATCTCGGAGGATATCGTACGGCGCTCTTCACGTATCGCGGCGTTGCTGCCGTCTCGGGTATCAGCCCACAGATGTGTGGCCTGGCCCTGCCCTTTCGCGGTGTACGTTGCTGCGGTTGCTATCGGCGGCAGGCGCCTTTTTATCGGCGACGAACTCGCAGCTGCACGGGGAGGATCGTGCGCTCGTTCCCTTTGATGCACCGCGCATTGTTTATCCAAAAAGCTCTGTTGCAGATGCGGCCCCGCTGGTGCCGGCTCGTCTTTTGCAGCGGTGGTAGTTATTACCAGCGGAATGTCTAGAAGACATTGTAAACCGAAACAGAACCCGTGCATAACGCGCGCCGGATAGGATCGCTTTATCAATAGCGATGAACGGGGATCTAGGCACATAGCAAACCAGCGCCGCATTTGAGCAGCGTGCACCTGTGTTCTGACAAGCTGCACCCATATCTTGTGAACGGTGGCAATAGCTAAATATAGACGAACACGTTAACGTCTTAGCGTGATGCAGAAAGCAAGGTGCAGCCGCAACCCGCCGACGCTGAGCAGACGACACATCTCTTTGCCGGAAGTGCGTGTAAAAGCCGCCCAATAGCAGGGTCTCTACCTCATGACGAACATCTGGGAATCGATGACGTAAACATGTGAAGATGGCGGCGTCCAAAAACACGAAGGGAAGTGTGACAAAAAAGCGGCAAACTTTGCAACAAAAGTGTCAGCTTTCCACTGCACGTAAAAGAGTAATACTTGGCACAGCTGACGTCGACGACCCAGTCTAACAATTGTGCACGTTCATTTAGTGTGCTCAAAATGCCTTTCAGGGTCCCTTTATTAACCAATGGATATCCTTACCTGTACCAGAGTAGAATGCGGCAGAGGGTTATCTCTAATTAGTGACATCGCTTCATGGCTACAAAGTACAATAGTACAAAGTACAAAGTACAAGTAATGCAAAAGTCTAAAAACAAGGGTGACGTTGTTGAAATATCTATTCCTTCTAATTATTCCCCTTTCGACAGATACTCGGATTGAAATTGGAGAAGAAACACTACACCTCCAGTGGTGTGTAAAACTTTGCTCTTCCTTTCCTTTTAACGTTATGATTTTATGCCGCAGCTTGGGAATATTCGATGCATTGATCCATTTAACTAATCAAGGAGTTCGGGCAGAAAGTACTAACCGGCACAAGATCAACCTTACGTCCCCAACGCTGAATCAATGACACAGTCTGCACCTGCATAGGGATGCTCCGTGATTAATTCAGGCGTCCTCAATATTACAACTTGTTATTTATTGATGCAACCGACACTGGAGGCTCTCCAACACACATAAGCACGGATGCTTACGCCAAGTTCTACTTCGAAACATTGGTGGGCACCATTCCACTTGGCTGTCGCTATACCCTGGCTGGGCCAGCCCCATTTTTTCTGCTTGCGGGTGTCCGACCGTCAGGTGCTCTGCCTTCTCCGCTCGAGCTTCAATTCACATCTTCGCAGGTTCGAGCCTCAGTTTTTGTATACGCTGGTTTTATTCCAGCGTCTCTCTTTTTTCCCGATCCTCTGCTTGGAGATTCAGTTTTTGAAGTTATAGTTTTATTCGTCTGAGAATGTCGCCTCGGATTCTGCTTGGGCAACACCTTCAGCCGTCCTATACCTCCTCGAGTTTCCACCTCATCTGTTTGACGATTTCTGTCTCCTTCCGCCTAGTCCGCCATCATGCATCCCGTGATAACCATGCACCCTACGACTCAGCCTACACCGCCACAACAAAGCGCAAGAAATCCCACTCACCCGCACCTTCGGTTGTCGACGGCTGCGTCGTTGACTCCATGCCGCCGATTCCCGTGTGCTGGCTTCTATCGAACGCACCACTACGAGCGAAGCTCGGTTGGTGGCGATGACGGCGGGCTTGCGTCTGCTTGGTGCCCTTGGCTGTGGCCTGGTGATATCTTTTGACATTGACAAACCCTGTCGCCTGCACCAGCGAAGATTCTAATGTTTGTTATCCCGACGTCCGGTGTCGATCAGGAACCCAATCGCCCGGGCTCCGGTTGATTTGGCAGGAGGCTCGCAGGTCGATGGTGTTGAAGTTTTCGGAGATGGTGACCGAATTGACGAAGTCGAGGCGTTCGTACTTACCGAAGGGAAACGAAGAGTTGATATACATCTATTTGCATTAGCATAACTGGTACAAATAGGATAAAAAAGAGTAAAACTGCAGTTAGGCGCAAGCTCATAGTGCCAACAAGCAACAAGTCACTCGAGAACCTCAAACTCCATCTAACTCTCCTATGATCGCAGCGTACACAAACCGCTCGAGAAACGACAGCCGGGACTCTGTTCCCGCGCAAGACCCGTCTAGTTGCCCAGTACACAGCTGTAGCCTTAACTTTCGGCGCGATCCTCTCGCTTAGGGGTCTCAAAAATCCCAACCTAGCTTCGACAGTCGAGATTCTTGCCTCGCCGGGAACTGCTAACTAGAACTCAGGCAAGAATACTCTTTAATGTTCAAGTTCGGCCTTAAAACACCTAGGCATTATTCTATCCCGGGAACGCCCCTCTAGGGTTCGCACACTCGTAAGGGAGGGCCAAAATTCACAAAGACAGCTGTCACTCAGCCATTTGCCGAATATTGGGTTAGGCGCCACCAACCTTGGGTCGAAAGCCTGTACAGAGGCGAGCAAGCACGCGGTGGCCAGTACACATGCCTCCGGAGGGTGGGATTAAAAGCGGCGGCTAACGAAACGCAGACGCTCCTACGGTGGCGGGCGACGAAGGGATCTCGCGGAAAGACCGCCGCTGTCATGGGGTGAGATAACGATAATTGCTCTTGCGTTGTCCGCTACGCGAAGAATCTTCGGAACTTGACGGGGCTGTCGGCCTTTGCAAAGGGGATCGTTCCCGCGGCATTCCTCCGTCCAGACAAGCCATCTCCCGAATGCGCCGCATCGAATTGACGACAGCCACAGCGTAGTGTCGGCAGTGCTGTGCTGCTTGACCGAGCGGCGGGAAGTTTCCTTTCACACGCGTGCCCGGGGCGCCTGGTGACTGACCTCATGAGTGGACCATACGGGCCGTGAAGTTTCTATTCGCGTTTGTTGACAACTTAACCTTCAACTGTGTGTACCTTGTACCCTGAGTTGTACAAATGTTAGAACTAGCAAGTAGGCCAGCGGCTGCCATTCCTGAATTGTTGTTTTTGTGTGTGTTTCCCTTTTGTAATGTGTGTTTGTTACCTGACTTAGAAATTACAGAAAGTAAACTCCTCTCGCGCAAGGCGCCCGGCACGACCTTGTCACAGCTGCGTAGGCAGTGCCAAGCCCCGCCTAAGTATGACGCCATTGCGCCAACGCGGCGACGTCATCACGCGCGCCGGCACTCCTCCAACGTCCAGAGCACTCATGTAAACATTCATGACGTGTCTCTAGTGTGCTTCTCTCCTGCCTTGATCACGTGCGATCGCTTCTAAAGTGGAAAGACGTAACAGCTTGCGCTAAAGACGCCTAATTCAGGAAACCGGTTGCCGCTGGTTCCAGCGCGTGCTAACAAGGTCCACTTTGGGAGAGATGGGACATCCTGCGCACGAAACGATCCGGGGTTGCCAGTTATAGACAACGTTCAGCGGCAAGTTCGGAAATGCATCGGAGGAGAAACAGCCTGGTCTCCAAAGGAGGGAGAGATGGGGCGACAGAAAAGAGTCACTCCAGAAGATGAAGAGCTGCGCAAAAGACACCTCGCGGTTACTCGAGAAGGATTGCGACGACTTCGGCGAAATACTGAATATCACACTGTTGAAGCGGTGGCGAAACGTTAGCGAGTTGAAGAAGATCCGAGATACGAGCTCCAAGATACGAGATCCGAGATACGAGCTGTTGATGCACATAATTTAATGAGAGAGTGTTCATTGCTCTTGGAAGCTATTACGACCACACAACGCATAAAACTTGGCGAAGATTCAATGAAAAAAAAACACGCAGACAACATGGCCGAGTCTCCAAGTATACATAAGCATAAAAAAATCCGAACCAAAAGTAACCTAACTGGCACCGCCAGCATCGCTGCTTGCCCTCTCGGCACCACTAGTCCGGAGCTGCACATTTTTTGTGTTATACAGCAAGATGAAATTTTGGAAGAGAGAGAGAAACATCTTCATTTCTAAAGAGCATTGGTTATTGAGGTGTGGCGGCCGATAGCTGCAGCTGGCCCGTGACCTCGACCGCTCGTTCGGTTCGATTCATCTGAACCTGCAGGTCTGAGCAGCCCAGCACACCCTCCCAATGTGCGCCAGTGGGTATTATGGGATAAGGGTCTTTGGGGCAGTTCACACGAGATGAGTAATGGTGTCTTATGCACCAAATAGAGGGAAATTGGGTGAGGGTACAGTGCAGGTAAATTAAAATCACCCTGGTGCGACATGGTAGAGTATTAGTCTGCATGAGGCGCCACAGCCGCTCCCCGGCATTAGTCAGTTTTGGGTGAGCAGGCGGGTATCGACGGCGGGTAAGGCGGTAATGCGGAGTGATATCCTGGAAGCTCAATAGGCAGTCGCGAGCCGACTGGGCACCATGGTAGGGGAGAAGACTATAGGTCCTGCTCAGATGGTGAGCTCTCGAGATGCTGTGTTGTTGACCTCTTCACTAACACCCCAGCCCTGTGTAGGCAGGAGATCAGATCAGCTCCACATAGGAGGAGGTTGGAGGATTTTGAAGGAAAACGTTGGAGCGCCGGGGGGGAGAACTAGTCCCCTTGGAGGAGTTGGTCATGGCCGTTTTCTAATTAGAAATTCTTGTTGGCGGTGTCAGCCGATTTGATATAGGCAGTGCAATGGCCACCTCTTCCGCAGATGCCACGTGGCGCGTACGTATGGTGAGGGAATTGACGCGGAGGGTGCCATGCAGTGCTGGATAAAGGTGGGGGCTATGGAGGCTGCAGCACTGGGCCCCACAGCTTCCAGGGGCCCCCTGCATCCGCGCCCCGCTCGACTATTTGTAAAAACAAATGTCGATGACCATGTTTCGTTGAGGGGCTCGGTTGAGATCCCGGCCATCGGATAGAAATTCCACTTCCGAAGCCTCAACCTCAACTCCACACAGATGCTGCCTAATCCGTGACGGGCAGAGACGAGCAGGCGCAGCCCCGAACCTTATGGTAGACAGCACTGGCGTTTATTTCAATGCAATAACTTTATTTTGCTCATACGTTTCTGATAAAGCTTCCCGGACTAAAACATATTGTTGCGTCTTAGTAGACGGAGGTATAGACAGCTGCAGGATGGCGATGTACCTATTTATTAGGCGTAGCGTTACACCGAAGAGCACAGGAAGCACGGTGAGTCTCACCGAAGATGGCTGAATCGTTCTTTCCCGCGAGCGGTGGACCCACACACTTGCGTCGTCGTCTTCGAACACCTGGCTGGCAAGGAGAGGGACCGTAACACTCGCTGGGGATAGAACACTGCACGGCGATGGCACACACCGCAAGCAGGGGATCGCTGCTTGATAAATATCCAACCTCCACGACCATCACAACGGTTTAAGTCCACGATCGGACTTAAATGAGCGAACGGAACACGAGATCTGAAACTATACTTTTGAAGGTTCAACGTGACCCTATGACGTTTTTTTATATCAAAGCAGGTGCCGTAATCCTCCACACAGCCACAACCGAGTGAGTAAGCGTTTTGAATCCAGGGTAACTAATTCGCGGTCATAGACGAGTTGGTACGACGACTAACTCCGTTGATCTACCAGACAAAAGTCCGAATCCTGCCGGGGCCGGTGATTTCTTTTATTTACACTGTTATGCTTAGTTTATTGAAACACCAGAATCAACGAATTGCTAAACCTGTTTAAAGCTTTGTACACAGCTTGTCGGTGGGAACGAACCCACTAAAAGAAGCCCCAAGCCCTGCTACGCTCTTTTGGGTTAAGGGCGTTTTGGTTCAGTTTTCTTGTTACACTAACGTTTCTGTGCACGGATGTGTCACCGCGAAAAGGGGTTCAGGCGTGAGCATAGTTGACTTATTTCCGCTGAACTTTCGGTACTTTTTAAACCGAAGGGACATTCAATGTAATAATTGACAACTTGAGTACAGGCTTACTGGCTGGAGAGTCTGCGTACACAGTATTTCGCAAGAATTTCAAAGTACAGCGCTCGAAAAAGACGTTCATAGCTATTCCAACCTTGTCAGTCAATGTGGTTGGTTTTGGAAGCGCATGAGTGCGATCTCGACGAATTTTTTTCTCACTACCTGGAGAATTGCAGTTTCCAAGACTGAAGCACGGGTGGTCGTCTCGAAATATTACAGCAAGACAAATGTGTTTAGCGTCATGTTTCTATTGCTCTAAGTATCCATTTTTGTAACAAACTTAGAGACCAAACACTGGTTTCTGAAAATTGCTTTTAATTAAAAACTGCTTACGCTATACTATCTGCAAGAAGAATCGAAATCTTTAGTCATCATGTCGATTGTAAGGGAACTGCTGAAAGATATTTCTTTTGATGACCCAATTTGTTAATTTACGATTGCGAAAAGCTATACTGAGACGTTTGAATTTTTTTACTTGTTCATGTTTTATCTTAGCGATAGATTGTCTTATTTTTTTGCCAATGTACAGGGTGAACGAAGTCGTTTTTTGTTCCCATTTTCTCACAAGTGATTGCGTCAGACGTGACTGCTTTTCTTAAATGTATTGAATGTAAACGTTTATTTACAAGCGAAGTCAATGTACATGATTTGTATGGCTATTTCGATGTTGAAAGGCTGCGACAATACATGTGTTTTGTTGATTTTTATGTGCCTATAACAAGTATAAAGTGTTTCTTTGGAAGAAAATGCTCTCCCGTTCTTTGGCCTGCCATGTGTGTGAATGCGGCATTTAGATTATTGTGAATTGGTTATGGACTGGACAATAAACCATACATGCGTGCACATCAGGTAATAACCTTTTGAAATATATTACGAAGGAAACTAAGAAACCAGCTTCCGGGAACCATTAAACTTATGTATATTTTTTTCACTCATCATTGAGCGTAACAAGTGGTATTCGAAGATTTCAGCGTCTTAATGCCGTCATCATTATCGGCATCATCGTCATTGGGCCCCCACGAATAACGCAATGGGCCCCAAAGAGGTACGTAGTCCCGGGCGCCGAAATTTCATAATCCGGCACTGGTGCCATGGGGTCTTATATGGCCATCACTTCACATGCTTCATGATGTCTGTAAGTAGTAGCGTCTACATAAACCGTATTTGCCCTGATTGGGTACTTTTTAGCCAATGTCCGTGCAAGCTGTTCTCTCTGCTTCTGATTCTGCACTGTATGCATATTGCGCGGGAGTGGGCGCACACGTATACCAAGCCATCAATTTGACCATCAATATGAGGTGCGGTTTCCAGAATTTCATCATACTAATAAATTCTGGAAACCGCATCTCATATTACACGCGCAAAGAATAACCGCTGAGGAAACTTCAAGAGCGCGACCATTCCAGATCACTACTGTGCACACGATTAGCCCGCCTATCTTGGTGCGCCCGACTGCTGTAGTGCCACGATTCCTTGTTACTGCCTTTTTGGTGGGTATTGTACTTATTTGGAGCATTTATACCCCTGTATTTATTTCTCCAATTTTATCATCCCTTCAATGGCTCATCTACCGGTGTTTCCTTCGTTCCCAATATATCGTTCACATGGTGGAGTCGCATTCTCATATCAGAATGTTTCTGCAAATTCATTTATTAGGTGAGCCATGTTAGTCATCAGTGTGAATGGACAAATCACTATCACAATTTGCTGAATGCTTATTAAGAGAAAATAATGCCTTGTATTATTAAAATGGAGTTGATACCATGCACACCTATACGCGATCTGAACACTGAAACATGTTTACACAGTTATAATATGGTTGATACTGCCACAAGTGCACTTTATAGCTGTCTCTATTCTACAACCTGAAAATGGTACTGCTAGAGTTGAATTTGTTTTCTAAACTTACATAAAGGTCCATATGCCAACTTGTGAGGGTTGGTCATTAAAAATGTTTGTTCAAAAGGAGAACTTCTCAGGTTCTGTATAGATGTAAAGTAGTTCAGCAGACAAAAAATAAAATATTGCTGAAAGTGAAGCCTCATTTATTTGAAGCTCATATGGAATGTCATTACAGCAAGGCGTCTGTTTTTATCCTCATGCGGCTTTTGTCGTGCCTTCTTTACAGGACGGTCCGTATATTGGAATTTTCGTTTCTTTGCCGCAGTAATGTTGAAATTTTGAGTCACACTTCAGTGTCTGAGTGTTACGTGGGCCTTCGCTGCCGCCCTTAACCATTTTTTGGCACATGGCGTACCCCAGCTCGTCTGAAAACGAACAAAAATAGGTAAGAACCTTGACCTCAAAACAGTGTCCCGAAACGAAGCGAGAAACGGTGTTGGCAGATAAAAGTTATGAAATTCTACGGAACACTTTTGCTGCATTTCTCGCAAAATTTGTGATATAAACGTGAAAACATGGGAAGACGTTTAAATAATATAAAGTTACGGGGAGAAACAAGGGGCCTGCAACTAGCTAACAAATGTTAACATAGGTGGAGCTAGCTATAACTAAAAGCCTAAGTTTATGGTAAGTGGGGCGAATTCACAAATATTTGAGAAAAAGAGAGGAAAAATGAAATATATTTTGAAAGCCCGAGCATCTGTCACATTTAATTAAATAGTGGACGTATCATAGGTGCAGGAGAACTCTGACAACAAGAAATACGCAGACAGTTGGTTAAATTTTCGTAATGTGTAAGTACCCTTATGCCGCTACTCTGTATTGTTAGGTTAACGGCAGATTTTATTGTGAGTGTATAAATACCAGGGGTTATTTTATTGCTTTAGGTTTTGGTTTGTTTTGGAAAATTATGTACATTTATACTACTATAGCCGTTCGGAGCGTAACTTCTCTACTGATGTATTTTTTGTGGGTGCAAAGTGTAGTGCTTTGTTGGTGCCTCCTCACAAAGGTTTTTCTCCCGTTTTTGAATTTGTTCTTGGAATGATTGTTGCCTTGCTGTTGTTGTTAATACCTTGTATTCTCGGCATTTCTTGTAGTTTTAAAATTGTCTTATTTTCATTCTACAAGTTTACGCTACTATACCATATAAACGTGATATTTGTCAAATATGCATGTTGGTGCAAATGCAACACAGTTTGTCTGTTTTCACGATATTTTGTTGGCGTCCCGGGTTCTCCTTTTGCAAATGTTAAGCGTAACAACCTATGTCATTCAGCATTCTCGTCGTTTTTTTTCGCACTAAATAGGACGGTACTTGTAGTGCGCAAATCCCCAGCATAAAACGATCAATACTGGTGTAACACACGACACTAAAAGATAGTGACATCTCATTATTTGAAGATTGTTGCCATGCCAGCAGACGTGCTTGAAAGAAGTTCACAAAATTTGCCAAATTCCGTCCCCACGATACCTTCTAAGCTAGAGGGTGTTGCTCGGAGCCCCTCGTGCGAGCTCCCTTCCCTCTCCCTCCTCGCCTGCCGTGCGGCCACCGGGCCGCAAGACTTGGAGACGTCGGCGCCCGACGGTGGCCTGGTGGGTACGGAGAGCAGGGGGGGGGGGGGGGGGGGGTGATGCCATGCGGAGGCACTCGCGGGGAACTCGGGTTCTGGACGACAGGAAGTTTTGGTGTGTGCGTGTGGTGTGTATGGCCGGACAGGCGACAACGAGGTGGACGATTTGAGTAAAGAGTTTGCTTGTACGCAACCGCAGTGTGCCTCGTTTCTTGGCGTGCCGTAGAGAGCAGGCCCACAGATTTTATTGTGAAATTTCGTCTTTCCCAGCATTAACCAATAGGGTTAGGATTAGGATTAGGAAAAACTTTATTTGTGCCTGCAAAATGACTAAGCGCCGCGATGCGGGCCTGGCCTCGTCCTAGGGATTGCCGTTGCTAGGCGCGGATCCAACGTTTGCCATCACCAGGTCGCCTGGTCAGTGCTTTTTGGGCGCACCCCGGACTTGCTGGACAGCCCAGAGTTGAGTGTCCTTGTCGCTGCTACGTGCAGCGTCCTGGAACTGCGGCGGATAAGTTCTTGATTAAGCTTCGCTCGGAACCCGGGCACAGTCCCAGACGATGTGCCACTGGTCTGCCAGACCCACACCACACACTTTACAAACGTCCGTCGAATAAAGTTCTGGATGAACGTTTGAAAACAGCGCGGAAGACGGGACGGAGCAAGTAATAGGCGACACAAGCGCTGACGAACAACTGAGCGATTTAATTCGCAAGAAAATATATACATGAAAAACTAGGGGAAGAGAAGGAAAAAAATACGAAATAAAATTTTGACAGAAAAAGGTGATAGCTACTGATTAGTAAGTATGACAACGACAATCTTTCGCCGCGTGACGATTTGAAGACAACTAGTCACGTAGGTACGCGATTTCCTTATCCAACAGTGCCACGGATGGTTCGGTGATACAGTCGCTCCCTTTCCTCTTGATTTGGAAGGCCTCGAAGATCTCCCTCTCCCTCCGCCACCGGTAAGAGGTGAGTGTGGCACATCAGTGAACCGAGGGGTGCAGCCGCACGAGGCGCAGTGTGCTGACAGCGTGCCACCGGTAGAAGACCTGACTTTGTTGGCATGCTCCCTCAAACGTTCATTCAGGCAGCGGCCTGTTTGTCCTATATAGGAGCGTTTGCACGACAGCGGAATCTCGTACACGACGTTACTCACACAATCAACGTAACGCGTCTCGTGTTTTTTGACGCACGCTGGTGATTTGCTGCTTTCTGCGTTAACGCGCTCACACAGGCGGCTCAGTTTCTTCGGAGCAGAAAACACAAGCCGTACGCCCGCCTTGCCAACAATCTTCTTGAGCGCATGGCTCACTCCATGGGCGTACGGGATGACGGCTGTCTTGTGTCGTTCTGGTTGAGGGCACTTCTCCGGAGCCTTAGAAGTCAGTTCGCGTAGCAGCTTAGTTGCCAAGGCACGCAGGAGGTCCGTCGGATACGCGGCACACCTCAAACGGCTAGCTTGCGCCTCAAAACTCTGTTGTGCACGGTGTGGGCAGGACCTCTTCAGGGCATTTCTTAGCACACTCGTTGCAACTCCCCTCTTGACCAGCTTCGAGTGTGCTGAGCTGTATGGTAATAGGCCCTTTTGGGACCTAGGAGCATACTCCCAGCACGTGTGCTCCTCCTCAAAATGCAGGCTGAGGTCCAGAAATCTTATCTGGCCGTCCGTGGGCAGTTCCATGGTCCGTGGGCGGCTGCACCCCTCGGTTCACTGAATGCGCCACACTCACCTCTTACCGCGGGCGGAGGGAGAGGGAGATCTTCGAGGCCTTCCAAATCAAGAGGAAAGGGAGCGACTGTGTCAGCGAACCATCCGTGGCACTGTTGGATAAGGAAATCGCGTACCTACGTGACTAGTTGTCTTCAAATCGTCACGCGGCGAAAGATTGTCGTTGTCATACTTACTAATCAGTAGCTATCACCTTTTTCTGTGAAAATTTTATTTCGTATTTTTTTCTTTCTGTTCCCCTAGTTTACTATGTATATGTTTTCTTGCGAATTAAATCGCTCAGTTGTTCGTCAGCGCTTGTGTCGTCTATTAATTGCTCCGTACCGTCTTCCGCGCTGTTTTCAAACGTTATGATGTACCAACAAGCCCTTCAGTTCACCCTTCTGGATGAAACCTGCGCAGCGTTGCCGGAGCGAGAATGGACCCGGTCTGGAGCTGTCTTAGTAGAACTGCCTCCTCCCGGCTCAGGCCCTGGTGGGGGGGGTGGCATGAACCGTCAAGCCAGGCGGTAAGCCTTGGTGATCTCGTTGTAGCTCACGAGGCGTTCTTTGTTCGCGAACCACCACGGACGGTCGGTCTCGGAGGAGCGGAGGATAAGTTTTCGCGCCTACGAGTGAGCCGTCTCGTTGTGGTTGGGTGCAGTTGCGCATTCGCCCATGTGCGCCGGAAACCACTTGACACGAACTTCTCTGCCCTGGAGCCTTGCCTTGCCGATGATGGCGGCTGCCTTGGCTCAAACCCGACCTTTCGCGTAGTTGCGTACGGCCATTCTCTAGCCGCAGAGCACTGTGCGGCACTCAACCTCAGAGATGGCCAGGGCGATGGCGACCTCCTCGGCGTCCGTGGCTTCGGTGCACCGTACACTCGCAGTCGTGTTCTTAGTTCCCGTGGAGGCCTTAACGGCGACCGCGATGCAGCCTTCGTGCTGGTACTCTGCTGCGTCGA
Source organism: Haemaphysalis longicornis (assembly GCF_048455015.1). Classification (NCBI taxonomy): domain Eukaryota; kingdom Metazoa; phylum Arthropoda; class Arachnida; order Ixodida; family Ixodidae; genus Haemaphysalis; species Haemaphysalis longicornis. Next base: position 171,330,389 of record NW_027526445.1, read on the forward strand.
CGTAACGCGCGTGCCCGTCTTGGGCATGTATCTTGATGAAGGTTTGGCCCGTGCTGCACGCCTCTCTTTGTTGTGCTCGGGGTGCACGTTTCTAGGTACTGGGTCAACGCATATGTGTGCCATCGCTTCCTCGTTTATGTCGCGTAGTTGCCGGTCCGGCGTGCGAGGGTTTTAGCCAAGGTTCTCGAGGGTTTGGCGTCCCCTCTTTGTCATGGAGAGACGTTCCAGTTGTGCCGCCAACTGCTCCTCCGTGATTTCTTCCATGGTATTGTGCACTCCTAGCTGTAGTATGCGCGCAGTGCTCATGGTTTTCATGATGCCCTGTGCCGATTTGTAAGCCTTACGTATGAGTTTATTGATCTTGGCCCGTTTCATGATCCTCCAGTTATGGTACGCGGCCTGTACGTAATGTGGCTGATGACGAAGGACTGGACGAGTCTCACGAGGTTGTCCTCCGTCATGCCCGTTCTTCTTGAATAAATGCGGCGAATGAGGAGAATTGCCTCGGCCGTCTTGCTGTTGAGGTTGGCAAGCGTTTCACCACTGCTGTTGTTCTTGTCAATGATCATGCCCAAAACCTTGAGTCTTGTTACTTCGTGGATGCGGTGACCCGATGCGGTGCCTATTTTGATACGTTTGGCTTCGCGCTGCGGCGTATTGCCCTTACGTTTTGGTGCGAGCACGAGTAGTTCAGACTTGCTAGGCGAACAGAGCAGGCCGGTACCAACGAGATGCTGCTCGATGGTGGTGACAGCCGCTTGCAGTTGACTCTCGATGTATGCAGCACTGCCGCCGGCGACCCAGAGCGTGATGTCATCGGCGTATATGGTATGCCGGACGCCCGTTCGCGCCAGCGCCTTCGATACCCCAATCATGACGAGGTTGAAGAGGAACGGTGAGACGACCGATCCTTGAGGCGTGCCTGTGCTTCCGAACATCTTTTTAAGCTGTAGGTCCCCCGCGTGGAGTTCTGCCATCCGATCCGTAAGGAAGCCCTTGATGTAGTTATAGCTGGTTTCGCCCATGTTCAACTTGGAGACTTGTGCCAAGATCGCCGAATGCTTACCTTGTCGAAAGCACTCTGAAGATCCAGGCCAAGGATTACTCTGTTATCTCTCATGCCTTCCTTGCCGATTATTTCCGCCTTAAGCTGGAGCATGGCGTCTTGCGACCATTGGAATTTTTCCACAACACATAAATCATGTTCTCCCTAATCTCAGTGTTTCTTAGATCTTTGTGTGTGCGTTATTTTACTTCACTAGTTGAAATGCCAATCATAGCCCTCCACGCAGTATAGCTAGCACTGTTTATTTCTGTCGAATCCCCGTGACTTTATATCGACCATCAGTCACAAACTTATTATTAGTCATCATTCAGTATTGGACTTCAACAATAATGTTTACTTGGCATGCCTTAAAAATCCTTGCACGGGCAAGTTATTTTAGAAAGGCTGGCCTTGACATTATTCAAAATCTGGGTTCTCATTTTGCTACGTACTATCGTACCCGCCACGGTGCTCAGTGGCTAACCCGTTGCACTGCTGAACACGAGATCATGGGTTCGATTCTCGGCCGCGGCGGCCGCTTTTCTGATGGATGCGAAAAGCAAAAACGTCCGTGTGTACGAGATTTTGGTTCACCTTAAAAATCCCGAGGTGATCAAAATGAATCCGGAGCCCTCCACTAAGGCGCGCCTGATCGTCTGCGTCGGCGCGTTAAACCATATAATCAATCAATCAAGCAATCAGCTATGTACCATCGTGATAAATTGAAATATGAACAACGGAGCGCGTGGCTTTCAGTACATGCCACGCATTCTGGCGGCGGGCCGCGTATGCGTAGTCCGAACAAGTTACGAGTGTTCATGACTAACCTTGATAGGAAAAGCCCATCGTCTTTCCACCGTCTGTGGGGTGCTCAGCACGAAATAAACAATAAAGGAATATTGCTGCGTGCTGCGTTTTCACTCAGAGCACCGTCCAAGTTAAAAATGCTCGCTTGAGTGGCCGTCGAACGTGACGGGAGGGCACACCAAAACGCCCACACACTGAGCGATGGCGTTTCGATATCAACGTTGGACCCAAACTCTCTTAACTTGCTCGCACTACACATACGCGGTCCGTCGCCATGGGGATGCGCGGAATTCACTGAAAGCCACGCGCTCCGTTGTTCATATTTCAATTGATCACGATACTACCTGGAACGCTTTATGACGGAAAGTTTTACGAAAATTAGAATAAGGTTAACGAAAAAAATGCCCGTTTTTAAATCAAATGGTTAAAAATAAGCTTTCTTAATGCAAACTAATGCACATCGAAGTTTGGAATTTCCCCTCTTAAAGTTGAAAATACTCACTCCCGAACTCTGAAGCCAACACCTACGCCACAAACCCAACAGAAATGTTGAGCGCCCCGAATTGTACGACAGTGCGATCGGGCAGACACCAGTTTCATAATAGAGTTTTAGCAGTCCGTCCGTTCCGTTCGTTGTGTTGTTACCGGCGTGACCGGGACCGGTCTGCGCCTGCGCGCGCAGAACGGCGAGGAGGAAGGGCGAGGAGGCGCGGACATGGCGAAGGCAGGCCGGCGGGACAAATCGAGCTCCCGTGACGAATGCCCAAGTGCCCAGACGGGTCCCGGTCAACACGCTAGCTACGTACGTGACGGAACGGACGGACTGCTAAAACTCTGTAATGATAAAAAACAAGGTTCTATTCCTAACCCCGGAAGCGTCTTTTCCTTGAGGCGAAACTCCGACACGTGCTGATCAGTTCCTTGGATCCTCGCCCCTTTCGATCACAGTTCTCGGCCTAGCAACTTTCTCCTGTTCACTTCGCTGCACCAAGTTTTCCGTGGCTCCAGGTCTGCACCGAGCTAACTAATGCGCATGTTTCTATTAGTCGTATTCGCCGTTACGTAGGGCACTTAGCCGTCTGTTGAACAAGAAAAGGGGCTGTTTTGTAATTCCAACTTTAAAACAGTAGCGATCTTGTGATGCCATGTTTTTCTGCTAAAAGTAATACACTAGCTGAATGCTAGACGCGCAACCGGACTTCTTGAACGATACCTCGCCAAATATTCCTTGTACCGATTAGGTTGGCGGTTGAGTGAAAAATGTTATTGCGACAAGCTTCAGGCGCTGGTGGTTGGGAGCCCGCCCGTTGGGGGTGTCTCATTTAGTCTGAGAAGCCCTGGTACGACCTGGCTGCCCTGGCCGTCTTCACCTGGCTACGCTGGATTGAGAGGTCGGTGCTGCCCAGCTCAGCAGGCCCGCCCACTGCTCGTAGATTATGCGAGCATTGAGGCTGAGGCATGATTTTTCTAATACTACATACAATGTGGTGCGGTGTGCCAGGTTGAGGATAGAAATAGGCTTTCAATGAGCGCAGAGGTAGACCCACCACTGTGCTCATTGAGTACACCGTCTGGTTCCCTGTCCCTTCGTGTGGGGTTAGCTTAGTTTTTCCGGGAATATAAGGGGCTGGCGCTTCGTTTCTCTATTTTGTTATAGGTTCGATTCCTGGCAGGGCCAGTAATTTGTTTTATTTGGCCTAGAAGTTCGTAGCCTGCACGGAATATTTTATTGGCTGGTATAGGTGTACTGGTTCACCGTAATTGTGCTGAGGTTTAAAAGCACCCTTGTAATACGCGTACTCCGTTAGTCGAGCAGGCGTCAGAACGTCTGGGTGTCTGGGAAGTCAGATAGGAGGGCGTCGCGCAGCTTGAGCACTTTTGTATGTTTGGAGTGTTTCCTGCCCTGGAGGTAACACCATTCTCGATACCTAATAGGCTCATCTAGGCAGGTGCAACCACGCTAGGAAGGCTTTAAGGGACACCAACAGCGCTACCAGAGGAGGATCTCCTCGCCTTGGAGTAGCAGTTGGCCCCCCTCCATGACTGACCAATTTAATTCTCAGCCCTGTCTCACACCACCTGTAGAGCATCTCACTAGGGCGTTGGTCACACCAGCAATACTGCAAACCTTCTAAGAATCTCTACATCTGGACAGGCTGCCTTTGGAACTTCATATGACCTGGGAACGTTTAGTGCATGATCCCTGTGAAGGAGGGAAGCACAGCTGTATTTTTAGCGGAGCTCTCGTATAATAGCTTATGATAGGCTTAAGCGATGTTAGAAGAACAGGAGCAGCCGTCATGGAACAAAGTAGCGGATATATTTTGCCCTGCCGAGGATGTCACAAAACGCGAAGCGCTAGGCGGGATTCTTGATCGTAAGGTAAATAGCCGGGAACACGAAGGAATTCAATACATTTACGAATAAGTTGCCGTAGTTGTAATCAAGCCAAACAAGCGATACAGGCTGGAGATAGTACGCGTACGACCCTGTAATATCCTGGCGATGAGGCCGCAAGTGTTTCTACGGTGACGATGAATCAGCATTGAAGAAGGAACAAATACTGTTCACGATTATAATAGGAGACTTCAACGGAAAGGTCATTGAGAAGCAAATGGGATATAGGTCAGTCGAAAACTTTGTAATAGACGATGGCAACTGCCGAGGAGATACACGGATCCATGGGATTTCCAGAGAGAAACAACGTGGGGATAACGAATACGGTCTTGTACAGACGAAAAATTGGGAAATGAACATGGGAAGGTACCCATGGTAAAAAAAATACTTCATTTTAGGAGGCAAGTGAGATATGGCGGAAGACGCGGGGGCGCTAAGCAAGATTCTAAGTAGCATTCATAGAAGCGTTAGGTGCCAAGCCAGTCTCAATCTTCAAAGAGAAAGAACAAAACTAGCGAAGAGTAAGAACCGGACACGGACTCAGTAAGAGCCATGACGAAGGCCTTGAAAAACCCTGACAGTGAAATTTGTGCTTTTAAAGGGGAGGAGACGGAGGATATAGTACCAATGCTAAATGACAGCGTAACAACGGGAATCGAAGAGTCGGCAGTTACTACTGGACAAATAGCCCGCACAACCTAAACTTGAAAAATTACTAATAAACAAAGGAGTTTATTGAGAAACGTAGGAACATAAATCTGCCGAGTACAGTGGATGAAATCGAACTAGCCGAGCTTCGAAATTGACAAACAAAAGTAACTGAAACGACATCCACGCGGACAACATGGCAGGGATGAAATCATCAACAAAGTTACGATCATCATCGTGAACAGCCTGGCTTACTGCAGGCCAAAGACCTTGCGCACTGACTTCCAACAGCTCCTGCCCTGTGCTGCTTGAGTCCATTGATGGCCACAGAATTTCTTTATTTCTTCTTTGCATCGTGTTATTGGCCTTCCCTTCTTCTATAGCCATTTCTTGGTAAATACTGTGTTACTCGGATTGACCAACGGTTGCCAGTTCCTCTCTACTAGGCCAGCCCAAGCCCGGTTCTTTTAAAAACGACAGACTTTCTTGGGCTTCTAAAACGCGGAAATTTTGGTCGGTCTGTATGTCAAAAAGATAACTTAACAAAACTATAGTTGCAGCTAGGACCCGCTGTAGTTAGCTACTACACGGGTAGTCTAGGCACAGGAAACTCGATTCAGCCACCAGACCAAAGTGAAGTATCTGCGCAATAGTCTTATATACTCACAGCCAAATCCCAACGTTCAAGTCCGATGTCAGTGTTCATACCTTTAAACATTGTTGAAAAAGAACAAGACTTTACGCAAATGTAAGGTAGCCAATCAACACATAAGTGACATTTGCAGTGTTCCCTTGTTAAGAATTCATGGATGCTTAGTTTTGGCGATACCGAATGAAATACTACATCAACGGCAGAAAACCGTCTCCTGCTGTTGCCAGCGCTACATCCTGGCGGCATTTAAAAAATCAAACGGAAATAACAACGATAGGTTCCACTAGATGGGATCCACGTTCCGCTTGGAATGGTCCTGCAGTGGGGCATTGTGGTTCTATAAATGTTGTCGTAGGGTGCGTCAATTCACGGACGCCTCCGCCGTACGGCAGCGCTGGCATCGAGACACCCGACTTGGAGTAGTGAAACGCGGAAAATTTTAATTGACTTGAGCAAACATCTGGCATGATATCTTGAGAGGGACGAGACGGGAAATGAACAGCATATGAGGTGAGCGAGAAAGAGAAGGGAGGCTTTACATGGAAGGGGCGCCAGTCGACTATCGTCTCGGAAACATTTGCAACGAGATGTGCAGATATGCGGCCATTTTTGTCTTTACTTTACCTATGATATCACCTTCTCGAGATTATTGCCTTACCCAAGAAGGACGTTTCATCACACTAAGCATTACTCCTATTATTATCAGTTCCATGACCTGTTCAGCTGATCTAAGTTTGCTTTCCTGTTGTTTGGGAAGGCCTGAAGTTTCCGCTCCGCATGTCATCACTGGCAGTATATTATGCTTTTTGTTTATTTTTTTTTTTTGGGGGGGGGGGGGGGGGGGCAGGCGTTTGGCTCAGACAGCCAGACTACATTTTGGCTCCACTTCGAATGGCGGACAGTTCCTCTTGCGTTCGCGAGAAGGGCCCGCACTGCTTTAACTCTAGCTGTGGTTGCTTTAGATCTTGACTCCGTGGAGACTGGGGTGAGAAATTGCGGTGAAATCTCGGACGCACAACCAACCAATAGATAAAGAAATTATAAAAACGGCATGCCTGTAGTAGGGAGAACCCCGGAGCCGGCGGCGAAGATATATAGAGATTTTTTGCGCCACCTCGACTGGCGGATGCGCTTCATTTTGTATTCGCGGGAAGGTCGCGCACTGCTTGAACTTTAGCTGCGGGGGCTTTAAATTTGACTCCATGGTGGCTCATGATGGAGAGGCGTGTCCGACGCTCGGGGTAGCGCCTAGGTGTCTGGATGTCTTCGCCGGCTGCTCTGGGGTTCTCGTTGCTGCCAGTGGGTAGGTTGAATTCTTTCTCAATTTGTTTGTCGGTTGTGCGTCCCAGGCCGTGCCGTTCGTGCCTGCCGCAGCTACTGCGGAGTCAGAGTTGAGGCACCTGCAGCTAGAGTTTGGGCTGCGCAGAAATAATAAAAATATGATGAAGCTTAAAAGCAACTAATCACATGCTAGGCACAAAAAAGAGGGCACTGAAATACGAGCAGGGAAGCATTACAAACAACTGGGCGGAGATAACCAAACGAGCGGAACGATTTTACACCAGGCTATACTCCCCTGACATCAGACCAGGGAGTACTACTAAAATGGTTATCAGGAGGGTTGCAAGCTGGGCTAGTTTGAAAGCGAACCTTGGAGTTGGAGTGCAAGTGGCTATCATGGCTCGCAACAAGTTGCGTTCTGTATGTGGCAGGCTTGACCGAAAAATAGAGCGGGGAAGTGATAAGAAAGGGGTTGATTGTGGTGTCAACCACAAGAGCCAGTATGTCGCCTGCGCAACGGGAGTTGTGTACAGCATTCCTTTACCCTTCTGGCCGAACTTATGTTGGAAAAACTGGTCGCTGTATCAACGTGTATCTGAGAGAACATGAATTGTCATTAAGGGACCTCTATCATCATGTCTTTCTTCGCATTGTGCTAAGTGCAGCAAATGCAAACGTAATTTTCCTGCCACTAACATTTTGTTGAGGCACCGTGATCAAACAACCCGCGAAATCATGGAGGCATTCCCCATAGGAGAACGACGTGATAAGTGTGTAAGCGAAACAAGCGTGTGTATCCATTCTAAAGAGATTGGAGATCTGCGTGTGCCTTGCCTGTAGCATGTGTATACCTAGTTACATTATCACCTTGACCTTTGTAAACTTCTTTAGATCATGAGCAGCGTCTTTTTATTGCTTTTATTTTTTGTGTTGAGTGTTTATATTCACCCTTCGAAAAACCAGCGGCTGTCCCTTTGTTGCACTTTCTTGATCTTTGTCTTAGTTCGCGTTGGTTTTACTCAAGAAGACTACTAAGCAGACAGGATACCATGCAAAGCCCACAATAACCAAGGACGAATTTGAAAGGCTCGGAAGGACATGAAAGAGGAACAGCTGAGGTTACGACGGCATACCCGAAGATCATTTAAAGGAGGGAGAAGCTATTGTACAAGAAAAGCTTTTTGCACTATTTTTTAGAAGCGTAAATACTCTGAAACTGCTCATTGCCTGCTACAACACCAACATAATTCTCATTTACGAGACAGATCTTACCAATGACCGTAAGAACTACCGGCCCTTCAGGATACTTCCACTTTTATCCAATCTGTTCAGCAAAGTAATGATTAACAGAAAAAGTAGCAACGTAGATTTTCATCTACCAAACATCAGTGGGGTTTAGGAAAGGAAAGTAAACAATGAATTACATGCACGTCGGCAATCAAGTTATTCTATAATAAACTACACTACATGGCATTTATATACTACGAAAAAGTGGTTGATTCAGTGATTAGCGCAGGAGTGATTGAAGCGTTGAAAATACATGGGATAGAGAAGAAGCACATAGGGCTCCTAGACGATATATATAATGGATGTACGGGTAAGATCCAAGCCAAGCCAAGCGAACAATTAGCGATTCACGAAGTATGACTCAGGGGATGCCATCTTGCCAAGACTTCTCACAGCTTGTCGGGAGAGCGTACTCAGGAAGTTTGACTGAGGAAACACGAGATAGCGGATAAGCGAGGAATACTTGAACCATTTGAGTTTTGAATATAATACACTCTTGGGAAACGAGTTTAAAGAACAGCTAAAAAATGGTTGAGGAGCTAAGTTCAGAAAGCGCGGCCATGGGGTTAAAAAAACTTGGAAAAATCTTAAGTAATCATGAATAAACAGGGAAAAGCGCCCTGTTCAAGATGTGTAGGAAAACTCTAGAACAAGTAGAAGATTATGATCAACTCTGCAACGTCGTCTAGTGCTGATCCCTACCACAAGAAAGAAATCCGGTTCAGAATGAGTATGGTATGGGGTGCACTCGGCAAACACTGCCCAATAATGAAATATAAGCTGCCCCTTTCACTCAAAAGGAGGATGTACAACCAATGCATTTTTCCGGGGATTAAATACGGAGGGGAAACTTGGCGCCCTACTAAATAAATTGAACGCAAATGAGGGGCGCTCCCCGGGCCATGAAAAAGAGAGTAATAAAGGAAAACCAGATTTGAGAAAGAGACAGTTCAAATAAACAAAAACAAATAACGTTGGCTTTGCCACGTAGTTAGGCAAAATGACAAGTGGTACATCACTATGGTGAAGGATTGGATACCCAGAGACGGTCGAGAAGAAGGGGAAGGCCAAAGAATTGATGGACGGAAGAAAATAGCAATTTCAGAGGCAAAGAATCTACTCGAACAGCACGGGAGAGGAGTGCTTGAAGTTCGATGGGGGAGAACTTCATCCTGCAGAGAACCTAGTGGGCTGTTGATGACAATGATGCTGCTGAAAACGTTTAATGCTGGGTCTGTATGAAAAGAATTGCTTTATTTATCTATGCGGTCGCAATGACAGCTTCGACTAGTTATGACGATTGTGATGATCAAAAAGCTCAACACTGGCTTTGTGTGAAAGGATTTGCTCTGCTTAATATTGCGGCCGAAATGACCCCTTTAGGGCAATTCCCTTGCACACCAGTACCGCACAGCCGTTGTCCCTGCCATAGGTCGGCGAACTCACTCGTGAGTACACTCATTTGTACTCAAACTCACGAGTGAGTACGATGATGAGTGATCACACACCCAGAAAAAAACAGTGAGTACGATGACGAGTGAGTCAGGGGTAAGCCCACTACTCGTGAGTACAGTACTCATGAGTACACTACTCATGAGTGTGAGTACTCATGAGCACAGTATTCATGAGTATGATTACTCATGAGTTTGAGTACTAATGAGTATGAGTACTCATGAGTACACAGTACTCATGAATACACAGTACTCATGAGTACACAGTACTCATGAGTATACAGTACTCATGAGTACACAGCACTCATGAGTACAATACCCATGAATACTGTGTACGCATGAGTACTGTGTATTCATGAGGATATGCACTCCTGAGGACAGTAGTGCAAACCGTTATATCACGAGCTCGAGTCTGGACGCGCGTGTACCAGTCGCAAACATTTAGCGGTGCCGCTGTGCACCTTAACTGTCAAGCATGGTAAAATTACACAACGAAAACTGCACCTCCCTCCTTTCCCGGTCCCTGTTTGGCGCTGTAAGCGTGTTTCGGCGGTCGCTCGCAACGGGGTCACGGTGAAGAGGAAAAAAGGAGGGGGTGAGGGCCCGGCGTGAAACGCGGCCGCAGTTGCTCTTCTCTGGGGCGGTATTCTCGTAACTGTCCCTTTTGAAAACGTCCCTTTCGAGTCCCTTTCATCGTGACGTACTTCCGGTTAAGCAATGAACGTTGGCAGTACATTTGCCGCGCTTGCGTTACGTCACATCCGGTTGTTTGCTTTCAGCCAACCAGGGCTCGCTAAAAGGGACACTTTTGAAAGAGACAAAACTCGAGAATACCGCCCCTAATGGGACTTGTTGACTGCCACAGTTATTTTTGTTGACGCGGCCTCTGAACGCGTGCCGGCTTCATTGCGCTTGCTCCCTTCCAATTGTTTTAGGGGAGAGGCGGTGGAGGCTGCTAACAACGCACGAACTAGGCGTACTGAAGTCTCTCTTTTTCGGTCTTCAGAAGTTCCCGTAGACGCATGTCACGCTGTGTAGTCGTTTCGTGAGCCGAACCGCTCATTTCAACAGTCGCAGTTAATTTACGTAACTCACGTCAAACCGACTGCGTTGTTTGTAACGTTAGCTGTGCGTATTCAAGCGACAGATTGGCTGATGTACGCGCGCCCATATGGTTTTATTAGGTTCCCGTTTTGAAACATTTTGCTCAGGTTCGCTAGTAATATGGTCTCGTGTAGTGCCATTTACAAGTGAGCATATAGCCCCACCGTGCACTACGGCGTGCAGGCGCGGCGGTGGAATTTGCCCCAGCAATGGAAATAAAATATCCGAGTACACCTAAGCACGTTTGTGAGTTGTGAATCGGACATCATAATATCCAGTTCAATGCGTGCGGCGCCTTGTTTAGCCTCGCATATTTTGTCGAAGAGCTCTGTCATCTTGCCGCTGGAGTATGTATGTTTTTATTGTTCTTAGGAAAAGGAAAATCCACCAACAGGCGTAAATTGTTTCGCCTAGGGGCGGACACCGGAACGCCAACCGCTGGAGGAGCGTTTTGCCTTCGAATGGCTTTACTTTCGAGTGGAAACCCGATTCGCCGCTTCTCGTTTATGCCACCGTCTAATGAGGGCGCTGACGATGATGGCGAATTTCGGTGGTTGTTATTCCCCTACCTTCACTACTGTTTACAGGCGGGGCGACCACCCCTCGCTAGCAACTATACCGCGGAGTTTAAGCTCGCACTGTGAGTAACCTCGTGAAGGAATTGTTTTGAATTGATGAACGCCAACGCCAGACGTCGGGATTGTCGCTTAAGCTCCTATCTTGGAACGTCTCGTAAAACATGTGGATTGCACATAACGACGTCACCGCACTTTGTGATCGATCGCTGTCAGCTTCATCCCCGTTGCTCGAGATAAGAGCTGCAGATTTCCACTGTGCAACCAACCCACCAACACGGCAATACAGTGACGTCAGTCAAGCTATCACGCCTCCGAAAAACGCGTCTACAAACTTTGTTCTCGAGTACACAAAGCACGGCAGAGCAGTTCTACACTGGTGTAACGGCTGCCAAGTACCGGCAGCAACTGGGTGCACTGCGGCCCTCGACTGCGACCGATACCCTCTCCACCGCCCCCCCCCCCCCCAGAACACACACACACACACACACTGTTGGGACTGGGCCATTCTAGCCCAGTCACCACTGTTCGATTCACTTCACTTTATTTCCTTAACGACCCCACAAGGGGTGTTACATAAGGGGCGCGTTGTACAACATAGATACAAAAGCCACAGGTTAACAATACAGATGCATAGATGTTGCGACGTTGCCCTGCTCAGTACGCCATCGACATGGTGCAGAGGAGAGCGATGAAGTTGTCGAGCCGACGGTGATTTTAAGCTGTATTCATATACAATATATACAAAGGTAGCAAGAGCGTTACATAGCTTTCACAAAGGCATTTCTCAACCCAGTGCCTCCGATAATATGCCGCTGATTTTATACCCCAGGGGGCCCGCCGCAGCCGCGTGCAGTTCGAATCTTTCCAATCAGGACTATCACTGGCCGCAGTTTGAATCCGGCGAATGCAGGCGAAGTGATTGCGTCAGCCGAGCCACGAATGGGAAAGGGGAGGCGACTCAGCGGCACCGTATCCAGAGTCTACTCGTCGCTGCGTGTCTTTTGCGGGCCGGTCTTCCCAAGCATGATTTGGTCCTGCCGTCTCGATGGGAAAAGGAGAGTACAGTCGGCGGCGCCGTGTGCCGCCAGTTGCGGCACGTCTGCCGCGGGCTGGCTGACCGAGGCGCGAATCGGGCGCACCGTCGGCGCGTGGCCAGGTGCAGCAAATTTGTGTCGGGCGCTCTGGTTAACCGCACACACACGCATAGAAAAATTAGTAAGATCAGACCCGTGTGGGTTTTGGCCTAGCTGTTAACGGAAATAGACACAACGACGCGTAGTGCCCGTCCTGTCCCTTTTTCGCGGCGGGACCTCCCTCTTTGGCTTTTCGCGCGCTAGCCGGTCTTCGTCTTTCTGTTTATCTCTTACTTTGCGGGCTGGCGGCGGTTGCGAGGGGTACGGTTGCGCAATGTTCGCAGAAGTCGGAACAGAGGCGGCAGCGTCTCTTTCCAGATGGTTAAAGACGATAGTCTCTCTTTGGCCACTTCAGCGCGACAATGTTGGCCTGTCAGTCTGTCTGTGTGTGTCCGTCATAAAGATAATTCATTATTGGAACTTAATATCACACCCCGCTGTACACATGGGAGCTACTGGGGTCGCCGTTAAGTAGCTTCACGTACATTATGCGCCCTCTCTACAACTGGCCAACTGCCCCGCGATTCAGCCGCGATTCAGCCCGCGATTCAAAACGCGAGTGCGTACGTCCCGTTTCGCTCTCTCCCGTGTACGTGCCTTCGCGCAGTGGGAAGCCCTACGACAATGCACCGTGTAAGACGTTTTCTTCTCGGGCTCCTCTGTCCTGATGTATATGTAATCTCAGTATTCCTAATTAGTTAAACATTTTATTTTTTTTCTGTTTAGCCTTTCATTCGAGCCACGACCTAGCTAAGATGTTGCTGTCGACAGGATGATGATTTAAGGCCACGGGAAGACGAACGGACGAACAACCTGGACGGACCGCACCACGACTACGAGAGTGCAGCACGCAGACATGGGGCACCAATGCACTCCACGCCAGCGGTGGTCGACACAGTGCTGAATTCAACGGAACGCTACGTCCTATGCTCTACGAAGAAACCGCAGTTCGTGAGCGCACTACGATTACGAGGGCTACCCTGCAGTGGCCGTAAGGACGACATCCTCTTGCGTCTTCTAGAGGACAACGAAGAACGTCGCCACCTCTCCAAATGAACGAATGTGCCAACGCTACTTCAGGCTGCCTCCGACAACAAACGGCAGATGACCCTGCAAGCGGCGCTGTTTGAGAGCAGAAGGTTGCGTGATGAACGAGAAAGTTTTCTGAGACAACTGGCGAGAGTCGGCCGCACGTTTTCCCCGGTACCTGGACTGCACGAGATCCGAGCACAGGCAGAATGCACGACGGCACGCACATGAACGAGATGACGCATGCAAAATTGTGATTGCGTGCTCACCGGACCTTTCCCAGGTAATCGCCACGATTACGAAGACGCATCGAAGGTCAGTGCATTTCTGGCGAGATCACGAACACACGTTGCTCTGCTACATCGCCCACGAGCTACATCGCCCACGCGCAGGTCATTCCAGCAACGAGGACCGAGCCGCGCAACGTACGCAGCGCGCACGAGCCAGAAGGCACCACGTTCCTGGTACCCGCTCTTCCGCTACAGACATACACGAACGGAACGCTGAGAGCACGGAACGCAACGGAGCCGGTACGTACATTTTCCGCACGTGCTGTCCCGGCGCGGGTCCACGCAACCAACGACATCGCATCTGGATTGGTGGATATGGCCACGACAAGCGAGCAAGACGCACGCCGCCCGAAATGCACCATACGTGGCGGACGACCGCACCCCAATTATAGGGGAGATTCATAGATAAAACAAGACGCACAGCGCACGAAACGCACCAGAGGTGACGAACGACATCCAACTTGAACAAGTGGAGCTGACCACGGAGAAAGAAATGCACAACGCACGGAACGCCACGAAGCCGCAGCACACACAGAGGAAACTTCTGTTCGCGACATCCTCCGCTCCCACTGCAGGTTCTATCCGGACTTGGCCAGCGAATGTTACAACCGCAGAAATCACCTGGCCACAAGCGACAAAAGACCCAGCGCACGCGGTTCAACCCTACCGGAAAAAACGAGCTCTCCGACACCCGCTGCTCCCGCCCGAGTCCAGCGGACGAACGGCATGACACTCGTGCAAGTAAGTCTATAAATGAGCAAAGACACGGCCAGCGCACGCGGCATGTCCGAGCCAGAATTAACAAGATCACCGGCACCCGCGCTCCGATCGAGACTCACACGACAAACACCATTTCGTACAAGAGGACGCAACCGCGAGCAAGCGGACTCGCGATAAACGCATCCTGCTTGTATGGGAGAGATAGCGATTATAGCATTCTCCAAACAAAGGGCAAAAGACGAGGTCTTGAGCGACGACACGAACACGGCAAGAACGGCAACGAATGAACCCGATCCAGACGAAGCATCGAATGCCCTGACTATGAAGTCACGCATGCGACGCCGAGGAATGTGGGACCGAACGGACGGCACGAACTACGCCCGCTTCCCCACCACAACGGTTTCACTTCCGAAACAACCACGGCGATTGCAAGAACGGAGCCGCAACGACTTTGACTGATCAGCCATGCCACCCTACGAAAACGCCCCGCTACCGCACACTAAACGAAAAGCCAAACGGCTCCCGCACCATACGCAACGCACGCGTCAATACAAGCAACGTCCTCAACGCGCCGAACTATGCCATCCCTACACAGCGCAGCTCGCCACCGGACAAACCAGACGACTACGCCCCCACATGCATCAAGCACGCGACGAGCTACACGAACACAATCGCCGACGGAAGCGGCGCAACCAACGCAACGCCGTAAACACTGTCAAGTTCAGGTCTGACGAAGTGAATCCCACGGCACACACACAATAAAATCAAGCAGATTTGAAATTCACCGAAACTCAACGAGACGAACACCCTCTTAACGAAGTTTCTAGTATCTGGAACAACAAAAAACAAACGCCAGCATCGAGCATTTTTGAACAAGCGGACAGTGATCTGGATACGAACGGACGTCAAGCTACGCGAACGCTTCATTGTGCCTGGGGGCAGGCGCATTTCGGATTTTAAGCACGATTAGGATACGTATCAGCGTGCCCGGAAACGAAAACGGACGACAAAAAAGCTGCCACCCGAAGACACGCAGAAAAACGCAGTTTACGGCCACGGCCGCACCGACAAGCCCCGAGCTCCCCTGAGCCCGACCCGGCCTGAGAACAAGACGAGACGCCAGGCGCAACGCGAGTGCTTACGTTCCGTTTCGCTTTCTCACATGTACAGTGCACTTGCCTTCGGACAGTAAGTCACCCAACGACAGTGCACCGCGTCAGACGTTTTCTTCCTCTGTCCTGATTTATATGTACCCTGTGTTTTTCTAATCAATTAAACAATTTATTTTTTCTACTTAGTCTTTCATTCGAGTTACGACCTAGCTAACAGTGCAGATAAGTTGATTATTCGTGAGTAATGCAAATTCAGTACTCATGAGTACTGAATGAGTACTCATGAGTGCAGAATGAGTAGTACTCATGAGTGCAGAATGAGTAGTACTCGTGAATGCAGAATGAGTAGTACTCGCGAGTGCGGAATGAGTAGTACTCATGAGTAGTACTCATGAGCAGTAGTACTCATTGAGTACTCATGAGTACAGAGTGAGTACTCATGAGTACAGATTGAGTACGAATACTCGTGAGGACAAATGAGTTTGAGTACAAGTGAGTACGATTACAAATGAGTATTTGATGAGTGAGTACGAGTGATTTTGTGAACAGACGAACTTTTTGAGTCTGAGTGTGATTGAGTACAGCGTAAATAAAAAAAATGTGATTGAGTTTGAGTGAGTTCTTTCTGTTTTGCCGACCTATGGTCCCTGCTACTGTAAGAGGGCATCACGTAGTCATTTTGACGCATCTGAAGCACCCTAGGCGTCTGGAGTTACACCTGAGCAGTGGCGCCCAAACGACAAGCTTTGAGGTGGGTCTGGGCTCTTTCAGGAAGACGGCAATTCTATAGGAGGCATATTGGTAACGAAGGGTGTTGTGGTACTTTAAAAAAAAAGAGCTATATAAACCACGACAGAAAAAATGAAGAACGACAAGACAGACGCGCTCTTTTTCTTGAAGCATAATGCAGGAACTTAGCCAGCAGCATATTTTACTGTTATGGTAGCGAAGCAATGTTTATGGCGGTGAAATAACGTGGAAGGACTGCTTCATGACAGGGTGCATTTGCGTGGTGGTGTACCAAGAATTCCGGCATTCCCCTTCAGTGGCTACCATTTAGTGGTTTTAGCTATCTTTAAACTAGTGGGGAACTCACACCACTTGGCACGACTGACTGCAATATCACCATGAAAATGCTGAATCAAGCATGATTTTCCTAGTTTTCGCAGACTTTCACTGTCCTTTGAGATGCGACAGATCTCTTTAACTCGCCTTGTCGCGCTTCGTTGTCGCGGCGTAGACCACATCCTCGGCGCGGCAGCTGTGCGCTGCGCCGTTCTCAACGCAGCGCCATCTGTGCGTCAGCGGGGTCAGCTCGCTCCCGTCGCCGTACCAGCTGTGCGTTAGCCCGCAGTTTGCGCTCGCGGTTGCGCTCGGTTAACACATGCGCATGCACTGCTATGCGCTGCTATGCGCTGCTCTCTCTCATTCCGCTGCATATAAACGCGGTAAGTGCGCCGCTCCGCTCAGTCATTCCGCCGCCGGCGCTCCGATGACATCGTCCGATGATTTGAATAACGCAACGGCAACCCCCGATGCGTCGCATCTACCCCATGGTTCCCCCTCGCGGGAAGATGGTGTAAATTTTTGCACTAAATTGACGTTTGGGATAAAGTCGGGAGCTTTGTGATGCATGTAGTCCAGACAGCTGCAGTTGCACAAATCTGGATGCACACACGACCATTCCTTCAAGGAAAGTGTCTGGTGACACTTGCGGCTTCCTGTGAGCAGGCAGGCTTCGCTACAGTGACCCCGGTTAGGGTGTTAGAAAACATGATTACATTTACAGAACATTTTATGCCTCATCTCACTGCAAAGCAGTATACCTCTATCCCTCAACGGTTTCTTCGCCATGGTGCAGAAACGACCTCCGTTGGTGAAAACGCCAAGGCTCCAAGCTCTATACGCCGAGCGCATGTGTCAGGCTAAGCAGGTGTAAAGCATAAGGCTCACAGTTTCTTTTAAGGAAACCACAAAACCAGCATCAAAATCTTAGAACGGACGTTAAGGCGCCTGTGATCAATGTGATCCCCCACCATGTGTTCCTGGTAAACGTTATGCTTGCAGATTATCTTTGAAGGACAGGCAGTACTAGTGTCATAAATAGAGGAGTTGTTTCCCAAGACGCCGAGCGCATGCGTCAGGCTACGCAGGACCCAGCATTTACCGCCGGTAAAGCCGAGCGTAGTGTCAGTAGATAAGGCATTATAGTACCGCCTCTGAGGCATTGAGTTTCTTAGTAACTATACGAGAGAGGGAACTGCGCCTGGTAATCCATGTCGTCGTGGGGGTTAATGGGGAGACCCCCACTTTTGGTTTGGGCTTGGCGTGACAATTGGATTCTTAATCGGTTTTCGGGATTTGCTTTCTTCACTGTGCATTAACACGTACGAGCTACGAGGATGTCGAAATCCTCCCTTTTCTCTGGTAGCCGTGTCTGGTGAAACAGCAGGCAGTGCGTGGTCGTACCTGAATTCGGTCATGCCGCAGTCGAACGACGTATGACACAGCGGGTAATATGCCGCCGCAAAATTCGTCGCTGACAACAAAAAAAAACGCACTTCCATGAAGACAAGATAGGGCAGATACGGGTGCCGGTATCCGTTCTATCTTGTCGTCGTCCACAACTGTTTACTCCACGTTTTCTTTTTTCCTCAGGTATAAACCAAATCGCTCAGAAGCAAGTTTTGTTAAACTGTAGCCGACGGTAGGTTCACGGGTTTACCACGAAGGCGATGTTTTCATAGGCACGCTCGAAAAACTTTCGAAGAATTCAAACAACCTATTATTTCAAATAATGGTAAAATAATAAATAAGGGTCCCTAATGAGTTCCCACCACAAATATTAACATTGTTCGTAACTACCACCTTGGCCTGCATAATAGCAGGCAGAACCGTTCCGGCAAAAATACGATTTACTTCCTTTTTCCTTAGTTTTAAAACAGCCTGCTTATTTTCCACTTACATAATTTCACACTATTTTTTGCGTTTTTGTGGCACTTTGTTTAATGTTCCGGTGACTAAAATGTTTCTATCCAAGCGAATGATGAAACTAAGGCGAGCGCATGATGTAATGGCGGCCCATGGCGACACAGACGGCATTGAAGTGAGCCGCATGGACGATAGCGCCAGATTCTTCTCTAGTGTATATTGTAAGAAACTCCATGGTCTGAGGATAGCCTCCTGTATAACGCCTTTGTGCCTGCTCAATGCCAGAAATTCCGCCGTCCTCTCTGGTGGCCCCCTAATCCGAGGTTCTCCTGTGTTGGCGAGGGCACGGTCAACATTTGTCTTCATACCTGGCAACAATGGGTGATTTTAAAAAGTTGCCCAGGCCCTTTGAAAAACAAGAAATACGTGTTGTGTGAAGAATAGTCTGACTCTAGCACCGACGGGCAACTCCGGTTTGGGCAAAAAAGGTATAGAAATTGACGAGGCCACAAAAAACTATCTAGTATGTGGCTGGGGTGACACTAGAACTTGACAGTGGTAATTACACAAGAGATGGTCTTTCTCGGGCTACGCTGCTCGTTCGTAAAGAATTTAACGCAAATTTTTTTGTTCTGCGTTTCACTCAATTCAGCCAGAAATGTTACGAGTGAGATCAGTGGTGAGTTCATGACCAACTGGGAATTGATCGGTTATTCAGTATGGGATTGGGGAGGCAAGAATGAGTCTAGCGGGGAGAAGTAGAGCGAGAAACGAGATAGTCACCGGGTTCGATTCCCGGCCGCGGTGGCCGCTCTTCTGATGGAGATGAAAGGCAAAAACGCCCGTGTGTACGAGATTGCGGCGCACATTAAAGATCCCTAGGCGGCCAAAATTAATCCAGAGCTCTCCACTACGGCGCGCCTCATCGCATGCGTTGCGTCGGCGCGTTAACCCCACAATCACACACGAGAAACGAGCAAAGTGCAGGGTGAATATTTATCCTAAGCATATAGAGCGGCCGCAAATTCTGAATATCGCATTGAGCTAAAGCTTGAAGTCGTCATTCTTTGCGCAGCATCCTGGCATTGCTGAACCAAACGTCAATATATCTACTACATGAGCGATGGCACCATTTCGTGGAGCAGCGGCGACGGAGAAATGGGGGGGGGGGGGGGGGGGGGAGCCGGAGGGGGGGTGTGTAGCTGCCGCGTACCTTTTCGGGGAAAGTAAAAAAATATTAGCGGCAGAACGCGACTGAATGGACTCGTAAGTAAAAAGGGAGAGGTCAACTGTTCGGACTTCTTTCGACAAAATTTAATTAGTATGACTCAATTATCACTAAACACCAAATTAAGCATCATTATTTTTCGTGTATCAACTTCTATAGAGCGGGGGAGAATTTAGCTGGCTTTTATCGCAGTGACAGCGGTTAGTTCACGTGTACATTTTGTTGTGAAACTGCCGTATTGAACCAAAAAGGGCGAGCGCGCTTGAGGGAACAGTAGACTGAACGCCGTTTAGTAGTTCTGCGACGCCGCACATAAAGTTTCCGTCTATAATATTGGTTCATGAAGTCTAAGCTCGCCGCTTTGCACTTCTGTAGCTGGTAGACGCCTTCGCGTAGCAGATGACGCCGAGGTGCCTTGCATTTCCCCCCTTCTTGAAACAGCAATTCGCATCGGAATGGCCATCGAAAAACCCGGGAACGTAGCGCCCCCAGTGTGAACGGTCTGCTCCAATGGGTTTCGAGGCGATAGAGCTGGTACAGTCGGTTATACAGGAGGCAATGCTTTAAGACACGCAACTCAGCAACGGTGGCCATTTTTTCGTTTATCAGCGTTGCGAGATTGCCGCATCTATACGCCTCGAGCGCGGCCTGTAGGGGCGCCACTGAAATCCCCCTAGCGGCCCGTTTCGAAAGCAGGCGCGGGAGTCTCCATCCTGCTTCCCACTGTCACCGCTGCTTTTGCGGCATGTTCACGACTGAGATTTAGCGTTTGCGGGCGTTGGAAATCCATGTTTATGTGGAGCAGTCGCTCTGTTCGCAAATTGGGTGTGTTTACGAGAGTGTAAATGTTTCTGACGCGAACTTAGTGGGATATATTCGGTCTGTATAAGCGCCAGGTGTGTGTCACAGGCCAGCGTCGCGGAACCGGCGTATGCATGTACCTGACTGTAGTTATACACTGCCCTGAATTTACAAGCAGTGTCTCCGTAACCACCGGTTCCTGCGATGTTCATGCTACCGCTATAAACTACGATGTAAGTCAGTTTTGTACGCTTACATATTCAGCGGAACACTCATACCTGACAGCACGCCAGTTGCTTATTGATCACCACCATTTACTAGTTGGTGTGTGTTACTTTCGGGAATATCCAACCTTAGTACGACGGGCAATGCAGAATTTTACTCGGGGATCAGCACACGAGAAAGAGTCGTCTTGTCGTAAGGTGAGCGCCCGCAACCATTCATCTGCTACATATATCCTCTGCGAGCATGCAGCGCGCAGACGGTCTTAGAATATAATCAGCGTCCGCTACTAAACGCTTCTCCGAAATATCGTCACATGGCACAGGGAGCCTGCAGAATAAAGGAGAAACTGAAATCAGAGGGCCTTATAACATACCACACTCTTCCAACAACACCTTTCATCGCTTGGGAACTGCCTACCCTGTACTACTTCCAAAAATGCGACCGCCGAACGATCAGCTGTTCGTTGAAGTCTAAAAACAAAACGACAGTGAAGGCGAGATTTCTGTGTGATTACTAAAACAATCATTGCTTGATTACCCTCCGCATTTGTGCACAGCGTCCGCCTCCCCTACCCCCCCCCCCCCCTATGTCTCACGAAAGAGCAGTGCATTTAGATGGTCTGGGGAGCTCTACCTGGCTTAAGTTTCGACGAACGTCTTTAGCATGTCAGAAGCTGCACTGTATTTTTTTTATTTCCGTTAGAGCTATTATGTTTTTTCCGCACTTGCACAGCATGTATTTTTCCGTGGTTTCACATTAGATTGCCTTGCTTCTTGCTATAAGGCGTGTGTGGGCACATATTTAACGACGTACAGGCTTGGAATATACTTAACATTTTGGCATGGTTTATATTCTCATAAAAGGCATAATTTATTGTCCGGGATTGCCTAATCACGTGCACATCCCCGAGGCATATTTTTCTGCGACGTATATATTCGAAAGGAAGCCGCATTCATTGTCCACGCTGCAAAATGAAGCCAACCTGTCACTGTGCCAGTATCAGGTCTAAACGAGGCGACAGTAGAATTAATTTGTGCCGGGCGTATTTGGAGGTGACAGGGGTGATACTGCTGCTACGGTCGCCGACGCCGGGAAGAGCGGCGACGATGCGCGCAGAACCGCGTCCCCGGGTAGCTCTAGCAGGCGATCGCGTGCTCTATGAAGACGCAGCTGCTTTTTAAGTGACTAAACGTACTCTTTGCTTACAGACGTCACCATAAGAAGTTTTTGTTATAGCGCGGAAAGGCGAAAAGAAGCGAAACAGAACCAAAACACTGCACGAGCCCCTATCAGTCACGCAGCGCACATCCCGTCAACGCCGCGGAGAAGCGGCGGCAGGCGGCGCAGCGATCGCGAAGCTCGAGGCGTATAGCCTCACCGTTAACTTTGACGAGGTCGCAAGTTAACAACACCACCGGATGTGCAGCTAAACGGCAACTGCGGACCCATCTCTGCTACTGAAATGCTGTTGCACGCGTAACTTTGAGTTGCATTCGGAAGTGCGGCTGTTAGGCGCCGCCGAAGAGCAGGGAGGGAAAGCTAATCCTACCTGGGAATGACAAACTCAAATGCATAAAAAACAAAATTGCGTTGCCCATGGACCATGGCTGTGTAAGCAAATGTCACGTAATGCGAACAGACTAATTTTCATGGCGACGGCACGGAAGAATAGGAGAAAAGAAGGTCGATACTCTGCACCCTTATCTAGTGACAGTAGCGGAGCGCTACTGACAAGCCTGACGATAGGACGAAGAATACTTCATACATTCCTCAATCGGCAATTGTATTGGATTTCAACGGCTTTTTTTGGCATCCACTTTCGAAGTGCGGAATTGCGAGCAATTTTGTTTTGTTCCAAGCCGTTTTAGGACAAGTTCTGCTTCAGGATATTAGTACCCGTTTTGCCTGCCTAATTGTCAGAATAAATATGTAATACTTGAGCAGAAAAAATTATCAAAATGAATTTCTCTCAATATTATATCGACATAATGAATCTAATCTTATTTCTTCTCAAGGATATTTGGAAACTAGCTTGGCTATAAGATTTGTATAGGTCTTTGAAAGACAACGAGCTCCTGTTCGCTAAAATGAGGCGTAAGCTTTACAACTAAACCTCCAGTGCTTCTCCGTGCCGCATACAGCTGTTGCGAATCTTCCACGGCGATATTTACATGTGCAATGCTTCCGGCCTGAATTCCACGAGTTCACTCCTGTGTCCGTTTTTAACGCTTCACGTGTCACAGGTAGCAGCACAAGACAATGTTTTTAATACGACGCCCAAAACCCTTCATATTTATTAATAATGCCACTACATTTGCCCCGAAAATTCTCTCTCTGAATACACGTCTGAGTACTGGTAAATGTATTGAGTACACGATACTCAGTACAGGAGTTTTTAGACCATTCGTGTGTTTGTGGGAGGAACGTAACGGGCGCATTGGCGGTGGCACACGTCAAGCTGCGCTTCCACAAACGCCACCTAGTCAACGACGCTCTCTCCACTCTCAATCCTCCTGCTAATGTAAGTGTCCCGCGAGCGAAGGCATCTAGTGTTCACTGGTTCAGGTCGCTTACTCTCTCACACAGCGATGTGGATCAACCCCAAAGTTTTCATGCCATGCTTCGTCTAGTCTCGCGCAATGACACACAAAAGTAGGAACGTACTAGGGCCATAGCCTGCACCAACCAACCAGTGTACAAAAAGAACAAGGGCAAAGGGTCACGGGTACGTCGTCTGCTCAGACCACTTCGGGTCTTAGGGCCCTCCTGACTTTCATTCATCTGGCGGCATTCACGTGCGTGTGTGCGTGTTTTTTTGGCACAAAAAGCTTACCTTTTATAAAGGAGTTTTCGGTAGTATCTGTGATGATGATGATGGTCCGGAGATCTCAAGACGTGGGAATTAAAGCCAGGAGTTAAAAATCGCGACACGGGTTTGAGAGAAAAGGATAACAAACATCAATGCAAAACAGGAAATTATGGTTATGTAAGTCGTTACCCAAAAAAAGGTACACTGAACAAAAGCTACACCGGAGAGCTCTACAGAGCCAAATTAGAGTAAAAAGTTACTGATGGTCCCCCGCTATAGTCCCACAAGAACACAAATAATTCAAGGGTCACACGACGTAATAGAGCGTCACGTGGTTTATGTGCGGGGACGCCGTTTAGGAGCTTGAACGTGCGAGTTCCGCAAGAGTCTTCAGAAGTAACAGTCATGGATCAGGGCTGAAGCTGCTGACAAAGCGGGCGCCAGGCAGAGAAGATATAGTGGCAGTGCCAGTGGCGACGCAGGGTCCGGACGTCCTATACCGACGGTAACAGTACACATGGTCATTGCCATCCTGACGAACGGCTTAAGGAAGCCTCGGACTCTCCTCGAACATGGAAGTCGACAGACAGTCCATCTTCAGGGCCGACTTCTCCCTGCTCATTTTCTTCTTGCCTTGCTGCGGTGACTGCTTCACTCTCCACTTTGCTCATTGTTCATGCACCTTGTTGATTGCAATCTGGCGGCACCTTGCACAGGACCTTTTCTTCCTTGTTTGATTTTGATATCTGGCGCTTGAGCTCAGTGTCCCTCGGTGTTTTTGTTTGAACGAGCGATGCCTGAGTGTTTTCACGCAGTGGAAACAAACACCATTTACGTGAAAGTCGTTGGCAAACGCGAAGCCAGTAGAGCTCTAGAACTGGAAGTGGCAGGTGCACATCACCTTCCCCTGAGCGCTTATACTGGTCACCTATCATACAGGCACCAGCCGGAGTACTCAGGTCTTTCGGGGACTTGACCTGCGAAGAATTGCTTCAATTCAAGGTAACACATTAGCATAGCGGAAAGCGTACCTTACGCTAGGGTCACGGGTGGCGGGACACAACTGTGCGTGTGAGTGTGGGCACGGCCAGGGTGGCCATATTTTTCGAGAACGATTACGCCGGCTCGGGGATGCCCCTGCATTTACCTCGGAAGGAATCCGCACCAGCCCGGTCTGGCTCCGTACTCGCCTACCGTAGCTTAGCGTAAGCTATACGCTAAGCCAAAGTTCTCAGATATAGCGGTTTATCCCAGGCCATGTGGTTCTAAGAACTGAGGACGCCGCCTGATAAAACACCATCAAGATCTCCCACCTGCGTTAAAATGTGAACACGCGACGTTTTCCTTTATTGATTATACCAGAAAAACAGCTGCGGAAAGCGGCAAGGAAGCCTTAGGTACTAAGCTACTCGTTAAGGTGCCACTTGTCAGTTATTTACACTTCCGTGTCGCCCTGCCACGCCTTTTGCTGCAAATTATTTGACGCAACAATTAGGAAGGCCTCAAGTGGGGACCTTCGCCATTGCGCAGCGTAACATTCTTACGGCCTGGTTTCCCCTACACAGCAGCAGTGATTTATGGGCAAATTCTATGCTTCCTATCATCTTGACACTCTGGAGACTCTGAAATTGCGTGTGCTCAGCCTTGCACTGTGATAGCGCTACCAAAAGCGAAATGCAGTGAAAAACTATGTGCACATTGATTTCTCCGTATCCCGACCCCAATAAGAGCGTTCGTAGAGTTGTGAATAGCCTTAAGGATGAAGTGCGTTCACAAGAGGTTACTGATTTGATTCCAGGCAGCACAAAATGTCTGTCCTAAGAACGGTCCGTGTGTAGCCGCTTTCTGGAACGTCCGGCCAGTATACAGGTTTTGGTAGACGCTGGTCATACGTTGAACCCCCAACATTTGACCACCAGCACTTCGGTATTTCTCCGGCCGCCCGTGTACAGACACGCAACGACAGGTACCCGTCTTTGAGGTATTCACTTTACTGTCGGCGGCTGATTACCAGGAAAAGAACGGCGGACGTACGGCGCAAGGGCATCCGTTTTTTCTTCGGGAAGCGCTGTTCAGCCTAATCACCAGCGAGCGGCGATAAAGTATTCGTATTCTTGTGGCAGCTGGTGTTCGAAAAGAGACCGGCCGGAGTGCGGATGCCCTGCATCCGCTCTTTCAATGGTGAACCGCGTGTCCGGCTGCAGAATACTCGTTTTCTTCGGGCAACCGGTGTAATAAAGGAGACCGGCCGACGTACGGCCCCATAAATTACATCTTTCATTCGGTTAGTGGTCTTCAGTCGAATTACCGCAAACAAACGGCTGCGGCGGAACACTTGGCAACCGGTGTTCAGGAGGATACCAGCCGACGTAAGGACTCAGGTCATCCGCCATCCCTTCGGTGAGAGGTATGTGAGCATCCTAGTCGACACGGATTTCGTAAATGTTTTTCTTGCTCAATGAAGCTCGTTGAGTTCACGCATGATTTGGCTTTAGCAATAGATAATCATAAAAAAGGTGCCTGTATTTGCTTGACAAAAAAAGCACTCGATGTTGTTCCATATGACCTTCTTATTAGTAAATTGCGGCGATATAAACTGAATGAATTGGTTATTGCATAGATAGCCCAGTGTCTCTCTCAAAGAAAGCAGTCCACATTTCCCAACGGTTGTTCTCCAAGATATGTTTCCATGACCTGAGGAATTCCCCAGGGCTCAGTTGTGAGCCCTATTTTTTATGTTATATATAAATGACATTACTATAGGGCTCAAACTTTGTTTCAAATGTTCGCAAATGACTGTGGAGCTTACAGGGCTCTAGAGAAGAATGAACGTAATTCCCAATACATGCACCATGATTTGACTGTATACACATCCTGGTGTCCCGATTTAGAAATATCGTTGAACGTTAAAAAGTGTTCGCACGTCACCTTTACAAGAAAACTTTCATTTCCGTTGAATGCGTATATCGTAAATAACAATGCTTTAAGAAGGGCCAAGGAATATATATAACAAGAAGCTTATTTACCAAGTGGTATGAGTTGAATATGAGCACGTTCACAACATAAAAGGTAAGGCTGCAGGTTTGTTTTATGAGACAAAATATCGGCGAACCTCCATCAAACTGGAAATAACAACGGCATTTCACTCATGTGCTCTCAATGTGGGAGTACGCATGAGTCTGCTGGAAGCCGTACACCAAAGAGCTGGTTGATGCGCCCAAAAATATACAGAATAGGGCAGTAGGATTTGTTTTAGGTAATTGGGATCGTCAAGTTAGCATAAGAAAAAGCAAAAGTAAACTTAAATGGTAAGACGTAAAAGATCGCAGACGAAACCGCAGGTTGAAGTTTTTTCATAATATCTAACATCCGAAAACTGCAATCGATGAGGAGTACATCCAACCGCCATTCTACATATGCCGAAGTGGAATCACAATCTTGAAGTAAATTATTATCTTTCCTTTAAGGATGACGCCTTGCGCAATTCCGAATTTTTTAGAACAATTTGAGAGTGGAATTATCTTCCGCCTATGATTGCGTCCCTTGTTTCTGAAGACGATTTTTACAGGGCTTTGTAGAAGGATTTCATATTTGGTCTAAAGTTTGAGGCTTCTTTTTGTGAATCCGCTGCTGTAACGCCTGCAACGGTGAACGGTGAGTGGCAGAAATAAAATAAAATAAATAAATAAATAAATAAATAAATAAATAAATAAATAAATAAATAAATAAATAAATAAATAAATAAATAAATAAATAAATAAATAAATAAATAAATAAATAAATAAAGACCCGGTGGCAAGTGGCCCATTTGTGAGCATCCTCTAGCAAATGGAAATAGCAGGGAACAAAAATTGTTTTCCCTGAGTGTCCATTGCCCTAACAAAAAAGGACAAAAACGCAGCCGTTGACGGTGCTGAATGTGCGAAAACCTGGCCACTGGAACCGTTAGAGTGCAAATCACGGCTGGCGCTGCTTTCAAGGAGCATGCGAGAAATGTTATGTTACGCTCCAAAGCTGAAGGATTGTGTGTAGACCTAGGGCCGAGCCGCAATTTCCCCTCCGACGGGTTGAGAGCCTTACGTATTCAAACTCGAATAATGAAACATTGATTGTTTTATTCGTTTCAGTATGCGGGGTTTGCGGTATGCATAACACCATCGCTATGTTATTGGTTTTGAACAACTTATGAAACTCTAGTCTTACGCCTGTCCTTGTGTTAACACACATTTTGATAGAACTGTTGTCACCAGAGGCAGGGCGTCATTCCCAATACGTCTACAATATTTTTAAAGACGTAGGACATTACAGGAAAATTACGTTCTTTTTTGCTAATATGTCTTGTGCGCGTAACTCATGAAAACAAGATCAATGATAAATAAAAAATGAAGGCACTTGTTCGATCTCTCCTAGAATCAGCCGTCTGATAGCTCATCAGAGAAGTTTTATTATAAAATTTATTTCTAGAAAAAAAAGTAAAAAAATGGACATTTTATTCTGTGCAGGAAATTATGTGGAATGTTTATGACAGTTTTGTGGAGTGCCAAAACGCTTCGTAAAGGTGTGCGTGCCTGTTTTAGATGCAGCTAAACTGATCTGGGAACGGTCGTAAAAATAGTTGACTAAGTCAGAGCATCGAAGTGTACAGGATCCTCCTAAAAGAACTTTGTTAAAAGCGGCATATTCATCTCTGTGAAAAGCGGCGAGATTCTCTGGTGGGAGAGAGGATAAAAGCTAGTGGGTGGAAGGGCAGTTTAAAGAACAGTTTAGAGGACTTCTCAAAATTGATTGAGGGCGCGCCAAGAATTACATCTAGAAGCACCTTTGCCCCGCTTTTTACGAAACTACACGGCGCAAAGCGACAGTTTTAATTTTGCGTTTAATTGAACAGATGGCGCCAGGAATAAAAAAAATGTTTTGCTGGCACGTAACCGGCGCTTTTCAACAGACGCACTACAAACATCGAGAAATCCGCACGGCCGTTTTTGAAAAGCGCACGCAAGCAAAGACCACAAACTTCTCAGGGGAGAAATAAATTTGTTGTCCTCCGGGGTCAGTTGTTGTTCAGGTAATAATTTCTGTGGTCTATTTTCATTCGCGCGGGCTGCACTTCTTTTTTCGGAAAAGTTACACGTCACAAATAATAACGCCGCGTAAGCTTGCCGGGTGCCGCTACAGCATACAATCGAATGTGCCGTACCAAGAGATCTAGAAATGCCTACCGTGATTTCGCGAAGATATCCATTTACTAAATAATTCGCTAGTCCTCGCAACTTTTTTTAACTGATTTTTGCCTGCGCAGGTAGCTGACTATTCATTATTTTGAAGTGCAAGCGGAGTCCAGCACAGCTTACTCTTATTTCGCGCCAGCTTTATTTCGCGGGGTTGCTATCAGCTCTGACAATCACTACAAGCAAGTTACATTCTTGTACTTGTTTTAGAGTTTCGTCAGCAATGCTGAAGAAGGCGTTTTTCGCATCAGTACTTATCGCTACTTTAGATTCGTTTACATTCACTTTTTGCCCTACCGCCATGCATGCTGCCGGTAGAACCTCAAGAAGGTATTTTTGCTGGTTTTTTGCAGACTCACTTTGCACGGCTGTGTCGTCTGCAAACCTCAAATGCACCACATATTTTTCGTTTGTCCGCAATCTTGTGTTTTACCGTTCAATCTTTCTGGGTACCCCCTCCAGAAGTGCTATGAATCATTTTGGTGAGATGGTATATCTCTGGGGTACACCACTTCTACTCAGGAACTTTCCGCTTAGCTTATGAATGGTAAAAACGGCAACAAATTCGATATACTGGTATCTCCGTGTGTTTTCACTGGGTAAACTAGAACTTAAATATTTTTTAGTTTTCAGCAGTTAGGCGCAGTATATTGAATTCAACGCTTTTGAATAGCTTCTAAATCCCATGCAAAGAAATCAATAATACTTTAGGGTTTTTTATTACCGGACGGATTACATGAATGTGACCCATTTCAGAGGACACTTGTTGAAACTCGGTCTGTTCCCTGGATGTTCAAAATTTAGGCTGTCGCTTATGGAGTCAGCTGGTACAAGCTGGTACTGGCGAATTTTTGTACAAGCTGTTGACTAAGTTTCATCATTAGGTGCAGGATGCGATGTGCCTTGCAAAACCGTTTGTAAAAGATGGGGAGTAAGCCGATTTTTAAGGTTTCTTTAATTTGTTTTTTCTGGCGAACCATTTATTTTGGCGCTTTTTCACCCGATGGGTATCTTTAAATTAACCAGAATTCTAATTTTTCACTAAGCTTTTCTAGTACAATAGATTCTTTCTCCTCTAAGCAATCAACGGTTATGGCCTCATCACCTGCAGATAATTATTTTCACATCTGGAGTACGTTTTGTAACTCCTCTTAAGTTACCAGCGAGATCTCACAAAATAAGGTTGTACGATCTCCAGTCTCCCTGGTCCAATGTCAACGGCGCATTTTGTGTCGTAGAATTGTTTTGCTTCTTCACATTTTCGTCCATCCTGTGCGTAATCTTATCCTTTTTATCTCTGAGTGCTTACACTCTATCTATGACAAGAGCTAGCTACAGCTTTGTTGCTTTCAGGCCTGATCCTCTCCCCAAAGTATCATTGGTCCTCCCTTACAAAAATGCTTCTTTACATTCTGTAGACGTTCTTTTGACATTCTACAAACTTTATTGCTATCCTACATCCTCTTACATTCTTTTGACAGTTGTCTGTAAAAAGTCTATTTAATGTATGTTCACACTCGTCTATAACTGTTGTTTATAGAAAGTCTAATTAATTTACGTTGACTTTTGTCTGTTGACGGTTGTATATAGAAAGTCTAACTAATCTATGTTGACATTTGTCAATTGACGAGCTTCTGTTGGATCATCACAGGAAGTATTTTGAGACGCTTTGTCGCAAGTTGAATTTAACGCAAGCATTTGATTCCTTCGTCCTGGAGTCCGATTTGAATTCTTTCATGTTTTTTTCTAAATCCCGGGACAGGTACACAATATTTGAGGACAAACTATTTACTTGACTTTAACCAAATTACGTATTCTGTTTGAATCAGGTTTTAAAAACACACACGCATACATACACACAAACACGCACACGCACACGCACACACACACACGCACACACATACACACACGTATCTTTCTCTGTCCCTCTCTCTCTGCATGTATCTTCACACGTGTGCACTCATAGGTAAAAAAGTAGTAAACGGGAGCTACTTTCAATGTTCGTACCTCGATCTGCGCAGTTTCTCCCCCGGAACAACCAGTTCGTCCCTCAGCCGCACGGGTTGGTCCTTCACGACTTGCTCGCTTTCACTCCTCACGGTGATGATCCTGGCTAATTAGCGGCTTTGAACAAGCGCCAGCCAGCGATATCAACCACTCGCAAACGCTTGTTACTGTGTTTTGATTTACGTAAGCTAAGTGCTACATGGTTCAAAGGAACGAATAATGCGCGCAAATATTTCGCGACAGACTGCTGGACGCGCCTCTAACAACGGCGACAATCGAAAATCGCCCGCCATGCTAACCTAATCCGGGCAGCGCCGCTGCTTTGGCCGCTCTCGATCAGTATAGCACGGAACGGCGTTCCAAGGAACGGCCTTCCTGTAACTTATTCCTTTTTGGAGGAACAGAGGAACGCCACCGTTACATTAAGGGTCAGCGAAACTATAACGGTAACTGGTTAGGTTTATGTAGAAACGGCAGGAACGGCATTCCTTTTGCAAACATTATATTGCCAGGATTTGGCGGATTTTGATGCCAAGGCTCGAGTACAAAAATATATGGGCATTCTCGATTTCTCAATTATCGCCGTACCGCGCTTCTGCCATCTTGTCGGCTGTCAAATGTCTAAGATAAACCTCCCAGGGCGGCTTGGAATCGTAGAAATCACTAGACGAGGCCTACGCAGTGGATGAACGCCCTCCGCGTCACCGCAGATTCTCAAATGCCATGCGCTTTTCCCGCATATTCGAAGCTTGCCTCACTCATGTCTGTTCGTAAAAAGCTAGTTCGCACCAGGCCAAGGGTGTGCTGATTCAGGCCTGGGCCCACTGCCCGCAAGCAGTCGGTGCTTGTGGCAACAGCACGCCAACGAGAATATACAAGTCGCTACTGTGTTTCTCTTCCTACACGCTCACCAGTTTGCCCGTGCCCTTAAGGGGGACGTGCTTCCTCGAAAGTCAAAGGCAAAAAAATAACCAAGCAGCGGGCCGCAGCTTGTACTTGATTTCATGCCGGCGGTGCTTACGCGCCGTTCGAAGGGTGAATAGCGCAGCCGCGAGAATGCTTTTTACCATTCATCGTTTCTCTGGAAAGGCCAGGATGCTTGTCTGGCGGATAGAACTGTTCCCTGCCGAGGAAGGTTGTCTAAGTCCGAGCGGCGCTGCAGGTTCCTTGTGAAACCACCCTATCTGTATATTGTCAGGGGTAATTACCGCATTAGTGCGCGCCAGGCACGGGTGCGTTGCGCTCGCTGTCTGGTCATTCGAAGTGTCAATGGTTATGAAGGGTGGTGGTGGTTGTGGTTTGTGACTGGAAAATGAAAGGAAATTCACTGTGGATATTTTGAGCTCGGCAGGGAGCTCACAAACACATCAGATTCCTAAGTCCCTAAGGTAAAGACAAAATTTTTAGGTAAAAATAAAGGAGAGAACTACAAGCCCATATCTCCCGCCCTAATTTCTGCTACATGTGTTGAAAAACTATTGCATAACCGGATGAATAGTCTTGCGAACAAGTATAATTAGACAGCACATTCACAGTTCGACTTCATAAAGGCAAACCCACCGAAGCAGCACTTTCAACCAAAAATGTAGAATTTTCAAATCGTTTAGGGAGCTTTGGACTCCAGTCGATATAATTTTTATAGATTATTCAAAAGCCTTCAACTGCAATAATGGTGGAGCCTTATTATTAAAGGGAGCCTAAAAGACTTTTCCAACTTTTTGTGAAATCCTAAATGCTTGCAGAACGCAGTCACCCAACTCACCCGATACTTAGATTAGTGGGTCGGAAAATACCTCAGCCAAATATTCCTGCTCTATGCTCATCAGATAACTTGGAAATTCGCTCAAAAAAGTTTTCTCTCTTTCCAGGTCCTGACGTTCTTCGACAGCCCGAATTACGTCACTGAGGCCATGTAGCGGCTGTTGGCCGGTTTTTCGTTAGTTGCAGCAATGAACGCTTTTCAATAGCAACTTTAAAAAGAAAGCCACAAAGACAAAGAAGAAACGGAAGGCGTATCTGTAGCAATGAGCGAATCACGCAGTGCAGCTCCATGCTGGCGATAACTGCAGCTCTCGCAGTGCTTCCAGACGGGAAGCAAAGAGTGAAAGCGCTTATTGAAAGTGTTGCAGGGTCACTTTAAGGACAGAGATTTAAGGCTTTCGGGGATGCTTTATAAAACATGTAACACCACTGTTAGAACGCCGCTTACAACAAAGTACAGTAGACTCTCGATAAACGAAACTTGAAGGGACCGAAAGAATTTGTTCCATTTAACAGGAGTTCCGTTTACTGAGAGAGATGTGCAAAAGGGCAAACTTGCGTGCGAACACTTTTTAATAGCAGTTAGCGAAACGCTAATCAATAGAGGGTGAACGTAGATGATAGTTTTTCAGAAATCAAGAAAACTACAACATGTTTCGGCACACCATTCCCAAAGTTTATATGGTAACAATTACCCAGTGTGCCCTAAAATATGTAAGAAAATGCCTCAAAGAGCCGCTTTCAAATTCAAGAATGATACCCTTTCTTTTATAACCTAAGGGCATGGTGTGCACGCCTGAGGCCTAGACTTTGCCAATGCTCACTAGTCACCGATTATAGAAGAAGGCAACCCCGTAATGAAGCAGGAACAGCACCACGATGGCACAAACGAGGCGGCAGGAACCTCGTTCTGTGCTTAAACCTCGGCGACTTGAGCCGCGACCGAACAAGAACAGGAACCGCGATGTTGCATTCTTCGCGGTAACAAGGGTGACAACTAACGAGATTAGTCCTACGAGGAAAACGAGGCTAAAAACAGAAAGCAAAAACTAAACAGATGGAACCGGAAAAAGAAGGTGCTATTGCCCATGTGTTTGACAAGAAGTTCTATTTTCGGTTCCGTTTCGCGGTGAAGTGGGAATTTTATTTCCGATTACCGAAAGTTTTCACTTAACCTGGATACTAAACCAACCTACTTACAGGCTACAGTTTCCCTCAAACGGCAATTCCGTTTATGAGATTTCCGTTTATCGAAATTCTACTCTAAGAGAGAGAGAGAGAGAGAGAGAGAGAGAGAGAGAGAGAGAGAGAGAGAGAGAGAGACGTTTATTTGAGCTTTCTGAAGTGGGAGTGGTTCCCTAGTCCGGGAATCCATGGCGTGAGCAGAGGGGCTTCGCTTTGGATGCCAGGAGCTGCTGTACGTCCAGATGGTCGCTGGTCACCAGGTTCTCCCACAGCTCAGTGGTGGAAAGAGGGGATCGTACAGGTGGAAGTTTAAGATTGCACCCACACTGTAATATAATATAACGTAGAGTTCCGGCTTGTGAACAAAACTGGCATTCACCAGAATATTGAGTTGAAAACATACAATGCAGGCGAACTGGGTGAGGAAAGGTATCGGTTTGTAGTGTGTAGAGCAGCGATTCTTCTTCCTTGGATAGTGCAGGGTGAGGAGGGGAGGGGGAAGTGTTGTCTGTCGGACCGGTAATATTGCGTGCTGTCTTGATATGTTACGAGCGGGATTGACGATGTGGTCTCCTCGAAGCCTGGAGAGAGAGGCCGCAGGCTTGCTGATAAGCAGTTATTGTCCGTCAGGAAGGAATGGCCAGGAGTCCAGATATTAACTTTGCGGCGGGGTTGATGTGGTAATAGTAGCTTTAAAGTAGAAGGGGCCACCCTCCCGGCTAAGAAGCTTCGGCAGGCAGATTGGGAATCCGTGATAATGATTGGGTACTTCATGTGTATAAGGGCTAAGGCGATAGCTAGCTCCTCGGCAACCCTGGTGGATGATGTCTTGATTCTTGCACAGGTAATGAGGGCGCTACTTGTGGTGACTGCGGCTACTTTGTGTTGACCATTAGTTTAGGTAAAAGCATCCGTATAAGCGATATCTGTTCTTTTTCCATAAATATGCTCAGGTGCTTGGCTTCGGGCTTGTCGGCGGCCGGGATGGAGGTCAGGGTGCATATTTTTGGGGAAAGGGCGAACCTGGCTATTACTTTTCCAACGGTCAGGGAGGCGCTGACAGACTGTAGATTGCGGGAATGTGATATGGAGGCTGCTTAAGAGGGTTAACTCTGCAGGTATTTGAGTTAAAAGGAGCCGTTGGCTTGATAGGTGGCCTTTAATAAGCTCGGATACCGTATTGTGGAGGCCAAGTTGTAGGAGACGGGCCGTTGAAGTGTTCATAGGTAGATTTATTACTTGCTTAAAAACTTCGCGGATTCATCGATCAATGCTTTCTGTGTCACTTTTGGTGAGGGTAAGGTAAGGTGTTACATAGGTTTCTCGCGTAATCAGGAGAGCTGGAACCAGTCGAATGAGATCTTTCTCTTTCATGCCCCGGCAGCAGTTCGAAAAGCATCGAAACATGTTGGAGACTTGTTGAAACGCCTTGAAGAGCTTCAATAAAGTTTGATCATTACGCGTGTTGACCTGGATGATAAGGCCGAAAATTCGAAGTGAGGAGCTGGGTCGTATGGAATGGCCGTCGAGGTGGATACAAATCGGTTCTATGTGGGAAGCAGGGGGATGTTTAAGTACAACGATAAGTTCCGATTTTTCTGGTGAACATTGAAGCCCGGCTGATGAGGCATATTTGTTAACGACCTCCGTGCCTTGTTGAAGTGTGTCTCAGATTTTTCCTATGGAGTCAGTGTGTGTCCATATTGTGATGTCATCGGCATAAAGGGCGTGATGAACGTGCGGGATGGCGTCGAGTTGATGGGGTGAGTTCAGGAGGGCCAGACTGAAAATTAGCGGAGAGAGGATGTAACCTTGAGGAGTGCCCCGATCACCCATCGCAATTGGCTGAGATTGAACGCCTCCTACCCGGATAATAGCGTGGCGTTGAGTTAGGAAGTCAGCAATGTATCAGTACCTGCGGTGGCCGCAGCCTGTTTGATTTAGACGGGATAGTATGGATGAATGCGAGACATTGACGAATGCGCCTTCCAAATCTAAATCAAGAACAGCTCGCGGGGAGTGACGGGTAGCCGAGCAAGGACCTCTTCTTTAATTTGAAGGAGAATATCCTGGGTACTCAGATGCTTCCTGATCCCACACATGGTGTTGGAAATGAGACCCTTCTTTTCAAGGAAGGTTTGAAGGCGCTTCAGTAATAATTGTTCAACCAATCTACCCACACAGGAGGTTAGAGGAATGGCCCGAAGGTTATCAAGGTGAGGGGACTTATTAGGCTTGGGTACGAACCGACCCTGTGCTGGTACCCGTTCTTGTTGGTAAGCCGTGCTGACTAAGCAGCAGGAGTTGAAAATCACCAACTCCTCGCGCCAGGAGGACGGCCCTTTTTGTTTTGTACGTGTAGCCCCATTGGGGATGGGCAGCATTGAAATCGCCGAGAATAAGGAGGGGCCCTGTTTTAGCGATAGCGATGGCATCGCGTATTGTGGATGAAATATCGGGGGCATTTTGAGCAGGGCGGCAATAAATGTTCAGAACGTAGAGGCTTGGTCGATGGAGATAGGAGCTCGGTGAACACATGATTACATCCCCGTTGTGGGGTTACGTTTGCAACTGCTAAATTAAGGACTACCCCACAAATACAAAACCTATTCGTATAGGTGCGGCACAAGGCAATACACTTAGGCCATTGGAACGATACTTGTATATACTTGGGACCTACTATGAAACGATAGTCCAAACATTCACGAAGAGGCGAGATTTGATATGTGCTGGTAATTTAACCTTTATTTCCTATGGCACAACTGTTCAAGAAAAAATAATAAAAACTAACAAAACCCTCGCTGTATTACATCCACGGAGCAACAATTCCGTTTCCAAGTGTAGTTAATGACACAAAGGCTATATAAGTTTTATACGTACAAATAAAACAGTGTGCTGGTCCCGCCCAACCCTAACTTAGGCTTGGTACAGATTGCGTTGACGTTGTTCCATCGGGCAAAAACCTAGGTATGGTATTTCAAGAAAGGATAGCACAGGATATACATGTTGATAAAATAAGAGGGAGATTGTATAGGGTAACAGACATGTTATTTAGGATTTCTTTCTTGTGCCACCAGTAGGTAAAGGAGCACTGACGCCAAATTTAGGCGTTAATATTATTGCACAGTTCGCTTCCTTCCCTCAACAGAATACCCTGGCTTAAATATGAGCGGCCTGCGACGCGAAGAACATAATTCAATTGGATCTCATTTATCGCGCCGACGAAGCAGCGCGCGGAGAGGCACTCAGCAAATGGACATCAGCGTGACATCACTCCAGGAGAGGAAAAAGAAGTGACGCAACAGCGCTCGTGAACAACTCGTGACGTCACTTCACGCGCTTGGCCCCACGAGCGGCGAGCGGGCGCAACACCCTCTCAAGCGGGTGCCGGTGACGTCCGCACAAAGCGGTGAGGTCAAACCGGGACTCTGTCATACGCGCCGTTCGGGATGAAAGCGCGGGAATATGAAACAAACGATTATCAGGCCATTCAATGTCATGAACTATCGCGCGCTGAAGTATTTGAAGTGCTGTTTCAGGTTCGCCAGACCATTAAACATTGATAAAAGCAATAAAAGTGTAACATGAAATTTTCGTGTCAGTGCTCCTTTAAGATCATTATTTACTACTCTTTATTTCTCTCCTACATATAGTACGGCTACCTGATGGGGTGTACAAATACCGAATATAGAACATTAACACTGGTATTTACACCAAAAGGTATCCCGCGTAGCCGCCGATACCATTTACGACGCACATACAGTCCCAATTGTTAAGCCGTTATCAATTACCCCTCTTAGTGTCCCTTATAGGGTGCAAGTATTTCGCCTCTACAAAGCATTTCACAAAAATACTATGTCCATGAGAGCAGATAGACAATTACGTTTCAAAAAGAACCATACCACGGGCGAAAAAAGTATTTTCATTGTCCCTACTACCACACAAGTTGCGGCTTTTAAATGTTGCGTTTTGAGCTTCCTCAGTTAGTAACCACTTCCGCTGAAGCCGAATTTGACTCCCTTAAAACACTTGTAAACAGTGTAGCGCGCAAAGCCCTATTCCATTCTTCGCCTGTACTCAATTTCTCGCGGAAACCCTGGCGAAATATGTTATTTTTTTTTCACGGACTGTTCACTTTTTGTATAAATAGAATACTAATGTGACAGTGCTTCTTTTTTCATTATTGTGCATAGTGTATATATGTATGCCCTGCATATGTGTGTTCGGGTAAATATTTTATAAGAAATTGTAACTTGCAAAAAATTCGAACTTTTATGCATGTCTCGGTCTTGCACTGGCTGCTATAGCAATCGCCTTGTGCATGGGGCACTTTCCTCCTCGAAGCGATGAACAGCTCTTTGATTGTTCCCTCCCCTCCCCCTTACATCAAGAAACGTTGCTGATGTAGAAATGAAGATTTATTGGGATGCGCGGCACGTCACCCTCCGAAGTGCGCGTAATGTAATTCGGGTATTTATTAAAGCCCGAGGGTGCTTTAATAACTAAAGAACCTTTATAAATGGCCCGAACTTTCAGGGAGTAGGGTGCCTAAGGCAAGCACACCTAGAGTTGTATGAGTAGAGGCTTGGTCCCAGAAAAATGCCTAACCGCTCTCCGACTATTCCCAGTGAAGTGTTTCTGGTATATGTTTTGCCAATATTAATCACAGTATCGGTGCGGTTCTTCATTTTTCCAAAATGTGAAGTGCACATGTGTTAGGTATTTAATGCCTAACGTGATGGAAGGAATAAAAGTTTACCTCTGTGGAAAATTTTTTTCATATTTTCGATAGTTCCAAGTCCAGCTCCGTCTTTTTGTATTTCATCATGGTCAATCGCTATAAAAAAAGTAGTAAATTCAAGTTACAGAAATAATAAATCCGCACAGTAAGAGAAACATTGGTTCTGTTTAATTCTAATTACCATCGTTGAGCTAACTTTATCTACCAAACTCTTCTGGTAGACATGTATTAGAAAACATCCAGAAACAACGTCCCTCACCGTTTTGAGAAAAGTTACATCAGTTAGAGCACTGCACGGGCCCGGGCTGGCCCGATAGCCCGGTCGTGCCCTGGCAACTCGGCCGGCCGGGTGCTCGAAGTCGATTATTGAACCGAGCCCGGGCTCAATGCCACAGGCTCAGGCCGGGATTTGGCTTGAAATCATTGGTCCGGCTGTTCATAGTTCTGACGTGAAGGAAAGGAGCATTAAAAGGAATGTATTGAGTTTAATTTTATGCGCTTCTTGATGTTACTTGTACGCATTGTTTTAAAAACGTGTTTTGCTATTTTGCTGGGTCGGATACTCCTATACTGTAATCTAAATGGCACTTCATGTACTACATCAATATTTTACAGAGCCAGGGCTGTCCATGGACTTCCGGACTAG
Source organism: Haemaphysalis longicornis (assembly GCF_048455015.1). Taxonomy (NCBI): domain Eukaryota; kingdom Metazoa; phylum Arthropoda; class Arachnida; order Ixodida; family Ixodidae; genus Haemaphysalis; species Haemaphysalis longicornis. Next base: position 171,369,485 of record NW_027526445.1, read on the forward strand.
GAAGCCACCCCACAATTTATTTTTGCTCAATAAAGTTTCTTCTCTCTCTTCCAAGATTTTATATTTTGGGGTATAACGTACCACAGATACGATTACAAGGAATGCCCTAGCGGGGGAGTGCACTCAGACAACCTGTCCTGGAGCTCTGCACCGATGTTTACGTACACGTGCGTTTTAGATGTCGCAGCCATCAAAACGCGACTGCTGTGGCCTGGAATGAAACTCGCTTGAGAGAAAGAAAAACAACGCCGAGCAACCTGTGCAAGCAAAATATTTCAATGCACGTACACGCTTGTGGATTGAAATGCGGCAAGCAAAATATTTCAATGCACGTACACGCTTGTGGATTGAAATGCGGGGCAAGAAAGTTCAGCAATAAAAACTTGTGGCCGAGACAACAACGTGAAGTTGCCAAGAATGTGGTCATCAGAAATGATACTGCATGTCTTTAGTGTAAGAATACGAACTATTATTACGGCGTTGGGACGTGAACTGCCGACCTTTGTATTGCCTCCGCTACACGAGTGTTTCGAAGACCTTTTAATGGAATGTCGTTTGACTCAGTTGCAACCACATCTGAGCTGCTACACGACTTTTTTCAAAGGCGTTTAGCTGAAATGCCGCTTGGGTCAAAGGAGCCCGACAACCGACCTTTGGGAATCTCAAAGGCATTTGAAACGCGAACGCATGTACTCGCACACGGAGTTTGCGCATGCTGTATTTACCAAAATAATTATTTACGACTAGAAGTTGGTATTTAAAAACCTCGCTTTTATTCACTTTTCTTTGTTTTTTGTTCACTATCACTTGGTCTACGATTACGAAGTAGCTTGGTACTCCCAACACCGGCGTTGCAAAAAAAGGAAGAAAGAAAGCTGCCAACGTTTTGCATGTTTTGTTTGTGTGCGTAGAGCATACTCAATTTGATCCCTAATAATTGTGTTTTTCGGGCAATTTTATTTCTAAAGTAACTTTTTTTTGTTTTGCGGGAACGAAACTGGGCAGCAGTGACACAACAATAGGTGGTGGATGAACGCGAAAACTTTCTACTGCCTTCGAGAACTGCCTTCGAGGTGAGCGGTACTTCTGGTTTAATGACATTTGAAATTCCGAAGGCCATTTGCCTCAAATGTCCTTTCAAACACGCGTGGGGCGCAGGCATAAGTCGTTCAAGTCATTATTATTGGCTTGGTGGGATACATTGTCCAATACTACTTGGCCATCCAGCGACAGGACGGCGCTTTTTTGTGATGGGCTAAGCTTCTCAATGCCGTCTTGTTTGATTTTTAGCGGAAGGTCTTGGGTTGACAGCACAGCCAGACGCCATACTGTGCGTCGAGATCCACATTTTGTTGTTGCTGTACTCCATGTGAGGGCTTAATTGATTCAGAACCATGCGCTCAATTATTTCTCCATGCGAAAAGACAATAAAACCCGCCTGCGATAACGTATTCAAATTAGCTTTTTGGGCTTCGATGTCTTGGTGATATCAGCGCCTTTCCATGGTGCCGGTGTCGTACCCCTCTCCCATTAGTTGTTAATTCGGTCAAGTAAATACCCCTTCTGCTTTTCTTCAATATTGCGAAGCCTTTTGTTTGTAATCCTGTCTCCTCATGCTGCAGTTGTTTTGTGAGCTCGGCCAGCGCAGCATTCAGTTCCGCCGTGATAAAAGGGCAGTAAGGGGTGGCTGTTAGGATTCCGCGATAATCCCAGAGCAGAATTCCCAGAGCAAATGTCAGAGCAAATCCAAGAGACGTGTCTAACGACACATTTTCCTTTTATCGCCTCAAGGGCATTGCCTTCAGTCCCCGGGAAATTGTGTATGAGGCGCTCTGTGTGTCGGCCGATCGTATTTTTGTATTCATGGCGCCCGGTGACCGACCTCAAGATGTTCTGCGTACCTCCAGTACCAAGTGTACTTGAAAAGGATCGCAAAATTGGTGTAAATGTTGCTGTCCTACTTGGTCGGCGTATTTTTCTGCTTGCTTTGTCAAGAGAGCAGTCCACTTGGGTAGTTTAGTGTTGCAATTTTATATCGTCCAACCCCGTGTAAAGCTGCGGCTGTCCTCCCAGGCTTGTAAGAGATTAGGGTTTACGTTTTTGTTTTTTGAAGTTAATTGCATCTCTTAAGTCATTCTTTTGGCCCTTGGCACCAGTTGAATTCATCATATTTCAAGGTCTCTGACCATGTCTATTGATTGGTGGTTGTTTTCGTCTTGAAATCCTTTTTTCCTTTCGAGTCTGTTAGTCTTGTCATCCCTATTTGTAAGGGTGTCCACCGATGATGAATTTCTTTTTGGACATTCTAGTGGTTACTACATCAAGTCTCAACAAGTCTCCGCCATTCAGCGTGGGATATGCCGTTTGGGAAAGTCAGGACAGGGTTTTTGTCACTCGACACACTATTGCCTATTCAGGTAGGGTACTGGAGATCATTCCACAAAATAACGTGATCTGTACCAAAAAGCTGTGGACGTTTTCTCTTTGCTTTAGTGACCAATTATCGCCGTATGCCGTGCGGGTTGCATTGACGTCGCGAACCACTATCATATTGTGACCTACTGGAAAAATCTGTCCAGTCACGCAAGTTGTCAGCGGATGGGCTTTATATTTTCACCGTGAGCCGTCAGTTCGACTGGCCAATGTTCCAGTGACGTAAGAATTGCGCAGCGTAGAACTAAAAAGTTGTCGCATTTTTGCAGCCACCCCATGTAATAGGGGCGATTTCCGGTACTAAGCGACGTCGTTTCCCCAAGCGTTGTAGTCTTGCACAAGCACGGATCGCCAGGCCGGGTAGTCCCTTGTACATAGTTTCCCGGTAGGGGCCCGTGCCACCAAAGTGCACAAATGCGCATGGTGACTTCCACAAACACAATGGATGATCAAGTCATAACCTCCTGCGGCAAGACATGCCGCCACACTCTTTCACCCCCCACCGGAAATGCGATGTTGTAGAAGGCCGGGGGGCCCCGCCAGATCGACAATCGTCAGGGGCCCTTCGCAAGGGAAAGGCAGCTTTACAGGCATGAATTCCTCTTTCAATGGGTGTGCTCAACGGCTATGCTGTTACCCTTTAATAAAACCGGTGGATATTTGGCGGCCCAGGATTCCGACCTAATACCACCAACTTACGATACGAGTGTTTTACCACTGGACCATCGCCGTCAGTTGGACGCCAAGCATTGGACCGACTGGAATTTTTGCAGTACGGCTTTGATTCGAGGAAGGATATTTCGCACCGAATTAACTCTGCTAGAGCAAACAACAAATGACGTATTTCTAGGCATGGATGTTCTCCGGGAGTGCAGGACTACTGGGGACTGTGGAACTGAGGAGGTTTATGTTCAGAATGGAGTTTTTCCTATTTGTGCAGATGGTTGCCACGTCATTTAACGCGGTGTATATCACGTTACAATGGCCGCACTTTTACCTGTTTTGCCAGCTACAGTCATTCCAGAGAAATCTTATGGCGTAACAAGGTGCGGAACCGAAGTTTCCATTAAACGTGAGCTCCACACCGCGCTCAAAATGCGTGCTCTGGGGCCCCATGTTTTGGTTTCCAATGAGGATGGTTAAGCACACGTTAGGGCTATCAATGCATCGCCAGAACTCGTAGTTCATCACTGTGGTGTGAAGATTGTGCTTCAAAAGCCTTATTACCCTACCTCAAAAACACAAGCCTTGATCAGACTTTGTAAATAGTTAAAAACCTTATTTGTTTATCTTCACCATTACAATCATCATTGCCACCGCAATTATCTGCCGTAGAACGAAAAGCAGCTTAGCTCGGCTAACATTGCCGGTTTCAATAAACATTCTCTCCCGCGCGCGCCCGTGTAAAATACTGGGCATGTTAAGATACCAGTTGGATCCATATCCCCGTCTTCGAGGATGAACAGAGTCGCGCGGGACTGTTGTACTCTTCACATAGACATGATAATGAGTCCCTCCATTCATTATAGCCGCATTTCCTCCAGGAACATTTAGCTGGGCATACAGCTGTGTTCGAGTTTGCGCGCAAAGCGCTGTACTCACACACCGCCGCAATCTAGGCTGTCCCACAGAAATGCAAAGTCAGGCAGGGCCCATCCGCGAAATGCCTTACGTAGTGTCGCCACCTGAGGAAGTAGCCATCAACCAGCGGGCCTAGGAAAAGCTTCGGTGTAAACATAGGAGAGGCCACTGAACCATCATGCATTATTTGTTTAATGGCTGCCAGAACTGATCGCGTGCTCGCGCTGCGAGGAGCTGATCTTCCACTTCAGGGTAGATGATGGTGATTTTGACCAGACTCCCACCTGCCAAAGTGCGCTAGGATGGCTTGTGGCACTGTTATTGGAAGCAGTCCTCGTGCGCGTAAACGTGTTTTGTTGAACGCGGTATAGGCTCCTTGTTGCTTCGCCTTAGAAGACGCGCTGTGGTCACAGCGTCATGTCCTGGATACTCCTCAATTCTGCCCATTTCCCAGAACGCCCGCTGTCCGGTGCCTCCCTGGAGCATGATGTCGCCTTCTTCCAAGGTTTTTCCGGTCGTTGCCGTTGTGCGTAGTGTTGTTACGACTTCTTTTAGATACTCTCGATGCCATCTTATCCACCAAGCCCTTGTCACCTGACACCGGCTTCTCGAGGCTCATTCGACATCACCGGGAATGGCTCGTTGTTGATCGTCAAGCTATTGTCTTCCTCCGATAATTTTCGCAGGCGTTGTTGCCATGGGTTCACCAGGCTCGCCGTACACGTAGGTTAAAGGTAAATTACTTAACGCTTCCTCCACCTCTGTTATGACACTTCGCAGCTCTTATACTGTGACTGTCATCCTACCGATGATTTGGCGCGTAGAGGTCTTAATACTTCCTATAAGATGCTGATAAAGTCGTCCCCCACTCTGAAACACCATTTTTATCTCATTGTACAATTTTAATGGATTCACCAATGATGGCCGCTCCGAGTATACTGTCGTCGACATAAATTGCCATCTGTAGTTTTCCTGTTCTCCGAAATAACAAACTCATTTTTAGATAGTGCTTGATCACGGACGGAAGTCCAAATGTGTTTGCTGTGTTTCCGTATGCTCCTTTTGCCATTCTACATGTTTGAATTTTATCTGTTATTCTTCCCTGGTCGTCATGTTTCCGCCATGAAATACAAGATTCTCGGTCTTCTTCATTGATGCTTACCTGCACAAATGATATTTTTAAGTCTCTGGTTGGTGCTATCTCTTCTTTCCGGAAGTTTATAAGTATGGACAGTATGCCTTTGTTGTGGTTCGGTCCTGTTTCTAAGTTGCTGTTGAGGGATCTGCTTTTTATAGAGCTTGGCGGCGTTTTGAAGACGACTCTAACTTTCATGGTTGCTCTATCCTCCTGAATCACTGTGTGGTGAGGTATACATTAGGAAAGGTAGTTCATTTGTGCTGTTTCTCTATTAACTGTTTCCTCTACACCAGAGGTGTGATATTCCGATGTCACGTTTTCCTATCTCCTGAAAGAATCACTCTTCTAAGCCTGGTTGTTAGCTGTAGTACCCTTTTTTGTTGCAATATCTTCGTTGCAATACGTCCCATGAATACGCCAATTACCCACGGCCCTCAGTCTCAGTGGCTGTGAAGCAACTGACCACGGCGGCGGTCAAACCTGTGACGCAGCCGAGGGTGCTAAGTATCCCTGGATCCAGACAGGCCGCCAATGGAATCTGAAGCTGCCAACGTTTAATGCGCGAACTGTATCTAGCGAAGCGAGTCTGGAGATGTTGTTGGAAGAATCAGAGAGCATCAAATGGGATGTCATAGGGCTTAGTAAGGTTAGGAGAGCAGGTGAAACATTAAGGGTGCTGAAAAATGGACACGTCCTATGTCAGCGCGGTCTAGTGAACAGAAGAGAACTGGCAGTGGGATTTCTAGTCAATAAGAACATAGCTGGCAGCATAGAAGAATACTATAGCAATAACGAAAGGGTAGTAGTTCTCGTGATTAGGCTCAAAAAGAGGCACAAACTCAAGGTGGTACAGGGCTACGCCCACACATCCAACAATGACGACCAGGTAGTTGAAAGCTTCTATGAAGATGTGGAATCGGCAATGGCTAAAGTAAAAACACAGTATACCGTAGTTATGGTAGACTTCAGTGCAAAAGTAGGCAAGAATCATGCTGGAAACAAGGCAGTGGGGAACTATGACCTGGGCTGTAGAAATAGCAGGGGGGACCTACTAGTCGAGTTCGCTGAACGGAATTACCTACGTATCATGAATACCTTCTGCAAACGGGAGGGCCGGAAGTGGACGTGGAGGAGCCGAAATGGGGAGCACAAAAATGAAATAGACTTCATAATAGGCGATAACCCTGACGTCGTGCCGGATGTGGAAGTGCTCGGAAAGGTAAGGTGTGGTGACCACCGTATGGTAAGATCTCAAATTAGGCTAGATTTGAGGAGGGACCGTAACAAGCTAGTTCGAAAGAAGCCGATTAATGAGCTAACGGTAAGACGTAAATTAGAAGACTTCAGGATCGCGTTGCAGAACCGATATTCAGCTCTTACCGAGGGAGCAGAGTTTACGACACGGGAAGCCAGCAACAATCTTACACGCATTATAACGGAGTGTGCCGTATAAGTCGGGGACATGATAGCTAGACAGGATACTGGTCCACTTTCCCAGGACACGAAAGATCTAATTAGAAAACTGCAAACCAAGACAATTTCCACCTCAGCTGACACAATAGAAGCAGCGGAGCTTTCGAAGTTAATCAATAAGCGTAAGACAGCTGACATACGGAAGTATAATATGGGAAGGATTGAATACGCAGTCAAGAATGGAGGTAGCCTGAAAGCAGTAAATAGACGTCTTGGCGTGGTGAAAAATCAGAGGTACGCACTTAAAGAAAAGCAAGACAATGTCATCACAAATATGGATAAAATAGTCACAGTAGCAGAGAAGTTCAATATGGATCTGTACAGCAGCCGGGACATCCAGGATATGGTCGAATGACAAAGCAGTTCAGAGGAGATATACATTCCAGCAGTAACGACACAAGAAGTAAGGAAGGCTTTGAAAGAAATGAAAGGGGACAAAGCACCTGGTGAGTATCAGATAACAGCAGAGCTGTTGAAGGATGGTGGAGAAATTGCACTTGAAAAACTTGCAAACTTGTATACGCAATGCGTAATGACCGCGAGTGTACCGGAATCTTGGAAGAACGCGATCCTAATTCATAAGAAAGGTGACATGAAGGACTTGAGAAATTACAGGCCGATGAGCTTACTGCCAGTCGTCTACAAAGTACTTACCAAGGTAATCGCTAACAGAATTTCTGCAACCTTAGTTTTCAGTCAACCTAAAGAACAAGCAGGGTTTTGTAAAGGATATTCAACCATGGACCATATTCACATGATCAATCAGGTGATAGAGAAGTGCGCTGAGTATAGTGAACCCCTATATATAGCCTTCATAGATTACGAGGTAAGCATTTCACTCGGTCGAAACCTCAGAAGTCACTCAGGCACTAAAGAACCAGGGTGTAGATGAGTATTATGTAAGAATCCTAGAGGATATCTACAATGGGTCCACAGTTACCATAATCCTCCATAAGAAGAACGGTAAAATACCCATAAGGATGGCGTTAGACAAGGAGACACAATCTCTCCAACGTTATCCACAGCATGTTTACAAGTATTCAGAACATTAGATTGTGAACAGGTGAGAGTAAGGGTTAATGGAGAATACCTCAGTAACCTCAGATTTGCTAAAGACGTTGCCTTGCTAAGTAACTCGGGGGACGAATTGCAAAGCATGCTTTCCGCACTGGGCCAATAGAGTAGAATCGTGGGCCTCAAAATTAATATGCAGAAAACTAGGTAATGATCAATAACCTCGGGACAGCACAGCAGTTTGAGATAGGTGGCGAGACAGTGGTGACAAGCGAATATATTTACTTAGGCCAAGTTGTGACCCCGGATCCCAACCTTGAGGCAGAGATAATTAGAAGGGTAAAATGGGGTGGGGTGCATACGGCAGGCATTCCCAGTTAATGAATGGCAGCCTACCATTGTCCCTGAAGGAGAAAGTGTATGACAGTTGCATTTTACCTGTACTCACCTACGGGGCAGAAATCTGGAGGCTCACTCAGAGGGTTCAACTTAAATTCAGGACGACTCAGCGGGCAATGGAACGGAAGATGATATAGGTGTAACATTAAGGGACAAGAAGTGAGCCGAGTGGGGAAGGGAGGAAACGCGGGTGAAGGACATATTAGTAGAAATTAAGAAAAACAAATGGGTGCGGACAGGGCATGTAATTCGAAGAGAAAATAACCGTTGGATATTAAGGGAAACAGAGTGGATCCCTAGAGAAGGCAAGCGTTGCAGGGGGCGGCAGAAAGTTGGATGGGCAGATGAGATCAAGAAATTTGCGGGGATAAAGTGGTCGCAACTAGCGCAGGACCGGGATAATTGGAGAATAATAAGAGAGGCCTTTGCCCTGAAGTGGGCGTAGGTAGGCTGGTGATGATGATGATGATGATCTTTGTTTGTGTCCAGGTTCACGTTTTCGTCCCAAGTAAGACCTACCGATTAGCACTCATTCTTTTTGGTTGTTTGCTCTTGCAACCACTCCATGCTTTTGTCTTCGGAACTTGGGTGATTATGTTTCGTTGCTAAACGGATCGACTCACAACTACAAGATGTATGCAATCGTCTGGCATTGCTTTTTCCGTAGTTTCAATGTGAAGTACCACGACTGCCTGTCCCTTTGTTACATTCAGCTTGTTTTGTTGGCATGGTACTTAAACTATCCATCCAAGCGTTGGCTTTGCAGCCTTTATTTTGTAACCGATTCTTCTTATTTGTCCCGTCAAAAACTCACAATAAAAATATGAGCCAATTAGCAACGCTATTGATTCGGCGTTCCTGTTTCTGTGTGTTTTGTTGGCAATCTCCAAATGTAGCTGCCTCATCTTTTCGCTTATTTCGTTCGTTGGTCCTGGGAGGCAATTAAGGGATATCATGTCCACTTTAACTGCTTCAATGACGGTGGCTTGGATTTTGGTTTGATGCTATTCTATCACTTGCACCACGTCAATGATCTTCACCGTTTAGTTACCGCCGAACGGGCCAATCGAGAACCGTTCTTTTTTGAGAACCTTTTCTCCTATACGTTCCGCCAATCCATGCTGTAATGAAGGATATTTTGCTGCCGCTTTCAAGCAAGAGTGGCACGTAGTCACCTTCTATCCAATCTGCCACAGTTTGTAGGAGCACGCATTGCTTTTTCCGCTTTTCAATGGTATGGACGCTGCACGCGGTCGATTCTTGTGGTTGCACTATCGCGGCATGGTTTTCTGCTTTTGATTCTCGTTTAGTCCTACACACTGAGGTAGAGTGCCTTCCATTGCATTGTTTGCATCGCACGTTAGCTATACAAGCACGTGCCGTGTGGTTTGGCCGCGTGCACCTGAAGCATGCCCTGGTGGCTGCGAGCGCCGCCTTTTTGTCTTCAATCAGCATGCTGCTACGACAATCTTCTGTCACATGGTTGCCTTGTTTGCCAAAGATGCACACCCTGTCTGATGAACTGAAAAACTCGCTGTTGCTGCAAACTGTCTCGTACTTTCCATTGCCTGTTTCTGAGTCCCCGATCTCTGCTCCTATTTCGTCTCCTCTCTCAAGTTTACTTGATGCCAAAGAAATTCAAGTAGTCGTGTTAGGACGTCCGCACTTGTTTTACCTGCTGAGTCGCTTTGCTCTCCTTCTTCCCTTTCTCTGTCCTGCCTACTCTGAGCCATCTCCTTCAACATGAGCTCCACTGACAACTTTATGTGATGTAATAACTGTCTTCAGCACTGGCCTGAGCATTCGGTAATAAAACTAGGGTTTTACATTCAGGGAATCGAGGGCGAGCATGTTCGCTTGTACGGCTTGCAATAGCTTTCTGAGCTGTTTAATACCCCTCGGGAATTTTACCTTTTGGGGTTTAGCAGTCCCGTGAGGGCAAAGTGAGGTGACCTCTGGGAAATCGGTACTCGCACGTTCGGCTCTGGGTGCTTCGAAGAGTCCCGAGGAGAACTGCATATATCCGCTTCGCATCGCTCCTCCACAAGATGTACGAATCGTTTACATTAGAATGAGAAGTGGGTAACTTGCGTAAAACATTTTCGTATTGGCACACGACGCTGCTTAAACCCGTGGGTCATGAAGTGGTATGCCTAATAAGAATTTGATCTGGTGAATCCCCCTAAACGTCACCGAAAAATTCATTACTCAATGGTGCCTTCAATTGTCTCGCGCTTCCTCATTTACGCGACATTCGTATCATTCGGGTTCGATGTCACAGGGGCCTATGGCTCAATGAAACGGCTAGTCTTCAGTCGGACCATCTTTAGGTAGCCCTCCGGTGGACATCAGCCCCACTCCTGTTATAGCTTGGCTGGTACTGGTTTTGTTCCCATTTCATGTATTTCGCTTTCCGTTCATGACTCAACTCCATGTGGGTGCTCTGTTGCGTTGTTTTCCAGCCGAGCAAAGCAAAAGCCTCACTATTTTCCTTTCTTTCTTTTGTTACCCATTGGATTTTTTTCCAAAAGGCTTTGGAGCTTCGGCTTCCCGTTCATTTATTTTTCTGATCGGCATTAACCTGCTATAGCACAGGTGGTACAGGGTTGTTCCCGTTTTTATTTAGGTTGCTTTTATTTTTGTAGGGAACATTTTTTTTTCGTTTTTTTTTCGCATGTGCAGATTCACTGATTTTTCATGCCTTCCGAACGTGTCTTTCAATAACTGTATTGCGTGGCTATAGTTCTTCTCAGCGGAAGACTGGATCCCCTCTATTCTATCCGCTGCCTTGCCAGTAATGAAGCCGTCAAGTAGTTGAAATTCTGGGCTTTAGTCATGTTAGGCCCATCGTGGGCCGATGAGTTGTATTGAGACCAAAATCTGTTCCACTGCAGCTCATTTCCATCGAATTTTATAAGCTCCAGCTTCGGTAGTTGGACCAGCTCCATATTATCAGGCCTGGCATTGTGCTGATGGCTCGGAGCTAACGCCTGGATGTTAGTCTGGGCATTTACGCTGCTTGGGAGGCTTATCTCAAGCTTCTTATGTGAGCAATGCTTATCTCAAGCTTCCATAGGACAGCCAATATCTTCATGTGGTATTCAATTATTCTTTCAAATTCACTGTCCGCAACTTCGCCCATTAAATATTGCTGAATGGGTTTTTGCTTCTTTAAGTCGCGCTTCTAGCCCCTTGATTTGTGCTTGCATTGAACAAAGCGCCAATATTTCGGCTTCTTATGCTATTTGCTGTGCGAATGCATTGATGAGCTAAAGCCTTCCCCTTCTTCGTTACAATCTTCTTGCTAATCTTGGAATGTGGTTGTCTGAAGCTTGCTTACGTTTGAGTTAGCTCGTCGGATCCCGTTGAATTCCCCTGGCAGCCTCCTTGTTGTCTGGACCAGGTCGATCAGCTGCTTCAACGCCGCTGTCTTCGCCGCTGCTCCAAGCCAGGCTGCTGGCGTTCGTTGCGTGGAGGTGGAAATCCTGGTCACGGCACCACTTGTAAACACGAGAGAGGCCGGGGAACCATTTTGCAGTCTTTCTTTATGGCTGCAAGAACTGATCGCGTGCTCATACTTCGAGGAGCTGATCTTCTTCCTCTTCAGGGTAGATGTTCAGTGGGCAGAACAGCAGCAGCTTCGGCATGTTGCTCAAACGGCGCTTGTTCTATCTGCAGATTTTCTTCGCTTTCACCGGGCCTGCGCTCTCGGGTACTGCTCCATCACGGTCAACTACTTCGGTGTCCAGTCCTCGACACGTGGGTGCCAAGCGGGTGCCTGCCGACTGCCCTATCACCCTTGGAGGTGATAGCCTTGGTGCGTCCGTTGGCGCAGCTGATGGCGCGCCGCGTGCTCTGTTCTGGGCCAACGTCACCGCTGATCATCCAATGATGGACTGCCCCAAGATTACGTCATCTTCGTGTCCCAGTATAAAGGACCGGAAACCTTCAACACTCTTCAGTGGGCAGAACAGCAGCAGCTTCGGCATGTTGCTCAAACGGCGCTTGTTCTATCTGCAGGTATTTTACCTTAAGAACGCCTACGGTATTCGCTGTGATGATCGCTTTATGCTGCTGCTCTACTGCCCCAAACGTTTTTCTTGTTTGAATATTCTGTACAGTTTTATCTGCATTCTCTTGAGCGGGGACGTTGAGTTGAACCCTGGACCCCCTAAACCTGCCCCTTCCTCAAACCAATCAAAGCATGGATCACCCGCAGTAACTGGCCCCTTAACTCGTTCCAAAACTGATACTTCCCCCGCTCCGGAGACGACAGTCATGCTTGAAAGGCTGCTGGCTGGCCAGAACCAGATTGCGAAGGATATTGCCGACATCAAGCAGTCTTTTAATTCTCGTTTTGAAGAACTTGAAACCCGCGTAACATCCTTGGAATTATCCATCAGTACCAACGGCTCCAAACCTTTGTGCGAAAAACTGAGTTCCGAGGTAGCTTCACTGAAGCAGTCCTTAGCAAGGCTTGAAACCAAGAACGAAGACTTAGAAAGCCATTCTCGTAGGAATAACATTTTAATACACGGTTTACCAGAAGATCCCAATGAGAAGAGCGACACACTTCTGTCAGAAGTTTCCAAGCTGCTAACGGAATCACTTGAAACTCCCTGTCCGCACATCGAGCGCTGCCATCGTATTGGTAAGCCACGCGATGGACGTCCTCGTCCAGTCATAATGAAGATTCTGGATTTTACTGAAAAAGTTCTTGTCATGAAAAATGCATCAAAACTTAAAGGATCGGATTATCACATAACTGAAGATTTTTCGCTTAGGGTACGTAATATACGAAAGAATCTGTTCAGCGCTACGTTGCCTTTCCGCAAAAATGGTTCGACAGTCAAAATACGATATGACCATGTCTATATCGATGGCAAACGCTACGTGTGGGATGAGCATTTGAAGTCGATTAGGGAAGACAGAAGCAGTTCTGTCAATATGACTGGAGCATCTGCAGTTGCTTCTTCCTCTTCCAGGTGACGGACGAACAATGACTGTGATAGTAAGCTAGTGGTTTTAAATCTTAACGCTAGAAGTATTGTCAATAAATTTCCAGACTTGCTTGCTCTTCTGTCCGTATATTCACCTGACATTGTTGGGATTACTGAAACTTGGTTGCATGACGGCATCTACGATTCCGAATTCACCCCTCCCGGATATATCGCAGTTAGAACTGATCGTCAAATAGGGAAAGGAGGGGGTGTTGCTTTACTCCTTCGTCAAAGCCTTAAATTCTCAATCCTGCCCTCTCCCTCTGACATAGAATCCGCCTGGTGTAAACTTCATCTCCACAAGCAATCTGTAGTAATAGGTCTTTTCTATCGCCCACCCGGCTCTCCAATTGATACATTGCACAACTTAAGCCATTTTATGCTGAGTCATAACCTTCAACACGGTAACTTATTGTTAATGGGGGATTTTAATGTCCCAGGCATTGATTGGTCCTCGTTAAATTACTCTGGTAGCGACGCTGCAATTGGGCGCGAGTTGATCACCCAATCTTTGAGTCTTGACCTTACCCAGATAGTACAAGACTGACTGCTATCCTTGACCTAGTTTTTGTGAACTCTAGAATGATGCAAAATGTCACCTATGATATAATTGATGGTATCTCGGACCACAAAGGTGTTCTTGTTTCAATTCCCTGTTCATTACCTAAACCTCGTACCGTCTATACAACGTTTCATGATTTCAACCGGGCTGACGATACCTCTATTATCGATACTTTAGCTGGCAATTTTAATACATTTTCTAATCTTAATCTCGATGGTGATGTAAACATTCTTGTAAAAAACTTTGAAAGTGTCATTCAAGATTGAATTAATCGCTTCGTTCCTCTTAAAACAAAGAAAATAAACCCGAACATTCCTTGGATGAATCGCGACATTTTACATGCATCGCGTAAAGTCAACCGCCTACGGCGTAAGAAATCATCCACCAATGGTCAGAGCATTGACCGCTTTCTCAAGGCCAAAGAGCTTCTTCATGCCAAAATTAATAGCGCTAAAGACTTTTATTTTCGTTTCCAGCTGCAGGGTTTATTGAAAACTAATCCACGTAAGTTTTGGCAAACAGTTTCACCTACTAACACCACACCGACCTCATTTGTTTCCGGAGGCCAAATAATCTCAGATACTAAAGAGATATCACACGCTTTCAACACGTATTTTAACTCAGTCTTTACGGACGATAACAGTGTAATTCCTCCGTTTTCGAATGCTCCTTGCTATTCTCCCATTACCGATGTTTCAGTGAGTGAGCAAGGGATTCTGAACCTCATTTTGAACTTAGATACTAAAAAAGGCGCGGGACCGGATAATATCCCGAATGCATTTCTCGGTCGCTACTCACTTTGGACATCTCGTTACCTCACCATCATTTTTCAGAAATCGCTGTCCACCGCCACTGTCCCTTTAGCATGGAAACATGCGAAGGTACTTCCGTTCTTTAAAGCGGGCGATCGACAACTGTTCTCGAACTACAGGCCCATCTCTATAACCTCACACTCATGTAAGCTTATCGAACATATAATTTTTAAACATATAATGGAGTACCTTGAGTCAAATTCTATACTTTCAAAAGTTCAGCACGGTTTTCGTCGTGGTTTCAGTACTGTAACGCAACTGGTAGAATTTACACACGACATATCTCGCAGCATGGACTCCGGAAGCCAAATAGATGCCATATTCATAGACCTTTCAAAAGCTTTTGACACCGTCATTCATTCTAAATTACTGTGTAAATTAAACGCAATACTAAAAAACCCTTCTCTTGTTCAATGGATTTCTAACTTTCTTTCCGAGCGCACACAATCTGTTTGTTTTAATTCTGCTGAATCTTCTACTATGGATGTCTCTTCAGGAGTTCCACAAGGCTCAGTCCTTGGACCACTGTTATTTCTCTTGTATATTAATGATCTTCCGAGTAACATAAATTCCAGTATACGACTTTATGCAGATGATTGCGTGTTATATCAAGTAATCAACTCGCAAAACGATCACCAAGTTCTCAACGAATCATTTGCTAACTTCTGTTCCTGGTGCAGTAAATGGCAGATGAAAATTAATTTTAATAAGACTGTTATACTAACCTTCACTACCAGCATATCCTCTTCCCAGTTCTGCTACTCGTTTAACAACTGCACGCTGTCTAGGGTAAATAATTACAAGTATCTTGGCGTTATCTTCGACAATAAATTATCATGGGCGAAACACATAGACTACATAACTGCTAAAGCCTTAAAAAAACTTGGATATTTACGTCGTGTTTTAGCTAAAGGTCCTAAAGATACTAAACTCATTATGTACAAGTCATTAATCCGCCCAATAATTGAATACGCCTCACCCGTGTGGAACCCGCACAAGCAGCTCGAAATTAATAAAATCGAATCAGTTCAAAGAAAAGCCATTCGATTTATATGCCGCTGTTACGACAGACATTTTTCGCCCACCTCTGCTTTGCTGTCTCACCCTACTTGCCGAACGCAGGCGCATCGAGTCGTTAAAATTGTTACATTCTGCCGTGCACTCCCCTTATAGCGATACTCACTTCACATTTTCGAGACCATTATCAACGCGAAGCCATCACTATCTTAACCTGACATCAATATTTGCCCGAACCGATATTTTCAAATACAGTTTCTTTCCCCGCACCATAGAGTGGTGGAATGCCCTGCCTGGCTCTGTTCGTGCACAGCCGCAGCAGCAATTTTTAACAGTGGTCTAATCGCAATAATCGCAATAGTGTTCACGTCATCACTGTCTTCCCATTGTATTATAGTGTATGGCGCCTCTGTAAAATATAACTGTTTAAATTTTGCTACTGTATGTGTGTTGCTTTCGATGTAATTAATATGTATTATTTGGTTTTCTTGTTTTATTTTTCCTAACCCGGTGTAGATACATTACACTGATCCCACATCTGCATTGTACAAAAACTTTTGTACCCACTCCTGCTATAACCCTCCCTGGGTTGCAGTATTTTGAAATAAATAAATAAAATAAAATGATGGTGATATTTAACACTTCGGAAAGCTATGACTGGGCAGTCCATCAGCCCCCGTGCCATGCATATTTTAATGGTAAAAAAGGGAGTTCCCAGATATTCTGATTCTATTGCCATAAGGTGGACCCCGTAACAAAGGACGTTCATGCTTCGCCGCGGTGAGATGATGCTGGCGATCACTCCCCCCCCCCCCCTTTCCCGTCTTCGTCATTCTTTCCCTCGGTCGTCCTGCGCTCTGGATATTGGCAGATACCAATGAATTCCGATGACAGAGAGAAGACAGCTGTCTTAATCCCAGCTGGCCAGTTTGTGTTCAGGGCTAGGTGGTTCGGTATATGTAACGCTCTAGCCACATTTCAGCGCTTCATTGACGCTGTCTTGCGCGGCTTTAAATGGGATATTTGTATGTGTTACCGACTGACTGGGACTGTCTCTTATCTCTCAATGTCCTCATTGTGTACACACTGCCACACTATGGACGGTCATTACACGCAGGGGTATGTGCAAACTATAGCTACAGGTGGCCCAAGCGGCCCGAACGACCCATGATAGAGGAAGAAGAGGTTTTTTGAGTTCTTGGCTCGCTACTCAGTTTGACTTTTACTATAGTTTTCCCATTCTTCTCTCTGTGGTTTTTTTCCCTCGTGTTTTTTCTCTCTCTCTTTCATTAACCTAGACCAAATTCTCTCTTCTGCTCCATTATTTTGCCTCACTTGCTTGATCGTAATGAAAACATAACTCTTCTTGGCCAATCCCCCTAAGTGGGTATGCGCCATTTTTCGGGCCACCACCACCACCACCACCAGTGCGCCGCTTGTTCATAAGCAGAGAGAGAGAGAGAGAAAGGACTTTATTGGATCTCCTGCAGTCGGGGACGGGTCAGGCCTCGCAGGCACCGTCCCGTAGTCTTCGCCGCTCACTGCGGCGTCGGGCCGACCCCGAGGCCTGCGTCTGGTCGGCGCGGGCTACTTGGAGTGCCGCCGCTGTCTCCCCTAGCCCTCGCTCCCACAGGAGGAGAGCTCCTTTTTCTGTAGAGTCCATCTCTCTATTGTGACATTTTGGTGGAGCTGCTGGGCATCGATCCCCATCATGGCCCCAGACTCGCCCTGTCTCGGATCCTGAAGCCATCGCTACAAAGCCTCTTGGATACCATCGGCCTTCCCAAGCCCCAGAGAACCATGGACATGACCATCCCCAGCCCCGTTTTCCCAACAAATGACACGCCGTGACCTGCCGAAGTTACCAGCCGCGACCCAACAAGACGACGACGCCGATCCCCTGCCTAGTTCTCCGACGTGACTCCGAGGGCTTTGGACGCTGCTTCGTTGCATCGGCGGGCACCGCATTCTGGGGCCGCTGCTCACCGAAATCTGCGTCGTCATCCGTGGCTGTCAGGAGTTTTTACTGTTATCTTCTGTCACTCCCATCCTCACCACACCCAAACATTCAGTGTAACCTCGACCGGGACGGACGACTTCGACGCGGGGGTTATGGTACGAGAAGACGAAGAGGTCTTAGTAGGGCATGCGGCTGTGAGCCCGACGATCAATGACGACGAAGCTGCGTATGAGGCATGCAGCCCGGCGAGTGCTCTGTAACGACTGTCTTGTAAATAATGTAAAATAGACCACCTCGTCCTGCAAATAGATCGCTTTATCATGAACCATAATTCGCGTCATCTGTTCTACCACCACGTCAGAATATCAGCCCTTCATAACTCCGTATCACTCGTTTCAATATGAACATTCTCTGTCAATTTTTTTCCAAGCACTGTTTCCACAAGGGTGCGCCCGATCGTGTGTTGGATCGCGTGCTACTGTACGGTCAATTGTTTCACAGTAAGAATGCCCGTCCGGAATTCTACCGTAAGTTTATGCGTGTCGTACCTTTTTAGGCTGGTGGTTTCTGCTTGGATTCAGTGGAGAGCAGTGACGTCTGGTTTTCCTCTTGTGCTGCATTGTATATTTTGTCTCTTGCGACTAATCATTCAGCAGCTCCAATGTAAAGTTTTAATACTGTGTCCCTGCCCTAATTGGGGCTTTGTGTTACATCGGGTCATTTCCGAGCATTTCCGAGCATTTCCTTCATTCTTGCTTCTGTTACCGAATAATTCTTGGGGTGTTGCTAATTGTACCCGTTTCCTCTAAAGCAGTTACATGCCTATCGAGATCTGAATTTATCAGCCAGGTGACCACCCAAGTAGAGTGGACTCAAAAACTGTTCACCTCTAGCTCGCCGCATGTAGAGCTAGCGGACCGACTGACCTGCATTACACAACTTCAGTTAGGCTCAAACGTGTGCAAGTTTGTTTCATATCTGAAGACAATGCCTAACTCGAGCGCGGGGGTTGTTGTGGAATAGCTGATTGGTTGAAAAATGATAACCACAAGGAGTACATTGCCTCACCGCTTCAGGTAGTATAGGCCAGATACCTAGGAAGCTAGTAAGCGGCACTGATACACTTCAAGGGACCCAATGTACCCGCCTACTTTAACGTGTTGAGTAACTCGATGTCATCCTTACCGCGCGTCGTTACAGTTTTGCAGGGAATATGGTGACATTGGGCACAAATGGGGTGACCCTAGCCAGATCTGCGGACTAGATGGGGCAAAGAAACAAACCACGCTAACCACCAATGCCAACCAGTATAAAAGCTTTGCAACAAGCCTCACAAAAGCACCAGACAGGATGCAAAAAAGATTAAGGCTAGTTTCAACCCTTTTATGTAGGCGGCAGGCAAAGTTCCAGTCAAGTGGCACGGCCACGTCATAGAATGCCTCTACGTCCATCGGCCTGAAAATTAGCTCGATGTCTGAGCCGTGGATATTGGGCACTTCAAGAAACTCGTGATCTCTATTCAGGTCAACCTGCCGCCTGAAGTCAAGGTCTACAGAAAAATCACGGCAGTAATTGGGGTCGACCCCCGATGACCAGCAACACCTTGGAATAAATATGCCGAAGAACTTAATAGGATACTGTTATTGAATACCCATTTTTTCAGCTTTTACCTGCCACTAGCAGTAATAGTAACGTCGGGAGAGGCACTCCAGAGTGAGTCGTTACTGTTGCTAGTACTGTTTTTGTTACGACGGGAGACGCACCTTTGAGGCCCTGAGACACAATGTGGAAGGAAACACACGCATGATTCAGGAATTGTACAAAGGAAATGCAACCATAATGAAGCACATAAGGCAAATCCGCCAAGAACATGCCAGACAGGATAATTAAATTGCTGAAATAAATTAGGATCAAGCTCAAATAAAACATCACGTGGCCAAAATAAAGCATGACAACACGGAATTTCAGAAAAAGTACTTGAACTCCTGCGACAGATCCAATAGCCGACGGAGCAGCAAATAACCCAGCAGCAAATAAGCCTTGAGGTTGAGGAAGATCCCGGGCCATCTGCACTTACGTGAAACCTCGGTGGGGCAACGCGTCCACTGTGTAAGTGTATTCTTGGCTCGTTGGTGTTCATACCGACGGAGGTGAAACCGTTCGGGGGTAGTCCACGGAGATGAAATATACTAGCACGAGGCGTGGGAAAACTAATGTCTCTTTGTGTTATCTTAGTACGTGTTACGTTCCAGCGCATTCCGTAAAAGAGTGTCTGTAAAAATTTCTTCACATTAAAATGCCTTGACAAATGGAGGAGTTCATTGGGCACTGCTAAATTTCAGAGCTGAAATGTAGTATCATCAAGTTTAGAGTGGCGGCGTGTTTTTTTACGCCTGTATTATATTTTTCTTAAACATGGGCCAACATAAAAGGTCAACTGGAATTATTATATTTAAGAAAGCGTGCAACACTGCTAATACTTTCAGTACTTACCTTCCTTTGTAGGCACATGGCTTAATAAAACCACACCACAAGTTTCCTCCTCATCATAGAATGCCAGTGTCATATAGTAATTAGACAGAGGTTGCTCTGTGAAAGAAAAGGAAAACAAAATACTTGCGTTATGACACGAAGTGTAAATATAAAGCACTAAACTACAAGTAGAAATCATTTAAATATATAAAGTATCGTTTAGCCAAGTACCAGGAAAGGCCCTGATGTAGTTGGGGCGTAACACCCGTGTTTCTACATTTTTAACCATAGTATTCATAATAAAAGAAACCAGGCGCAAAGAAGACAGCAATTGTTCAAGGTAGAAGTACATAAATTTTTAATGTGCTCTTTTTCGCGGTGTTGCGATTTCTACTTATACGTGTGCAGAAAAATAAAATAAAGCCACACAATTCAAAAATATATATTTGCAAAAACGTGCATCGTTAGTGATCCTGCATACAAATAGACGGCTGTAAGATAACCTAAATTTTTCTGTGTGATTGTGGGCTTTGTGCAGACTTCGGCACAGATAAAGTAACCTTAAATTTACGCCGGCACTTTAAAATGGCGAAGTTTTTCTACCGTGGGTGGCATTTAGGTGATGCATGCTAACTCGCCCCCTTTTAATGTTGTTTAGGGGATTTTATTACTGACCTTTTTTATTAGCTTTGAATTCACATTAACTACTGCTCAGCTGCATTGTAAGAAAGATATAATTCGTTTTTAACGTAACAAAAATGTCTGGCATGGCCACGGAGTGACGCCCTTTATATGCGTGTCACTTCTTAGCGTGGAAAAAAAGTCACCTCTTGCTGGAACAATTTGCTGAATAATTAATAACACTACCATCGCAAATAGCAACACGTATCTATTTTCCCCTGATGAGCTAGACGGGAACCAGTGGTTTAGAAGAACAATAAATGCTGAATAACGTTTCTTTCATCCTGAAGATCACAATATTTCAACCTTTTGCGGCTTGCGTTCCAAGGCAACCGACGGTTTTGCTAACAAATAAATTATTATTTGATCGTTCGAATTTTTGGCTTCCTGTGAATTTTTAGGTGACCAAAAGTATCACGTCAGAGATCGTGACAAGAGAATGCTTTAGAAGGCATTCCAGGAATTTTCAAAAGTTTAGGTGCAGCCGTTGAAGATAGGCAGTAAAAACTACTTGCGTGGCTTCAAAGCGCAATAGTTGACGGCCACTCGCGTGTTTAGCCCATGGTGCCAGTAACCCAGGATATGCTTTGCTAGTGATCCTAGGAATTCTTTGATGCATACAAATTGTCACGATCAGGGGAAAGTGGAAATAGCCCATGCATTAACGGCCCGAACTCGGAGTAGAATAACCTGCCTAATATATTTAGGAGCAGAGGTAGGGCCGCTTGACACGCATGTGTTTTACTTAAGTTCCCGTAAACGTTTATTATACACTCACAGGTAATCACAAAGTGTGTGTTTTTTTTTTAAATTGGCTAATTATTACGATACTCCCAAATGCAAATTTCAGAGCAGCGCAAACAAAAGTCTATCTCAAGTCTTCTCGCTGACGGGGCATAGCTGCTGCATCACAGCAAGTTATCGGGTCGTCAGCGAACGCACGATGGTGCGTGCTATATTGCGGCGTGATCTGTTTGCCCTTCGCCACCGCTGAGCATGCCTCGCGCGTCTTTGGCGCACCGCCCTCCCCCTCACACTTTCACCGTAAACCAGGCAGCCCACTCGGATGCAAGCTAGTGTATAACCTCTAGTCCTCCGCTGCTGCCCGACTTAGCTCCTCCACCTACTCAGACATTACCACCAGCGATACAGCTTCAGGTTACAAAAAGAAAACAAATCAGATTGCCTCAAGGCCCTGACTCCAACCGGCTTTTTATCCCCTCTGCCCTCGCTCCCAATATCAGCCTAAATTTTCATAATCAAATATTTTGCTAATGCTAGCTTTAGTCCAGACACCTTTCGTAGGTGGTACCCTCCGTCTCTGCCGCTTCGATGTCTCTTCTGCGCCGCCCACACGCCCGCCAATCTCAAGCACCTAATTTGGCACTGTCCGAAGTTCGCGTGCTACAGAACCTTCAACCTCCTCAAAATACATCCTCTTTTTACACCAACCATCGTACACTCGATCCGTCCATGCTGGCTTTGTTTGCACAATGTCCTCTGAAAAGCGGTCTAGTGCCAGCAGTTTAAAGTCGTGAGCCTGCTCTCGTCACCCCACGCGGCCTCTCCATCCTTCTCAAGGAGCAGAGAATTTAGGATGTCCCAACCTACAAACACCCCACCTTCTACTGCCACTTCCGCAACTTTACGTAGGGTCTCCCTGCTACGATAAAGGCTACCTCTTCCTCCTCCGTTCATCCTGCGCATTCCTGGTCACTATATCTTGGTGGCCCATTCGTTCTCACAGTTACAACGGGGCCTATAACAGCCGAGGATGGGAAGCTACAGGCGTGGACACTTAAGACATCTGGTCTAAAACGTATGGACAAGTTTCAACGATACCGCGCCTGATTCCAGGTTCCGCATGTCGCAATCTTTAGTGCGGGAACCTGTACGCGGAGTGCACCCTTCTTTCACGTTTGTGGCATTTTCCGCATTTATTAGGAATTGCTGGCGCTGTTAATATTTCAGAGGTATGTAGAAGTTCAAACGTACTAATAAAGGTCAATTTTCATAGGCTTCAGTGTCTTTTCAATAAATAAGTTTTCTGCGGAATTGCAGTGTATAATAATATATCCAAATATAACGTCTCACATCCCTCAAACGATGGCGAAAGTTTTGCATCTATAACCGCATTGGCGCCTTCAGTGTGGATGAGTGTAACTTCAGCCGCACTCTCGGTGGCATAAATAGATAAAACAGACTACCGTGCGACTGCCAAGACATGTCTGCGGTAGTTCGATGAAGGCTCACTTCTTGCTACCATAAGTGTGGCATCTAGTTTACGACTCCACTTGTTAGCGAGCGGCGTACCTAACGGTGGAAGAAAATGGGGCGAGCGACAGTAACTATTCAGGTAAACTTGAGCCATTTTTTGTACGTTGGCAGTAACAAGGTACTAGTCCCGGAACGCCACAGTAAAGCGACTTGTTACGGTTGCAAGTGTGAGTCATAGAGTGTTGGCTGAAGATTCTGCGCGGCAATGATCTCACGTTGGTTTTGCTCGTGATGACGCGATTGCCAAAGAGGGAAGACGCCGCACACGTCCGAACGATACCGATATACGTCCAAACAATAAACCGGAGCCCCCACCTGGGGGTTCCCGTGTATTTTTTGCTTGTGGATAGAACCCCATTGTTGGCGCGTGGGCCAGTGCTTACAGTTGGTGGCTCAGCCCTAGCACTCTCGTTCTGGAAGAATTCCGTTCGGGGCAGCAGACGACGCAATCAGCAAGGCGGCCGCCACATAGCCTGCTCCCATTGTGGCAGAGACAGGTACAGAATCCCTGTGTTTTTGTGATCTAGGGGTTTCTTACCAAGACACCACCCCCACCAAGACACCAAGATCACCAAGAAAAACATTCTAGGGTATAACCGGTCAGGTGAATGGTAAGACAGCAGTTCTCTGTAATTTTTTGGAAATAACGTTTTTAAATATTTGTGTGTGCGGAAAAAGCAACATTTTATAGAGCAAACGGTGGTCGTCGAGCCGCCAGTCGGTGGGGTGGAATCGCTTTACTCTACGTAGCCTTGGGCCTTCGCTGTAGCCCTGAGATGCGTGACCAGAAAGATTTGCTCACCCATGGTCTCCCGTGGTTATCTGCTCAATGGAGCGGGTAAGCAGGCACTCCCACTGCTCTATGGAAGGGTTGGGATTGGAGGCGAGCTATAGGGCGTTTTGACAGGCCCACACCATTTTGCAGGTATTAATAGAGGGGCAGCAGTGACAGGTCAAGACGACTTATGCAGAAGGAATTGAGTGGAGGTTGGGTGGGTTGTAATGGGTGCTTGTTTCTAATCGGCGCCATACGATTGCTTCCTCCTTGGTTAGTTCAGGGTGAGTTTGCGGCTATGTTACGTGAAGGTTGCGATAATGGTGGAGAATATACTGGTAACGTGATTGAACAGCGGGAGGTGGAGGGAGCTGCGCCATGGGTTCTCAGCGTGAGGGAAACGTCTGGTATAGAAGGGCAAGGGCAGGGGCGTGAGTCGCTTCATTTTCCTCGAGTGACTAGTGGCCAGAAGTGCAGACAATATAGAGTTCAATTTTGGGATTGATTGATGGGAGTATGAGTAAGGACAGAAGTGAAATACGTCAACGTTGAATGTTACGGCAAGCTTGCAGGAAATGTGTGACAACTGTAAGGTATTTGGAGTCAGTGGCAGCGGCGATGGCCATGGGAATTTCTTCGCAGGGCATGTTGATGTGGAGACAGTAGTGAGGAATGTGGGAAGTGTGCGTTCCGAGTCGTCAACCGCCAGACCACGAGCCTGGCGCGTGCGGTTGCGAGTATCGCGGTGGCAGTGGAATTCGAAAAGAAGATGTTTAACCCGGGAGAATCTTCTTCCTTGGTTGAATTCAGGGTGCACATTGCTGGAATCTCGAATACCGTAATATGCGACCGGATTGAATACGGGATGCGTTGAAGGGCTTGTGAAGCAGTTGGAGTCAGGTAACCGAGTGCCTGAAGGAGATGTCGGACGGTAGTGGTAAGGATAAGTTGGCTATTGCATTGGATTTTTTCTCATTTTTGGGGGTTGGGGGCGCTGTGTGGGGCGTAATATGTGATGCAACTAATTAAAAGTGTTTGAAGCAATGGTATTGCATCATCTGCTTTGAGGCCTTAACATTGATTTGTTATGTATTTGGTGAGATGGGTGAGTTGGCTGACAGTGGCCTGTAGCTAACGAATAACGGCAGCGCCAGAGCCGCTTTGGTGGAATCAGAATCCCAGTATACGAACGGTATGATCCTTAGGAATTGGTGTAGGATCGATTGTTGATGCAATGTCGGGTCGGCGAGTGCAAGGTCGCCTACGGGTTCGGGAGACGAGGATGAGAACTGCTGACTTGCTAGCGGCACACATGAAGCCTCAAGGCCAGAGATATGCGCAGATGGGGTGGATGGCTTGTTGAAGGGTGTCTTGTGTGCCAGGAGATCCGGTGGTGGTACGGAGTCAAGTCATCAATGTACATGGTACCGTAGAGACCGCGAATGGTTCACGGAGAGGTGGCAGATTGAGGAGACAGATGATTAAGAGTACGGAGTCAAGTCGTCAGCGTACATGGCACGGTAGAGACCGCGAATGGTTTAAGGAGAGGTGGCAGCTTGAGGAGACAGATGATTAAGAGGGTTCATATAATTGAACCTGGAGGTGCTCCTGTGGGGTGGGTGTGAAATGCGTCGGAGCGAAGGGGCCCGATGCCATGGGTTTCTGGGCGATCGGTAAGGAAAGCCCGTAAATACTTTTGGTGCACGGACTGCATTAGGTTTCTTGAAGTCCTTCTGAGATGGTGTGATGTTCGACGTTGTTGAACGCGCCCTTAACGTTAGTGGCTAAGATGGCGTTAGGTGGATTTTGCTAATGCTACCGAGGACTTGCTGTTGGATCTTTAGGGAAACATCTTATATTGTGAGGTGTGAGCGGAAGCCAAACATGGTCTGGGGAACTATGTTGTCTTCAAGGTGAGTCGGGATGAGGGTGTGAACCGATTGTTGGGCGATGGTACTGGTTTCTTGTAGGGGAAGCAACAGCAGCCCTACTGCCAGTCCAGGGCTCAATGACCGCAGGCGCAGAGTGTGAACGGTTTGTTGTTACGATCAGACTCGTTTAAGCAGGTAATGAGTTTACATTACAGTGGTTGGAGTATACTGAACTTTTCTCCTTTCTTATTCCATGCGTTTTGTGAACTCACCGGGTGTTGTTCCGCACTATATTGTAATATCTACTCCTATGGCATGACACTGTGAATCACGGAGTTTTTTTGTGACTCACGTGATATTTTCATGCTGTAATTGCGCATTGCATCTTATGTGTATGCGTGATAGTGTTTCATGTGTCACTGATGGTGCTGTGAAACGGTTCACCCCGTTCCACTACCTAAGAGTGTATTTTTCACCTTCATGTGTAGTATGTTTAGAAAAAGCTTTCAAAACACATGCGAGGCGAGGCCCTCTTTTTGCGTGGGACCGACGACAACGACAACGTGGTCACACATTGCCGGCTGGTTACGCAGTCCACAGGGATTGCCCTCACTTTTGCCTGTCCAGTAAAGAAGAAGCGGCAGGCCAGACGGATGACGACGTTGGCAAGGGACAGTGAATGGGAGCCACAAGTAGAGAGCGGTAATGCCGGGCTGGAACGTGGGAACGTCCGGGATGTGAAAAGAAAAAGGGCGAGGAGCGCTAAGTCCTGGGAGGAAACCTGAATCTTTTACTGACGTCGAGCGTTTGATGCCCGATCTCGTGACGGATCCTCTTTGCTCGTTGGGATCTTGGGACCTACGTTCGCTTCACCGCACTCCTGGCAGGTGGCAGGCGCACAACATTGGCGCGACCGTTTTTGGACCTGGTGCCTGCTGCCCGACGTCTACAAATGGCTGGCGCGTGCCTGCTGCCCGCTTCCTGCTGCAGCCTGCCACCTGGTCGCAGCCACTTGTAGAGCAAACCGTCTCCTTCAAGGACAACGAAGTCTCTACGTAGTGAACGCTCCGCCACGCGAAATGTCATCATTGCCGCGTTGCACCTCCTCTCGCATACTTCACAACGCCACCACCTCCTGGCTATTCCAGTGTATTGCGGTAAACATTTGGTGGAAAGTTTTCTTTGCGTTCTTCTAGAACAAGTATTTTTTGTTTTATAATCATATTGCGCAACCAATGTTTCATTGTTTCCACTTGGTAATTCCGTTTTTGTTCTTGCCCTCGGTATTTTGCTTGCATTAAGGGTTCTGCGAGAATATATGTTCATTCACAACCTTTTAAAGGGACCTTGGCGGATTAAGCACACTGGGTAATTTCCAGTCACCACTGCGTACATTAAACAAGTCGTGCTTGTTGACACTATATCAATAAACATTACTAAGTCACAAATTCATTGGTCGGCTGGTCACCATCATTTGGCGTACGTGAGGACATCATTTTTAAAGCTGATGTTGATATGGCTAGGCAAAAGGAAAATCCAGTGGTCTCCTGCAAGCAGCAAACTCCCCCGACGCAACCCGATGCGCGCGCGCGACAAAGTAAAACACGGTGGTCAAAAGGCAGAACCGACGTCAGTGGTCTAGGGTGGCGGTTTTGCGGGCAGAGAAGCGTCAGCGTGACAACAGCAAACATTCGCCTCATGTTACATCGAGATGAGTAGGCCAAGCGCCACACAAATTGCCGAGGGGCAGGCAGATTACTCTCAGTGACGCCGCGAACAGAAACTGGAACGAATTCGTCTACTCCGTGCCGATGCTGCAGCCCGGGCTCAAGAACAGGCGCGTGTTTCCGAGCTCAAGCAGAAACCGTGTATAAAGGATCCTGCAGCACCGGCCGCGCATTACAGCCCAGCTCACTGCTGATCTGTACGGTGTGCATAGATGCACATTTTATTGTTTCTACAGTGCAGCTGGAAATGTGTTTAAATAGAAGGAAAATTGGCGACTTGCTAAAAAAACGACCATTTATTGGCCCTGGTGATGGAGAGTGAGTTATAGGCATTTGTTCTTCGCACAAAAAGGAGCTAAGTAATTTGATTGTACTGAAGAATTTTCTCGTTAGGCTTGTGCCCTTCCATGTGATATATCTAAATACATGCATACTTTTCAGGATAGAGGTGTCCTTTCGCTGAAGATCCGACTTTCCAGTTTTATCTTGTTTGGGCGCACAACTTTATGATTATTTTAGCGGTGTTTATTCCTGAGGCTCATCCCTCATAACATTTGAATGTAACCTGCATTGTCCGTATTGTTTTTTTGACAACAGCACGCACGACTGAAACATTTAGTCAATAAGTTTGTTCGGTGGAAACACACCTTACTCCGGTGCAAACCAGTATATCTGGCTACCAACTGCACCTCCACCTCTAATAGGATTCGCCAATGAACGGAAATGTATTGACGGGTAAATGCCGGGTAACTACTTAAAACGAATCATGCACAACAGTACTGCGCTATAATCACAGCTTCCTCTTAGCGGAAAGTCGTTCCTGTCGGCAGGGGTGAGGCATCCTTACCACTGCACAGTCAGTTTTGAACGAACCACCACAGGCAACGATACAGTTAAAGCACAGACATAGCAAAAAAAGACCGCGTTACCTTCTTCTGTAAGAAGCATGCTAGTCGGTGAGTCTTGTGGACCAAGGTAAATTCCACGGAGATTCTCTGATGACCTGTTGGAAATTTATAATACCTTATAAGTTGCAAAAACAACCAAAGCAAGCAAGTATAAAAAAACAAAAGCTTACCAAGGGCCATCGTCATAGTATCTTTCGGTGTGATTAAGTTTCAACGGCTTCGAGTTGATAACGTTGAATACACTGCAAGGACCAGGAGAGAACCGTGCATTCTTCGCTTCAAGCACCCAAAGGTATGACTGGTCAGTAATAAACTGAAAATGGAGGATTTGAATCAGTTAATAAGTGTAAACTTCAACTTTAGAGCTATGCGCGCCGAAACTATGTCTGCGTTGTGAGCCCGCCGGTGCCGGTAGCTATGAAATAATTTACCCCTGGGGATGTTTAACATGCGGAAATATCTCCACACATTCGTGTTTTCTGCTATCAGCAATTATTAAGGCAATAAAGTACTGGCGTACGCAAGCTTCAGGAAATTCTATATTAAGCACGAGGTTATTTGTTTATCTTATCCCTTGTTTCTTTCAAACCCGCAAACGAAAAGCGGTATTTGAATTAGTCAATAAGCGCAGTGAACGGTTTTTATGCCAAGAAAAGTACAAACAAATCAATTGAAAACAAATAAACAGATTGGGTTACAAATTAAAACAATTTTCAGTACTCAAAGTTGCGGGAGGTAGTTGTGGAGTTAATGATATTTTACTTCTCTTAAACGTCATTTTTATTAGAATGGCTCACTTGCGAAACCAAACATTACAGCCAAATTTTGCAATTTGCTATTGTTTGACTCCAAGAGTCCAGAACAGCAGACCCTAAAGTCAGCTCATTTTTATGCCTTTATACTCTTTACTCTTCGTATGAAGGCCATATATGCTTGTTTTTTTTTTCTCATAAATAGTATGTTATTATGGGCTTGCAATGAAAGTTGTTAGATTCTTGTATATGCAAGTTATTTGCAGCTGAAGACGTATTAATGCGAAGCGCAGTAGGAAACCTCAAGAGAAAAACATTGGGCGACAATGACGATACCCCCTAATACAAAATTAGAGTTAAGCGTCAACTGCACACTCTTCTCAGCGATGGTGCATAGCAGTTACTTAAGGGCGGGCACCACTGAATTCTGGCATCGGTGGCGCTATGCCTATTCTCAGCAGCTCGTTTAGCTGCAGCGGCAGACTAAGCATATCCGTCGTCTAAGGGCGCAAAGATGTTCTTGCCTTGTGATCTCAGGAAGTGGTCGCATTATTGGGGAACGCGTGATGACCTTAGCTACTGCGGCGTTATCTCGTAGCAGGTCGCCGGCTCACGTATTGCGCGCACCCTAGGTGTTGTGGCTCCACACCCTCGGCATACAGACTTGCTCTTCGCGGTTTCGCCGTACTCTCCTCCCCTGCTTCCTTCCTCGCTCTATTTTCAGTGTCCTCGTTCTATCGGGTACAACTAGGTGGACGCCGACGGATGCCACGAAATTACAACTGCGGGCGCTTGGGAGCTTCGTTCTAAAAAGTAGTGAAAGCAGTGCAAACACCAGACCTAGGGTAATCGGCTTACATACAGTAGGTAGAGAAGCGATTCTTGGCATCAACCGATAAGCAAGTCCGAGAGATGATGTTACATCGCA
The DNA here is from genome assembly GCF_048455015.1 of Haemaphysalis longicornis. Classification (NCBI taxonomy): domain Eukaryota; kingdom Metazoa; phylum Arthropoda; class Arachnida; order Ixodida; family Ixodidae; genus Haemaphysalis; species Haemaphysalis longicornis. The sequence continues at coordinate 171,399,265 of NW_027526445.1, forward strand.
GAAGCCGTTATCATTCGTTAACAAAAGGGGTATGGGTCGCGCTCCAGTGACACAAATCCGGGAAATGTGGGTGACGTCAATTGCCTACAGTGACTTATCGGGAGCGCCCTCAGCTTGGCAGTGAAATTTCGCCTTGTGAGAGCGCGAAAGTTGGGACTGGACCATCTTCCCCTCAATATTTCATGTGGCACTGAGGACATCTGAGAAGTGAACGATAGATTGTATATACTATGAGCAGAATAATCATCTCTTATGACAAATATTGGCAATACCCAGTTGGCGCCTCCCGTTTAGTGAAAAAACTAAAAAAAAGAATGTACCATTTCGCGTCTCATGTTTTCCTGCGGGAAAATCTAGTGGCGAGCTTCCCTTCAATGGGTCGGGTAGGCAAGCTTACAAAATTGCAAGGCTTAGAACGACTTGCGATATGTGTTCTGTTAAGAGCTGTTTTATATTCAGCGGCGCAATCAGCCGCAGATCGCCTTTTTATAAGTACAATCCACTTTTAGCGGCAAATGTTTCTTTAAAAGCTTTTGACAATAAAAATATCCGGGCTGCTGAAGGGAACCCGTGGCTGGCAATGTGTTGGGACGATTGAGTTGGGAAGCATCAACCGAGGGATGCCGCCGCATGGATATACAGGATCAACTTCAGATGGCGTTGGAATAACTCAGTGGTGTTGGGAGAGCTAATCAGGTATTTATGACACCGCTGCAGAAGAATTTGTGCGGTCAACTGGCGGAGCAGCATGACGAAGTCTTCGAGTCTGCCGTTTGCAATTTCGAACAAAATCTTCAGGTTTAAGAGCCGTTGAAATGCTACCGTCTTGAAAAATGAAGAAAACAGACAAGAGTATATATCTCCTGTATATCCCCATTGTATGTTGTTTCTTTGTGTTAAATAAACGACCATCGAATCGAATCGAATCGAACAGTGAGATGCGGCTCAAGGTCATTGACACCAGCTCCCGTGCCAGTTCTTGAGCTCGGAAACCGGCGGGAGCAAGGCGCCGGCTAGTGAAAGGTTGACACCGGCCGGATGGAGGAGGCGATTCCTTGAAGAGGGGAGGACAAAGAAGGAATGCCCTGAGGAGTGCGAGCAGGACGCATAACGGTCGGGAACCCGCACCATGCGGGTCCCACTGGTCAGCCACAACGAAATCCTCTGGGCCCACACCTCTGCAAGTCAGTCATCTCGGCCTATATAGAAGACTGCAGCAGCATTGAACGTAACGGCGTTCCTGGAGCTAGTTTCTTTTAAGAGGAACGCAGAAAAGCCATCGTCCATTCCGTTAATGATCGGTGGAACTGTAACGGAAACTTGATAGGCTTTCGAAGGAACGGCAGAGGGAGCGGAGTTTCTTCTGTAAATGTTCCATCACTGTGATTAGGCTGAATTTGATGTCAAGGCTTTAGGGCGCTGAAGCAACTAAGAAGCGGCGCAGGCTGATTCTGTGTTTCTCTTCCTATACGCTGCCCAATTTTCCCACACTTCCACGAAATGTGCTTCCTCAAAGGCCAAAGGCAGTAGAATAACTACGCAGCGAACACTTCCAACAGTTCGAGGTTTGAGCTGTTTGAGGTTGGCGCCCGGAAACGTCGCATCTCACTTCGTCGGCGTCTGCGTAGCTGTCTACTCTCTGTCATTTGAACCTGTACGTTACAAAAGTGAACAAGTGGGAATCTCCAAGAACGAATGCCACTATAAACGTTTGGGGGAGGGTGAAATGTGCGACGCAAAGGAACTCCTACACAGAGATGACCTACCACCGAACGTCGCCTTTCCCAGTAAAAACCAGTTACGTTGCAACGGGGGAACGATGCGGTTTGAACATTTAATTTAGCTTTCCATTGCAATTCGCTTTTTTTTCTGGCCTAGCAAATTCCTAACACGAATAGAAAGCGACTCGTGGCCAGAGGGGCAGACTAGCACCGCGATCACCTTTTTCATACACCCCGCCGACCAATTGCGGTGGCACTGATACAACCCGCTAAGTTGCGTGGGGCAAGTGGTTCAAATAGCACGGCCTCTTCTTCCTGGTTCTCTCTGAAGGCGCGGGCATAAAGCAAATGACCTCCCGATCGGCCCTAATCGCAAAGGCAGTAGATGGCGGTCAGCACGGTATCAGGGTAAAAAAAATACACTCTATAGATCACGGAGGAAAGAAAAGCCTGCATGCGATAGATGATCGGCGAACGACGCAAGCGTTAGCCCGTACGTTAGCTGGCGGAGTTCACCCGTATTCTTATAGATTTTGATGCCTCGTTTTTACGTGATAACAAAATGTACAACATTAACTGGTTGTCTTCCACTCATCATCGCGTGCAAGAATTTAGACGCACTAAATATACAGAAGGAACCGAAAAACTGGCAGGCGATTACGATACTCCCTAATCCGATATTTGGGCGCATGTGCAGTGCGCTGAGGCAGCACTCACTCGTGAGTTCTTTCGACGGCAGCGATGATGAGCCTGTGCGTCGGCGGCGCGAAGTGAGTCTCAGGAAGGGACTGGGCCTTAGGCGAACGTAGTTCAGAGTCACGCGCACGCCCCCCTCTCGTTTTCGCCAAGGCTCGCGCCGTCGAGCTCCTCGTGCGGACAGAGCGTACTGCCCCTTCCCCTCCCTCACCGCACAGTTTCCGAGAGTGCTGGCTCGCGCCGCCACGGCGAACGGCCCTCCCCTCCAATTTCGTGACGTTTTAAATGCAGAGCATTTCTTTAACTCAAGATGTCACCCGGCGTTGTCGGCGTGCCTCGGCGTCCGCAACAGCCGTTCTAGGTGCGCCCTTTCCCCACTCCTCCTCTCCCGCATCACGCTACCCTCCTCGCTCTCAGAAACAGGTCCGCACCCCTCCCCCTACACTATATAAAAAAATAATACTTAGCGGCGCCTGGTTTCGATCCCACGACCCTGCGGGCGGAACGCAAGGTACATGGTGCTCTACCCACTGCGCCACAAAGCCGACACTGAATGGAAGGCTACGAACGCGCCTTATATCCTTGACTCATTCAAACTACGTCAAGAAGCTGCTGATACAACGCATTCACTACCTGTGGGCGGAACGCGAGGTACATGGTGCTCTTCCCACTGCGCCACAAAACCGACACGGAATGCAAGTGCTACGAACGCGCCTTATATCCTTGATTCATTCAAACTACGTCAAGAAGCTGCTGATACAACGCATTCACCACCATCAACTCCCCAAACACTAAACATTAACGCAATACACCCACGCCCTATGCGACGCATTTACTCGAGTCCCCCTCGCGGGGAGATGGGCCCTTTTCTTCTTTACTCTTTCTTCGTTCGCTTTTTCTTTCATTCGTCTTGCAACCATTAGTCAGTTACACCGACAAGGCGGCCTAACCCAGAAACGGCCGCCGAAGGGCTGCGCCCTAACAGGAACCGAACACTCAGCGCATGGCGTAAATTTTAGTGTTTCTTGCCCTCGTCTTTGTTCGATGCTTTCAAATAACCAACTCGTCCAAACAACAATTCTTCTGATCTGGCGGACGCCTTTAGTTTTCGTCCCACTTTCTTCACCTACGGATACATATAAGGAGTTTTAAATGTCCGTCATGATTGTGCAAAGGACAGATAACAATATTGTTACAACTAAGTTTGCCTCATGTCCCCGTAGTTATATAAAAAAGCATGAGTGGGAGGGTGCAGGCAGAAAATATTTCGTTTGTAAGAGCTTACGCTCAAGCAAGTGGAATATGTTACAAAATTTTCCGATGTTGATGACTTTCCCTACTGTGGGCATCGTGTACAGTGCGGACGTGTTGTCGGAGAATCTGGTTTGGTATTCGCACTTTCCAGCGAATATATTTGGCGCGACGGGGTATCCAAAATAGAGGACGGGACGATCATCGGGACGTCGCGTAAGCGCGCGCGTCTGGAGAAAAAAGCCGACCCGGGCCAATTAGTGTCTCTTCAGACCACCTTTTCCCGTGCCGATGAGACACTTAGACACTTAGGTGCTTTGTCGAAGGCGAAGCAGTTTATAACGCCAGTCACGCAGTGTTTTGCGGCATCAGGGAGGCCACCGATGACATGTTGAGCATCGATGGATTGTGCCTGCAACCGAATGGTGTCACCAGCAAACCGCACTGCATGAACGTTTGTTGGCACCGCAGGTTCAATAGAGGATGCTACACTTCCATCCATGATCGTAGATTGTTCAAGCCCACTTTACGGATATTTATTAGGCTCCAAGCAGAGCTCGGTAGGCGCTACCGAGTGCAGCGTTTTGTTATTGCAACATGCGCAATTGTGTCGGGTTAAATGCGAACGATGCGAGTAAATTATAATTTTACGGGCTGTTTCTACAAGGAAAGATCAACCGGCGTTTATGCAGGTTACACGTACTAATAAAAATACCGAAACTAAATATCAAGCGCTGATGCCTCTATGGCAGGGACTGTTACATCAGCTGTGCTGTGCTTTCACTGCGCTGTCGGAAACGACGATGGCGCGTTAACAAGTTTATTTATTTATTACAAATACCTACATCGCCCATTCCTGTGGGGGGTTTTAGAAAAAAAGCAGCAAGTTTAAAACAGTAATCACACATAATGCTAAAAAGACAACGAATCACAAACAACCAAACAAAGCAGAAAATGCAGTTTGAATGCAGCATTTAATAAAAGAAACCAGCACGTTAATAAAAGAACAATGACGTTCTCCTGTTGGTTCTTGGCTTCGCTTTCTTCTCGTTCGTGCGTTATGTGGTGGCACGGCGCCTTTCTTCAACCGCGGTTTCAGTGGCTGCAGAGCATCTATTAATAAGCGAAACAGTCAACTTGCACGATAAACCCACCATCAATAACGATAGAGCAAACTCAACTTATGGATATTGCTCCAGAAGAAGTCAGCTTTTGTATAGTGACTACTGCAAACCCCATTGTGTGGCTGACACCTTTTCCAATGCGGGGCATAATTATCCAAACTTTTCCGGGTTTTTTATCCCTAGGAAAGGCATGTGGGCACGGGAGCAGCGCCAACGGCGTCGCATTCACCCGTGTTGTTTTCAACATGCAGGCTTTGCTTGCATTGCTCGTGTCATGGCTGTCCGTGGTATCTTGGTGCTCCGATTGCTCGTACGCACTACCGCAAAACGTGGTTGGAAACAGCCACTACGCCTGCATGCAATTCCTAGGAAGGCCTGACAACGCAACTTTCATCGACCCCGACACGTGGATGGAACTCGACCTTCGGTTTCCAGCCCAATCTTCAGCGACATCGTCTTCTCCGGCCAACATAAACGAGCCGCCTCCCCCGGCAGGCTTCAGTGGGCACGGGAGCAGCGCCAACGGCGTCGCATTCACCCGTGTTGTTTTCAACATGCAGGCTTTGCTTGCATTGCTCGTGTCATGGCTGTCCGTGGTATCCTGGTGCTCCGATTGCTCGTACGCACTACCGCAAAACGGGGTTGGAAACAGCCACTACGCCTGCGTGCAATTCCTAGGAAGGCCTGACAACGCAACTTTCATCGACCCCGACACGTGGATGGAACTCGACCTTCGGTTTCCAGCCCAATCTTCAGCGACATCGTCTTCTCCGGCCAACATAAACGAGCCGCCTCCCCCGGCAGGCTTCAGTGGGCAAGGGAGCAGCGCCAACGGCGTCGCATTCACCCGTGTTGTTTTCAACATGCAGGTTTGTAACAAGTATTCATTACATGCTAGAAAGAATTATGATCCATTTCTATTGCTGTTCCCGTGCCCACGGGTGTTGTGCGAGACCTTTGCTGAGTGTTTTTCTATGGCCTCATTACTGCTGTGTTCCGGTGACATAGAAGAGAACCCTGGGCCTACTACTCGCTCTGAAGCATTGTTAGAAGTGGAGTCTTTGCCTGATAACCCCGCTGAACAAATGAAAATTGTGTTTCAACTGCTGAAAGACATTCATTTACGCTCATCCCAAAGTTCGAAGTGTCAAGCAGACTTAGTAACTGAAGTCAAAACGATTAGGACCGGCCAAAAAGGAATCGAAACAACAATGACAAATATACAAAGCCGATTGGATCAAATTGAAAACATGTTAAAGGATCTCGATACCTTCAGTGATCGACTATCTACCGCCGAGAAATCTATAGAAGAACTAACCATCGAAAATAACATTTTACAGTTGCGTCTAAACGAACTAGAAGATCGGTCTCGGCGTAACAACTTAATATTTCACGGCATCCCTGACGCCAAAGAACCCTGGAAAGAAACAGAGTCCAAGTTAAATACCTTGCTAGCCGGTGCAGATATGTCCCTCCCAAGTAACGCCATCGAACGGGCCCACCGTCTCGGTACGTACTCCCCAAACAAGTGTCGCCCGGTCATAGCAAAACTTGCAAACTTCAAAACAAAAGAGCTCATTCTTTCGAAGCGAAAACATTTCAAAGAAAGTGAAATATCTATATCTGAAGATTATTCATCCTGCACTCGAATCGCTCGTAAAAAGTTAATCGAATTTGGCAAGAACTACCCCGGATCTCCCGATTTTCAACTGCGCTACACTAAACTGCATCTCAACCGCAAGATATGCATTTATAATGCAGCTAGCGATAGCATCGAAGAACTTCCTTCAAATAGCCGAAGCTCGGGTCCTACTGACGACACTTTGCCACGAACGTCACCGTAGGAAAACGCAAGGGGCAGTGGCCGACAGACTACGCCTCGTGTTTCTGTACTTTTCACAAACATAAGAAGCATTCTAAACAAACACAACTCGTTATCAAGCGCAATAGACTCATGTTCTGCACACATAATCGCATTAACTGAAACTTGGCTTCCTGAGCACGTGCGTGACTCGGAAATTTTCGTAAATGCTTCAAATTTCACAGTGTATCGATGCGACAGAACGGAACGCCGAGGAGGCGGAGTCTTGCTAGCTGTTTCGCGAGACATTCCTTCGTCTCCCATTCATGTGAACAGTGACCTAGAAATAGTTTTCTCGTTACTAACGCTCGGTCATCTCAAAATAATCATAGGTGTGTGCTACCGTTCGCCATCTTCGTCCTCTACGTTCGTTAACGAACTGCATGATTCCGTTAATATTATTAGTCGATTTCCATCGTATCCATTGTTCCTTCTTGGCGATTTTAACCTCCCAAATATCAAATGGAATACTTCCCCTCCGGTTTTATCGCCCTCTTCGGCGCTTTCTAAAGATTTCCTAGATTTTTGTTCCGTCTTCTCTTTGTCACAGTTAGTTACCGAACCCACCCGAGTCTCAATTACCACGACAAACACCCTTGATTTGATTCTATCCACCCATCCAGACTATGCTTCAACCATTACCTGTTTACCAGGTATTAGTGACCACTCATTGCTCACATTTGACTTACATGCAACCCCTCCTAAAACCACCAGAACGAAAAAAACTATTTGCGATTACAAAAAAGCTAACTTCGATGCTATCAATCGTGAATTGTCTGAATTTATTGACGTCTTTCTGACCGATTTTAACAACCGTTCCGTTCAGTCGAACTGGGATATGTTTGCTGCCGAAGTTCATCGCCTCACCGTAAAGCACATACCAACCTACACCATTGCTAGTCACTCACAATCGCCATGGTATAATACCACTATCAAACGCCTGTCTAACAAGAAAAAACGCCTTTACCGTTCAGCTAAGCGCTCGCCAACTAACGAACGATGGGCCACTTATAAAATCGCATCTAGTATTTACGTCAGGGCACTCAAACAAGCTAAAGATAACTTCGTTTCTAACATATTGCCGTCAATGTTAAAAACAAATGTAAAAAAGTTTTGGCGGGTTATCAATCCTCCAAAAGATGATTCAATCTTATTGAAAGACTCATCTGGTGACACAGTTCCCATAAATCCCTGTGCAACAGCCCTCAACAACGCATTTGCGGCGCAGTTTACAAAAACATCTGATGTTCCACTTCCTTCCACCTCTTGCTACAATCACCTCCCCATGCCACCAATTTTAGTAGATGTTTCTGGTATCGCTTCCCTTATCAACAAATTAAGCAACCATTCTTCCCCTGGTTATGATTCGATTAGTAGTAAATTTTTAAGAAATACTGTAGAAATTAGTTCCATCATATTAGCCAAGATATTCCAACAATCGCTCGACACTTCTACTCTCCCATCTGAATGGAAAATTGGAAAAGCGGTTCCTATTCATAAATCTGGTAATAAAAATTCTCCTGCTAATTATCGCCCCTTTCCCTCACCAGTACGTGCTGTAAGCTATTAGAACACATAATATTCACGAACCTTGTTAATTTTCTTGAAAGTAATTCCTTCTTCACGTCATCTCAGCACGGCTTTCGCAAATCATACTCCTGTGATACACAACTGATATCTTTTACTAATAGATTACACCGCATTTTGGACAACTCATCGCAAGCTGATTGCATCTTTTTGGATTTTTCTAAAGCATTCGATAAGGTCTGTCATAAACTGTTACTTCACAAACTATGCCAACTTAATCTTGATCATAACGTGTTTAAATGGATTGAATGTTTTCTCACAAATCGCTCACAATTTGTTTACGCTAACGGGTATAATTCTTGTTTTACCGAAGTACACTCCAGCGTTCCTCAGGGATCGGTAATTGGGCCTCTCTTATTTCTAATTTATATTAATGACCTCCCCTGTCACATTAAATCCAGTATTCATTTATTTGCTGATGATTGCGTTATTTTTCGTGAGGTAAATAACATAATTGATTCGTGTACTCTTCAATCAGACCTTAACACTGTTGCTAACTGGTGCCGTACATGGTTAATGGAATTGAACATAAACAAATGTAAAGTTATGCGCGTGTCCCGCAGTGTTTGCAGTCAATTTACTTACTACTTAAGCGACATACCTCTTGAATCTACTACCTCGTACAAGTACTTAGGCGTCCACATAACAGCCAATCTCTCCTGGGCACTGCACATCGAACAGATAATCAACAACGCTAACCGCACGCTCTGGTATCTACGCCGTAACTTTTCCAAAGCTCCATCTTCATTGAAATTAACCCTGTACAAAACATTAGTACGACCTAAACTAGAATATGCTTCTTCGGTTTGGGATCCCAGCCACGTTAACTTAGTTACTTCGCTTGAGCTAGTTCAGAATAATTCCACACGTTTCATATTTTCGAACTACAATCGCACTGCTAGTATATCTGCAATGAAAAATAATCTGTCTCTGCCTACTCTGTCACTTCGAAGAAAAGTATCCCGCCTATCAACTTTTCATAAATTGTATCACCACCCCACCTTGCGCGACGAACTCATTTCGCAGCCCCAGTATTTTTCCCACCGCGTCGATCACCATCACAAGGTTGGAATTATCACCTATCGTACTAACACAGCTGCGCAGTCGTTCTTGCCTCGTTCTTCTCGCGAATGGAACCACCTTCCCCCTGAAATTGTTGCTATTCATGACAACCATCTTTTCCGTGAAACCGTAGCTATCATTGTATACGCAGGATCTATTTAATGTATTGTGTTTGTACGCTGACTTTTGCTTGTAATCGTACTAACTCTGTATTTTTTCCTCCCCACCATGTACCATGTGTTTATTCAATGTAATCCACTCCCCTCTGTAATGCCATTTGGCCCTGAGGGTATTATAAATAAATAAATAAATAAATGAAAGCTGGCTTTTCCCGGCACTGAGAGATTTCTTTACTGCAGCACACAGCACATTCGATTGCTTTTTGGTTTTGCGGTCTCTATCCCCACATTTCCGAACGCTCCGGCTGCCTTCAAACGGGACGCCGATCATCTACCAACAGCTCCGGAAAAAAGGCGCGCGCCGGTGTCACCGTTGCTGGAAAGTGCAAATTAGCAAAGCTGTTTCCAAGAACGATTCACATGCACACGAAAGTAACCGAAAACCTGGAAGAGGAGCTCTTCTTCTTGGGGGACAAAGAGTTCCTGCGAAAATGGTCTTGTCCTTTCATCGAGGTCCAAAACGGGCGAGTGCACTTGAGTTGCACTCCAATACACGTGTGGTGTTTCACAGGAACATAAGTTGGCAGACAATGGGACAGGGGAGGCTTGTAAAAGTCTCAGGCACCTGGGGCAGGGAGGCTGTCCTCCTACAACCCGGGTACTTGTTGCCCTATTCTGCTGCAAAGTGTTTGTCTTCCCAGATGTAAGTAATGTGTTGCAGATGTAAGCCGGGTGCTTGGGTAGCTACGGGTAAAGTCGGTCCCAACTACATTCTGTAAATAGTGGTTATTTCCAACGTTATTCAGTAAGTTTTGGTGCACCCAAATGAAACAGGCGGGCCAAACAGCTGTACGTGGTAAAGCCAAGAAACCGCAAATGCTTTGTATTTGTGCCTTGTCTGTCCAAAGGTAGAAACGTCATGTGCAACCATCTTCCTGTGTAAACATATTGTGTAAGCATCTTCTGTAGACATCTTCCTGTGCAAACATCTTCTGGTGTAAACGTCTTGTGTAAACGAAACATCTTGTGTAAAGCCCGCGGGTGCCTATGGGAAACTAATTGTCCCCCCCCCCTTCCCATAGGACACTGGCTCCCTGCCAGCGCAAAGTTCTTGTACCACGGAGTGCACTCTCCGTGTACCTGCGTTTGTGCAATTACTAAAGGCAGTTCTTGATTAATTTTGTGGAAAGTGTATCTTTTTTATTACCAGCAAGGCAGGACATTCTGAAATTTAACGGAAGGAGCGTAGGTGTGTACGTGAGATAGTCTGTAACCACGAGTGTTTTGTACCTATGTGTGTCACAGGAGGAGAATGAAAATTCCTTACCTACCGCGGAAGCTGTTCGTAATTTCGTTACACCTTGCCTCACATTTCACGGCGAACCGACTGCGCCCAGGCGCATCGAGTTACAAACCACCATTACAAATAATGCTCTGCCTGCGAAGAGCTTTGTGAATTTCTTCCATTCCTTCCCTTGTTCTTCTGAAGCTTGCGTGTTTCAGCATTCCACTGCTATACTCGGTTACAACTCGAGAACGGCACCACCTCATGTAGTGTATCACTCCTCCAAAGCACCGGACCCGGGACGTCAGTGCGCGCGCGTTTTGAAAGGGGTTTGCTATGAATGCGTGATATCGTCTGCCTTGTCTCACGCAGTTTGTTTGTCGTCACTGGAATCGTTTATAAGCATAATAAGTCCAAAAAATCACGAGAACTGCTCACGCCAAGTTCAAAATATTTCCAGTAACGCCCTACTTGCGCCACGTGGAGAAACATCCGGCTACGGTGATAAGGCACAGCGGCAACTTCGGGTGCCGTTCTTAAGTTGTCACCGAGTATAGGATTACAAAAACGTTACGTGATGGTAGGAACGCAGATAAACCTGGTTAGTAGGTCCAAACTTCTCGTTACCCTTTCACACACTCAGTGAGTGGCAATAAGAGGCCACAAAATTGTTTTGGCTTGGTTGCTAGTCCAGAGCTAGCGTTTAATTTATATGACAGTGTGTTATCCAGATTTTATTCGGAAATATTCTACGCGCTTATCATACGGTGCTTACGTTTCTTCGACGTGACAGCAATTTTACACAACACAATGCTGCAGGTTGAGGATATAGTCCCTGGTATGCATAATTTGTTTTCCTTTTTTTTTACATGCACACCAGCCAGCCTTGACAAAAAAAGCGAGGGGTGCCGTTTTTTGAAATGTTTTTACAACTTCTCATTTCGTTATGAACAGTATTTAGCGCGCTACTCGAAGTCTCTCTGATAAAAAAATAATCGCTTTTAGTGAGCCCATATGCTTATACGACTGCCACAGCGTCGATCACTCGGTATTCTTCCTTCAAACAAAAAAGAAAACAAAACGTTTCTCCAAGGATACTGTCAATCTTCCAGCGTTTCTGGCCAGGAAGTTTTATTGGGTAAGCGTTCACACCATTGGCTTACCTGGTGACAAAACAAATCAAGTGGAGAACTATCACTAATCACACTGGGCAGATAGTTGACATGCGTGTCTTCCCCGTGCCGTCCCAATATACTACACTTTTCGAGGCATCGTTCAAGTACGCTGGCTTTGATGAAACGCCGATATAGTAAGATTGATCGTGTACCCTAAAGAATCTGTCCCGCTTTTGACCGCGCTCTATAATTGTGATGATTTGTCAGATCCTGATACTTGCAAGCAGAAGCTTTCCAGTGTCACAGATCAAGCGCTCTCAGCCTTGCCGCGGCAAGAAACGATAGATGCGGCTCTTGCCATATCTGTTTACTTTTATTTTTGGGCCGAAATTTCTAACAGCGGAGCTGTTTAAGCTTGCCTTCCATGCATGCATGGCATAGCTCAAAACTCGGGGCAACAAAGTGGAGAGGAGAAAAATGCTAGGACAAGAAGTGTGAGAAAAAGTGTCGATGAGGTAAGGAGCCCACGAGGAAGTCGTAGTTATGCGCGCCTCAAGAAAAAAAAATTGTTGAAGCTTGCACGAAGTACGCGGAGCTTGGGCCACAGCGAAGCTCGAGGATTTCTCTGTTTCTAATCACTGAAGGACACACCAGCACGCATTGCAATACGTTTAAATTGTTTCTTCACATGATCCGGGGTCATATCCATCGTCATATCCATGAAAATCGTCGTCTTCCCCATGCATGACTGGCGGTCCAGGATAGTTTTTTCCAGTCTTTCGCATTTCTTTAAAAATGGAATGCGTCAGCTCGCGCCCGAACTCGCGGCAACCGGTTTCGTGAACTGAGAGTCTGTGGCACGAGGTGTCTTGTCTCCCCCCTTGAGGCGTTGACGCACGTTAACTGTTGCCTCAGTAAGTTTTGCAGGGCCACGCGCAAGCCTGAACGACGCTGGGCGCTCCTCGTAAGTCGTGTGCTCACGTGCGCGGTAAACCGCGAAAGTAACTATAACTTTGGGTTTCCCGATGATGTGGCACACTTTATGGCAAGCAACAAGAGCTCCGCTGTTAAGAAAAATGAAGGAAGCTCATACTAACGCGTAAAACGTGAAGGTAACGAAGGTGTACGCATCTTTGTGCACCACCATGATGGTTTAAATTAACGATGGCAGCCGATGTGCTTCTTCTTTGCTGCCGCAACCACCCTTAGTGCATAATTTTTGCTATAAGTGTGAGCTTCCTTAAATTATTTAGTAAATGATAATCATTAGACATTACGTTGGAGCGGCGTACGCTATGACCTGTCTCTCTCACTCCGAGCAAGTGTTGCCGCGATTATGGCGAACGCTGGAGTGTTTTTTTCGGCCCGTCTTTGCAAATATCCTTAGTTATGCTAGGCGTAATAAATGTGCGCCGGGAATTCTGAGATATCTTTGGGAGGCAAGCACGCACGAGCGCTAGGCATTTTCTTGGTTGTGTATAACTGCCAGGCGGTCGCAGCGAGGCACGCTCACGCGTGCACGGGCTAGGAAATTTCTTTGTATTTTTAACAACGGACATGCAAAATTACGATTTTCTAAACAGCTTCGCCTTTAAAAACTCGTGGTCTGAATCGAACCTGGAACCCTCGCGTTATGAAACCGCTGTCTATCCGATTGTCCTACGAGCGCGTTAGGGGAACTCAGCAATGGTGATGGTGGTGAAAGTGTACTGGAGCAACAGGGGAAGCGGAAGGGGTGTGGGAAGCCTCCTTAGTCCAGAACGCCTCGTGACCGCGCTGACAGGAGAGCCCGGGAGACCAGGGCCTGCTGGCGGCCTGGGTGCGGGCTGGTCAGCTCAGTCTCCCACTGCTCCAAGGAAGTGGAGGGTAGAGGGTTAGGTGAGTATGGGAAGGAGAATACTACATGGTAAGTGGTGAGAGGGGTATTGCAGGGCTGGCAGTAGCAAGGGTAGATGGTAGGGGCGATGTGGTGTAGGATGGCGTGATTGAAGAATGTGCCAGTTTGTAGTCGGCGGTATGTGTAAGATTCGTAGTTGGTGAGCGTGTGATGAGGAGGAGTGTATGTTCTTCGTGTGTGGGTATAGTGAGATAGAAGGGCATTGGAAGTGGTGTCGAAGGGTGTGAGTAAGTCAGGTGGGGAAAATTGAGGTGTCCGGGTCGCCGATTCCTTGGATGGGAATGCCCGGGAGTGAAGCGCTCGGGCGGCACCATGCGCTGCTTCATTCCCTGGGAGTCCAGCGTCATCAGGTTTCCAAATGCGTGTGATTGTAAGATCTTCGGGCAGCCGTTGTAGGAGAGCGATGGCCTGAGGTGGGGCAAGTCCTGCTTAGTAGAGGCGGCAGCCCTGTTGGGATTCGGAGATGATTGCTGGGGGGTGAAGGTTTGAGTTGATTGTTGCGGCGTGGGCGATTGCTAGGGCTTCGGCAGTGTCGACCTTGCTTGAGTGGTATGTAGCCACAGTTGCAATTTGCCCTGTGGAGTTGAGAGCGACAAGGGTGGTGCGGGTTGATGTGAGTTCATGGGCGAAGTTTGTGTAACGAACCTGAGGGTTGGCTTCATATTTCTTATTGATGTAACGGACTCGAGCCTCCCGCCGGCCTCGGTTGTAGGTGGGGTGCATATGTTGTGGTATGGGAGTCAACATATCAGGTGTCCCCTTGGTCAGGGAGTCAGGTGTCCCCTTGGGGCGTGTTGAGAGTTGGTGAGGTGAGTGAACCGAGCTTGGTGGTTGCCGTGAGTTTGCTGAGAAATGCTTTGTCATAGTTATAGGTTGGGGGCCACAGTTGGTGCTGTTGAGGGTATCCAACATTGCTTGGTGTGTAACATAATCAAAAGCTCCTGTTACATCAAGGCCTAAGATTGCCCGTGGCGTTGTATGGCTAAGCTGGTCGAGCACCTGTTCCTTAAGTGGTAGGAGGACATCTTGCGTGGACGGCTTTTGTCGAAATCCGAAGATGGTAAGGGGATAGAGGTTGCGTTCTTCGAGGTGGTTAGTAAGTCGTTGGTGAACCAGGTGTTCAAGCAACTTTCCGATGCATGAGGTCAACGCGATAGGACGGAGTCGTGTTGTCGAAGGGGGTTTGTTTGGTTTAGGAATAAGTGTTATCTCCGAATGTCGCCATTGCTCTGGGAGAGTTCCTGTTTCCCAGTGATGGTTAAAGAGTTGTAGCAGCGATTCTATGTCTGCAGTATCCAGGTTGCGGAGGATGCGGTTTGTGATGCGATCCTTGCCTGGTGCAGTATTGCGTTTGAGGTTGGGGCATCAAGAATAGAGTTGGGTTGACCAGTATATCCCTGAGTGGAAGCGGGAGGATGGGTTGTGGGTGAGCCAAAAAGGTTAGTTTGGATGGTGTGGAGGAGCTCGCAGGAATGGAGGGAGCTGTTGCGTATTAGTCGCTGTATTTGGTGATTGCCTTGAGTACGCGAATTGGCACTGTCTAGCAGGTGGCGGAGTAGGTGCCAAGTCTTATTGGTGCTTAAAGTTCCTTTAGGTTGGTCGCAGAATGAGTGGCAAGTTTTGCTTGTACAGCGTGGTTGCGTACTATTGTGCTTGGCGGGAGAGGAGGGCAATACGTTTCCGAAGTTTCTTATTGTGGCTTTGGTGCTTCCACCGTTTGATAAGGCTTCTGCGGGATTCACAGATGTGAAGTAAATGTGTGTCGGCTGCAGGATGGCCATCGGTTAGCGTTATGTCTTTGGTGTGTTCTTGTGCTTTTTGGCCTGGGGCCTCTGTCCAAGTGGAGAGATTTTCAAGAATGGGTGGCAGTGCAGCTTTATCTTTCCGGAAGGATTGGCCGTGCCTCGGCATGCAGGTCTCTTGCGCATGGGAAGTTGCAGCGTGATGAGGTAGTGGACACTGCCAAGATTTTCTGAGTGGCAGGTCCACGTCGCATTTGTACAGTGGCGAGTCCAGGTGAGGTCGGGTATTGTGTCTCTTGTCACGCTGTTACCAGTGCGGGTGGGGAACGAGAGATCATTGTGAAATACTAGGTTGTGGTTGTGAGTTGCTATTACGAGGGCCGTGCCCTTTTTGGTGTCCCTTGCGTACCCCCATGCTTGATGCGGAGCGTTAAAGTCTTCCAGTACAATGAGACGGTCCTGTTTTGAAATCCGAGTGGCCGCATGTAGCAATGCGTCAATTGACTGGAGGCTGTTGCTGGGTGGGCTGTAGATATTGAGGATTCAGGCGCTGGGATTACAAGGTTGCTGGGGTACGAGCTCCGCGAATGGGTTCGGTACATCTTGTCTCAGAGGATGAGGCGGCGCCGGTAGGGAATTATGCATGAGGATAGCCGTCCGGTGAAGTGGGTCGTGCGTATATGGAGCGTAATCCGAGAGGGTTGGGTTAGGTGTATCCGTTTTCTGCAGCGCTATAACGTCCGGGGTAGTTACAGTGAGATAGAGAGCCAGCTGGCTGCGTTTGCTATTGAAGAAGCGGCAGTTCTATTGCAACACAGTAAACCAATCGTTAGACGCTTACATTTGGCTGTGACTACATAAGACTATTGCGCAATATCAGTTTCACTTTGTCCGGGTGTCTCAATCGAGACAGAGAAGTGGAAAGGGTGGGGTTTATCAATGGTTGCGGGAGCCACAGTTTGCAAATTGTTTTTTATAATCAAGCTCTGGTATAAAATGCAAGTTTTGCATTGTTCAAGGGACAATATTCAGACATTTCATCGTGTGTACGCCGTGTTTGTCTGGAGTTCATCATGGCAAAGAACGAACAGAACGAACCTCTTTCGGAAAGGGCGTGAAGGCGGACTTGGTTTCTTGCACTTATTTTTAAGGCAAGTGGTCAATAGATTTCTGATTCTTCGTGATTTTGAAGGCGCGTTTCTTGGGGCGGTGTGTCAGCTGCGACTTGGAAGACTTTTGCCTGAATTTGTTGTGAGCTCTGAGTGTATGAGGGGAACTGTACGTGGATATTTTAAGGAGGTGGTGTGGTCATACATATTTCTTTCAGTGCGTTTTTCTTTAGAGTACTTAAGCGGGATGTGTCGGAAGAAACTGTACAAAGATATCGTCGAGAGTGTATTGCCAGTGCCAATATACCGCAGCAAGTGTAATTTAAGGCCTGAGAGATGTACGTAAGCGAGTGAAAAGCATGACGGTCCTTGGTGGAGTGAAATCCTTCTTTTTTAAACTCCATACTGGAACACTGGAAGTAAAGACCTGGATGGAGGAAAAGGGATAGTTTGTGCCATGGGGTGTGCACTGTTTTCTGCGTCGAGGGCGAGAAACAATTGAGCAGGTGTTCTTGGACTCTTGGGGAGCGGTGTTCTGTTGGGACATCCTCCAGCGAACACTCAAAAAAGATTTTCCTGTGGATGCTTACGGTATTAGGTTTTTGAACGTTGAAAATGAGGACGGTGTGCCGCCTGACACAATTATGCTGTATGGACTACATAGCATCTGGATAAATAGGATAGCAGTACGCTACTCCGACCCAGGTGCCAGCCTCATCAGACAATACTTCAAAGGGTAAATAGGTTCTTTTGGGCAGATACAGAAGCTTCAGCCCTATAAACCAGAGTGGCTACCCACAATTGAAGCATTGTTGGTAATGAAAGAATATTGAAATCACCTTGCTTGTCCAAGAACGGCTGCAGTTCTAGTGCTTGTATTGAGTATTAAGTGTACACATTATCAGTTACGTGTGTTTTTGTTTTGTCATCCCGTCAAAGAAGGCAATAAAAAAAAGGGCGGCTGAATCGAGTCACAGACAGACAGACGGACAGACAGACCGACAGACAGAAATTTCTGGGTTTAAGTAGCTTAAGAAAGACTCTCGTCTTTAAAAAGCGGGAGCTAATACGAGCCACGTTACGATACGATGCGAGCGCGGGCGTTGGTTGGCTGTGGACTTTGGCTTACTTGAAGTTGACTGTGACTTCATTCTTCGGCAGTTTGGAATTTGGAATTTGATGTGGGTAACTGTGATGTTTGATTTGACTCGCTTTTCGTGAAGAAAGCTTCGGCCTGTAACCGTCTTTTTGTAAAAAAAGGGGCCTACCCAAGAAGAGCAAAGTCAGAGATAAGGATACGACGAGCTCCGCTGTTTTCTCAGTCTTCGTACATCAATTGCGAAGGTCGCAATTTTCTTTTCTTTAGTATTAAATGGAAACTGTGGCAGTTTTCAATCTGCTGATTACACAGACATTCGGAAGCGTTGACATTAAATACCTTACCTACGAGGTGTTTTTCTTTTTTTTTTGGTTGAAATAGTCGCGTAATAGGCGAATAAAGAAGCGCCATCGCCATGCCCCCGCGACGCGCACAGCGCAGGGGAGGAGGACGGCCCGAGTGGGAAAGCGGTCATGGTGACGTCGTCGTGAGGAGCGATCGGGAGCCGCGGCAAGTGTTCGGCCCGTGCTGCTGCCTTTCTCAGCGTGCCGTCCGCCAGCGTTAGCTTTCCTGGGCCCCGTGCTGTGCTTTGTTTTTATTTAGCAACTAGTAGTGGAAACTTTTTCAGTGCTGCGTTGTACTGCTTCACAATCGTGCCGGGGAAGCGGAGTAACCACGCCGAGGTTCTGCTCGGCATTCGGTTGCAACATCACCTATGGGCGCGATAAAGTGGTCTTTCACAGCTTCCCGCGGGAGCCGAAACTAGCTGCTCAGTGGGTTGCTACTGTAAAGAGGGAACGCTTTAAGCCCACAAAGGCGAGTGTGTTGTGTTCCAGACATTCCCAGACAGGCTGCTTCTATGCAGTATCGGGGTACCATTCGGTCGAAGTGCAACCTCCAGCACAGCCCTGTAGAGGCCCACATTTTTGAGTTTTCTGGTGGTTGTGGCGCACCTGGGGTGCCTTTGCCTCTCTCGAACCTCCCGTATCTCCGGGCAACAGCAGCAATCTTCTTCGTCGGTCATTGTAACGCAGTGCGCGCATGAGCACCTGTTATGAAAACCTGCTTATCGTGTAATGAGTGCCTTAGAAGGGGCCACTACTGTCCAAAGCGTATCAATATAGCTCATGCTGAACTAAGTGATGACGCCACTGCAGTTACAAAAGCCCCAGCGGCGGGATATCGGCACTAAAATCTGGAACAGCAGTGGTGACGTCGCAAAAAAGAATTGGTCGCGTATCTGCTTCTTTCATTGCAAATGTCGTCAAAAGACGATAGTCTTTATCGACTTTTGCCAAGTAAATACCTCCCTTTGCTTTCCCGCTCACCTCTCATGTTGTTCCTCTTGCGTCGCGCTCCTCCCAAGGTAAAGACGCCAAAGGTTTGCTTAAATCATTTCAAATTTCCCGCGTTCCACTGCTCCAAACCGGGCTTCTCGATGCCAACGCTGCCGTACGGCGAAGACGCACGTGAATCGAGGCGCCCTACTTCAACGTTTATAGAACCGCGTTTCTCTACTCCACGGGCGTTGCAAGCAGAACCTGGAACCTATCTAGTGGAACCTTTCGTAACTGTTGCCGATTGATTCCTTAAAACGCTGCAAGAAGCTATAGTGGCGCGGACGACAGCAGGCGACGGCGAAGTGAATTTTTTTTCTGGAGTTGATGAAGTATTTAATTTAGCCAAAGTCAAGCATGTAAGATTTTTTATAAAGGAACACTGCAAACATCACTTCTGTAATAATTTGTCGTGTTATATTTGAGTAATGTCTTGTTCTTCTTCAACAATGTGGACAGGTATGAACATTACACCCGACTTAGACGGGTAGATTTAGCTGTGACTATATAAGACTATTGCGCAAACTTTGTTTTACTTTGGCCGGGTGGCTGAATCAAGTCACAGACAGACAGACAGACAGACAGACCAAAATTTCTGCGTTTAAGTAGCCCAAGAAAGACTATCGTCTTTAAAAAAGCTGTGAGGAGCGGCTGTACTACGACCTCACCCGCGCTCTGTTGCGCACGGTAGCGCTCGGTAGCGCGTGTCGGCCGACGCGCTTGTCACACCACACCGACGGCCGCGCGACGCCCCACACCGACGGCCCTGCGACGGCCGACTCCGCCGCCTCGCCTCTCCTCCGGGGATCTTTCTTTCTCTAACGAAAATTGGAGTATCGTGTCGCCGCTGCACGACTGAAGCCGTTGGTGCGTACTGGCGTGTGCGCTGCTTGTACTGTATGTACTCCTCAACTTCTTGTTGGATCACGGACAAAGAAAAAAGAGCTGTGCGCTGCTGCCGCGGCAGTAATAATATGAATGTTATGGATGAACCCCCGGCGAAAAGTCCTCTGGAGCACTTAAAATTTGCATATAAATTAGTGCGTACGTCAGAGGAAATTTAATCTCCTCTAAAAAAGAAGGCTTTACTATGCACCATGGTACCGCATTTTCGAGAAACACGGTGCAAGAAAAGGGAAGTAATTGTTGTGGCTCAAGACGCCACTCGCTGTTTCGAAGGAAATTTTTCATTGCAAAGGTAGTTGCTTCTCAAATTCAGCGCAGAAGATGATTCACAAATTGGATACGCAAACCATACCCCTTCAAAAAACCCCTAAAAAAACTGACTTTTTCGGGAATTGAACCCGCAAAGTTGAGCGCACGGGCGGGACGCGCGTGAGCACAGCGCCACCGCACAAACGCTGACTAGTTGCGAAATAGCCTGGGTAATACATGGAGGCCGATCCTTCCGTGTCATACGTCGGTGTTTACTAGCTGGTTTACAGAATTCCTGACTGGTAAAATGAAATTTCTTACATAGCGCTTGCACAGCAAGGTTCCCCGAAGCCCCCACAGTAGCTTATCGCCATCAACTCCGCTGCTTCGCGAAAGCGCTCGCAAACGTTTGTGCGCGCGGCTGCGACTGCGATTTCCCACTGCGGGGGTAGTGCTTGCCGTACTTTGGTTTTACGTTTCACGTTAAAAACCTCCGCCGATATTGATTCCTTATTACCCAAATTACCCTACGTAACTCTTCTTCTGCACGAAACGGACCTTACATTTTCTACAGGCGAGCAGATCACACACGCATTTACAGCTTGCAGCTCCGGGGTAGCGGCGTCGCCGAAGAGCACAGCCGAAGCGTCGAAAGCCAAAATACGGATTGCATTTGCGCTAGTGTTGAGTTGCATGGGCTTCGTGGACCTTACTGAGTTTATTACACTCCAAAAAATATCAAAATAGAGCCGCATTCATTGCGGCACGAAGGTTGTCGGGGAGCAGTTTTCGCTTCTCGGTCGATACCCGACGACGCGTCGGGCGACCGGTCGGGTGACCGATTTTGTTGGCTTCTTCGGTCGGCGAGTCAGTCACACTACGGCGACTTTCTATCGGCCGACGTGTTTGTGTCGCCGTCGCACGGTATTGAGGTGTTGACATGCATTTAATACGTACCAAGTCAAGGTTTCCCAGGCGGGTGAACGTTGCCAGTTGGGACACGTTTTCCTCGGAAGTGTTGTTATTGTCGCCGGCACTTGTCGCCGTCGCCGCTCGTGCATGGGCGAGAGGCTCGACCAGTACGGGTGTACGATAAACTCACTACTCGAACTGGCCATCGTGGGATGAATTAAACAAATGCAAATAAAGCGTTTTCTACCGCGACGACCCGCTGGGAACGCGTTTCGTGCTCTGCCTCCTTCGAGGGTCCTCAGGACGACGTCACGAAGACTTGACCAATCACGAACGGCGGTGAGGTTCGCCAAATGCCCCTAGGCACCCGTTGTTCATTTTAGCCAAAATTAATTGCTTTTTAATAGTTTATGCCAAGTTTTGACTTGATTTTCGAGTTAGCCGTATGAAAAATAATAAAATGGGAGCAAAAGCCCGTCTTTTGTAAAAAGTGCTTCAGTATCCCTTTAAGGTGGGGCGTTAAATATCTTAGTGACAAAAGTCTGTTTGAATCTGGCGTCATCGCTGCCTGCCTGCCTTAAACAGGACAGCTGCCTCTCCTCCTTTCAATACGCACATACACGTCAGTGCGTGGACGGTTGCTGTTTAGGATAGCAATTATTAATCGCTTCACGCACCTCCTATAGACTTCGCCCCTTTCAAGAAGCTACCTGAAGATAGGCCATACTAAGGCATGACTGTGCTCAGTCAAGCAGTGTTATCACTGCTTGAATGCCCGCATCGCTCTACTGCGGCCGGTTCTGGAGGAAACAATATTTCTTCTGATTCTCTGACTGTCATGCAACAGTGGCCGTTTTCCCCGTTGCTGCGTGGTTCATTGACGGCATTTTTTTTGCTCCACATTACCCCGTCTATGTGTCCTGGAGGGAACATATTGCTACCTGGTCTTGACATCTTGGGCAATGTCAATGCGCTATAAGCGCAGCGACTGACGCGGAGTGACACATCGCAACAGACGAGCTCGAAAAACCGCTTATCCCAACGGGAATTGGCATAGGTAAGTGACCTCGACAACCATAAAGGCTGGCTTCTCCTTGGCCATTTAAGCTCGAAGCAACGGAGTATATCCTGAAAACCTGGAACAGCGTTACGACTACTTTCTGGTAGCACTGTAGCAATTTTACTCAGGTCTCAGCGCACAACCCTTGTGCACACTGTTTGGGCGGAAGTGTTTTTAAAAGCGGAGCGGTTGTAGCTGCCCGTCATGTGTGAAGCGTATCGAAATAAAAATAAAATGCCGAACGCTTGTTAGCGTGTGCCTGGCGTAGTCCGCCCAGCGTCGTCGGCTCGCGCAGTGGCTTTAGCAACACATATAGACTGGCGAAAATCCCGATGAGCGCCTCGCGTTGCCTAGGAACCAACAACTACCCAGCAGGCGCAACACCGGCTCCACGGAACCTCGCGCGACTCCAGAAATGCCGTGCGTGCGTTGTGCACGTACCAACCACCGCTGCGCCCCAGCTGTCATGAAGCACTACCGCACACGTAATGCTTGACATGAGGAACACGTCGATATTGATGCATATGACAATGACTACTACTAGCATAGTGCAAAGAAACGATGGTACAAATAATATAAGAGTTTCAAACTTGTACAAATGCCTAGGGATGTGTCCTTCAGTGCTCCCGCAGAAACAAATCCTGCACCTTAGCTCGCGTGGATCAAGCCTGACGCCATTTAGTGCGAATTTCTCCAGTTTTTGCAACTCTATGTAGCTCATCATAGCAGAAATCTCCGAATCCACCACGCTTAGAAAAGTGGCAGGGTTCGCGTAGCTACGGCGTAGGCAGTAAATTACAGGGGATACTCGGATTTACTAAGAAGGTGATAGCGACCGCTTAGTTCAGGATTCTGTTAATCCATACAAATTCTCTGTTGAACTTATCTGCTGCGCTTATTGTCACGTGAGCAAAATTTTGAACAGCCCTATCCTATGCTCGTTCCGCTCACCAGCCTTCGCCCGTAGCATACTGTTAGCTCCCGTCGGTGCTTACACCAATTAGGGCGGCTCGAATTGCACGTGTGGCAGCAGCCTAACGCTCTTTGGCCCTCAGCTGTTTCCAATTTCCGATGGTTTGAAGTGCAGCGAAAAAAAATATGGACGGTGATTACAGAGTATGCAGGACCAAGTAGACAATTTCTGGCGCGCGCTGCGTCCCCATTTCTCAGGACGCACGTCTGGTTGGCCTACCGCATGCGGTTTCCTTCCCTTAGGCGCGATTTTGTGCTCAGGCTTTCTGCATCGAGCTCCTCCTTGCGCAAGGTCCTCGGCCCACGCTTCGGCCAGCGCAACTTCGACTTGTTTGGACTATTTTTTGAACTCATTGCCTGAAACAAACATTTGTAGCTTTCGCTTCAACATTGTCAGGCCCACGAGAAGGCCTGAGGGAGACGAACGTCCTGGTAAACATTTACCGCTTTCAGCATTCGCCGGAGGTGATTGCATGTAGTGATTTGCAGTTTAAGCTTCGGTCACATTAGCTGAAGTGTTGTAGTCCTGTAGACGACCTTCACGTGGAAGCAGGTAACAACACTAATCATAAACCAAAAAATTTCCTTTCTCCGGGAACCCCCTGCATGAACTAAGATTGCGACGCCAATGAGTAGAATTGTGTTAGCGATGAGCGTCTTCTTGTCGATTAAGACTTAGGCAATTGTAACTTCTACACTGACGCGGATTGCAACGCTACGCTGACACCGACGAGAATGAACTACCACTGGTCTGCCCTGCTGGTAGTCCCCTGCTGGTAGTTTAAACAACTGCATCGGCTGAGTCCATAACTATTCTTGTTTTGGCAACACACTTTCTTTGGTGGCAGGGCTTATGATACTTAACAGGTATCTTCTGAACCAATTTCTTAAGAAACGACTACAATGGTTGTAGCAACAAACGTTTTCTGTTTGCGTAACTCTTAAAGGAGCCATGAGGAGAAATCACAAGTTTGGTTCGTTCGAAAGATTGCCTCGTTAGAACAATACTGACACCACTTTTAACGCAAACTTCGCTTAAATAAGCCACATAATTAGGGGAAAAAAGGAGTGACCATGCGACCCACCAGCTCATTTTCCGCAACAGAACCTATGATGACATACTAGAATGCTCTGCAATTGGCGGAGGCCGGCAAAATGAAACGCAAGTTAGGCAGGGCTTACCAGTTTGCGTAGTGAGCTATACGCCCGTGAAACATACTGCACATTCCTTTTATGACCCTAGGAACGGTGGAGTAAACGGTTTAAGTTCCAAACGAACACGCAAAAATGTACGCCAATGCGTACGAAACTACCGCAGGCCGAGCTGGACATCTTGCCGTCGCGGAGACGAATTTCCGTGTTCGAGGCTCTTCATGGCCAACTAACCGTTCTAGCACGCAGAGCCGCGACCTTGCTAGCAATCTTAATCCCTTGACAGGAGGTTGGCTTCATATCGCCAACCAGCAAAGGTAAAAATATAAACGAGGGGAGTAAGGAACAGCAAGAAGCGACAAGATAGTGCCACTCGTCGCAGAAGTTTCGGAATAGTGGTCGTGTTCGCTTGCTGTTGTCGTTACGAGCTTGTTTTCACTTTACAACCACTGAAAACCTGAGCTTGTTCGTGTACTTTACAATAAAATTTCGTTTCTGCGTCCTGAAATGCCCATTAGCGTGAAACCCCGCCGGTGAAGAGATCTCCTTTCATGCGCTGCCCAACGACGAGCCGCGGCGAAGCAAGTGGCTATGTTTTGTTAACTTTGCAAACGGAGGAGAAAGGCAGGTAAAGGAAGTACGAGTGTGCTCGCTTCATTCATGTCGAAGTAATTACGGCAGGGACCCTTACGCTGGATCCCTGTTGAGACATGCCACCGCTAGTCGCCGAATTCATTAAAATCGCCGTCAAAGCGCTCTGAGCTTGAAAAAAAAAACACCGTCCACACCGCGCATTGACGCTCGTATCTTTCTAGTCGAAGCGGAGAGATCGCGCGAACGGCTTTCCTTACACGACGCCGGCCAACTGGCATAAGCGATACTGCTACTGACAATGAACTATTATTAACCGTAATAGAAATACGGCACATACGTACCAGTCTGTATTCGTCCGTGCCGACGGGGCTGACGACGTAGAGTTAATACTGCTAACCTCGTCGAGCGGTGCCGACGGCTGGGCGTTCGTCTGTTGTGATTATCGCGGAATGGTCGCTTTTCGGTACATCCGTGTATCCCACAACTCCTGCCGCTCGTGCACTTAGAAGCATTGAGCGTTCAAGCTTGCTGAATGCAAGCCCCAGCTCCTCGGCGAGAGCTTTGTTGTCCGGATCAGGCGATTCCGTGACTAGTGCTACGGGTGTAGTAGGTTTTACTAGTATTTTTAAAATGGCCGGCGTCTCTGTTTAGGTACGAGTTCCGGTTCCTGTTTGATTTTCGCGTGTGGATGCTATACAGAGGCGGCATACTAAGTATCTGTTTCATGTACCGGCTCATATGACGCCATTGTTAACGTCACGAAATGTACAATTTAAGGGGAGATTTAAAAATTTAGCTTACATTGCCTTCTTTGTCAGTGAATAAAGCATCGTTTGCTTCCTGGAAAGTGCTTGGGGTAATATGAAACAGCTAACCTTTCGAATAAAACAAACTTTTGTTTTGTCTTCATGGATCCTTTAAAACAATAAGTGATAGTTCGAGACATCTACACATTCAGTTACCTCAAATATGCCGTCCATCAGGATAAAACCTCAGCAAAGCACCTTACCCTCCAATTACGAGGCACATTAGATACAGATGGCAAGCAGGGCCTTGCCAATTATAGTAAGCAAGTGAAATGATGATTGTGACATTATTTTAAAAAGAAGTTCGTAGCAATATATACCTTTAGAATCAGAAATAAAATCTTACCTGTTGTAGATTGACCTTGTCGTCAAAACTTGGGTGTTCGATAAAAAAGTTGGTTTGGCGTTGGGCCATTGAAGTATGATAGGAAAGAAGTACAAACAGCAACCCCAAAGCTGCCATGTTGATATGATTCAACACAAGAAGAACACGGGTTTATATATTGAGAGTCGTGGGGAACGGTGATTTTAATCATTCAGTTCAACAATAAAACACATGAATTGCGAGATGTCACGTAGTGATAAATGTCTCACGCGGGAGCTGCAACAGATTTCTAAATATAGCATACGAATTTTAAAAAGGAATGGCTAATGTAGAGGTGGTTGCTATCGATCATGTTAATCACATTAGGGCGGGAGGCTGAGCTTTGACCCCGAAAAAGATCTGATATTCAAAAAACTACACCGCGATCCGTCGACAGCGAAGCTATAGCGAGAGGAGTAAACGGCTTCATTTATATTGTGCAGATGAATTATTAAAATAATGGAAAATGTAATACAGTTAAACGTGGATGTAACTAACCCCTCTTTAACAAATTCCTGGGTATAACGAATTTTTTCAACTTACCATTCGGAGCCCCATTTAAACCCATGTTTTTGTGGCCTTATGTAACGAAGGCGTTACGACGGTTAACCTTGATATAAAGAATTGGCTACGCTGATGGGCCGTTGCTTTAGGCACTTTTTTTAAAACTCCGCTACATAAATGCACTAATTTAGCGAACTACGCCCACACAGCAAGCTACCGTGCGTTTCCACGTGTGAGTGTGGATTCGGGAAGGTGCTAGGCCGGCCTGTCGACGTGTAGACACGCGTCTCCCCTGCTTTGTGTGGTGTCGGTTCGTCGGTGATGACTTCTGCCGCCAGAAAATGAAATGTTTTGTCTTTCTAAGACAAACACCCACTTCTAAATGCAGCCTCCGCTGGCGAGAAAAAAAAACGTGACGGCCCGGTACAGTGTACAAGCTAGCACGCTCTCCAGTTTTGAGTGCGGAAAAGAGCAAGTTAGCAAAAAGGCGTTTTGCCAGCATACGTTTTCTCCATAAAAGGCGTTAAGGGCCTAAAAAGTGTTGAAGGCTAAAGTGACGCTTAAAGTTACGTTTGTGAATAGCGGGATAAGGGACCTTCCTTCTTGGAGTGCCGTGTAGAGACTATGCTCGTCGGGAAACAGCAAGCGGAAATCACGCAGTTTTTGGCTCTGAAACAAACCCTTGAAGGGTGAGTTCTCCATCACTGATATATAGCATTTTGGTTTCTTTACTGCTTCAGTCACACGAGGTTAACTCGAACTCTTGCATCCAATGAAAACCAATATGTAACAAAAACTGCGAATTTTTGTCAACTTCATTATATTCATGTTTAACTGTACCACAATTAGCGCAAGCTGTGGTTAAACAGAATGTGCACATGGTAAAAGAATTAAAGCCGTTACACTCAATGTGACAGCTGCAGGAAGTGCGGGCAAGTGATTCGCCATAATGGGTGGTTGCACCGTTATTCGCTTACTGCTATCACCCATCACGCTCTTCTCTTGATGAATATGCAATTCAAATTTCCCCCTTTCGCAGTTCTCGCGCACCCCCGGCCTGAAACTACGCCAGCGGGAGTTCTATTCTTTTTTGCCCTTGCTTTAATTTCGTATGCTGGAGCTGTTTTGCGCCATTTCGAAGTCGTAATTTTTTTCTTGCGTCATTTCTGCGTCATTTTTAACACGGCATTTTTTTCTTGCGGGGCCACTTTTTACGCTTACTATCATAAAAACCAACACGACGAGCGTTCCTAACTAAATGAACGCGGGGTCTGCCTGTTATATACACATATTTTGACTGAACTGTACGGGCAGTTTTCTTTGCGCTAAGCAATGGCGTAATGTATAACAAGCATGAGCGGTTCACGAGGTTCGAATGGTTATGACTAGTTAAAGCGCGTGTTTTTCAAAGCCTCAGCGTAACTTGCTGACAACGGTAAACCAGGCTTTACTTGGATCCGTTATCTAGCTACGTCGCCTGACTCCGGCAGTCGCTTGAAAACAACCGTTACCGAGCTCGGCGACAAGGCAGGCCCATAAAGTGCTCTGCACTTAAGACCTCAGCGCTCAGCAGCTGCACAGCACTTGACGACGATGGAGGTCAGGACAGCGATACAGCAGAATGTGCTTAGAATCTCTGGGTCTTTAGAGGGAGGGCGCCTTTGGAACTTGAACCTTCAAACATTTATTGCGCGATCCTCGACTAGACAGGAGAGGGAATCTATACTAACAGAAGAGTTGTGTAGCCTTAAGTGAGGCATTAGAGCTTAGGCGAAGTTAGAAGAACAGAAAAAGGTGTCATGGAACTGAATAGCGGGCATATTCTGTGCTGCCCAGGCAAAAAAAAAACGCCATGAATTGGAATCATATCCATAAAGAAATAGCAAACAATTTGGACGAATTTTCTGCATCAACAAATGAGCCACAGTTGTGGTAATCAATTCAAACAAGTGATAGAGGCTATAATAGTACAAACCTATGCGCAACAAATACATACGAGGATGAGGCCTGTGGCACTGGCCAAGGCGTCCTCGTAAGGAGCCCTGTCGCTTCCATCATGTAGTTGTAGTCTGCCGGACGAATAGCACGCGGAGCTGCCTCGGTGTCGATCACAAATACACGAGATTCAGCCTTAACTAGTTTTCTGCAAGGCGATGCATGAACAGCGACGACACAGCAACAGCACTGAGACGATTGGTAGAGCGGCGCTCTTAGTCCAGCCCAAATCTCGCCTCATACGAACCACCAAATGGGTGGCATTCATACACTGAAGCGGCACCGCTTCCACTGCTTTCGGGGATCTGCACACGGCCAGAATAATGTACGGACGCACCATAACAACGTTTCCCGATCCCGTGTTAGCCGAAACACGTAGTGTGTTAGAAATCGGCAATGAGACGTCTCCTTAGGCGCCGTTCAGTCGCAGAGTCACGCCTCAAATGTCCTCGCTAGTACCAGTTTGTACCAGATTTCGCAACTGCCACGGGCATGAAAATTGCCAGGAAGTGTCCGCGCCGCGGACAGCGTCCCGCCTGTTGCGTCTTGCTTGAGAAGGGCGGCTTGTTTGAGGAGCGCGGTAAGCTTCTCCGCACTGCACTAAACCTGCAGCACGCGCGCACAGGATAGCGGCGCGCTGAATCGAAACAGGCCATAAATAGTTTCAGCGATGACGTTGGGTCACCAATGAACAAAAGAAACATACAGTTTATTGTTGTGATATAGGCTTTAACAAAAGGAGGTAAAAGCAAATTCAAGAAAGGTAAGGGGAAAACTTCGAAATAGGAATTAGTACGTACTGGCCGTGCTTTTGAAAATGAAGTCGGTCTGCAGGTGGCTACAAGTCTTGTTGCAACTGGCGCGACACGAAGACAGGTGGTTAGGATTGGTTGTTTTAGCAGACCCTATATTACCATGCACAGATATATATATATATATATATATATATATATATATATATATATATAAGCAGTAAAAGAAACTTCTCGAGGACCCAAAAGAAATACTTGAGAAAATGGTGGACGCACGATTAAAAACAAAAACAGTGGTTTACTGACGTTTCGACTGGAGGACCAGTCTTCATCTTGAGTAACATACAACGTTGGAGCACGCACGCTTATATAGGTGCAGAAGGTGTGCTGCAGTGTACCCTTTTTTAACAACATCCGCTTCATTGGACTTGATACGCATAGTTATCGATCACTAACAGACAAATTTTGAACTTTTGGTAAGGAACGAAAAACTTCTTTCCCCATCTCAGCAAGCATGAGATCGAGTCATTGGCCTCGCACGAATTAAAGGTTCGAGATAAGCTGTCTCATGTCAAGGCCAAAAAATTCTCGCGTGATAATTTTATCCCTAAACCAGACGGGTCCCCTGTTAGCACCTTACCAGTCACACAGCAAGAAGATGTCGAGAGTAGTAACATAGTCAACTTGTCAGACGCGGTTTTGTCCAACGCCAATTTGAGCATACTTTCCAGGGGTTTGAGTTTTTGCCCCACAACAGGGTTTTTTTCCGAATTCCTGCTTTTTAAAGATCTGGAAAAGTTTGCCCGTACCATGAGGTTGAAGGAATACTTTCATGACCGCGAAACATGTAGTGACGCTGCTAAATTGCTTCCAAGCCCTCAACACTGCACACCACCCCCCCAGCGGGGCGAGTGCTTATATATGTATATCAAAGCTGTGCAACAAGACATCACTGAAGCTTACAAAAATTATTCTACCTTCCGCCATAACCTCTCCATCAGTGAAAAAAAAAATCATTAGAAACCCTCTCCCACCGCACTGATATTGTAATTAAAACAGCTGACAAAGGTGGTGCAATAGTAATACTTAACCAGCTTGACTACGTTAAAGCACAAAGGCAGCTATCAGACTCGTCATTCTACAAACCACTCGAAAATGATCCTACAGCCGACTTTAAAGAAACCGTTACAGAACACATGAAGGATGGAGTAATGGCAGAAAGAACCGCCCATTCACTTGTTCCGCTTAACCCTGTAGCTGGCAGGTTTTACTTGCTGCCAAAAATCCACAAAAAAGATAATCCCGGCCGCCCA
Source organism: Haemaphysalis longicornis (assembly GCF_048455015.1). NCBI lineage: Eukaryota > Metazoa > Arthropoda > Arachnida > Ixodida > Ixodidae > Haemaphysalis > Haemaphysalis longicornis. The sequence goes on from NW_027526445.1 coordinate 171,429,849, forward strand.
ATCGTCGCGGGGATAGGCAGCGTCACGGAACACCTTTCGCGGTACGTGGACTCGATAATTAGCATCATACCACCTAGTTTTCCTTCCTACATTAAAGATACTAACCACTTCCTTTCGGACGTTTTAGATTTGGATATTCCCAGCAATTTCCTCCTGGTTACAATAGATGTTGCGTCACTCTACACAAATATTCCGCACGATGATGGAATCCGAGCAGTAACTCACGCTTACAGGGAAGCAACCTTTGACAAACTTGTTGATGGCTCTACACTAAGCACTCGTCTTCGGCTAATTCTAGAGCTTAACAATTTTGAGTTCGATGGAAAACACTACGTCCTAATAAGTGGCACATCTATGGGAACACGCGTAGGGCACAACTATGCCAATATATTTATGGGCGTCCTAGAGGGTGAATATCTGAATAGCCAGAGCTTAAAGCCACTTTATTATAAGCGTTTGATTGATGATGTATTCCTTATTTGGACGCACGGGCAGACGAACCTGATAACCTTCATAGACGCGTTCAACTCTGCGCACCCCTCCATTTCTTTTTCTTACCAATACTCCGCGTCTACTGTTAATTTTCCTGACGTAAGCGTCACCGTCTCAGAGGGCAAGCTGATCACTAAACTGTACCGAAAACCGACCGACAAGCAACAGTACCTACATTTTCAAAGCAGTCACGTCAAACATTGCAAAACCGGAATTCCCTATAGCCAAGATCATCGTTTTCGTCGAATTTGCTCAAAGGAAGAGGACTTCAATGATAATTGTAAGGAGCTACGCAGTGCACTTTTGAAACAAAAATATCCTGTTGAAATAATTGACAACGCTGTAGACAGAGCACGAAACCTGAATCGCTCAGACATTCTCAGAGGCACCAAAACCTCCCACGACACCCAGCAAACGAACTTTGTCTTAATACATTCCGCATCTGTTCCCAAAGTCTCGTCTATAATAAAACAAGCACTATAACATTCTTACCCAAAGTGAGCGCCTAAAACATATTTTTCCTGAACCCCCACGGGTTGTGTACAGGAGAAACAAAAACATTAGGGATGTCCTGACCTCATCCAAAATAAGGACTCAAAGAACCGGCGGATGCAGTCCTTGCGGGAAGCCTCGATGTCAAATATGCACGCACATGTCCACAACGGATACCGCGGTCAGTTCAGCCTCTGACTTCCGTCTAAAAATCAAGGGAAACCTGAACTGTGATAGTTCCAATGTTGTATATTTGCTCGAGTGTACGGTGTGCCACCCACAATACATCGGGCAAACACAAAAGTCGTTCAGAACTAGGTTTAATAATCACAAGTCACATTCCAAAACTCTGCCATCTCTCCCGTTGTCAAAACACGTTAACCTTCCTAGGCACTCATTTGACCACCTCAGAGCCAGGATATTAGAATCTGGGTTTCGCTCTCACCATGATCGACTAATCCGCGAATCGTACCTCATTTACAAGTTCGAATCCGCATCCTCAGGTATTAATGAGAGTTTGGGGAAATTATCGTCTTTGGTGGGTACCTAAGCCATTTTCACCTTTTTCCTTTCTTTTTTTCTTTTCTATTTTTTTATTTTTGTTTCATTCGCTCTACCGAACACTGTCAGCCACCACGCCTCCCCCCCCCTCCCCACCCTTGTCTGTCTCCCCTTTTTTTTCGTGGAATAGTAGCTGCATTCTCAGTACACCTCCGCTCCCGCGGTTGGCAGCCCCCTTTGGGGTGGTTAAATTTGTTATCGCGAATGCGCCGTACGCGCGGTCAATGACCATTTTCTTCGATGTTGCCCGGTTCCCCCACCCCTCCGCTTCTTGGACTGTCAATCATTACTCAGTTCTTTGCATGCCTCCATCATGCTGTGACATGCTTTTATCGTACACACAGAAACTTGTTGACCCTTCTGGCGAAGGATTCAATAGTTGCTTCCACGCAGAACACACCTAGTTACTTCCTACCTGGCTAAATAATTGGTTGCGTTGCTGGCACGTGCGCTCTTCTGCGACTTCTGTGAACTTGTAAACTGCCCTTACATTCCCCACGCCGCCGGTAATTGGTGTTTTCAGGAATGGATGTGTCACCGGCGGCTTCCGTTCTGTATTTATTTGTTGTTCCTGTACTTTGCATTTCGTGTGTCGAGACGTTCCCTGCACCATTTATTTATTCGTGTAATTCGCATGAATAGAGTTTTTGAACAGCTCCCTACCCTGTCTTTTTTTTTTTAATGGATGAAGTTGAATATTGCTGGGCTTTTTAGAAAAGAGTTTGTCATCATGTATAGTGCCACATGTATAATGCCCCCCCTTCCCTGTTCCCTCGCCCCAACCCGCCAATGTAGTTAAAAAAAGGGTACACTGCAGAACACCTTCTGCACCTATATAAGCGTGCGTGCTACAACGTTGTATGTTACTCAAGATGAAGACTGGTCCTCCAGACGAAACGTCAGTAAACCACTGTTTTTGTTTTTAATCGTGCGTCCACCATTTTCTCAATTCTATATATATATATATATATATATATATATATATAGAAAGAAATGCGGGTAGTCTACAACACCAAAGAAGGCATAGGGGAATGGTTGACTTTTTTTTTTTTACCGTTAGTGAAATTATATTTTTTGTTCATATTAATTGAAGCGAGAAAGAAAGAAAGAAAAACACGCGCCCAGAGTGGGGACCGAACCCACGCCTTTCGAATAGATCTCGAATGCCTTACCAATTCGGCTATCAGAGCGACTGTGTTCTGCTTCACTTTCTGGGGTATTTATATTTACTACAACTGTATCTGACGCTTGAGGGTGGTAGCCAGCGCCACTCAGACTACACGGGGAGAAGGGGACCTTCTTTTCAACCCCCGGGGAGTGACGCGAACGTCTACAGCCTGTCATAAGCGGGTAACTGGCGGGAACCCTCTTATGCTACCTTGGCATCAAGGCTGCCACAACCGAGGCCCTCGCTAAGCTTTCGCAGGATAATATGGTTAGAAAATGAGGGGCTCGTTAGGAAATACAGAAAGAAATGCGGGCAGTCTACAATGCCAAAGAAGGCATAGGGGAATGGTTGACTTTATTTTTTTTTTACCGTTAGTGAAATTATAATTTTTGTTCATATTAATTGAAGCGAGAAAGAAAGAAAGAAAGAAAAACACGCGCCCAGAGTGGGGACCGAACGCACGCCTTTCGATTAGATCTCGAATGCCATACCAATTCGGCTATCTGGGCGACTGTGTTCTGCTTCACTTTCTGGGGTATTTATATTTACTACAACTGTATCTGACGCTTGAGGGTGGTAGCCAGCGCCACTCAGACTACACGGGGAGAAGGGGACCTTCTTTTCAACCCCCAGGGAGTGACGCGAACGTCTACAGCCTGTCATAAGCGGGTAACTGGCGGGAACCCTCTTATGCTACCTTGGCATCAAGGCTGCCAAAACCGAGGCCCTCGCTAAGCTTTCGCAGGATAATATGATTAGAAAATGAGGGGCTCGTTAGGAAATACAGAAAGAAATGCGGGCAGTCTACAACGGCAAAGAAGGCATAGGGGAATGGTTGACTTTATTTTTTTTTTACCGTTAGTGAAATTATATTTTTTGTTCATATTATTGAAGCGAGAAAGAAAGAAAGAAAGAAAAACACGCGCCCAGAGTGGGGACCAAAACCCACGCCTTTCGATTAGATCTCGAATGCCTTACCAATTCGGCTATCTGGGCGACTGTGTTCTGGTTCACTTTCTGGGGTATTTATATATACTACAACTGTATCTGACGCTTGAGGGTGGTAGCCAGCGCCACTCAGACTACACGGGGAGAAGGGGACCTTCTTTTCAACCCCCCGGGAGTGACGCGAACGTCTACAGCCTGTCATAAGCGGGTAACTGGCGGGAACCCTCTTATGCTACCTTGGCATCAAGGCTGCCACAACCGAGGCCCTCGCTAAGCTTTCGCAGGATAATATGGTTAGAAAATGAGGGGCTCGTTAGGAAATACAGAAAGAAATGCGGGCAGTCTACAACGCCAAAGAAGGCATAGGGGAATGGTTGACTTTATTTTATTTTTACCGTTAGTGAAATTATATTTTTTGTTCATATTAATTGAAGCGAGAAAGAAAGAAAGAAAGAAACACACGCGCCCAGAGTGGGGACCGAACGCACGCCTTTCGATTAGATCTCGAATGCCATACCAATTCGGCTATCTGGGCGTCTGTGTTCTGCTTCACTTTCTGGGGTATTTATAATTACTACAACTGTATCTGACGCTTGAGGGTGGTAGCCAGCGCCACTCAGACTACACGGGGAGAAGGGGACCTTCTTTTCAACCCCCGGGGAGTGACGCGAACGTCTACAGCCTGTCATAAGCGGGTAACTGGCGGGAACCCTCTTATGCTACCTTGGCATCAAGGCTGCCACAACCTAGGCCCTCGCTAAGCTTTCGCAGGATAATATGGTTAGAAAATGAGGGGCTCGTTAGGAAATACAGAAAGAAATGCGGGCAGTCTACAACGCCAAAGAAGGCATAGGGGAATGGTTGACTTTATTTTTTTTTTACCGTTAGTGAAATTATATTTTTTGTTCATATTAATTGAAGCGAGAAAGAAAGAAAGAAAGAAAAACACGCGCCCAGAGTGGGGACCAAACCCACGCCTTTCGAATAGATCTCGAATGCCTTACCAATTCGGCTATCTGGGCGACTGTGTTCTGCTTCACTTTCTGGGGTATTTATATTTACTCAAACTGTATCTGACGCTTGAGGGTGGTAGCCAGCGCCACTCAGACTACACGGGGAGAACGGGACCTTCTTTTCAACCCCCGGGGAGTGACGCGAACGTCTAAAGCCTGTCATAAGCGGGTAACTGGCGGGAACCCTCTTATGCTACCTTGGCATCAAGGCTGCCACAACCGAGGCCCTCGCTAAGCTTTCGCAGGATAATATGGTTAGGAAATGAGGGGCTCGTTAGGAAATACAGAAAGAAATGCGGGCAGTCTACAACGCCAAAGAAGGCATAGGGGAATGGTTGACTATTTGTTTTTTTTACCGTTAGTGAAATTATATTTTTTGTTCATATTAATTGAAGCGAGAAAGAAAGAAAGAAAGTAAAACACGCTCCCAGAGTGGGGACCGAACCCACGCCTATCGATTAGATCTCGAATGCCTTACCAATTCGGCTATCTGGGCGGCTGTGTTCTGCTTCACTTTCTGGGGTATTTATATTTACTACAACTGTATCTGACGCTTGACGGTGGTAGCCAGCGCCACTCAGACTACACGGGGAGAACGGGACCTTCTTTTCAACCCCCGGGGAGTGACGCGAACGTCTACAGCCTGTCATAAGCGGGTAACTGCCGGGAACCCTCTTATGCTACCTTGGCATCAAGGCTGCCACAACCGAGGCCCTCGCTAAGCTTTCGCAGGATAATATGGTTAGAAAATGAGGGGCTCGTTAGGAAATACAGAAAGAAATGCGGGCAGTCTACAACACCAAAGAAGGCATAGGGGAATGGTTGACTATTTGTTTTTTTTTACCGTTAGTGAAATTATATTTTTTGTTCATATTAATTGAAGCGAGAAAGAAAGAAAGAAAGTAAAACACGCGCCCAGAGTGGGGACCGAACCCACGCCTTTCGATTAGATCTCGAATGCCTTACCAATTCGGCTATCTGGGCGACTGTGTTCTGCTTCACTTTCTGGGGTATTTATATTTACTACAAATGTATCTGATGCTTGAGGGTGGTAGCCAGCGCCACTCAGACTACACGGGGAGAAGGGGACCTTCTTTTCAACCCCCGGGGAGTGACGCGCACGTCTACAGCCTGTCATAAGCGGGTCACTGGCGGGAACCCTCTTATGCTACCTTGGCATCAAGGCTGCCACAACGGAGGCCCTCGCTAAGCTTTCGCAGGATAATATGGTTAGGAAATGAGGGGCTCGTTAGGAAATACAGAAAGAAATGCGGGCAGTCTACAACGCCAAAGAAGGCATAGGGGAATGGTTGACTTTTTTTTTACCGTTAGTGAAATTATATTTTTTGTTCATATTAATTGAAGCGAGAAAGAAAGAAAGAAACAAAAACACGCGCCCAGAGTGGTAGCGCTGGCTACCACCCTGACTGGCGCTGGCTACCACCCTCAAGCGTCAGATACAGTTGTAGTAAATATAAATACCCCAGAAAGTGAAGCAGAACACAATCGCCCAGATAGCCGAATTGGTAAGGCATTCGAGATCTAATCGAAAGGCGTGGGTTCGGTCCCCACTGTGGGCGCGTGTTTTTCTTTCTTTTTTTCTTTCTCGCTTCAATTAGTATGAACAAAAAATATAATTTCACTAACGGTAAAAAAAAAATACTCAACCATTCCCCTATGCCTTCTTTGGCGTTGTAGACTGCCCGCATTTCTTTCTGTATTTCCTAACGAGCCCCTCATTTCCTAACCATATTATCCTGCGAAAGCTTAGCGAGGGCCTCGGTTGTGGCAGCCTTGATGCCATGGTAGCATAAGAGGTTTCCCGCCAGTTACCCGCTTATGACAGGCTGTAGACGTTCACTCCCCGGGGGTTGAAAAGAAGGTCCCCTTCTCCCCGTGTAGTCTGAGTGGCGCTGGTTACCACCCTCAAGCGTCAGATACAGTTGTAGTAAATATAAATACCCCAGAAAGTGAAGCAGAACACAGTCGCCCAGATAGCCGAATTGGTAAGGCATTCGAGATCTAATCGAAAGGCGTGGGTTCGGTCCCCACTCTGGGCGCGTGTTTTTCTTTCTTTCTTTTTTTCTTTCTCGCTTCTATTAATATGAACAAAAATTATAATTTCACTAACGGTAAAAAAAAAATAGTCAACCATTCCCCTATGCCTTCTTTGGCGTTGTAGACTGCCCGCATTTCTTTCTGTATTTCCTAACGAGCCCCTCATTTCCTAACCATATTATCCTGCGAAAGCTTAGCGAGGGCCTCGGTTGTGGCAGCCTTGATGCCAAGGTAGCATAAGAGGGTTCCCGCCAGTTACCTGCTTATGACAGGCTGTAGACGTTCGCGTCACTCCTGGGGGGTTGAAAAGAAGGTCCCCTTCTCCCCGTGTACTCTGAGTGGCGCTGGCTACCACCCTCAAGCGTCAGATACAGTTGTAGTAAATATAAATACCCCAGAAAGTGAACCAGAACACAGTCACCCAGATAGCCGAATTGGTAAGGCATCATCATCATCACCAGCCTATCTACGCCCACTGCAGGGCAAAGGCCTCTCTAATTATTCTCCAATTATCTCGGTGCTGTGCCAACTGTGACCAATTTATTCCCGCAAACTTCTTGATCTCATCTGCCCATCTAACTTTCTGCCACCCCCTGCAACGCTTGCCTTCTCTAGGGATCCACTCTGTTACCCTTAATGACCAGCGGTTATCTTGCCTTCGCATTACATGCCCTGCCCACGTCCATTTCTTCTTCTTAATTTCTACTAATATGTCTTTAACGCCAGTTTGCTCCCTGACCCGCTCCGCTCTCTTCTTGTCCCTTAATGTTACACCTATCATTTTCCGCTCCATTTCCCGCTGAGTCGTTCTCAATTTAAGTTGAACCCTCTAAGTGAGCCTCCAAGTTTCTGCCCCGTAGGTGAGTACCGGTAAGATGCAGCTGTCATACACTTTCTTCTTCAGTGACAATGGTAGGCTGCTATTCATTATCTGAGAATGTCTGCCATATGCACCCCACCCCATTCTGATCATTCTAATTATCTCTGCCTCATGGTTGGGATCTGGGGTCACAACTTGGCCTGAGTAGATATATTCGCTTACCACTTCCACTGCCTCGCCACCTATCTCAAACTGCTGTGCTGTCCCGAGGTTATTGATCATTACTTTAGTTTTTTGCATATTAATTTTCAGGCCCACGGTTCTACTCTGTTCGCCCAGTACGGAAAGCATGCTTTGCAATTCGTCCCCCGAGTTACTTAGCAAGGCAACGTCATCAGCAAATCTGAGGTTCCTGAGGTATTCTCCATTAACCCTTACTCCCACCTGTTCCCAATCCAACGTTCTGAATACTTCTTCTAAGCACGCTGTGAATAACATTGGAGAGATTGTGTCTCCTTGTCTGACACCCTTCCTTATAGGTATTTTACTGCTCTCCCTATGGAGGATGATGGTAGCTGTAGACCCATTGTAGATATCCTCTAGTATACTTACGTAATTCTCATCTACCCCCTGGTTCCATAATGCCTGAATGACTGCTAGGGTTTCGACCGAGTCAAATTCTTTCTCATAATCTATGAAGGCTATATATAGGGGTTCAGTATACTCAGCGCACTTTTCTATCACCTGATTGATCGAGTGAATATGGTCCATTGTTGAATAACCTTTACGGAGCCCTGCTTGTTCTTTAGGTTGACTGAAATCTAAGGTTGCAGAGACTCGGTTAGCGATTACCTTGGTAAATACCTTGTAGAGGACTGACAGTAAGCTGATCGGCCTATAATTTTTCAAGTCCTTGAGGTCGCCTTTCTTATGGATTAGGATGATGTTCGCGTTCTTCCAAGATTCCCGTACCATTGCGGTCATTAGGCATTGCGTATACAGGTTTGCCAATTTTTCAAGTACAATTTCTCCGCCATCCTTCAAGAGGTCTGCTGTTATCTGATCCTTACCAGGTGCTTTGCCCCATTTCATTTCTTTCAAAGCCTTCCTTACTTCTTCGGTCGTTACTGGTGGGATGTCTATCTCCTCTGACCTACTGTCTCATTCAGCATGATCCTGTATGTCCCGGCTACTGTATAGGTCCCTATAGAACTCCTCGGCCACTGTGACTATTTTATCCCTATTTGTGATGACATTGCCTTGCTTATCCTTCAGTGCATACATCTGATTTTTCCCCACGCCAAGACATCTCTTCACTGCTTTCAGGCTACCTCCGTTCTTTACAGCGTATTCGATCCTCTCCATATTATGCTTCCGTATGTCAGCTGTCTTGCGCTTATTGATTAACTTCGAGAGCTCGGCTAGTTCTATTCTGTCAGCTGCGGTAGAGATTCTCATGGTTTGCCGTTTCTTGATTAGGTCTTTCGTCTCCTGTGAAAGCTTACCAGTATCCTGTCTAGCCATAGTGCCCCCGACTTCTACTGCACATTCCGTTATAATGCGTGTAAGGTTGTCGCTGGCTTCCTGTGTCGTAAGCTCGGCTTCCTCGTTAAGGGCGGAATATCGGTTCTGCAGCATTCGAGATCTAATCGAAAGGCGTGGGTTCGGGCCCCACTCTGGGCGCGTATTTTTCTTTCTTTCTTTCTTTCTCGCTTCAATTAATATGAACAAAAAATATAATTTCACTAAATGTAAAAAAAAAAGTCAACCATTCCCCTATGCCTTCTTTGGCGTTGTAGACTGCCCGCATTTCTTCCCGTATTTCCTAACGAGCCCCTCATTTCCTAACCATATATATATATATATATATATATATATATATATATATATATATATATATATATATATATATATATATATATACGACAGAAATAAAGTTTGGCAGTCAAGAAAACCTCGAAAAGCAAAGGGGAGGATATGGTAGGTCATTGAAACAGATAAAGAATTTGGAAATAAAGAAAGTGGAGAAAAAATGCCCGCCAGGTGGGATCCGAACCCACGACCTCCAGAATACCGGTCTGGCGCGATAACGACTACGCTACTGGCGGGGCTATTTTTCCCCTCCACTTTCTGGGGTATTTATGTCAATGTAATTTTTGCTGGTGCTTGGTGGTGGCAGCCAGCGCCACTCCGACTTCCCGGGGTGAAGGGGACCTTCTTTTTAACCCCCGTTCCATGACTCGAGTGTCTACGACATGTCGAGAGCGGTCGACCAGCGTTGAACGCTCTTAAGCTTCCTACGGAACCAAGAATGTCAGAACAGAAACCCTCGCTATACACGTAGCGAATCAGAATAGGAAATGAGGGGCTCGTTGAAAATAAGACAGAAATAAAGTTGGCAGTCAAGAAAACCTCGGAAAGCAAAGGGAAGGATATGGTAGGTCATTGAAACAGATAAAGAGTTTGGAAAGAAAGAAAGTGGAGAAAAAAGTGGTCCGAGGTTTTCCTGACAGCCAAACTTTATTTCTGTCTTATTTTCAACTAGCCCCTCAGTTCCCATTCTGATTCGCTATATATATATACACATATATATATATATATATATATATATATATATATATATATATATATATATATATATATATATATATATATACAGGAAGAAATGCCGGCAGTCTACAACGCCAAATAAGGCATAGGGGAATGGTTAGAATATTTTTTTACCGTTAGTGACGTTACATTATTATTTATTATTATTAATTACGTGAGAAAGAAAGAAAGAAAAACACGCACCCAGAGTGGGGACCGAACCCACGCCTTTCGATTAGATCTCGAATGCCTTACCAATTCGGCTATCTGGGCGACAGTGTTCCGCTTCACTTTCTGGGGTATTTATATATACTACAACTGTATCTGACGCTTGAGGGTGGTAGCCAGCGCCACTCAGACTACACGGGGAGAAGGGGACCTTCTTTTTCAACCCCCGGGGCGTGACGCGAACGTCTACAGCCTGTCATAAGCGGGTAACTGGCGGGAAACCCTCTTATGCTACCTTGGCATCAAGGCTGCCAGAACCGAGGCCCTCGCTAAGCTTTCGCATGATAATAGGGTTTGTAAATGAGGGGCTCGTTAGAAAATACAGGAAGAAATGCCGGCAGTCTACAACGCCAAAGAAGGCATAGGGGAATGGTTAGAATATTTTTTTACCGTTAGTGACGTTACATTATTATTTATTATTATTAATTACGTGAGAATGAAAGAAAGAAAAACACGCGCCCAGAGTGGGGACCGAACCCACGCCTTTCGATTAGATCTCGAATGCCTTACCAATTCGGCTATCTGGGCGACTGTGTTCCGCTTCACTTTCTGGGGTATTTATATATACTAAAACTGTATCTGACGCTTGAGGGTGGTAGCCAGCGCCACTCAGACTACACGGGGAGAAGGTGACCTTCTTTTGCAACCCCCGGGGCGTGACGCGGTAAGGTATATATATATATATATATATATATATATATATATATATATATATATATATATATATATATATATGAAGGTTGCAGTCGTCATTGCCAGTGCTATTCCGCTTTTTTTCGAAATATATAATAGGGCCGAATGACGTGTGCTTGTCACGTTTCTTTGATTCATTGATAAATAAGCGAAAATATAAGTCGAGAAAAAATCCGCCGTTTTCCGGGAGCGGGACTCGAACCCACATCTCCGCATAACCGGTGCGGTGCGTTCACCATTACGCTATCCCCACAGCGGCTTCTCTCTCGACTTTAAAGCGGGGGTTTATATTTACAAGAGCTCTGAGGCCGGTCAAGTAGCGCCGCCCCTCGACTACCACGGGAGACGTAGAACGTCTTCTTTCCCAGCGGCCGCCACGTAGAACGTGGTCGGAGGTCGGGGTTAGCAATTGGCATATCCGAACTGCTGGAGCCAGTGCCTCGTAATGCATGTAGCAGAACAGAGAGATACGGGACGAGGGACTCGGTAAAGATACATATGAAGGTTGCAGTCGTCATTGCCAGTGCTATTCGGCTTTTTTTCGAAATATATAATAGGGCCGAATGACGTGTGCCTGTCACGTTTCTTTGATTCATTGATAAATAAGCGAAAATATAAGTCGAGAAAAAATCCGCCGTTTTCCAGGAGCGGGACTCGAACCCACATCTCCGCATAACCGGTGCGGTGCGTTCACCATTACGCTATCCCCACAGCGGCTTCTCTCTCGACTTTAAAGCGGGGGTTTATATTTACAAGAGCTCTGAGGCCGGTCAACTAGCGCCGCCCCTCGACTACCGCGGGAGACGTAGAACGTCTTCTTTCCCAGCGGCCGCCACGTAGAACGTGGTCGGAGGTCGGGGTTAGCAATTGGCATATCCGAACTGCTGGAGCCAGTGCCTCGTAATGCATGTAGCAGAACAGAGAGATACGGGACGAGGGACTCGGTAAAGATACATATGAAGGTTGCAGTCGTCATTGCCAGTGCTATTGGGCTTTTTTTCGAAATATATAATAGGGCCGAATGACGTGTGCTTGTCACGTTTCTTTGATTCATTGATAAATAAGCGAAAATATAAGTCGAGAAAAAATCCGCCGTTTTCCGGGAGCGGGACTCGAACCCACATCTCCGCATAACCGGTGCGGTGCGTTCACCATTACGCTATCCCCACAGCGGCTTCTCTCTCGACTTTAAAGCGGGGGTTTATATTTACAAGAGCTCTGAGGCCGGTCAAGTAGCGCCGCCCCTCGACTACCGCGGGAGACGTAGAACGTCTTCTTTCCCAGCGGCCGCCACGTAGAACGTGGTCGGAGGTCGGGGTTAGCAATTGGCATATCCGAACTGCTGGAGCCAGTGCCTCGTAATGCATGTAGCAGAACAGAGAGATACGGGACGAGGGACTCGGTAAAGATACATATGAAGGTTGCAGTCGTCATTGCCAGTGCTATTCGGCTTTTTTTCGAAATATATAATAGGGCCGAATGACGTGTGCCTGTCACGTTTCTTTGATTCATTGATAAATAAGCGAAAATATAAGTCGAGAAAAAATCCGCCGTTTTCCGGGAGCGGGACTCGAACCCACATCTCCGCATAACCGGTGCGGTGCGTTCACCATTACGCTATCCCCACAGCGGCTTCTCTCTCGACTTTAAAGCGGGGGTTTATATTTACAAGAGCTCTGAGGCCGGTCAACTAGCGCCGCCCCTCGACTACCGCGGGAGACGTAGAACGTCTTCTTTCCCAGCGGCCGCCACGTAGAACGTGGTCGGAGGTCGGGGTTAGCAATTGGCATATCCGAACTGCTGGAGCCAGTGCCTCGTAATGCATGTAGCAGAACAGAGAGATACGGGACGAGGGACTCGGTAAAGATACATATGAAGGTTGCAGTCGTCATTGCCAGTGCTATTGGGCTTTTTTTCGAAATATATAATAGGGCCGAATGACGTGTGCTTGTCACGTTTCTTTGATTCATTGATAAATAAGCGAAAATATAAGTCGAGAAAAAATCCGCCGTTTTCCGGGAGCGGGACTCGAACCCACATCTCCGCATAACCGGTGCGGTGCGTTCACCATTACGCTATCCCCACAGCGGCTTCTCTCTCGACTTTAAAGCGGGGGTTTATATTTACAAGAGCTCTGAGGCCGGTCAACTAGCGCCGCCCCTCGACTACCGCGGGAGACGTAGAACGTCTTCTTTCCCAGCGGCCGCCACGTAGAACGTGGTCGGAGGTCGGGGTTAGCAATTGGCATATCCGAACTGCTGGAGCCAGTGCCTCGTAATGCATGTAGCAGAACAGAGAGATACGGGACGAGGGACTCGGTAAAGATACATATGAAGGTTGCAGTCGTCATTGCCAGTGCTATTCGGCTTTTTTTCGAAATATATAATAGGGCCGAATGACGTGTGCTTGTCACGTTTCTTTGATTCATTGATAAATAAGCGAAAATATAAGTCGAGAAAAAATCCGCCGTTTTCCGGGAGCGGGACTCGAACCCACATCTCCGCATAACCGGTGCGGTGCGTTCACCATTACGCTATCCCCACAGCGGCTTCTCTCTCGACTTTAAAGCGGGGGTTTATATTTACAAGAGCTCTGAGGCCGGTCAAAAAAACACGCGCCCAGAGTGGGGACCGAACCCACGCCTTTCGAAAGGCGTGGGTTCGGTCCCCACTCTGGGCGCGTGTTTTTCTTTCTTTCTTTCTTCCTTATATTAAAAAAAAATCCTAATTTCATTAACCGTAGTAAGAAAATAGAGCCTAACCACACCCTTATGCCTCCTTTGGCGTTTTAGACTGCCGACCTATGTTTATGTATTATATATATATATATATATATATATATATATCGATGTATAAATTGTAAAGGGGTTTATTGGTGCTCTGGAGGGCTGAACAGTGAGGAAGCAGTCAGAAAGACAAGGGGTGATGCCGAGCCAGCTGAACCTCTTCTTGTTCAGAAGCTCCTTATGATGATGATAGATGAGGGGTGCCAAAAGCATGGCAGTGGTGATGATCTGCGACAGTGCACGGCAATGGCGTTGTTTGGGAAGGTACTGTAGTCTTCGCTACAATTTTCCCCCGTGGAAGAAGACGCCCTCCTGGCAAATTACAGAGCAGACGAGACTAGAGGCTCGTGGTAGGGTTTTAAACGCTGCACGTGAACAGCTTCACGCCCACGGCGGCGAAGATCCATAGAGAGGGCCATAGGCTCAACGATGTAGTTGACTGGTGAAGTACGCTCCAAGACGCGTTAGGGGCCATGATACTTGGCGAGAAACTTCGTAGACAATCCCGGGGTGGTCGAAGGAATCTATAGCCAAGCCATTGACAATAGCGGATAAGTGAGTGCTACAGCTGTGTCGTCGTGGCGAGATTTTTGCCGCCAGTGGACTTCAGCTGTGAAAGTTCTCGCCAGTTGTCGGCACTCTTCCGCGTGTTTGGCGGCATCTGATGCTGGTGTGCACTCTGATACATCCGTACTATAAGGAAGCACGGTGTCGAGAGTGCATGATGGTTCTCGTCCGTAGAGTAGGTAGAAGGGGGATAAGCCCGTTGTAGTCTGTGAGGACGTATTGTATGCGTAAGTCACATAGGGGAGCACAAGGTCCCAGTCATCGTGGTCCGAGGAGACGCACATGGGCAGCATGTCTCCAAGAGTTAGGTTAAAACGCTCAGTGAGGCCATTAGTCTGCGGGTGGTACGGAGTTGTTGTGCGGTAGATAATACGGCACTCAGTGAGGAGCTTCGCGACAACATCGGATAAGAAGACGCGGCCTCGGCCACTGAGGAGCTCTCGACGCGCTCCGTGGCGCAATATGAAGCGACGTAATAGAAAGGAGGCGACGTCTCGTGCTGTGGCGGTAGGCAGTGCAGCGGTTTCAACGTAGAGCGTGAGAATGTCGACCGCAACAATGACCCATCGATTCCTGGTGGCTGTGTAGTGCAAAGGTGCACACAGGTCAATGCCTACACGGTGAAATGGTTTCGCTGGGCAAGGAAGGGGCTGCAGTGGACCAATAGAACAGGACGGTGGTGTCTTGCGGTGTTGGAAGGTCGTACATAATCGGATGTACTATCGCACAAAGTTATACATGACTCGTCAATAATATAGCAGGCTGATACGCTGGTATGTCTTTAGCACCCCCGCATGGCCACATGTCCGATCGGCATAAAGTGTGTCACAAATGTCAATGCGCAGATGACGAGGAATGACAAGCAGCCGTTTCCGTCCTTCGTTGTCGTAGTTGTGGTCACACAGGAACTCGTCGCGAATAGAGAAATGGGATGTTTGCAAGCGCAGAGCCCGATATCCATGAGGAGGTGAAGTGCCAGAAAGCAAAAAGATGAGGGAAACAACCCAGGGGTCTTTGCGCTGCTCTGTTCGCTTGTCGGAGAAAGAAAGCGGTGACATGTCAGCGTCTTCAGTACGGAGGCACGCCGAGTCATGGGACACTCACATTGGAGAACGGGAGAGGGCATCCGCATCGGAGTGTTTGCGGCTGGATCAATATACAACTCATATATCGTACTCCTGTAGCCGCACAGCCCACCGGGTGAGCCGCCCTGACGGATCTTTTAGTGTGGACAGCCAACAAAGTGTGTGGTGGTCTGTGACCACGTCGAAAGGACGACCGTACAAATAGGGCGTGAACTTGTCCAGCGCCGAAACAATGGCCAAGCACTCCTTCTCTGTCACGGATTTCGGCTCGGGTAAGGGTGTAGCTGGAGTAGGCAACGACGTATTCATCAAAGCCTGACTTTCGCTGTCGGACAATAGGAGGTGACGTAAGAAGTCGCCGCAACGTCACGAATGCCTTGTCACACTTAGGGGTCCACGCAGACAGATCGGTGGAAGCATTACGGAGTAGCTGCGTCAATGGCGCAACAACGGTGGCAAAGTTGCGGACGAAGCGTTGAAAGTAGGAGCAAAGGCCTAGGAAGCTTCGAAGTGCCTTCATAGAGGTCGGCTTGGGAAACTCAGCAACCGCCTTGAGCTTGGACGCGTCGGGGAGAACACCGTGCTTCGAGACAACGTGACCCAGTATAGTTAACTGCCGCGCGGCAAAGTGGCATTTCTTGAGGTTGAGTTGCAGCTTTGCGCCGGCAAGACAGGTCAGAACTTGCTCCAGGCGCCGTAAATGGGTGTCGAAATCTGGAGAAAAAATACGACGTCATCGAAATAGCAGAGGCATATCTTCCATTTTAGTCCGCGTAAAATGTTGTCCATCATGCGCTCGAAAGTGGCAGGTGCATTGCAAAGGCCGAACGGCATGACGGTTAAACTCGTGGAGTCCGTCGGGTGTTATAAAGGCTGTCTTCGCGGGATCAGCCTCTGCCATAGGCACCTGCCAGTATCCCGAACGCAACTCAAGCGACGAGAAGTACTCAGCTCCCTGTAGGCAGTGAAGTGCGTCGTCAATACGCGGTAGAGTGTAAACGTCCTTCCTGGTGATCTTGTGGAGGCCGCGATAGTCGACGCAACAGCGTATAGACCCATCTTTCTTCGTCACTAGAACAAAAGGGTGACGCCTAGAGACTGTTTGAGGGCTGAATAACGTCGCGTTGGAGCATGCCATCCACATGGACATCAATAATGCGACGCTGAAACACAATAGGGTCGTTGTCGTAACGGTGGGTACGAGCCAGTGTCTATGTTTTCCACTGCTGATGTTCGGCTGAGCGAGTCGATCGAAATCGTTGAAGAAGTGCCAGCAGTTTAGCTTGTTGGGTTGGGACGAGGTCGTTGTCGATGACCTTACTAAATACGTCGGAGTAGGATAGGTCTTCTACTGACACTGGGTTAAACTCCAGAATATCAAGATGAGGTGGATCATCGGGCACGAAAACTACGGCATTCTGATCAACAGGTTCGATCCAGCCGAGCGTTTCACCTTGCAGCAAAGATAACGGATGCAAGTACAAATTTGTAACCAGCGTGCGGCTAGCACCAGCGTGGGTCGATAAGAGAGCGGACGGCAGTGTAAGACGCCTGCGGCGGCTGAAGAGCACAGATGGCGTAAAGAGCACAGTGGTGGCAGTATTAGAAGCACAGCCCAGGAGCACGGAAACCATCACTGCGGCGGAATGGTAGTGTTTTCGCTGACGACAAGTTTAGCGGTGGTCGTATTATCACTCAACGCGTCACAAGGTGAAGTAAATTCAACCTCCGCACGCACACAGTCAATGACGGTGTTGTGGCGAGCGACGAAGTCCCAGCCCAGAATAACGTCATGGAAATGCGAAGGAAGCACGATAACTTTCAACCATGTAGCGCAGAAGACGAGAGACACAGACAACTAGACACACACGGCGCTAACTTCCAACAGCTTTATTGAAAACGATATCACATATATAGGCAAGAATCCCGTGACGTCACACACATGCGTTGCTCAGTGCGAACGCAGGTAGGCAATCGCTTTTTCTGATAATTTGAGACAAGTCGCACTTACACAGGAGCTTCTTAATCTGGTTATCTTTGCCGCCTCAATGATTTCACGTGTACACTTGCCCTTACTCTTACCAATAATAAAACATTTATCAAGGAATGGTCTGCAATCTGTACATGCGTTACAGTGCATCACTAGTAGTCCACCTTGTTCATTTTTGTTTTTTACATTGCGATTGTGCTCACGAAGGCGATCATTTACACAACGACCGGTTTGACCAACATACTGTTTACCACAAAAAAGGGGCATCTGGTAGACAACACTATCTATTCATTCAACGAACGGAGTTTGGTGTTTCTTGTTACAATTATTAGATATCTGCCGATCACCCTTATTTATCTTACAAACCCTATCCAACTTCTCAGCGGCTGAAAATACAACTGGCACTTCTATTCGTTTCGCAACACGTTTCAAATTGTGGGACACAGTGTGTAGGTACGGTGCCACTACCATTTTTTTCCTATTTTGACCAGGATCAGCGACACAGGGATGGTCTACAGATTTTAGGTTCCTTAACAAGGCTTCAGCAACAGAGACTTGAAGATGGCCGGGATACCCTGCGAGCGAAAGCCGGTTGCACTGTTGTAGTAGGCTATCAGACATCAAGTGCGGACAAGATTTACGAAGGGCATAAAGAAAGCATAGGCTGGCAATAGCTCTTTTGACTAATTTAGAGAGTGTGCGGAACTGAAGGGAAGAAGCGGTTTATTACTGCGTGGTTCATACACCCAACAAGTATGCATTGGGTGAAAGATGAGGCTGACATCCAGAAATCTAAGCTTATTGTTAGTAGACATTTCATGCGTCAGAACGAGCGGGTTGAACCTTTGTCTGAGCCCACTGAGTACGCTAGAAGTCCGGGATTCAAAGGAAGCTAGGTCACAATAAATAAAAAACAAAAAGTCATCCACGTATCTAAACGCTCTCACAACCCCCCTTTTATCTAGGGTATCCTTTACAGACGTGTACAGTTTGGCTAAAAAATGTCACTTAGGATTGGCGGAATAAACGAACCGATACAAATGCCCTCTTTTTGAAGATGGGGTTTATCGTTCCACAAGACAAAAGTAGACCTCAGATAAAAGGATAAAAGTTCTAGAAAACTATCAGCAGCCATACCAACCGAATTTTTAAAGGCCACGCAACAAAACATGTCAATGCACTCTTCTACAGATTTTAGTAAAATGTCATGCAGCAGATAATAATAAAGATTTTTATATCTACTGAAAAAGCCAGAAGGTTATCACTGCGGCCAGATTGTACAAACTCGAGCATCTCGTTACAGTTTTTAACTAAGTATGGGTCCTCAAATTTAAGAAGACCAAGCTTATTCTGCAGAAACTGAGAAAGCTGTCGTTGCCAGGTGCCACGTTCACACACAATAGGACTAAAAGCTTATCCGGTTTATGTGTTTTCGCTCTAAAAAACATAAAGTAAGTCTTTTTTAGCATCAGAAATGTCCTTCGAAAGATTGCTGAGATTACTCTGTTTACATAACTTCAACGCATGCTTCTTAACCATAGCTATGTTTACATCATTATGGCATGCAAACACGGAAGACACCACATCATCAGATTTACATTTATCGAGCTTGAATGATAAAATAGCAAAACCACCTTCTTCATCCGCAGGAAGCACGGTGAGGTCACGCTTTTCAAGGAAGCACCGGACACACTTGATCGGTAAACTGGATGGGGCAGGCTTAGTGCGGGACAGGACAGCGACGCCTTCAGCATTGTTGCTGAGTGATTGGAGCGTTCCGTGAAATATCGTACACAAACGTGAGAAGCTCAGGTGGTGAGCGCTTTGGTTGAAGAGCGAACTTAGGCCCTAAGGAAAGGTTAGGTTAGAAAGCCCGTGTGTAAGTTCGACTTCTCTCAAATTATCAGAAAAAGAGATTGCCTATTTGCGTTCGCGCTGAGGTATGCATGTGTGTGACGTCACGGGATTCTTGGCTATATATGTGTGATATCGTTTTCAATAAAGCTCTTGGAAGTTAGCGCCATGTGTGTCTACTTGTCTGTGTCTCTCGCCTTCTGCGCTACAAGGTTCAAAGTTCTGTACAAACAAGCCCAAATTTCTACGCTACTGAAGCACGAAAAGATCGAATATGTAGAAGAGGCCTTGGATGATGACGCGAGCTGTGCACGCCGCCAAGGCTGGAATGCGTTGCGCGCTCACAGCATGCAGCCACAGACCACCCAACGGCGTCATCACTTTTCTGATCACCCGAAAAAGATCTTCACTTATAACTGACACAGCAGCACCTGTATCCATTAGCCTCCTCAGACCCGAGAAAATTCCAACAAACAAAAACGTTATTTTGACGCTTTTTATTACTTCTTTGGCCACAAAACACAGTAAAAATTGTTGTTACTGTATGGTCATTCAAAGTACTATTAAAAGCATGTCCACACATGTGGACACTGGGTCTGTGTTCACGTATCTCTTCATGCATAAAATTAAAAAAAAGCAGTTCCTGCCGAGCTCAATGCAGAGGTAGATATGGCACCGGGAGCATCCGTGTCGCGTCTTCATATTGCAGCCAGGCTTGCGGCACCTTGCAGCGTTTTGCAAGTCGTCTTTCAGTGGTAAATGCATGGAATCTTTCTGTCGGAAACCTACAGGAGGCAGCTCCTTCGCCCGCTTCCTTGGAACCGTGACGGCGCCATCCTCATCGTCGGAAGCAAGGTCGGTGGCCTTCTCAGAAATGAGTTTCAGCTATACAGAGCTTGAAATCGAGGTAGTCCTTGACACTTCTTTTGGGGAGCCCATGTGCCAACTTGTCGGACCTGTATTGTAGCCAAGAATTCATACTGGCGAGGTCCATCATGTGCGACATTGCGTGCATAGTCCAGCGGTTGGTGCGGCTTCTTTGGCTGTAGAAGGAAAGCATGCGGTCGGCTAAGTACACTCCCCCCATTTTTTTGTAGTGTTTGACTACGGATGGTCGAGGCACGTCCAAACATTTCTGCTCTTTTTTGCACCACCTTTTGCATGTGTCTTTTGGCTCTATACCAAAGCCAGCTGACACCACTGCAATGGGCTTCTTGTCAACCCACTTTATGCGAGCCAACGCGTTGTCTGACCTTGTCTTTTGGTCAGCTGTGCCTCGTGGGCTCTTCATGATGTCTTTGTTGCTGACAAGGCTTGCATCTTTGGGGAGCCTGTTTTTCATTACCGTCCCACTGGCAAAGATGTTCTTCTTGACCAATTCTTCCACGAGGGAAACGAAGGTGAACCACCGATCAAAGTAGACTGTGGAGCCAGGGGGCACTGTTTGTACTAGAGCAAGGACAGAGTTCCCAGAGACGCCAAGACCCATGTTAGGGAATGTCTCCTGGCCCCTGTAGATGGCAAAATCGTATATCACTCCATCTCTGCCGGCGAGGACAAAGTTCTTGAGTCCCACTGCATTTGGCTTATTGGGCACGTATTGCTTCATACCACACCTGCCTGAGAAGGGTATGATCTGCTCGTCAATGCAAAAGCAATTTGGCCTTTCGAGGGCCAAGCATCCTTTGCGCACTATCTCAACAAAGACAGCAACTTTCCATAGTCTTTCTTTCGCCGTGCCTTCATCAGAGATGTGCGCTTGCAGGTCACAACAAAGGTTAGACCTTATGAGAAAGAACCGGTCTCGAGACATTGCATCAGCGACGATGCTAATGGCTAGGCCTCTCTACCAAAAAAACCGGAATCTTAGATACCCGATTATTCCCATCATCATCGAGGACCCAAAAAAATTTCTTCACTTCTTCTGTGGTGATCTTTGCGATTACTCCACGCTCCTATAGTACCCGACGGTTTGTTTTTTCTGCCATCATTTCCAGAACGTCTTCAAAGTATTTTCTGAAGTACTGAATAGGTCAATATTCTGAGCGCTCTTCAAGAAATGTGCATCCACCTTCAATATCGGGCAGGTTATTGTCAGGTGGAGATGTGGCTTTTTTCCAATGCGTAGGTGAAGGATGAACGCCGTGCCCCGGAACATCATCATCATCACTTCCCGACTGCTCTTCGTTGCATTCTTCTGTGTCGACGTTGTAAGCGTCATTCACGTCGTTTTCGTCCTCCGATCCCGAAATATCAGTTTTCGGCATACCAAATTGTCTGCAGGATTTCCTCCGCTGTTTTGTTAGAAAAACCTGCAATAAAAAGAAAGGTGCGCTCAAATATCGCATCAAATTTAATA
Organism: Haemaphysalis longicornis; assembly: GCF_048455015.1. NCBI lineage: Eukaryota > Metazoa > Arthropoda > Arachnida > Ixodida > Ixodidae > Haemaphysalis > Haemaphysalis longicornis. The sequence continues at coordinate 171,451,551 of NW_027526445.1, forward strand.
AATTCTAAAGACACAAACGCGCGGAGCAGACATCTGAATTTCAACAAAAAATATCAATAGCGACCCAGCATCCATGCTCGTGGACATTTCGAGGAAAGCTTCGCGAATTACAAACATATAGCCGGGTCGCGCCAAAACTAGTACCAGTCGGGTCCAGAAACGTTCAAAACACTAATCATACACTAATTTAGTTTGTTGGAGACATTTAATACCAACAAAACTATTTCTAACCACTGCGCCTTTGATAGAACAAGTTCGCGTTGATATCCGCAATGTTGTTTCCCTCCTGGGGCATTGTAAGTTCACGGCTGCATCAGAAGTAGCGCTACATGTCTTGTCCTCCGAAGTGGACACCCGTTCTCTTCGGCGGGGGCGCCGTATTTCGCTACAGAAATTCGGAACCAATGTCCACGTATGTGGACGCCGGGCCTGAGGAGGCGCCTGTGTACGTCTGCCTTGGACTTATACGTCAATAACGATCAGGGGAGAAAAGCTAGGCCTTGAACAGTTCGATCATAACGCAGTTCTTGCCTCGGGAACTAGGGTTGCTAGTTTTCCTCTTCGGGAGCGGGTTGTCGTCGACGCATCGGAGAAATGGAGCGGCGACGTGGAGAGAACGAGCGACGGTTGCCAGAAGCTCGGTGGTCAGCAGGTTAGGGACTGAAGTGATATCCGTCGGAGACGTGTGGGACAGGCGGCCGGTTGGACAAACCATAAGTCGGCGGTCGGAGAACAGCAGTGGCTGGCGGTACGCGGCGGCAGCAATATTTCGCGTCATGTCTGGCATAATGGCAAAGGAAACAAATTGGGCGGTTGTCCCACATGCGCCAGCCATTGATAAACTGGGGAGGAGGCCGAACTGGGGGAAATGGGGTCACCGGTGGTACTGGACGCTGATAAGATGGTGCGGCCTGACGTGCAGAGACTCCCATGGTGTCAGCACACGTCGTAATCGGCACCGGGGGCGACCGGGCGACAGTTTCTTCATACGCCATCGGCGCGGTTATCGCAGTCATGTGATGAGAATCCATAACGGCAGTGCGCGCCAGGGCTTCAGATACTTGCTCCTAAATCACCCTCCTAAGTGTCGGCACAACTGGGGACGTAGTCTCGGCAATGCAAAGTAGCAGAGAAAGCTGACGAGCGACTTCCTGACGGACAAGCTCCTTTATGCCCGACAAGAAGGAATGGCTTTCGGGGTCACCGATCAAACTCGCTATAGTGTCATCAGGAGCTGAAGGCCGCCGCGTAAGGCTTGGCTGCCTCTGAAGCTCGTCGAAACTCTGGCAGAGGTTTACTACGTCGCCAATTGAACGTGCGTCCCTCGCCAAGACCACCTGAAAGGCATCGTCGTCTATACCTTTCATGACATACTTGATTTTATCAGCTTTTGGCCATGTATGGATCGACACGCCTGCAGAGGTCCAGAATGTCCTCGATGTAACTGGTAAAGGTTTCACTAGTTTTCTGCGCAAATGTGCGCAAGCGTTGCTGTACTTTTAGTTTGCGCACGGCGGGGCAGCCAAAAGCTCCCACGAAGCACGTCTTGAACTCGGACCAGGGGTCGATGCCCGCTGCGCTGCTATTAAACCCCGTCTCGGCGAGTAAAGGTAAATAAAAGCCCACGTCGTTGAATTTTATCAGATCATCCCCCTGGTTGTGTAGGCTCACGCGTTCGTACTTTGACAACCGGTCCTCGACATCTTGGTCTTCCGTTCTGCTGAACTTGGCAGGATTTGTTGCCGGGTCGCGACAGAACAGATGGTGGTTGGAGCCGGAAGAACCACGGGAAGGTCAGGCATGGCCGTAGGGATGTTCCGACTGCGAAGTTCCAGGGTCGGTACAAGGACTCCGCACTCTCCACCAAATTGTAAAGGGGTTTATTGGTGCTCAGGAGGGCTGAACAGCTCGGAGACGCTCCCGCTCGGCTATTCGCTCAGCGGGACACGCTCTTCGCGCGCTTCGAGTAATGCGGTCCAAAATGAATGTGTTTGGGTTGAGACCAGAAGACATTTCGAATAAAGCGCTATTTCGAGTAAAGCGATTTCGTTATAACACAGAATTACTATATATATATATATATATATATATATATATATATATATATATATATATATATATTCCAATGGTGTTTAATTAGATCAGTTGTTCAAGCGAGAGGCGAGGAAGAGCAGTCTCTTCAAAAAACGGCGAAGCCAGAGATAACCTTGCAAGACGCACAGACAGGCACTGATGATGACCGTTGCAGGTCCGCAGCACATACCCGCGCGTAGATTGGCCATGGTTCCGCACATACCGTTCCCTGCTCCAATTGTTCATTACAATCACCCCCCACCGAAGAAGGAGCCATCCTGGTGACTTACGGCGAGTCCAGGACGAGAGGGTCGTAGTATCGCTTTAAGCGGCTGACATGAACAGTTTCGCGACCACGACGGCGGAGATCGGCTGACGGAGTTAACGGTTCAACCACGTAGTTTACAGGTGATGGAGAACTGATGACACGGTAAGGGCCGTGGTATTTGCGAAGCAGCTTCGTAGAAAGACCTGGCGTTGTAGAAGGTATCCACAGCTAAACTAGATCACCAGCATGAAAAGTGGGCGAGGAGTGGCTCTGGTCATGATGCTGCTTCTGACGACCCTGGTCATTTGCCGTGAACGAACGGGCAAGCTGTCGGCATTCCTCGGCATGATGCCTCACTTCGGAAAGATGGCGGCGTTCGGAAGCGTCAGGGCTGTATGGTAGGATAGTGTCCATGGTACAAGAAGGTTCGCGGCCGTAAAGTAAAAAGAAAGGTGAAAAACGCGTTGTGCTCTGTACCGCCGTGTTGTATGCGTACGTCACAAAGGGGAGTACCACGTCCCAGTTCGAATGGTCCGAAGCGATGTACATCGCAAGCATGTCCCCCAACGTACGGTTGAACCTTTCGGCGAGCCCGTTCGTTTGCGGATGATATGCGGTCGTGGTGCGATGCACAATGTTGCATTCGGTCAGAAGCGCTTTAACAGCCTCAGAGAGGAATACCCGCCCCGGGTCACTGAGCAGTTCCCGGGGTGCACCGTGGCGCAGAACAAGGGAACGGAGGATAAATCCCCCGACGTCGCGCGCAGCGGCAGCGGGCAACGCGACTGTTTCAGCGTAGCGCGTGAGGTGATCTACAGCCACGATGATCCAGCGATTGCCAGAAGGGGTGTGTGGTAAAGGGCCGTAGAGGTCGATACCGACTCGCTCGAATGGACGAACGGGGCACGGCAAGGGCTGCAGCGTGCCAGCTGGCTTCGGAGCAGGTGTCTTGCGTTGTTGACACTCGGGGCATGCGCGAACGTACTTGCGCACGAAGGCGTACATTCCCCTCCAGTAATACCTGTGGCGCAGCCTAGTATAAGTCTTCAGGACTCCTGCATGGGCGCTCTGCGGATCCGCATGGTGGGCGAAACACACCTCTTTTCGTAAGCTACGTGGCACCACTAGCAACCACTTCCGACCGTCTGACATGTAGTTCCGGCGGTAGAGGAGGTTGTCTCGAATAGAGAAGTGGGCAGCTTGGCGACGGATGGACCTAGACGGAATTCGTTTTGAAGCTGGCGACCAGAAGTCAACGATTGCAGCAATCCATGGATCCTTCCTTTGTTGGGAGGCCATGTCTGTGAGGGTCAGCGATGACAATAAGGGATCCGTGGCGTCGATGCATGTAGCATCAACAGGCACAGGGGAGCGCGAGAGTGCGTCGGCATCAGAATGCTTGCGTCCAGACCGATAATAACACGAATGTCATATTCTTGTAAGCGGAGGGCCGAACGGGCCAGTCGTCCCGTGGGATCCTTTAGGGACGACAACCAACACAGGGCGTGATGGTCGGTGACAACGTCGAAGGGCCGGCCGTAAAGGTAGGGGCGAAACTTTGTAAGGGCCCAAATTATCGCCAGGCATTCTTTTTCAGTAACGCTATAGTTGCGCTCAGCCTTGGTGAGAGTTCTGCTCGCATACGCAACGGCATTTTCGTCGCAGTCGGGCTTGCGCTGAACGAGCACGGCACCGATACCAACACCACTGGCGTCCGTGTGCACTGCAGTAGGAGCGCTGGGATCGTAGTGGCGGAGAATAGGTGGTGAGGTTAGTAGACGTCACAGGGATGTGAAGGCGTCGTCACACTCAGAAGACCACGCGGATAGACTGTTGTCGCCGTTGAGAAGCCGCGTGAGTGGGGCGACGATGGAAGCAAAATTGCGAACGAAGCGCCGGAAATAAGAGCATAGCCCTATGAAGCTGCGGAGGGTCTTCATTGAATTAGGCTTGGGAAAGTTGGCAACGGCACGCAGTTTTTCGGGATCGGGTGACACGCCGTCTTTCGAAACAACGTGGCCCAGGATGGTTAGTTTACGTGCACCAAAACGACACTTCTTGAGATTGAGCTGTAGTCCAGCTGCAGTGAGACAGCTCAGTACTTGGTGCAAACGAGCAAGATGTGTTTCGAAGTCAGGAGAGAACACAACGACATCATCTAAGTAGCACAGGCAAATATGCCATTTGAGGCCGCGCAAGATGTTGTCCATCATTCTCTCAAAGGTGGCTGGCGCGTTGCATAGCCCAAAGGGCATGACGTTGAATTCAAAAAGCCCATCGGGGGTCACAAACGCCGTTTTGGGCCGGTCACACTCAGCCACCGGCACCTGCCAGTAGCCGGAGCGCAAGTCTAGGGAGGAAAAGAATTCGGCACCGTGAAGACAATCGAGAGCGTCATCGATCCGAGGTAAGGGATAAACGTCTTTACGGGTAATCTTGTTAAGGCGTCGATAGTCGACGCAGAACCTTAGGGACCCATCTTTTTTTGTAACCAAAACTACTGGCGACGACCAGGGGCTTTGTGACGGACGAATGACGTCGCGTTGCAGCATGTCTTCGACGTGTTCATTAATAATCCCGCGTTCTGACGCCGACACTCTGTAAGGTCGCTGCCTCAAAGGTGCGTGCGTCCCAGTGTCGATATGGTGGACTACCATTGACGTTCTACCCAGGGGAGCTTGTTGACAGTCAAATGAAGAACGGAACGCGTGCAAAAGGTTCAGTAGCTGCTTGCGCTGGGTAGAATCCAAAGCGGTGTCGAGAGACTTCGTGAACACGTCGTCGGATAGAAGCTGGTCGGTGAGACGGGATGACGTCAGGGCGGTTAGCGGCAGGGTAGGCGCGTCATTGCAAATGTCGAAGCTGAGAATGGAGGAAGTAGGTTCAATTTGGCCAATCGACTCGCTGCGAAGCAGACTGACAGGGTTGTCTGTGAGGTTGGTAATAAACATCGTGGTGTGTTCAGCACGCAGCGTAAGGACGGCGAACGGAAGAAATAAATGCTTTCGGCGAACAAAAAGGTCGGATGGCGTAAATAGAACAGGGCCATCCGGCAGGGTACCACAAGAAAGAGCCACTAACACTGAACTTCGCGGCGGAATATCGACGTCTTCGGAAAGTACGAGTTTTGTGTCACCAGAGACGTCACACTGTGGAAAAAGTTCCAGTTCAGCTCGGGCACAGTCGATAACAGCGTGATGACATGAGAGGAAATCCCAGCCAAGGATGACATCATGGGAGCACGAAGATAAGACAACAAATTCAATGGGATAGCAGGTGCCTTGAATACTCACTCGAGCAGTACAGGCTGCTATCGGGGACACGTGTGCTGCACTTGCAGTCCGAAGCGAAAGTCCAGAAAGCGGCGTCATTACTTTTTTCAGCGAGCGGCAGAGTGTAGCACTTATAACAGATATGGCGGCACCGGTGTCGACTAGAGCGAGAGCAGGGACTCCTTCAACAACTACATCTATAACGTTCGGTGGATAGGCACGAGGACTTTGAATTTTCGCCGAGTACGCAGTTCGTGCCCCTGGAACTGCGGGTATTAGTTTCCACTTCCGGAGGAGCAGGCTGACGGCGCATAGGCGACAGGGAGCGGCGGCGGGGAGAAGGCGATCGGCGACTGGTGAACGTCGGCTGGTCGGGCTCAAATGATGTTGGGGAAGGCCTCGAGGATACGCGATGCTGAACGTGCCTAGGCGTGTATCCTGGAGGGTTGAAAACCTCAGGATGCGGCACCACACGGCGGCAGTAACGGGCGACATGTCCGGCGTATCCACAAGAGTAGCATATAGGGCGATTGTCCGGCGTGCGCCACGGATTGGATTGCTGCGCGACCACTTGAACTGGACGTCGAAATTGGGAGACTTGCTGATAGCTGGACGGCACAGTCACTGGGATGGTTGGTTCGAACGAATGGGTAAACGGTCGGGGTGGCTGTGTGACACATTCAGCATACGTCAGGGGACCGGTTAAAGCAGCCGGTGTAGCCAGGGGAAGAGCAACAGTAGCTACCTGGGGAACAGTAAGGGGAGCAGGAGCTGCTACCACTTGGCGATTAGTTGGCAGGGCCTCGGTGACCTGTTCCCGGATGGTGCGCTGAAGAGACGAAGGAAGGCATGAAGGCGGTGCCTCCGTCCGCTGGCGTGGCTCTTGAACGAACGGCACAATCGATAGTTGGCGTGCTACTTCCTCGCGGACGAAGTCCTTTATCTTCGTCTCAAGTGAAGAGTACTCGGAATTGAAAGTCAAAGCGGAGAGTTCTGCATTTGTCCCCAGAGATCGCCGGACCAGCACTCGTTGCCTGCGCAGCTCATCAAAGCTTTGGCAGAGGCTCACGACCTCCGTCACGGTCTTCGGGTCCTTGGCAAGCAACATAGTGAACGCATCATCATCGATGCCTTTTAAAATATGCTTCACCCTATCTGCTTCAGACATGGTCACGTCGACGCGCCTGCACAGATCTACAACGTCTTCGATGTAGCTGATGAAATTCTCCCCCTGCGTCTGCGCTCTTCCGCGGAGGCGTTGTTCTGCTTGTAGTCTGCGTATGGCCGGGCTGCCAAATGCTTGAAGGAAGCGGGTCTTAAAATCGCCCCATATTTTGAAGTCACGTGCGTTGTTCAAAAACCATGTCTGAGCCAATTGCGTGAGATAGAACTCGACGTTGCTTAACTTGGCGGGATCATCCCACTTGTTGTGAGCACTCACCCGCTCGTATGTCGACAGCCAATCCTCAGCATCGTGATCGCCCTCGCCATTGAAGAATGGGGGATCGCGCTGACGGATGGAACCAGCGCAGACGATCTGTGGCATCGCTGGTGCTTGTTGATCAACAGCGTCAACGGGGGTAGTGGGCATTGGGAGCCTGCGGCTTCGAAGCTCCAGGATTCGTGCTGGTTGACGTTGAAACCGCAACGTCGACCCCGCGAGAGGTACGGGGATCGATACCGCGCACCTCCACCACTTCCAATGGTGTTTAATTAGATCAGTTGTTCAAGCGAGAGGCGAGGAAGAGCAGTCTCTTCAAAAAACGGCGAAGCCAGAGATAACCTTGCAAGACGCACAGACAGGCACTGATGATGACCGTTGCAGGTCCGCAGCACATACCCGCGCGTAGATTGGCCATGGTTCCGCACATACCGTTCCCTGCTCCAATTGTTCATTACAATATATATATATATATATATATATATATATATAGCAGAACAGAAAGCTACGGGATCAGGGATTCGGTAAGGACACATATCAAGATTGCAATCGTTATTGCCAGTGCTCTTTCGCCTTTTTCGAAATATTTAATAGTGCCGAATGACGTGTGTTTGTCATGTTTCTTTGATACAGTGATAAATAAGCGAAAATAGAAGTGGAGGAAAAATCCGCCGTTTTTTTTCCAGTAACGGGAGTCGAGCCCACATATCCGCATAAAACGTGCTGTGCACTAGCATTGTGCTATTACGCGACGGCTGCCCTCTCGACTTTACCGCGGGGGTTTATATATATAACTGCTCTGAGGCCGCTACAGTAGCGGAGCCCCTCGAACACCACGGGAGACGTAGAACGTGGTTTTCCCAGCGGCCGCCACTTTAGACGTGGTCAGAGGTCGGGGTTAGCAATTGCCATTTCCGGAGTGCTGGAGCCAGAGCCCTCACGCGTGTGCGGAGATGTGGGTTCGACTCCCACTTCCAAAAAAAACAGCGGATTTTTTCTGGACTTCTATTTTCGCTTATTTATCACTGTATCAAAAAACATGACAAACACAAGCCATTAGGCACTAATAAGCATTACGAAAAAAGCCGAATAGCACAGGCAATAACTCATAATGGGAAACAGCGCAAAAACAAAACTTGGACAAGAAAGACAAACGGGACGAAGCGCTACTAGCAACTGAAACGTTTAATCGTCAAAACACACAAATATATACAAACAATCTAAGCCACCGTCAACACATTGTGTGTATATTTTTGTGTGTATATTGTGTGTATAGATTGTGTGTATATATTTGTGTGTTTTGACGATTAAACGTTTCAGTTGCTAGTAGCGCTTCGTCCCGTTTGTCTTTCTTGTCCAAGTTTTGTTTTTGCGCTGTTTCCCATTATGAACCTATACCAACAAGCCCAACTCGCAGTTCTTCTAAACAGGCAATAACGACTGCAACCTTCATATGTATATATATATACATATACATTTACATATATATATATATATATATATATATATATATATATATAGCAGAACAGAGAGATACGGGACGAGGGACTCGGTAAAGATACATATCAAGGTTGCAGTCGTCATTGCCAGTGCTATTCGGCTTTTTTCGAAATATTTAATAGGGCCGAATGACGTGTGCTTGTCACGTTTCTTTGATTCCTTGATAAATAAGCGAAAATATAAGTCGAGAAAAAATCCGCCGTTTTTCCGGGAGCGCTCCCGGAAAAACGGCGGATTTTTTCTCGACTTATATTTTCGCTTATTTATCAATGAATCAAAGAAACGTGACAAGCACACGTCATTCGGCCCTATTAAATATTTCGAAAAAAGCCGAATAGCACTGGCAATGACGACTTTCAACCTTGATATATATATATATATATATATATATATATATATATATATATATATATATATATATATATACATATATATATATACATATATATATATATATATATATATATATATATATATATATATAGTCGTGAAGTGGAGTCCTTAGTGGCTGCAGGAATACGCACAAAGTAGAAGTACGCGCTTCGGAGACTTTATTTCCAACGTTTCGACCTGAGACAGGTCTTCCTCAGGAATGAAAGCTTTGGGTAAAATCGTACGGACTCAGACTGGGTGGCGGCGCCCCGAAACACAAGCCACATGGGAAACAAACACACAAACGACCGCACACAGCATACAGAGCTTATTCTGCCAAAGGCAGGCGAAAAAGAGCCTTCAAAAAAGAAAAAAAAAGAAGGCGAAAGGAAGAGGGAGGAACAAGGTGGCAAGGAGGAGGCAAGAAAGAGGCAAGCAGGAACACACTGCATGAACGTGGGTGGTGGGGATAACAGGAAATGCGACGAGTTCACGGGTGGCGAAAGGCCCAAAAACATCAGGTGTCTCCGGGAGGGAAAAACTACAAAGCACACGCCGCCACGAGCAGTGAGTTTACATGCGCGTCACCGGTAACAAGGATTAACTACTGACCGTCTTCAGCGGCATGGTCAAGAATGCAAGCGGGGCCAATTACTGTATCTGAAGCGCAGGCAGCCTCCACGACTTTGGGGGGTCCCACGAAAGCCAATGGGGGAGCCCATTTGAGGCGTCCCCTTCTCCGCCTACGCCTCCATTTGTACACGGCGTCGCGTCGTGTCGCGCCAGGTCAATGCACGGCCTGTTAACTGTTAGTACTTGCAAAGCGGAGAATGTGGTAGGTCATTGAAACAGATAAAGAATTTGGATGTCTACCACCGCCGAGCGCGAAACAAAGATACATTAACATAAATACACCAGAAAGTGGAAGGAAAAATAGCCCCGTCGGAAGCGGCGTGGGGGTCATCACACCAGACCGGAATTCTGGAGGTCGTGGGTTCGGATCCCACCCTGCGGGCATTTTTTCTCTCTAGTTCCGCAGTCACTATAATTATCTCGTCCGCTCCCGACCCCCTACCAACACTTCCCTTCCCGTCCCCGCTATTTTTATTTTTATATATTTTTTTCTCTCATTTCCTTGTCTCAACGCTCAGCAAGCATAACCTGCCTCATTAATAACCAGATGGTACCCATTGCTTGTTTATGTCACCATATGTCACACCCATTTTATCCTTGAGAAATGTGAAACGGAATGTTGAAGCTTTTAGTTCCAACCGAGCGTGTAAGCATTATTTTATTTTGGTGCCTGTTGTGGCTTATGCCTCGGGTGTATTGTAGTGACATTGTGATCCCCAATGCTGGTGTTCACGGAGTGCACGCGTCGTTCCTGTCTTTCCACTCATGTTTTGCTTTGTTTCTCTTTTTCATTGTTTCCCTCTTTTTCTTTTTCTTTTTTTTTCTTTTTCTTTGGTTGCCCCAGAGGCACGGCACATACCGACGGTCGCCTCTCTCTTCTTGTTTTCATGTTTTTTTTTAATTGCCGCGCTCCGACATATTTTCGTGGATTGGGCCCAGGGCTCCACGCGTGCCGGCGACAGCCAAGTACTAACAGTTAACAGGCCGTGCATTGACCTGGCGCGACACGACGCGACGCCGTGTACAAATGGAGGCGTAGGCGGAGAAGGGGACGCCTCAAATGGGCTCCCCCATTGGCTTTTGTGGGACCCCCCAAAGTCGTGGAGGCTGCCTGCGCTTCAGATACAGTAATTGGCCCCGCTTGCATTCTTGACCATGCCGCTGAAGACGGTCAGTAGTTAATCCTTGTTACCGGTGACGCGCATGTAAACTCACTGCTCGTGGCGGCGTGTGCTTTGTAGTTTTTCCCTCCCGTAGACACCTGATGTTTCTGGGCCTTTCGCCACCCGTGAACTCGTCGCATTTCCTGTTATCCCCACCACCCACGTTCATGCAGTGTGTTCCTGCTTGCCTCTTTCTTGCCTCCTCCTTGCCACCTTGTTCCTCCCTCTTCCTTTCGCCTTCTTTTTTTTTTTTTTGAAGGTTCTTTTTCGCCTGCCTTTGGCAGAATAAGCTCTGTATGCTGTGTGCGGTCGTTTGTGTGTTTGTTTCCCATGTGGCTTGTGTTTCGGGGCGCCGCCCCCAGTCTGAGTCCGTACGATTTTACCCAAAGCTTTCATTCCTGAGGAAGACCTGTCTCAGGTCGAAACGTTGGAAATAAAGTCTCCGAAGAGCGTACTTCTACTTTGTGTTTATATATATATATATATATATATATATATATATACACACATATATATATATATATATATATATATATATATATATATATATATATATATATATATATATATATATATATATATATATACACACATATATATATATATATATATATATATATATATATATATATATATATATATATATATATATATATATATATATAAGAGAAGAAAAACTTCAAACAAGGTAAAAGCACGATTGTGGCCTATGTTTCAGCAAAGAGAACTTGCTTTCCTCAGGGCAATCTCTCGCCTGGCAGGCAGGGTTTATATAGGGGTAGGACCCCAGGTGAAAGGAGAGGGAAAGATGGAAGGGAAATTCAGCAAGCTGATTGGTTTCGGAGTGTGTCGGGGGAGAGATTGAGGGGCCAAGAAGGTTGTCTAGTTTAAGCCGCGAAGTAGGTCACACGGAAGTCAGCTGGTGGTTGATATTCGTGGAATTTTTTGGACAAACAGGATGAGAGGGCGCTTATTGACCCGCAGCGGGGTATTGGCGGTGAGCGCGACCACGGGTGGCGCTGCGAAGGGCGTCTTCGTGACGTCGGCTTAGGGATTCTCGCATTTGTCGTCTGCTTCACTCGGGCTCGCCCTATATGCTGTTTCTTTGCACTCGGGTAACTTTTGATGTTTGTCCGCACCAGATTTTGCGTATGCGGAACTTTTTATTATAAGAAAAGACTTAAAATCGCATACACTAGCTGAGGGGGTGATTTACAGTATAGTTTTCGGCACCGCTTCGGAAGAAACATTGCCGGCGTGGCCCCTTTCCTGCGAAGCCGGTCTTGCGCGGAGAGTCGGAGCTAGGCGTCAGCTCCTGTATTCAGAAATCTTTCGGACAAGAGAACATCCTGAGTCTAAAAACCGACAGCAGCGAAAATGCAAGACCAAAACAAAATTCAGGCCTTCGGGGCTCTCGGCTTTGGCAGAAGGCACTACGATTCCTGGTAAGTATGTAAGGTAAAACAGTTTTTGCAACCTTGCCGAACGCTCGAAAGTATTGTATCACATCACTGTACGTTGTCATAGCATGAAGTGTGCCGACATGCACTATGGGGCGCAAAAAATGTAAGTTGAGTTCCAAATAACCTATGTATGTATAGGCGCGTGCTGGTGCATACTTTTGACCAGTATGGAGGCTTATAGATCAAAAGGGGAAACGTGTACGGTAAAAATACAGTAACAATATGTTTCTTCAGACCTCTGAGGGACATTTCGGTACATTTCCGACAGCCATGCCTTCCCAATATTCAGATTAATAACACTGCACTCAAGAGCACGAGGAGGAGGGGGAGGAGGAAAAAAACTTTAGCAGTAAAATCGATCTCATTAGTGGGCGGGTTCCTCAGTCCCGGACAGACAGTAAGGATAATTTTCTTCACTTCATCGAATGTCATCCCGAGTAGGCAAGGATTTGTTCTTTGCGCCTGAAGGGGTTGGAAAAAAATAAATAGCTGCTTGGAGGTATTCATCGGTTATGATTCTTAATAATACTGAAAACCGGCACGTACAGCATTTCTTGCGTTTCTCAGCGAGTATATCAAGCCTTCAACACCGTAATCATGTCATAGCTGTTCGTGTTGAGATTCGGTTCGTTAGTTACGATAAAAATTGGGGGCGGAAAAGTCGCCTTCCAGTACTCTGGACTACGTCGTCTGCGCCGTTTCGCGGTGGCGTAGCACAAACCTTCTCATTGCATTTGCATGGAAATAAACTCACGCTGCGAATATGCACCTTCTTGTACGCAGCCATACCGAAAGCCAATTTCTGAAGATTGTAGTGTATGCCTCACAGCCTGAAGAACGTATCCACACGAACTATTTGCGCCTCTCAAGCATCCCCAAACCTCCTAATAAGACGTGCGTGGCGGCGCAGAAAATTTAGTGCCTTGGAAAAAGCATTCACATGATACAACTGAGCAACGAAAGAAATAGAAGACAGCAACGAAAGAATACAACAACGAAAGAAATAGAAGACAACCGCTTTGTTTCCTGCTTCGCGATGCGCGTGTAGGGACGTGCTGCTTGGTGCGTACAATTAGACTGTTGAGTATTTATATGAACATATCGAAAATACTTTAGGGGAGCCTACGCATTTTGCATACTTATCGAGGAGCTCTGAGCCCTGGACCTGGCAAATAAGCTAGAAAGGAGGAGTTACACACGATTATCTGGCCGATGCTCTGAAGAAAGTTGGTCTCTCTCTCCTCATTCGTTGCAAACTTTTGCGGTATACAGCTTGAAGTTATTAAGAGCTGTCAGAAGCTGGAAAAATAACTGAATTACTGGAAATACGCTTTTCGATGCCCTAAAAGATTAAAGCGGGCGATGTTTAGCTTAGGTTTTGCTGCCCGTCACAAGCGGACCTCAGCGGAGCTAGTGTATCAGCGGCGCAAGTGTAGCAGACGACAGCGGCGTGAGTCCCTAAGCTGACGTCAGAGCCAGGGGGCGCCACTCAAACATCTCACCGCCAATAGGGAAAGGATCTCAGAACCGCCGGAAGCAGACCAGGAGGTGAGGGTGGGGTCCTTATCAGAAACTATCTGCAAGCCTCAGGTCAAAAGAAAAGATAGAGACGGGGGAAAAACTAACTAGGTCAAGAAAAAAAGAAAAAAAAGAGAGAAAAAAAAAACAGGGAGGGAAACCACATAAACCCACGCACAGAAGAAAAAGCAATGACCAGGCAACTGAAATGGCACGTGTCACCCACGGCAACATTCCTGGAACAGGCCTGTCCTGAAACTCAAAAACGAAAAGATAAAGTTAGAGTGACGTACGGGGCACACGACCACGCTGAGTGAAAAAAAAAGGAGAGATTTTAATAAATAAAATTGAATTCCAAAAGCAAAGGTTGGAGGGATGAGGGCGAGTATAAAGCTAGACGCTAAGGAATGAAAAAAAAGGGAAAAGAAATTAGGTGACCAGGTACGGAGCAGAGTGAACGGTCATAGTCTTTGGATGAGGTATATGCACGAAAATGCCTAATGCTGCATTCCCGGTGAATATCGCAAGGATTCCAAGTTGCCCTTAGACGCATTAATTCCAGCAGGTTCCATGGAGTTGAATTTGTGAATTAAGTAGGATTCTCGGTATTTCCTGTCCCTAGGAGACTTAAAATTTGACTGAAGTATATATAACTTAAGGTCATCAAAATTGTGGCCTCGTTGGTTGAAATGCTGCGCTACAGCTATGGAGGATTTGCTAAGAGTATATGCCCGGTGACCATTAAGCCGTAGGCTCATAGGTTGGCTCGTTTCGCCTATATACTGTTTGTGGCACATTGAACATTCCAACATATACACAATGTTGGATGAAGTGCACGTAAAACTTGAATTAATCTTGTCGACATAATTACTGGCTGTGCTTTTTACAACGCAGTCTGTTTGCAGGTGCCTACAAGTCTTGCATCTGGGGCGGGAGCAGCTGGCTATGACTGGTTGCTTTGAAGGCCCTGTTTTAGCATGCACTAAAATATCTTTTAGATTCCTGTTTCTCCGGTAGGTAACCCTAGGAGCTTCCGGGAAAGTCTTTTTAAGTCGGTCATTACTGGCTAAAATGGGGTAGTACTTCCGCAGTATATTGTTTACGTTTGGGAGGCGTTTGAAAATTTAGTTATCAGGGCAGGTGGCCTGGCCCTTTCGTTTTGCCGCTGTTTGTTGAGAACGTCATCCCTTTTGAGATTAGACACACGTTGGTACGCCTGATCGAGCGAGCTTTTGGGGTGGTTCCTGTTCATAAGGGTGGCCTTGAGTTCGTCTAGGTGCTCTACGTTGTCACTGTCATCACTGCATACTCTTCTAAGCCTGGTGGCTTGTCCTACAAAGATCCCTTGTTTGCAGTGTCTGGGGTGATGGCTTTTATAATCTAGGTACTGCTGCCTGTCAGTTGGCTTTCTAAAAAGCGTGGTTTTAAGTTTACCGTTGTCTAGAATGACGGTAGTATCTAGAAAGTTCACTTCTTTCTCAGAATATTTCTTTTTCACTTCTTTTTCAGAATATATATATATATATATATATATATATATATATATATATATATATATATATATGTATGTATGTATATATATGAATATTTTATATATAAGACAGAAATATCGGTTGAAAATCAAAAAACGGAAGGCAAAGCGGAGAATGTGGTAGGTCATTGAAACAGATAAAGAATTTGGATGTCTACCACCGCCGAGCGCGAAACAAAGATACATTAACATAAATACACCAGAAAGTGGAAGGAAAAATACCCGCGTCTGAAGCGGCGTGGGGGTCATCGCACCAGACCGGAATTCTGGAGGTCGTGGGTTCGGATCCCACCCTGCGGGCATTTTTTCTCCCCTTTTTCTGTCTTTCCAAATTCTTTACCTGTTTCCATGACCTACCACATTCTACCCTTTGCTTTCGGAGGTATTCTTGACTGCCAGCCCTTATTTCAGCCTTATATTCAACGAGCTCCTCATTTTCTATTCTGATTCGCTATGTATATAAATATATATATATATATTTATATATATTTAAGCGAATCAGAAATCGGAAATGAGGGGCTCGGTGAAATAAGACAGAAAATAAGGTTTGGCAGTAAAGAAAACCTCGGATATATATATATATATATATATATATATATATATATATATATATAAAGGAGATAGTCGGCGCTCCGGTAGAAGGCTGGGCTCGTTTATTCACGAACGAGGCGTCGACGCAGACGGGGTGAGCCGGAACGACCAGCTTTTCGCGAGACTGACAGCGAACGACCGCGTCCTCTTCCTCGAGCGGCATCCGGCGCAGCATGTCCACGTAGGGGGATTTTCCCGTTGTGGCTGATGCTCATCACAGTTCTCATGGGCGCAACATGCTTACTACAATACCCCCGGCGGAAAGAGGAGCCATCCTGGCGACCTACGGGGAACACAAGACGAGCGGGTCATAGTATGGCTTCAGCATCTGGACGTGAACCGTCTCGCAACCACGACGTCGGCGGTCCGAGGTGGACGTTACGGGTTCAACAACATAGTTCACTGGTGACGTTTGTTCCAGTACTCGATAAGGCCCTTGGTATTGAGAAAGAAATTTCGACGAAAGACCGGGAGCCGGCCACGGTACTGAAAGCATGACCAGTGATGCTTATGTAAACGTTGGAGCTGCAATGGAGTCATCGTGACGCGCCTTTTGGTGTTGCTGCTCTTCCGATGTAAATCGTCGGGCTATCTGGCGAAATTCCGCGGCGTTTCGAGCGATGTCACACAGTGGTGCGTACCCGGAGGTGTCAGGTCTGTACGGAAGTACTGTATCTAGCATGCAGGAGGGCTCGCGACCATAGAGTAAAAAGAACGGCGAGAATCCTGTGGTCGCCTGCGGGGCCGTATTAAAAGCATACGTCACGAAAGGAAGAACGAGGTCCCAGCTAGAGTGGTCCGAGGAGACGTACATGGCGATCATATCGCCGAGTGTGCGGTTAAACCTTTCGGTCAGGCCATTTGTCTGGGGGTGGTAGGACGTGCTCTTTCGGTGGACCACGTGGCACTCGGCTAAAAGGGCCTCCACGACTGCAGATAGAAAGACGCGGCCTCTGTCGTTCATTAGTTCGCCAGGAGCACCGTGCCGAAGAACAAAACGGCGTAGAAGGAAAGACGCAACGTCCCGAGCCGAGGCGGCCGTTAGCGCAGCTGTTTCGGCATACCGCGTTAAGTGTTCAACGGCGACGACGATCCAGCGGTTACCGGCGGCTATGTTTGGGAGTGGGCCGTAGAAATCGATGCCTACGCGGTCGAAAGGCCGCGCTGGGTAGGGCAATGGCTGGAGTGGGCCACTGACGTGATGCGGCGGAGACTTGCGACGTTGGCAGTCCGGGCAAGATCTAACAAACTTGGCGACAAAGGTGTACATCCCGCGCCAGTAGTAGCGCAGTCGGAGGCGCTCGTAGGCTTTAAGGATTCCAGCGTGAGCACTTTGCGCATCGGTGGTAAACGTGGTAGAAATATCCTTGCGCAAGTGGCGAGGAATCACGAGTAGCTATTTTCGACCTTCGGGGAAGTAGTTCCGGCGATATAGGAGCTGGTCACGAATAGTGCAGTGGGCAGCTTGAGGGCGCAGTGATCGAGGCACAGGAGCTGCCCGTGAGTGCGACAAATATTCGAGGATCAAAGAAACCCAAGGGTCTTCGCGCTGCTCAGCGACCATGTCCGTCATGGCCAGAGAGGTCAGGCTGTGGTCTGCTGCGAACAAGCTATCTATATCCGACGCAAGCGGGGATCGAGAAAGAGCGTCAGCGTCGGTATGCTTCCGTCCAGATCGGTACACAACAGGGATATCGTACTCTTGAAGGCGGAGTGCCCAGCGGCCAAGACGGCCAGTGGGATCCATCAGCGACGATAACCAGCACAGAGCATGGTGGTCCGTTACGACGTCGAAAGAGCGACCGCACAGGTAAGGGCGAAATTTGCTGATTGCCCATACAATAGCCAAGCATTCTTTCTCTGTTACGGAGTAGTTGACTTCGGCCTTCGTGAGTGTACGGCTCGCGTAACTCACCACGTATTCGTCAAATCCGTCCTTTCGTTGAGCGAGCACAGCACCTAAGCCAACACCATTGTTATCAGTGTGGATCTCAGTGGGCGCATTCGGGTCAAAGTGCCGCAGTATCGGTGGTGACGTAAGGACCCGACGTAACGTTAAGAAAGCGCTCTCACACTCGGGGGATCATTCGGAAATGTCTCTACTTCCGCCGAGAAGCTGTGTGAGAGGCGCAGTGATGGAGGCAAAGTTTCGTACAAAGCGGCGGAAGTACGAACACAGGCCGATGAAGCTTCGCAGGTCCTTCAGCGTGGTTGGCTTCGGAAACTCCGACACGGCACGAAGTTTTCCCGGGTCCGGGAGGACACCGTCTTTCGAGACAACGTGTCCTAAAATGGTGAGTTTTTGAGCAGCGAAGCGGCACTTTTTAAGGTTCAGCTGCAGACCAGCGGAGGCAAGGCATGTTAGCACTTGTTTGAGGCGTGTGAGATGGGTTGCAAAATCATGCGAAAACACGACAATGTCGTCTAAATAGGAGAGACACGTTTTCCATTTCAAGCCCCGCAGTACGTTGTCCATCATTCGTTTGAATGTGGCCGGCGCATTACAGAGTCCGAACGGCATGACGTTGAACTCGTAAAGGCCATCGGGCGTCGTAAGAGCCGTGTTTGAACGATCAGCTTCGGCCATGGGCACTTGCCAGTAGCCGGATTTCAAGTCTAATGACGAGAAAAACTCGGCTCCCTGCAGGCAGTCGAGCGCGTCGTCTATGCGAGGCAGCGGGTAAATGTCCTTGCGCGTGATTTTGTTCAGGCGGCGATACTCCACACAGAATCGAATAGAGCCGTCCTTTTTTAAACGAGAACCACAGGAGAAGTCCAAGGACTCACGGATGGTCGAATGACGTTGCGTTTCAGCATGTCCGCGACTTGGTCATCAATGACATGCCGTTCGGTGGACGACACGCGATAGGGTCGCTGTCGCAACGGCGCGTGCGTGCCAGTGTCGATCTCATTACACACAGTCGACGTGCGGCGCAAAGCGGTGGCGTAGCAGTCGAAGGATGAACTGAATCGGTGTAGAAGAGCAAGTAGCTCGTCACGTCAGTAGCTCGTCAACGGGCAAATCTCCCTACGTGGACATGCTGCGACGGATGCCACTCGAGGAAGAGGACGCGGTCGTTCGCTGTCAGTCTCGCGAAAAGCTGGTCGTTTCGGCTCACCCCGTCTGCGTCGACGCCTCGTTCGTGAATAAACGAGCCCAGCCTTCTACCGGAACGCCGACTATCTCCTTTACAATTTTTGGTACAGGTTCGGGATAGCGCGTCAGTGACTTGTTGTTGTATAACGCTCCTGAGGGTTGGGGCTAAATCCGACTGAGGTGGCTTCGTTACGTCGCTAACGAGAGACAGCTGGCGAGCCACCTTTTCGCGATTAAACTGCTGAATTTGGGCGAAGAGACCACCCCTATCCTCACATGCCAAGCTGCAAAGGGAATGGTCGAGTTCCACGGGCTTACGAGTGAGAGCCCGCTCTCTGAGAAGTTCATCGAACTCTTGGCAAGCGTTTATGACTTCAGCAACTGTCCGAGGGTTTCTCGCGAGCAACATTTGGAAGGCATCATCGTCTATGCCTTTAAGAATGTGCTTGATTTTGCCCTCTTCGGTCACAGCATTGTTTGCCCGCTTGCACAAGTCAAGGATGTCCTCGATGTAAGAGGTAAAGGTCTCATTCATGCTCTGAGCGCGTTCGCGCAAACTCTTTTCAGCGGGCACTTTCCGAACAGCGGGGCGCCCGAAGACTTTGGTAGATTCGGTCTTGAAATTTGACCATGTGCGTAGATCAGCCCCGTGGTTCTTATACCAGGTCTCTGTGACACCGGTGAAGGAGAGACTGACGTTGTTCTGTTTGAGTTTATCGTCCCAATTATTATGCGTGCTCACTCGTTCGAAGGTGGTGAGCCAATCCTCAGCATCCTGGTCATCAGTGCCGTTGAAGAAGGGGGGATCCCGTGAACGGACCGTGCCAGGGCAGATGATAGGTGCCACAGGAGGTGTTGACTCGTGGTGGCCACCCTGAGACATCCTCGAGGGAAGTGTCCGGTTGCGCAGCTCCAGGATAGATAAATGGGGACCGGAGCAGCACCGCAACCTCCACCGAAAATTGTAAAGTAGATAGTCGGCGTTCCGGTAGAAGGCTGGGCTCGTTTATTCACGAACGAGGCGTCGACGCAGACGAGGTGAGCCGAGACGACCAGCTTTTCGCGAGACTGACGGCGAACGACCGCGTCCTCTTCCTCGAGCGGCATCCGGCGCAGCATGTCCACGTAGGGGGATTTGACAGTTGTGGCTGATGCTCATCACAGTTTTCCTGGGCGCAACATGCTTACTACAATATATATATATATATGACAGAAAATAAGGGTTGGCAGTCAAGAAAACCTCGGAAAGCAAAGGGGAGGTTGTGGTGGGTCATAGAAAGAGAGGAAGAATTTTTTCAGTCGAAAAGAAAGTGGTGAAAAAATGCCCGCCGGGTGGGATCCGAACCGACGACCTCCAGAATACCGGTCTAGTGTGATAACCACTACGCTACCGGCGGGGCTGTTCCCCAGCACTTTCTCGGGTATTTATGTTAAGTTATTTTTGTTTCCTGCACTTGGGGGTCGCCAGGGGGTTAAAAAGAAGGTCCCCTTCACCCCGAGTAGTCCGAGTGGCGCTAGCTACCACCCCCAAGTGCAGGAAACAAAAATACCTTAACATAAATACCAGAGAAAGTGCTGGGGAAACAGCCTCGCCCGTAGCGTACTGGTTATCGCACCAGACCGGTATTCTGGAGGTCGTGGATTCGGATCCCACCCGGCGGGCATTTTTTCACCACTTTCTTTTAGACTAAAAAAATTCTTCATCTCTTTCTATGACCCACCACAACCTCCCCTTTGCTTTCCGAGGTTTTCTTGACTGCCAATCCTTATTTTCTGTCTTATTTCACGGAGCCCCTCATTTCCAATTTTCTGATTCGCTACATGCTTAGCGAGGGCCTCTGTTCGGTAGTCTTGGTGCCAAAGGGAGCTTAAGAGGGTTCAACGCTGGTTGACCACTCTCGACATGTCGTAGACACTCGAGTCACGCCCGGGGGTTAAAAAGAAGGCCCCCTTCACCACGAGTAGACCGAGTGGCGCTGGCTACCACCCCCAAGTGCAGGAAACAAAAATACCTTAACATAAATACCCGAGCAAGTGCTGGGGAAACATCCCCGCCGGTATCGTAGTAGTTATCGCACCAAAGCGGTATTGTGGAGGTCGTGGGTTCGGATCCCACCCGGCGGGCATTTTTTCACCACTTTTTTTTCGACTAAAAAAAATTATTCATCTCTTTCTATGACCCACCACAACCTCCCCTTTCTTTCCGAGGTTTTGTTGACTGCCAACCCTTATTTTCTGTCTTATTTCACGGAGCCCCTCATTTCCTATTTTATGATTCGCTACATGCTCAGCGAGGGCCTCTGTTCTGGCAGTCTTGGTGCCAAAGGGAGCTTAAGAGGGTTCAACGCTGGTCGACCACTCTCGTCATGTCGTAGACACTCGAGTCGTAGACACTCGTAGACACTCAATGCGTCGTTTTTTTCCGGAAGCGGGAATCGAACCCACAACCTCCGCATAACGCGTGCGGTGCTCTACCATTGAGCTAGTTCCGCGGCGACTTCTCTCTCGACTATAGCGCGGGGTTTTGTATTTACGACTGCTCAGAGCCCGGTCAACTAGCGCCGCCCCTCGACCACCGCGGGAAGACGTAGAACGTCTTTTTCCAGCGGCCGCACGTAAGACGTGGTCGGAAGTCGGGGATAGCCAAAGGCATTTCAGACTGCTGGAGCCAGAACCCTCGTAATGCATTTTGTAGAACAGAGACGTACGGGACGAGGGATTCCGTAAGGACACATATCAAAGTTGCAGTCCTCATTGCCAGTGCTGTTTGGCATTTTAACAGTGTTTTATATTGCCGAATGAGCTATGATTGCCTTTTTTTATGCAGGAATAAATAATTGAAAATTCAAGTCGAGAAAAAATGCGCCGTTTTTTTTCCGGAAGCGGGAATCGAACCCACAACCTCCGCATAACGCGTGCGGTGCTCTACCATTGAGCTAGTTCCGCGGCGACTTCTCTCTCGACTATAGCGCGGGGTTTTGTATTTACGACTGCTCAGAGCCCGGTCAACTAGCGCCGCCCCTCGACCACCGCGGGAAGACGTAAAACGCCTTTTTCCAGCGGCCGCACGTAAGACGTGGTCGGAAGTCGGGGATAGCCAAAGGCATTTCAGACTGCTGGAGCCAGAACCCTCGTAATGCATTTTGTAGAACAGAGACGTACGGGACGAGGGATTCCGTAAGGACACATATCAAAGTTGCAGTCCTCATTGCCAGTGCTGTTTGGCATTTTAATAGTGTTTTATAGTGCCGAATGAGCTATGATTGCCTTTTTTTTATGCAGGAATAAATAATTGAAAATTCAAGTCGAGAAAAAAAATTATAAAACACTGTTAAAATGCCAAACAGCACTGGCAATGAGGACTGCAACTTTGATATGTGTCCTTACGGAATCCCTCGTCCCGTACGTCTCTGTTCTACAAAATGCATTACGAGGGTTCTGGCTCCAGCAGTCTGAAATGCCTTTGGCTATCCCCGACTTCCGACCACGTCTTACGTGCGGCCGCTGGAAAAAGGCGTTCTACGTCTTCCCGCGGTGGTCGAGGGGCGGCGCTAGTTGACCGGGCTCTGAGCAGTCGTAAATTCAAAACCCCGCGCTATATAGTCGAGAGAGAAGTCGCCGCGGAACTAGCTCAATGGTAGAGCACCGCACGCGTTATGCGGAGGTTGTGGGTTCGATTCCCGCTTCAGGAAAAAACGGCGCATTTTTTCTCGACTTGAATTTTCAATTATTTATTCCTGCATAACAAAAAGGCAATCATAGCTCATTCGGCACTATAAAACACTGTTAAAATGCCAAACAGCACTGGCAATGAGGACTGCAACTTTGATATGTGTCCTTACGGAATCCCTCGTCCCGTACGTCTCTGTTCTACAATATATATATATATATATATATATATATATATAGAGAGAGAGAGAGAGAGAGAGAGAGAAAGAGAGAGAGAGAGAGAAATAAGGAGAGAGAGAGAGAGAAAGAGAGAGAGAGAGAGAAATAAGGAGAGAGAGAGAGAGAAAAATAACGATTTGTAGCCAAGAACGCGTGCGATATCACACAAAGCGCAAAAAAATAAGGCAAGTAGAGACAGAGACACACGCGAAAAACATCACCAGTAAAATTGCACTAAACGTTTCAGAAGGAACTTCATTTCTTCAGAGTACAGAACAAGTTGCTTTCAGGGTAATATATTGTCACGAAGACAAAGACGACGCAGTGGTCTTCAAGGGAAACAAGTTTATTGGAGCGAACTTGCGCTCCCATAATAAACTCGAAAGAATACACAGTCCGCGAAGCAGCACTCAACAAAGTGACGTGCTCAAGCGAGCGTCGGCGATTCGAATGCCGCGGCATCTGCTCTGCAGGCTTTTGTCTTTCAGCGCGAGTGTTTCTCGAACCGTCGATTTACACCTAGAACATTGTAGATCGAAGCACATTATTCTGGGCTAGTCACATTAGGGCGAAACAGTATGCTTATCTTAATGAGATTACCCCTGCGGCATAAAACCAATTACACCATCTCCCCACAGGGAACTGTGTGGTAATGCAAAGCAGAATTGTGGGCGTCCATTCAGGTCATCGGACGGTGCAGCGTGTCTCAACCTAAGCAGCAACCGAGGAAGCGGTGCGCGGACCGGCTTTAGTATATAGAGCAGATGGAGTGGAGAGGAGGAGATGAAAGAGGAGACGCGTATTCGCGCTTATCGCGCAGTTGGCGTGTTGCCGTTATGTTGAGTGATCTGGTATTTAGTAGCGCCAGAGGGAATTCCATCTCCGGGTTCACACCGGTGGCAAAGGCACGCAAGTACTGTTGTGTTACGGTGAGTAGGCGGTGGAGCTCGAGGTGCCGAAACTCGTCCATCATGTTCTTGTCGATGTTGTCATCTCTGTGGTAGAATCGGTAGTCTCCGTCAGCGTTGGTGAGGTAAAGGTTGTTGGTGCACCGGCTGAGAGCAACGTACACGCCCTCGTCTTCGCAGCTTTGTCTCCTCCTTCTTCTTCTTCAGCGTTTCTCCTACGGGAAGATGACGACTGTGGTTGAACGCGAAGCTATCTCGTGATGAATTCTTTGGTTGGCCAGTCCCTAGGGCCATTCTGCTGCGATCATCATCAGAGGCGCTGCGGACGGGGCACGGACGAGGGACATCCCCGCGAACAAGAGACGCTAACATCCTCCTTTAAAGTTTTCAGTTTGTCGTTTCTATTGACGTTCAGCTGCGCGTGCCTTCGTTGTATCAGTAGCTTCTTGACGTAGTTTGAATGAGTCAAGGACATAAGGCGTGTTCGTAGCACTTGCTCCTGTCTGGGTTTTGTAGCGCAGTGGGAAGAGCGCCGCGTAGCTCCCGTTGCGGCCAGAGAGTCGTGGGAACGAAAGCTGCCGCCGCTAACTATTTCTTTTTTTATAGTGTAGGGGGAGAGGTGCGGACAACGGACGGATGCTGGACATAGCCCCGAGCAAGAGATACTTTGCATCTAATAAAGAATGGAAGACACACTTCTCTTGGGACAGAGATAACAGACCGGAGCGTGGCCGTGCAGTAAACACAAACATAAAATAAAAAACCCTTACATGGTTCACGGCATTACTCCGCTCTATGAGTGCATGGACCCGATGCTAAAATAAAAGACAGTCGAAACAAACAACAAAAAGTCTATTATCCTGCATAGTAAAGTTTCAAGCCAACCACGGAGACGACTGCGGGCCGCGTGCGTCGTCGTGATGTTCCGGAATCACCATCGGGGATCACCTCATAGGTCAGTTCGCTGGAACATCGTAGAATATAGTAGGATCCGAAATACCGTCGCAGAAGCTTCTCTCCAAACCAAAACGTGATTTCCTGGGTGGTACTCGGTGTCTCGGCGTCGGAGGTTGTAGCGCCCGGCATCCGCCAGCTGCTGGTCCGTTGTACGAACTCGAGTGAGCTGGCTGGCCTCCTCCGCACGCTGAAGGTATCCTTGAACGTCGGGGTTGAGGTCGTCGTCTTATCATGAGGAAGCATGGCGTCAACCATCGTAGTCGGCCGTCTTGCGTAGACAAACTCGAACGGCGTCATCTGCGTAGTTTCCTGGATAGCCGTGTTCTACGCAAACGTGACATACGGAAGCACTTCGTCCCAAGTCTTATGTTCAACGTCGACGTACATTCACAGCATATCCGCGATCGTCGTATACAGACGTTTCGTTAGTCCGTTCGTTTGGGGGTGGTACGCCGTCGTTCTTCGGGGATACGTGTTGCTGTAGCATAATATTCCTTGCATAAGCTCCGCAGTAAAGGCTGTTCCGCGGTCCGTGATTTGGACTTCCTGGGCTCCTGTGGGAGCACAAGTTGGCTTATGAAGAACTTTTCGACTTCTCGTGCAGTCCCCCCGGAAGAGCGCGGGTCTCTGAGTAGCGCGTCATGTAGTCTGTCGCAACAACAATCCGCTTAGGGAACGGGCCCAGAAGGTCCATTCAAATCTGTTGGAAGGGCCTCGATAGAACGGCGATCGGATGCAGAAGTATGGCGGATCTCGTCGGTGGTGTTTATTGTCGCTGGCAGTCACGGCAGCTCCGGACGTTGTGGGGGACGGCGAATGTAAGGCGGGGCCAGTAGTACTTCGCCTTGATTTTTTCAATTGTGCAGGCTGTGCCGAGATGTCCAGAAGATCGGAAGACGGGTCGTCGTGGCACGCTACGGAAATTTAGTCACTAAGGTCTGCGGGGATGACAAGAAGATAATTCTTTTTCGTTGCGGGCCTGAACTCATTCTTCCCGAAAACGGTGGTTTTCAGGCTGAATGTTGGTAGGTTGCGTTTGAAGGTCCTAGGCACGGCGACGTTGCATCCTTCGAGGTAGTCGATTATGACGCGTGAGTCGGGGTCGTCACGCTGCTGGGCGGTGAGGTAGCTCTCGGTCACGACTCCGAAGAACGTGCTCTCTTCATCAGAGTCTTGTGGTGGTAGGTCGACGGGAGTACCGGACAGGCAGTCTTCGTCGGAGTGGTTCCTGCCGAATGTATAGACGATTGTAACATCGAACTCTTGCAGGCGGAAGCTCCACCGCCCAAGACGGCCACAGGGGTCCTTGAAAGTGGCAAGCCAACACAGCGCACGGTGGTCTGTCACAATCTTGATTGGTCGACCATACTCGTATGGGCGAAATTTTGATCGCAGACGCTGAGAAGTTTTTCTCCTCCTTGGATAGACCACGGCTGGCAAAGGCGATTAGTTGTTCGCAACCGCTTTGTTTTTGGACAAACACGGCCGCCACGCCTATATCACTGGCGTCCGTAGGCATTTCCGTTTCGGTGTCTTCGTCGAAATGAGCGAGCACGGGCGGGCTTTGCAGGCGCTTTTGCAGCTCGCAGAATGCTTTTTCTTGCTGGTTTTCCCAGCTAAAAGGGGTGCTATCTTTCGTGAGCGTGTAAGTGGCTCTGCAATGCGTGCGAAGTTTGCGACGAAGCGCCTGTAGTATGCGCAGAGCCCGAGAAATCTTCGCTCACCCTTCTCGTCTTTCGGCCTTGGGAAGTTCGCAATGGCTGAAGTTTTTTCCGGGTCAGGTAGAACTGCGGCGTTGATGACGTGGCCTAAAAACTCGAGGTCCTCGTACGGGAAACGGCACTTTTCAGTCTTCAGCGTTAACCGCGACGTACGAATGGCTTCGAGTGCAGACACCAACGGTTCAAAAGGGTTCGTCGAAAGTTCGGGCGAATAGCACAACGTCGTCGAGGTATACCAGGCAGGTGTGCCACTTCAGGCCAGCTAGCACAGTGTCAATGACTCTTTGAAAGGTTTCTGGCGCCATGCGCAGCCCAAACCGCGTCATCTTGAACTGGTATAGGCCGTCTGGGATTATAAATGCCGTCTTCTGTCGGGCTCTCTCGTGCACATCAATTTGTCAGTAGCCAGTCTTCCGATCGATCGACGAGAAGTACTTCGCATGGCAGAGATGGTCGAGGGCATCATCGATTTGGGGAAGGGGGTTCACGTCCTTTTTGGTGATGTCGTTACGTCGCGGGTAGTCCACGCAGAACCTGATGTGCCGTCTTTTTTCTTAACGAGTGCGACTGGCGCCACCAAGGGGCTTTCGATGGCTGTATAATGTCGTCGGTGAGCATGTTGTCGACTTGAGTCCGGATGGCTTCCCGCTCGTGTTAAGCGACACGGTACGGTTACGGTCTGGTAGGTCGGGCTCCATTATCGGTTATTATTCGGTGTTTCGCTATAGGCGTCTGACTTACTTTTGAGTAATACGAAAAAAACTCCATGTAGCGACACAGCAAAACGAATAAGTTGTCCTGTTCTGATTGCGGTAATGCCGGATTCACGTCGTAGAGATTCGGGAGCTTGAAAGGTATCTTCGGATTCGCGTTCAAATTCGGCAACCGCGATGAAGTCACTTGCTTCTTGCGTTTCTTCTAGGAACGCGATTGCAGCGCCGTTGTTTAAATGCTGGTACTCGTCGGTGAAATTAGTGACCAAAACGTGGGATTGGCGTTGCTTAAACCGCGCAATGCTCTGGGCACTCTCTCCGGCAGCGTCGATGTCAGGAACATCATCTTCAAAGTAGGCGGCGATCATCAAGCTTGCGCGGGGTGGCAGGGTGACATGGTCATCGGCGATCCTTACAGCAGCATGGTGTTTGGGGTTCGATTCGGGCGTCATGCAGTGATCGGAGGAAAATGTTGCAGACTTGGCCTGTAGATCAATTATTGCGCCATTGTCCCACAAAAAGTCCATTCCGAGAAGTACGTCGCGAGAGCAGTTAGGCAAAATCACGAACGCCGCAGGGTACGCTGTGCCGTCTATGGTGACGCGCGATGTGCACCTTCCACTTGGCGTCACGAGGTTGCCTCTGGCTGTGCGTACGTGCGGACCATCCCATCTGGTCGTAACTTTCTTCAGCTGAGACGCGAATTATCCGCTCATTACTGAGTAGTCGGCACCCGTGTCTATGAGGGCGACTACATCAAAGCCATCGATGGACAGCTGAACGTCGGACGCCGCCTTTCTCGAGTTCCGGGTGCGTCGTGGCTTCGTATCCGTGCTTGTAGGTGTGGACGGTCGACCATTAAGCGTCGTCGTCTTCATCGTATTCGTAGCAGCAGGTGCGGTCTCGTCGGGTACGCGTCGCGCCGTTTTCCCGTCATCGTGTTCGGCAGTCACGTCAGGGCTAGACCGGATCGTCGGGCTGAGGGCATGGTCGTTAGCGAGTCTTTGCGGTGTTGAACGGTTTTAATTTTTCAGCGGTCGTGCCGCTTTTCCTACAGAAGTTGCTGCTGTTAGTTTCCCACGCGTGTGCTGGGGTACCTTCCATATGTGAAGTCAGCAGTGCTAGGGCGTTTCGACGACTGGTACAGATAGGGCGACGGTGAACGGGTGGAGTGGGCTGGTCCTCGGTTGGTATTGGAGAGGTATTCTTCGATATCAGTAGGGCTCTGGCCGGGTCGGAGGCGTGGAGCGTCGACGCAGAAACCACGCTGTCGGAGTCTCTTGTATGGGCAACGAAGGTAGATGTGGTCGGCCTCTCCGCAGTGGTAGCACAGCGGGCGATTATCGGTGGTTCGCCATACGTCCATATTCTTTGGCGTCTGGTTTTGTGCTGGAGGGGGTCGGGCGGGCGACAGTGGACGGGTGTACGGCGGGACTTCTTAACGACGGGTTGGAGCCGGGCGGGATCGACGAACAGCCACGGAGTAGGTCTTAGCTTGTGGCTCGCGTGCTACTTCGGATGGCGCAGAAGTCCCCATAGCGAGTTGGACTTCTCGCATTACGTCGGTCCGGGAGGCGACTTGGAGTTGCGGCGTAGTTGGGAAAAGTTTCTGAGTTCTTCGCGAAAGACGGCGCGGATTGTTTCCCCTAAGTCTTCCGACACGAATCCAGGGGCGTTGCCAGGTTCCGCCCAAAACGCGTTGAGTGGTCGATCGTACGAACGCCTCGAACGCATTTCCAGATTCCTCTCGATCATCGAAGCCTCGGTCACGACCTCAGCGACGGTTTCGGGAGAGTTTCGAATGAGTCCAGCGAAGAGCTCTTGTTTAACTCCCCGCACCAGAAAGCGCACTCTCTCTTATGCCATTTGGGGGTCAGCTCGTCGGAACAGCGTCTTGATTTCCTCAACGAACACCACAACACCTTCGTTAGGATGTTAGATTCGGGTCTGCAACAACTGCTCAGCTCGTTCTTTCTGTAGGACAGTTGTAAATGTTTTCGACAATTCCGCTTTGAACAAGCTCCTTGATGTTAGCGAGCTCTCGTGGTTTTCAAACTAGACTTGAGCCGAGTGTCCGAGGCAGAAAAACACTTACCTCAGAGTTTCTCCATCGTCCCATCGGTTGAAAATTCGGACGCGCTCCAGCTTCCCCAGCCACTCTTCCGGGTCTTCACCAGGGAATCCTCGGCATGATGGGGGCTCCCGAGGTTGCTGCAGAACGATGGGAGGATTGGCTTGGTTGACCATAGTGCTGGTTGCTATGCCTTCCTTCTTCACTTTCTCTGGTAGTAGACCGAGCTCGGGTGGTAAACCTTGCAGGCGGCGACTTGCTCTTGTATGACTGGCTTGGCGGCTTCCAGAGGTTGTAAAGAGGATAAAGGGTGCGTAACCAGCACCTTTCCTGATGTCACAAACTACCCGCCGCGGTGGCTCAGTGGCTAAGGCGTTGCGCTGCTGAGCACGAGGTCGCGGGTTCGATTCCCGTCCGCGGCGGTCGCTTTTCTGATGGAGGCGAAAAGCAAAAACGCCCGTGTGTACGAAATTTCGGCGCACGATAAAGATCCCCAGGTGGTCAAAATTAATCCGGAGCCCTCCACTACGGCGCGCCTCATCGCCTGCGTTGCGTCGGCGCGTTAAACCCTACAATCAATCAATCAGATGTCACAAACTCAAAGACGACGCAGTTGTCTTCAAGGCAGACAAGTTTATTGGAGGGAACATGTGTCCCCTAACAACTCAAAGAATACACAGGCGGCGCAGCAGCAGTCAACAAAGTGACGTGCTCCAGCGAGCGTCGGCGAATGGAATGCCACGGCGTCTGCTGTGCTGACTTTATCTTTCGGCGCGAGTGTTTCTAGAACCGTCTATTTACACCCAGAGCATTGTAGATCAAAGAAGATTATTCTGGGCTAGTGACGTTAGGGCGAAACAGTCTGGTGATCTGAATGAGATAGCCCGTGTGGCATAAAAATAAAAAATGGAAGACGCGCTTCGCTTGGGACACAGATAACAGACCCGGGCGTTGCAGGGCAGTAAAAACAAACAATAAATAAACAAACCAATACAACGTTCGCGGCAATATATACAGAAAATGCAGGAAGGGCGAGGGCAGGGCAAGGGAAGGAGGAGGTTGGACGATGGGATTTGGGTTGGTCATCAGCGAAAAAATGAGAGAAGTGGAAGATGGAAAAAAAGATAACAAGAAATCACAGTCATGTGGTACGTACATGACAAAAAAGAACCAGAAAAACAAACAGAACGAAGAAAAAATGTTTAACAAGGTAATTCTTCTTTCAAAAACCCTTTCGTTTGAGGTTTAACAAACACCGCTCTCATGCAAAAAACCTGCCCTTGTTTACCTCTGTCAAAGCATGTTAATACTCCTGGTCATCCTTTTGAACCACTGAATGCCACAATTCTTAAAGCTAGTTTAAAAACGAATCATGATAGCGAGGTTCGGGAGTTCTACCTCACCGATAAGTTGAAATCCACGTCGTTTGCCATCAATGAAAGTTATAAGAAATTGAAGTGTCTTTCCACCGAATAACATTTCGGCTACGTTTCTCAGGATAGTGTTATACCTGTTCATTTGTTTCCCTCGATAACAGAAACCCCCGTAGACCCTTATGGTTTTGTGCTAGCTTCGCGTTTTTTAGCACAGTGGCTTCACTAAACCAAATATGACCAGCAAGTCTGGGCATAGGGTAAGAGGGGTAGGTGGCTACGGTACCATTAGCTTTGATAGTTTCACCTTGCAATCAATTTCTGCACGCTAGCGTGTGTGATTGTGTTCCTCTCCCCTTTCTTTTTTGTGTTGCTGTTTTCTAATACTCGTTGCTGATTGCCTCGGCGTTCCGTGAACTGGTAGCATGTGTCGACCAGACGTGCACGGCCAGGTGCGCGTCATGTGCGTGCACCTGCCTTCTGTTATCTTTCTATTCATGACTCGTTTGACTCTGTTTTTTTCTCCTTTTCTTTCGTCCTGCTTTTTCATGCTCTTTTTATACGAATGTACACTCGTTTCCTGTCAAAACTGCCTGTCTTACTGCTTTTGGGCGCGACCCTTGCTTCCCACCAACAGAAGCCAAGTATACTACTCTCATATTTCAATCACCTACCCTGATTCTTAGAACGGGTGTGTATGGCCAGATGTGCGCCTTTTTCGTGCATGGGCATATCTTCTTTGGACCCCTCTCTTTCCCCCAGTTGCCACGGTAAACTAAAAATACCAGTTAACTTGTTTATTTCTTTTTCTTCGTACTTCTTTCTCGTGTTCGTACCAGGCGACTCTGATTTCTTTCTTACCTTTTTATGCCCATGCCAAATACGTGCAAGAGCATATCTTGTTTTCAGCCCTCTCTTTCCACTCTTTTGCCAAGGGAAAAGGGTAATAATCTTTCTAATTTTTTTCTGTTATGTTTCTTCTCTTTTTTAGTGGTTGTTTCTCATGTTCGTTCCGCGCGACTGTGATTTTTTTGCCGATGTCAAATGCGTGCATGGGCATATCTTGTTTTGAACCCTCCTTCACCCCTGTTGCCACAGGGTAAGGGGGAATTACCATGCTAATTTTTTTTTTGTTCTGTTTCTTTTCTTGTTTGGTTGTTTTCTTATGTTCGTACCGCGTGACTCTGGGTTCTCCTTCTCTTTTTTTCTCTCTTGCACTTATCTCATTTTTTCTCTGCCCACCAACCATAATCCCATTGTACAAACTCTCTCTTTCCTTGCCCTTCCCTCGCCCTTGGTACATTTTCTGTATATATATATCACCCTGAAACCAACTTATTGTGTACTCTGAAGAAAGGAAGTCCTCTTCCTGAAACGTCAGTAAACTTTTATTTTTTAATGTTTTCCTCGTGTGTCTCTGTCGCTACACATATATATATATATATATATATATATATATACCGGTATTCTGGAGGTTGTGGGTTCGGATCCCACCCAGCGGGCATTTTTGCAGCGCTTTCTTTCTGACTCAAAAAAGTCTTCATCTGGTTATATGACCCACCACAACCTCCCATTTGCTTAATGAGCCCCTCATTTTCCATTTTATGATGCGCGATATATACATACATACATCTATATATATATATATATATATATATATATATATATATATATATATATATATATATATATATATATATATATATATATATATATATATATATATATCAGAATAGGAAATGAGGGGCTCGTAGAAATAGCACAAATAATATATATATATAATTATATATATGTATATATATATATATATATATATATATATATATATATATATATATAGCGAATCAGAAAATGGGAAATGAGGGGCTCGGTAAAATAAGAGAGAAAAGAAGGGTTGGCAGTCAAGAAAACCTCGGAAAGCAAAGGAAAGGTTCAATGACCCACCACAACCACCTCCCCTTTGCTTTCTGAAATTTTCTTGACTGCCAACGCTTATTTTCTGTCTTACATATATATATATATACACCCAAAGTAGAAGTACGCTCTTCGGAGACTTTATTTAAGTTTATTGTCTCCTAATAAAGTCTACGAAGAGCGTACTTCTACTTTGTGCGTATGCCTGCGGCAACTAAGGACTATACTTCACAACTATATATATATATATATATATTTATATATATATATATATATATATATATATATATATATATAAATGTATACATATACATAGTCACAGGCTTTCGCCATCTTCCTTAAGAAATTACATGAAGCATAGCCACAGATTCATGTGATATCTCCCTATCTGGGTACGCGCTCCGTTGCAAAGACGCTGGTCGATCACCAACAGAAAGAGAAGGCAGGCGAAGACCGAGTTCCCGCTAGACAGGCTGCGTGCCATCAACCCGCCTCGGCGCCAGTACAACGGTGTCTGCTTTGTAAATACACCCCTTCAGACTTTGTATTTCAACGTTTTCACGTGACATCTTTGGTGGAGGTTGCGGGCTTCATCCAGATCCTGGTCCCCGGCTTCTTGGCTCCTGGAGAGATCGTGTCGAAGCTTTTTGGTCACGTCAGCCACCTCAGCCCTGGTGAGCCACAGACGAGCTCATTCCCCACTCCCGTGTCCCCAGCCATGACCCGCCGAGACCAACTCAAACGTGAT
Source organism: Haemaphysalis longicornis (assembly GCF_048455015.1). Lineage (NCBI taxonomy): Eukaryota > Metazoa > Arthropoda > Arachnida > Ixodida > Ixodidae > Haemaphysalis > Haemaphysalis longicornis. The sequence goes on from NW_027526445.1 coordinate 171,484,766, forward strand.
CTAGCGCAACCTGACCAGAGGACGATGCCTTTCCCCTACCCCATTTTAAGGCGTGTCTCCAGGTGCTTCAGACATTCCTTCATGACGTCGGTGGGCAGCGCTTTTCCGGGCGGGGCCAATTTTCATACAATCCCCACCATCCGTGGCGGCCAGAACTTCACTCTAGGTTCTCATCTACCTCATCATCCATGCATCCATCTAATTACTGTTATCTCGACAGGGGCGGTCGCCTTCGACAAGGGGTAATATTATGGGAAGCGCAAGTTGGCGTCCTCGCATAGCTCCTTATGACCTATTGCCGACGACGACGAAACAGTAAATGGCACGGAATCGCGTCTAGAGCGATCATGGCCGCTTGTAAATAGATCGCATTGCTCTGTGGCGCCATCATGTAAACATACTGTCACGTCGCAAACCCAAGTTCAGATTGAAGGAGGCTTTAGTGATTGAAGAGCGGCGATCAGAACAGCTAGCAGCCGAAGGCCAGGAGAGAGAAGAAGAACACAGAGCAACCAAGCCAAGTCCCGCGCTCATAAAGCCGTGCAGCCGATTGGCGGCGGCAGCAGCTTGCTAAAAGCGTGAGCCCCCCAATACCATGTCATCGTGGCAATACCCCCTCTCTTTTTTAAAGCATCGTCTCGATGCTTAACAGATGTAGATAGCATGTTAAAAAAACACACAGCAAAACAGCCCGACACCACACGTAAATATTTCGCGGCCACTGTCAACGTGAGTGATACGGCTTCATCCAGGCAACATGAACCACTTCAGGGACTGTCCTACCACGCGTTGACCGCAGTGTTGCTTCTGGAAGAACTTCATAGTTCACTGTGCTTACTTGGCGTATCACTTTGTAGGGCCGAAAGTAGCGGCGTAAAAGTTTTTCCGAACGTCCTCGGAGTCGCTCAGGGCTCCACACCCAGACTTGGACACCGGGTTGGAATGTTACTTGTCGGTGCAGTTAGTTGTAGCGGTGGGCATCAATCGTTTGTTGGTGACGGATGCGATGTTGCAGAAGTTATAAGGCAGCTTTGCCGCGGCTAGCGTATTCCGCGGCGTCTGGAGTAACCTCGTGGATTTCATCCGGAAGCAGCATCGCGTCCAACATCGTCGTCACTGCGCGGCCGTGGACCAACCAGAAAGTAGTGAAGTTTGCCGTTTCTTGAACTGCGGACTGTATGCAAACGTCACGTACCGCAGTATGTCATACCAGTTCTTGTGGTCAACATAAAAGTACATCGTAATCATGTGGGCGATGGTCTTGTTCAGCCTTTAGGTCAGCCTGTTTGTCTGGGTATGATATGCAGTGGTTTTGCGATGGTCGGTATGACACAGTTTTAATATCTCTTCAGTAAGTGCAGCGGTGAACGCTGTGCCTTTATGGGGTATGATTACTGATGGGGCGCCGTGACGGCGCACAATGTTATGGGCGAAAAATCGAGCAATTCCAGCCGATGTTCCTTTGGGCAATGCTTTGGTTTCGCAATAATGGGTAAGATAATCAGTAGCGACTACAATCCACCAATTCCCAGCTGATGACGTAGGGAATGGCCCTAGTAAATCCATGCCGCCCTGCTTAAATGGCTTGCTTGGTGGATCGACAGGCTGAAGAAAACCAGCAGTGTCTTTTGCCGCTGACAGTCACGACATGTTTTGACGTACCGCTTGACTGTCGGAGCCAACTTTGACCAGTAGTACTTCTGACGAAGCCTTGCCAGTGTGCAGGTAAAACCCGGATGCCCCGACGAAGGGTCGTCGTGGGAGGTTGTTAGGATGTCGTCTCTGCTGGCACAAGAAGGTGGGTGGCTCCTGTATGGTCAAATACTTTTTTGTGAAGGACTCCGTTGTGGAGCAAAAATGACTATAACGAGCGCTGGCAGAGCCGTGGAGGACGCGAGCTGTGACCTTCGAGGTACTCAGTGAGCGGTAGAATTTCTAGGTACTTCTGTTCTTGGGCGAGGGCTGATGGTCCCAGCGCTCCGAGAAAGGGTGTATCCTCTTTCTCGTCAGCAGTAACTCGCTCCAGGGAGGCTCGTGGTTGGCAATAAGCGTCGGTGTGGCGTCTTCCGGACCTATATAAGACCGTCACGTCAAACTCTTGGAGCCGCAGGCTCCACCGCGCGATATGTCCTGACGGATCTTTTAGGTTTGCAAGCCAACACAGACAGTGGTGGTCACTAACCACTCGAAAGGCCCTGCCGTATAAGTACGGGCGGAATTTTGTGACTGCCCATATCACGGCAAAGCAATCTTTTTCGGTCGCGGAATAGTTCACCTCAGTGCATAATAACGTGCGACTTGCGTAATGAATGACGCGTTCAGCGCCATCCTGCCACTGTACTAGCACTGCACAGAAGCCGACGTTACTCGCATCGGTGTGAAGTTCGGTGTCGGCGTCTTCGTCAAAGTGTCCTAAAATAGGGGTACTTTGCAGGCGCACCTTCAGCTCATCGAAAGCATTGGTCTGCTCAGGGCTCCAAACAAATGGCACGTCGTTCTTTGTCAGACGAGTGAGGGGCCTGCCCAGGCAGCACAGAAAACGTGGCCAGCCTTTGGCTTATCTTTGGCCGATGCTTGGCCTGTTTGGCCATTGGAAAAGTTTGGGCTGCCAGAGAACTTAGGTTCTTCGGCATGCATTTGGTCGCGGAATACTTGTTGTTTGTTTGGCCAGCCGAGGTCCGAAGACGAACGACAAAAATCTGGCCGCGGAATACTTGTTGTTTGTTTGGCCAGCCGAGGTCCGAAGACGAACGACACAAATCTGGCCGCGGAATACTTGTTGTTTGTTTGGCCAGCCGAGGTCCGAAGACGAACGACAAAAATCTGGCCACGGAATACTCGTTTTCTCTGCGGCCACCCATCTAGAAAAGATCTCCGGCCAGAGAATTGCGCGTGTGTACGTGACGACCTCTAAAAGGAGGGGTCGCGGTGGCCGGGAAATACAATGGTGCGGGGGAACGAGCCGCTTGTCCGCGGGGACTATGTGGCATACAGTAGCATGGTATGTAGCTTCGCGAGTGCCAGGCGGTGGCAGTGACCTCTTCAGCGAATACCCCTTTCTTTGAGTCAGCTAATGATGGCCAAAGATCTCTCCTTTAGTTAATAAGCTCTGATAAAGCAGGTACGGCCACTGACATCAGACTTGCTTTAACTGAAATATTAGTGTGTAGGATGCTAACTTAAATTTCAAATATTTTTCGCGCCGAAGCTTGCTTAAACAAAAAGTTACCCCTAAATGCTACATTTTCACCAATACGAGGATATTAAGTTAGCGCCGCAAAGGCGACGTAAGGGCATTCTTTTTTAAAAAAACGAAAAAAAAACGGCAGCTGTTGCAACGGATCTAACTAGCACATCGTGTTGTGTTTGGAAGCACCGCACCGCTCTGGTTACTTTAGGCGTGATACCCATGAATAAAAGCAAAAACAGGCAATGAGCATGTAGACCAGTCATTTCATTTTCATTCTCCCAGCCTACCACGCACATGCATATGCTTCTAGCATACAGCTAAGTGCCCGTGAGACACGTGGCGCTACTGATTCACATCAGCCTTTCATTTGAGACATGTGCTGTGGTAATAAATGTTATTAAATTTGCGGCGTAATAACAACATACCCCTTAGCCCTGCTATGCATGACTGCATACTTCGCTGTGCCAAAATGTCTTGCGACCCAGCTGCTTCACCGAAAACACGTTTCGTCACTGGTGAGTGGAACATCCTTGACGTTTCATTTCGGTTATATTTCCTATATAATTCAGTACCTGGACAAAAAAAAAAGAACCCTTCGGGTATCAGAAATATGTATTTTACGAGAGCTGCATGCCATGCTAATGTTTTACGCTCTAATGTATATTTGTATAAACCACGAACGCTTTGAAACGACGTGAGTTATTCATAAAAAATGGTGGGAACCACGGAAGTTGCGAAGCCCTATATTTCTGGCATCCAGGCCATAAGAACTGTCCTGACATGCACAAAGGATAATACATGCGTTACGAGGTTGCACGTAGGTTGTTGAATACAAGCTATACATGCGATTGTGAATACCCTCATACTACGAAATCACGTGCTGGGAGCGTCCTGAATTTGGAAATAATGTATTCCGTGGTTGTGATGAAATGCGTATGCGTGTTATAACATGGAGATTTAAAGGAACATTACGCGGTGTTTCCCTGCAACGTCATAGCATGCTTTCAATTATCGCTTTAATAATCTTGTGCATGTCGTTACCACAAACATATTCTCACCCAGACAACATGTATCACGGCTTTTTTTTTCAAAGTAGCGAATGTAGCCCATTTGAACTGTTCCTTCACGATTTTGACGGCCCCCATTTTTACGCAGCCGAGGTGATCAATCTGTCTCCAAAATGAATTATTACAACAGCATTACGAATAGTTACATCCTTACAATTTCCTTGTGAGGATATCAGTTGGCCAAGTACTTGAATAGTATATTTTATATCGCCAGTAACAAGCCATCTATATAGTGAACGACACACCAATGGAGGTTACGGGTGACACTGCTGAAGGAGGATCCGGCATGAGGTCGCCTCTCGCCTAAACAAAAATGTTTGCCCCTACGCCGCCGTCACACCCATCCCGTTTCTTCCACATGGGCTCTACTCTTGCACCGGTCGCTTCCAATTTGTTCACGAACATTTTCGGCCTAGCGGACATTTGTGGTTTCTAAAACGCTCTTCAGCTACTTCTATAGATTGTTTCTCCCTCAAAAGATAGAAATAATTAGCATCGCTTCTATTCCGGACGATATACTTGTTTTAAAACTTGAGGCAGGAAGTGAAAGTCTACTGTCTCCCGCCGCGGTGGCTCAGTGTCTAAGGCGTTCGCTGCTGAGCACGAGGTCGCGGGTTCGATTCCCGGCCGTGGCGGCCACTTTTCTAATGGGGGCGAAAAGCAAAAACACCCATGTGTACGAGATTGCACGTCAAATCCCCAGGTGGTCAAAATTATTCCGGAGCCCTCCACTACGGCGGGCCTCATCGCTTGCGTTGCGTCGGCGCATTAAACCCTACAATCAATCAATCGAAGGTCTAGTGTCGGCTCAAAAGTCGGGCTGAATGTAACTGAGGGAAGAGGAGGGGTAGGAGAGGGGGGATAAGGGGATAGGTACATTTTGAAGTTTGAAGTTTATTGAAGGGTAAGCATACATATAAAGGAATAGATAAGCGGAGTACATGAGGAGGTTCCAAAGTACGAACTGTCGGGGGGACCTCCTAACACATTGTGGATAAGATAATGCATAATATGCAGCAGACAATGGCCGTTATGACAAAGTTTTAAATACAATGTGTAGCGTTAACACTACACGCTACAATGTGTAACGGGAACTTTTTATCCATATAAATATCATTAGGCATTCCACTATATGCAGCAGACAATGGCCGTTATGACAAAGTTTTAAATACAATGTGTAGCGTTAACACTACACGCTACAATGTGTAACGGGAACTTTTTATCCATATAAATATCATTAGGCATTCCACTCTGTGGAGGTGGATTGCCAGTGACACTTTTTAGCTCTAGACATAGAGGTGACAGAATTCAGGGGAAAGGTATGACAAAATTTTATTTATTTTACTTGCTCGGCAATCTTTCCACCGAGCAAAGAAAATAAACGTCGGCATGCGGACGTCCATCCCTGTTTTTCTGATGGGAAAAAAAAAGAAAACCTAGCTGTGTTCGCCACTCATTTCACGACGCTGCGGTGAGTCGCAGTTCCAACTCTAACTGAAACCCCTTGTTTACGATGCGGCTGGTGGTCTAATAAAATTCGGAATTTTCCTCATAGGCAACCCCCCCCCCTACACTCCTGTAACTGAAGGCAGCCCCACGCCCGTTTCGCGCGCTTTATATAAATACAAAACTTGTGACCCTTACGTACAAACAGGAGCCACGCAATCAGTGTTTGAGATATCACCTATTCTAATTTTGCTGGCTTTAGCCTTCCCCCTCTCCCTCCAGCCACTTTTTTTACTTTCCGGTTTTGTTATTTTTTTGTAAGTTGCTGCTTCGCGTACTGCACCCGCCTGTTTGCAATGTTGCACCTTTCACATTGCTTATAATTGTTACAGCTGTCTGAAAGCTCTTATTAACAAAAATGTCACTGCCTAAAGTATGCGAAAACATCTTTAAAAATTGTTTTTGGTTAGGTGGCTAAACAACCCTAATATATCTGTTGTAATTACATATAGGCGTACTGACCACTTAAGCAACGGCCTCATGCTAGAAAGAAGCCAATATTTAACTTCAATCTCGTTTTAAAGCAGCTGACAAGCTCAAGGTAGCGCATAAAAAAATCTACGTTTCTTTTCCACTTGTGAAGTTCACTTCACATCTTTTAATGAGGTCATTAGTTATTCAAGCAGCGACTACGCTCAGCAGTGGGGGAGGTTTGGCAAGAACGGGTGAAACCAAAATAGATCTAGCAAATCTACGTCGACGTACTATCGGCGTCAAATGAAACGCGAACCCAAAAATATGAACCTGAACCCAAAAATAGCGCAATTTCTTTCTATGCAAGCCAAAATCACGCGTGCATTAGTTACAAAAACAACATTTGGAAAAGTGGATTTCCAAACATACCAACAGCAAGCCAATATATGAACTCTGCGAACAGTATTTTTCAATTTTGCACGTTCTGGGTTCATATTTTTGTGTTCGCGCTTTATTTGACGCCGATATTACTGTATTACTCTATGACATAAAGTTGCTCAGGAGTTTCGAGAAATTCTATGGTGTATGACTATGGGATCTCCTACAGTTATTTATTTTGTAAAGCACCTCAGCAGCAACAAAAAACAAACTGAAACCGAAACTGAACATTAGCCACAGCCAGCAGCAAGACGACAGTAGCTGAAGCCAAAGCAAAGCCAGTAAGCAATGGCCGGCAAAAAAGTTGGGCGGCTAGGCACGTTGGGGTAATTTGCGATCGCTTCCACGCGTAATTTCAGTTTATTTAACTTGTTCGATGCTTTTCAATCTAAACTACCGTACTCAACTTTAGAGCAGCATCCGTCACGTGTATTATACGCGGCAGGAAGCCAGGACTCGCCTATTTCTACAGTATTATGTGCTCGGTCTTTGTTTGAGGGGACGATTGTGTGTGTGTACTGGAATTTCGGTGCAACGAGGGACATCAACGAAGCGGCGCCCTGCGATTCGTCGTGAGTGCCCTCTAGGGCAGTGCATGGTGACGGTGTTTGAAGGTATGTTGGTCTTCCTTTACTCTATTTCATGTATTTGCAAGCGTGTTTAGCCCGGTTGTGCTATGCATGTATTGACAGGGGTGTAGGAAAAAATGGTCCCGAAGCCAAGGCAGGAAAAAAGTGTGGGCGGGCTTGGCCGTATCTTTCGTACGAAATTTCAAGGCATATCAACAGAAAATTTCGCCTTTACATTCTCAGAGTCGTAAGCACCCCCTGCAATTTTTTGCGTTTTTCTTTCTTAACTTTTTCATGCACTCTTTGTTGCTGTTTGTTGCTCCTGAATGCTTTTTTCCTTTGTTCGTTCATACTTCGGCGTTAAAGATTGTATATTTGAACTGTACTTACATTTACATTTCGGTGCACGCACATGTTTGTGCAGAATGTCTCGGTGTGGCAGTTTCGGTGCACGGGATGTCCCAGACATTATTTTAACGCTTTAGCTTTAATATTAGGCAGTTCTAGCATATCGTTACCGTGTTCACGTTACCGTTTACCGTATTTGCGGGAGTAGGCTTCGCAGCGCGAGAGTTACCGCGAACGGTAACGTACCGGCACAGGCTTCACCGTCGCCAGCGCTTCCGGTAACACGGTAAACGGTAACGCAAACACGGTAACGATATGCTAAAACTGCCTTTTTTTTTTGTCGGATGACATGACATTACGTTCGAGGGTTGGGTTTGGGCCACACTGCGCGGAAACTAATGCTAAATAGAGGCGCAACATCAGCATGTAAAGCCCCATTTCGATAGTAGATGTGAAAAACTAACGTTGCTAATCTACTTCCGTTCCACCTTCTTTTTATTTTAACATTCATGTGAAGAACCCTAATAAGTGTTACCGAAGCGCAGTGCTTTCACTTCATCATCAAACGCTGCGAGACGTTGCTGCCTCTAGGTCATTCCTATGTCTCCTGCCTCCCCCCCTACCCACAGCAAAACTGCCGCGAGAGAAAGAAAGGAAACAAGGTAGCTTAAGCGCGTGTGCATTTACTCATCCTTACTTTCTGTATTAATGTCGTCTTCGTTGCGTTCGGTGTCAGTTCTATTTATAAGCGTATCAAGAAACGTGTTTACAGGGGCATCGCTAAAGGTTTGGCGTTGCGGGGGGGTACTTAAACACGACTGTCGCGGCCCTCGCCAAACCAGCCTATTCAAAATTTTCCCCTCTTACAATGGAAGAAAGGGAGGAATGTCTGGCCTGTCCGTGGCGTGCGAAACTTGAAGAGGTAATTGCGGAAGGGTCGACCGAAAGCAAAGAAAGAGCTATCCTGGAGAGGGGCGCCTTCGGTGGGACCGCGACGCGCAGAAGAGCGCGGCCAGCAAGCTTGTTCCTCCATGGAGGCGACAGGCGCCAACGATCCTGGTCATTGTGTCCCCAGCGGCTTTTCGGGTGGCTTTTCGTTGTGCACTAGAAAGGTTGTGAGCTCATGCTGAATGTATCGCTTTTCTTGCATCAATGCGGTGACGCTTCGGAGACCGCGACCTCCTCTATGCCTGCAAGATTTTCACCGGAAAGTGAACATACCTAATATGACTGAAAACGAAATCTGGGGATGATTAAAACTTAAAGGGGGGGGGGGTCCTTTGGTAGCTATGGCATAAGGAATGCACGGGATGGTTCGGAGGAAGGTAGCCTGCATGGTTTACTGTCAGGGCGTGAGACTGGGGCGGACTTAAAGCGGAATTCTGCGAATTTTTTTTTGAAACTGACTCGGTGAAACTGTCTCGGTGGTTTTGAAAGCGATGACTAACATTGGTGAAATGTTAGGTGCATTTCCTTCCTGTATTTTTTTCTTGGTGAGGGATCGTTGCTGCCATCTTGAATTTTGGTGTTTCGGGATAGTGCTCCCTCCCAACTTTGCCGGTGATCTCGAGTTGCGTGCAGGAGAACACTTGCTCCAACTTTTACGGTAGCAATTGTGGGCTTCGCATGCTTTCAAAACTGCTCAGAATGCATGTGCTCAAGACATTGTCTGGTTGAGTGACTCTTCACCATAAGTAAAGTACACGTTTACGCACACATGCCCGCCTCAATCTGCACTGCCATTATAGCGCATGTTTGCCCACACTCCCCACCGAACTTGAATCAGTGCATCCTGCCGATAATATGCGTTCAACGATAGCTACAACAGATACACCCAGCGGTTGTTGTACCTATTTTAACACTTTTAGGGAGTACTGTGGTGAGCTCGTCCCGTGGGAAGCTTTTCGAAGCCATAAACACCATTCGAGCAGCACCTAGTTGCACTTAGTGGTACTCTACATTATGATTAAAATGTTCTATAAGTATGGCGGTGAGTGCTCATTCGCAGCACCGCAACTGTCGCAGCAACAAAAACTAACGTGCACGCGTGATTAAAAAAAAAACAAGCTCTGTTCTGTGGCGGCCATTTTTTTTTCAAAACAACGTGCACGCGTCATTAAAAGAAAAACATCTGTGCTGTGGCGGCCACTTTTCGGGAAATTCGAGATACCATTCGTACAATGGTGATGGGGTTGAAATTCAAGGGTCCCCGCGCACAGTCAGGGAAAGAAGGCAGGTCTGCTTATTGCTTTGATTTCATTTGTTTGTTTCATAATTATTTCATTTTTCATTTCCAGGACCAGCAAAGCCAGACCAAGAAGCCGACAAGGGAATTGGTGCAGCCATTATGAAGAACTCATGGGAAAACGTTGCAAGGAAAGACGAAGACACAGATAGAAAGGCAATATAAATAAGCACGATGCTGGACGATGCTGATTATGAAGACATTGATAAATATACTCTGCGAATGCCATCTAAGTGCTCTGAAAGCCAACAAAAGGAAATTGCATGTATTGCGTAAGGACAAATAAAGACATAAAACTGACTGGTTTGTGTTTCATTTACATAACACCTGTGTGCCATTAACACGGCCAAGGTTAACGGCCTGCTCCAGGGCATGCATGGCAGCAGCCTTGGGCGGGCTTCCTCTGGCCTGCATAGAATAACCAGAATCTGGCCAATGGAAGGCCATACTTTATTGGCCAATGGTAGGCCATACATGCTTGGCCAATGGCAGGCCATACATGCCTGGCCAATAGTAGGCCATACGTCTTTGGCCAATAGTAGGCCATACTTCTTTGGCCAATTGTAGGCCATACGTATTCGGCCAATGGTCGGTGACCCAATGATATCAGCGGCCAAAGCAGATTGGCCAATGAATGACAGCCAAGCTCCAGCCTTACACGGCCAAGGACCATTTTGGATTAAGTGCCGAACACTTTGGCCGAAGATTGGCCGGGGGGAAAAGGGCTGGCCAATGTTCTTTGGGCAAAGATTGGCCGCACATGCTCGTGCTACCTGGGTGGCTATCTTGGAGAAATTAGACATGAAGCGCCGGAAGTAAGCGCAGAGGCCCGAAAATTGTCGCACGGCGCGCTTGTCAGCGGGCGTCAGGAATGCGCTCACGGCCACCGTTTTGTCAGGGTCGGGGCTAACACCGGCAGGACTAACCACGTGTCCGAGGAACTTGAGCTGTTGAAATGCGAACCGTCATTTTTCCGGTTTGAGCGACAGTCCCGCTGAACCGATCGCATTCAACACGGCATGCAGGTCATCGAGACGTTCGTCGAAGGTCCGGGAAAAATGTGGACGTCATCCAGGTAAACTAGGCAGGACTGCGATTTCAGGTCCGACAGCACACTGTCCATCATTCTTTGGAAGGTCGCAGGGGCAGAGCAGAGACCGAACGGGAGTACCTTGAACTCGTATAACCCATCTCGGATGATAAAGGCAGTCTTTTCACGGTCGCGCTCATCCACTTCGATCTGCCAATACCCGCTGCGTAAGTCGATGGGTAAGAAGTACCTGGCATGGCGTAGTAGGTCTAAGTAGTCGTCAATCCGAGGCAGAAGGTAAACGTCTTTCTTCGTAATTTTCTTCAACCTCCTGTAGTCCACGCAAAATCGAAGACTGCCGGCTTTTTTGCCACCAGAACCATGGGTGGCGCCCATGGACTCGTCGATGGTTGTATAACGTCGTCTCGCAACATTTCTTTGACCTGGCGACGTATTGCGTCTCGCTCTTTTGGGGAGACCCTGTACGGATGTTGACGAACACGTCTTTCCTCTTCCTCTGTCACAATGCGGTGCTTAGTGAATGCTGTCTGTCGGGCCTTCGACGAAAGAGCAAAACAGTCAGCAAAAGAAGCGATGATATTGTGGAGTCGGTGCTTTTGGTCCACCGATAGGTCCAGGTTAACCTCAACATTAATGCCTAAGTTGGAAGCGGCCGGAGGTGTTGCCGTTGTCGAGGTGTGCTGCTGAACATTTTTCTCCATCGCAAAGAACGAACGTTTTCCAGCACAGTCATACATTTCGTCCAGGGGGGCTACGGCAGTCTTTTTCACTTACCGAAGTTGGTTATCCGAATTTCGGTCCGGTGGTCGGGGAGCTCGACAAGTCCTCAAGCTACGCAAACTCTCCGGTCTAGTAAGAGGGACACGTTGCCTTCAGCGATACCGCAGGTGGCGTCGCTTTGACATTCTACCGTGACGAACAGGCTAGCTCGGGGCGGTACTGTTACGTTCTCGTCGCAAATGCCTAACGCTGCCTTGGGTGGTTCCCCTCGTTTCGGACAGCTCCCTGTGTCGAGAACGTCACGAGTAGCTCTCGAAGATCACTAATCGCGGCATTCTCATGAAGGGTCTGTTCCTAATATTAGCTGCTTGGAACATTCCCCCAACACTAGGAAGCAGCCAGGGAAATGTACGCCCCGTATCTCGATCCTGGCGGTACATACGCCGATCTGCTTTAGCAGATGACCGCCAGCCTTACGGATCTTTGGACCGTGCCATGGTGTTGTTGCTTTCTTCAGTGTGATGGCTAGCTCACTACTAATCACGGAAAAATCGGCGCCGGTATCCACCAAACCCGTCACGTGATGACTATCGTTGTAACCTAAATATCGGCCGAAACTATTTTACCGTCGTGATGGCGCATCCACGGAGCTGCTGGGGTCAAGTCGTCAGTGGGAACCGCTGAGAACAAGTCGTGTTCTGAACAGGCTCCGGTGCAGTCGTCGGTATGGATCGTTGAAGTCTAGCCAGGTTGTGAGCGGGTTCGTGGTGTAAATGGAGGATGTTGACCTTACTGAGCGGCGATGGTCCCACCTCCGGAGGACGCCATCTTTAGTTTCCCCGGTTAGAACTGGGGGTCCGGCCGCTGGTCGTCCCCGAAGAGAATGGACGTCTGGGTGACGTGAAGCGTCAGGGCGAGGGCGACTGATACTCACGGCGTTGCGCGGGCGGCTGAGGGCGCACGTGGCTGGCCAGGTACTTTTGAATGTCGTGGGGACGTTCACCGTAGCGCGGTCGTGGAGGATGTGGTGAAAACCCCCATAGGCCTAGGTTGCGATATGGGCAATGATGAAGAACATATCCGGCTTCTCTGTAGTGATAATATTGAGGCTTGTTGTCCTTCGTGCGCGAAATGGTAGCCTTTCTTACGTAATGGCCTGGTTCAGTTCGCGGAGCCCCATCGGAATAACGCTGAAATAGCGGTCTAAGCTGGGGTTGTATGTGTCGGACCATGGTGGTACTTGGGCGTGGCATGTCAGTGGACGCTATGACGCGGGGGGGGCTGCTTCATAATACGGAGCAGGGGTGCTCTGCGATGAAGTAGAGCTTTGCATCACCTGCCAAATCTTGTCGCGGACAACCTCGTAAATGGCGTCGACGTTTGGCTGGTGACCGGTGACATGGAGCTTCTGCATCTCCTCCCGCACTATGCTTCTGATAATCTCTTAGAGACCTGCGGTGGCGCAATGATCCGTGTAAAGCGAATGGCAGTTCGAAGTTGCCGGGTCAGTTTGCCGAACGTACTGGCGAAAGCGTTGCTCCAGTGCGTTTTCCATCCTTGTCACTTCCCGGGTGAAGTCAGCGACGGTAGCAGGTGGATCACGCACAAGCCCCGCAAACACCTGTTCCTTTACGGCGCGCATTAAATGACGCACCTTCCTTTCTTCGGGCATGTTCGGATCAGCTCGCCTGAATAGCCGACACAAGTCCTAAACGAACATGGCAACCGACTCATTTGAATTCTGTACTCTCACCTGGAGAGCGAGCTCAGCCTTTTCTTTCCGCTTTCTGTCTCCGTAGGTGGCGAGCAGCTTCGGCCGAAATTCTGGCCACGTTTTCATAGAAGCTGTATAGTTTTCGAACCACGTCCTGGCGTTCTCTTCGAGAGCGTAATACACATGCTTGAGCTTCTGCACCACGTCCGACTCGTTGAACGCCGCCACACGTTCGAAGCTGTCCAGCCAATCTTCGGCGTCCTCAAACCTCTCGCCGTAGAATGGTTTCGGAGTGCGCGGAGTATGGAGCACCACTGGCGAGGCTTGCATACTTGTCTGGCTCGTCGTTGAAACCATCGCGACCCTGCTTGGCACGGCCCTGGTTGGCGGTGGAAGGCGGTCGAACTCACGTTGAAGGCCACGCATGCTCCGGCTGGTTTTGTGGACCGCTGTTGTGTCCACCGACGCCGAACCAGAAGCGAAGAAATCCTCCGGATCAAAGTGCATGAGCAGCTAACCAGCACGCTCCACCAAAATGTCACGTCACAAAGCCGAGTCCGGATGGAAGGGGGCTTTAAAAGATTGAAGAGCGGCGATAACAGCTAGCAGCCGAAGGCCAGGTGAGAGAGGAAGAACACAGAGCAACCTGGCTGAGCCCCTCGCTCATAAAGCCATGCAGCCGCTTGGCGGCGGCAGCAGCTTGCTAAAAGCGTGAGGCCCCCAATACCATGTCATCGTGGCAATATCACTAGCATATTCCATGCTTGGTCTGTTTGCCTTGCTGCTACGTAAATGTACGCACACACACACACATATATATATATATATATATATATTTATATTGTTAGCGTTGTTTTCTTACCGATCGCTACAGTTGTCATGCTCCCCATTCATAGCATCCAGAAGCACTCCCATCATCAGCATCATCTTCATTCATGCACCACCTGCTGTCACCCTGATATCCCGATCCTCGCTCGACCGTCATCTTCGTCGGAGTCTCTGCGGGTTGCTCCTTTCGTGAAGCCAAAATAAATGGCCTGCGCTTCCCCGTGCCTGTGTCTTTCAAGTGGTGGAGTTGCCTTTTGGCCCCGTCCTCCGCCACTCCCAGTTACACTCCTGGAGCTCTGTTCCGGTCGACGCATCCTGTTACCAGCTCCACCGATGCAGCGAGAAGACAGGTCGGAGTTTTCCGCTCAAACGGCGTCAACGTGGTTGCTGACAAGCCCCCAGCGTCTTCGCGACGATGATGTCGACGACTGGCTCGACGAGTTCAACCGCGTAAGCCAGTTTGACAGGTGGGATGATATTTGCAAGCTGCACAATTTCCCCTTCTCTCTAAACGAGGTGGCGAAGACGTGGTTCTACAACAACGTAGGACGCTTCCCCGATTGGACCACATTTACTGATGAGATACACCATGTCTTCGGCCCCCCGTCTGTTCGCTCAGATTGCGCCAGAAGGAAGCTGAACTCTCGCGTGCAACATCCCGAAGAAATATACATTTGTTACATCGAGGACGCTCTTGCCTTATGCCGCAGGGTGGACCAAAGTAACATCATCTGTGAGGAGCTAGAAAACCGTAGCTCACCATGCCCACCACGCGACAGCTGTCGCCCGCAGCTAGGAAACCGTAGCTCACCGTGGCCCCCACGTGAAAACTGTCGCCCGAACGCGTCTTACCTGCGAGACCTCATCAAGGAGGAGCTTGCGTCCATGACGGCGATACCATCTCTTAACCCCGACCCTTGTAACATCCATGCCATGTCATACTGCGATGCTGCTTCGAAACCACCCATGCGAGTGGAAGCTCCCCCGCTCCCATCTTCTCACAGACATCTGACAGCAATTTCAACCGGTCCGTATACTCAGCCATACTATTTCTTCGTCCGTCCCGACCGTCAGCTTTTCCCGCGGGACCATCCCATCTGATACTACTGCGGTATTCGGGGCCACATTTCTCGCTTTTGCCGCCGACGCCAACAGGATGAGCGACGAGCGACCGCTTTTTCTACGGGGCTCATCGTAATGGGTACGTTTCGCCTCCTCGAGACTCGACCGATATTTCTTACAATCGCGCGGCACGATGTCGATCACCCTCGCCGTATCGCCGCTCACTGTTGCCTCTTCGACCTGCTTCCCGTCCCACTGACCAGGCTTCGGACAACTAGCGCCTGCAGTTTTTGGAGGGGCAACTGCATTGCTCAGAGAAACCAGAACTCCTCCGTACCGTCCGTCCAACATTTTATCCGTAGAAGTGGACGGGGAGTGTGTTGACGCGCTTTTGGATACGGGAGCCAGTGTTTCATTTATTAGCGCAGAGTTGAGTTCCCGCCTGAGAAAAGTGAGAACTGCCTATACCGGTTCGTCTTTGTGAGGAGCAAATGGCAATAAGATTCGCCGCCGCTGGATACTGTACAGTGCGTGTTATGATTGACGGGCTTCTACATCACAGTCAGTGTGCGGTGCTGACTCTATTTGCTTATGAAATCATTCTGGGTTAGGACTTTTTATCAGCATCGTCCGCGGTAATTTCCTGCCGACAACCGGGTATTCACCTCACCGAGACAGCCATTGCCAGTGTGTCAGATGCGCCAATACAGCGTTTGGTGGCTACCGAAGATTGTGTTCTGCCTCCCGGTGAAGAAACTATTTTTGTGGCCTGCGACAATATCGCCGACGGAGATATCTTTGTCACACCAGCTGGCAGCTTCGCTTGTATAGCAGCCATGATACCCCATGTCTCGTCCGCTTTTCGCGAGGATCAGCTGCAATCGCCGCATTGAATGTTGCCTCTAAGCCGATTCTCCTTCCTCAAGGCATTACTGTTTCCACTATTTCAAGGCCGACGTTACCTCTCCAGCACTTTGCCCTTTTGCGTCAGTGCAGTGTGCCTGTAATCCAGAGCTTACGTCCCCGTGCCTTACTTCTACCATCAGCCCTGAGCTCAGCTTGGAAAAGAGGGAAGAGCTCCTCGCTCCGCTTAAGGAACACAAGGCCTTATTCGACTGCCACTCTTGGACGGACATCAGCGGAAACTCATCGTATAGAAACAGCTTGTTCGTGCATATTTGGCCGTTGTCCCTACCGGATTTCGGCTTCAGAAGGCAATATTATTCAGGACAACACTGTCGATATGCTTCAGCGGGACATTTTTCGCCCTTCTGGAAGCTCCTGGTCATTGCCGGTTGTTTTGGCCCGAAAGAAAGACGGCGCCGTGCGCTTTTGGGAGGACTATCAGGCGCTTAACAAAATAACTAGAAAAGACGTTTACCTCATGCCCCGGATTTATGAGGCTATCGACACTTTGCACGGCGCCGAATACTTCTCGAGCCTTGATCTTCAATCAGGATATTGGCAACTCGCTCTGAATGAATCAGACAAAGAAAAGAAATTCACAGCATATCCACGGGGTGAATGATGATGAGTGGGCGAAGCTCCTGAGGGGAAATCATCGGTAAAACCGTGACTCTTCAGTGAAAGTTCGCCCACTACATCTGTGTCCGAACGTAACGTCTAGAAAGTCTCGCTTAAACCGCACGTCGGCACCTTGGGGCTGAGCTCGCCTGATGCGTTTTGCAGACGCCTCACGAGCTCTCACTGCATCGGGGTCTGCCTTCCGATACGCGCGCTTTCTCGCCGCTTCCCGTTCTCTGACGTTTTGGAGATCCTCTTCGCGCCGCAGCCGTGCCGCTTCGCGTACGGCAGGGTCCTCGCGCCGTTGCCGTGACGCTTGGGCCTCTCGTTCTCGAACGCTGGGATCTTGGCGGCGTCGTCGCGCAGCCAGACGACACGCTTCGGCCTCCTGCTCTCGTACGGCAGGATCTTGGCGGCGGCGTCGCGCAGCTTCACGGAGCGCTTCTGCCTCGCGGGCTCGCACATCTGCAGCCTTATTCATCGGGCGACTCCGAGCGCGCGCCAACAGCGAACGGATTTTATTACAACGCTCCCCGCTATCTAGTAAACAATCCAAGAACTAAACTAGAGGTAGCCACGCCATCTAGTAAACAATCCAAGCGCATCTTTTCATCATATACAAGTACCGTCATCTAGTAAACAATCCAAGAACTAAACTAGAGGTAGCCACGCCATCTAGTAAACAATCCAAGAACTAAACTAGAGGTGGCTACATACAAACGTCGAGGATGGACAGACCCACGCCCTAAGGAACTTCGCCCCTAAAACAGCTTTCGCCACACCCGATGGCGTTTACGAGTTTAACGCGATGCCATTCGGACTGTGCAATGCTCCAGCGACCTTTGACCGCAAGATTGACACTGTCCTGCGTGGATTGAAATAGAAGATCTGTCTTTGTTACCTTGACGACATCGTTATCTTTTCGTCCACGTTCGATGGGCACGTCCAACGTGTTGACGAAGTATTAACCTGCCTCCGCAACGCTGGTCTTCAGCTCAACACCAAAAAGTGTCGATTTCTCAGTACCTCATTCAAAGTCCTGGGCCCGTTGTAGGCAAGGATGGAATGCGCCCGGATCCGGACAAGATCAACGCGATTCTTAAGTTCTCTCGCCGCTCTGTCAAAACGAACTTCGGAGTTTTCTTGGATTGGCTTCTTATTCCCGTCGCTTCAGTCGCAATTTTGCCACAATAGCTCGCCCCTAAACAAACTACTAACATCCGGAACCCCATTCCTCTGGACCGAAGACTGCGAAACAGCTTTCAAAGCTATCAAACAAGTCCTCACATCTGTACCTGTCCTCCGCTATTTCGATGAGTCGGCACCGACAATTCTCCACACTGATGCCAGTGGGCATGGTCTTGGTGCGGTCCTTCTACAGCGAAACGATTCGTCATTGGAGCGCGTCATCTCCTACGCCAGCAGCACTTTGACACCCGCTGAGCAGAACTACACAATTACTGAGAAAGAATGCCTCGCCGTTGTCTGGGCCGTGGAAAAATTTCATTTTTATTTGTACGGGCGCCACTTCTCCATAGTAACAGACCATTATGCGCTTTGTTGGTTATCCTGGCTCAAAAACTTATCGGGACGCCTTGGCCGCTGGGTTCTCTGGCTACATGAGTACGACTTTACGGTAACTTACAAGTAGGGCAAGACTCACAATGATGCTGACGCCCTGTCCCGTTGCCCACAGTCGTCCCCCGAGGATACCCCTTCCCCTGCCATCTCTTCATCCACGCTGACAATGGTGCCTTTGCGCACAGCAGAACAAGATATTCCGCCAAACATTGTATCTCTTCGACGAAGCGACTTGTACTCCCAACACCTCATGGAACAAACACGGGGACTGAAAATGTTCAGAATGTCCCAAATGACACAAGGGGAGATAAACAAGTCCTAGACAGGTCACCGATTCAGCGACTCCGCATAAAAACTCTCCTTTACCAAGAACTTGGATTCAAACCTACACAAGAACAGGCATATGACAGGATCAAAATAATTTTAGGAAATTTTCAAACAATGAGACCACAGAACACCTCGACTCCGGCACGTACGAACGTAAGAGGCGGCAGATGTTGTAGTTGACAACTTCGACAATATTTGTCCTTGCAAGGCCCTTCAACGTACACGAAAGAGGAAACGGAAGTTGCAGACATCTTCTTGGCAATCCAACTAGCGGAAGTATCGAATAGAAGTGTAAACATTATGACAGGTTCTCAAAAGTACCGTAGGCTGTTTTCTGCTGGCAGAATACCTGAATGTTTTTGAAAGATACTACATTCCAGAATTCCGAAAATGAATAACGTCACTGGACGCCCATACACAAGGGACTGGAAGAGAACGAGAAACCCACCAAGAGGCACTGGAACTCACATGCCGTGCTCCTTGCGACCACGACTACCAGGCTACCCTCCTAGAAAAAGGCTAAGGATATCTCAACATCCTTCGCCTAGGAACAAAATTTTTCCCCTTGCTATATGGGGTTCTGAATGACGAAGAATCGCAAACTCTGTGGTGGATAAACTAACACAAGTACGTGGAAATCTATGTGGGGGGAGATGTTAGGTGGAAATACGTATCGCACATTAACTTAACTCGTGCCTAGGAAATTGTGATGCTTTCGTTGTGTAAATATTATTTTGTTGTGTGCTCCCTTTCAGTTATTATATATTGACAAAACAATGACTCTGCTAGTGACTTTATAGCCATTTGTACTTCTAAACCCACTCCCCTGCTAAAATGCCTCTGCGCTGCAGGGTGCACTGTAAATAAATAAATAAATAAATAAATAAATAAATAAATAAATAAATAAATAAATAAATAAATAAATAAATAAATAAATAAAACAGTAAACAATTAAGAAATTTTATTAAACAACTGGAGCAGGGAACGGTATGTGAGGAACCATCACCAATCTACGCGTGGGTATGTGCTGCGGACGTGCAACAGTCATCATCAGTGCCTGTCTGAGCGTCTAGCAAGGTTATCTCCGGCTTGACCGTTTTTTGACGAGACTGCGGTTCCCCGCCTCTCGCTTGGACAACAGATTGAATTAAACACCATTGGAAGTGATGGAGGTGCGGTTTCAACGTCAACAAGCACGGATCGTGGTGCTTCGAAGCCGCAGGCTCCCAATGCCCTCTACCCCCGTTGACGCTGTTGATCAACAAGCACCAGCGATGCCACAGATCGTCTGCGCTGGTTCTATTCGTCAGCGCGATCGCCCATTCTTCAATGGCGAGGGCGATCATGATGCTGAGTATTGGCTGTCGACATACAAGCGGGTGAGTGCTCACAACAAATGGGATGATCCCGCCAAGTTAAGCAACGTCGAGTTCTATCTCACGCAATTTGCTCACACGTGGTTTTTGAACAACGCACGTGACTTCAAAATATGGGGTGGTTTTAAGGCCCGGTTCTTTGAAGCATTTGGCAGCCCGGCTGTACGCAGACTACGAACAGTACAACGTCCCCGCGGAAGAGCTCAGACGCAGGGGGAGAATTTCATTAGCTGCATCGAAAACGTTGTACTTCTGTGCAAGCGCGTCGACGTGGCCACGTCTGAAGCAGATAGGGTAAAGCATATTTTAAAAGGCATCGATGATGACGCGTTGACTATGTTGCTTTCCAAGGACCCGAAGACCGTGGCGGAGGTCGTGGGCCTCTGCAAAAGCATTGATGAGCTGCGCAGGCAACGAGTCCTGGTCCACCGATCCATGGGGACAAATGCAGAACTCTCCGGTTTGACTTTCACTTCCGAGCACTCTTCACTTGAGACGAAGGTAAAGGACTTCGTCCGCGAAGAAGTGGCGCGCAAACTATCGATTATGCCGTTCATTCAAGAGCCACGGCAGCGGATGGAGGCACCGCCTTCATGCCTTCCTCAGTCTCTTCAGCGAACCGTCCGGGAACAGGTCACCGAGGCCCTGCCAACTACTCGCCAAGTAGTTGCAGCTCCTGCTCCCCTTACTGTTCCCCAGGTAGCTACTGTTGCTCTTCCCCTTGCTTAACCGGCTGCATTAACCGCTCCCCTGACGTATGTTGAATGTGTCACACAGCCCCCCCGACCGTTTACCCATTCGTTTGAACCACCCATCCCAGCGACTGTGGCGTCCAGCTATCAGCAAGTCTCCCAGTTTCAACGTCTAGTGCAAGTGGTCGCTCTGCAATGGAATCCGCGGCGCACGCCGGACAATGGCCCTATATGTTACTCTATGCTACTCTTGTGGATACGCCGGACATGTCGCACGCTCTGCCACCGTGTGGTGCCGCATACGGAGGTTTTCACCACTCCATGATACACGCCTAGGCACGTTCAGCATCGCGTATCCTCGAGGCCTTCCCCAACGTCATTTGCGCCCGATCAGCCGACGTTCACCAGTCGCCGATCGCCTTCTCCCCGTCGCCACTCACTGTCGCCTATGCGCCGTCAGCCTGCTCCTCCGGAAGTGGGAAACTAATGCCCGCAGTTCCAGAGGAACGAACTGCGTATTCAGGGAAAATTCAAAGCCCTCGTGCCTATCCACCAAACGTTGCAGATGTAGTTGTTGAAGGAGTCCCTGCCCTCGCTCTAGTCGACACTGGTGCCGCCATATCTGTTATAAGTGCTAAACTCTGCCGCTTGCTGAAAAGAAAGGGCCCATCTCCCCGCGAGGGGGACTCGAGTAAATGCGTCGCAAGGATATAAGGCGCGTTCGTAGCTTTCCATTATGCGTCGGCTTTGTGGCGCAGTGGGTAGAGCACCATGTACCTTGCGTTCCGCCCGCAGGGTCGTGGGATCGAAACCAGGCGCCGGTAAGTATAATTTTTTATATAGTGTAGGGGGAGGGGTGCGGACCTGTTGTTGAGAGCGAGGAGGGTGGCGTGATGCAGGAGAGAAGGAGTGGGGGAGAGGGCGCACCTGGAACGGCTGTTGCGGACGCCGAGGCACGGCAACGCCGGGTGACATCGTGAGTTAAAGAAATGCTCTGCATTTAAAAGTAGTGACGCCGCTTTCTGGACTTTCGCTTCGGACTGCAAGTGCAGCAGACGTGTCCCCGATAGCAGCATGTACTGCTCGAGTAAATATTTGAGGCACCTGCTACCTCATTGAATTTGTTGTCTTATCTTCGTGCTCCCATGCTGTCACCCTTGGCTGGGATTTCCTCTCATGCCATCACGCTATGATTGACTGTGCCCGAGCTGAACTGGAACTTTTTGCCCAGTTTGACGTCTCTGGTGACACAAAGCTCGTACTTCTGAAGACGTCGATATTCCGCTGTGAAGTTCAGTGTTACGGGCTCTTTCTTGCGATACCCTGCCGTAGGGCCCTGTTCTATTTACGCCATCCGACCTTTTGTTCGCCGAAAGAATTTACCTCTTCCGTTCGCTGTCCTTACCCTGCGTGCTGGACGCACCACGATGTTCATTACCAACCTCACAGAGAACCCTGTCAGTCTGCTTCGCAGCGAGTCGATTGGCCAAATTGAACCTACTTCCTCCATTCTCAGCTTCGACATTTGCAATGACCCGCCTACCCTGCCACTAATAGCCCTGACGCCATTCCACGTCACCGACCAGCTTCTATCTGAGGACGCGCTCACGAAGTCTCTCGACGCCGATTTGGATTCTACCCAGCGCAAGCAGCTGCTGAACCTTTTGCACGCGTTCTGCTCTTCATTTTACTGTCAACAAGCTCCCTTGGGTAGAACGCCAACGGTAGCCCACTATATCGACACTGGGACGCGCGCACCTTTGCGGCAGTGACCTTACAGGGTGTCGGCGTCAGAACGCGGGATTATTAATGAACACGTCGAAGACATGCTGCTACGCGACTTTATTCGTCCGTCACAAAGCCCCTGGTCGTCGCAAGTAGTTCTGGTTAGAAAAAAAAAAGGTTCCCTAAGGTTCTGCGTCGACTATATACGCCTTAACAAGATTACCACTAAAGACGTTTATCCCTTGCCTCGGATTGATGACGCTCCTAATTGTCTACACGGCGCCTAATTCTTTTCCTCCCTAGACTTGCGCTCCGGCTACTGGCAGGTGCCGGTGGCTGAGTGTGACCGACCCAAAACGGCGTTTGTGACCCCAGATGGGCTATATGAATTCAACGTCATGGCCTTTGGGCTATGCAACGCGCCAGCCACCTTTGAAACAATGATGGACAACATCATGCGCGGTCTCAAATGGCATATCAGCCTCTGCTACTTAGATGATGTCATTGTGTTCTCTCCTGACTTCGAAACACATCTTGCTGGTTTGCACCAAGTACTGAGCTGTCTCACTGTAGCTGGACTACAGCTCAATCTCAAGAAGTATCGTTTTAGTGCACGTAAACTAACCATCATGGGCCACGTTGTTTCGAAAGACGGCGTGTCTCCCGATCCTGAAAAACTGCGTGCCGTTGCCAACTTTCCAAAGCGTAATTTAATGAGGACCCTCCGCAGCTTCATAGGGCTATGCTCTTATTTCCGGCGCTTCATTTGCAATTTTGTTTCCATCGTCGCCCCACTCATGATGCTGCTCAATGCCGACAACAGTCTATCCGCGTGGTCTTCTGAGTGTGACGACGCCTTCACATCCCTGCGACGTCTACTAAACTCACCACCTATTCTCCGCCACTATGATCCCAGCGCTCCTACTGCAGTGCACACTGACGCCAGTGGTGTTGTTATTGGAGCCGTGCTCGTAAGGCGCAAGCCCGACTGCGATGAAAATGTCGTGGCGTATGCGAGCAGAACTCTCACAAAGGCTGAGCGCAACTATACCGTTACTGAGAAAGAATGCCTGGCGATAATTTGGACCTTACAAAGTTTCGCCCCTACCTTTATGGCCGGCCCTTGGACGTAGTCACCGACCATTACGCCCTATGTTGGTTGCCGTCCCTAAAGGATCCCACGGGACGACTGGCCCGTTCGGCCCTCCGCTTACAAGAATATGACATTCGTGTTATCTATCGATCCGGACGCAAGCATTCTGATGCCGACGCACTCTCGCACTCCCCTGTGCCTGTTGACGCTACATGCATTGACGCAACGGATTCCCTATTGTCATCGCTGACCCTCACAGACATGGCCTTTCAACAAATAGAGGATCCATGGATTGCTGCAATCGTTGATTTCTTGTCGCAACCTTCAAAGCTAATTCCGTCTAGGTCCATTCGTCGCCAAGCTGCCCACTTCTCTATTCGAGACAACCTCCTCTACCGCCGGAAATACATGTCAGACGGTCGGAAGTGGTTGCTAGTGGTGCCACGTAGTTTACGAAAAGAGGTGTGTTTCGCCAACCATACGGATCCGCAGAGCGCCCATGCAGGAGTCCTGAAGACTTATATTACGCTGCACCACAGGTATTACTCGAGGGGAATGTACGCCTTCATGCGCAGGTACACTCGCGCATTCCCCGAGTGTCAACAACGCAAGACACCTACGCAGAAGCCAGCTGGCACGCTGCAGCCCTTTCCGTGCCCCGTTCGTCCATTCGAGCGAGTCGGTATCGACCTCTACGGCCCTTTACCACGCACTCCTTCTGGCAATCGCTGGGTCATCGTGGCTGTAGGTCACTTCACGCGCTACGCTGAAACAGCGGCGTTGCCCGCTGCCGCTGCTCGCGACGGCGGGGATTTATCCTGCGTTCCCTTGTTCTACGCCACAGTGCATCCCGGGAACTGCTCAGCGAACGGGGGCGTGTATTCCTCTCTGAGGCTGTTCAAGCGCTTCTGACCGAATGCAACATTGTGTATCGTACCACGACCGCATATCATCCGCAAACGAATGGGCTCGCCGAAAGGTTCAACCGTATGTTGGGGGATATCGTCGCGATGTACATCGCGTCCAACAATTCGAACTGGAACATGGTACTCCCCTTTGTGACGTACGGATACAACGCGGCGGTACAGAGCACAACGCATTTTTCACCTTTTTTTTACTTTACTGCCGCGAACCTTCTTGTACCATGGACACTACCCTACCATACAGCCCTGATGCTTCCGAACGCTGCCATATTTCCTAAGTGAGGCATCATGCCGAGGAATGCCGACAGCTTGCCCGTCCGTTCACGGAAAATGACCAGGGTCACCAGAAGCAGTATCATGACCACAGCCACATCTCCCCCACTTTTCATGCTGGTGATCTAGTTTGGCTATGGATACCTTCTACAACGCCAGGTCTTTCTACCAAGCTACTTTGCAAATACCACGGCCCTTACCAAGTCATCAGTTCTCCATCACCTGTAAACTACGTTGTTGAACCATTAAGTCTGGCAGCCGACCTCCGCCGTCGTGGTCGCGAAACTCTTCATGTCATCCGCCTAAAGCGATACTACGACCCTCTCGTCTTGGACTCGCCGTAAGTCACCAGGATGGCTCCTTCCTAGGTGGGGGGTGATTGTAATGAACAAAACAATTGGAGCAGGGAACGGAATGTGAGGAACCATTGCCAATCTACGCGTGGGTATGTGCTGCGGACGTCAGTGCCTGTCTTAGCGTCTAGCAAGGCTATCTCCGGCTCTACTGTTTTTTGAAAAGACTGCTGTTTCCCGCCTCTCGCTTGGACAAGTGATTGAATTAAACACCATTTGAAAATAAATAAATAAATAAATAAATAAACAAATAAATAAATAAATAAATAAAATAAATACTAAATAAACAAATTAAAAATAAATAAACAAATAAATGAATAAATAAACTCTACTAAAATCAGAGAAACGTCCATCCACTTCCATGCAATTCAGTTATGTCCAAGGGTATGCTCAGCCGAGAACAAATACAAAAAAAAAACGTATTCTACTTATATCAAGACATAGGAGGCAGCTTTGACCAGCTCATTACGTCAAGATCGGCGCAAGCTGATGACAGAGTAAGGTGAGGAGCTTCTGCATCTGGCGCCCTATAATTCAGGTTCCACCCTCAAGCTCCCTTCCACCTCTTTACCCCCTGTTACTAAAGCTCTATTTTTTCCGTAACAAAGAGCTTCATACACACACACTCTCTCTCACACACTCTCGCTCCCTCTCAGTCTTTGCTAAACAGCAAAAATGTTTAGTCCGGCAGACGTATGAGAGAATATTCACTTTAAAACACTGACACCTTCTCGCTCAAAACTGACCAACAATCAAACCGCAGCAGCTACATTTTACGCTTACAGCTTAAGCCCCATAAACAGAGATGAACTTTGCCTCTCTTCGCCACGGTGATTAAAAATCCTCCCTAATAGTTTTCCTCTGTTCGCTAACCTTTACTGCTCGTGAAGCTTAGGTCGTCAATACAGCAACTGCGTTCTAAAACGCTCCCTGCCAGTTAAAGTAATGCTATCGCGTATTACATCTCAAGACCCATACGTAGATGTCACCTGCCACTTTTTTCCTTTCCATTTGGCTTCACATTTTATTTTACCCGCGCCTGGACTACGTTAAATCGGGCTCGACGTCATGGGATTAGGCTGAGCTCGACCTTGAAGCCGTGTCCCGGGCCGTACACGGACATTCATTCCTGGGCTGGGCGAATAATAGTTCCGACGTGAAGTGTAGAAAAGAGCAATTAAGGCACGTTCTGAGTATATTTTACGCGATTCTTGATGTTAGTGGCACGCATTGTTTCAAAAACGTGTTTTGCCAGGTTCAGTACTTAGTATACTACAATTTTAGCATTCCATGTACGGCAACAATATGTTATATTTCGCGGTATAACAAACCAAAGATAGGTTACGGGGAATGCCCCAGCGGGGAAGGAATTGAGGCTAGCTGGAGCTCTGCACCTATGTTTATGTAAAGGTGTGTTCTAGCTGTCGCACGCATCGATATGCGGGTGCCATGGCCGGAAATCGAATTCGCGTACTAGACAAACACCACCAGCCGCCGTACAACCACTGTAGGTAAAACATTTCAATGAACGTATTTAATCCTGGATTGAAACTCGGAGCTAAAAGTTTCAGCAATGCCATTTTGTGGCCGACAAAACCACGTCGAGTTGCCAGGAATATGGTAATCAAAGGCTATGGTGCCTCTCATGTCCGACTACGAGGTATTGTTACGCGGATGTGACACGGGAGCTGGAGATAGTGTAAGCTTAAGTACGTGTGCGTCTTAAACCTAGTGTTTTGCATTTCAGTTCATAGCGTGCTGAACACTCTGTACAGACTAGATGCTCCGTTTGACTACCGGGTATGAAGGCACTCAACCAAATTTGACAACTCAACATTATTCCAGGGGTTAAGGCCAGGGCTGGCCGCACCAACCGATGACCTCCCTAGACTTAAAAATTAATGACCAGGCCAGGGCCGTGCTCGGGTAAGAAGTTAGCGGCCTGGGTCGGTGTCGGTCTTCATACAGGGGGCTCGTGCTTGGCTCGGGCGTTAGAAGTATGCCCGTGCAGTTCAGGATTCGATTATCTCGCTCTCCCTCGGACATTTATCGGACATTTTTTTCTTTGCGGTTCGGAGGTTTTGGGGAACGATGGAGGGATTTGTACCGGCCTAAAAAGCTCTACTGTTAAGAACTGCTAGCATAGGGTTATGACTCGAAAGTGAGTGTCACAAAAATGGATAGTATATTATTTTACACAAAAAGAAGCATATTTCTAAGAGACTTGAATAAAACTAATTTCGGGAGAAAGGGAAAATCACATTGGTTTTTGTAAACTTGGCGACAAAAGCGAAGTTATAGAATCATGTTGTGGTTCAACACCCTCTCGTTCAGCAACATCCAAACTATAATTACCCAAGCTATAAAACCGATTAGGCATTGTTTAAAAACAGATAACCGCGAAAGGTGAGAGTGCCAAAGGAACACAGCGAAGTGTAGGCGCTACCATTGTCGTCGGTATCTTTGTGTGGTAGTTTTTCGCAGGTCAACGTGATACGCGGCGCGTGGTCTTTATTCGTAGTTG
Organism: Haemaphysalis longicornis; assembly: GCF_048455015.1. Lineage (NCBI taxonomy): Eukaryota > Metazoa > Arthropoda > Arachnida > Ixodida > Ixodidae > Haemaphysalis > Haemaphysalis longicornis. The sequence continues at coordinate 171,512,309 of NW_027526445.1, forward strand.
AAACCAAATTCTCTGCATCTCTTGGCTGTTTTTTGGGAAGCATTGCGTTAGTGAGTGGAAGCCAAAAATTGTAATTTGCAGTGACTTTGAGTCCATGAGCTTCTCAACTCGAGGTTTTAATGTTTATACATAGCTGGCAAGATTGTAGCCACTAAGTGTTCGAAGTCCGTTTTTCTACAAAATTTTCCTTGTATACCCATTTTCCCTACACTCATTCGGCTCGTGATTTTTCTCGCTAATATCGGTCCTATAGAAATTACCTAAGCATTTTTATGTACATTGCTGTTTTCTGCACATGTATTGTAATAATTTGTTGTGACTCCTAGGTACTGTTACTACGCACGTGTCAACAAAAACTATGAATGTTCATAGTGTGACGTATAAAGAGCAAACTTCAAGACGCGCGATGACTTCCCAGCTCGCTGCTCAGAGCTCTTGTCAACACAGAACTAGCGTCGGTTTCTTAGCGAAGAATTTGCTTTACCTGAGTTGGCAATAGTACCGACAATACTTCAAAAGTTGTTTACAGTATCCCGAGCTTATTTACATTTGGAATAGCGCTGCTGCCAGCTTAACTCTATTTTTGTAAACAAACAGCAGAAAACCTACGTCAGTTACAAAGTAAGCGCATTACCCTTCTGTTTCTTGCAGAATAAAAACTCACCATTGCTTACTGTGCATTCCTGAAATTTCACCACTTGTAATAAATGCCTAATAGTTGTTATAATCAATATTGGCGATATTGTGTGTGTGCGTGTATCAGGTATCGTGTTCAGAACCAATAAATGCTCAAACTCGTTTGAACCGTACACCCCCCGCGGTGGACACAAAGAGAAACGTGCCCATTGAATGGCGTGTTTACGCAGTCGCAATTTCTAATAGACGAGGTTGGCAGCCTCGGCATCCTGACATTAGCCTCTGCTCGAGTATGATTTAAGTACGAGCACCTGCATACAACCCGTTGAGAAGCGATGGCCTATGGCTGAGAGCTGCACATAGCAATCGTCATTTCAGTTGCAAACTGAACATATGAGCATCAAGTTTACTTTATTAATAAAAATGGGACACAGATCTCCCGACGTAATACCGAGTGATACGTTATACCGTATTTCGAGAGTGCCACCAATATTGGTGGCACGAAAACTTTTCTCCTGCACATATCTCTATTTCAAGGATCCAGCAGGTTGACTCTGGAGACACATTCCGTGTAGACCAACCCTCAGCGTATGCAAAAGTGCATAGAAAATTAAGATGTCCTAGGTCCTCCCCTTTGTCATCTAAATTGGCTATGATTGTCCCTGGCAAAATTTCTTCCCAGCACTGCTTTCGTGTTCAGATGTTGAGTGTACTTTACGGTAATCGGTCATAACTACGTTTTTGTAAGGTGCTTTTTCACATTGCGCGTTTTTCAATGAAGCATATACCTTCGGAGGAGTGAGTATGGTGCAGCACCACTTTATACTCCGGTTCACGATTTCCGCCACTTTCCCCAGTCATGCAACTGCTTCCCATGAGCGGCGCGCCTCTCCCCACACCCTGTACAGTGCGCGGTGCCATTGGCTCTTCGGCGGAGACCTGTGCGGCGCCCTAGGGACCTCGTTGCTTCTACCCACACTGGTGTAGGTTCTTTAGCTCTGACGTAGCAATCGGGTCACTGTCCTTTTATTTCAACATAGCCGATCGCCATTGTAGCTAACCCCTAAACAGAAAATCGCACCAAAGTACGGGATTCGCTGGAATCGTCTATTCACAGTTTGGACAGGTTGTGAATTTCTCTACGGTAGCAGGAACATCCATTAAATATGTCAAGAGACTAGTCTGCTGTCACACAAAACCAGATGCAAGGCGGCAGGTGCGTACGACGACAGAATAGCGATACAATAAAGAGGCGGCACTTACGGAGCGTGCAGAAAGACCGATTTCTAGACGAAAAGGATGAGGGGGTTACGACCGCGTGTTCCTTAACGCTTCGCTTCCCCCATGTGTAGTTTCATGCCACTTTGCGCGTTAGAATAGTTAACGACTGCTAAAAAGAGCCAGTGTTCGGGTCCCGGGGTGTGGAGCTTTCTTTCTGTATACTAACTTTGAGTGCCTTGATTCGAGCACCTGCGGATGCCGCCATTGTTTCGAATTTTTAAAGGCGAATGCATTTATTAGCCGGGGGTTGTCTTGCTCCGTTGTCCGGCGTGCGCCTGCATTCCTCCAGCGCGAGCGCACGTGAGCACGCGCACGTGCGCTCGCGCCTCGTAGTTCTGCCTTCGTCGTCGTCGTCGTCGTAAATGCGAATGCATTTCTTTCGCCGTCGTCGTCGTCGTCGTCGCACGTGCGCTCGCGCCTCGTAGTTCTGCCTTCGTCGTCGTCGTCGTCGTAAATGCGAATGCATTTCTGGACGCGGCTATGGAAAGTGTGCGCGTGCGCCCCAAACCCTCTGACCCCATAGTCTTGGTTGGCGACTTCAACGTTGACGTGCGCAAGAAGAGTGGCGAGTGGCTGGTCGAGTACACGCAGACCAGGCACTCTCTGCATTGTCTCTCTGCCGGCTTCGACACGTGCTCCACTACCATCACGGGAGTTGCATTGATCTGGTCTTTACGCGAAACTGTGACGCGCGTATGCTTCTCAAAGACCCTTTGACCGTGTACTTTAGCGATCACAAGGCAGTGATTGTGGCCGTCAGGTACAACTATAACACAAACAGGTGCTGATGAATAAATGATTACGTTCACACTCTCGTCATTAATTACGCCATTGCTCGCAACACACTCATCGGTGCACCCAATGCATTCGCATTTCTGCACGATTCCCATCGGGGAGGTGCGGGGGAATTTTTATTGTGAAAACATTCTTAGATAAATCATACGCGGTTTCTTGTTAAAAACGGTGGCTTTGCATCCTTTCCGTCGGCTTAGGATTGGGCCTAACGTTACGACAAGGTGTTATTAACATTCTTCATCGTGCGTGGTGACATCGACACTTGCATTGTGGTGGGCACCACACGGCGAATCGGTTGGAAATATGCTGCCTTGTGCCGTGCTAGCGGGGAGTCATATTTGTTTATTTTTTTTATTTATTTATATATTTATTTATGTATTTATTTATCTAGTTATTTGTTTATTCCTACCTCAAGCGCCCTTTTGGGGGCGTTACTTGAGAGGTAGGTAAAAAAATGGCAGGCAGAATACATCGTGAAGGTGTAAACAAGCAGGGTTACCGAAGGAAACATATAATGTATAGCAGACCTAAAACGACTGCTATCGGTGAGAAGGGCAATGTGTGTAGGAAGATTCTTATAGTGTTAAATATCACCATCATTGGCCCTGAAGAAGAAGAAGAGGAGCTCCTCGCAGCGCGAGCGCGTGATCGGTTGTGTCAGCCATTAAAGAAAGAATGCGAATGGTTCCCCGGCTTCTCTCGTGTGTACAAGGGATGACATGACCAGGATTTCAACCTCCACGCAGCGAACGCCAGTCCCCGGCCTTGGAGCAGCGGAGAAGAGGGCAGCGTCGGGGCAGCTGATTGACCTGGTCTCGACAACGACAAGTTCATCGTGAAATCAAACGGATCCAACGAGCTGAATGAAACGTAAGACAACTTCAGACATTCACCTTGCAAGATCAGGAAAGAAATTGTAACGAAGAAAGGAAAGGCTTTACGCTTGCAAATAACGCTGCAAATCAACGCAGCCGAACAGCAAGTAGGAGAATGTGCCGAAAGAATGGTGCTTTTGTGAGCGCAAGCAAAAATCAAGGAGCTAGAAGCGCGACTAAAAGAAGCAAACAACCAAATTGAGAAATTTTTAACGGCCGAAGTTCCAGACAGACAATTTGAGAGAATATTTGAATACGACATTAAGACATTTGCTATCCTATCGGAGCTTGAGATAAGCGTTGCGGAGTCCATTCGCAGCAGCGTAACTGCCCAGCCTAACATCCAGACGTTAGCACTGAGCACTTAGCTCAACGTCAGGCCCCTATGACGTGGAGCTGGTCAGGCTACCGAAGCTGGAGCTTATAAAATTCAATGAAAATGGGCTAGCTGGAATGGAACAGATTTGGACTCAATTGAAATCATAAGTTCACGACAGGCCTAAGATCACTAAAGCCCAGTAGTTATACTACTGGACGGTTTCAATAACTGGCAAGGCAACGGTTACAATAGAAGGACTGAAGTTTTCCGCTGAAAAGAACTATGACCACGCAATACAGTTATTGAAGGACACGTTCGGAAGGCATGAAAGATCAGTGGATCTGCACATGAGCCAGCTGCAGAACCTTCCAAAGGTAAAATCAGCGAGGGATACCGGAGAGCTAAGAAAGCTATTCCAAGCCGTACAAGTGAACATGCTCGTCCTCGATTCACTGATTGTAAAACCCGAGTTCTATGCCCCAATGCTCAGGCCAGTGCTGGAGAGAGTTATTCCCTAAGAGTTGTCAGTGGAGTTCAAGTTGAAGGAGATGGCTCAGAGTAGGCAGTCACAGCGAAAGGGAAGAAGGAGAGCAAAGCGAGTCAGCAAGTAAAACAAGTGCGGACGCCCTAACACGAGTACTTGAATTTCTTCGACAAAAAGTAAACTTGAGGGAGGAAACAGAAAAGGAGCAAAGATCGGGGACTCAGAAACAGACAAGAGAAAGTACGAGACAGTTTCCAATAACAGCGAGTTTTTACAGTTCATCAGAAAGGGTGTGGATCTTTTGCAAACAAAACAACCATGCGACAGAAGATTGTCGGCGCAGCTTGCTGATGAATGAAAAAAATTCCCGCGCCTTCCCGCGAGGGGAACACGAGTAAATGCAGAGCATTGGGGCCTCAGTACTGATTGAAGGCAGTGTTGCTTTCATCGCTTCTTCCGTGATGCTGGAGTAGCAGACACGAGTAAACGTGGGCACGAGCGTCAACCAAGGAAGGAAGGAGCAACGCAGTGACTGAAAAACGAGCGACCGCTAGCCCCTATATTTGCAGTGCGCGCAGTAGAGGGAGAGCAGTACGGGGGGGGGGGGGGGGGGGAGAGCGCGCATGCGCAAGCAGCGCGCGCCCTTCCACGACCCACCGCGCTGCTATCACGCACCTTTTAGGCCGCGACCGCGACGGAGCGAACGGGCTGACTATGACGCATGCGCGCGCCAGCTGCTGTTGAGAGAGAGGAGGGAAGGAGAGGCGCACCTGCTGCGGACGCGAAACTGTTGACACCGTCCGACGCAGGAACAGGTGAGGCTAAGAAATGCTCTGCATTTAAAAAAGGCGGCGCTCGCCGCCAGCAGAGCATGCTTCAGGTGTACGCGGCTGAACCACACAGCACGTGTTTGCAGAGCAAATGTGCGATGCAAACAATGCAAATGAAGGCACGCGACGTAAATGTGTCGGACAAAACAAGAAGCAAATTCACAACAACAAGCCGCAATAGTGCAAACAGAAGAATCGACCGCGTGCAGTATGCACGCCATTGAACGGCAGGAAAAGCAATGCGTGCTCCTACAAACTGCTGTAGCTTGGATGGAAGGAGACTCCTCAGGCAACTACGTCAGCTTGTTACTTGACAGCGGCAGCCAAAGATCATTCATTACAGCCGGATTATCGGAATCAATAGGAGCAACGGTCATCAAACTAGAAAAATTTAATTGACGATTGGCTCGTTCGGCGGTAACGAAACGGTAAAGATCATAGACGGGGTCCAAGTGAAAGTCAAGCACCAAACCCAAAAGCCAAGCCACCGTGATTGTAGCATTAAAAGTAGATGTCATTTCCCGTAACTTTGTGCCAGGACCCACAACAAAATCAGCAAAAATATGAAAAAATTGCAGTTGGAGATTGTCGACGATACACACAAAACAGCAGTAAGACGTGTTGCTGGGCGAGTTGGTTCATATAACAGAAACAAGATTTAGCGCAGCGAAAGACACGGAAGGTGAAAAGGACGGGATGGGCGCTAACTCGCAACTGGTTTTTATTGAAAAGACGGCATGCATATATACATTCGGTGTTATCACACACGTGGGCTAAAAACGTTTTTAACAGGCATCCGGTGAGGGCACATATCTACAACATCAAAAAAGTTATCCCAAAACGCACATTCTTTTGCGTAGATTAGCATCGATGGCACGCTCACGCAGTTATCTCTATTTCGCTTGATGAAGAAGGTTTCCGCTACCTCACGGGCCGTTACGTCCCGACTTCGTTTCAAAATTTCTTTTTTTGTCGAATTCGGGTACACAGTGACATTCCTTGCAGTTGGACGCAAATGTGATCCCGTTCCATTTTTCAAGGGAAGGGCGTGCTTTCGTAGTCGCTTATTCACACATCGACCAGTTTTGCCGATGTATACTTTGCCACAATCCAACGGTATCTGATACACAACACCTTCATTGCAATTTACGATAGGTTTAGCGTGCTTCTTACCGCATGTTTTGGGACGTTTCGGTGTAGGGTCGGTTCGGGCGCATAGCGGGTCAGGTTTAAGCGGTGCTGAAAACACGACTGGGACCTTATACCTCGTGGCAACCTTCTTAAGATTATGCGCGACTCTGTGCGCGTAAGGTATAACTTCAGGGGGTGTTTTTTTGTGCACAGGTGCTGAGCGAGCTTTTTTCAAGGCAGTTTTTGTTTTGCGAAGCGAAGCCTAAGTCACGCCAGTGAGCATTGAGTGCGGAAAGCATGCGGCTTCTAGTCTGGTCATCTGATGGCCAAAACGTTTTTCCATGGCATGCTCGCATGATTTGTAGAGAGCAGATTGGAGGCACAAGGCCGCTACAGCTCGCTTCAACGTCTTGGAGTGGGCAGAATAGTAAGGCAGCAGTTTCTTGGCGGTTCGGGGTGAATATTCCCAACGAACATGGTCAAAGAGTTAAGGTTAAGATTTAAAAACTCGAGACTACTGTAAAGGTGTAGCTCATGAGTAAAAGTTAAACCCTTCCCATCCCGATTAAAAATATCTAAAATTTTAGCCACAGTGTTGGGGTAGGTGGCTTTGTCTTGTTTATTCTATAGGACCAGAAAATCGTAAACGTACCTAAAAATCCCAAACGTACCTAAAAGCAAGAACTGCTTTGAAAAAAGCTCCTCAGAACCTTTGCACAAAAAAAAACACGCCCTGAAGTTATACCTTACGCACACCGAGTCGCGCATAGTCTAATGAAGGTCGCCATGAAGGATAAGGTCCCAGTCGTGCTCTCAGCACCGCTTAAACTTGGCACGCTATGCGCATGAACCGACCCTACACGGAAACATAATAAAAGATGCAATAAGAAGCACTCTAAACCTTTTGCAAATTGCAATTAAGGTGTTGTGTATCAGATACTGTTGGATTGTGGCAAAGCATACATCGGCCAAACTGGTCGATGTGTGAATGATCGACTACGAGAGCATGCCCTTTCCATGAAAAATGGTTGTGATCACACTTGCCGTCACTTTAGCTGTGTACCTGAATGTCACTGTGTACCCTAATTTGACAAAACAAAAATTTTGAAACGAATTCGGGACATAACGGCACGTGAAGTAGCGGAAGCCTTCTACATCAAGCGAAATGGAGATAACTACGTGAGCGTGCCATCGATGCTAATCTACGCAAAAGAATGTGCGTTCTTGGATAACTTTCTTCATGTTTGTTGCTATTTGCCCTCACCGGATGCCTGTTAAAAACAAATTTTTTAGCCCACGTGTGTGATTACGCCGAATTTATATTGCATGCCGTCTTTTCAATAAAAACCAGAGGCGAGTAAGCGCCCGTCCCGTCCTTTTCACAGTCCGTGTCATTCACTGCGATAAATCTTATTTCTGTATTTCCGAACAAAACAAGCTCGAAGATTTCGATAGGCTTGCTAATTGGTTTTGATTATTACTGAGAGTTATTCACGGGACAAATAAAACGATTACGTGACAACCTAATAGCTGCGGAGACAACGCTTGGATAGATAGTTCTAGGACCATGCCAACAAAGCAAGCTGGAAATAACAAAAAGCCCGGCGGGAGTCACTTCATGTCCAAGCTACTGACAAAAGAATTCAGGACAAATTGCTGAAATTTTTGAGTTTGGAGTCAATCGGCATCGCAGTGAAACTTGGTCAACCAAGTTCGGGACAAAAAATACTGGAATGGTTCGAGGAACAAATAACGATAGAGAATGGTCGCTACTCGGTAGGTCTTCCATGGAAAGAAAACGTGAACCTGGACGCAAAGAAATTGCAACCAAAAGGCTGTTACAGGTAACAAACAGTGATTCTCTCAGGAGATATGACGAGGCGATATCGCAATATGTCACCTCTGGTCTAGCCGAAACAGTTAAAGAGGAAGCAGGAGAAGCGAACTATCTGTCCTATTATATGCCTCACCACACAGTAATTCGGGAGGACCGAGCTGCAACAAAAGTTACTCGTTTTTGACGCGTCGTCAAGCTCGATAAAAGAGAAATCTTCTCAACGACAACTTAGAAGCAGGACCAAACTTCCACAAAGACGTATTATTCATGCTTTTCAACTACCTTAAAAAAAATAGGGCTATGTGGAGATGTGGAAAAGGCATTTTTGCAGATAAGCATAAACGAACACGACAGGGACTCTTTGCGATTTCTGTGGTCGAAACACGACGACCAGGGAAGACTTTCCGACGAAATACAAACATGGAGAATGACGAGGGTGACATTCCGAATGACACAAAGTACATTTCTATTGGCGGCCACAATCAAACATCATTTGAACGAAATTGATTCGGAATTTCCTGAAACAACAAGAAAGCTACACAGGGCAATTTATGTCGACGATGTAATACCTGGAGCGGCCACAATCGATGAAGCCGTCAAACTGTAAACCGAGACAAAAATAGTGTTTGAGAGAGCTTCAATGAACGTAAGAAAATGGACGTCAAACAACCAGCGAGTAAATGAAATGTTTGAAGAAAACGAAAAGAACGAGGGTGTGCACAGGCAACTCCGGCAAAAGGGGCATACGATGTTGCTAGGGATGATATGGAAACACCACTATGACGTTCTAGGTATCCCAGTAGAGAAATCCGTGTCAGACATAGCAATTCTCCAACTGACGAAAAGAGCAGTGCTGCAGGCCACTGCGAAAATATTTGATCCGCTCGGACTACTATCACCGTTCATCATACGGACAAAAATATGGTTCCACAGCATATTGAAATAGGGAATGACATGGGATGATGCCTTACCAGCCGAATAAAGTGAAATAAAGTGAAAAGTGGAAGAATTTCATCGAAGAGGCATCGCAGCTGAAGGACATCGAAAATTCCTAGGCGATAGGCTCAAAACGAAGAACTGAGAGAAGGATCGACGTTGCACGTTTACGCCGACGCAAGCCCGCTAGCATATGGGGCAGCAGCGTACATCGTGACATCATACAGTGATGAAACAAAGGAGACTACTCTGATGGTTGTGAAAAGTCGAGTAGGTCCGATCAAGGAACTTAAGTCGCCACGACTAGAACTGATGGCGCCAGTGCTGGCAGCAAGACTTGGCGACTACGCAGCAGAACACTACGTCTGAGATCTACGAAACACACAGTTTTGGAAAGATTCAATGATAGTATTGCACTGGATCAGAGGAACCAGCAAAACAAGAAAAATTCGTAGAAAACACAGTCGCTAAAATCAGGAAGAAAACGAGGATGGAGAGCTGGTCATTTGTACAAAGTGAAGGTAATCCAGCAGACCTGCTAACACGAGGAATCAAAGCACGTACTCTGTTGGAGTCCCAAATGTGGTGGAAAGGACCTAGCTGGGCGGCTTCTAAAGAGATCTACGAAAACAAAAACTCCACAGAAGACATCGAATTAAACGTTGGAGAACAAAGCGTAGAGTGCAACAACTGTACAGAAAAAAACGAAAAACCCGCATTGGCAATATCGAACATCGAAAAATATGGATCTCACTATCGCCTACTACGAACGAGGGCTTGGGTATTTCGATTCCTTAAGAACACTAAAATGGAACAGTTCAACGGACGATTGAAAGCACAAGAAATAACCCCAGCGTAAAATTAGTGGATTAGGAAAGCTCAACAAACATTTGCACAGCACAATTCTCACATCGCAAAGAAAGAAAACACGTTTCAAATACAAGGAGAAGAAGTATTTACTGGCGATGAGGGAATTTCAAGAAAGAAAGGACGCGTGCAATGCAGCAAGATTATAACCGATCACGTCACTGTACTTCCAAAACAGGGCTGTTTTACGGAACTGCTCGTAAATCAAGCTCTCCGCCAGATGATGCATGGCGGTGTACAAGAAACGCTGGCCGATCTACAAACAAGATTATAGATCTTGCAAGAACGTCAGAAGTTCAAAAGAGTAATAAGCAAACGCGTCGTTTGCAAAAGACACAATGCGAGAGCAGCCAGCCAAGTGACATCTCCATTACCACAAGACCATGTGACGCATTCTCTGCCATTCAAAGTAAGCGGAATGGACTTTACCGGACCATTCTACGCAGCAAACAAAGGCCAGTGCATTAAACAGTATGTAGTGATTTTCACCTGTACAGTATCAAGAGCGATTCATCTGGAAGTGGTAAACAGCATGTCAACGCTGAACTTCATACAAACCTTCCGCCGGTTCACAGCGCGACGAGGAATTCCTAGAATATTGTATTCAGACAACGCCAATACCTTCAAGAGGGCGGAGAAAGACATGAACAAAGTGCTCGAAACGATTCAACAGGAGAGCCTAAATAATTACTGCAGTGCAGCTCACGGAAGACCACCTGAAAACCGGTAGCGGAGTGTGCACCACGGTGGGGAGGAATTTATGAACGCCTTATAAGAAGCATTAGGGCCTCCATCAGAACAAATTATTGGTAGGCTGACAACCATAGAAGTAGAGCTGCGAACCATAGTGACAAAGGTGGAAGGAACGTTAAATAATCGACCCTTAACCTATATCTACAGCGTGCCTGGAGAGCCTATGCCAATTACGCCTGCGGACATCATCGAAGGACGACAGCAGCTCAATGATGAACAGCAGGTCATTCTCGGTGATATCGAATAGGCCTGGAGAAGCCAGTGTCAGATCACAAGGGCTTGGTGGATAACATGGCATCGAGAGTACCTGAAAGAAGTCAGAGCAACATTTCGTACAAAGGTGACGACTTGGAAAACCTTTGAAGAAGGAGACATCGTGCACCATGTGCCTCCCAGGAGCAGGCTCTGGTAAATCTGGTATCTTCTGAGGCGCAGCAACAAAGAGCTGGCACGGCGCTCAACAAAACGCGTTTACCCGCTCGAGGACTGCTTCAAGTAGGCGCGCCAGAGACCATCCTAGTGCATTTTGGCGGGCGGGAATCTGTTAAATATCACCATCAACGGCCCTGAAAAAGAAGGAGACCAGCTCATTGCAGCGCAAGCGCGTGATGGGTTCTGTCAGCCATTAAAGAAAGAATGCCAACGGTTCCCCGGCGTCTCTCGTGTTTACGTACAGTCTTGTGCTGTATGAACAACAAAATGAACGCTGAAAAGTTTTCGAGTGAGCGCGTGGCGAGAAAACACCGTTACAATGACTATGGCGCGACGCTCTAGGAAGGGGTGGGATTAACTGATTGTTTCGCTGCAAGGAATAAAAGAACCCGCGATAACGAGACAGGCGTTCTATTAGTCGACGGAAGGTGAGAGGAGAAAGGCAATGTTGGGATTTTACTGCCGAAACGCTTGAGAGATCCGAATAGTCTGAAAGGATGAATCTGGCTGCACGGTTTTTACGCGATTCACGGGCGTTACAAAGGTTGGCTCGCGGTGGGTCCTAGATGATGTTGCCGAAGGCAAGTTTTGAAATGGTGAGCGTTAAGTATGCAAGAATTTTATTGAAGGATGGTGCATGGAAAGTTTGCGCCGTAAATACCCCAACGCACGATTTGAAGCGTTAGTAACCAGACTGATAAGGTTGAACCAGGTTAAATCGTTACTAACGTGGTTGCCTAAGTACTTGGCGAACGTGGAGGAAGGTGCAGCTGTGTTGTTTTGGTAATACGTCTGGGGTGCGTAATTAAGACTACAGCGACAAAACGTCGAAGGTGTTTTAAGGACGTTAAGTGACAAGAGTCCTTTCTTTCACCACTCTTCAGCAGGGAGGAGATCGTTTTAAAGGATAGTTTCTTCTGAGGAGACCACTTTTGGCCGGAAGAAAACACATTCATCCTCACAGAGACGGATACTGGAAAAAACAACGTGGGAAAGTCTTTAATATGAACTAAAAAATGAAGGGGCACCCCGCGCGGTACATAGGCGGCACCCGAAAGAACCAGTGAAAGGCAGAACAAGTGAGTTCGCGTAAGCAAACTGTGGACGATGTAAAAGAAAACTTTAATTTCAATTTAACGTAGACGGATCTAACGTGAGGCGACATGTCTGAAGTATTTTTTTTTTGAAAAATGGGGGACTTAATCAGAGGCTTTCTTGAATTTAAAAAAAAAGGGCGTGGATTCGAATGTTGTCGTCAAGATGCGAATGCAGGTCGTGAAGGAATCGAGCAAGTTGAGTGCCGGAAGAATGCCCTGTGTGGAAAGTATGTTGGTTATGAATAACAACGGACAAAAATTGTCAAAAGCATAGGTATCGCCTGCGATAATAGATACATGTCGTTGATTATCTCCTATCATGCGAGTGACGTCTTTGCAAGAATGGTGTTACTCGCAATGCCTCAAGCGAAATTGTCTGCCGCGATCAGGATAAATGAAACGCGGGCCCATGCAAAGTCACGTTCAAATGTTTTGCGTGCGGGCCACAACTGAAGCGTATGCTCCGGCTGCAGACAAATACAGGCGATGTGGAACCGGCCGAAGCCATATCCGGCGAACCGCTTAATAGAAGGGTTATTGATTTATATAGTGTTTACGCGCCGACACAACTCAGGCAGTGACTCGCGCTGTAGTGGAGGGCTCCGGAATAATTTTGATCACCTGGGGATCTTTAACGTGCGCCCAACCTAATGGAAGAAAGAAAACATATTTACAGTAATCTTATTGCGCACATACGGGTAGACTGTCGACTGGTGCTGGTCGCTTGTGTGGTCGCTACCAATGTTTCCGTTAAAGGTGGCCGTCCCGTAAAACCCAAGCGCACAAACTTCCTCCTCAGCAATCATTCAGGAGAAAGCCATCTAGAAAACGTCGCCAAGGGGGTTTGGCGCCAGAGGTCCGCCCACCCAATGCATAGAACTTGGAGAGACGAAAGCGAGCTCCAATTTCCTCGTCCGCAAAAGGAAAAAGTGATGTCGGGATAGATACATGCCTGCTGTGGCGACTGTGAGCAACAAACTCGCCGCAGCAGCCACCACCACGAGCGTCACAAGTTTAACTGGGCGTGCAATATCAATCCCGAGTTTCCTCAGAAATCTCGTGTCACTCAAACACACCCAGCACATTGGTGGCCGCTGCGTAGCGACCGAAGCCCCACCCAACCGAAGCGTCCACTTCGCCGGGGGGTAGCGTCGCCGTCACGAAATCACTTGCATTTGATGTTCCAATGCAGAGCTTAGCAGCAAAAAATCAACAAACATTATCCCCAGGCCAACTTCTGTCAAATGCTGCCACAGTAGCCCGAGTTGTTCGGTCCGAACGGCATGAGCGGCCAGCACGAAAAGATTTTCCTTCAGTAGCCGTCTTCATACCAGGTGAAAACGCAATCGACAACTGATGCTACCATTTCAGAGTCTAATACGCACTTGTCAATGTTCAAACACTAACAGGGCACGCTAAAGTAGGGCGAGGTCTGGTACGACGCTCGCCGTCCGCTAGTAAAGAAAGACGGTCACGTTTGACATCCGGGAGCATGGCACGTTTCTTTAGCAACGGTTAACTCCCTCGCGTCTTTGGTTTGCGCCTGCACTGAGCTGCACTAAAACCACCCTCAATCCACGTAGCTAGCACAATTCAGTGGAACAACAGAACATCGATAAAATCGGACCCGCCCCGCGCCGCTTTTACACAGCAGAGCTTTGAAAGATGGCTGGGGCTAGGCCGCAGTTTTGAAAGAGAAACAGCGGGATTTCCTACGTTACGCAATGGAGTGCATATTGCAACTCGACGCGGCAAGCCGATGTTTACACAAGCCATGCCTTATCAATGTCAGCGGCCTGAGGCGGGTGCGCTGATGATGTCACGCGTGCTCCGCGCGATCGCGCCGGGGTCACTGGAGGTTTATCGGGTGCTCTATCACCACTTTGTTAGGAGACTAGGAAGCGAGCTATATCGGGCCTTAGGGAATAGGGCTCCTAGTTTATATTTGGCATTGTGGGGCGTAGAATCAGGCTTGAAATAAATATAGCCAAACAAAACATTGGCGCAGCTTCCACAAGTGGTGCGGCGCCGGAAAAACTGCAGAATTGGAAGCCCCTCTCCCTTGATGGGAAACACGGCTGGTGCATTAGCAGCAGCAGCAGTAGCCCAATCCAGGGCAGTGGCGTCTCCCATCCACACACAACCGGAAATGTCCAACGCCGCACGAATAATTGTCCTTCCCCTTTTTCTGGATCCGTCTCTCGTGGTTTAATCTGTCACCCTGGTAGTCCAGCGATTTCCATTTCGCCTAATTACGTGGCCTGCCCAAGTCCTCTTATTTTATTTGAACTATACCTTCTACTCAAGTTTGTTCGCTGATGCAGGAAGCTGGTTTCCTTTCTTTGAGTGTTACTGCAGTCATTATCCTTTCCATGGCTCGCTCAGCCAACCAAAGTGTGCGTTCCAGTTGTTGAGCAGGTCGCGGTATTTTCGCTCCATACGTCATGACCTCACATTTGACTCAGAACTTGACGCTGGACATTAAATACCTTGATCATTTATTCAGGAGGCTTTCACATCTTTGACAAACTGGCTTGCTTTAGTACAAGCTAGAAACCGCGGCCAAGACCATAGCTAATACCCGCGCTACGAACCGAAAGAAATGCTGTGCGTACGGTAGACAATGACAGCTCAATCGGATAGGCACCGGATTTATAACGCGAGGGCACAGGTTCGAATTGGACATTAGAAAGCGTTGTGTTTTCTTTCCATTTCGCTTCACATGTTATTGTACCCGGCCCAGGCTGGCACCGGGCACGGGCTCGAAGTCGGGATACCACGCCGGGCCCGACCTTGACGCCATGGGCCCGGGCCGGACACGGCCTTTCGTTCCTGGGCTGGGCCAGTGATAGTTTTTGACGTGATGTGTAGAAAAGGGCATTAAAGATATGTTGTGTGTTTATTTTGCTTCATTCTTGATGTTAGTTGTACGCATTGTTTTAAAAATGTGTTTTGCCAAGGGTGGTACTAGGTATACAATAATTTTAGCATTCGATGTACTGCAACATTATGTTATATTTCTTTGTATAAAAAACCAAAGATAGATTATGAAGAATTCTTCACCTGGAAACGATTCAAACTAGGTGGAGCTCTGCATCTATGTCTATGTACATGTGTGTGTTAGATGCCGCATCCATCGAAATGCGGCTACCGTGGCCGGGAATCGATTTCGCCTGCTAGAGAAACACCACCGCCGAGAAAGCACTGCAGGTAAAACTTTTCAATGGACGTATTTAATACTGAATTGAAAGTCGGAGCTAAAGATTTCAGCAATACCACTTTGTGGCCAAAACAGCCACGTTAAAATGCCAAGAATCTGTTCATCAAAAGTTATGGTGACTCTCATGTTAGAATACGAGGTATTGTTATGGGTAGCAGCTGTAGACGGTGTAAGCTTACGTACGTGTACATCTTAACCCTTGTGTTTTGCATTTCAGTTCATAAGCTGCTCTACACTGTGTAAAGACAAGATGCTGAGTTTGACTGCCGGCTATGATGGCAAACAAATATGATGAATATGATGGTTGGTGTTTCATGGCGCAAGGCCAGCGAGGGCAAAGAGCGCCAGAAAAGAAGTTATATAATGAAGCGAAGTGATTACCATAAAAAGGTAGGTATAGAAACATGTAAATCGGACATTGTAAAATCAATAAAAGGTAATGGTGATGGCTGGTGTATAGGGCCAGATTTGATTATGCGTGATATGAGATAAGGTTTAAAAACTTAACATCTGACAAATAATCAAACACACGTTTCATAGAAACACTGGCATCGTCACCTAGAAACAGCGATGGGTGTAGTGGGATATGTTGTCTGTAGAGTTCTCTGAAGTGTTTGTGTCGTGTTGTGTGAAGTGCCTTGCATGTTATTAGTATGTGGACTACGGATAGGCCCTCCCCGCACCTGCTACACAGGGGTCTTGGAGATCCGTGAGCAGGTGGGAATGTGTTGCATGCGTGTGGCCTATCCGTAATCGAGCCAGGGTAACTTCGTTGTGTCTGTTGTGAGTATCAGTGGTGTATGCTCCCAAGAGTGGCTTTATAATGTGTAGTTTGTTGTCAGTCTGTTGATTCCAGTGCGCTTGCCATGTTGTGCGAAGGTGTTGTCTGATGTGCGATTTCAGGTCGGTGTAGGGTATTGTTGTTATGTCAACTGTCGTTGTAAGGGCAGCAGCGGCCGCCATTCAGTCTGCGGTCTCATTACCTGGAATTCCAGAGTGCCCTGGCACCCAGCACACGGTCACCTCAAGGTTTAGCGCATGCACAGACATAATAATACTAATGAGAGCATTGACCACATGGTTTTTAGACTTCTGTGAGGATAATGTACGCACAACACTTAAAGAATCAGTATAAATTACAGATTTCGGAATTCGACTTAGAACAATATGTTTAACTACAAGAAGTATGCCATAGGCCTCTGCCGTAAAGATACTTGTATTTCTATTCATAGTTCTACAGACATTAAAGGTACCACCACCATGCGCAGCACAGGAAACAGTTGTGGCAGTTTTTGAAGCATCTGTGTAAAATTCAGCACACTTGTATTTGTGCTGCAGGGACAAGAAATGTTGCACAATCGCGCTTCTAGGCACTCTGTTTTTCTCGACACTTGTAAAAGATACATCACATGATATCGGGCGAAGCTGCCACAGTACTAGAAGTTCAGTAGCGGAGGTTTTGATGGTGTCTGAGAACATGACATCAAGTTGTGACGCTTCTTCTCTTACCCTGAAAGCGAAGGGAGCAGAGACTGATGGGCGATTAGTAAGAAGTTGAGATATGGATGTATCATAAAAAACTGACGTAAAAGGATGGTGAGGCATTGATGAGATTTTAAAAGCATAAAGCAGATCTGTGTAGGCTCGCTGGCGTTCTAGGCTCCATTTGTTGCACTCTACATACAGACTTTCGACTGGACTAGTCCGAAAGGCACCACACGACAAGCGGAGCCCTAGATGAAGCACAGGGTCCAGCATTCTGAGGGATGTTTTAGTGGCTGACCCATATACTACGCTACCATAGTCCAGTCGTGAGCCTATCAAGCTGGTAAAAACACGTAAAAGAAGTTGTTTGTCAGCACCAAAAGAAATGTGCGACAGAACCTTCAGGATATTTATTGTTTTCAAGCATTTATGTTTTAGTTGTTTTATGTGTGGGGTAAACGTGAGATTTTCGTCAAACATTATACCTAAAAACTTGTGTTCTTTCTTGACAGGAATCGAGACACCATTGAGATGAATGTCTGGATCGGGCCGGATGCCACGCCTCTTGGAAAACAAGACACAAGTGCACTTCCCTGGATTAAATTTAAAACCGTTGCTGTCTGCCCAACCAGCTAGCTTGTTAACACCAAGCTGGACTTGGCGCTCGCAGACAGACAGGTTACAAGACTTAAAGGATAATTGTACGTCGTCTACATAAACGGAGCAGGAAATCGACGGTGGCAATGCCTTCCTGAGGGAATTCATTTTTACAGTAAAAAGGGTGAAACTTAAAACTCCACCTTGTGGCACTCCATTTTCCTGCACATGCACCCCAGAGAGTGCAGTTCCAAGTCGTACGCGAAACGTCCTTTCGGACAGGTAACTAGAAAGCGTGTTCATCATGTTACCGGTTATGCCAAAGGACTTCAGGTCGATGAGGATACCATACCTCCAAGCAGTATCATACGCCTTTTCTAGATCAAAGAATACTGTCGTACAGTACTGCTTATGGAGGAAAGCATCTTTTATATACGCCTCTAATGCAACGAGTTGGTCGTTGGTAGATCGCCCCGCCCTGAAGCCTGCCTGGCAACTCTCGAGAAGACCATTGTACTCCAAGAAGTACACGAGTCTCCTGTTTATCATCTTCTCAAAGAGCTTACACAGGCAGCTTGTCAGGGCAATGGGACGATAACTGGTAGGAGAGGAAGGGTCCTTTCCTTCCTTCAGGAAAGCCACTACTATGGCCTCCCTCCAAGAGCGAGGAATGTGCCCCGAAAGCCATATGTTGTTGTATAGATGTAGGAGTGTTTCAAGAGTGTCTGGGTGTAGGTGCTGTATCATGGTGTATGTGATTTTGTCTGCACCTGGAGCTGAAGGCTTACATGTGCTCAGAGCAACCTTCAGCTCATGAATTGAAAAAGGAGAATTGTAAGAAGTGTGCGACTTGTTATCACGCAGGGACTTCTTTTCTACAGATGTTTTGTGTTTCATGAAAGTGTTTGTGTAGTGTGCTGAACTGGACACGTGTTCGAAGTGTTGTGCAAGTGTGTTAGCCTGGTCTTCCAGTGTGTCCCTTGTTGTACTAACCAGGGGCAGGCTGTGTGTCTGTTGTCCTTTTAGTTTTCGTATTCGTGTCCAGACTTTGTGTGTGTCAGTGTATGAGTTGATGGAAGTGAGGAAGGTGCGCCAACTCTCCCTTTTCGCCTCAGGACGCACTCGCTTTCCAAAAGCCTTTGCCCGTTTAAAAGCAATGAGGTTATGTGACGTGGGGTACTGGCGAAGGACACCCCACGCCTTGTGCTGGGCCTCTCGCGCCCGCCTGCAGTCCTCGTTCCACCAGGGCCTCCTTGGGGTGCGGGACCCACTGGAGGCCTGGGGAATGGACTTTTCGGCGGCGTCGAGGATGTGTGCCGTGACGAGTTGGGCGGCTTCCTCCACGTGTAGGTGTTTTATGATTGTGTGGTGTAGTTGAGATGTTTGTGTGAATGTGCTCCAGTTTGCTTTTGATTCATTAAACCTTTTATGGGAAGATCGACTGCTCGGGCCTATACCTATATACGTTAATGAAGTGGGGAAATGGTCACTACCATATGGGTCCGTGCCCACACCCCACTCAAGACATGGAGAGAGAACTGCGGAACCAATAGCCAAGTCAAGATGAGAGTATGTATTGTGTCCTAAGTTATGGTATGTAGGCTGTTTTTTGTTGAAAAGGCATGCTCCGGAGGATGTAAGAAACTTCTCTAACAGGCGACCTCGGGCATCCGTTCTGGAGGAGCCCCAAAGAGAGTTGTGCGCGTTAAGGTCGCCTGTTAGTATGTATGGTGCGGGCAGCTGGTCAACCAGCGCCTCGAAATCAGAGCTCAGAAGTGCAAAATCAGGAGAGATGTAAATGGAGAATACTGTTATCAACCTATTAAATATTATCGTACGGATTGATACAGCCTCGAGGACAGTGTTCAGAGTGACAGGGTGGCAGGCTAAGGATTTGCGGGCGACAATTGCCACACCTCCTGAAGAGTGTGTGCAGCGAACCCTGTCCTTTCTGAATACCATGTAACTATTTAAGAAATTTGTCTGTTTAGAATGGAGGTGGGTTTCCTGGAGACACATGATACTTGGCTGACTGGCATGCAGAATCTCATACACATCGTCAAGATTTTTAAGGCGGCCTCTGCAGTTCCATTGGATGATATTTTTTGTTCCAAATATTTAAATTTAAGAATGACTGGAGTGTGTGTGTTCGTGTGTGTTCATGTGTCGTCTTTCGGGGCCGTTACTCTTGGATTAGGCTTTTTAGGCCTTTCTACTGGCTTGGCCGATGGAGGCCGCTCCTTGCGCTGCGTTGCAGGCAGGAACGGCCCGACGTCCATCTCGTCGTCGGATGTCCGAGGGGTGCCCGACGGACCGGGCCCCCGGACTTGGCCCCCCTTCGGGAGCCCTTCGCTTGAGCCGCCACTGCCGCGGGAGTCGGGAACGCCAAAAGTGGCACGGGCGGTGCGGTGGCGGTGGGAGCCGGTGCGGGGCCCGTGGTGTCCATCACCTCGGTACCCTCCAACGCACTGGAGGATGGGGAGACAGAGGCGGGAGCGGCACCGGTCCCGACGGAAGACGTGGCCACCACAACCGCTGCTGCCTCAGCAAGCGGCGTGGTGGCGGTTTGGGCTGCCAGAGGCAACCCAGGGGGGGGGGGGGCGGAGCAGGGACCAGGTCAGACTCGCTGAACTGGGTCCCTGTGGAAACCAGACGCCGCTCCGCCCCCCGGCGAGCTGCGTCGGCGTACCTCCCCAGAGGGAAAGAGGCGAACCTCTTTCTCACCTCTGGAAAGGTGATGTTCTCAGTGACCTTAATGTTTATGATCTTTTTTTCTAGTTGGAATTTTTCGCACTTGCGGGAGTATGCTGCATGCGGCCCCCCGCAGTTTACACAAGTGAGGGTTTCGGATGCGCAGTTCTCGCTCGGATGATCGTGCGCCGCGCATTTTGCACACGTCGTTCGGCCACGGCAAGAGTTCGTACCGTGCCCGAACCGCTGGCACTTAAAACAGCGCCGCGGGTTCGGGATGTACGGACGGATGGAGCAACGGATAAAACCTGCATTTATGTGTTGTGGGAGTACTGCGCGGTCAAAGGTCAAGATGATGTGCTTGGTGGGAATCTCCTTGTCGTCTCTGCGGATAGTGATGCGTCTCACGGCAGTGACGCCCTGATCCTTCAAGCCGGCAAGGAGATCCGCATCCGTTTCGTTCAAGAGATCTGTCTCTGATATCACACCCTGCGAGCTGTTGAGGCTCCAATGGGGTGTGACCCTGATGTCGAGATCAGCCAGTCTAGTGTGAGCTAGAAGCTTTGCAGACTGGTGCTTGTCATTTATTTCGATTAGGAGTTCACCAGATCTTTGTTTTTTGCACTTATACGATTTTCCTATTATGGCTTCAAGATACTTGGCGATCAAGAAGACTGACTGAGATGCAAGAGGGTGGGTTGGATTGAGCGATTCCATCACAAGAAATCGAGAAAAATTATCTGGTTCAGGAAATGTCAAAGATGGCAATGGGGGAAACGATACCTCGTGCGGCCCCTTTTAGGGGGCCGATCACGGTTGGGGGGGGGGGGGGTTAGACAATACCATAAAGCATAGTATAAAAGCAGGGAGACGGGGGTACTTTCTCCTTTGACCTTACCCTGGTAGTCAAAGAGGTCCCGGAGCTCCCTGCCTGGTAGACAGGCAGGGAGCCCATCGGCCGGAGCTTGACCAAGGCTCCGACGGCCACCGTTTACGGCTTCTGCCCTTCACCTTTAAACACCTCGCCACGGTTGGACACGGCTTATGTTGGGAGCTCGGGGTCCGCGGTGTCGCTACTCACCGTCACCATGAATACTCAAGGTGCCCCGTGCGGGGGGCAAACAAATATGACAAATCAACTTTATTCCACTGGTTAAGGCCGGGGCTGGGCACACCAACCGATGCCCTCCCTGGGCTTAAAAATAAATGACCAGGGCAGGGCCGTGCCCGCGCAAGGAATTATCGGCCTGAGTCGGTATAAGAGATTCATACAGGGGGCTAGGCCTGAGTTCAGGCCGTAACATTATGCCCGTGAAGTGCAGAGTTCGATTTTCACGGCCTTCCTCGGACATTTCTGGGACATATTTTTCTTGCCGCTTCAGAGATTTTTGGAACGACGGAGGGATCTGTGCCGGCCTAAACAGCTGTACTGTAAAATACTGATAACATAATACCATGACTCGAAAATGAGTGTCGCAACCATGGATAGTTAAATATTTAGGTACATAAAAAGAGGTATATTTCAAAGGGACTTCAATGAAACCAAATTCAGGAGAAAGAGAAAACCACATTGGTTTTTGTGAATTTGGCGACAACGGAGAACATACAGAATTAGTTGTCATTCAATACCTTCTCGGTCAACATCATCAAAACTACGTTTACCCAAGCTATAAAAACGAGTAGGAATGGTTTAAAAAGAGATAACCGCAAAAGAAGAGAGTACCAAAGGAACACGGCGAAGTGTAGCCTCTACCATTTTTGCCGGTATCTTCCTGTAGTTGCTTTTCGCAGGGCAACGTGATACGCTGCGCGTGCTCATTATTCGTACTTCAAACCGAAGTCTCTGTACCTCTTGCCAGTTCTTTGGGAAGCAATGAGTTGTTGAGTGGAAGCCAAAAATTGTCATTTGCAGCGACTTTGAGCCCATGAGCTTCTCAACTCAAGGTGTTTACTGTGTAGACATAGGTGGCAGGATCGTAGCCACTAAGCGCTAGAAGTGCGTTTTTCAACCAATTTTTTCTTGTATACCCATTTGCCCTACAATCATTCGGCTCGTGATTTTTCTCGCTAATCTCGGTCCTACGGCAATTACCTGTAACATTGTTATGTAGGCGGCTTTCTTCCGGGCATGCATTGTAATAATTTGGTGTGACGCCTATCATTTCCTCTCCAAGTGCTGTTACTACGCACGTGTCAACATAAACGCAGAATGTTTATACTGTGACGTATAAATATAAACTTCAAGACGCGCGATTACTTCCCAGACTGCTGCTTAGAGCTCTTGTCAACACAGAACGAGCTTCAAATTCTTAGCGAACAATTTGGTTTACCTGAGTATGGCACTAGTACCGACAATACTTCAAAAGTTGTTTACAGCACCCCGAGGTTATTTACATATGAAACAGCGCTGCTGCCTTCTTGACTCTATTTATGTAACCAAAAAGCAGCAAACCTGCGTCACTTACACAGTAAGCGCATTACCCCCGCCTGTTTGTTGCAGGACAAAAACTCACCATTGCTCACTGTGCATTCCTTAAAATTTACCACTTGTAATAAATGCCAAATATGATTGTGTAAACGGCGTTGTAATCATTATGGGCGATATTGTGTGTATGTGTGAGGCATCTTGTTAATAACTAATAAAGGCTCAAACTCGTTCGAAAGGTACAGTCCCCAGACTGATAAGGTTGAACAAGGTTAAATCGTGACTAACGTGGTTGCCTTAGTACTTGGCGGAGGTGGAGCAAGGTGCAGCGGTGTTGTTTCGGTAATACTTTTGGGGTGCGTAATTACGACGATTGTGACAAAAGGTCGTAGGTGTTTTAATGACGTTAAGTGACGCGACTCATTTCTAGCACCATTAAGCGTCTTGAGCCGGAAGGAGATCGTTTTGAAGGGCAGGTTCGTCTGAGGAGACCCATATTTGCCTGTAGAAAACACATTTACCCACAAAGAGACGGATACTGGAAGAAACAACGTGGGAAGGCCATTAGTATAAATTAAGGAATGAAGGAGCACCTAGCGCGGTTCTTAAAGGCACGCGAAAGAACCGGGGAAAAAGAGGACAAGTGCGTTCGCGTAAACAAACTGTAGACGATGTGATAGAAAACTTGAAATTCGGTTGAATATAGACGAATAGAACTTGAGGCGACATGTCTAAGTACTTTTCGAAAATGGGGGACTTTATCAGAGGCTTTCACAAAATATAAAAAAGGGCGTAGATTCGAATGTTCTGGTCAAGATGCGAATGCAGGTCGTGAAGAACTAGAGCACGTTGAGTGTCGGAAGAATGCCTGTGCGGGAACCACGTTGGTTATGAATAAAAATTGACAAAACACGTTCAAAAGCATAGGTATCGCCTCCGATAATAGATACATGCCGTTGATTGTCTCCTATCCTCCCAATACGTTTTTGCAAGAATGGTGTTACACGCAATGCCTCAAGCGAAATTGTCTGCCGCGCTGAGGATGACCGAAACGCGGGGTCATGCAAGGCCACGTTCAAATGCTTCACGAGCACGCGACAACTGAAGCGTACGCTCCAGCTGCAGACAAATACAGGCGATGTGGAACCTGCGGAAGCCATGTCCGGCGAACCACCAAGAACAAGGTTAATTTATTGATCATAGAGTTTAACACGCCGACACAACGCAGGCGGTTACTCTCGCTGCAGTGGACGGCTCCAGATTAATTTTGATCACCTGGGGATCTTTAACGTGCCTTAACCTAAAGGAAGGCAGAAAAAATGCCTGCAGTAATCTAATTACGACTGTCGACTAGTGCTGGTCGCTGGTGTGGTCGCTACCAACGTTTCCCTTGAAGATGGCCGTTCCGTGAACTGAAGCGCACACAACACTTCCTCCTCAGCAATCATTGAGAGAAAGCCGCGTTAAAGTCGTCACAAAAGGGGTTGGGCGCCAGATGTCTTCCCAGCCAATGCATAGAACTTCGAGAGACGAAAGCGTACTCCAAATTCCTCGTCCGCAAAGGGAAACAGCGATGTCGGGATAGATATATGCCTGCTGTGGCGACCGTGAGCAACGAACCACGCCGCAGCAGCCACCACCACGAGCGTCACAAGTTTAACTGGGTGTGCAATATCTATCCCGCGTTTTCTCCGAGTTCTCGTGTCACTCAAACACACCCAGTCCATGCGTGGCCGCTGCGTAGCGACCGAAGCGGCACCCAACCGAAGCGTCCACTTCGCCGGTGGGGTAGCGTCGCCGTCACGAAGTCACTTGCATTTAATGTTGCAGTGCAAAGCGTAGCAGCAAGCAATAAACCAACAACATCCCCAGGCCAACGGCAGCCAAATGCTGCCACAGTAAACCGAGGTGTTCGGTCCGAACGACCGGAGCGGCTAGGGTGAAAAGATTTTCCCACAGTAGTCGTCTTCATACACAGTAAAAACGTAATCGACAATAGTTGCTACCATTTTAGCGTCTAATACGCACTTGTCGATGTTCAAACACTAACAGGGAACGCTAAAGTAGGGCGATGTCTGGCTCGACGCTCGCCGTCTGCACGGAAGAAAGACGGTCACGTTTGACAGCCGGGAGCACGGCACGTTTCTTTTGCTACGGTTAACTCCCTCGCGTCCTTGGTTTGCGCTTACACTGAGCTGCACTAAAACCACACTCAAACCACATAGCTAGTACAATTTAGTGGAAGAACAGAACATCGATAAAATAGGCATCGCCCCGCGCCGCTTTTAAAGAGCAGAGCTTTGAAAGAAGGCTGGGGCTAGGTTTGAGTTTTTAAAGAAAAAAAGCGGGGTTTTCTACGTTACGCAATGGAGTGCATATTGCAACTCGACGCGGCAAGCCGATCTTTGCACAAGCCATGCTTTATCAATGTCAGCGGCCTGAAGCGGGTGCGCTGATGATGTCACGCGCGCTCCTTGCGATGGCTCCAGGGTCGCTGCAGGTTTATCGGATGCTCTATCACCACTTTGTTAGGAGACAAGGAAGCGAGCTATATGAGGCCTTCTAGAATAGCGCTCCTAGTTTTTATTTGGGATTGTGGGGCGTAGAATCAGGCTTGAAATAAATATAGCCAAACAAAACATTGGCGCCGTTTCCACTAGTGGTGCAAGGCTGGAAAAACGGCAGACTTGGAAGCCCCTCTCCCTTGATAGGAAACCCGGCTGATGCATTAGCAGCAGCAGCATTAAACCACTGCAGGACGATGGCGTCTCCCATCCACATCCAACCGCAAATGTCCGACGCCGCTCGAATAATTGTCCTTCCCCTTTTTCTGGATCCGCCTCTCTGGGTTCGATCTTTCACCCTCGTACTCCAGTTGTTGTCATTTCCCTTAATTACATGGGCAGCCTCAGCGCATTTTTTCTTTATTTGAACTTTGATATCTTCTGCTCAAATTTGTTCGCTGACGCAGGAGCTCTTTTCCTGTCTCTAAGTGTTACTGCAATCATCATCGTTTCCATGGCTCACTCAGCCAACCAAAGTCTGCGTCCCAGTTGTTCAGCAAGTCGCCAAGATTTCGTCCGTACGTAATGACCTCGCATTTGTTTCAGAACTTGACGCTGAACATTTTCTAAAAATTAAAGGCCCGGATCATTTCGTCAGCAGGCGTTCACATCTCTGACAAACTGGCCCGCTTTATTAGGAGCTGGAACCCGCGGCCAAGTTCATATGCAACGCCCGCACTACGAGCCGAAAGGAAATGCTGTGCGTCCGGAACTCGATTGCAGCTCATTCGGAAAGACACCGGATTTATTACGCGAGAGCACAGGTCCCAATTGGACATTAAGCAGCGTTGTTTTAAATACGATAGTCTTTCATGGGCTACCTAAACCCAGAAATTTTTGTCGGTCTGTATGTCTGTCTATCTGTCCATCTGTCTGTCTGTGACTCGATTCAGCCACCCGGCCAAAGTAAAATGAATAGTGCGCCATAGTCTTATATACTCACAATCAAATGTAAACGTCTCATCGCGGTTTATATATTCATACTTGTCAACTTTGTTGAACAAGAAGAAGACATTACGCAAATATAAGACAGGGAATTAATGCACAAAGGATATTTACCGTGTTCCGTAATTGAAAAATTCATGAATGCTTGGTTTTTCGATAGGAAATGATATTCTACATCTACTGCAGGAAACCGCCGCCTGCTGTTGGCCGCACCACCTCCTGGCGGCATATGAGAAATCACGCGGCAACAGCAACGAAAGGTTCCACTAGCTAGGTTCCACGTTCTGCTTGGAACGCATGTGGAGCACGACAACGCGGTTCTATCACGACAACGCGGTTCTATAAACCTTGAAGTCAGCCGCCTCGATTCATGCGCGTCTCCGCCGTACTGCAGCGCTGGCATCGAGGAACCCGGCCTGTAGCAGTGGAACGTGGTATATTCAAATCGGCTTAAGCAAACCTTTAGCTGTTTACCTTTTCATGAGCGTGACGGACGAAGAACAGCATGAGAGGTGAGCGGGAAAGCAATGGGGGGCATTTCCTTGGAAATGTCTGCAAAGAGTATGGTCGTTTGATGACGTTTGCAACGAAAGGAGCAGATACGCGGCCAATTTTTCCTTTCCATTTCGCATCACATGTTATTGACCCCTGCCCAGGCTCGCGCCGGGCAGGGGCTCGACGTCGGGGTACCAGGCCGGGCTCTACCTCGATGCCGCGGGCAGGGCCGTACACGGAATTTTTAAGTGCGAATGCACTTCTTAAGCGACCCTGAATCACGCGTCCGCCGCCATCCGTCCGTCCGCACCACATACCCACTTAGGGCGATTGGCCAAGAAGAGTTCCTAATTTCTTTAGCACATACCCACTTAGGGCGATTGGCCAAGTAATCTGAATCACGCGTCCACCGCCGTCCGTCCGTCCGCACCACATACCCACTTAGGGCGATTGGCCAAGAAGAGTTCCTAATTTCTTTAGCACATACCCACTTAGGGCGATTGGCCAAGAATCGGGCGTGAGAAGGGCTAATGCACCCGCTTAAATGAGTACTGACACGAAATTTCAAAGCTGAGATCCGCTCTAGCAATCAAGTACAACGACAACACAAATAGGTGTCTGTGAATAAATGCATCTTTCTTTCTTATTAGTTGTGTGTGTGTGTGCGATCTCTCTTTCGCGAACATTACCGAACCGCGCAAATTCAACTCCTGCATTTGCACTTTCACATTCTTCCCCTCGGGGAAATGCGGGGAAATTTTTTCCTGGGCTAGGCCTATAATAGTTCCGACGTGATGTGCATAAAACAGAATTAAAGGTATGTTCTGTGTTTATTTTACGCCATTCTTGATGTCAGTTGTACGCATTGTTTTAAAACTGTGTTTTGCAGGTGCGGTAATGAGTATACTATAATTTCAGCATTCCATGTAGGGCAACATTTTTATATTTTGCGGTTTAACAAACCAAAGATAGGTTACGAGGAATGCCCCAGCGGGAAAGCGATTGAGACTAGATTGAGCTCTGCACCTATATCTACTTACAGGTGTGTTTTAGATGTCGCCCGCATCGAAATCCGGGTGCCGTAACCGGGAATCGAACTCGCGTACTAGACAAATATCAGCGCCCGCCGAACAACCTCTGTTGGTAAAATATTTTAATGCAAATATTTATTCCTGGATTGAAACTCGGAACTAAAATTTTCAGCAATACCTTTTTGTGGCGGACACAACGATGTCAAGTAGCAAAGAATCTGGTCACCAAAGTTTATGGTGACTTACATGTTATTATAAGAGGTATGGTTACGTGTAGGTGACACGGCAGGTGAATATGGGGGAAGCTTAAGTACGTGTACACCTTCACCCTAGTGTTTTGCATTTCAGTTCATAGCGTTCTGAGCATTCTGTACAGACTAGATGATCCGTTTGACTGCCGGCTTTAATGACACTCAACCAAATATGACAAATCAACTTTCTTCCAGGGGTTAAGGCCGGCGCTGGGCACACCAACCGATGCCCTCCCTAGACTTAAAAATTATTGACCAGCCCAGGGCCGTGCTCGGGTAACAATTTATGCGGCCTGTGTCGGTATCGGGCTTCATACAAGGGCCTCGGGCTGGGCTCGGGCCTTAACACTAGGCCTGTGAAGTTCAGCGTTCGATTTTCTCGGTCTCCCTCGGCCATTTCTTGGACATTTTTTTCTTGGCGCTTCGGAGATTTTTGGGAAAGACGGAGGGATCTGTGCCGGCCTAAACAGCTCTACTCTTAAAAACTATTAGCATATGGCCATCACACGAAAGTGAGCGTCGCCACCATGGATAGTAAATATCTAGGTACACAAAATGAACCACATTTCAAAGCAACTTGATTGAAACCAACTTTGGGAGAAAGAGAAAACCACACTGGTTTTTGTGAGTTTGGCTACAACTGAGATGATACAGAATCATGTTGTCGTTCAATACTTTCTCGGTCAACATCATCTAAACTAGATTTACCTAAGCTATAAAAACGCGTAGGATTGATTAGAAAACAGATAACCGGGAAAGAAGAGAGTACCAAAACAACACATCGAAATGTAGCCGCTCCCATTTTCGTCCGTATCTTCCTCTGGTAGCTTTTCGCAGGCCAACGTGACACGCTGCGCATGCTATTTATTCGTACTTGAAACGAAATTCTCTGCACCTCTTGCCAGTTCTTTGGGAAGCATTGCGTTGGTGAGTGGAAGCCAAAAATTGTCATTTGCAGCGACTTTGAGCCCATCAGCCTTTGAACTCGAGCTGTTTACGGTGTAGACATAGCAGCCAAGATCGCAACCACTGAGAGTTAGCACTCCGTTTCAAAACATTTTTCCTTGTATAACCATTTTCCTAACTTTAATTCGGCTCGCGATTTTTTTTGCTAATATCGGTCCTACGAAAATTACCTATAGCATTGTTATGTAGGCGGATTTTTTCCGTGCATGCATTCTAATAATTTGTTGTGACCCCTATCATTTCCTCTCCAAGTACTGTTACTATGCACGTGTCAACACTAACCAAGAATGTTTATTCTGTGACGTATAAAGAGCAACTTCAAGACGCGTGATCAATTTCCAGGCCGCCCTTGGAACTCTTGTGAACACAGAACCAGCTTCAATTTCTTAGCGAACACTTCCCTTTACCTGAGTATGGCAGTGGTATTGACAATACTTCAAAAGTTGTTTATAGTACCCCGAGCTTACTTTCGTTTAGAACAGCGCAGCTGCATGTTTAACTCTGTTTTTGTAACCAACAAGCAGCAAACCCACGTCAGTTACACAGTAAGCGAATTGCCCCCACCTACTTTTTGCAGGATCAAAACTTACCATTGATTACTGCGCATCGCTTAAATTTTCCCACTTATAATAAATGCCAAATAGTCCTTATAATCATTATGGGCGATATTGTGTGCATGTGTGAGGCATCTTGGTAAGAACCAATAAATGCTCAAATTCGTTCGAACGGTACAGCCTCCGCTATGCACAGAAAAGGAAGCGTGCCCATTCAATGGCGCGTTTATGCAGTCGCAATTTCTTATAGACGAGGTTGGCAGCCTCCGAATCCTGACATTAGCCCCTGATCGAGTATTATTTAGGTACGCGCACCTGCACACAACCCGTCGAGAAGCAATTACCTATGGTTGAGAGCTGCATATAGCAAGGGTTGTCTGACTTGAAAACGGAACATATGAGCATGAAGTTTACTTTCATAATAAAACTGGTACACAGAGCTCCCGCGGTAATACCGAGTGATACGTTATACCGTATTTCGGGAGTGCCACCAATATTGGTGGCATGAAAACATTTCTCCCGCACAGATCTCTATTTCAAGGATCCAGCAGGTTTACTCTGGAGACACATCTCGTGTAGACCAACCCTCAGCGTACGCAAAAAGTGCACATAAAATCAATATGTCCTATATCCTCCCCATTGTGATCTAAATTGGCTATTATTGCCCTGGCAAAATTTTTTCCCAGCGCTGCGTTCGTGTTTACATGTTGAGCGTACTTTACGGTAATCGGTGACAACTACTTTTTTGTAAGATAGCTTTTTCACATTGCGCGTTTTTCAGTGAAGCATATGGCGTCTGAGGAGGGAGTATGGTTGCAGCACCACTTTATACTCCGGTTCACGACTTCCGCCACTTTCTGGAGTAGTGCAACTGCTTCCCACTAGCGGCGCGTCTCTCCCCACACCCTGTACAGTACGCGGTGCAGTTGAATCTTCGGCATCGACCTGTGCGCCGCCCTACGAACCTCGTTGCTTCTACCCACACTGGTGTGGGTTCTTTAGCTCTGACATAGCGATCGGGTCACTGTCCTTCTATTTCAACATAGCCAATCACCACTGTAGCTACCCCTAAACAGGAAATCCCAACAGAAAACGGGATTCGCTGGAATTGTCTATTCACAGGTTGGACGGGCTGTGAATTTCTCTACGGCAGCAGGCCCATCCATTAAATATCTCAAGACAGCAGTCTGCTCTCACACAAAAGGAGATGCAAGGTGGAAGGTAGGTACCGCGACAGACTGGCGAAACAATAGAGAGGCTGCACTTTTGGAGCGTGCGGAAAGACCGATTTCTAGACGAAGAGGATGAGGGGGTTACGACCGTGTGTTCCTGAACGCTTCGCATGCCAGTTCGCGCGTTACAATATTTCACGACCGCTAAAAGGAGCCATTGTTCGGTTCCTTCGGTCTCGTGATTTCTTTCTGGGTACTGGCTTCGAGTGCCTTGGTTCGAGCACCTGCGGGTGCCGCCATTGTTGCGAATTGTAGTTGTGAGAATATTTGTAGATAAATCATACAAGGTATTTTTGTTAAAAACGGTGACTTTGCGTCCTTAAGGTCGGGTTAGGCTTGGGCCTAACGTTACGACAAGGTGCAATTAGCGTTCTCCATCGTGTGTGGTGATATCACACATGTATTGGGGTGGGCGCCACATTGCGAATCGGTTTGAAATACGCTGTGTGGTGCCGTGCTAGCGGGGATTATTTATTTATTTATTTATTTATTTATTTATTTATTTATTTATTTATTTATTTATTACTACCTCAATGGCCATTTTGGGGGCGTTACGTGAGGGGTAGGCCACAAGATGGCAAGAAGACTACATCGTGAACGTGTAAACAAGCAGGGTTACCGAAGGACACAATTAATGTATAGCAGACCTAAAACGACTGCTATCGGTAATAACGTTTGCAGGAAGGTTGTTCCAGTCTTGTATATTTCCAAGAAAATAAACGCTGAAAAGTTTTAGTGTGTGCGCGTGGCGGTAAAACGGCGTTACAATGACTGTGGCGCGATGCTCTAAGAAGGGGTAGGATTAACTGATTGTTTGGCTGGAAGGAATAATAGAACCGGTGATAACGAAACAGGCGTTCTATTAGTCGACAGAAGGTGAGCTCTCTCCCTTCTGTTATGCACTTGGGGATTACATTGGCTTGTATAGCTTTTTTTCTTCGTTTGATTGGTCGGAAATTCAAGAACTCCCTGATTGCACTGCACAGGTCGAACGGTTCACCGAAATTGTCAAAAGCGGTATTGACCACTTTATTCCCAAGTAGAAACCAAACCACTCCAAGCACCCCCATTGGTTTTCGAAAGAACTTTGTACGACTCTTAAATTAAAGGACCGCTGCCACAGAAAGTATAAGAAAACCGGATTGACTAACGGAAACAGAACTTCCGCTCTTACCGTAAATTATGTAAAAACCGTTATGAGCGGTTTCTCGATTCTGTATAGAGTAGTGCGAATTCTCAGCCTGGAACATTTTGGAGATACATCCGGTCCCGTAAGAACAACTCACATGATCTTATCAATCTTGTAGATTCCTCTGGGGAAGAAGTTCATAATGTCGCCAACCACTTTGCTCAGCACTTCAGTGCCACATGCGGCCAGTGTGACGTCTCTGAAATGAACATATTGCTAAATCGCGTACAAGGCTCTAGCTTAGTGCTTTTGGACGAGCAGTTGGTTTTGGAGAGCCTAAAGCGCATGAAACTGTCATTGTCGTGTGGAGCTGACGGAATACCTCCAGCTATTCTCAAAACATACGGCAGCATTTTTGTACCTGTTTTGACTGTGATATTTAACCAGTGTCTAAAAACAAACGTGTTTCCTCTCGCATGGAAAATTTATCGAGTGCGTCCTATTGTCAAGTCAGGCTCCAAATCGGATGCAACAAACTACAGAGCAGTTTCTCTCCTATGTGCTTGTTCCAAGCTGTTTGAGACAGCGCTGTACAAATTACTGTCAAGTTCTGTACAGAATCTCCTTGTAAGTAAACAGCACGGCTTTATATCAGGAAGGTCGACAACAACTAATCTCTCCTGCTTCATGGAGCAGGCCTCGGCAGCCATTTCTGAGAGGGGCCAGCTCGACGTTGTCTACTGTGATCTGAGCAGAGCATTTGACGTTGTCTGCCACACGTTGTTACTTAAAAAGCTTTTACAGGTAGGAATTGATACACCACTCGTGGCATTGTTGGGTAGGTATCTAGATAACCGGTTCAATTTTGTTAGCGTTAACGGGCAGACGTCTGATCTGTACAGATCAACAAGCGGTGTGTCTCAAGGTTCCATGTTGGGGCCTCTCTTGTTCTCCATTTTTGTTAATGATGTGTCAGCTGCAATTAAGATGTCTGCTTTCCTTCTTTACGCTGACGACATTAAAATTTTCAGACGGATTGAGTCCAATAATACTGCATTGCCCTGGAGCAAGATATATCCTCATTTTCTAAGTGGTGCTCAGACAATACATTAAATTTTAACTCTACAAAAACAAAGGTCATGTCTTATAGCAGAAAAACGAACCGCACTTTATTTTGCTACAATATTAACGGCGGTTACTTGTCTAGAGTTGCAGAGATCAGAGACCTCGGCGTGCTTTTCGACAGTGCCTTAACTTTCGAACCTCATGTCACTCAACTTACTAGGCTGGCGCTCCGCTCTCTTGGGGCTGAATGCAGGTTTTCACGAGAATTCCGGTTTTCTTCTTCATTCCTAAGACTATTCAGAAAGCTTTGTATTCCGCCACTAGAATATGCTTCTGTCGTTTGGAATGGAACCTGTAGTTCCAACTGTCAACGTATAAAGCGTGTACAAACCAAATTTTCATCAATATTTAGGCATCGTTTTCCATCGGAGCCTATCCCTATAACTGTTTCTCTAAGTTCCCGGCGGACCCACTCAGACCTTCTTTTCATGTACAAATTGCTTCATGGTAATATTTTATGCCCGGAACTACTTGAATCAATCAGTTTCCGCGTTCCACAAAAAGCTACAAGGCTCGCCCACCTTTTTAAAGCAGCTGGAGTTCTCAACACACGTTCTCCTCTTCAAAGGATGCAGCATCTCCATAATGTTCACTCCGAGAAGCTCGATATCTTTCAGCGTCCTCTTCGGAAGTTTTTGGCAGGGTTGTCAGCTCTGACACACAAGGTTCATCTTGGCAGTGCTCTTTTTCTTCACTTATCGTCCTGACGTGCGCATTGACTTCACCGAGCTTGTTCTTGTTCCTGGTTATTCGTGTGTTGTGCTGGTACTGCGACTGTAATTATCGTAGAATTTTTCTTTTTCTGCCGTTTTTATCATTACAAGTTGCCATATTAACTTCATGCGTCCATTTGAAACTGAAAATGTACGCTTCCTGAATCTTGTACAAACTTTCTTCTTTACACTCACCCTTCCGTATATTTGCGCTTATTGTAAGATGTCTTCTTGCAATTGACCAGGCATTACAGTTTCTATTGATTGTGTAATATTGCCTAAAATTACACTATGGTATTTTTATTCTTCTTTGAAGTTGTAGTTTCTTCTTATTTTTTGCTCACTCACTGTTCATTTGCCAGCTGTTGATGCATTTCATTGCTGTCTTATACCTTTTCTGTGCGCCAGCACGAATTGATTGTGTAAAGTCGGTTGGATTGCACTATTTAATTTATGATCTTCTTTGCCGTTTTTGTAGGTTTTTTTTTTTTGCTCACTGAGTGCTTATTAGCAAAATGTTGATGTACTACAGTGCTGCATTTTCCCCTCTGAGTGCTCCAGCACGAAGGCCTCCGCTGTTCCTGGGCACTATAATAAACATTGATTGATTGATTGATTATTATTATTATTATTAGCAGTATTAATATTATCGTTGTTATTATCAGCCTATGTCCACAGTTGGAGGAAGGCATCTCAATTGGACTTCTGGCTCGAGGGGAGGGCACGTGAGTTCAGAGCATCTGTTGCTAGCACTATGTTAATCTATTAGTGACTGCATAAATTGTTTACACATATGAGTTTAGACGGACGCTATTTAATTGATTGCGTTTCAATTGTGTATTTTGCTCTTTATATTCACTGGAATCCACGGCATAAAGTAGAAGTAATTTGCAGCAATAAATAGGCAAACAAAGCAAAAACTCCAAGCGTTTAAATTACCTGTCATAATTAAAATAATTACAACAATTCCATGCTTTGAGTTTCAGCTCAGGGTACAATTACAATATGTTCGCAAGAACGCAGTTACAGCTATGAGCCGATAAATAATTTGGACCATACAGGCCAAACCTCTGCTAATACTTTATTAAAGGTTTTTAAACGATGTTTTTCTTACAGATTTACGGAAGGGCCCCACAAATACCATAGGAATCCGGAGTGCGTTAGTTTATATGCATGAATAATGGTTTAGAGGTCCTGGTGTGGGATGGCTGCTTGTTGTCTGCAGAAATATGTTTTGAATTAGTAGAAAAGGCGGCTGGTTGCCACCGAACATTATGATCGCACAAATATCAGCCTGTATCGGCGTCTGTTAACAATGAAGGTAGATTTAAATTTAAACTTTGCCTTCGCTATTGGTGTTAGCTCAAATCCTCTTTGTAGAAAAAATCAAATTAAGAATAAAATATTCGATATATATCAGACACGTTTATTTCGAATACAGATGCCCCTTTTCACTCAAAACTACCTTACGCGCGGCCGAAAGCAGAAATAAAGCTAGTATTCATTCTAACCAAAATACTACACACGGGTAAGATGATGTTTCAGATATCGCGTTTGGCTCCACTATGCGAGAAGGCAAGACCTGATTCATTTACCACCTCATCAGATTTACAGAAGTTACCGGCTGTGCTCTGCCTATTTCACAAGCAGAGGCTACGTGGACCTTGGACAGACAAGGCACTCGACAAATATGCACTGGATTGATACCTAGTTATTAGCATGTGACATTGTGCCCTACGCATTTGTATGCGACAAAAAGCGTAAAATATCCAAGTTGTGTTTGCACAGTACATATGGTACATGTAGGCAAGAAAACATTAAAAAGCTCTGCCCTCTATTGTTGCTTCGTCTGTGTGGACTAGTAAACCAAAAGAATGCCGTACTTAGAATAAACGGTGAGAAAATAAGTGAATGCACAAAACTTCTTCAATCAGAACGCGAGAATTTCCGTTTTGATCCTGTGGCGGGTTGCGCAACAGGAAGTAGGTCACGCGCTCGCCATCTGAATATTACCCACTCGCTCAATTTACCTTGCTTGTGCATTCTAATTGAGTTTGGTGCCATATTCCCCCCACAAACGCTTGGCTTTTCAGTCCTCATCAAGATAGAGTCTCCCAGTGCGTGTCTGCAACGCGCCGCCTTGTTTTGTTTTTGTACCACCCCCAAACACTAGGGGTTTGTACGGCGGTGCGAGCGAATACTGGGTCTCGTGCATGGTATAAAAAGTTTCACTCCCTGACTGCACTTTCTGGCGCTGCATTTAATCCCAATTTCTCTGATGTATACGCGTTTGCTCGGCCTGCCATCGTTGTTATTTCGTTTATTTCTTGATCCGTCGTCCTCAGTCTTTGCCAATTCACACTGGTGATAGTGCACACCTTCTGCGTGCTCCAGGGTTCGTTGAAATAGGCGTTTTTAACGCGGAAGTGTTACTTGGATAGGCTGACGAAATTAGGAACGCGGTCTGCGTCCACCGAACGGGCACCCACCCGGATATCATCCGCTGAATAGTGTCCACAGCTGTTGAGTTCTAACCCTTTGCCAGCGCCTTCCTAGGCATTCCACGCATTTCATAGCGCGCGCATATCTAGAAGAATAAAACAAGATAAGACATTCAGCGCATTTCATTCTATAGCATAGAACAGATCAAAGTAGACAGGAAGAAGCATTTTGCGCGCACTGTTTCTATAGTGCATCCAAATAATAGAAAAAACAGAAAGAAACAATCGACGCATGATCATGTCCTTAAGGTGCATAGCACGAGCATAACAAAAAATAGCGTGCGTCAGAAATCTTCCGCGTAGTTTTGGTTGGCCTTGAGTTTCTGAGACACTGCGCAGCAGCATGAATAGTGATTCTTGAAAAAGCATTTTTAGTGAGTCTGATGGAGAAGTTGTAGGTTAAAGTTGAAGTAGGCAGGAGGCGCCGCGACAAATTCAGCCAAAAGAAAGGCGTTCGCGAAAGAATGTGCTGAAAGATTATATCACTCAGTGAACATACCATGCGCGACGGTATTTGTTGTGTTCTGGTGATCAAGCCCGGCAGGAGCATTATAAAGGAAATTTCATTTCACCAGGCTCCGATCGCTTCGATACGGCGGCAGCGGCACCAAAACATTTGAACATATGTGGTTCTCACCGCAAGCGTTGACATGGGACGGCTGTCATACCCAACTTTGGCATTTGGAAGACTGAAAGCCACCCCGACGGAGCTCCTAAAAACGTGGCGCTCCAGGTGTATCGAAAGCGCCGCAGCAGCTGAAAAGGTTGCCGTGAATTTATGCTTCCTTCGGTGGAAAAACATTTTTTCCCGCAAGAATGACGACACTTCCACTCACAGAATGGCCCTATTTGGGTGTTTATACAAATTCGAGCCTTCCCTTTGAAGGTTTGCCTGTTCATTGCCGAAATTCACGCCAAAACAGAGGTCCGCAACGTAAAAAGAAAGTCGACAAATTGCCCGCATGTTTAAACGAATAAAAATGCTCGGAAATAAAGAATGCTAGTTGATCAGGCGCATATGGTTTACTAGCAGTGTGGTTTACTTGTGTACGCTGACGTTTGCATAGCGAATAAAGGGTTATAGATGTAACCTCGGGTTATTTTTGCTGTCCTATATCACAGGTAGCGATCGGTGAAATCGGCATTTTTCGGTATGACGGCTGTTTATTCTGCAAGCAGTCGCAAGTCTCACTGCGAGCGAAGCGAAACTGGGTAGATTGAGGATAAAACGTAACCCTTCATGACGGAGCGGGACGTCCCTACGCGGCA
Organism: Haemaphysalis longicornis; assembly: GCF_048455015.1. Classification (NCBI taxonomy): domain Eukaryota; kingdom Metazoa; phylum Arthropoda; class Arachnida; order Ixodida; family Ixodidae; genus Haemaphysalis; species Haemaphysalis longicornis. The sequence continues at coordinate 171,549,775 of NW_027526445.1, forward strand.
ATTGTTTGGCACGCCGGTCCCATTGTCACTAGGAGCGATGGGGAGGTCGCTATCTATAAAGCCGGTCGTGGGTCATACACACCAATCAGCACTGGCCGAAAACAGTTAGTGTAACGAATCCAGACCATTTCAAAGGACGGTGATCATTGAGTTCCCGTATCACCATGACACAATGCGGTGCATTGAAACTGTCGAGCACGCCATCACCGCTACCTTTAACGGTTTTATCCTTATGGAATATGTCAAAATCGTGGAGGGGGGGAAGTACCTTAGTATCAAGTAAAGACGGGCTTAACGAAGTTTCGGTGAGTGTGGTAATGTTTCAGAAAAATGAATTTAATAGGTCACATAAGGAGACACGCTTTTGAATCAGGCTACGTATTTTAGTGAAAAGGAATGAGAGCGGGGAATGATTGGGCTGCAAAAACAAGTTTCGAAGTCTTCTGGTTGCTATGACTTCAGAATAATAACAGTTCCGGTAGTGTGATCAGACAACAAATCTTCTGCCATCAAGTAAGTTTGTATTCTCTGGGGACTGTCGACGAAGAGTAGGCGGGTTTACAGGGAGTGTCCGGAAGGACGCAAGTACATGGAGGTCAGCCGACGAAGCATCGGCTTGTGCGCAGACTAAGAAAATTATTCTTGATTAGGATAATTCTCTACAGTCTTGGGAATAGTTCCCACACTTAATTCACACCATTTTAGTGCGAGTGCAGGCCCAACTGGCGCGAAAAATATTAACTTGAAATTATATCAAAGGGTGCAGTTGCGTAATCGTTGAAATACATTTTTTAGTGAACGTTAAGCACATTAAAATATACATCGTTATCGTTAATCGTTAAGCACATTGAAATATACGAGTAAGTAAGTAAAAGTACGGGCAAAAATTTCTCTGTCGTGAAAACTAGCTCTGCGTACTCCGGTGTAACCGCGCTTGCTGTCTGATTAAACAAAACTTTTTGCTGTCGCGGGCACGAAAGTTTTCTCGCCTTTGACAGACTCACTCGATTGTTAGAAACACGCAGCGGGACGCCTTTGTCGCATTTTCTCCGCAGTAGTGAATTATCTATGAACACCGGGACCGATTCATCGGCTTTGGCGCATGTGTTCTCCGTGGTCTAACTACTTATGCCTCGGGAACATTTTCCTTTGTTTTCTTGTAAGCAGCTTTTTCATATTTCCTTTCATTTCATTTCATTTATTTACTTTCAGGGCCCGAGAGCATTACAGAGAGGAGTGGGGTTTGATAACAAAAAATGTGCAAACAATACATTCAAAGCACTTCTTGACGGATGGTGACCTTGAAGTTATTTACGTCCGTGATGGAGACGATGGCGGCGGGAAGGTGGTTCCAGTCCCTGCTAGTTCGGGGAATGAAAGAGTCATGATAAAGATTAGTTGGTTTAGATGACACACCAACTTTTAAACCATGATTTAAACAGGCGAAATATAGGAGGCGTTTGTGAAAAGCTGTTCTTTTAAAATGGGGTTGTGATAAAAGATTTTGTGAAAGAGTGAAAGCCATGAACACTTTCGACGCAATGACAGATCAGGAAACTTTAGCGACTTCTTCATTGCAGCTAGGCTAGAATGGCGAAAGTAGTTAGGAAATACGAAACGAGATGCACGATTTTGAATCGATTCGAGGGCGACGATGAGAGTATTTGGAAGGATCCCAGATGGCGCATGCGTTTTCTAATTTCGGACGTACTAGCGTTTTGTAAAGAGTTAGTTTCAGTGATGAAGGTGCACATGAAAAATTACGCCGTAAATATCCGAGCATGCGATTATAATTGTGAGTTATGTAGTCAACATGCACCTGCCAAGACAGATTATTTGTGATATGAAGACCGAGGTATTTGTATGAATCGACGTGTGATAAAGAAGCGCCATGAAACCTATACGTGCACGTGTTAGCAGTATTATCACGACACCAAATTTGCATGTATTTGCATTTCGTCACGTTAAGCCGCATGAGCCATTTATTGCACCAAGCGGATAGCTTGTTAAGATCGGTTTGAAGTTTCAAGGTGTCAGCTGGGGTAGAAATTTTGCGATACAATGTACAATCATCAGCGAAGAGTTTAATGGATGAAAAAGTGATGCAGTCGGGAAGATCGTTAATGTAAATAAGAAAGAGCAATGGCCGCAGCACTGACCCTTGAGGTACGCCAGACGTTACAGCACAGGAGGGGAGGAGTAGTCATCAGCGGTTACGTACTGGGTTTAGTGAGAAAGAAAGTCTTTAACCCAAGAGAGTACATTAGGGTCAATGTTGAGTTTGCTAAGCTTCAGAATTAGTAAGTCGCCAGATACAGTGTCAAAGGCTTTCGCAAAATCAAGAAAAATGCACTCAGTATCGAAACTTTGATCAGCGTTAAGAAACAGGTTGTTAGTAAATCACATGATATCATCTCTCTGAAGCCGTGCTGAAAGTTGCTGAAAAAACAATTTTCTCCGAGAAAGCTAATTAATTGTGAATGTATTATGTGCTCTAACTGTTTACATGGAATGCTCCTCAATGAGATGGGACGGTAGTTCTCCGGCGAATTAGTGTTACCTGATTTATGAACGGGAACCACCAGCCCTTTTTCCAGTCACCAGTTAGAGATGAACACTGCAAAGACTGATGAAAGATCTTGGAAAGAATTAGTGATGAGTACAACTCTGTCCATTTCAATATTTGTGAATTTAAGGCATCAGGACTCGCTTTATTTGCTGATCAGTTTTCTAACTCCTACCCAATCTATTACAATGTAGTTCATAGGAAAAAAATAGCTGGGGGCTGTTGGAACAGAAGACGAAAAAGTTTGCAGAAAAACTGAACACAATGCATTGTATAAAAGCTTGCAACATTCATTAGTTGGAACAGGTACGCCACAGTGTGTTAATTGCACTACCTTTGTTTTTGTTACCGTCCACAATAGACCAAAGTTTTCGTGGATTGTTTTGTACAATACAGAAAAGAGTAACGTTAAAGTAAGCATTTTTTGAATTAGAAACTTCACGGAGGTATTCGGCGTTAGCGTTTCGGTACTGGGACCAGCGGTTGGGTCTGTCTATTCTCTTGTCAGAGTGAAACAATCGCTTCTTTTTGTTGCGTAGGCATCGAAGAGCAGTACTGAACTATGGCGAACGGGGATCAGTACGGACATTTTTTTGTGGAACCTAACGGTCATATAAATATCAAAGTTTATTTTTATAAATAGAACAGTTTTCTTGTATTGACCGTTCTTCAAAGTTCACCATGAATTCATCGACGAATCGCTCCATTTCTTCTGTTATTGACCTGGTGTGTGCTCTAGAGTAATCCCGGATAGTTTTAACGCTTTTGTTGGAAGAAACACGTGCCTTTAGATTAAAGTGTCACATTGAATGATCACTTATTCCTTGAAGGTAACTAAGGGAAGTGACCAAGTCTGGCGCGTTTGTTAAGATCAAGTCTAAAGTGTTGGAACAAGTAGTGGTAGTGCGCGTGGGTTCGTGAACGAGTTGGGTTAGATTAAAGTCAGAACATACGTTTATGAAGTCAACACACTCAGACAAATTTTGAGTAAGGGTTACAATGTCGCTTTGCCACTTTATGTTTGATAGGGTAAAGTCTCCCGAAAGAAATAAGGGAAAATTTGGGTATCTAATAATGACATTGTTTAAAACATGTAGGTCGACAGAAAACGATGGTGAGGCGGTAGGCGACCGGTAACATGCGCAGAGAATGAAATCTTTGCTTGGGAGACAGATTCATACACAGATAAGTTCTAAGCCGGAACAGACACTAACCACATACGATTTCAGAGCACTGCTGACACTAATCAATACACCACCCCCCTAACGTACGGCACGGACGTTACAATAAATGTTGTATGATTTTTCGCATTTAAATATCTCACTGTTGTTTATTTTAGCTGACAGCCAAATCCCTGTACAAACAATATCTGCTGAGGATGAATCAATTGCAGAAGATAACTGCACCCGCTTGTTCATCATCCTTCACGAATTTGTGAAAAGTACGAACACGTGCTCGACATGTGGCTGCGCTGAAGATAGCTATGAATGGGGACTGGCGCAGGAAGTATGCACTGACGCGCTACCGCTCGATGCACTTGTGTCTTGGCTAGGGGTGACTTCACAAACCTCATCGGCCGCCGTGCAGTATACGTACAGTCTTTGTCAAAATTTCGTGGGCCACGGTGACCGTGGCCGGAGCAGGCGTGCGGCCTAGCAGGGGCGCTGCGCTTGCCGCTGTCAGCTGGTTGCGCGGCTAAAGAGAGCGAGGAGAACTTTTTAGATGCAGAGCATCTGATTCACTCGCCTTGTCCCTCCGGCGTCGTCGTCGTTGTTGTCGTCGGCGTTGTCCACCCCTCTGCCATTCTCCTCGCCGCGCGAGCTGCGCTCTCCGCCACTCTCCGCCGCTCACCCCCTCTCCTCTCCGATAACGAACACTCTCTCGCGAGGGGCATTGGATTGGATTTGATTGGATTGGATTGGATTGGATTGGATTGGATTGGATTGGATTGGCTTGGCTTGGCTTGGCTTGGCTTGGCTTGGATTCGGTTGGATTGGATTTGGATTGGATTGGATTAAAGTGTATTGTGTTGGATTGCGTTGCGTCATAGCCGCGGCACGGTGCGTCATAGCCGCGGCAGACGCGCTGGGGCCGGCGCATGTGCAGTACTCTCTCTTCCGCGGTTTCCTCTCCTTCGGGTGCATTGCGCATATAACCGGTGGGCCGTTCTCCGGCGAAGCAACATCCACGCTTGGCTCAAACACCTAGAGTCCACGCCGCTTTAAAAGTACGCCAACGTCGTCATCGACTGGGACCAGCTTACGCAGTCCCCTCAACGTTATGAGCGCTATAAAACGCGTTCCCTTCGCCGCTCCGCCTATGCGTCGCATCTACACAGGGGTTCCCGCGAGGGGAGGTGGGAGTTTTTTCTCTTGCGTTTGTAGTGTCTCCGGCGCGCAAGTGCTGCGCAAAGTGCCTGTGCTGAAGCGAAGTACGCCTGTTCTGACAAACCTACCCCGCTGTACTTATCGCACCAGCGATACTACGAAATCAAGCGCGAAAGTTCCCCTCACTCTTTTTACCCACGTAACCAGCCGACAGCGGCAAGCGCAGCGCCCCTTCTTGGCCGCGCGCCTGCTCCGGCCACGGTCGCCGCGGCCCACACAATTTTGACAAAGACTGTACGTTTTCTTGTTCATTACAAGTTTGTTGCTACGTAGTGAAAAACGCAGACCGCTTGCATTGCCAAATTTAATTAGCTTCTTGCGCGACTGTCGAGTGTTTCGGGAAAAGTACTCCCCCACTGATAAGCCTGAGCTTTTAAGTTTGGCTTTTTGCGAAAGGATGCGGTCCCTCATTTTGGAAGAAGAGAAGTTGACGATGAAGGGTTGCATTTTTGTGGCTGAGAAAGCGCCCTACCTATGTGCTCTCGAGATACTACCAGAAATTTCAGAACTTTGGATTTCAAGCTGAGAGGCTAGGTTACACACGTGTACGTGCTTCAGATTGATCCCGTGTCTCCTATTCATTGTCAGCTATTCCGTAAAAGATAAGATTGTCCCTTCTGGACCAGTCTTCAAGTTCGTCCTAACTTGATTCAATTCCGCATTTCCGCTTTGGACAGCGGCAGAAACAATGTCTGTTATGTCAGCGGTACATGGTCCGCTGTCAAGGGTATCGACAACTGACTCAAGAGCGTCCGTCCTGGTTGATAAGTCGGAAACCGTTTGCCTCAGTATTTCTTGATTCTTTCTAAGGTCAGCAAATTGCTGCAAAACGTCAGCGTGACGAGACTTCATTTTGGCGGGAAGATAGTCGATAGCCGCTAGGACTTCCTTATAAGGCCCGGGTTCAACTCCACGTCGCCGCAAAGGAGCAACTGCTTTTATACAATAACGCATTCACAAATTATCTCGCAAAGAACACTTGGGCACGGAAATGTTGTTTAATTAATGAAGTAAAAAACAGAAAACAACGAAAAAACAATTTCGTATTAGGGTATATCAGAACGCAAGAACACATGAACGGAAGCCACGGGGCAATCGGTACGTACACAATTCCACAGATGTGTAAGCGCAGCCCACAAAAGACTAAAAGGGCATCGCGCCGCTGCCGTACGCGGCGCTTACTCCCGCGTACTTCGCTTTTTGCGTGCACGGCTGCAGAAAAAAAACACCAGCCGTTTTTATGTAGAAACTAGTGCCAGCGAATTGGCTCACTTTGCTGCAAATGTCGTCAAAGTACAATAGTCTTCGGTCGCCTTTTCCACTGAAATGCTTCGTTTCTCTCCCCACCTAACCATCGCTCTATTAAAGACAATAGTCTTTCTTCGGCTACTTAAACAAAGAAATTTTGGTCTGTCTGTTCGTCTGTCTGTGTATGACTCGAGTCAGCCACTCGGCCAAAGTGTAATCATGTTTCCGCAATCGTCTTATATACTCATAGCCAAATCTAAACGCCTAAGTCGGGTGTAAGTGTTCATAATTGTAAACATTGTTGAACAAGAACAAGACATTACGCAAATATGAAGCCGAAAATCAATACAAAAGTGTTATTTACAGTGCTCCTTTAATAAAAAAATCACGAATGCTTGGCTTTTGCGATGTGCAAATGACTTACTACAACAACGGCAGAAAACCGTCGCCTGCTTTTGCCAATACCTCCTGGCGTAATTTAGAAATCAAACGGCAATAGCAACGACAGGTTCCACTAGATGGGATACACGTTCCGCTCGGAACACTCGCCCAGTAGGGCATCGTGGTTCTATAAATGTTGTAGTAGGGCGCCTCAATTCACGCGCGTCTCCCCCGTACGGCAGCGCTCGCATCGAGACAGCCAACTTGGAGCAGTACAACGCGGTAAATTTAAATGGACTTGAGCAAACGTCTAGCATGTTAACCTGGGAGGAACAATACGGGAAAGTAACAGCATGAGAGTTGAGCGGAAAATAGAAGATTGGCCTTTACTTGGCAGGAGCGCCGGTCGGCTATCGTCTTTCGCCGAAATTTGCAACGAACGGAGCAGATATACGGCCAATTTTTTTCACTCCCCTCTCGATCGTCCCAGGATAAACAACGAGGATATATGCAAAAGTCATTGCAATTTTACCGAGTTCCGCTGGTCGCGCCATCTACTGGAACGGTCGGTTACATACATAGATGTTTCGCCTGAAATATGCATAGTAGTAGTAGTAAACGTTTATTGGAGGAAAAGGGAAAGGGAAAAGGATTGTGGTGAAGCGTCCCTAGTCCAGGATGCCTCTCGACCGGGCTGACTCAATGGCCCGAGAAACCAAGGCCCTCTGGTGGGCTGGGTCCGGGCTGGTCCGCTCAGTCTCCCACTGCTCCGGGGTGGGGAAGGGGGGCGTGTTAGGGGAGTGGGGACTGGAGCATACGAGCTGGAATGTGGTGAGTGGGGTGTCGCAGTGTTGGCATAGACGGGGGTAGATAGCGGGTGCGATCTGGTGGAGGATGAAGTGGTTGTAAAAGGTACCGGTCTGAAGGTGACGATAGAATATGGCTTGCTGGTTGGTTAGGGAGTGGTGTGGAGGGGGGTAGACTCGGCGGTGTATGCATAGTGTTTTTTTTTCTCAACAATATTCGAAAGTATGAAATAGGCTTCCAGATTTACTGGTTCGCATAGGGTTTTCTATATGGATTTCTTGTTCAAGGGTCTTTTATTTTATATTCGGATAGCAGATTCGATTGAGAGACAGACACGTCTATAGACGAATAGGCAGCAGAATGGCAGAATGAAAGACAGACCGAAAATTTCCGGTTTTATAGCTCAAAAGAGACCATCGTCTGTAATAACGAGCGCACATGCTACTTTGGTTGGAAAGCAGGGCCCTGTTTTCAGATGAGCAACAGAAAGAATTTTTTTTTCTTCTGGACAACAGGACTAAAACCCGAAAGCGGGAGCTGTGAAGATAGAAATTAATAAAACCGGGTGTCTTTATTCCTTGTAATACACTAATGATTATGATGATGGTTGGAGTTTTTTGGCGAAAGGCCAGCTGGGACAAAGAGCGCCAAACAAAAGTATACAACAGAAAACAGCGGCTACAAAATGTGTAAGCCAGAAGAACAGTGATATTAAATACAACCAATGAATATGGCTGGTATATAGGGACAGTGTTGATTACGCATGATAGGATATGAGGTTTAAAAAGTTAACATTAGACAAATATTTAAAAATGCGATGCACAGAAACCATGGCATTGTCACCCAACATCAAGGAAGGGTGTAGCGTAATGTGTTGTCTAGTTCTTTAAAGTGTCTGTGCCTTGTTGTGTTGAGTGCCTTGTATGTGATTAAGATGTGGACTACGGATAGGCCCTCCTCAAACCTGCTACAAATGGGTCTTGGAGAGCCAGTGAGTCGGTGTGAGTGTGCTACATGTGTATCGCTTATCTGCAACCTAGCTAAGGTAACGGCAATGTGTATGTTGTGTGAGTCAGTAGTGTGTGGTCCCAAGTGTGGTTTTAATACGTGTAACTTGTTATCTGTCTCTTCACTGCAGTGTGTTTGCCATGCGTTGCGAAGTTGGTGTCTAATGTGTGGCTTCATGTCTGTGTACGGCACTGTTGCTATGTCCACTGTATTCAAGAGTGTAGCAGCAGTGGCCATTTGATCTGCGGTTCCATCCCCGGCTATGTCACAGTGGCCAGGAACCCAACATATTGTTATTTCAAGACTTGAGGCATATGCCGACTAAAGGGCATTGAAAACAAGATTGATTACATAATTTTTTGAGCATTTTCTGGACAAAAGTGCACGTACAACAGTAAGAGAATCTGTAAACACTACGGACTTTGAAATTTGATGTTGAACGATGTGATGTAAAACAAATAAACACCGTGTGCTTCAGCAGTAAAAATGCTGTTGTAAGAGTTCATTTTTTACACACATTGAAGTTCGGCCTATGTGCAGCTATGTGCAGCACAAGACAAAGCCGTAGCTGTCTTTGATGCGTCACAGTAATATTCTGCGCACTGATTCTTCTCCTGCCGGAAGAGGAAATGCTGCATAATGGCTACCCTTAGTGCCCTGTTTTTATCGAATTGCAGGAAGGGCAAGTTACAACAAACAGCCCAGAGTTGCTACGGTGAAATAAAATCACTGATGGGTGTCTTGTATATGTGTGAAAATGACACCGCTGGCTCACAAGCTTCTGATCTCACTCTGACAGAGAACTGCATGGAAATAGATGGACGATTTGCAAAGAGCTGCTCTGAGGATGCATCGTGAATGGTTGAATTAAAAGGATGATTTGTCTTAGACATGATTTTAGAGGCATAAAATAAGTTAGTGTATGTCCTCTGGTAATACAGGGACCATTTGTGACACTCTGCATAGAAGCTTTCAACGGGGCTAGTGCGGAAGGCGCCACAGGCAAGATGAAGCCCCAAATTCAGCACCTGGACAAGCATTTTTAGCGCCGTCTTCGTGGCGGACCCGTAAACAACACTGCCATAATCCAGGCGAGATCCTACCACTGCAGTGTAAAGGTGCAGGAGGAGCTGCTTGTCAGCACCATAGGATTGGTGTGACAGGACTTTAAGAATGATCATTGTTTTTAGGCATTTGTGTTTGAGGTGGTTCAAGTGAGGGATAAATGTGAGTTTACTATCAAATATTAAGCCCAAAAACTTCTGTTCCCATCTGACAGGGATTACTACACCATTAATAGAGATCTCAGGGTCCGCATGAGCCCCGTGCTTCCGAAAGAACACAACACAGGTACTTTTTACAGGGTTCTGTTTAAAACCGTTTGTTTCCACCCAGCGACCAAGTTTGTTCACCCCTAGCTGGACTTGGCGTTCAGAAATTGAGAAATTACAAGACTTAAAAGATATTTGGATGTCATCTACATATACAGAACAGGAAATGGTTGGTGGCAATGCCTTCCGGAGCAAGTTAATCTTAACAATGAATACTGTGCAGCTCAAGACACCGCCTTGAGGAACGCCATTTTTCTGCACATATCTATTGGAAAGTGCACTGCCAACCCTCCCTCGAAAGGTTCTTTCCGACATGTAGCTAGCGAGGGTGTTCAGCATGTTGCCGGAGACACCAAACGACTTGAGGTCCCTCAAGATGCCATACCGCCAGGCCATGTCATAGGCCTTGTCCATGTCAAAGAAGACTGTTATGCAAAACTGATTATGGATGAAGGCATCTTTTACATACGATTCCAAAGCAACCAGTTGATTGTTGGTGGATCTCCCAGCCTTGAAGCCAGCCTAGCAGCTGCCGAGAGGACCATTGTACTCTAAGAAGTACATGAGTCTCCTATTGATCACCTTCTCGAGCAGCTTGCACAGGCATCTTGTAAGGGGAATGGGACGATAACTTGAGGAAGAGGAAGGGTCCTTCCCCTCTTTCAGAAAGGCCACAACGATGGCCTCCCTCCGATACCCTGGAAGGCGCCCCAAAATTGTATATGTGAAGGAGGGTTTTAAGTGTCTCTGCGTGTAAGTATTGTATCATAGTGTATGTAATGTTGTTTGCGCCTGGAGCTGAAGGTTTACAAGTATGGAGTGCGATATTCAGCTCATGAAGTGAGAAGGTGGTGTTATAAGGTGAGTTCGACTTATTACTCTCTCGCAAGGACTTCTTCTCAAAGGATGCTTTATGTTATATGAAAATGTTGGTGTAGTGTGCTGAACTGGACACGTGTTGGAAGTGTTGTGCGAGTAAGTTAGGCTGGTCTTCCAGTATGTCCCCTGTTGTACTAAACAGGGGCATGCTGTGTGTCTGTTGTCATTTTAGTTTTCGTATTAGTGTCCAGACTTTGTGTGTGTCTGTGTATGAATTGATGGAAGTGAGGAAGGTGGCCCAACTGTTTTTTTTTCGCCTCACGACGCACTAGCTTCCCAAGAGCCTTGGCCCATTTAAAAGAAATGAGATTATCCGACGTGGGGTACCGGCGAAGGACACCCCACGCCTTGTTCTGGGCCTTTTGCGCCCGCCTACAGTCCTCATTCCACATGGCCTCCTTTGGTTGCGTGGAGCACCGGAGGCGTGGGGAATGGCCTTTTCGGCGGCGTCGAGGATTTCCGCCGTGATGAGTTGGGCGGCTTCCTCCACGTGTAGGTGTTTTGTGAACGTGGGGTGTAGTTTAGATGTTTCTGTGTATGTACTCCAGTTTACTTTTTATTCATTAAACCTGATATGGGAAGATGAGCTGCATGGGCCTCTACCTATATACGTTAGCGAAGGGGGGAAGTGGTCACTACCATACGGGTCAGTGCCCACGCCCCACTCAAGACATGGAAAGAGAATTGCAGAACCAATAGCCGAGTCAAGATGTATGTATTGTGTCCTAAGTTATGGCATGTGGCCTGTTTCTTCTTGGAAAGGCATGCTCCAGGTGATGTAAGAAACTTTTCTATCAGACGACCTCGGGCATGCGTGCGAGAAGAGCCCCAAAGAGCATTGTGTGCATTAGGGTAGCCTGTGATGATGTATGGTTAAGGCAGCTGGTCAACCAGCACCTCGTAGTCAGAGCACGAGAGTGCAAGATCGGGAGGGATGTAAATGGAGCACACTGTTATCAACCTATTAAATATTATATTCCGGATGGCTACAGCCTCAGGGACAGTGTTCAAAGTGACAGGGCGGCATGCTAAGGATATCCGGGCGACAATGGCCACACCGCCAGAAGAGTGTGTGCAGCCAACCCCCCCATTCCTGAATACCTTGTACCTATTTAAGAAATTTGTGTGATTGGAATTCAAATATGTCTCGTGAAGACACATCACACTTGGCTGGTTCGAATGCAATATCTCATCGACCTCATCAAAAGTTTTAAGGAGGCCTCTACAGTTCCATTGAATAATATTATCTCTTCCCATTGTGTGTGTGTCTTTCGGGGCTGTTACTCTAGGATTTGGCTTTTTGGGCCTTTCTGTTGGCTTGGCCGTCGGAGGATGCTCCTTGCGGTGCGTTGCAGGCAAGAATGACGCGACATCCATCTCATCGTCAGATTTCCTGGGGATGCCCGTCCAACCGACCCTCCCCCCCCCCCCCCCCCCCCAGGACTTGGCCCCCCTTCCGCAGCCCTTCGTTTGAGCCGCCACCGCCGCGGGCGTCGGGTGCGCCAGAAGTGGCACGGGAGGTGTGGTGATGGTGGTAGCCGATGCGGGTCCCCCGGTCTCCATCCCCTCGGCACCGTCCAACGCACTGATGGACGGGGAGGCTTGGGGCGGGAGCGGCACCGGTCTCGACGGAAGCGGTTGGCACCACAACAGCTGCTACATCAGCAAGCGGCGTGGTGACGGGTTGGGCTGCCGGAGGCAACCCAGCGGTGGTGGGGGAGGGACCAGGTCAGACTCGTTGAACTTGGTCCCTGGGGAAACCAGAAGCCGCTCCGCTTCCCGGCGAGCTGAGTCGGCGTACCTCCCCAGGGGGAAAGAGGCGAACCTCTTCCGCGCCTCTGGGAAGGTGATGTTCTCAGTTACCTTTATGGTGATTATATTTTTTTCCATTTGAAATTTTTCGCACTTGCAGGAGTAGGCTGCATGCGGCCCCCTGCAGTTCACACAACAGAGGATGTCGGATGGACAGTTGTCGCTCGTATGATCATGCGCCGCGCATTTGGCACAGTTCGTTCGGTCACAGCAAGAGTTTGTACCATGTCCGAACCACTGGCACTTAAAACAGCGCCGCTGGTTCGGGACGTACGGAGGGAGTGAACAACAGATAAAACAAGCATTTATGTGTTGTGGAAGAACTGCGAAGTGAAACGTCAAGATAATGTGCTTGGTGGAACCTCCTTGTCGTCTCTGCGGATAGTGATGCGTCTCACGGCAGTGACGCCCTGATCCTTCAAGCCGGCAAGGAGATCCGCATCCGTTTCGTTTAGCATATCTGTCTGAGATATCACACCCTGTGAGCTGTTGAGGCTCCGATGGGGTGTGACCGTGATGTCTAGATCAGCCAGTCTAGTGTGAGCTAGAAGCTTTGTGGACTGCTGCTTGGCATTTATTTCGATGAGGAGTTCACCAGACCTTTGTTTTTGGCATTTATACGATTTTCCTATTATGGCTTCAAGATACTTTGCAATCAAGAAGACTAATGATCTGGTTCAGGAAATATTAAAGATGGCAGTGGGGGAAACGATACTTCGGCGCGGCCCCTGTTAGGGGGCGTATCACGTTTTTTTTTTTGGGGGGGGGGGGTTAGACAATACCATAAAGCATAGTATAAAAGCAGGAGACGGGGGTACTTTCTTCGTCAGCCTTACCCTGATAGCTGAAGAGGTCCCGGAGCTCCTTGCTTGGTAAACAGACAGGGAGCCCATTCGTCGGAGCTTGAACTAGGCTCCGACGGTCACCGTTTGAGGTTTGTACCTTTTACCTTAAAACTCATTACCCCGGTTGGTTACAGCGTATGGGGGCTCGGGGTTCGCGGTGTCGCCAACACCGTGACCAAGATTGATCAAGGTGCCCAGTACGGGGTGTAATACAATCACAACGCGAAGTTTGCTACAATGTACAGATTTGACTCTACGTCATCTCAAGTTAAAGCTTTTTGAAATAATACTTTCAATAAGGCGAAATCTCTGAAAATGCTTCACAAATTGTCGCTGTTCTAAATACTGGCGAATAAGACGTTTATCCTTCTTTTACAAACCAGTTTCAATAATTATTTCGCGAGGCTGCGTGGAAACGATTATGCTGATGCACAATTTTGTGCAGTTTGCATTTGAAGTTGAAGTTCTTTATTTCAGTCAAGTACAATAGCTCAGGAGGCGGGAAAAAGCCATTTTACTCTCGGCTTGGCGGAGCTCCCACCCCCCGCGGCATAATCAGAAGGGATGAGGCAGGTAAAAAAATAAGCAATACAACCATGCAAGCAAACACGAAGCAAGCAAACAACAACAAAAGAATCACAAAATGCAAGCACAGTGAAATATGTATTTAACTAATTACATCAAATCGGGGCGTTCGTGTCGCATATTAAAAACATAAAAACATATTCCGGAGGGTATTGTAATACGTAGAGCGAACGAATAAATACTCGTAATCATGTTTGCTTAGCGCTAAAGGCAAGGATAAGATACGGTTTGAAGACCGTAATTAGTCCGAGCAGATTTTATATGCCAGTGTTTATGGTGTCGTGTTTCATGGGAAATTAAGTTCTGGTGTAAGCTAGCACTCTCAGACAGAAATGTAACATTGTTTTTATTTGAGTTCTGTATAGTTGGAGAAGGTGGAAGTCGTAAATGTGATTGACATTCATAACGCGCAATTTGAAAAAACAAGTTACTGGCAGGCGATAAAGGAGGAACACGAGAAATTGTCCGTAAGGCATGTTTCTGTAATACTAGAAGTGTGTGCATATTTGTGGCGGTTGTGGTCTCTCAACCTAAGTTACAGTAGTTGAGATATGACTGAAATTGTGCATGGTAAATCATAGGTTTAGTTTTCGTTGGTAGCATTCCTGGCACCTTAAGAATACCTGGGCAAGGCTTGTCTCGATGTGCCCAAAATGGCTTTCCAAGAGCATAAATTCGTTGAACCTTACACCTAAGCTTTTTGCAACATTAGCTATTTAAATTACATCATTCGCAATCCTGAGGTGATCAACAATGTGGTACGTTTTGTTTCTAGGTGTAAAAAATTGCTTTGACTTTCAGTGAGTTCATGTACAGTGAATTTTTCAAGGACCATTCCTGGAGTTTATAAAACAGAAGCTAAGCCTTACGTACCAAACAATAAGCATCAGCATCAGAACCCGTAAGAAATAAGCTGGCGTTATCATGAAGTACACTCTAAACTTTTTTTCCTCCCACATACTCCCTACAGGTTCTTTTTCGCCTGTCCTCTATTGGTCCTCCTTGTAGGAGTTTTTTTACTACATGGAACAGGGAGGTTTTGTTTACCTCCTCAAAACAGGGCGTTTTTAGGTGATAGAAAGGAGGTATTTAGGGAGTGTTTAGAAATGTGCGGGAGAATAAGGGTGTTTTTAAGTGATGTTTATGGAATTTTTAGGCGGTTGAATAGGAGCCTATTATGGCTCCCTATGGAAGTACTTATGTTATTTTAGGGGCGTTTTTAGGAGGTTCAAAAGAAGCATTAACTTCTTTTGCATGGAGTTTTACAAAAGCTTGGGGAGTTTTGTGGGCCTCGCCAGGGGAGTTTTTAGAAGGTTCAAGGGAAGCATTTATTTCTTTTGAAAGGAGTTTTACGAAAAGTTGGGTGGTTTTGTAGGCCTTCCGAAAGGCGTTTTTTCAAGGCCACAAGGAAGAATTTATAGTTCCCTGCGGGAGTACCGATTTCAGACGGTTTTTCTCGGTTTCAGGTTTATTTCAAACGAACTTTCGCATAAAAGTTTACATTGTACATGGTGTACACAAGGAGGTTCTGAAATAAGAACTTAGGGTGACCTCCTATAAGAAAGCACAAATGGTACGTTGCTAAATAACACGCCAGTTAGGAATGGAAGACAGTAATACAATGCTAGTTGAACAAACCGTAGAAACAATATTACTACAAGAACTGGAAGTACGCGAAAAACAAAGATAGGCACAAACACAACCGCATGGTAAGTGAAATCATTATATAATACTAGCGGATCGAGAACGCGTCAGTGCTTATCAGAACTTATCAGTACTTACACAAAGTGAAAAAAATGATTGCAGTGGTTTACAACAAAAAAATTCAATTGGTGGTGAAATTAGCGATAGCTGTGTAACGATTTGATATTGAAAGGTAACGAGCATTTTGTAGATGGTAAAGGCACAAGAGATAAATGATGTAGGAGACAGATAGCAATGAGATGGCTATGGAGAAATGAGTAATATAACGAACGAAAAATATGCTGCGGAAAATACCAGTGCGTTTTGATAGACACAAATGCGCCAAAAAAAGTTACCTAGTCTGACGGGTTAATTGCAAGGATATAGAACAGAATGGGTGGTATCGCGACAGCTTTTTTAGAGTGAGAAGAAGCAGCCATGAAATTCTTGTTTTCCGGATAATTCTAAGCTGATTCATTTGGCACCAGTTGCCAACATTATTTAGATACTTCTTATAGTTATATTAGTTCGTTATTATTATTGCTTCACTAAAAGATAGCTGTATTATTAGCATACAGAAGGGCCCATCAAAGATCCCCTGTTCAGTAAAAAAAGCAAAAGCAAAAGTCAGAAACATAATACGCAATTCTTTTTTACTACTATCCAATGATTACAGGATTGAAAACAAATAAAATATTAGTGAGCGATATTGATGCGATATAAGTTAATTATATTTAAATCCTTCACACGTGGTTTGGTGCTGGCAAGGTCCAAAAAGGCATGTTCCACCAACGTTAGAGCTCTGTGTGCCTTCTTGGGATATTGAATGTAGAAAACCCAGAACGATGCAAACAAACTACACAGTCCTCCCAGTAAAGATGATGCAGTCAAGACACGCTGGCCGTCGATGTGAAGGCTAACTTCCCCGTTCACGGAATGCACGCAGGGAGTCAAAGGAACATATGCCTATAAAAGCAAAAAAAAAAAGCCCCACACGTAAAATTCAAAACAGACACTATGGTTGAATGGACTTAATAATTCGGTACAGTAATAAAATTGTTAGGCCAGGTTCCCTGCGTATTTGAGTACTTAAATTAGGAATGCAAAGGCTCCATAAAACCAAGTGCCAGTACATTAACCATCGTGGCTTTGCAGCAATAAAAAAGATATTACTTCCGCACAAGTTTAAATGACAGTGAAGTTAAAATGCAAGTCTCTCTAGGTTGATAGATTAGCTCACGGAGGACACTATTATACCGCTCCTACACCTAGCTTTTTTTTTATAAGGTTGAAACTAGCAAAAACATGGTTTCACAAGAAGAGCTTAAATGGCCTTATGCACGCAACTTCTTTCTTGGCTGCCGCTGGATGGTGCTACTCGTTCATACTTGGGGTGGCAGTACCGCTTTCCAAGGGACCATGCAAGCTACGCACGAGAAGATTGTTCGACGCCAGCACTTGCGGGGCCTCAAAAGGCCAATGTTTTTCTTAAGCGTAAATACTGATCACGGGTGCAATGGAGAAACATGTTGCTTAGTGGTCTCGAACGGCAAATGACAGCGGAGTTTGGGAATGCATGAGCGATTTGACACAAACTGACCAAACTGCTTGGTACGTGGTAATGTTGTATTCAGTTGCTTCTATACTGCTATAAATGACCGTTGCTTCACTTGCTTCCAGTTTATCCTGATGCAAACAGCGACTGCAGTCGTGTTTGCGTCACGTTTCATGAGCATTTGAACAGCGATTTCTGAGCACCTAAGGCATCTTGGCACTAAATGAAGGCTGAAATGGCTTTGGGGAGGTCCGACTTTCGTTTGAAACCAACTTGCTGGTTGCCTTCAGTGACCCTTTAAGAACAACAAGTTACCCTTATGACTCATCACTGCAACCGATTGGTCCTCAGTGCGGTGCAGTGTGTGTTACTGTGAGTATTTTCAACGTGAAACGAGCCGTTCCTGTGATTTGTAGGACTGATTCTGCTATTAATTACTTAAGCGACAACAAATTATTTATTTTTTTATTTATTCAACTATGGAAGAAAACTATGCAAGAAAAAAAACTATGCAAGAAAAAAATCCCGCCCTCTCCACGAAGTGAATGATGATGAGAGGGGCGAAGCTAAAATGCTTATCAGCAGGCAATGTGACGCATTAGGTGCAAGCTGCTTTCATAGTGTGTGCATTGACATTAGGATATGGCCCCCGGGCAGAATGATGTGCTGCGCAAGACTTCGCCGTACCTAAAAGGACAGGCAACTCATTTTTCGAAATGAAAGGTTTTCCATTGAAACACCTTAGGCCGTAACGGTTTTCCTGATAGGGACCTAGAACATTTGAGAGTGGTAAGAGGACAGCAAGTTGGTTTCAAATGAAACAAACCTTCCCATAGCCATTTTAGTGTTAATGTGCTTCCGAAGGATGCTTTAATTGCTAAAAAATCTTTAATCAAACAATGCATTTCCTGCATTTCCTTCGCAGCAGTTTCATGATGCAGCCCCTGTTTGCATTAAAATAAACAGGAAGTGAGCCAGGCAGCTGTGATGTATGGCGGTAAAGGGCAACTAAATTAAACGTTACCATGTACCAAGAGGTTTCGTCACTTTCAGCTACACCAGTCGTGCATCCCCAAACTCCCATGTCTTTGGCTGCTCTAGACAATTACAAACAAATTTTTTTAAGGAACCCATGATCATTAGTATTGACGCTTTGTTAAAGAAAAACATATTACCATTTTGAGGCCCCATGAATGTTGAAGCCGATCTAACAGTGGCCCCCACACAACGCCTCCCACAGCCACACAGCCATTCTTAACTTGTGCCGAGTAGACGCGCATTTATGACCAGTCTCAGCAGCCGTCTCAGCTTGAAATGTAACCACAGAATTTGTTGAATCATGTTTCTAAGCACAAAAGTTTCAATTGTATGGTATTCTCGCAACATGTCGACTGTACCAATGACACCTGATATTGACAGAGAGACGACTTGCCCCTAGGAGAGGAACAGGAGGAGTAAGATCGCTACGCTCTAAGAGAGATAGTGACAGGTAGTGTCTGTTTGCTCGTTAGTTTCATGAGAATCAAAATCACGACAACAGTTTTGTTGGGTCAGTGGCTGATGAGCAGGCGGCTGATTACGATGAATATGACTAGCCTGGTTATCTCTCGAGATGCAGGATGGCAATTATTATTTATCTGGATGAAAAATCGTGATACCTCTTCAGCAACGACATCCCTTTCCTAGCAAACGACTGTTCTTTTGAGCCATTATTGAGTGACCAGTCAGCAATCTCCAGCTGAAGCCCAGAATCTATGCTTCAGATACTGTTGTTTGTGGTATACTTGTATGAAATAAATGACTGCATTTTTGTTCCGCCTAGTAATGGCAATGCTTTAGCCATTTGGAATAGTCGGTGTCAACTGCCCATCACGTTCGTCGCAGCAAGGCAAATCAGTCTACCAGTTATGCTAAATTTAGCTAACAGCATCGTTTTAACTCTCTGCTGCACTTAGTTCTTTCCGCCTTTGCTCAACTGTTACCTAAAACTTACCTCGGTCAAAATGGCCTCGAATGAATCACCACGTCGACAATGAATGCCAGCAAGGCCCGAATTCCATCCTCTGCAAATGTTTTCAAAGGCAGTTTTGTAATGAGACTAAATTTCATCAAAATGTTCTACTTGCAATCGTGCCAGGTTATGTACAGAGAGAGAGAGAGAGAGAAGCTCTTTATAAAAGGAGGAAAGGCAGAGAGGTTTGCCAACATGGGTACGTCGACATGCTACTCTGCAGGAAGGGGAACGGGGAAAAGACAGATGAGTAGTAAAAAGAAGAGTAGTAGTTGAAAGACGGAAAAAAAAGAGAGGGTCATATAAAGGGACATCCGGCGTAGCATAGACTGACCGCTTAAGGGGGGCTATAAAGTCTCGGTGACGCCAATATCTTCAAGATACCGAAATAAAGCATCCAGGACTTTCCGTTGAGATGACAGAGAATGCCATGGTCCAAGTAGCAGGCTCAGCGTAATTGGTACAGTAGAAAACAAACACAGTGGCTTGTCATATTTTTAAAAAGCATGACATCGTCAATTCCTCTTTCAAAACTAAACTCCATATCGCTGATCTATAGCAGAATATAAAAAAAGAATGCACCCATTGCTGTGCTTGCTTGAAATACTTTCTAATACAAAGATAGCAGTTTTACTGCTCATGAAAAGTCTTAAAGTTCCTAAAAAGCCGCAACGAACCTTCTAAGCAAGCAAGCAAGTCGGCAGGAAAGTGAAAATATGTGAGTATCTATCAGCAACAGAATGCAAGGAAGCAAGCCATCAAGTACTCATGCCAGCAAGAAGAGCACGTTTTAGAAGATTCGTTAGAAGCTCAGGTGTGTTAGTAGAGACAGCATGACCCAGCCTGCCTCTACTAACTCCCAACTCCCACCCAAAAAGAACCCAAGCCTGAATTAAAACCCACACACAGCGATACCAGATGCCTAGTGCTCCATATTGACTAAGCTGTGGGCACATGCACAACCCCTCAGAGATAACATATATACATGCCAAGGCCTATCCAATGTTGCACATTGCTGTTTACTTGTTCACCTTTAGCACTCCGAGGTGCCTATCCGAGGATTTCTTGAACAATGCTTGTGCAGTAAGCATCCCTATAGTAGGCGCAAATATCTGATTACCAGCCAATGCATTCCTTCAGGCAGCAAAAGCAATCACAAATGTGTGGTCGTGCAGAAGCTGGTCTGCTACTTCACCCTGCGAAGAAGTGCTTCTCATACTTAGGTTTTAGGCCTCATGATAAAATATTCAGTTTATTTTAAATCCTTAGCACCTAGATCAGGAGTTCTCAACTATGAATGTGCTGTGGAGCTTTCTCAAGCTTGCAAAACAATGGAGGGCTCCACGATGAACTATATAGATTTAATTCGTAATGTAGAGGAATTCGCAAATGCAGCTGAGGTCTCCCACGCAATTTAATGTCTGCCTTTTGAAGCTGACTTCTATGCTGATGCATCTCAAATTGCCAAAAGATTTGCTCTTGCAACTAACAGTTGCCCGAACACTTATATGCTGCTTCTTGTGTGTCTGGCTTTTTGAACAGCTGGCACGTTGTGCAAAAAGCCAAGTTCCCGGACACTACAAGAATTTCTAATTAAGCAAGGCAGAGAAAAAGAACGGCAAATGCACAGCCCTTGAAGGTGCGTGCAAGACATTTTTCCATGATTTTGTCCCACGTTTGGATGCTAAAAAAAGTGCAGCGCTGCAAGTATGCTGTGAACTGATACCGTGATTCATGTCTATTATGGCCTGACAATTCCTGCCGGGCTTGTTTGAGACAAACGTGCGTTATCATTTTCGACGTTGCATGTGGTTCTTTCAGAACACGTGCAAGTTTTTCTGTTTTTGACTCAAAAACACTTTGGTATTGCATGATTTTGTTAAGTGCTGTTTCTTTCTTTAGGATGCCAGCTTGCATCTATTCAAGTGAGTGGGCAAACAGTTAAAGATGCAAACCCTCACACTGCCTCCCCCCTACCATGGTGGCTCACTTTCATGGAAAAAGTGCAGCTTCTGCGAGCTGGACGGCTGTTGCGAGCCGTGGCAATACTCACTTCTGCTGGAGGGGCCACCCTCGTTTCCAAATGTAGCTTTGCCTTGTACAGCACAGCCTACCATGTCTTGACATCTATGAAGTCATTCAACTCGATCATGTATCATGATCTGCAGAAGAAAATCGTGTCAGAAAATAATGAATTCATGCCGGACAGGCACACACTGTTTCAGTTATACTTGCAGATCCCTCCACCTTTTTTTCTCGTGGTTTTACTTCCAAAGCTAATGTGTTACGGCTTGTCTCATCAAGTATGGTCATCTGTCATAACACAGCTAGTCATACAGGAAAGTAATTCACTGGGTCAGAAAACACTTTCTTTTTTTTACAGTAGTGATAAAATAGGCGACTCAGTCATCCGTATTCCGACACCTTAATATTCTGTGTCACCATGCTGACAAGCATGATTGGTGCATAAGGTCATTTGTAACCGCAACCGTTACTGCAGCCTTGTTAGCTAACGTAAACCTCGTTCATGGCACCAAATTACGTATGATTGCATGGCAACAAAAAATACAGTTGAAATGGAAACACTATTATCGCAAACTTACCAACGCTGCAGGCCACACACACCTGCCTTAGTTAAATTTACCGTGATTGTAGAAATTTCCGTCACGCAAAACCACAGTGCATTTTTTGGAGCTGCAAGCTCCATGTCAAAATCGAATGTCAGATGATTCGAGCACTTTTTGTCTATGGTCTTACTATGTATTATGACATAAAGTTATATAATCAAAAGAGTGTGTGCATTGTTCTTCTAAAAAATGATATTCCTTTTTATGCCCGGCAGACTTGTGTCATGCTACGGCAAACTCGGTTCTCTTCCATAAGGGCATGAATTTTTGTTTTTAATTACGTGGCCTTAGCTGGCGACTGACAGGCCCCGATTGTATACCGACTCCTCATTATCATCCGAAAGGGAATAAAAACATTTCGGGTTCGAACCACGTCGCCGTCGTGGACCACACTATGTGCATTTAATCGTTCGATAGGCTCATAGCATCTTTTACGCACGTCACCGATTCCTTAATAGAGTGCGCGGCTAGAAGATGTGAAGAGTCGACTCAAACGAGCAAACAACCCCACCGAATCTACAAGGCACAGGTGTCGAATGGGGTGGCCGACCAGAGCGGTAAGAATGATTCAGAGCCTTGAACGCGTAAACAACTAATAGACCTATATTTGGACAGGCAAACCACCAGGAGCGTTAACAAATAGATATTACAAAGTAGAGCAGTTAACTAAAAAGAACACGAACAGTTCGACGCATATGAGAGACAGAGTCCTACAATATTCACCGACCGTCCCGGACGATGCGCTGCTGTCGGAGGCGATTCGGCTACCTGTGAAGCGTGGCTTCGTCGTAGGACAGGCCGTCCGAGACGATCACGGTGATTCTAGCCCCGGGAGTACGTTGGAGTCCTGCAAGGCTTGCATTACGCTTTCTTTTAAATATGAGCGCCCTCTTTCCCGACCTCTCCACCTTCCTTCCCGCTTCCGTCTGACTGCGCTGATTTTCGCAACACGAAGTAACCGCCACGTTGCTTTGAAACGACGCCGCGCGCGACAAACGATTTTATCGCGAATGCCCTGTTACAAACCGGCATACAAAAGAATGCGAATGCATACCCCAAAACCCACAAACAAGAAATATAAAACGAGTGTGCGCTTTTTTCTTTGCCCGCGCGTGTACGTGCTGTGTGCGGCACGGGTACCCGGGTACTTCGCTATTAACCCTATCCAACCGTTTGACAAGCGCATCGACTGATGCCAGACCACTTACCAGCGAGCTGTCCGCAGCTGTCGCCGAATCCAAATGCTGTTAGGGGCCGTTCCTCGTGTGACAGGGGCACATGAAAATCTTTCCACCAAATGGCACTACTATACCCGGTTACAACTCAAGAACGGCACCACCTCATGTAGTGTATCCCTCCGCCAAAGCGCCGGACCCGGGACGTCAGTGCGCGCGCGTTTTGAAAGGGGTTTGCTATGAATGCGTGATATCGTCTGCCTTGTCTCACGCAGTTTATTTGTCGTCACAGGAGTCGTTTATAAGCATATTAAGTCGAAAAATTCATGGGAACGGCTCACGTCATGTTCAAAATATTCCCAGTAACGCCCTACTTGCGCCGCGCGGGGAAACATCCGGCTACGGTGATAAGGCACAGCGGCAACTTCCGGTGTCGTTCTTAAGTTGTCACGGAGTATAGTCCTTCTCAAATAAGAAAAAACGAAGGCCCAAGACGAGGCTTGAAGCTCTGGCCGCACAGAGCCACCGGCCGCGCTGCGTTGATAGCACGGAGGTTGTTTACATCCGGGCAGCAAGTCGTGCGTGCCGCCAGGGCAAGTTGAGTCGCTGCAGTCGGGTGCGTTGGCGCACTGGCACGAGAATTTAAATGGTCTATATATGCGGAAGCAAGCAAAACAGATGAACATTGCAATTGTTTGCAACGGCGAGAACTGTCTCTTTGTTAGCAGCAGAGTTTGACAACACCTATCGCCAAAATAAAGAGATTGCAACAACACGGCCGCGCTGTCTGCCTGTGATCGCGCTGGCTGAAGCATCTATACGGGTATACGTACGGTATCGGTTTTGTAGCTGCATGCAACCGTCGCGTCCTGCTTACTCGTTCTGATTAGCATTAGGCCACGGTTGAAGTGCTGATACACGGAAACAACACAAGACTAACATGGCGACCGCCGGCTTGAGATGATTACCGCCGATGGGGAGTTTATTGTGGATGTGGTACTATACAAGGAAGCGAACGCCATCTCACAAATGGTGTTATTTTGTTCTAAATCCTCTCTTTTGCAACACGGATGGGCAACGGTACTACCATGGAGGTTCGTCCACTTTTTTAAACCATGTCTAGGAAGTACATTTTGCTATAGGTACTTTTCATGGCACATTACTTGATTAAAACTTCATTTCCGGCTTGTTTGCGTTTACACTGTATGAAATACAGAACTTGGTCATTTATATACAAACTTATGCAAAATTACAATATTACAAAGCAATGGTACAAGGGTGCTTCAATGAGGAACGCCGTGGTTTAAAGCAGAATAGCTTAATGGATGATTGCCAATAGACACATACTCACGGAAAGATACTTCAGCCCTAGCATCCAGTGTGGCATGGAGCATGCAGCGATCGTTTTGGGCAGACGCATCCCGTCATTACGCGCCCCTGCAATCTATCGACCCGCAGTGTAATTTTGAAATTCCACCTGGACGATCCAAGCATGATTAAGCCGTACTCCACCGTATGCGGTGGAATGTCGCTTACACGCCACACTTCTGTGACAAGACCCACCAGTCCACCTCGCCTTTGTGCCCACAGTGTGGTGTGCGTCAAGATCTGCAACACCTCATTTGGGATTGTGAGCGCTTTGGTATACAAAGAGTGTCTCTCGCGGTGTCCTTGGGCCAGCCGCTGTAAGTAGGACTAGAAGTGATTGACGTATTAGGTCCTTGGAATTCTTCCAAACGTGCCGCTCGTGCAACGAAAGCCCTATTGGCGTACCTAAAAGACACACGTCTTGATCAGACTTTTTAAACAGTTAAAATCGTATGTATTCCTCCTAATCATTGTATTCATCATCGTCATCACATTCATCTGGCGTAGCAAGCCAGGCAGCTTCTAAGGCATTGCGCTGCTGAGCATGAGGTCGCGGCGGACGCTATTCTGATGGTGGTTAAAAGCAAAAACGCCCGTGTGCACAAGATTTCGGCGCACGTTAAAGATCCCTAAGTGGTCAAAATTAAACCGGAGCCCTCCGATATACGGCGGGCCTCATCTGCTTCGTTGCGTTGGCGCGTTAAAGCCCACAATCAATCAATCAATTAATCAATCAATCAATCAATCAATCAATCAATCAATCAATCAATCAATCAATCAATCAATCAATCAATCAATCAATCAATCAATCAATCAATCAATTAAATGAAGCCAAGTAGCTTAGCTCGGCTGACATCGCCAGTTTCATTAAAGATCGTTCTCCCTCTCTCTCTGTCTCTCTCTCTCTCTCTGTCTCTCTCTAAGTAGCTGCTAATTAGTTCAAGAGGGCTTTATTTCTGATACCATATACCGACAGTTAGTGAAGCAGAGTGGAATGCTTAATCGTGTGAAAGGCTTTCGAGAAGCCAAGAAATATTCCAAGCGTGATATTTTGGAGTTCTATTTTGCTGATAATTATTTTCTCTCGTGAATGTGGAGGCTGTAGGACAGAAACCAAATTGCTGAGACGTTATTACATACTATTTATCTAATAAATTGGAAAGGCGCCGAAATATTCGTTTTTCGCGACCTTTTGAAACACCGCGGAAAACTAGACAGGGGAATATAATTATTTAAAACATCATTAGAACCGCATTTATAAAGAACACTGACTTTCGCCTATTTCATTTCACTCGGTAAGACACCAGAAGCCAACGATAAATTTTAAATATGAGTTATAAATAAATATAGGACACAATATATCTGATACATACTAATGGGTTTGATCTTAAGGTTTAAAGCGTCCTCACTGTTACTTTTTTTATCTTTATATACTGACAGTATTTTGGCCTCAACAGAGGGGGATAAAAATATACTGTAACTGAAGTGTTCACTCAAATATTGCAACGCATTACAATCATGGCTGCTATCAATAAGCGTTGAAAAATAATAATTCAATTTATGTGCACGTTCATTTCCGGAATGTTTTTCCGTCGATCCCTGGGGTGTGCCGGCTATTGCATTTTGACGGTGTAAAAGTTCACTTAGTTGGCGCCAAACTTGGCTCGAGTCAGTTTTACTATAGAATATATTAAAATAGTAGTTCTTTTTGTTTTCCTTAAAGCAACCATGAAGACAAAATACAAGTTGGGTTTGTTAGAAAGACTGCTTAGTCCCGATAACAATGATACCAATATCATCGCAATCTTCGAACAAATAACGGAGATATTAAAGAAAACGCGTGAAGTAGTGGGGATCCCCTAGCCAATTGCCCGCAACTTTTCTATGACGTCACGAAACCTTGTTTGTGGGATTGGCGGCCGCCTAACTGACCTGTCACGACGACACATGACTGGACGTATGTAATTGGGGGTCTAGTTCCATTTGACCGCATCACTTGAATGTTAACGTCCAGTAAACGCACTGGAGTTTATGTCTTATTATTGGCCCGTATGAATCATTCTTGCTCATAACACGCCACTGTGGCGCAAAATTTAGAAGTTTTCAAATACTTCTTGGTTTTTTTCGTTAAAAAAACATCTTTTGTGGCTGTAATGGAGCTGAGTGAGATACTGAATCCTAGTTCTTTTAAATTAAACGAAGTTGTATTTTCTCTTCATGGCTCCTTTAAACAAGAGTTCAACTTATTTCGATAAGATTTGAAAACAGAAATGCTTCAACGCTCCCGATCGCGTAACAATGTGTGATAAAGCCAGTTTTCCATTGCGATAATTTTAAGTATGCGGGAGGTAAACCATGGCTTCCGTGTTGGGTTAGGCAGCATTACTTCTTGATACGGAAAAGATTCATTGTAAAGGGACCGAAAGGTATTGATAAAAATATCAAATTCTTCATTACATGTAGTAAGTGAGTAAATTGACTTCCCATTGAAGTTGGTAACCATGGTTTGAAATATATTGAAAGTCTGCAAAGTGATACATCGACTATTATACGTCTTCTCTTTGTTGACATGGTTATATTCATGGTTAGCACTTCACGTTAAAAACACATATAGATGGTCACTGAGCACACTGCTTATAACGCCACCAGACAGAGAATGAGCAGAGCTATTAGATATCCGTAAATGAAGAATTGTTGTGCTAGTCGAGGTTATGCAGGTAGCCATCTGTACAATGAATTAAAGAAAGACGAGAACAAGGAGGTGTTCGATAAGGTAACGCGGCTGCCGGTCTCTTCCCTGTCTCTATATTTCTCTACATTTCTCTACATCTCTCTGTCTCTACATGGGGCTTCACACTACGTTCCCATTGGTGCTCCGATAAATGAAGCAACATAACGGCAACACAAGGGAACCTACACGGAACCCCCATGGTGCTTCGCATCCTCCTGATGGTTCCCCATGGCAAGATGGTGTAATTTTTTTTCTGGGTCCATCTCTCGGTGTTCAATCTGCCACCCTGGTAGTCCAGTGATTGTCATTTCCCCTAATTACGTAGCCAGCCTCAGTACAATTTTTTATTTTTTTGAACAATGATATCTTAAGCTCAAATTTGTACGCTGATGCAGGAAGCTGGTTTCCTGTCTCTAAGTGTCACTGCAATTATCATCCTTTCCGTGGCTCGCTCAGCCAACCAAAGTTTGCGTTCCAGTTGTTGAGCAAGTCGCCATGTTGGGCTCCATACGTCATTACATCACATTTGTTTCAGAACTTGACGCTGGGCATTTTATGCAAATTAAAGGCCCGGATCATTTCATCAGGAGGCTTTCACATCTCTGACGAACTCGCCCACCTTGGTAAGAGCTAGAACCCGTGGCCAAGTCTATAGCCAACGCCCGGGCTACGAACCGAAAGGAAATGCTGAGCGTCCGGAACACAGACAGCTCAATCGAAAAGGCACCGGATTCATAACGCGACGGCACAGGTTCGAATTGGACCTTAAGAAGCGTTTTTTTAAAGACGATAGTCTCCCTTGGGCTACCTAAAACCACAAATTTTGGTCTGTCTGTATGTCTCTGTCCGTCTGTCTGTCTTTGACTCAATTCAGCCTCCCTGCCAAAGTAAATTGAATACTATGCAATGGTTTTATATACTCAGAGACAAATTTAAACGTGTAATCCCTGTTTATATGTTCATACTTGTCAACTTTGTTGAACAAGAACAACACATTACGCTAATATAAGACAGGAAATTAGTACACAAAGGATATTTACAGTGTTCCTTCATCACAAAATTCATGGATGCTTGGTTTTTTCACAGCAAATGATATTCTACATCTACTGCAGAAAACCGGCCCCTGCTGTTGGCCGCGTCACCTCCTGGCGGCATATGAGAAATCACGAGGCAACAGCAACGAAAGGTTCCAATAGCTAGGTTCCACATTCTGCTTGGAACGCATGTTGAGCACGGAAACGCGATTCTATAAACATTGAAGTCGGCAGCCTCGGTTCACGCGCGTCTCCGCCGTACTGCTGCGCTCGCGTCGAGTAACCTGGCCTGTAGCAGTAGAACGCGGTAAATTCAAATCGCCTAAAGCAAACCTTTAGCGTGTTTACCTTGGCATGAGCCTGACGGTAGAGGAACAACATGAGAGGTGAGTGGGAAAGCAACGGGGGGCATTTCCTTGGAAATGTCTACAAAGGCAATCGTCTTTTCACGACATCTGCAACGAAAGGAGCAGATACGCGGCCAATTTTACCTTTCTATTTCGCTTCACATGTTATTGTACCCTGCTCAGGCCCTCGCCGGGCAGGGGCTCGACGTCGGGGTATCAGGCCGGGCTCGATCTCGACGCCGTGGGCCGGGAAATACACGGCATTTCATTCCTGGGCTTAGCCTATAATAGTTACGACGTTAAGTGTAGAAAAGAGCATTAAAGGTATGTTCTCTGTTTATTTTACGCCACTTTTGATGTTAGTTGTACGCATTGTTTTAAAAACGTGTTTTGCCTGGTACGGTACTGAGTATCTATAATTTTAGCATTCCATGTACTGCAACAATATGTTAAATTTTGCGGTATAAGATACCAAAGATAGGATACGGGAAATAATTCAGACTACCGGGAGCTCTGCACCTATGCCTATGTACACGTGGGTTTTAGATGCCGCATCCATACAAATGCGGCTGCCGTGGCCGGGAATCGAACTCGCGTGCTAGAGAAACACCACCGCCGAGAAACCACTGGAGGTAAAACACTTCAATGGACGTATTTAATCCTGGAGTGAAAGTCGGAGCTAATAAATTCAGCAATAGCAATTTGTGGCCGACACAACTACGTCAAAATGCCAAGAATCTGGTCATTAAAGGTTATGGTAACTATCATGTTAAAATCAGAGGTAATATTACGGGTATGTGACATGGCAGCTGAAGATGGTGTAAGCGTAAGTACGTGTACATCTTAACCCTAGTGTTTTACATTTTAGTTCATAAACTGCTAAACACTGTGTACAGACTACCTAGATGCTCAATTTGACTGCTGGCTATGATGTCACTCAACCAAATATGACAAATGAACTTTCGTCCATGGGAATTAAGGCCTGGTCTGGTCGCAACAACGCATGCCCTCCCTGGGCGTAAAAATGAATGACCAGGCCAGGGCCGTGCTCGCGCAAGGAGTTATCAGCCTGGGCCGGTGTAAGGGCTTCATACAGGGGACTCGGGCTGGGTTCAGGCCTTAACATTATACCGGTGCAGTCCAGAGTTTGATTTTCTCGGCCTTTCTCGGGCATTCCTCGGAGATTTTTTTCTTGCCACTTCGGAGATTTTCGGGAACGACGGAGGGATCTGTGCCGGCCTAAACAGCTCTACTGTAAAAAACGGCTAGGATAATGCCATGACTCGAAAGTGAGTGTCGCCACCATGGATTTTAAATTATTTACGTACACAAAAAGAGGCATATTTGAAAGCGACTTAAATGAAACGAAATTCGGGAGAAAGAGAAAACCACATTGGTTTTTGTGAATTTGGCGACAACGGAGAACATACAGAATAGTATTGTCGTTCAATACCTTCTCGGTCAACATAATCAAAACTAGATTTACCCAAGCTATAAAAACGATTAGGAATGGTTTAAAAACAGATAATCGCAAAAGAAGAGAGTACTAAAGGAACCCAGCGCATGGTAGCCGCTACCCCTTTCTTCGATGTGTTCTCGTGGAAGCTTTTCGCAGGTCAATGTGATACTTCAAACCAAACTCGTACTTCAAACCAAATTGACTGTACTCCTGGCCAGTTCTTAGGCAAGCAATGCGTTGGTGAGTGGAAGCTCAAAAATTGTCATTTGCAGCGTCTTTGAGCTCATAAGCCTTTGATCTCCAGCTATTTACGGTTTAGACATAGCGGGAAAGATCGCAGCCACTGTGAGTTAACAGTCCGTTTTTCAACAAAAGTTCCTTCTATACCCATTTTCCTTACTTTTATTCGGCCCGTGATTTTTTTCACTAATATCGGTCCTACGGAAATAACCTGTACAATTGTTACGTAGGCGGCTTTAATCCCCGCATGCATTGTAATAATTTGTTGTTACCCCTAATATTTCCTCTTCGAGTAGTGTTACCACGCACGTGTCAACACACACCAACAACGCTGATACTTTGACGTATAAATAGCAACTTCAAGACGGGCGATAAATTTCCGTGCCGCCCATCGAACTCTAGTGAACACAAAACCAGCGTCAATTTCTAAGCGAACAATGCGCTATACCTCAGCATGGCAATAGTACCTACAATACTTCAAAAGTTGTTTGCAGTACCCCAAGCTTATTTACATTTGGAACAGCGCTGCTGCCTGCTTAAGTGCATTTTTGTAACCAAAAAGCAGCAAAAGTACGTCACTTACACAGTAACCACATTGCCCCCGCCTATTTCTTGTAGGATCAAAACTCACCATTACTTACTGTGCATTCCTTAAATTTCACCCTGCGTAAGAGTCGCGAAAATAGACGGTCTGTTACTCTAAACGGCGACATTATCATAGGGGGCGATATTATTATGTATGTGTGAAGCATCTTGTAGGGAACCACTAAACGCTCAAATTTGTTTGAACGGTACAGTTCCCGCTGTGGACGCAAAGGCAAGCGATGCCCATTCATTGGCGCGTTTATGCAGTCGCAATTTCTAATAGACGAGGTTGGCAGCCTCCGCATCCTTACATGAGCCTCTGCTCTTATATAATTTAAGCGCGAGCACCTGCATTGAACCGGTTGAAAAGCGATGACCTATGCCAAAGCGCTGCGATTAGAAACCTTAACCGCAGTTCCAAATTGACCACAAGAGCATCAAGTGCATTTTAATAATAAAACTGGGACACACAGCTCCAGCCGTAATACCGAGTGATACGTTATGCCGTATTCGGGAGTACCACCAATACTCGTTGCACGAAAGCTTGTCTCCCGCAGAGCTGTCTGTGAAAACGATCAAGCTGGTTGACTCCGGAGACACACCCACCGTAGACCAACGTTTAGCGTTTGCAAAAAGTGCATAAAACGTTCTAAGGTCCGAGGTCCTCCCCATTATGATCTAAATTGGCTTTGATTGTCCCTGGCAATTTTTTTCCCAGCACTGCGTTCGTGTTTAGATGTTGAGCGTACTTTACAGTAATCGGGCATAACAAGTTTTTTAAAGATGCTTTTTCACATTGCGTGTTTTCCGGTGAAGCATATGGCCGTCTGAGGTGAGAGTATAGTTGTAGCTCTACTTTACATTCCGGTTCATGAGTGCCGCCGCTTTCAAGAGTCATACAAGTCCTCCCCACAAACGGCGCGCCTCTCCCTCCCGTCCACTGCGCGATCCCGTGCACTCTTTGGAGGCGACCTGCGAGGCGCGAAGGGGTTTCATTATCTCTAACCACCAATCGCGTGTGTCCTTTATTTGTGACGTAAATATCTGGTCACTGTCCTTTTATTTAAACATAGCCAATCACCACTGTAGCTAACTCCTACACAGAAAATGGCACCACAGTACGGGATTCGCACCAATTGTCTATTCACAGGTTGGACAGGCTGTGAATTTCTCTACGTTAGCAGGCACATCCATTAAATATATCAAGACAGCAGTCTGCTCTCACACAAAAGCAGATGCAAGGCGGCAGGTACGCACCCCGACAGACTGGCGAAACAATAGAGAGGCTGCACTTTCGGAGCGTGCAGAAAGGCTGATTTCTAGACGAAGAGAATGACAGGGTTACGACCGCGTGTTTCTACACGCTTCGCTGCCCCCACGTGTAGTGTCGTGCCACTTCGCGCGTTACAATAGTTAACGACTGCTAAAAGGAGCCATCGTTCGGGTCCTGAGGTCTGGAGCTTTCTTTCTGGGAACTAGCTTTGAGTGCCTTGGTTCGAGTACCTGCCGATGCCGCCATTGTTTCGAATTTTTATTGTGAAAACATTTTTAGATAAATCATACGCGGTTTTTTTTTTTGTTAAAAAAGGTGACTTTGCATTCTTTAGGTCGGCTTAGGTTTGGTCCGCACGTTACGACAAAGTGTAATTAACGTTCTCCATCGTGCGAGGGGACATAACACGTGTATTGTGGTGGGTGCCGCGCAACGAATCGGTTCGAAATACGCTATTTGGTGCCGTACCAGCGGCGAGTATTTATTTTATTTATTTATTTAGTTAGTTATTTATTTATTTATTCCTAGTTCAAGGGCCCTTTTGAGGGCATTACTAGAGGAATAGGAAGGAAAAATGGCAGGCAGAATACATCGTAAATGTGTAAACAGTAGGGGTTTTTGAAGGATACAATTCCTCTATAGCAGACCGAAAGCGACCGCTATCGGTGATAACGCCAAGGCGTTTAGGAAAATTGTTCCATTTTTGGGCTGTATGAACAAAAAAAATACACGCTGAAAAGTCGTAGTGTGCGCGCGTGCCGGGTAAACAGCGCTACAAAGACTGACATGCGAGGCTCTAGGACGGGGTACGATTAACTGATTGGTTAGGTGCAAGGAATAAAAGAACTGGCGATAAAACGACAGGTGTGCTATCAGTTGGCGGAAAGGGAGAAGAGGGAGGCAAAGTTGCGATTTTATTGGCGAAACGCTTGAGTTATACCAATACTCTGAAAAGATGAACCTTGCTGCACGGAATTTACGCGATTCACGAACGTAATAAAGGTTGGCTTGTGGTGGGTCCTAGAGGATGTTGCTGAAAGCAGGTTTTGAAAGGATGAGCGTTCCGTATTATTCAAGAAGTTAAATGCAGGATAGTACCTTGTAAAGGCTGCGACGGAAATACCCGAGCGCACAATTTGCAGCGGGAGTAACTGGGCTGATGAGGTTGAGCCAGGCTAAATCATGACTAACGTGGATGCTTAAGTACTTGAAGTAGGATTCAGAAGGTACAACGTTGTTGTTTAGGTAATATTTCAGGGGTGCATAATCAAAACGACGGTGACAAAAGTTCAAAGATGTTTTAATGACGTTAAGTGACAAGAGCCATTTCTTTCACCACTCTTGAGCATGGAGGAGATCGTTTTGAAGGGCAGCTTCGCCTGAGGAATCGATTATTGGCCGGTAGGCAACACAATCAACCGCAATAAGATGAATACTGGAAGAAACATTGTGGGAAGGTCCTTAATATAAAATAATAATAAAGGTGCACCCAATGCGGGCTTGTGGGACATACGAAAGAACCGGTGACAGGGAGGACGAGTAATTTCGAATAAGCAAACTGTAGACGATTTAAAAGAAAAGTTTAATTTCAAATTAATGTAGACGGATTAAACTTCAGGCGAGATAAGCCTAAGTATAATAAAAATGGGGGAGCTTATCAAAGGCTTTCTCTAAATCTAAAACAGGACGTTGATTCGAATGTTGTGGTCAAGAGACGAATGCAGGTCGTGAAGGAATAAAGCAAGTTGAGTGTCTCAAGAATGGCCTGTGGGGAAACCATGTTGGTTATAAATAAAAATGTTTACCGGCGATAAAAAATTAGCAACATGAGAGTAAATCATATATTCCATGATTTTAGAGCATACACACGTGATAGAGATTGGGCGGTAACTAAGAGGGATGATCGGCTTCCTGTTTTGAAGTCAATGATGATTTTACCAATTTGCCAGTCTAATGGAACAATTTCGTGTTCAAGGACTCTTGAAAGATGAGGGAAAAATGATTTGGAATGCGTAATTGGTATTTTTGGGTACTTTGGCATTAATATCACCAATTCCAGTGGAGGAAGAATAACGCAATTATTCTATCACCCCAACGAAGTAGGGCTAGAATAATTCTAGTATTGGAAGGATGACGAAAATCTGGCATATCGGGAAGATAGATAGCAGGATCGTTCGTGAATACAGAATAGAGAGCGAAATTTGGGGTATGGGCTACCCTAGCATCGGGGCAGGGCAGCCGTAGCTACCGAGCAAAGAGATAAGGTTAGATTGTTCTGTGTTTATAGTCTTCCAAAATCGGGTATGGTTGCTTTAAAGCATAGAAGGCAATGTGTTAGAGTAGAACTTCCGTTTATGTTCGGAAATTAGTATGCCATTTTTTAGCAGAGGTGTAGTATTTCTTCGGGGCAGAATTCAGTTTAGTGTATTTGTGAGAACGGAACGGACACTTTTTCTTGTTATTAAAGCATTATAAAGCGTCGATAGGCCAAGGAGAGTGAAGACGCCCAGTTATTGCGGTAGATGGTGTATACACATTGATTAAGCGGTGTATTTTATCCTTCCAGTTGGACTCAACAGAGCGGGTGGAAAAACTTATTGCGAAGTTGTCAGCAAACGTTTCAAGCTTCACGTTTATGCTGAAATAGTCGCCCTGATTGGGAAAAGTGTTACTTTGTTTCTTTTTCTGACAACGTGAAAGCTGCACTGAAAAGTTGAGTGTAAGAATGTGTGGTCACTGAGCCCTTGGAGATACCACAAAGCTAAAAAAATTCGCGCCAATCCACCTTTTGAATGTGGCTGGAAAGCAAAGCTGCAAGCGGCACCCCCAACGATTACCCATGCGACGTCACTTGAATTCACTCACGTCGCTCTACAAATAGTGAAACCAGAGACAAGTAAAATGCACCTAACCACACCCTTTATTACCTCAAATATATATTCTTGGTAAGGTTAAATTAACGCATGATGCATGAATTGTGTTTGGTTGAGTTGTATTGGTGTAGCAAAGGAGTGAAAACTCTTTTTTTATAAAATATAAGGAGGCTCAAACCCGGTGTTAGACTATCGCACTTCTCCATCTCTGCCGGTGCGGACGGAGGCGACGAGATCGGCGGCAGAGACGAAGGAGATGTAGAAGCAGGTGGAAGAGGAGGAAATACTTCTATTCAGATTTTTAAACGGCCCAGAGTGCGGCCCAGGGGAGTGGTTCCTTCTTCACTGTAGCCCATATTCACTCCACCCCACCTGTGCTCTGTCCACCAGCTGAAGTTGGGTAGGCAGAGAGGGGCTGCTCAGCAGCATCTCCCATTGCTCTTTTTCGGTAGTTGACAAATATAAGGGAGGGCGCTCACGGCAAAAGTTGCGCCCCCCGATTATATGGCGGAATGTTCCTACTTTTTAGCAAAATTTACATTGAGCGTCCTAGCGATTCGGGTGCATTAATTGAAGGCGCGTCGGGTGCGGGGAGGAGCCGGATTGTATGAGCACTAGGGTAGCTTGTTGTTCTATGGAAAGGTCAGGGTAAGGCGAAGGTTGGGTCTAATGCAGAAGGCGATAATGCAGGGTTATGTCCCTGAACGAGACAAGCGGGTGACTGTCCTCGTGCAGCTCCATAGCACAGGGGGTAAAAGGGCAGGCTTGGTGGGCGTATTCGTTGCCCTCCATGGAAGCATTAGCGGGTGTCCAGATGAGGTGAAGGAGCAATTTGGGGAGTGGGTTTTTAGCACACGCAGTGCAGCTCGGGACACTAAGCCGGACTAGTAATTCCGGAAGGCTTGTTGGGAATCGGTGACTACCTTCTGAACCCCTGGTTGAGTGAGAGCCAAGGCGATGGCTGCCTCTTCTGCTGCCGTCATGTCTTCGGTCTTGAGTGAGGCACAAGCAAGGAAGTTGGTTCTGGAGGTAGCCACGATGATGGCGTAATTCTGCCCTGGAAGTTGGGAGGCGTCTGTGTGTATAATTGCATGTTGACCACCGAGGGTGGCGTTGCGCGCTTCAGCCCGTGCTTGTCGGCGACCCTCGTCATGTGAGGGGTTCATATTTCTAAAAAAAGGCAGCATATTTAGTTCTTGTCCCCAAAAGTCCCGGAGTACATCAAGCGGAGTGACATTCTGTGCTGCCCAGCCAATCTGGTGAAGGAGGCGGCGACCCGCTGCAGTTCTGCTTAAGCGGAGCTTCTGGATAGAAAGATGGCCTTTTATCAGCTCTTCCACCGTGCTGTGGAGCCCCGTGCTAAGCAGCCTCTCCGTGGACGCACTCATGAGAAGACCAATGGCTTGCTCAACCGCCTTTCTAACCCTTATTAAAGCATATTTATGTCCTCCTTGCCGAGAGGAAGACATGGGTTGAGGTAAGTGATTCCTGAAACGACAAATGCTTGAACTAATCGAAAAGTATCAGATTCCTTGAGGCATCGCTTCTTGGTGGCAACTCGCCTGATCATGTCTCTGATTTTATTGATGCTCTATTTCAGGTGCTGCAAGGATGGGTCACTCTTAGTGTCGGCCTGAATATCTAGGCCCAGGATCCTAATGCTTGGGCTTGAAGTGATGGCCTGGCCACCATGGTGTATTTGAATGTGTTCCTAAAGGTGTCCTTTTGCGTGATTGCGGACGACAAGGAGCTGAGATTTTTTACGTGGACACGGGAATATACAGGCTTTAGCACATTGGAGTACTAGAAGTGAGATGCCATGGGTTGATGGAGCTTCCTTTATCGCTCTCGCGGGGCATTCAGCAAGAATTCAGGGCTTAACCCCGCAGATGTTCTTCGTGAGTGCACCACTTGTGTTACCCGTCTGCGCGTGGGCTCGTAGCTGAATCGGTAAGACAACGGGCTCTGGCTTTGTTACTCTATTAGTTCCAGGTGCGATTCCTGGCGGTGCCAGTAAATTCTTTTATTGGTTCGCGGGAGTGTTCCGTTGACACCAACGGTCGCGGAAGAACCCTTGGGTGGTAGAGGTAAAAAGCTTTGCTTTAAAAACAATCAGGAGCCGTGTTAAGGAATAAATAGGAAATTTCGCCGGAATGATCACTAATTATAGTCGGATTCGTGACGATTTGCGACAACGCAAGACTGGGACATGTGTACACACACTGAAATGCAATTTTATTCGACGATAAGGTAAGGGCGATGTCAGATAGATATATAGATTGTATGGGTTAACGCGCCGACGCGACGCAGGCCACGAGACGCGCCGTAATGGAGGGCTCCGGATTTATTTTGACCACCTGGGCATCTCTAACGTGCCCCTAGATGCGGTACACACGGGCGTTTTTGCAAGGCTGAGGTCTGAACAGTCGATTGAAGAAAAATTGAAATCACCAAAAAAGTAGAATGAGGGCTTTCGATAAGTGCCCTAATTGTGAACAAAGAGTCACGAAGCAAAGCCGCGAAAAAT
Source organism: Haemaphysalis longicornis (assembly GCF_048455015.1). Classification (NCBI taxonomy): domain Eukaryota; kingdom Metazoa; phylum Arthropoda; class Arachnida; order Ixodida; family Ixodidae; genus Haemaphysalis; species Haemaphysalis longicornis. The sequence continues at coordinate 171,587,112 of NW_027526445.1, forward strand.
CTGTCGCTGTTAGGTGGCTGGTCACACCACGACCGAATTTTTACAGAGAGCGACCTGCCTGCGCGTGCCGATTTCGCGTGCCGAATTCGTTACTGCTTGTTTGGTTGTTTTTATTGTTTTTTCCTTTCGCCACTGCACCGGCGGGGGCTGCATTCGATGCCCTTTCTCCCGCAGTATACGCGCTTTCTCAGCCTGCCACCGTTGTTATTTTGTCTATTTCTCGGTCTGTCATGTTGAGTCTTTGCCACTTCACACCGGAGAAAGTGCACACCTTCTGTGTGCTCCACGGTTCGCTTAAATAAGCTTTTTTAGCATGAGAGTGTTACTTTACTAGGCGGACGAAAGCACGCACCCAGCGAGTGAGTGAATTAAACGACTTTATTTGATCATCCGGCGGACGGTTATCCTAGCCCCGTGCACGAGGTGAGGATCATCGCGATGCGGCCACTCATTATATCTGTGTGGCGTCTTTCTACTCGGCAGCCCTCGCTACTCCCGCCTTCTTCTGGCACCCGCGCCTGCCCATCTGCGGGGGTGCTAGCGAGCACCTGGCGCTTTCACTCGGGCGCTGCTTTTCGAAGGCAGCCAAAATCCACTGGACGGCCCATGTATGCTCTTCCCGTTGGTCGCTTCCAGCGGCGGCCGCAAGCAACTGCAGGATCGTCGTCACTGTCCTTGCCTCCCTCGTACTCTGTTCATAAGCCCACAAAATGTGGGCCGCAGTAGCCCTTTCCGACACACAAACGCGACACAAGTCATTAGCACCGGCGTGGGAAGTAACCCAGTCTGCAGTTGCCGGAATATCACCGCCTCGCTTCGGGTCAGGCCCGGGTGGCGAGGGCGTAGTCCCGCGCACTATTCTACACTTCAATGTACTGTGTCATCCTGTCTTTGTCCTCGCACTACCACTCCTCCGTCGAGTCAGCCGGTTGGGCGGCGCGGTATGTGATACCTCGCGCTGCCTGGTTGGCCGTCTCATGGTTTGCATTGCCTCGGGCCGACACGTCCCTTCTTATGTGGGCCGGGAACCACTTCATTGTTACCGCTATGCCCATTAGGTTCACCTCGTGCAGCACCCGCACTGCTGCCACATGCACTCTGCTTCTAGCGTAGTTCTGGAATCACTCCGCACGGTCGTGTATCCGGGGTCGGCGAGGGCCAGGACGATGGCTACCTTCCCGGCCCAGTGCGCCGCCCGTGTCCACACGCTCGCCGCCGCCTTCGTCTCGCCGTTGACGGAACTGACCACCGAAAGGTGAAAGCTCCCATACTGCCCAGAAACTCAGCCTCGTCCACATACATGGCACAGCTGTCCCTGGCGTGGACGTCGATCAAGGCCCTGGCTTTTGCCGCCCTCATCTACCTGTTGTATTGAGGATTCTCGTTCTTGGGTATCGCGCACACTTGCACGTGTCTCCGCACACACTCTGGTACCTCCGCTCCTTCCGCAATCTCCTCGTCCGCTCGTAAAAGTCGAGTTGCTCGTAAAAGTCAAAAAGTTGCTCGTAAAATTAAAAAAATTCGTACCTTTTTGTTGAAAATATTACCGGTCGACTCCCCGCACAATCCTACATACAGTGGTATTAAAAGTATTGCGGTACCTCGTCATTACGCCGCGCTAATTCGTGAAAAAGCCTGAGCTGATGTGAGGCACGTCCGCTCCCACCGAGGACCGCAGCGCCTTCCACGCACCCTGTCGCCGTCCACCGAATGGACACCCACCCGGACATCGTCTGCAGAAAACTGTCCACACCTCATGAGTTCTAACCCTTTGCTAACGCATTCCATTGCGTTCCCCGCATTTCATAGTGCGCGTAAATACGGAATAATAATAAAAAAAATTTCGCACATTTCTTTCTATAGCATGGAATAGAAAAAATCGACAGGAACAAGCATTCTGCTCGTACTGTTTCACATAGTGCATGAAAGCAAAAATGAATAAACAGAAACAAACACTCGGCGGGTGGTATATTCCTTACGAGGCATAGCACGAGCATAACAAGAAAATAGCGTGCATCAGCTATTTCCCGCGCAGTCTTTGTTGGGGTTCAGCTTCTTAGACAGTGAAGAGCAGCATAAATTAGGACTATTAAAAAAGCATCTCCAGTGAGTCTGATGGAGAAGTTGTAGGTTACAGTCGACGTAGACACAAGGCACAGCGACAAACCTAGACAGAAGGCACAGCGAAAAATCTCCTAGCACAGTGCGAGTTCAGCGTCGATAAGAACGCGCACCGGTGGCGGACGCAGTGGAAGAAACTTTTCAACTGCAAAGCCAAGCAAATGGCCTTCACAGGACCCAAGAATGGTCGTCACCACGAGGCGAAGAAGGATGTCGCTGACTTTATCCGGAAGCAAACACAGCGTTGAATGCCTGTGACAACCGAGATAATACAGGCAAACGCGAGGGAGATCGAAAACATTTGAGGTGTCGCACAGACTTCATTCAAGGCCAGCAGTGGCTGGGTCGCTCGTTTTATGAAGCAATTAAGGTTTAGCCTGAGGTGGTGGACATCCGTGCGCCAAAACCATCCCCCTGACTTCGAGGAAAAGCTGGTCACATTACAGTGCTTCAGCAACGGGAGGAGTAGTACAGACTGGGCGATATCGGTAACGCCGATCAGAACCCGGTATATGCCTATGGCCTACACAGTGAATGAGACGGGCGCAAAAGAAGTGAAACTAAAAACTGCAGGCTACGAGAAGCAGCGCACTACCATGATGCTGTGTTGCACGGCCGATGGGCGGAAGTAGCCGCCCTAACTCATTTTTAAGCAGTATAATCTTTCCGCTGGGAAAGTGTTCTATTAAAACGTCCTACGTGTCCTTGAGAATGCATGTATGAGTGGTGCCCTGACTAATGACTGTGTGAAGACAGTTTAGCAATGCCGTTTGCTCTGCCGTTTAAGGTGTAACTCCCGGTCACTTCTACCGTAGCTACTTGAGAGGTGCCATTACGTCCGTGCTTTCAGAACGTGGTTCAGACATTGCGCTAACACCCGGCAGTATGGTGAGCCAGATACAACCGCTAGACGTGGCCGTCAACAATCCATTTAGGAATATGCTGGGGAAGCGTTACATTGACAGGTTGAGGCTGCATGACCAATAACTGTCACCTACCAAGCGCATTAAGAGAGCTTCCCTCAACCAAGTAGCACACTAGGGTCACCACAGAGTGGGGGGAAATTTCGCAGACCTAATTGTGCGGGCCTTCTGTAACTGCATTGTCTTGAATGCGCTGTACGGAAGTGAGGACAGCGCTGGTGGAAGAGGACAGCGATGTCGACAAAAACGACTACGAGTGAGCATTGAGCCTGTACGACGGGCACCATAGGCATAATAAAGTGCATGTTCTAGTCCCAGTCCAACACTTTTTTTCATTCGGCTTACATTCGAGGTAAGCGTCTTTTATTTTCAAACCTTCTAAATATGCGGGTCTACCTAGAATTGAGGAAAGCATAGTTTCACGTCGATATGGTAACTTTTTAGTTGGGGTCGTCTTGTGAGGAGGGCATTTCGAAATCTTTCTGCCAACTTTGTCTCATGACTCGAATGTCAAAGTAGTATTGTAAACAACAGCTCCGGAAACAAATAGTGATCTTGCAAATTCTTATTGTGGTTTTGCGACATTTCAAGCAATCTCGCAGATTGGTTTCAGATTAGTTTTCAGAATCTGGCATTCCAAAAGCTTTATGCTGTAAAGTTCTAATGTTTACAGAACTGAACCAGTGTGCAGTTCCTGTTCAAGCAGCGATTTCATTTCATCTGTTTCTGTTGATTTGCTTTACTGCTTGTAGCGGTGAGCTTATTAGAAGTCAAGGAGACACCGTATTTACTCACTTTTAGGCCGCCCTCGATAGTAAACCGACCCGAAAAATTCGGAATGTCATAAAATGAAGCAAAGTTACCTTACATATAAACCAAATGAAAAAAAAGGGACTGAACTTGGGTATAAAGCTTTATTGCGCTTGCGGCACTCGTCTTAGCATGTTCAATGATAACTCGTGGACGTCGGCTTTCACGACATCGCTGTTGTTTTGTAGCTAAGCTGTTCCCCCAGCGCACTGTCCCCACTTCTGTCCAGCGCATTTGAGCGCTGCAGTAATGGGAGGCCCGCACAATTACATTGGCCGTAATCTCACCCCATTCTTCATTGACTCTAGTTTGCCAGGTGGCTGAGTGAATCACGCTTGATGCGCATGGTAGGTGTGAGCTGGTGGTTTTGCAGCGTTAACCAGTCATTGCGACTATTCCGCAGCCTGTCCCTAAATAGCTTGTTGATGGCCGCATCGAGTAGTAGCTGGCTCACTATACGGCCGGGTATTTTGCAACGTCTGTACCACCTTCTGAAAGCATGGTCTTAACATCTGGCAAGTAACCATAGCAAGAGTGTCTCCTAGGAGTGCCCAGGAGTGTCTCCCTAAACCGCAGAGCCGACAGCATGGCCGACAGCCGACCGTCCAGCGAAAATACACGAAGGGTGCACAACCTGGTCAATGTCTCTGAATTCTGAGAAAACTTCGCTTCTGCGCGTTACAAATAAAAAGCAACCACTTCCCTTCACGCACAAAATTAATAATGATATCATAACAGAAGCCATAGAATACAAATATTTAGGTTTCACAAGCACAAACCAGCTTACGTGGTTTTTACTTGGAAACTCGGACTTCTTAGATATAAACTACGCAATGCGCCATCCAATGCAAATCTTCTGGCCTATAGATACTTTGTTTTGCCTAAAATTGAACACGCGACCATAGTGTGCGATCTCTACTATCAAAAAGATAAGCATAGGCTAGAAATTGTACAGAGACGGGTGGTCGGGCCAATAAGTCGGGCCCTTGATCTACTTAAGCTGAGTCCATGCGACGACTCGAATGTTTTGAATCTCCCTTCCCTTGAGCAGTATTATCTCCATTGTCAGAGGCATCCCTTCTTCTATTGCTACAGGAAAAGTCGGCGACATCTTTCTCGACCACCTGGTGTCAACTTTCGAAGGTCTTGTGAAGGTCATTCGCATGGCAGCGCAGTTGAAAAGTTCGTTCCACTGCTTCTGCCATCGGTGCAGATTCTTCTCTTCCATGCTGAAATCATACTGTGCCTCTAAAACTTCCTTCCACTTAAAGACCTCAGTGTAGTGGCCCGTATTGGTGGGTGCAATTGTGCTGCCCAAAAAGATGGGTATTGAAGTCACTCGGCAACATGCACAAGCTGACGCGGAACAGGGACAGCTGTGTCCACGGCGTTTGAATAAGCGAAGTGAAGCCTGTAAACCTGCAAGCTGCAAGCTTGTGGCTGTGAGATAGCGGTAAATGCCAAGGAAATACAGGAAACTCGCATCCTTGAATCTAAGATGGCCGACACTTTCCTGAACAACCCTTTAAAAAACAGCACCGTCCGGCATTCACGTGAATACGGTAATATCTATCCACAGTATTACACATTAGTGTAAGAAAATTTGTCAGAGGGTCATTTCAGTCTGCCGGTGTGCAATTCATAACGCTTTTTTAGGGGAGTTTAGTTTTGTGCCTCTACACATCCTTAACCCTTTGAAGTCTGGAAATTTACCCGCTTTCCAGCCATTCCAATCGACAACTACTTTGCCAGTTTATGGTGCTGTGAAGAAAAACTCGCAGCACAACGGCATAGCCACCATGGCGGGCGATTTTCTCATTTGTCTTTGCCATTATTACATGCTGTCTAATGTAGCAGCGGGTAGAACCTTCCGAGATCGATTAGTATAATTTTTAAGGTGGTATGCAGTGGACCTGTGTACCCACTGATCTGCTTCTGGATAATATAGCCTCAGGAACTCTACTTATTCACTTTGTATTTTGTGAAAAGGACCAGTGGACAAAGTCGACGATAAAAATTTTTCTGAGAATGGAACGTTGCTTTGTAGTATGGGACATGGAGCTAATATAAAGTAATGAAACCAGCTTAGTTGGTTTATTAGCTTGTGAAAGGTGTATTGCTGATGCGGGTAGTTGTTTCCCCAAACTTATGGTGTGTTAAGTGGTCATTGACACACAATGGTCCTTTTGACGTATTTGCAATGATCTCTCAACCAAGTAGACCGGGGACAGATTCGGCAAAACTTTTACCAGGCTTTCATACATTCTCACGAAATTGAGTTCCCGTGGCTGCTAAGTCACTGCAAAATCGTCGGCAATAATTGAGCTGATGAAGCTGCATGGATAGGTCGTGACAGAGAACGCTCTTAGTCTGCTAGAGAGGTATCCCGCTCGTGCTCCTGTTCCTCGAGGTTGTGAATAATTATTTAGGCTACGACCCACCAATTATTGTGCCATTCAATAATTAGCGGGCTGAGCGCCACCCATAGCAGCAAAAGAAGCGCAACACGAAAATTTTGTGTCAGTAAGGGAAGGTTGAAAGTTAGGTTTGTTTGTTTAGAGGCAGGCGTACATAACATTCTGTGATGAAAATGCAAGCTAATATTGCTACAGAGACTGATCATGAATGCGCCACTGATGCACCACAATGGCAATTAAAAACCTTTTATTGCTCTAAAAAAGCAATTGTCATATAGTGGACGCTTGTTCAAATTTTTGTAATTTTAAAGTACAGCTGATCTAGGTTGATATCCGGGTCCCATGGCTACGCTGTGTATTTCGGTGGGGTAAAACTCCCGATAATTCGAGCAGGACGGTACTCACAACAGTTTCAGTTTCAGTTTTTTTTTGCATTTCTTACATAGCAAAAAAAAAATATCCAGGGAGAGGGGACTGAAAGCGGATGCTAAATCAGCTTGACTGGGTCCCATCCCCCCTAGGAAGCGGCCCCTGGCTTTCACTACTCTTCGGATATATAAACGTTGGCCCATAGTTAATACAATGCATTGCAAAACCAAACCAAATTTACTAGACACGCAATAGTATGAGTTAGAAGACCAAGCAAGAGTGCACTGAGTGCAAAGTTCACTTAACTGATTCGCCAGGGCTCTGGAGCATGCCGTAGCATGTCTTAACTTCCACAGCGGGCGCTGCGAATGTTCGGCTCAAGCTGTTGCAGGTTTTTGCAGTGCCTGATCGTTGGGCCTGCGATGAGCTACACTTGCAGAATAGGCCGGAAAGGGCTGAACAATTATTCCTAGCGCATGCACTGAATTCGAACTAAACTTAAAGGAACTAGTTTTTGTCCCCTTCAGGTTCAAATATACGAGCTTCTGCTGTAGTTCATCATCACCATCAGCCTGGTTTTGTTCACTGCCGGATCAATGCCCTTCCCAAAGACTTCCGGCCTCGTATTTACTCTTCATTTAATCCAGCAATGTTGCATTCCTAATTCTGCCTAATTGTTATAGCAAACTTGGTCTGTAAGCTTTGGTTACGACGCCAAATCGTTGCAGTTATTTTACGTTGCTTTAGCCATAGTGTCAGCTTTGGGTTTCATTTGTGTGACTTCAAATTTTTGGATATGACTCAGTTTTCTGGTTTTTTTTGGATATGACCATAGGTCGGCAAAACAGAAAGAACTCACTCAAACTCAATCACATTTTTTTTTATTTACGCTGTACTCAATCAAACTCAGGCTCAAAAAGTTCGTCTGTTCATAAAATCACTCGTACTCACTCATCAAATACTCATTTGTAATTGTACTCACTTGTACTCAAACTCATTTGTCCTCACGAGTATTCGTACTCAATCTGTACTCATGAGTACTGAATCTGTACTCATGAGTACTCACTCTGTACTCACGAGTACTCACTCTGTACTCATGAGTACTCAATCTGTACTCACGAGTACTACTCATTCTGCACTCACGAGTACTACTCATTCTGCACTCGCGAGTACTACTCATTCTGCACTCATGAGTACTACTCATTCTGCATTCATGAGTACTCAATCAGTACTCATGAGTACTCAATTTGTATTACTCACGAATACTCAACTTATCTGCGCTGTTAGCTAGGTCGTAGCTCGAATGAAAGACAAAGTAGAAAAAATAAATTGTTTAATTGATTAGAAAAATACAGGTTACATATAAATCAGGACAGAGGAAGAAAACGTCTGACGCAGTGCACTGTTGTTGGGCGACTTGTACACTGTACATGTGACGTAAGCACTCGCGTTGCGCCTGGCGTCTCGTCTTGTTCTCAGGGCGGGTCGGGCTCAGGGGAGCTCGGGGCTTGTCGGTGCGGCCATGGCCGTAAACTGCGTTTTTAGATGCAGAGCATCTGATTCACTCACCTTGTCCCTCCGACGTCGTCGTCGTTGTCATCGTCGGCGTTGTCCACCCCTCCCCCATTCTCCTCGCCGCGCCAGCTGCGCTCTCTACCGCTCACCCTCTCTCCTCTCCGATAGCGAACACTCTCTCGCGAGGGGCATTAGATTGGATTGGCTTGGATTGGATTGGATTGGCTTGGCTTAACTTGGCTTGGCTTGGGTTGGATTTGGATTGGATTGGATTAAAGTGGATTGTGATGGATTGTGTTGCGTCATAGCCGCGGCACGTTGCGTCATAGCCGTGGCAGACGCGCTGGGGCCGGCGCATGTGCAGTACTCTCTCTTCCGCGGTTTCCTCTCCTTCGGGCGCGCTGCGCATATGACCAGTGTGCCGTTCTCCGGCGAAGCAACATCCACGGTTGGCTCAAACACCTAGAGTCCACGCCGCTTTACAAGTACGCCAACGTCGTCATCGACTGGGACCGGCTTACGCAGTCCCCTCAACGTTATGCGCGCTATAAAACGCGGTCCCTTCGCCGCTCCGCCTATGCGTCGCATCTACACAGGGGTTCACGCGAGGGGAGGTGGGAGTTTTTCTGCGTGTCTTCGGGTGGCAGCTTTTGTCGTCCGTTTTCGTTTCCGGGCGCGCTGATACGTATCCTAATCGTGCTCTGAATCCGAAATGCGCCTGCCCCCAGGCACAATGAAGCGTTCGCGTAGATTGACGTCCGTTCGTATCCAGATAACTGTCCGCTTGTTCACAGATGCTCGATGCTGGCGTTTGTTTTTTGTTGTTCCAGATACTAGAAACTTCGTTAAGAGGGTGTTCGTCTCGTTGAGTTTCGGTGAATTTCAAATCTGCTTGATTTTATTGTGTGTGCCGTGTGATTCACTTCGTCAGACCTGAACTTGACAGTGTTTACGGCGTTGCGTTGGTTGCGCCGCTTCCGTCGGCGATTGCGTTCGTGTAGCTCGTCGCGTGCTTGATGCATGTGGGGGCGTAGACGTCTGGTTTGTCCGGTGGCGAGCTGCGCTGTGTAGGGATGGCATAGTTCGGCGCGTTGAGGACGTTGCTTGAATTGACGCGTGCGTTGCGTATGGTGCGGGACCCGTTTGGCTTTTCGTTTAGTGTGCGGTAGCGGGGCGTTTTCGTGGCATGGCTGATCGGTCAAAGTCGTTGCGGCTCCGTGCTCGCAGTCGCCGTGGTTGTTTCGGAAGTGAAACCGTTGTGGTGGGGAAGCGGGCGTAGTTCGTGCCGTCCGTTCGGTCCCACATTCCTCGGCGTCGCAAACGTGACTTCATCGTCAGGGCATTCGATGCTTCGTCTGGATCGGGTTCATTCGTTGCCGTTCTTGCCGTGTCCGTGTACGTCGTTGCTCAAGACCTCGTCTTTTGCCCGTTGTTTCGAGAATCTTATAATCGCTATCTCTCCCATACAAGCAGGCTCCGTTTATCGCGAGTCCGGTTGCTCGCGGCTGCGTCCTCTTGTACGAAATGGTGTTTGTCGTTTGAGTCTCGATCGGAGCGCGGGTGCCGGTGATCTTGTTAATTCTGGCTCGGACATGCCGCATGCGCTGGCCGTGTCGTTGCTCGTTGACGGACCTACTTGCACGAGTGTCATGTCGTTCGTCCGCTGGACTCAGGCGGGAGCAGCGGGTGTCGGAGAGCTCGTACTTTCCGGTAGGGTTGAACCGCGTGCGCTAAGTCTTGTTGCTTGTGGCCAGGTGATTTCTGCGGTTGTAACATTCGTTGGCCAAGTCCGGATAGCACCTGCAGTGGGAGCGGAGGATGTCGCGAACAGCAGTTTCCTCCGTGTGTGCTGGCTTGATGGCGTTCCGTGCGTTGTGCATTTCGTTATCCGTGGTCAGCTCCACTGGTTCAAGTTGGATGTCGTTCGTCACTTCTGGTGCGTATCGTGCGCTGTGCGTCTCGTTTTATCTAGGAAACTCCCCTATAATTGGGGTGCGGGCGTTCGCCACGTATGGTGCATTTCGGGCGCCGTGCGTCTTGCGCGCTTGTCGTGGCCATATCCACCAGTCCGGATGCGATGTCGTTGGTTGCGTGGACCCGCGCCGGGACAGCACGTGCGGAAAATGTACGTACCGGCTCCGTTGCGTTCCGTGCTCTCAGCGTTCCGTTCATGTACGGACGTCTCTACCGGAAGAGCGGGTGCCAGGAACGTGGTGCCTTCTGGCTCGTGCGCGCTGCGTACGTTGCGCGTCTCGGTGCTCGTTGCTGGAATGACCTGCGCGTGGGCGATGTAGCTCGTGGGCGACGTAGCAGAGCAACGTGTGTTCGTGATCTCGCCAGAAATGCACTGACCTTCGATGCGTCTCCGTAATCATGGCGATTACCTGGGAAAGGTCCGGTGAGCACGCAATCACAATTTTGCATGCGTCGTCTCGTTCGTTCCGTTCGGGTACAAGGCGGCACGCCTGTACCCGAATCTCGTGCAGTCCAGGCACCGTGGAAAACGTGCGGCCGACTCTCGCCAGTTGTGTCAGAAAACTTTCTCGTTCATCACGCAGCCTTCTGCTCTCAAACAGCGCCGCTTGCAGGGTCCTCTGCCGTTTATTGTCGGAGGCAGCCTGAAGTAGCGTTGGCACATTCGTTCGTTTGGAGAGATGGCGACGTTCTTCGTTGTCCTCTAGAAGACGCCAGATGATGTCGTCCTTACGGCCAGAGCAGGGTAGCCCTCGCAATCGTAGTGCGCTCACGAACTGCTGTTTCTTCGTAGAGCATAGGACGTAGCGTTCCGTTGAACTCAGCACTGTGTCGACCACCGCTGGCGTGGAGTGCGTCGGTGCCCCATGTCTGCGTGCTGCACTCTCGTAGTCGTGGTGTGGTCCGTCCAGGTTGTTCGTCCGTTCGTCCTCCCGTGGCCTTAAATCATGATCCTGTCGACTGCAACATCTTAGCTAGGTAGTGGCTCGAATGAAAGGCTAAACAGAAAAAAATAAAATGTTTAACTAATTAGAAATACTGAATTACATATACATCAGGACAGAGGAGCCCGAGAAGAAAACGTCTTACACAGTGCATTGTCGTAGGGCTTCCCACTGCGCGAAGGCACGTACACGGGAGAGAGCGAAACGGGACGTAGGCACTCGCGTTTTGAATCGCGGGCTGAATCGCGGGGCAGTTGGCCAGTTGTAGAGAGGGCGCATTATGTACATGAAGCTACTTAACGGCGACCCCAGTAGCTCCCATGTGTACAGCGGGGCGTGATCGATATTAAGTTGCAATAATGAATTATCTTTATGACGGACACAGACAGACAGACTGACAGGCCAACATTGTCGCGCTCAAGTGGCCAAAGAGAGACTATCGTCTTTAACCATCTGGAAAGAGACGCTGCCGCCTCTGTTCCGACTTCTGCGAACATTGCGCAACCGTACCCCTCGCAACCGCCGCCAGCCCGCAAAGTAAGAGATAAACAGAAAGACGAAAACCGGCTAGCGCACGAAAAGCCAAAGAGGGAGGTCCCGCCGCGAAAAAGGGACAGGACGGGCGCTACGCGTCGTTGTGTCTATTTCCGTTAACAGCTAGGCCAAAACCCACACGGGTCTGATCTTACTCACTAATTTTTCTATGCGTGTGTGTGCGGTTAACCAGAGCGCCCGGCACAAATTGCTGCACGTGGCGACGCGCCGACGGTGGGCCCGATTCGCGCCTCGGTCAGCCAGCCCGCGGCAGACGTGCCGCAACTGGCGGCACACGGCGCCGCCGAGTCTACTCTCCTTTTCCCATCGAGACGGCCGCACCAAATCATGCTTGGGACGACCGGCCCGCAAAAGACACGCAGCGACGAGTAGACTCTGGAGACGGCGCCGCTGAGTCGCCTCCTCTTTCCCATTCGTGGCTCTGCTGACGCAATTACTTCGCCTGCATTCCCCGGATTCAAACTGCGGCCAGTGATAGTCCTGATTGGAAAGATTCGAACTGCGCACGGCTTGCGGAACCCCGGGGGTATAAAACCAGCCGTGAAGCAGCGGCTGTGCGGCGGCATTTCATCGGAGGCACTGAGTTGAGAAGTGCCTTTGTGCGAGCCATGTAACGCTCTTGCTACCTTTGTATATATTGTATATGAATGCAGCTTAAAATCACCGTCGGCTCGACAACTTCATCGCTCTCCTCTGCGCCGCGTCGATGGCGGACTGAGCAGGGCAACGTCGCAACATCTATGCATCTGTATTGTTAACCTGTGGCTTTTGTATTTATGTTGTACAACGCGCCCCTTATGTAACACCCCCCTGTGGGGTCTTTAAGGAAATAAAGTGAAGTGAATCGAACAGTGGTGACTGAGCTAGAATGGCCCAGTCCCAACAGTGTGTGTGTGTGTGTTCGGGGGGGGGGGGGCGGGAGGGCATCGGTCGCAGTCGAGGGCCGCAGGGCACCCAGTTGCTGGTACTTCGCAGCCGTTATGCTCTGCCGTGCTTTGTCTAATCGAGAACAAAGTTTGTAGACGCGTTTTTCGGTGGCGTGATAGCTTGCACTGATGTCACTGTATTGCCGTGTTGGTGGGTTGGTTGCACAGTGGAAATCTGCAGCTCTTATCTCGAGCAACGCGGATGAAGCTGACAGCGATCGATCAAAAAGTGCGGTGACGTCGTTATGTGCAATCCAGATGTTTTACGAGACGTTCCAAGATGCGAGCTTAAGCGACAATCCCGGCGTCTGGCGTTGGCGTACATCATTTCAAAACAATTCCTTCACGAGGCCTCTCACAGTGCGAGCTTATACTCGGCGGTATAGTTGCTAGCGAGGGGAGGTCGCCCCGCCTGTAAACAGTAGTGAAGGTAGGGGAATAACAACCACCGAAATTCACCATCATCGTCAGCGCCGTCATTACACGGTGGCATAAACGAGAAACGGCTAATCGGGTTGCCACTCGAAGGTAAAGCCACTCGAAAGCAAAACGCTCCTCCAGCGGCAAGATGACAGAGCTCTTCGACAAAATATGCGAGGCTAAACGAGGCGCCGCACGCGTTGAACTGGATATTATGATGTCCGATTCACAACTCACAAACGTGCTTAGGTGTACTCGGATATTTTATTTCCATTGCTGGGGCAAATTCCACCGCCGCGCCTGCATGCCGTAGTGCACGGTGGGGCTATATGCTAACTTGTAAATGGCACTAAACGAGACCATATTACTAGCGAACCTGAGCAAAATGTTTCAAAACGGGAACCTAATAAAACCATATGGGCGCACGTACGTCAGACAAACTGTCGCTTGAATACGCACAGCGAACGTTACAAACCACGCAGTCGGTTTGACGCGAGTTACGTAAATTAACTGCGACTGTTGAAATGAGCGGTTCGGCTCACGAAACGACTACACAGCGTGACATGCGTCTACGGAAACTTCTGAAGACCGAAAAAGAGGGACTTTAGTACGCCTAGTTCGTGCGTTGTTAGCAGCCTCCACCGCCTCTCCCCTAAAACAATTGGAAGGGAGCAAGCGCAATGAAGCCGCCACGCGTTCACAGGCCGCGTCAACAAAAATAACTGCGGCAGTCAACAAGTCCCATCAGAGAAGAGCAACTGCGGCCGCGTTTCCCGCCGGGCCCTCACCCCCTCCTTTTTCCCTCTTCACCGTGACCCCTTTGCGAGCGACCGCCGAAAAACGCTTACAGCGCCAAACAGGGCCCGGGAAAGGAGGGAGGTGCAGTTTTCGTTGTCTAATTTTACCATCCTTGACAGTTAAGCTGCACAGCGGCACCGCTAAATGTTTGCGACTCGTACACGCGCGTCCGGACTCAAGCTCGTGATAAAACTTGTTTGCACTACTGTACTCAGGTGGGCATATACTCATGAATACACAGTACTCATGAGTAAACAGTATTCATGAGTATTGTACTCATGAGTGCTGTGTACTCATGAGTACTGTGTACTGATGAGTACTGTGTATTCATGAGTACTGTGCACTCATGAGTACTGTGTACTCATGAGTACTAATACTCATTAGTACTCAAACTCATGAGTACTCATACTCATGAATACTGTACTCATGAGTACTCATACTCATGAGTAGTGTACTCATGAGTATTGTACTCATGAGTAGTGGACTTACCCCTGTACTCACTCGTCATCGTACTCACTGTTTTTTTCTGGCTGTGTGATCACTCATCATCGTACTCACTCGTGAGTTTGAGTACAAATGAGTACAAATGAGTGTACTCACGAGTGAGTACGCCGACCTATGGATATGACTCAGTTTTCTGCTTTCGTTGAATTTTCAAAAAAACAAAGTTTCCCTCGCACTCTGCCTGCAGTTGTCCACTGATGCTGTTGGCATGGGCGTATTTTTTCTTTGCACCCTTACTGTGTACCCGACTGTAGTTCTTAGCGTCTTGTTTGGATATACAATGTGAAATACCCTAGGACGATCGGCAATTCTCAGGCTTTTTTAGCATGCTCTAGGACTTGAATTTACCCAGAAATGTGGGAAGACAGTACACCTAATCAGTTTTTGTCCCTTCAATCGGGCTGTTGCTCTTTTGGCTATAAAGCGATTGTCCATAACTAAAAAAACTCTCAATAATGTTGGATATGCTTTGTTTTAATTTATTACTTTATATGCTTTTGTAAGAAACTAATTTTTTTTCCAGTTTGTATTTGGTCATTACCCAAAAATAAGTTTGTGTTAAAAAGGTCACAACTGTTTCAATCATTTGTCATTCTTGCATGATAATTTCTACCTTTCATATGGTATGAGAGTACAAGAGTAGCAATCGAATATGTATTTGCTTTTTTCTTTCAACCGCATCTATGCTGTAGGCCACTTGAATAAAAAAGGACAGAAGCCAAGTACTCTATTCCAAGCTTTGAGAAAGCGACCATTGCACTTCGCAATACCACCCTAAATGTCAACCTTTCAATAAAGTTCGTGAATGGTGGTTGACATACTTCTCTTCGTTTCAGTAAAGCCTCCAAAACGTTTTGTGATAGCAAAAGAAAAAAATATTCGCCAGACTCCCTACTGCCTTTGGGACAAACACCTCCCTTTTGGGTTTGTAAAAGCTACCCAAGAAGGCGTTACAATACTTCGAGAAGGCCACTAAACCTCGGCAAAATCTGCAATAGAAAGAAGAAAATGCGTCCTAAAACCCTCTTAAAACCGGCTCCGAAGTTATATATATGCTCCCCACGGGCGCGTATCCTTCTCAACCACTTGAACACTCCGTAAAGATCACTTATAACGCACGTGAGGAAGTAACAAATACGCCAGTTTAACCTCCTTAAATTCTCGTAAGCAATATGTAAAACTTCCGAAATACCACCCTTCTATATCCTGTTTTTAAGGAGTAAAGGAAACCTCCCAACCCCAGGTTCTAAAAAAAAACTCCTAGCAGGAGGACCACTAGAGCGCAGGTGATTTAGAACCTCTAGGGAGTATATAATTTTGGAGTGTGTATTTTGACGTGTACCAGCTTTTCTTGTACATCGTTCTGTACCGGCCTAGCATGTCATCCGTTTGCATTGCTTGCAGTTCCCGTGACGTCAACAGAATTAGGCTACACAGTTCATAATTTATGTACAGAAGGAAATTTTAGAGGCGGCATCAAAATATCAGCGTAAAGAAAACACGTGAGGCTGCTAACAGTCTGCACTTGAAGCCCTGGACTGCATTCACGTTTACATGAGCAGATTGTTTGTTTTTTAAAGCTGGAGGTACTGAGCACCTTGTATAGCTGTGATATAATGCCGTAGGAAGAGAAGGTTTGCTTCTACACTATTGTGTGCCCTCAAATTTATGGCGGCAACCAAACTTATAGCGAAAATGTGCAGAAATGTTCAGATACACCTTTTCCGTGCTCCTGGTTTTATTTATGCAGCTGTGCCTGGAACCTGTGGCATCTATCTGCACGTTCCGGTAATTGTTAAGGATTGCCGGTTTGGACCCCTCAAAGGAAAAGGCGAGCTCCTTGTCGCTAGTTGCTGAATTTCAAGGTTTAAGCTGTCATGAATCCCAGACAGTTCTATGCGAGACAAGGCGACCAAAGACATAAAGACAGAGCTGGCCGGGGTGACGAAGCCATCCAGCGACAATTTTGCGATCTTGTCCACGCCCGAGGATTTCTTTTCCTTTGGGCAGAAAACCCTACCAGCCGCGCCACAGGATGACCTGTCGCGGTACCTGCTGGTACCAGTTGACTACCCGCTGTCGCAAATGAAGAACTTCGACGGACTGAACCAACTTTTCCTCAAGTACAACACTTCAGTACCCTGGAGCGGTTCCGTGGAACAGCTCTTCAACATTGCCAACGAAGTGTTGATGAAAAAAACCGGCCCGTCTGTTTAATTCCATCATCGACATGCAGCTATTGCTAGTTCAAACAAGAGACTCTACTTAGTTGCCACTATGCATTCGGGAATTTTTTTCCCACGAACACATCTTTTCATATATTTTACATTTTTTTCTTCAGCCATATCCTGTAACATTCACGTACCTAACATTTTTCGCCTGGAGAACCAAAGGATCTGTCGCTTCTGTACCACAGCACGAGTTTTCTTGTTTTCTTAATATTTTTTATTTATTTTTTGTTGTTTCTTTTACTTTTTAGTGTTACACTTTGTGTCTTATCATATTTTTATTGTGTAAATGTTTTTTTCCTCCTGTGATTTTCCCTTGTCCGTATTTATAACCACAGGAACTGATTTGTGCGTTGCGTTCACATATTTGGCTACCTTTGGTTGTTTCCTTCATCTACTACCCTGATTGTGTTCGGTATATAGCAGAACACCGCTGTTACGTTCCTCACTGTTGCGTTTTCCTGGCTGTTTGTCATCGGTCCCGGCATAGTTCCCATAGGATATAATGTATTGCGAACCCCGCTGTAACGTCGCAACTGTGGCCCCCATTACCGTATGATGCGTCGCAACCTGACACTCCGAAGCAACTTGGGCACCGCCATTTTGGCTTGTGATGAGCCTTGGCCAGGACTTGTTACTGAACTGGCTACAAGAAGCCGCAAGCGAGTTGGAGAGGCGGTCAATAGATGGACATCCGTCGAAAGGGATATGGCAATCATCCCTGTGCTTAGAAGAGAAGTTTCAGTTCGAAACACCGGAAGTGCGTGATGTTAGCGCTGCAGGAATGTTGTAATGGTGCCGTGCATCGATTTTAGATTAGGTCAGTTGGCATTGAGCGCGGCCTTCCAGTACCGCGGCGCGGGCCGGTGCTGCCGCCGACCAGGCGGTGGAGCTTCGGTAGCGTTGAGATCGGTCTGGGCGCATCGTCTGCTGCTCCTTCGTTGCTACTATCGGCGCTTTCTACACCACCCACACCGCCACTTGTGTCGGTTTTTCTTGCACAAAGGTCCATCATTTTGGCAGGACGGAACACTCCCTTTGGGTGGTTTTCTGCATTACTTTGGCGTCTTTGCTTCGACAGGTGCTCTCAGGTATGTTGGGGGAAATTCCGGGCACCGCGCTTCCTCTCAGAGTCCATATGCCACGCGGTATATTTAGTTTGACCATTCATGATGTGCTTGTAACAGTTGATGTCTGAAGGCTCACATTGAATGTCACAGCCGTATGTTTCTGACGTAACCCTGAAGTTTTTCTGCGAAATCGCGCTCTACCGCTGCCGAAGTAACCTTGAAAGGCACCCGGCGTGCAACACGTCAACAAAACACACCGACAGTTCAGAGATCCATTAAAATATGCATGCACAATGACAGCACACAGTTAATATGTAATATTATGTTCAGAGAAAAGTGTCGCGATTGCTTTTACTCGCAAGTACATGAAGTGATATCCACCGGTTCTCGGAGGCCGTACCCTACAATATGTGGGAACCCAAAGATTCCTCGGAATCTTAATAGACCGAAATCTTTCCTGGGCTCCGGAAGTGAAGAAACTACGTACAAAAATAACCGCAATGTCAAAAACCCTCGGGTATCTCGCTGGCAGTCGCTGGGGCAGTGACTGTCGCTCTATGTTACTGCTCTGGAAAGCTTATGTCGACGGTTTACTGCGTTACAGCCTCCCTGTCTTTCAAAAGCTTCCGTCATCAAGCAGATAGCAGCTAGATGCGGCCAGAAACAACTGCCTCCGCATCTGCCTCGGCCTCCCGACCGAAAGGGTCATCGAGCTTGGGTATGGTCGCTGAAGCTGGCTGTCTACCTTTGGACGTAATTCGACTCCAGGAAACTGTGCGAATTCATCTACGCCATCGTCTGCAAGCCAAAAGCCATACACTAACACGCACGGCTGAAAATGGTAATTCCAGTTTCGGGCAAGCCCTCAGGACACTAAATCTTTCCGTTCCTACCCAGGTTCCAAAAGCAATGCCATCTAATTTTCCACCCTGGACCCTTTCGCCCCTACGTATCAGATGCAGCATCCCCGGAATTGACTCCAAAAAGAGCATGCCTCAAAGTGCACTCCTTGAATTAACACTTCAACATATCAGCTGGCTATACTCTGACGCAAACCACATCTTTACAGATAGCTCCTGCACACATTAGCGCAGTTCCCCCGGAATATTTATCCCCTCTAAAGGCCAGACGTTCTCCTATCGCCTCGAGCATGCGACATCATCGATGACCGCCGAGCTTCACGCCATCAAGGAAGCTATACGCTACATTTTACGCCAGCGGCCAAAGTAATGGGCGGTTTTCAGGAACTCGAAGGCGGCTCTCCAAAGCCTGCAACCCAGCGACTGCTTCACCATTCATGAACATGCCGGTCGTGACATGCCATACCTGCACCACCTTGCCATTGACGCTAGACACCGCATAGCGTTTCAGTGGATTCCCGGTCACTGTGGTGCTCTAGGAAATGAGAAGGCCGATGAAGGTGCTCGCAGGAGCCTGGATATGCGCAATGTGAGGACGATTTTCTTCACTAAGCGTGATGCCACAACTATGGCGAAGGAGCTTGTTTTATTAGAACGGAACAGTTTCTGGTCCCTTACAGATCACCACCATGCCTTCTTGCGCCACATAGACCCTGAGCTCGAGATGAGGCTGCCAGAGGTACTTCCGCGCCAATTAGAGACGCTATACCACTGACTTCGTCTCAACGCAGCGCTTACAAAGTCTTACCTTTTCGGCTTGGTATTACGAAAAACCATTAGTGCGACAACTGCGGATCGTTGGAAACTGTGGAGCATCTGCTATTGGAATGCCCTGCATATATTAATGCAAGGTGCAGCCTTGAGCAGGGACTAGAGCGCCTCATCCCAGGACCAATTACCTTGAAAGTACTACTTGCTCCATGGTCATCCCCACCAGCTCAAGGCGAAGTACTGTCGGCGTTGTTCGCCTATCTGAACAGGATTGGCGTCATTGGAGTGATTTAGAGTTAAAAAGGAAAAACAGACTTTTCAATCACACTA
This sequence comes from Haemaphysalis longicornis, assembly GCF_048455015.1. NCBI lineage: Eukaryota > Metazoa > Arthropoda > Arachnida > Ixodida > Ixodidae > Haemaphysalis > Haemaphysalis longicornis. The sequence continues at coordinate 171,606,647 of NW_027526445.1, forward strand.
TAACACAAACTGAACGTCACCTTTTTGTAATTTTTCTCTGATTTTATTCTCTCTCTTCCTCTTTCTTCTGCGCTGTAATCTATCGGGCCTTTTATTTTCCCCTTTTCCCCCTTCCCCCGCCGAGTAGCATGTCAGTGTCGAAATTCCGGCAAACATCTCGGCTTTCCCCTCTAATAAAAAGCCTTATCTCTCTCTCTACAGACGTGATGGCAGCAATGGAGCTCTTGATAGGAGGTGATTTAACGACGCCAGATAGACGCCAGCCCATTATCGTGGCTTTTCTCACTCTAACGTTTTCGCGACTGTTACTTTTTTTCCCGGTCCGGAAAAGAACGTAATAACAGGATTCCATTGTACTTTGTAATTCTTATGGGTAGATTTCGTGTGCGAAAAAGCTGTTCACTTTTTTTTCTTGCTATCGTCTTCCGACTTAAACTTGGATTGCGAACCTCGTAGCCAATACTTGTTCGGCTGTGTTTTGTCACTCGCAAATTTGTTCTTTGTGATCCGCAAAGCTTCATTTGTGTTTCTCTCACTAACTTCCTGCAAAGGGGGCTGTGAGGTATTTTAAATAAACTGTAATATTAAATAAACTGTAACAATATATAAACTGTAACTGTACGATAAACTGTAGCATTCAGCCATTATCTGAGGCATTTTACAGCCGCGATACATGACACAAGCGCGGTATGGCGATTATTGAGATATCGAGAATGCCCATGAAACGATAACGTCGGATTTCAAGCAGGTGGTTCAGAGAACCGAAAGCGAAACTTGTTTGAATGCTACTATTGGACATTGTCCAATCACGTAGCACCTTCTCCTGAAGTCACTGCGGTTATTTGGTGCAGCCATCGCAAACCGCGCATAGCACTTTTTCTTCTTTCAGGCTTTATACAATAAATACCGCATTATCACCCGGATAAACGATGAAAAGTGCGTTCATTTGAGGCAGTATACGCAGTGCAAGCAAGAACGGGAGCCTGACAAATTTACTTCAGTGCCCCTTTACATCGTACTATGTCGCTGGACAGCATCTCACATTTTTCCTGCGTACGTTGGGCATTCAAGAGGAAGCTACGACTGACCTTTTTTTTGTGATGTCATTCAGTACCTGAACACGTAAGCTCCGATAAAAAAGTAAATGCATTTTAGGGGCGAAGCTCTTTAAGGCGTGGGTCTGTCCATCCTCGACGTATGTATGTAGCCACCTCTAGTTTATTTCTTTGATTGTTTACTAGATGGCGTGGCTACCTCTAGTTTAGTTCTTGGATTGTTTACTAGATGGCGGTACTTGTATATGATGAAAAGATGCGCTTGGATTGTTTACTAGATGGCGTGGCTACCTCTAGTTTAGTTCTTGGATTGTTTACTAGCTGGCGGGGAGCGTTGTAATAAAATCCGTTCGCTGTTGGCGCGCGCTCGGAGTCGCCCGATGGATAAGGCTGCAGATGTGCGAGCACGCGAGGCAGAAGCGCTCCGTGAAGCTGCGCGACGCCGCCGCCAAGATCCTGCCGTACGAGAGCGGGAGGCCGAAGCGTGTCGTCTGGCTGCGCGACGCCGCCGCCAAGATCCCAGCGTTCGAGAACGAGAGGCCCAAGCGTCACGGCAACGGCGCGAGGACCCTGCCGTACGCGAAGCGGCACGGCTGCGGCGCGAAGAGGATCTCCAAAACGTCAGAGAACGGGAAGCGGCCAGAAAGCGCGCGTATCGGCAGGCAGACCCCGATGCAGTGAGAGCTCGTGAGGCGTCTGGAAAACGCATCAGGCGAGCTCAGCCCCAAGGTGCCGACGGGCTGTTTAAGCGATACTTTCTAGACGTTACGTTCGGACACAGATGTAGTGGGCGAACTTTCACTGAAGAGTCACGCTTTTACCGATGATTTCCCCTCAGGAGCTTCGCCCACTCATCATCATTCACCCCGTGGATATGCTGTGAATTTTTTTTCTCTGTTTGCCTGTCTATTGTGGTGTGAAAGGGCAAAGCCTAGTGTGTACAAGTAGGGTTTCCTATAAATATCTGTACAGTTCAGTATGTCATAAAGAAATCGACGACATTTTTTAAGGGTACGTTCAACCGTGCCCTCTCCAGGGTACTCTCCACTGTCTCCTTCACAGAGCAGTCTGTAAAATTATGGATTCTTAAAACCTGTAGTAAACATCTAAAGTGACCTCGCGACCTGGCGATTCCCATTGTATTTAAAAGATGATAGGGCAATGTCTGCAATAAAATTTTAAGGTAAAGCAGTTCAAATATATAAACTCGCTATAGGTCGGGGAAAGGGGGAGGGACCTCCCGGAGAGACTGTGTGCTATGCGTTAGTGGGAATATGGAAATACCTGAACTGTCTAAGAGGCATGCTTTAAAAATAATGGCTATTCTTGAATGCACAAACGGATTACAGGTAAAGAGAGTCATGTTGTTATTGTTCGCCGCTATCAAACTGCGTGCTTGTGCCCTGCGTTGCGATCTTTCAGAATGCATATTTCTAATCCAGCGTTTCATATACCGGAGCTACAGGCAGCATATGAATTAGGCCAAAAAAGTTTGCTGTGTATAAATTTCAGGTACTTGAGAATGTTTTATGGGTACCAAAATATTTTGCACGCAGACTTATGAGTTTGTAGCATCGTGCTGCAGAATCAATTACGTGGGCAATTAATTAGGTTGATGTGTGAAGCATATGGTGCGCACCCACTCATATTATGGACTCATGTTTCGTTCAAGTATCGTGATTATAGTGCATTAGCGTGTCTTCTGCTTATCAAGTGTGTCAATAGTCCCTGTACGATTGGGAAAGTTTTTAGCCAGTGCGGTACGTTTTGTTTGTACTTTTATATTTGCTGGTTTGTATCTTATCGCGCTTTACACGCATTTTGTTAATAGTCCAGTAGCCGTTTCAAGCTCATCAGCTCGGCCATCAGCAGCCACAAAACCAGCTTCATGGACACACACACAGGGTGGAAGTGTAAGGTGAAGAATATTCGCATTATTTTTTGCTATGCTTGACTTCAGCTTTGTGGCCGCGCGGTTTGTAGCTCAAATTAGAAACCAGCCCCCCCCCCACCCCCCTCCTTCAACTAGCCCCCTTTTTCCACTGGCGTGCACTAAAGGTTCATGAATACGTTTTTCCAGTGTCTGCCTAATGAATTGTATGGTATCAGAAAACGTATTCTCTTAAAAAATTACCGAAACAGTTAGTTGAACTGCGCTTTCTCTACGTTGGATCTGAGAAACCACAATATTAGGGGTTGTGGTGCGTCAGAGCAAACGCCCTGGCGATTAATGTACTCCCTAATGCGATATTTGTGCGCGCGAACTGCAGTCTTTTTGGTCACGGAGCATATCTGCCGCATCTCAGGCAGTTATCGCGTGATCAGGAAACACACAGCGGCGCTCGCTACTCTGCCGTTATCTCGTAGCGCGTCGCCGCCGCCGAGTATGTTGTTGCAAATAGTGTTTTAACTCCCGCGCAAATGTCACGTGGTTCGGATGAGCTATGGAAGGAGGAGGGGCCCCTGGCAAAAGTGGGAAGAGAAGGCAGTGATACAGATGACGCAAAGGCAGCGCGTGCTGCCATCCCCCTCACAATTTCGCCATACGCTCCTCCGTTCTATTTCTGCCTTCGGTGCCTCGTTCGCACTTCCGGTTACGCGGCCATTGACGTCGCCGACGCCAAACCACGGTACTGGGCGCCAAAGTGCTGTGCAATAAAAACAGTAACAGGGGTGAAACTGCACTTGCCGGTGATAACTGCCTCGGTTGACCTCCCTCCCACTTGGTTACACTGGGGAATTCTGGGCTTCACAGATTACCCAATTGCCCTAAAAAACGCTTCCAAAAACACTGCGGTTCATGCTAAATGACCAAGAAGCTGACCGCTGCAAAATGGGTCAAGTGACAAGAATGAGAGGCTGCACGTGACACCATCATATGACCGAAGTCTGTCAAACTACTGCGAAAAACCACCTAGGAGACTCACGCACACATGGGTTTTGTAAGGCTCCCATGATGATTTCTTCAACATAACTACATTTAGGTTCACCTTGTGCTGAATGCTTATGCTGAGAATAACAGAACATTTCTGCGATGTATCAAATACAGTGATCCAATAATACACCAGATCGACAAGCTTCACTTGCGCTACAAATTAAGGCGCATGATGGTCTGTTGTCATTTCCGAGCCTCTTCTTGCACCTGTAGGTGTATATATACCGCCCGCCAGCAGTGTCATTAGCCGAGGACTCACCCACTATAATCCAACCACCACAGCATGAATTTGTTTTAGGGCGCAGCTCTTTGTCACACGTCTCTGGGCTGAGCCGCGTCGCGGTCGTCGTAACCAAGCGAACGATTGGAAGACCACCGAGTGAACGAAAACGCGAACGATGGGAAGACCGACAAGTGAGCGAAAGCAAAGAAGGCGAGTCGCGCAATTGTGAGGGGAGATAGAGATGAAAACATTTTAATGTGCTCAAATGTGAGAGTGGAACCCTAGTCCGGGAATCCATGCGTTACCCTCGCGGTATTGGCCCGTGTCACCAGGAGAGTGTGGTCCTCCGGTTGACAGCTGGTCAACAGTGTCTCCCACAGCTCGGGAAACGAACAGGGGGAGAGGGGTGGTAGGGCTGGGTTGTGAGCGCATTCCACCATTATATGCTGGAGGCCCTATCCGAAAAGACACCGCGCTGGCGGGCGGGGGTCAGCGCGCGCCTGATTTCCGGACCAGCGCGCGTGTTTTCCAGCGGCGCTGTCCGCTCGAAAACGCGTGCGCTGCCCGCTCGAAAACGCTTGTGCTGGCGCTGAAATTCGCGTGTGCTGGCGCTGAAATTTGCGCGCGCTGATGCTGAAAATCGCGCGCGCTCGCGCTGGATTAGCTACAGCAGGATATTTAGGAAATTTACATTCCCTTTTATTGCCTCGTCATGTCTTTACAGAGGACATCTCTATGTTGCCAACTCTCTCGCGTTGACATGGAACTGTATTATCCATGCACACAGGCTTCATTTTTATTATATACAACGCAGCAGACGTATTCGAAGATCACTTCCTTGAAGGCTGTCTTCACGACTATGCAGGATCCCAAAACAGGAGCCCATAAACCGCGTAGAGCTGTTGCTGAGTGCGATGTACCTTGCTCCAGGCACGTCCCTTGTCTTCCTTTGTCCTCAAGTTCCCATTGGCACCTAAAAAGATAAACAAAACAAGACAAAAATGAGATGTAGCTTTCCAGAAATACTGCAGGTAAAAAAATTCAAGTGGTTACTTGCTATTTATGCCTGTAGGTAGCACCACAAAAAATGTTTTAGAAAAATGGCGCTATGTCTGAAGCTGGTGGGCAAAGCACGCAATTATGGAAAGCTGTGTGCCCTGGTTCACTGTTAACACGAAATGTTGCGAGGGTATTTGTTCAGCATTGCGTGCAGCTGAAGACCTAAAAAATGGCAAGGCCATTAACCCTGATGTTCACTGGCCAACAGGCTTTGGCCAATGATCTCCAATAATGTCCTTTGTCCAATGTGTCCATTGTTTGTTTGCCAACATGTTTGTTGGCCAATGATGTACCTTGATCAACAATCCTTTGATGCCCATCAGCCAACAGTCTGTAATAGCAAGCTTTCACCCAGACTCGAAACTGTGCTAGCACGAGCTCATCGCCATGAAATGGGCCGCAGGTGCTCACCCAGCCAAAGTAGACTCTGCCTTGCATGAACCAATTCCCTTTCAAAAGCGCAGGTTGACATCGGGATCTGTCGATTCATGAGCTATCACTGAGCTATCATGAGCTATCACTGTTCTTAGCTACCACATGAGCTACCACATGAGCTATCACTGTTATTAGCTTGTACCCAAGTATAAAGTGTTTCACTGCAGCTATGAGATAGACGCATCACCACACTCACATATTGCCATTATATTTAGCTCTTTGAATGACACCCTATGGCCGTTAAGTACAATTTAACATTTATATTATTAAAGAAAGCACAGGTAGCATTCCAAAGACAAAATTTAAAAAAAGTTTGGTTTACCAACTCATAATTGTCTTGTAGAATCACATGTGTTCATGACTGTGACTTGCTTAGGTAAAATTTCTCACTAACTGGGAGTTCAAAATTACAGCAGGATTTTTAAATGTTGCGTTGAACAAGGCCAATTTAGGCAAACAAGGAATAAGCAAACAGTCCCGTGCCGTTTAATGACTGCAACCAGTGTCATTTTAAGTGACACAGTGAAGGTGCTTGCATATTCTACATGTTCAATGCAGCGCAAGCAACCAAAAAATCACGCCTCCCATACGCAGCACACTCAATGTGGCTGATGTGCCGCATTTTTCCCTTTCCGTGGCATTCACAAGCATGAACCAGCGTTTTCTGCCACCTGCTGGAGCATTTAGGAGTGCTTGTCAAGGTTTATCTAGGTAAGCCTTCACATTCAATTTTAATTTTAAAAAAACTTTGGTCGGGTGGAAGAAAAGGCTATTCAGCGGCAGTCTTTGAATTTTGTCTTGGGTCATGGCCAAAGTCGCCACTTCAGCCCGTCAATAAGCTGGAGCATTGTCAAAGGTGAAGTCGGCTTTGTCATTGGGGTCATGTTCTCGGGCTCGCTGTAATGATTCTTCGAGAAATGTATCGAAGGTGGCCCAGTGTGCCTTGTTGGCGATACTCCAGTGAATGACGCTGCTGGAAAATATTAAGAACAGGGTGTTTGTTTCCTCTTCGGTGTCCGTCACAAGTTTTACAGCTGGAGCACCCCTCTTCGCTGGGGCAAAACAAAACTTAATGTGCACCACACATTAAAATTGCTCTCATTAATGTAGTCGCATTACACCATCATGCCCACCTTCAGCAACGATTCTGTATACTGCAGAATCGTTGCATTTTGCAACAGGGCATCGCCAACAAAGTACACCGGGCCATGTTCAACAAACTCTTGGAATTGTCGCAGCACGCCTGAGAGCTCATCCCCGACGGCGAAACTGTCTTCCCTTTTTACAACACTTCAGCACATTGATGGGCAGAGTGGCGGTTTTGGTCATGACCCAACACACATTCCAAAGACCGTCGCCATGTAGCTTTGTCCTCAATCTGACCGTAAAAGTTACTTCATTATTCCGATTGAGTGGGAAGGCTTACTTACCTAGAAAAACTTTCACAAGCACTCCTGTATGCGCCAGCAGGTGGAAAAAAAAGGCCGCCGGTCCATGATTCCAACGCCGCAGAAGAGGCAAAATGCAGCACATCAGCTGCATTGAGTTTGAAGCATATCACAGGCATAATTCTTCGTTCAAAAGATAAATGAGCGCTATGCCTAAATGAGGGCTAATTAGCTGCTTACTTTAAAACATGGCACTGTAAGTGTTAATGTACCACATACAGCTATATGCCATGTGCTCTCCATGAGAAACCAGATTCCTCACTTACGATGATGTGCACATTTAGTGAAAGTGTAACCAGACCGCTCACATAAATCGTTTTCTATGTATACGTAGCCTGACTTGAATAAGAAGCCGTTTTCCAAACCACGTACCTTGAGTGCGCTAAACACCTCTCCATAAACATACAAGCTATTGTTGCTTGCATTGCTGAAGGGTGAATGCACTGGACTTTCTACCATGCAGCGGCGCTACCTGCGTGGCGGTGCCGACGCCATAAGTGCGGTTGCACTCTGCCGCATGGGCAGCGCTTTTCCCGACACGAAACGTGGTTTGGAGCATGGTGTTGGCAATAACGTTTCGTGTGGACAGTGTTTTTTTCTGCTAATCCATGGGCTTGCAAATGCCTTGTCGTAAGTGTAGCCAGCATTGTTCACACTTGAAAATTCCGGGCTGCACTGTTCACACCTTCAACAACAGCAGACACTAAGCAGGCCGCACAACAAAAACAAACACGCCGTTTCTTTTCTCTTTTTTTCTGTTTTGAAGCGAATGCTAGGGGGTGCTTGAAGACGGTCTAATTTCATTCGACGAATTCGCAAGGAAGTTATTCAGCCCCAAATCTGTTGCACCCGTTTCATTTCAGCTGATCCCCAGGATGATGGGCATCTAAGCTTTCACTTCGTGCCTCGTCATATGTTTGAAATATTACATAGTGCTAAAATGTTTATAAATTAAGGTAGCCGGTGTATTTCATGGGTGAGATGAACCCGAATACGCACGCAGCCTTAACATAGGCTACTTCAAGTGTTTTGAGGTGAATGTGCATACATGTGTCAGATACTACCAAAAGTTAGATACGACCAAAACACCAAAGGGAGCCTTGCTATCTGTGTGTTAGCTGCCAGCTGCCGCTAAGTGTGGTGCATTATTTTAAACATTACACTAAAAAGTTTTCCAAATATCTTGACATCCTAATTAGCAGGTAATTATTCGGTAACTAGTTGAGTGCAACCTTGAATAGATATATCACGTTTTGCAAAGAATCATACTGCATTACTGTAAAATTTCTCATAATTTACCAGCTATAAGAAAACCATGGCAGTGAAAGGGTTAAGTGTCTTTTCGAATATGCGGAACTGCTGACAAAATTTTGCATTCCACGAAATCCTGTGGTGGGCAACGTCGATGCAGCACTCGACGATTGCTTGACACATAAGCGGCCCCTTCGTGCTCACATATGTGTCAAAACGTTGGCTTCAGCTACACACACTGCCGCATTGAAGGATCCGTGCTGGGTAGCGCTTTATGAATGACACACCAAGAAGCACACTGCAATTGGAGAGAAACAGCTGCGCTGAACTCGTGCACTGTTGAGTGAAGCCAGCGTGTCACAGCAGGAAGGGCTTGGGCATCAGTTAGTATTATTTTTTCTTTACACAGCCAAAATTTGAGCACTTCATAGCCGTCGCCTTGACTAGGTGGGCCTTATTCACCCAATAGTGCACCAGTCCACCTGACACACGCAGTCCATCGGTATCACTAGCTTTCGCTAGGGGCTGGGGTGTGCTGGTAGAGGCTCCTCCATTGCATTCCTTGTCTTCTTAAGTTCGATTATTAACAATAAATCTTGACTTGAGTGAGGGCCTACAGTATTCCTTGTTAGTTTCTGTGTGACCTGCGGTTTTTGGATAATGGTACCTTGCAAACTCGCTTAACTTTCTGCACTAGTTTACAACGATACAGGTGCCTCTAAAAACAAACACCACACTCCCCGCAAGTTACTTCCGACGGAATAAAGTGTAGCTCTTTCGCAAATATTTCTGGGCACCTCCTGTCCAAGTTATTTTTTTAATCTACCGCGGCTGTCCACCCGGGTGTACTGGCCACGGCGTTGCGCAGCCCACGCTAAATTTAGACTTCGATCCGCAGGCGCGGTCAATCCTGGATAGACAGGCTACACACACATGGCCCGGTGTTAAAAAGCATCGCGTAATGTCAAATAAAGTGTAGACAATAAAGTGCAAATAAAGCGCCATTATCGTAGCCAAGGTCCAGCTTCAGCATGATTTGATGCTGACTGTCGCGGTAACTGAACCGGTAAATCCAGCAGGCTCAGCAGGGTCACCTAAGCCTTCAGAGCAAATGAGGGGGGGGTCTAGTCAAGTGTGATGGTAGGGTTTAATGCGCCGACGCAACGCAGGTGATGAGGCGCGCCGTAGAGGAGAGCTCCGGATTAATTTTGACCACCTGGGGATCTTTAACATGTGCCGAAATCTCGTACACACGGGCGTTTTTTGCTTTTCGCCTCCATCAGAAAAGTGGCCGCCGCGGCCAGAATCGAACCCACGACCTCGTGCTCAGCAGCGCAACGCCTTAGCTAGTGAGCCACCGCGGCGGATCAGGGTCTCGTGAACTCTGATCCACAAATAACCAACATAACTTCCAAACAAGTACTCACTGCAAAAAACGCGTAGTATTTACCCTACTACAAACGACGTTTCCAACGCAAAATCCTTCTTTACTCCAGTCTTCAGCTTGCTAACAGCCCACTTCGTTCGGATGCAATGTTATCCATCACTTATGACGCGTGAAGCAGACGGCGATGATCGTAATACTTGCGTTCAACCCGTCCCCGTGTGTCCAACACGCGCGTGTGTCGGAAGAGCGGACATAACCTCGTGAAAATTCTATAAAGATGACTAAACATAAAAATCGAGAAATGAAACTATAAAACTGAACAAAACGAGCCAACACGAGGCAGCTCACATACACACAAACATAGACAAAGTGAGAGGTAGTTGCCGGACTGCAGTAATAACAGCTCTCTTTTTAACGAAAGACATGTTCGTACGCTAATATTGGTAATAATTGTTCTGTTTTTAACAAATATAATAGGTTTAAATCTCACATTTGACATTTTTAGATGCAAAAGTAAATACGTTGCAATAACCCTGAGAAATTTGCGCTTATGGAAATAAAAAAAGTTGACTTTCTTTGTTTTTTTAGTTCACCGTAGTTTCTTGAGGGAGAGAACCACTGATGGAGAGAACTTTTCCACTCTGGGATTTGGTAGAGGGTGGCAAGCGCTTGCTGTGGTAAAAGAAGGGGGAAGAAATAATAAAACACTCAGTGCGGAAAAAAAGAAGGGCTTTGCGGTGATTCGAACTACAGACTGTTTAGGCGAAACGGAGAAGGTCGAACGTTTAACCACTGAGCTACCGCGCATAGCACCCTTTCAACTGAGAAGTTTATAGAGTTACTTTCGCCCTCAGTGATTGTTGTCAGTTGTGTTTAGTTTCGCCCGCATTTGAGAAATTATGGCAATTATCACGCTTCTTTGTCACGCACCGATCTTGCACCCGAGGCCAAGTATACTTGTGCTACAAGTGATTTCGCAAAAACTACCGTATGTATTCAAGAAAAGCTTCCGCAGATCATCTCCGACTTCTTCTCTGCAAGCCACTGTAGCCAAGTTTTAAATGGAATATGCGTCGCTGGCTTTCATAACGCTTGTTTGTCAGGCCCCCATCTTACAGACAAGCCGCATCATGCTAATTATTACTACAAGCGATGTAACTCCTGGCACGTCAAACGCAGCAAACCCGTTGTGCAAGACGACCGCTGACAGCAGTGCAGACCTGTGATATCCTGTGAGATGTGTGATGATGTTGCAAAGGCCACCAAAGCCACCTTCCGCGATTACGGAGATGAAATTCTCGTTGGTTCAACTCGAACAAGGGCAGCCGCAAGTGCCACAATTCTTGCTTTTGTTTCTGGCGTTCTCCCAATTTGTTGTCGTGGGGACTTGACTTAATTGCTGCACCTGATTCACATGCCGCCTAACAAATAATTACTTAGCTGTACAGCCCCCAAACAAGCATCTACTTTTAACAATACCGTTGTTGCATTTGGCAGCTATGTGAAGAAGTGTGATCCAAACAACGTGCAGACCGAAAAAATTAAAAGTGCCTTCTACTGCCGTGACTGAAGCAATTACTGCTTAGTTATAATAACGAAATTGAAATAGAAAATACACGAGGTAACATACTGATGTTACCAGGAACTATTTCATCACATGGAAAAAAATAAATACACAAGTATATGGTCACGGAGCATAGTGGTATTGCCCACCACTATGCTCTGTGACATTATTGACTATGTGAACATGACTATGCTCCCCGTAACAATATTGACCACCATCACAGCAGGAGCCCTGTACGAAAAACCTAGGCATGCTAGCAACATAAAAAAAAACAAATGGCCTCGTTGAAAAAAGTCCTGTCTGCCTAAAGCTTGCCCTCTAATACATCTGTATCGTCAATTCAGTTTGTCATCAACGAAACAAATCAAAGGCTGCAGCAATGCACAACTGTGCTTGCTGTGGTATGAGCCAAAACATTTCTTAAAATGGTGGTGTGAATACTCAGAACCCAAACGTCTACGTCCAGCCTCTTATTATACGTTGTTGGATATGCCACCGTATGCTGTGGTATGCAGTCAAATATTTCACAGGGAACATCTAAAGCGCGCGGCAAGCCGTTGTCGATGTGATAGAACACCAGCTGGAAGGTATCGTACTGAGATGTTCGCCGAGCAAATCGGAGCTCCTAATACTCCCACCCGCCAACAGCAGAGGCAAGGCCAGGCAATGCAAATATGAAAGATCCGAATCGTGACCAAATCCGGCAACGTGATCCCAGAGGTCAACAAAATAAGGATCCTAGGCATGGTCGCAAAAAAGCACGGAAGACACGGCGTAACCATTGCCGTCTCACAGCAAAAGCGGCGAACGCGATGCGGCTTCTCAAACGAGTCTCTTCCCCAAGTCAGTCATGAAAGAGGAGAGCCTAATCAGGCTCGTAAAATCCTTCATCAGCCACATCACGTACATTACAGCCTACCACAGATGGCTGCGACACGAACGCCTTCGTGGCAGTCGTCATCGAGGTGTCGACCGGTGCTTTGAGGATGGCAACGAGCGTGATAAGCACCGGAGCAGAACAAGTGGGGAGGTGGCCATCGCCAACACAGACTGCCACACGGTGCTGAGTGACTGGAGACGGGCAGTGCCACCAAAGGCCAAATCTGCAGGGAGGCCGAGTCCGTATTGCGAGCGGCCAAACTGCAAGACAGAAAAGTGCGGATAAAGTGGTTCCCGGCGCACGCGGCAGATGTGTCAAATTGCAACGCACAATGAGATGGCACACGCAACGGCGTAAGCACTAACAAACCGCGCCCCGGCGAACGACCGTCCGACGTGTTTCGAAGCCAAGGACCACAAAATGAACTACAATGACATCACGAAGGCCTACCGCATGGCTCGCAGGACTCTCCCATCCCCACACCCAAGGCTCAGTCGAGCGGAGGCGGTACTACTGAGACAGCTCCAGACCAGATCCTTACCGAGCCCAGGACTGATGCATCGCATGTACCCCGAGGCATACCTGACCAACCAGTGCGAGGTCTGTCAGAGGGGGCGAGCAGAATACAGGCACATCTTGTGGGACTGCATGACATACCCAGAGGAAGCAAGATCAAGAACGATCCGCCGCGGCTTCAGGCAGCTGCGAAGAGCCACGACCAAGACCAACAACTTGAGCCGTCCAGCAGGTCAACGGGTGCTCGAAAAGCAGGGGCCCGTGCCGAGCAACGGTAACCCTGAAGATGACGTAGGCCCTCGTCAGGGCGCGCGAGGGCTATATGTGTACGTCTCCAAGTGTGTTGAAGGTTTCAGAATGGTTGACTGAATGGTCGACGAGATTGTCCAAGTGCCAGCACGCGTAATGTGTCATACCCTAGGGTGGGGACCGCTGTGCTTCCAAGTGTGCTAAGGTGAGGAGAGGGGTAACTGACTGAGGAAGTAGAGGACTCAAAACACAAATGCTGGCTAATAGCATCCCTGATAAACATGCACCGGAGTTGCCCCGAGAACCGGCGCGGTGAACAGTACCCCATGATGGTGTGCACCGGCACGGAGGATTGATCGAAAACAAACTGACTGGTTCTACCCTAGCGCCAGCTCTAGTGCGGTTAGAGCAACTCATAAAAGCATTAGTAAAACAATGTAAAATGACGCCAGATGACAACAGCTAGCAATGATATATACATACAACTTATATCCCTCACTCATATGCAACAAGGTAATTCCACTCTTCTACTGAACAGCTGCCTAGAAGCTGCTTCTCGTCTTCGTTCTGCGAGCCAGAACGTGAGTGCCTGTTATTACACGTTCCCCCCTTCCGCTACGGCAAAGCATGTGGGCCATTCGTGGTCAAGGTACTATAGTTACTGTTCGTGAGAATTCAATCGAACAAAACAGATGTGAAGCTGCAAAATTACTTTTACTGGCTGGCCATGCAGCCTTCCTTGTACTACAAAAAGTTCCTACATGGCACAGTATGTTGGCGTGCTCATTTGCAATCTCTGGCTGTTATTAGCATCCCGTAGAGAGTACATTGCATCATGGTCTGATGAATTCATAAGCAACTCATCCGTGTTAGCAATATACAGCTGATTCCGCCTTCACACAAATGCGCTGATGCACTGTCGGTGCCGCAGATGGTGGACGAGGCCACTTTGCCAATGTCGTTTGCGATGCCTGTTGGGATTGCACCCCGGCACTCCGTCGCCTCTCTCGGTGCGTGACGGGAAAACCAAAAATTGCCCCACAGCGGTGCACCCCGGTTTATAGTGGACAGATGGTGCACATTGGTGCGGTTTGTCGAGGATAAAAAGATTCACCAGTGCACCCAGGTGAGCACCGGTGTGGTTGATCGAGGATGCTATAAAAAACGAAAAGATGTCTAAAAGTCAGAAATTTCCAAGCAATAGTTGCATGCAGAGTGCATTAAGCAAAGTAACACTAATGGAAGATGATGTACACAGAAGGTACTGCACATCGTAGAGATGCTACTGGAAGAAATTCAGGGGAACACACGCACACATGTAGCTATTTACAAGCAATCCGCTTGCAGTAGTCAGCTGACAATTACAGCAACACCCCAAAAGAAGACGTACCCAATAACCACATTAAAAAAGATGTAGGGGACTTACACATTGCTGTTTAATACCAAGCCCTTGCTGCGAATAGCCCATGAGGCTACTGTTGAAGGTAACTAACCAATGCGGCTGCTCAGTTTCCTTAACTTTTGCTCATGGAAAAAAAAATGCTGTACTTGTCGATTCTGCCTTGCACGTACAGTCTACTCACATTGTTTACAAGTTGAGGGGACCTGAATACTATGTTTGAATGACCAGAAGTTCTGATTTATATGACTCCAGGCAAGAAGACAATGCACGTTATGGTTGGGCATGGATATGAATCACATTTTTAAACAGGTTTACACTTCAACTACACAAAGTTGACAGAGCAGAGGTGAAAAGTCCACAACTAGTTTATTGGTAGTCTAATGCTTATCCAAAATCAGCAAGCAGGTGCCGGTATGACATGACTGGTCATTTTAAACCTATGAAGTGACGTCAAAAATGAATGTTTTAAAAATGGCCAAACTCTGAATACGGTCTCCCCTCAATACTAATCATTGTTCAGGCAGTTGATCTACACTAAGCTTTTTCTTGAGTTGTGATGTGTGTTTACCACCCGCAAATCATTTCTTTTTTGAATACTAAGTTTTACTACTCTCATAATGATAAATGGACCCAAATTTTTATCTGGTGGTGCGAAAGCAGCATATATTTTCCAATGTGGACAAGTGAAAAGTAGGAATAATCTGAATGGCTGAGTTCAAATTATGTAGCCTTTCAATACATTGAATGAGTAGAAGCAGGTGAAAATGAAAATTTTGGATTTTTTAAATAAATAAGACTACAAATTATAAGTTTTTACTGTATGGCATCTTAAAAAAGTTGCCAGTTAAGACTTGTTCTCCTGTAGTAACATCTTTCTAACATCTAAGAACTTTTCTAGGAACTTCTGCGCTACAGGTGTCCACAACCTAGATCCATAAAAAGCTTGTTCCCACCTTTGAAGAAGCAGCAGATAGGTGTTTGCAAGGCATGTTTCCAGTTCTGTGAAGCAAATGGAGTGCCTGCACTACATCCACATACCTGTGTTGCAGGCTGCAATTAAGAGCAACACGTATGGTAGCCCGGTACCTTTATAGTTTTGTCCAGAAAACAAAAGAAATGCTTCACATTTTTACTCTGTCTTGCACGATCTTGAATGTGTTGACATGGAAGATTTCAAGAATGCCATAATAAAGTTCATTACCTGGAAAGTTTGTATGATATCATAAATCAAGTATGATCAATCACGTGGAGTAGGCAGGTATTATTAGCATGTAAAATGTTCAAGGCTTACTTGTTGCATGCCTAAATCAATGAGACTGCTATTTCGATCGTTCAAAAAATCTGCCGTATGCTTGGTGTGCTCTATGTTGCGTTTTCTTTTTCCTGACATCATGTATTCTACAATATCTACATATTTCTTGCGGTATGCATTGCATGGTGCGTGCTACATGGTACAGCGGCTTCATCGGTATGTTGTGTGATGCTATACAATACACATTGCATAACTTTTCAACTATGTAGGTTATTGTTACGTTTGTCGTAACATATATTCAGCAGGTGTGTTCTCCAAACAAGGACATAATTCTTGTTCAAACCTTCAGAACATTCCGTTAAGTAAGAAAATTGTAAGTTTTCATCATTCTGATGCATTTTTCCTCTCTGGCTTCTCGTGTTCGGCGTGCACTCACAGGCCATTAGTTCCCACAGGCGCTTGACTGGCAACCAGACTTCGTGTGATGTGGATACAATGGAGTAAATTCTGAAGCTGTTGTGCGTGAGAGATTGGGATATGCAACAACTTTGTTTAAAACACGGAGCACGAACAGACAGGAGGGGAAACGCTGTTTCTTAGCGCGGCCAGAAAACGTGACAAGCGTTTGGCGATTAATTGTGCGGCCGCCGCGTTCGGCACTTCACTGCGCAACCCAGTAATGAATTGTGGCAGCTATAAGTTCGTCCATCAGGGTGCCGCTACCCCCACCTTAAGCTTCGCCGTCGCAGCTACCGACTTCAGTTTTGAAGTCCGCTTTTTCTTGTGGCAATATCTGGTCGCTCGCCTACGCTTGCCCGGTTTCCCTCTTCCTAGTAATTACGTTTAATCGCGGCTATCGCAAACTACGGTTTTGGCTGTTGCACGCGAAATTACAAGTGTCGACAGCGGTCGCTTGGTTGTGAGCGTAACAAAAATAAATTGACCAACTTTTTACAAAAGGAAATATCGTTAAGACAGTTGCTTCAGACCAAAACGCGACACACTCGCGCGCGGCTAGGAGAGGGGCCTCCCCAAAAGCTCGCTACCGGCTTGGTTTGCTCGGGTCTGATCGGTGTTGGGAACATTAGGCTTAGCATCGCTGTGGATATTTGATTGCCGCTATCTCTGCAACTGTGAATTACAATCCACAACACAATGTTTCACCACACTAACATCCTATTTCTCGCATGTGGAAGTTTTTTTCCGCGATCAGATTGATATCGAAGAGCGGCGACAAGCTGTTGCTGCCGTGGTCTGGGCCGGTTCGAGCCGCTTGCAGTGCCATGCGGGCAGGCCGGCCGGCATATTTGCAGGCACGGCCGGCGTGCGCGCCGACCGTTTCCGAGTGCTGAAAACGCGTTACGATTGCCTTCTTCATCCATTGTTTTGGTGCACGACGCGCGGAATTTACAAATTTAGCACGGCTTTGGTCGTAGTTGATCGGGTGGATGATGGATCGGGAAACGAGCCGCTGCTGACGGGCAGTCGCGCTGATTGCGAGAGCGACGCAAAGAACGCAAGCACCTCTTGGGGGCAGCTTTGGGGCGCCGGTTATTTGAGGGCCTTCGTCTCCTAGGTTCTGAACGCCAAGTGATTTTTTTTTTGCCTGCGCTGATGCGTGCTGCCACTTGCGTCCGAACTGACTTGTGCGATTTTGAACACTGCGGCTGCGGAAACTGCGGTTAGCGTGACCGAACTGAGGTGGACAAGCTCAGTTTGCGCTAACCATGGTTACCGGGGTAACCGTAGTTTCTTCTGTCGTGTAACGTAGCAAACTGTGGTTTTGTGTAACCGCGGTTTGCTTAACCGTGGTTAAACAGTGCCCGTGTAACTAGGGTATAATCATTGCTTATTGATCATCGCGCGTTGTATGGCGGCGGACGCGCTCTCATTTGATTGCAGCGAATAATTTTAGTTCTAGCAATACCAAATGTATGGATAGGGGTGCAACCGTACGAAGTGCCTCAAACCCCACTGTCTCGATCGTAATCACGCACCTACGCACGCGCTAATATGGTAAGCGGTTGCTGTTTCTGCGACAGCAAAAAGGGCAGAGCTGAAAATGTTGGTCACTTAGGCGCCTTGATTTTGTAATAACGCCTTTTTTCAAAGTTAGCGCAGCTAGGCCAGGGTAGCCTGGCTTAGAGGAAACCCCCCACCAGGCGGGTGCCCAGACATCAGCACCCAAGGCTCGCATAAATAAAGTTTATTCCTCCTCTTCTACCCGCAAACCTTTTCGTTGCTTCACCGCACAGCACGTGCGCGCACACTGCAGTGGCAGCACCGCTTGGGTCCAGCGTACCGCCCGCCAGCGACACGTCAATTGCAGCATGAAAGCGCTGTTCACAAGTGAGGTTCGAGCGCTCTGCAGCACATTTCAGCACATTTACGCCACCCCGGCGCGCGTGACGCTGCTTGACAGCGGGGCTGAAACGCTGCTAAGCAGCACAAGCGGCTATCAGCGGGGCCAGCAGCGCAAACCATCGCTTTCAGCGGATTTCAGCACAAAAATGGCGCTGAAATACACTGCCTTTTCGGATAGGGGGGTACCTAGCTGTGGACAAAACTTGCATAGCGTGGTGTACTGTGTGGGAAACAATAAATTCATTCGAACCGGTTGAATGTACGTGCCTGCTTGTAATTGTCCGAGTGTTATTTCCTGAGTTTTGCTGAGGGATGAGTGAGGCCACGGGAATTTTTGTCTGGTGGTCCGGTAAAATTGAGTAATTTCCTGATAGGTCAGAAGTTGCATCGGAGCTGCGGTGACGTCTGGGGCTGGGTGGGCCAGTTCGCGAGCCTGTTGGTGGGCGAAGTTGTTGCCCGTTACAGAGGCACGGGCAGGGGTCCAAACGATCGCCATCTGGTTCGGCTGCACGCGGCAATGTGTCCTGAAGCCCACCGAGAGAGTCTGTGTCAGTCCAGAGGGTGATGCCGTCTGCATGCAGTGCGGGGGGAAGATTGGGAATCTGCTCTAGCTGTTTTGGTAGACCAAGAAAAGCTATATTGAAGAGGAGTGGAGACAATACCGAGCCTTGCGGTGTACCCCGACTGCCAAGAGAGATTGCTTTGGATTTTATATCTCCAATTTTGAGCACAGCCTGGCGGCCTGTGAGAAAGTCCGAAATGTAGGAATAAATTCGGTTGCCACAGCCAGTATTATTAAGGCGGGAGAGAATCGCTGCGTGCGCAACGTTATCGAAGGCCCATTTTAGGTAGAGGGCCAAAATGGCTCGAGGTGAGTGGCGAGTGGCAGGTGCAATTACCTCTTCTTTGAGTCGCAACATAATATACTGGGTGCCTAAATGTTGTCAAAGCCGAACATTGTTTTGGGCAATCGGTTGGTGTCTTCAAGGTATGGCTGCAGCCTTTTGAGTATAATGCGTTCCAATAGCTTCCCCACGCCTGAGGTAAGGGAAATAGGCCGGAGATTGTCTATCTGTGGGGATTTGCCCGCTTTAGGAATGAAGCGGACTTCAGCGTTTTTCCATTCAATAGGTAGGCAGTTGGCCGTAGCGGCGCGATCCAGCACTATCCCAAAGTGTGTGAAGGCACATGGACAGTATGCTGTGCTCGACGGCACGTCGGGGGGCATGCGCGTCTGGGATGAGGGCTCGATAAGACGCAGTTGGAGGTCCCTTTCTGCGACGCACTTCGCGCCGCCGACGCAGAGGCTTATCATTGCTGCCGTCGAGAAAACCCACGAGTGAGTGGTGCCTCAGCCCACTGTTTCTGCGCCGAAATATCGCATTAGAGAGTATTGTAATCGCCAGCCCTTTTTTATTGTTCGCTTCTATATGCATGGAATTGGAGTGTGGCTACGCGTAATGTCTTTATTCAGGACTCTTGCATCACGTGATAGCGTGATGCAAGGAGCTCGTGCGGTATCAGCGTGGCGGTGACACGCCATATTCCGACGACGGCTCGGGGCTTCCACATACCGCGCCACGATAAGAGAAGACGGCCCGGACTCGCTCTCATCCATCGTGGTCATTCAGCTTTTGCGGGAAGTAGTTTGTTTGAAATTACCTACAGGTGTTTTGGAGAAGCGGTTGACCAGTAGGCGAGCCTGTCCTTTTACGTTGGATGGTACCTAGTTACCTCCAGCTAAAACGATGCCGTAGTAAACATACCTTCGCCAAATGAATGAAAACGCCATCTGCTGCATGGTTTCGAACGCAGCAACACCACTGCAACTTCATCATATGAAATTAGGTGGATTGTAGGAGAAGTTAGGTTTGGCTGCTGAGAAGTAAAATATGTGAAGCAAAATAAAAGTAATTGCATTAGCAGCCCGCTTGTTTATCTGCATTCGAACTAATCGTGAGCAGCTCGCTTTAGTAAACATACTGCTTTGTCTTCAGATAACTCGACGTGAGAAATCATTTTGTTGTAAAAGTTTATCAACAAGGAAAAGGGAAATTCTACGTTCTTCTGCATTTCGTTGCATCAAGCACTTCGTTACGCACATAGAAAACGTGATCTGAGGAGGCCCCTTTGAGAGCCGGAAGCCGGAGCAATAGAAGTTAAAACGACGAAGCGCTCGTGCAGGTGTCTGTAAAGAGGGCTTTGCGAGGCAAGCAAGAGGAAAAGAGGAATAAGCGGTGAGGAAAGTGAACAAACGTCGCGCGTTGGTGGCAGGAGGAACGAGGTTCTCGGCGCGTTCTCCGGTGGATGCAAATTCCCACGAGACCTCAAGCCGAGCCACATCTTTCTCCTGTACCGCCGGACTGGCAACGATGAGGCGCCGCGCAGCTTTCGGCCGTGACTGACCTCCGAGCGCACGGGCTGACTCCGACGCGTCACTTCTGGGCTAACGACAGCGGCCACGACGAGAGCATCGTACCAGCGTACATATTCCAGCGCGCTGAAGCTATAGACTCCCGTCGCGTGAGCCTCAATGCTTGTGAATAACGTGTTCGTATGAACTGTACTAATTAACTAGTTTCGATTTTCCTTTTTGTAGTTTGTTTTTGATTTGGCCCGTCGACACAATTAGTCTTTTAGCCATCTCCCGAACGCGTCGTTTTTCTCCGCGCGGAAAGCACCTCCCCGTAGACGAGCAACCTCCAGACACCTGACAATATTTTTGGAAAAGTGAGTCTTTAGTAGTGAAAATGTGAAGATGGCTGGTTGGTGAGTTCTATAAGCTTTTTTTTTAACTAGGACGAATATCGAAGTTGCAGGGAGGGCAATATTATGAAGACTGCAACGAACCACGTCTCTGGTGAAAAAGGTTACTATAGGGTTACGAAAAGGAGGCAGTTCCCGTCCTAACTACACTGGGTAAGTTATAAAAAATACGATTAATACAATGTTACATCTTCGAATAAAAAGTATTACTATGTAGTTGTTCACAAATATGCCCACAAAGATGCTACACGGGCTGGATGGGACCCTGATACACTTCTTTCCACTTTTTATATCCCAACTCCTTTGAGAACGTAGTCAAATGCACTCAGTACTTCGAATAAGGGGTCACAAAGTAAGTCAGCCAAACATTACTGCTCTTTGCCCATCAGAGGACTTGAAATTACTCAAAAGAGTTTTCTGTTTCCCGGTATTGGCGTTATTGGAGCACTCGAATTACGTTATTACAGCTGTGTAGGGGGTACCTGTCGGCTTTCATTCGATTGCACAGCAATGAACGCACTCGACAGCCACTTGAACAGAATCAAAGCCAGCTGCACAACAAAGGAATCTTGATGTCGCAGCAGAGCTGTGCTCATATCACTAAGCTAAACTCGACCAGTACCATACAAATTACGCAGAACCATTTAACCCGTGTATATATATAGCGCTTGTAAGCAGGAGACAACATCAAACGCAAAGTAAAGAATCCTCTTCCGTCTTCGTATACTTCATCGTCCTCCACCGCAAAGTCACCGTTGAGCGCTCTCAAGCCCAGTACACCTTGTTCTTGCTATTTCGAAGGATTGCATTCTCGGCTGGCAGCGCTGCACGCTTCCTGATGGGCCACTTCATCCATATGGGTCGTCATTTTCCTTGGTCCATCGTTCCCCATGTGCTTGACACCGAGTCGGAGGGAGGCGTTTCCTGGTTGAAGGAGGTTCTTTAAAAGCGAAGCTGCACTTAGAAATACCAGACGAAAGAAGAAGAAGTCTGGACAGCTAAGCAGGCCGAGCCGCTGGCATTTTATGTAGAGTTCCCTTTGGCGGCGGTACAACTACACTGTAAACGCAAACTAGCCGGAAATGGAGTTTTAATCAAGTAATGTGCCCTCAAAAGTACTTATAGCAAAAAATGTACTCCCTAGGCATGGTCTAAAAAAGTGGACGAACCTCCATGGTAGTACCATTGCCCATCCGTGTAGCAAAAGGGAGGATTTAGAACGACTTAACACCATTTGTGAGATGGCGTTCGGTTTCTTGTATACAACCACGTCCACAATAAACTCCCCATCTGGGGTAATCATCTCAAGCGGGCGGTCGCCATGTTAGTCTTGTGTTGTTTCCGTGTGCCAGCACTTCAACCGTGGACTAATGCTAATTAGAACGAGAAAGCAGGACGCCACGGTTGCATGCAGCTACAAAACCGATACCGTACGTATACCCGTATAGATGCTTCAGCCAGCGCGATCACAAGCAGACAGCGCGGCCGTGTTGTTTCAATCTGTTTATTTTGGCGGTAGGTGTTGTCAAACTCTGCTGCTAACAAAGAGACAGTTCTCGCCGTTGCAAACAATTGCAATGTTTATCTGCTTCGCTTGCTTGCGCATATATAGACAATTTAAATTCTCGTGCCAGCGCGCCAACGCACCCGACTGCAGCGACTCAACTTGCCCTGGCGGCACGACTTGCTGCCCGGATGTAAACAACCTCCGTGCCTCCGTGCTATCAATGCAGCGCGGCCGGTGACTTGGTGCGGCCGGAGCTTCAAGCGCCTCGCCTTGGGCCATCATTTTTTCTTATTTGAGAAGGACTAGTAGTGCCATTTGGTGGAAAGATTTTTATGTGCCCCTGTCACACGACGAACGGCCGCTAACAACATTTGGATACGGCGACAGCTGTGGACAGCTCGCTGGTAAGTGGTCTGTCATCAGTCGATGCGTTTGTCAAACGTTTGGATAGGGTTAACTGCGAAGTACCCGTGCCGCACACAGCACGTACACGCACGGGCAAAGAAAAAAGCGCACACTCGTTTTATTGTACTTGTTTGTGGCTTTTGGGGTATGCATTCGCATTCTTTTGTAGGCCGGTTTGTAACAGGGCATTCGAGATGACATCGTTTGTCGCGCGCGGCGTCGTTTCAAAGCAACGTGACGGTTACTCAGGTAGCCGAATCGCCTCCGACAGCGGTGCATCGTCGGGCCCGGTCGGTGAATATGGTGGGACTCTGTCTCTCATATGCATCGAACTGCTCGTGTTCCTTTTAGTTAACTGCTCTACTTTGTAATATCTATTTTTTAACGCTCCTGATGGCTTGCCTGTCCAAATATAAGTCTTTGTGTTGTTTTCGTTCAAGGCTCTTACTCATTCTTAGCGCTCTGGTCGGCGAAAGCCGCAGATCAGACGGCCACCCCCTTCGAAAACTGTGCCCTGTAGATTCGGTGGGGTTGTTTGCTCGCTTGAGTGGACTCTTCACATCTAACAGCGTACCGTATTAAGGAAACGGTGACATGAGTAAAAGATGCTATGAGCCTATCGAACGATTAAATGCATATAGTGTGGACCACGACGGCGACGTGGTTCGAAACCGAAATGTTTTTATTCCCTTTCAGATGATAATGAGGGGTCTGTATACAATCGGGGCCCGTCAGTCGCCAGCTAAGGCCACGTAATTAAAAACACAAATTCATGCCCTTATGGAAGAGAACCGAGTTTGCCGTAGCATGACACAAGTCTGCCGGGCGTAAAAAAGGATATCATTTTTTTAGAAGAACAATGCACACACTCTTCTTTTGTTGGTAATAACTTTGTCATAATGAATAGTAAGACCATACACAAAAATTACTCGATTCATCTGACACTCGATTTTGACACGGAGCTTGCAGCTCCAAAAAGTGCACTGTGGTTTTGCGTGACGGTAACTTCTACAATCACGGTAAATTAACTAAGGCAGGTGTGTGTGGCATGCAGCGTTGGTAAGTTTGCGAGAATAGCGTTTCCATTTCAGCTGTTTTTTTTTGTTGCCATGCAATCACAAGTAATTTGGTGCCATGAACGAGGTTTACCTTAGCTAACAAGGCTGTAGTAACGGTTGCGGCTACAAATGACCTTATGCACCAATCATGCTTGTCAGCTCGGTGACAGAATATTAAGGTGTCAGAATACGGATGACTGAGTCGCCTAGCTTATTACTACTGTAAAAAAAGAAAGTGTTTTCTGACCCAGTGAAGGACTTTCCTGTATGACTAGCTTTGTTATGACAGATGAGCATACGTGATGACACAAGCCGTAACAAATTAGCTTTGGATGTAACTCGACGAGGGAAATGGGTGGAGGTATCTGCAAGTATAACTGAAACAGTTTGTGCCTGTCCGGCATGAATTCATTATTTGCTGACGCGATTTTCTTCTGCAGATCCTGATACATGATCGATTTGAATGACTTCATAGATCTTAAGACAGGGTAGACTGTGCTGTACAAGGCAAGGCTGCATTCGGAAACAAAGTTGGCCCCTCCAGCAGAAGTGAGTATTGCCACGGCTTGCAACAGCCGTCCAGCTCGCAAAAGCTGCACTTTTTCTATGAAAGTGAGCCACCATGGTAGGGGAGAGGCAGTGTAAGGGTTTGCATCTTTAACTGTGTGCCCACTCACTTGAATAGATGCAAGCTGGCATCTTAAAGCAAGAAACAGCAGTTAACAAAATCATGCAATACCAAAGTGTTTTTCAGTCAAAAACAAAAACTAATCTATCAACCTACAGAGAATTGCATTTTATCTTCACTGTCATTTAAAGTTGTGCTCGAGTATATTGTGCGGAAGTAATATCTTTTTTATTGCTGCAAAAGCCACGACGGTTAATGTACTGGCACTTGGTTTTATGGAGCCTTTGCATTCCTAATTTAGGTACTGGAATTCGCAGGGAACCTGGCCTTACAATTTTATTACTGTACCCAATTATTAAGTTCATTTAACCATAGTGTCTGTGTTGAATTTTACGTGTGGGGCAATTTTTTTATTTTTTGCTTTTTCAGGCAGATGTTCCTCTGACTCCCTGCCTGCATTCCGTGAACGGGGAAGTTAGCCTCCACATCGATGGCCAGCGTGTCTTGACTTCATCATCTTTACTGGGAGGACTGTGTAGTCTATTTGAATCCTTCTGGGTTTTCAACATTC
Source organism: Haemaphysalis longicornis (assembly GCF_048455015.1). Taxonomy (NCBI): domain Eukaryota; kingdom Metazoa; phylum Arthropoda; class Arachnida; order Ixodida; family Ixodidae; genus Haemaphysalis; species Haemaphysalis longicornis. The sequence goes on from NW_027526445.1 coordinate 171,631,602, forward strand.
AATATCCCAAGAAGGCACACAGAGCTCTAACGTTTGTTGAACATGCCTTTTTGGACCTTGCCTGCACCAAACCACGTGTGAAGGATTTAGAACTAATTAAATTTTATCGCATCAATATCGCTCACTAATATTTGTTTTCAATGCTGTAATCATTGGATAGTAGTCAAAAAGAATTCCGTATTATATTTCTGACTTTTTCTTTTTTCTTTTTTTACTTAAAAGGGGATATTTGATGGGCCGTTCTGTATGCTGATAATACAGCTATCTTTCAGTGAAGCAATAATATTAACAAACTAATTTAACTTGAAACAATTATCTAAATAATATTGGCAACTGATGCGAAATGAATCAACTAAAAATTATCCGAAAAACACGAATTTCATGGCTCTTTGTTCTCACTCTAAAGAAGCTGTCGCGATACCACCCATTCTGTACTGTTGTGACTTCCTCTTCGTCACCCCTTGCAGCAGACGACGCTAACCATCATCATTTCATTTCGCTTCACGAGCTGCCGCATGCTCATGTGGCTGCGCCGGCTTGCGCCCGCTTATTCTTCTAGTTTCCATTAAAGCCTCATCGCATCACGACGTGTCGCTCCCCTTCCTGAGTATCGCGCCGCACCTGGAGGACCCAGAGGTCCAACACATGGTGCCGAGAACCCGGGACTTCTAGACGACGCCAAGCCCATCGACGCACGGAGCCGCGAAAGCCCAGAAAACGACGCGGCGCCTGCGATCTTGGCGAGAGTTCCCAGCTGCGTGCGACCGAATGGAGCGGCAACTTTGACGACGCCTCAGACTACGGGCGCAACTGGATGGCCTTCTAGCGGAAGCGGAAGGCCACATAAGAGGACATGGAAAGGCGACACCATCTGCAGTGAGTGCACTTCTTGAGCGAATCGGCGCATTGTACGCACAGATTGAGACAGTGGATGATGCGGTTTTTGAGGAGACACCAGACGACTTGCTCGAGAGTGAGACGTTAGACGCCGGGCAGTACCTCGACAAAGTTGTCACCTTGACGGCTAGCCTACGTTTTAAGATGCAGGATTGCCGATCTTCGACGCTACGCCCGACGACCGTTCTTCCAATACCAACGGGCAAGCGCACATCCCCACAAGACCATCCACTACAGGACTTAGATGCACGGAACATAACTCGGGTGCCTTTTGGAGCTGCTTCGAGTCCTGTAGTTCTAACGGCTACTTTGAACCACCAGCTTCAATCTGTGGTAGATTGGCACCCAACGACAGCCCGACTACCGCAAGACTCCACCTGTATGAACGATCCCCCCATTGAAGCAGACCCCACTAACGAATCGATCAGGATGCACAAGGATGAAATCTCCCGCGGAGCTGCCATGAACATTTGCAAACCAGCGAGCAAAGCCACTGCGGTCGTTTCCACCTTCGAGCATAGAATGACTTCACAGGGAAAATTCCTCTACTCGCCTCCGGGAACCCTAAAAGTGCTAAGCAGTCTTCGGAACCAGAGCTTCGATACACTTTCGCTCAAGTCCAAGATAATCCTGCACTCCAGCGAGTTGGAGCCGCAGCCAGCAGAAAATCTACGTGAGCGAACGTCTGAATTACGAATAGAGTGCAAGAGACGCAAACGCAGAAAGAAAGAACGAGTCAGAAGACGTCATGCCGAGCACAGAGGGAGGCTTCAAGTGAAAGTTCACATGGTCCAGACAAGGAGCACAAAACCCTCGGTCGTTCAAACCCTCACAACGGGAACCTGGCTTGCAAACGAACCATGGCGTGACTTGAAGGTGCAGCAACACGCCCGATGGTATAAGCACCGGTGGCGGCAAAAACGATCTCGGCATAAGAGGAGTGATGATACCAAGGATATCACGCCAAACCAAGCAAGAGAGACGCCCTTGAAGAAAAACTTGGGCTACGCTGTGAAAGGCAATGTCCAACACAACTCTGTAGTTTGGGGCAAATCTCATTGGTGGACTTGATGGCATCGTCGGGCCCAGCAGTGTGCGTTTTCCTGGGGCACTACACCCAAGCGTCCCGAACCGCTACTTAACCCTTTGGAAGCCCCTTAGCGCCATCTGTCGGCGGGGGAGACTGTTGTGACTTCCTCTTCGTCACCCCTTGCAGCAGACGACGCTAACCATCATCATTTCATTACGCTTCACGAGCTGCCGCATGCTCATGTGGCTGCGCCGGCTCGCGCCCGCTTATTCTTCTAGTTTCCATTAAAGCCTCATCGCATCACGACGTGTCGCTCCCCTTCCTGAGTATCGCGCCGCAGCTGGAGGACCCAGAGGTCCAACATGTACTATATCATTGCAATTAACCCGTCCGACTCGGTCACTTTTCTTGGCGCATTTGTGTCTTTATCAAAACGCACTGGTATTTTCCGCAGCATATTTTTCGTTCTTTATATTACTCATTTATCCATAGCCATCTCACTGCAGTCTGTCTCCTACATCATTTATCTCTTGTGCCTTTACCACCTACAAAATGCTTGTTACCTTTCAATATCAAATCGTAGCTCAGCTCTCACTCATTTCACCACGAATTGAAAAATTGTTTTGTTGTTGTAAACCACTGCAACCATTTTTTCTTCACTTTGTGTACTTAGTACTGATGCGTACTGATAAGTTCTGATAAATACTGACGCGTTCTCGATCCTCTAGTATTATATAATGATTTCACTTACCATGCGGTTGTGTTTGTGCCTATCTGTTTTTCAAGTATTTCCAGTTCTTGTATTATTATTGTTTCTACAATTTGTTCAACTAGCAGACAGCTCTTGCTCATTTCACCACCTACTGATTTTATTTTTTTTGTTGTAAACCACTGCAACCATTTTTTTCACTGTGTACTGAGCGCTGATGCGTACTGATAAGTTCTGATAAGTACTGACGCGTTCTCGACCCGCTAGTATTCTATAATGATTTCACTTACCATGCGGTTGTGTTTGTGCCTATCTTTGTTTTTCGCGTATTTCCAGTTCTTGTAGTAATATTGTATCTATACGGTTTGTTCAACTAGCATCGTATTGCTGTCTTCAATTCCTAACTGGCGTGTTATTTAGCAATGTACCATTTGTGATTTCTAATATGAGGTCGCCATAAGTATTTATTTCGGAACCTCCTTGTGTACACCATGTACCATGTAAATTTGTCTGCGAAAGTTCGTTTGAAATAAACCTGAAATCGAGAAAAACCGTGTGAAATCAGTACTCCCGCAGGGAACTAGAAATTCTCCCTTGTGGCCTTGAAAACCTCCTTTCGGAAGGCCTACAAAACTCCCCAAGCTTTCGTCAAACTCCATTCAAAAGAAGTAAATGCTTCCCTTGAACCTCCTAAAAACGCCATTAAACTCACATAAGTACTTCCAAAGGGAGCCATAAAAGGCTCCTATTCAACCGCCTAAAAATTCCATAAACATCACTTAAAAACGCCCTTCAGGAATTAAAGAATACTCCATTTTGACCTCCTTAAATTCTCCGGAACATTTCTTAACACTCCCTAAATACCTCCTTTCTATAACCTAAAAACGCCCTGTTTTGAGGAGGTAAACAAAACCTCCCTGTTCCATGTAGTAAAAAAACTCCTACAAGGAGGACCACTAGGGGACAGGCGAAAAAGAACCTCCAGAGAGTATATGGGAGGAAAAATAGTTTAGTGTAGCGAAGTCTCGGCAGCATTAGTACGATTTGTGAGGCCAGGAGCAGACGATAGGTGGCGCGTGCATTTCGGTTCATTGACGGCGCAGCCAGTTCTCGATTGCGATTATATTGTTCCGTTGCAAGAAGTGTAGCAGGCGAAGTTGGGGCAAGGACAAACTGAGATTTATTTAGGCGAACTTGTGCCTGTAGAAAGAAAGCCACCAAAAAGACGTGGAGTCACACGAAGCGCTGATCAGCCAAATCAGCGTTCCAAAGCACGAGCCGTTCCACGAACTCTCCGGCACGCGCCACGTGGATGAGCCTTTCGTCGTCGTCGTCTTCGTGGCTCCGTCTCATAGCAGACGCACTCGTGACATTTGCCCCCCTCTCTAAAGGGCATCGTCCCGATGCTCAGGGTTGTAGCTACACGTAGAAAATGGTAGAAAACGGGCACAGTCCCTGAGTGTGACGGCGTGAACGTCGGCTCATCTTGAATAATAGGGTTTCATGCGCACCACGTGAACGGTTTCAGGCTGAAGTTTACGACGTCCTGCGGGTACAGTGCTGACCGGGATAACTTCATACGTAACGTCACTCAGCCGACGCAGAACTTTGTATGGCCCAAAGTACCGTCTAAGCAGCTTTTCTGAGAGCCCTCGGCGACGAACAGGACTCCACACCCACACACGGTCACCATGTTGGAAGTCCGCGTGCCTGTGGCGGAGATTATAGCGGTCGGCGTCATGGCGTTGCTGATTGCTTGTGCGCACGCGAGCAAGTTGCCGTGCCTCTTCCGCTCGCCGTGTAAACTCTTCCGTGTCGACATGGTCGTCGCTATCGGCATGTGGTAGCATAGCGTCCAACATGGTCGACACTTCGCGACCGTAGAGTAACCTAAAGGGCGACATTCGTGTCGTCTCCTGTCGCGCCGTGTTGTATCCGAAAGTTACGTACGGCAGAATGGCATCCCAGGTTTTATGCTCGACATCTACGTACATGCAGAGCATGTCCGTGATCGTTTTGTTCATGCGCTCCGTCAAACCGTTGGTCTGCGGATGGTATGCGGTTGTCTTCCTATGAGAAGTCCCGCTGAGCGTCATGACAGCTTCCATGAGCTGCGCCGTGAAGGCTGTTCCGCGGTCTGTGATTACAATCGATGGAGCGCCGTGTCTGAGCACGATGTTTTCGAGGAAGAAGTGGGCCACTTCTGCAGCTGTTCCTCGTTGTAAGGGCCTTGTCTCGGCGTAGCGGGTGAGGTAGTCGGTTGCGACGACTACGAATTTGTTCCCGGAAGATGAAAGTGGGAAAGGTCCCAAAAGGTCCATTCCAACTTGTTCAAAGGGTTTTTCAGGAATCTGAACTGGTTGAAGCAAACCGGCTGGTCGTCCCGGTGGCGGTTTCCGTCGTTGACAATCACGGCAGGTACGGACATAATGTCTAACGGTGACGGAAAGCCTTGGCCAATAATATTTCTCCTGGATTCGGGCCAACGTGCGAGTGAAGCCTAGATGACCCGCGGTGGGTTCGTCATGACACGCTTGTAATATTTCATTACGTAGCGTTGCGGGGACGACTAGGAGGTGGGCATTGCCATTAGGGGTGAAGTTCCTCTTGAAGAGCACATTGTTCCGCAACGAGAAGGATGACAACCCTCTTGTGAAGGCTTTTGGAACACTACTTGTCTGTCCCTCCAAAAAGTCGATGAGTGGCCGCAGTTCTGGGTCTTCGCGCTGCTTCTGGGACATGGTGGTCGTGTTCACAGCTCCCAAGAACGGAATGTCGTATTCTTCATCGTCTGCAGGCGTTACTGGAGCTCGGGAGAGACAGTCCGCATCGGAGTGCTGTCGTCCAGATTTATAAACGACAGTTATGTCGAATTCTTGGAGCCTCAGGCTCCAGCGCGCAAGGCGCCCCGAAGGGTTTCTAAGGCTCGTCAACCAGCATAGTGAATGATGGTCGCTTACGACTTGAAACGACCGTCCATACAGGTAAGGTCGAAATTTCAACACCGCCCATACAACCGCAAGGCATTCTTTTTCAGTTGCCGAGTAGTTCGACTCCGCACGGGAGAGCGTCCTGCTTGCGAAAGCAAGAACCTTTTCGGCACCATCTTGCTTTTGTACTAAAACTGCTCCTAATCCGATATTGCTTGCGTCCGTGTGGATGCTGGTTGCTGCGTCTTCGTCAAAATGGGCTAACACCGGCGGTGTTTGCATGCGCTGCTTCAGCTCATCAAATGCCGTTTGCTGTTCCTTGTTCCACACAAATGGGGTATCATCTCGGGTTAGGCAGGTTAACGGGGCTGCAATGTGAGAAAAGGCTGGAATAAATCGGCGGTAATACGAGCAGAGTCCCAAAAAGCGGCGTACGCCTTTCTTGTCCGTAGGTTTCGGGAAATCGGCGACAGCTGCAATTTTGTCAGGGTCTGGCTGTACTCCTTCGTGGCTAACGACGTGGCCTAAAAAGCGGAGCTTCTCGTAACCGAAATGGCACTTCTCCGGCTTGAGTGTGAGTCCGGCGGAACGTAATGCCTGGAGGACCAAGCAAAGTCTTTCCAAGTGCTCCTCGAAAGTGGCGGAAAAGACAACAACGTCATCGAGGTACACAAGGCACGTTTGCCATTTCAGGCCGGTCAAGACAGTGTCCATGAGACGTTGAAATGTTGCTGGAGCTGAGCATAAACCAAAAGGGAGAACCTTAAATTCATAAAGTCCATCCGGTGTCACAAATGCAGTTTTCTCCCGGTCCCGCTCATCGACCTCGATCTGCCAGTAACCACTCCTGAGATCCATCGACGAAAAATACCGTGCGTGGCGCAGTCTGTCAAGGGAGTCGTCGATTCGCGGTAGCGGGTACACATCCTTCTTGGTGACTTGGTTTAGCTTGCGGTAGTCGACACAGAAGCGCAGACTACCATCTTTCTTCCGCACCAAAACAACAGGAGAAGCCCAGGGGCTTTGCGATGGCTGTATCACATCGTCCTCCAGCATTTGTTTTACCTGGTCCCGTATAGCGTCTCGTTCCTTGGGAGAGACACGATACGGGTTTTGGCGAACAGGTCTCCCATCCTCCATGGTAATGATCCGATGCTTCGTAAGGGGCGTTTGTCGTACCTTGGTTGTAGAAGAGAAGCAATCAATAAACTGTTGTAATAGTTCCAGCAGGCATTGTTGCTTCGTGGCTGGTAGATCAGGGCATATGTCGAAGACGGAGGGTTCACCGCCACCTGGCGCTGTTTCGGCCTGTAAGGCTAGACATCCGAAGTTTTCTTCAATGTTCTCAAAGCGTGCTACGGCGGTTCCTTTGGAGATTTGCTGGCGTTCGTTGCTGAAGTTTGTAAGAAGTACTTCGGTGCAATTATCATTTAGGTGCACTACTCCTCGTGCGATCGAGATGCCACGGGTAAAAAGAAGGTCACTTGTTGCTTCATCTATCCCTTCGCCACACCACGAACCCTCGCACTTCACGGAAACCAAGGCGCATGACCTCGGTGGCAAGACGACGTCTTCATCAACGATACGCAAGGTCGACGAGCATTGTTCATAATCGAGGTCTCGAGCCGTGACGTCGTTAGAGAATGTGACTAGGCGCTCTGGGATATTGATAATGGCGTGATATTCTCGCAGAAAGTCCATTCCCAAGATAAGGTCTTTACAGCACTGGGGAAGGATGACGAAAGTGCCGACAAAATTCGCCTTACTTATATGGATTCTCGCAGTACACTTGCCCGTCGGCGTCATTACATCGCCGCCTGCGGATCGAATCTGTGGCCCAGTCCACGGCGTTTTGACTTTTCTGAGCTTGTCTGCGAGTCCTTGGCTCATTATCGAAAAATCTGCGCCAGTGTCCACCAGAGCAGTTACTTCCTGCCCGTCGATTAAAACAGAAAGATCGGCGCTCACCACTTCATCGGCGCATTCTTCCGCCGTACGCCTATCGACCGCCGGCGACATTGGAGGGTCTTCGCAGCTCCCATCGACAGCAACCTTGCCTCCATAGGTTGCCGGTTCTAGTTTCCCCGGTGGGGACTTGGAGACCTCCCCCTTGACGCATCCTGAGAGCTTTGACGATTGAACGAAGTGTTCAAGCGAGCTGGCGAGGGCGAGCGTGGTCGCTGTCTCACAGACTGCTCTTGCCTCGCCGCGAGATAGGCGTCAATTTCAGGTGGTCGTTCCCCGAAACGAGGAGGGCGACAAGCGGCGGGTGAAAAACCGGCAAGTCCAATCTCGCGGTATGGGCAGCGACGGTACACGTGACCCGCCTCGCCGCAGTGGTAGCATAGCGGTGTTTGGTCTGCCGTGCGCCATACGTTGGTCTTGCGTATCGGTGGCTGGAAGATTGGCTCAGTGCGGGACCATGTCCCAGAAGGCGGCTTTCGTTGCGTTGGGAAAGAGGGCCGTGCAGACGAAGGACGACCCAGGGCATTCGCATAGCTCACTTGTAAAACTTCTTGGCTGGGTTCAGGTGGGGCAATCGCTTGACGAATCTCTTCGCGGACGACCTCAGCGATGGTAGCAATGGCTGGCTGCGAGGAACTCGTGGTAAGCTTTCTCAGTTCTTCTTGGACGATGCTCCGGACGAGGTCACGCAGCGAATTTTCGTTGGCTGGGGAAATAAAGGCGGCGTGCGCCGAAGTTGCATTGTCCATTCGGTTGTATTGGCGGCAGCGATCCCGCAGAGCTCGTTCGATGGCGATAGCTTCTTTTATAAACTGCGGCACAGTCTGTGGCGGGTTTCGCACGAGTCCGGCAAAGAGCTGCTCCTTCACTCCGTGCATAAGGTACCGGAGCTTTTTCGGCTCGGACATGTCGGGATCGGCTCGGCGAAAAAGACGCGCCATGTCCTCAGCGAACATTGCCACACTTTCGTTTGGCTTCTGCACGCGCGATTCAAGGAGTTGCAATGCGTTGTCCCTACGATCTGCGTTAGGGAATGCCTCGCGAATGTCGTGGTGGAAGTCGTCCCACGTTCGAAGGCTCGCTTCATGGTTCTCAAACCATACACGGGCACCGTCCTCTAGCGAGTAGTAGATGTTTCTTAGTTTGTGGACGGCATTCCAGAGGTTGCATGAAGCAACTCGTTCGTACTGGTCTAGCCAGTCGTTGACGTCTTCGTACACTTCGCCATGGAAGCTAGGTGGCTGCCGAGGTTGTTGGAAAATCACCTGTGAGTTGTTGGACTCCATGGTTTGCGTTTCGCGAGCTTGACGCGACTGAGCGTTCCCAGGCATGAGGCCGAATTCAGGGGTTAGGCCCAGAAGGCGACGGCTGCTGCGATGGACAGGCGTGTCGATGAGAAGAGGACTGACGGGGCTAGATGAGCGGCTGCCGGTAGGACTGCTGGACATACCCCGCACCTCCACCAGTGTTCCGTTGCAAGAAGTGTAGCAGGCGAAGTTGGGGCAAGGACAAACTGAGATTTATTTAGGCGAACTTGTGCCTGTAGAAAGAAAGCCACCAAAAAGACGTGGAGTCACACGAAGCGCTGATCAGCCAAATCAGCGTTCCAAAGCACGAGCCGTTCCACGAACTCTCCGGCACGCGCCACGTGGATGAGCCTTTCGTCGTCGTCGTCTTCGTGGCTCCGTCTCATAGCAGACGCACTCGTGACAATATGCTGTTTTTCCATTCAGATACTTCAGTTTATTTTCACTTTCGTGTAACGGGCGCTGAAGTCTTCCTTACCGCGGTTCATTGCCAATCCCTCACGTAGGTGCGTGCGATGTTGCAAGAAACATAACAACACGCACGCTCACGGGCGCTCGGCATTTTTTGTATTGTTTCTATTCATTGACGGTGCCACTAAGAGCGGAAATAGCTCTGCTCTTAAAATGGCGGCAGGCTAGCTCAGCTAAGCCTAGATATATGCAAAGCGAAAGCCGCGCTTAGTTTGGTTAGGTCTTGGTTTCACGTGTTTACCTTTGACTCAGCAGGAATTATTACACTATTCGTCCAAAGCCAACTTGTCTATGGTTTTGGTTCCACTGCCGGTGTTTGTCGAGCGGAACAGCTCCCTCTTCTGCAGTCTCGAACGCTAGCTTCGCGCGCTTGATATTCTGGACCCCCTTCAGAGAAGGAGCTCGTGCGGCATCAGCGTGGCAGTGATACGCCATTTTCCGACGACAGCTCGAGGCTTCCACATACCGCGCAAGGATAAGAGAAGACGGCCCAGACTCGTTCTCTCTCATCCATGGACAAGCTCACATGGGTACCGCAAGTCACGTGTTCAGGCGGCGACCTAGCTGCGGATAGCGCATGCGCCAGGCCGGGAGCGGCGGTGGCGACGGCTTGTGAACGCGGCCGACGGCCGAGCAGAGCCCGGTGAGTCACTGGATGCATTTCTAAAGATACGGCGCAGCTACTGTCAAATGAAGGTAAGCTTTTCCACGAGTGCAAAACCGCTCTGCGAGGGTTTAAAGGGGTCCTGAAATGCCTTCCGCCGATGCATGGATGTACATGTAACCAAATAAAGCAATGTATTAGCAATCTCCTCCTGCAAGAATTTTGTTAAAGCGTTGAGTATTAGCTGAGAAATCGTAAATCAAAAACCGCGAATTATCGTCGCGCCGTATTTCCTCCTCCTTTCAACTGTTTCTTCGCTGTTGGCCTCCCCTCCCATGATGCTCCGCTCCTCAGCGGTGACGTACTTCCGCTATTGCGCTCCCACAGACTGCCGTCTGCTACGGGCCAGCTCTTTCGGCTTTTTCATCTCTGTAGACACCATGGACACAGGCTGGAAAAGCGAACGAATGACCTGGCCGCATGTGTGCGGCCTGGCCTTGCCCTTTAGCGGTGTACGTAGCTGCAGTTGGTATCGGCGGCGAACTCGCAGCCGCGTGGGGAGAATCGTGCGCTCGTTCCCTTTGGTGCACCCCGCACTGTTTATCCAAAAAGCGCGGTCTCAGATGTGGCCCCGCTGGTGCCGGGTGGTATTTTGCGGTGGTTGTAATTCCTACTACCGACGGCATGTGAAAAAAGACATTTTCAACCGACACAGAACCCGTGCACAAAACGCGCCGGATCGGATCGCTTTATCAGCGGCGATGAACGTGAAGGCGAAGAGCAAACCAACGCTGCACTCGATCAGCGAGAACCCGTGTTCTGACAAGCTGCACCCATGTGTTGCATTCAACACTGACGGGAAAGCGTTTGTTTGCACTTGTTTGGATAGTCGTAAAATGTCCAAACACTCCGGCACTCCGCTAGCAGATCAGCCGGCGAGACATTTCGGAAAACATTTGACAGATGGCGCCGTATGCATTAGTGTGTCGCTACGCAAAACTGATGAGACGCTCTACTAAAACTCCCAGCGCGGTGTCACGTAGCGGGACGCAAAAATTTAGCGTTTAGCGTATGCAAAGGCCACAAACGCTGTACTAAAACTCTATTAGCAGCAAAATAGCGTGCGTATGTGAAACCGCTTGCGTTTACAAAGCTGCACGCCGAGCGCGTCCGTTTCAAACCTAGTGACATCGTTTAAATACACTGGCAAGCACAGAGTAACGTAGTCAGATATCAACCGTATGCTCAGGCGACAAGCAAGAGCTTGTTTTATGTGGGGCGGAGATTGCGCATAAAGGCCCGTTCGCACTTGCGACGAAAGCGAGTGAGAGCGGCAAGAATTCCTTCACTTTGTCGCGCGACGATCGTTTTTGTCGAATGGTCGGGACAAATTTTGGTTGCGCGACAGAATTCCCGTCGCTTTCGCTCGCTTTCGTCGCAAGCGGGAATGGAAAGTTCTGCCGCTGCCGTCTGCTATGCAGCTCGGAGGTAACCGCGCGATCTGCTCGGGCCGGATGAACGCGCACACTCCCGCACGGCAGCGCCCCAAGCGGCAGACGGCCGCGTACATCGCTCCCGGCGCCCGCCTGGAGCCCGGCCTCGGCACACTAGCCAGTATATTTAAGGCACTATAATGGAGGAAAGATTTTTTGCTTCCGATGAACCTAGTTCTTTGCCCCTGTGTTTTTAAATACGTGAAGTGGTTAGCACGTCGTCCTCACGCAGCTCTGTATCGTCGTAGCATCGCTGATTGTCCGAACGAAGCTTGCAGCTAAGCCAATGCAGCGACCGAAGCTGTGTGTGTGTGTGTGCATCGCCTCCTGTGTGTTGTGGACGCGTTCGTTTCGCGATGATATGCGACATTGTACTTCTGCGGGTGGATAGTGCTTCCCATGGTCTGGATTATCTTTCTCGAACGACGTACCACTCAACCTCGCATGGGGTATGTGCAGTGTGCCTGGCTAAAAGCCTTCTCGCTTGCGCGCCAGAGTTGTGACTTGCTGCTCGTCCCCGCAAACCGGGTGTTAGGTGAGTGCCGAATTTACGACGGGCAGGAGGAGGCAACTCATCGTCTGTCAATCGCGGTTCAGACTTGCAACGCATGTTGTGACGTTGCGTTCGTTCGAAACGCATCTCTGGATTGTTTTGAAGTTGAATAAAATGTACGCGTCAAACCCGGGCATTCGGCTCAGGGCGTTCTCTGCGATTGCACCAAATAAGTGCCACGGGACTTTCTTTATGGTACGTACTCACGTAAGATAAAATCCACGTCGTGTTATGGCCGTGTTGCATTCAATACAAACGGTTAAGCGTTTGTTTACACTTGTTTCGTTTGTCGTAAAATGTCAAAGCACTCCGGCACTCCGCTGGCAGATCAGCCGGCGAGCCGACGCTGAGCAGACGACTCATCTCTTTGCCGGAAGTGCGTGAAAAAGCCGCCCAATAGCACGATGTCTAGCTCATGACGAACATCTGGAAATCGATGATGTAGACATGTGAAGATGGCGGCGTCCAAAAACACGAAGGAAAGGGTGAGAAAAAAGCGACAAACTTTGCAACAAAAGTGTGAGCTTTCCGCTGCGCGTAAAAGAGTAATACTTGGCACAGGTGACGTTGGCGACCCAGTCTAGCGATTGCGCTAGTTCATTTAGTGTGCTCAAAATGCCTTTCAGGGCCCCTTTAAATCTTTGCTATAAACGATGCTACAAAAGGAACGCAGAAACGGAAGGCGCATTGCTGCGGCGAGCGAATCACGCAGTGCAACTCCATGCTGGCGATAACTACAGCTTTGGCAGTGTTCACACACGCTATGAAAAGAATGAAAGGGTTTACCGGCAGCGTTGCAGATTTCCTTTACGTAACAACAACTTGAACACCCAGTCATTAAAAAAAGTACGTAACGGCTTAGCGCACAATGCAGTAATAAATTTGGTGACTGCTACATGGACCTTTTTTTCCAAATATCACAGCCATTTTAAACCGATCTTCGTGTTGTTAGAGATGCTGTCACAAATGTACTACAGTATTCTGGATCCCTCGAGAATTGCTTGACGCTGAAGTTCACGCCGCTATGATCTAAAGTGATTGCAGCTTATGCTGTGTGTCGGGCCTAGTTAGGTCAAACTGACATATTTTGCTGACGCGTTGAGAGACCTCGGGTCATATCTGGTGCAGGCATTTTAAAGGAACACTAAAGTGAGTTTGTCAAACTTCTGTTTGTGTTCGCATTGCATAGAGTGGCTCAATTAAACACTTTTAACCGTTATCCGTCTGATAAATTACTATTTACTTTGAAAACCTGAAACAAGAAAATGGCTAGGGGACATTTACGGTGACTGCAGCGCCTACAGCAATGATTCGAAATTATGCGTATTCGTTTACGATGTGATTGGTTGCTCACCCTTGACATCTCAGCAATCGGCAAAGCGCGCCTTTGCCGTGTTGTAGGCTGTAAAATAGGCCAGATATGCCCCCTAGGACTGCTTAACATAAAACTGTTTGCTAGCCAAGGTAGACGGGGTGGCTGGACTCCCTCCACGTAATCAGAGACACGCTCAACTGCGAGTAGTGTCGCCCCCGAATACGGAGCTTGCGTGGGTCGTCCTGTATGTTAAGAGGCTCGTTTCCACTAGGCTGACAGTCGGCTGATTCGGCGCTGCGTCAGCAGGCTGTGAGTGCTTATGTCAACAGTAGGCCTACGGCGTCCTTCATGGCAAAACCGTCAGTGCCTGTCCGCACGAAGTCGGCCAACTCACTCTTTGAGCAATCAATGTTCCAGCGAAAAATGGTAAATAAAATATAGAGAAACTTAACTAAATACGAATAAAATACTTAATGAACCAATTCCACCGCCGACTAGAACCAGGTCATTGCGTTGCCGGGAGGAAGGGCAAAATAAATGGGACGACCAAATCTTCACGTATACCATCATGATCACCATCATCATCATCAAAAACAATACGAACATCCTTTTTAAGTCCACTGGAAGACGAAGGCCTTCCCAATTGACCTCTAACCCCTCCTGTCCCGCGCTGCCCGGGTCCATTCTTTGCCCCCGAATTTCCTTATATCTTCTCTCCATCGAGTTAATGGCCTTCCCCTTATAGTCCTTCTCTCAATATATAATCTGTTACCCTCATGGTCCACCTATAGTCAGTTCGGCTTATCGCTTCGCCAGCACAATTCAATTTCTTCGTCTTATTTTGAGTTATATATTCTACTCGAGTTTGCTCCCTGATCCACGATGCTCGCTTTGTTCCTAAGCGTTAGTCCTATATTTATTCGCTTCATGGCCCACTCACGTTTGGCCCACTGAAGTTTCCTAAGGCGCCAAGTTTCCCCTCCGTACGACATAACCGGCAATGCTCATTGCTTGTACTGCATAGAAGGGACCTAAACCCTTAGTTGAAAAAGAATGGAACGTTGTCGTCGCAAGTAGAACCTTAGGAAAGCTGGGGCAATATACTTCAGGGAATGCTTAGTGGGGTGGGCCCATGTGTCTCGGCTGTGACTGTTTGACATCGGTGCAAAATCACAATCGGTCGTTGGCGCTACATAAAATTTTAAATTTGACACCAAATAATTTTCCTAAGGTAGTTGTCGCTGTTGACGTTCTTTTCTGAAGAAGCGCCGAAGAGCTGCTGAATATACCAGGCTTTGACCTTCTATGCTATTTTAACTACTTTTTTTGTTGAACATAGTGTTTTCGAACGGGCTACGTTCGGTGATCCACGCTTGTATACCTCGTTCTCCATATTGTTCCAGGCGAGCACATTGTCATCTCTGACGCTCGGTATGACGCGCGCTGCTCGTTTTTGTCTCACTAGTTTTGCATTGCAAATGTGCCTTTAGCGCCGCGTGGCTCCAGCAGAGATACCACCTTTGCTTTGGACTTTCCAGCACTGGCTTCAATTCTGACACTTTCTGCCTAGTTTAGCTGCTTTGTGTCGCAGCCGCACCTTTCGTGGCGTGTTACTGTGTCGTCGTTATTTACCACAAAGCGATCGTTTACCAAAAAATGGGGTGCGCTGACTCTTTATGGAATAAGGTACTGCGCTGTTTCCACACGTTCACAGCCATGCCATTAAAGTTGTTTTGGTTGCTCTTGTTTTTGTAACTTACCAAACACGTTCATTGGCCATGGAACGGGAGCTCAGGTGGGCTAATGTTACCGCTTCACCAACCTTCGAAAACAAAGAACTAAAAACGCAAAAAATTGTAGAACAGGGTTCGTGGAGTGACAACTCAATGTGGTCGCATGTGAGAAAAATAGTTTCGGACTGGTCGAGTAGAACCCACTTTCGAGCGAAGCTGTGGCGTGTGCACTCTTCTTGCTGACGTAATTCGCGCCATGGGAAAAGAAAGAAAAGGGAAGAAAGGCGCAAAAACACGAAATTGTGGGAAGCAAAGGTAGCCACAGTAATTAGCATGAAAAGACAAAGAAACAAAAGCAAATAAACAGAAGCAATTGTGATGCAGAAGTAAACATTTGTTTAATAAATATCGCCGGGCTGTGCCTTCAAAGCAGGTCGGCTTTCTTAAGTGCCCAGATATATTTCCGTGCCTTCGGCTCTTTTGTGCGTTCATAGTGGTGGTAAATGAACCTCATTTCTCTTTTTGGTCTTAAAAGAGTTTAAGGCCTAATGAACCGGAGGATTCTTTCGGAAATCTTCGTTGTAGTGCCCTCCAGTTGACATCTACCCTAACATCTACCCAGCGAGATTCTGCGTGTACCAACGCGTGGTGAAATTGTGGAAAGAGTTCCGACATTCTTTAAAAGCTGCGTCTTTGGGAAACATACAACTCACACGTTTGTGAATTTGGTAATTGAGAGGTTGCGTTTACTCGGTTCCGATGTAGAGTTCTGCAGCTGAATTTTCATATGCACCTGGCTGATGTGACCTCCTTTCTTTCTGCTCGAACCGGTGACTGCCAAACATTAGGTCATTTTTTCTCGCATCGAGGCCATTTTCTCTAATTGAAAAAGTACCTTGTCGCTCTAACCCAACAACTTTAACGTATTTTTCCAATATCAGTTCGCCTTTTGTGTGTGGTCTCATCCCTGGACAGAGTTCAGTTCTTGCCATCAAAGGAGTACTGAAAGTAGGAATTTATGTTCCCTTTTAACTTCTTTTATCGATGGCTTATGGCCTCGCCTAATGGCCTCGCAAACCCGAAAGAGTGCGTTAAATACTTCACCGGGCAATTAATAAATACATCAAACGGCTTGAAAATCCGCGCTTTTGGTTTCCATCCGCTCCTGCCCGGAGAGCGTGTATCACCAAGCCACGTACGACCTCACAGTTTTTTGCAGACGTCAAGTAACTACAAGACCGGTTAACCCGTTGTTCGGACCACTTCTCCACAAGTGCTTAGCGGCTAAATCGGCTGAAGGCGTTGAGGCATCCGATAGCTGCGAATATTGCATGACAGATTGGCGATTCTCTGCTATATCGCGACTCCTTTACGGCATGTGAAACATCGTTTTTGGAAGAGCGCCTTTCTGGGGAGGCGGTGGGGGGAGGTGGGGATTAGTATAAGTAGTAGTATAGGCAGAAGTATAGTATATGTAGTCGTATTATTATAAGTACTTAGTAGCAGTAGTAGTAGTAGTAGTGGTAGTAGTAGTAGTAGTAGTAGTAGTAGTAGTAGTAGTAGTAGTAGTAGTAGTGTGGCTGCGTGCACTAGTTCATGAACGCCGCAGAAACATTGCCCGCCTAATCACCGCTCGTTGTGCAGCGCGTGTTGTGTGACGTAAGGCGTGACTGCCTGATGTCGGGAACACACGGCAACATCGCCTCCTTTTCTCTGCCAAGGAGTGACATCACGCTGATGTCCATTTGCAGCACGCCCCTCCGCGTGAAGTTCCGTCAGCGAGATAAATGAGCAAATTTAAGCATGTTCCCGTGGCGCAGGTCGTTTATCTTTCAGCCAGGGTATCCGGTTAAGTAAGAAAATCGAAATGCAATATTTTCTTTATTTATTTATTTATTTATTCATTTATTCATATTTTTTATATATTTATTTCTTTATATTTTGCGTATTTTTTTTAAATTACCGAAATCGCCCTCATGGGCATTAGTTTCACGGGGGATGGGAAGCAAAAGGGGAATACAAATGGACAAATACGTGAAATCTTCAAACAATGACCGGTGTGAGGCGACACGTAGGTTAGTAGTTTTAGGTACGTTTCCCTGTTGATCCCAGTACTTCAGTGGAATATATCATAAAACAACGAGAGTCTAACGTATTTGCGTCTTTGTGCGAGTAGAGGCTATCCCAACCTTCTGCAAATGTCAGCTGGTCGTTTAGAGAAATCGTTGTGGCCAGTTACGAAGCGGGCGGCGCGAGCCTGTATTCTTTTCAGTGCATCAACGTTTGTCTTTGTAAAGGGGTCCCACAAACTTCAACCATATTCCAAAATAGGGCGCATATTTGCTACATACAATGTCTTTTTGACATTAGTCGGACTTTGCGTAAAATGGCGTCTTAAGAAATTAAAGAGGCAGCTCGCTTTTATTGTAAAATTATTGACGTGATGGTTCCAGGGTAGGTGATTGGAGAAAAAGATTCCCAGGTATTTAAATTCTGTGGCAACCAGCAAACATGCCCCGCCCATGTAATAGTCAATAAGCAGCGGGTGCCTTACATTAGTGAACCTTACCGGATTACATTTGGTCCGATTCAGCGTCATTCCCAACGACTGGCACCCAGAAAAAATGGTTTAGTTCGTCTTGCAACAACTGAGCGTCTGGTAAGTTGGTTATATCACTATAGGTACAGCGGTGCCTGTCAGTGCCTGTCTGCGCGAAGTCTGCCAACTCACTGTTTGAGCAACCAATGTTGTAGCAAAAAATAGTAAATAAAATATAGAGAAAATTAACTAAATAAGAATAAAATACTCAAAAGAACCAATTCACAGCGGACTAGAACCAGGTCATTGCGTTGCCGGGAGGAAGGGCGAAATAAATGGGACGACCAAATCTTCACGTATACCATCATGATCACCATCATCATCATTAACAACAATAAGAACATCCTTTTTAAGTACACTGGAAGACAAAGGCCTTCCCAATTGACCTCCAACCGCTCCTGTCCCGCGCTGCCCGGGTCCATTCTTTGCCCCGAATTTCCTTATTTCTCCTCTCCATCGAGTTAATGGCCTTCCCCTTATAGTCCTGCTCTCAATATATATTCTGTTACCCTCGTAGTCCGCTTGTAGTCAGTTCGTCTTACTGCTTCGCCAGCACAAATAAATTTCTTCGTCTTATTTTGAGTTATATCTTCTACTCTAGTTGGCTCCCTGATCCACGATGTTCGCTTTGTTCCTAAGCGTTAATCCTATATTTATTCGCTTCATGGCCCACTCAAGTTTGGCCCGCTGAAGTTTCCTTTCCAGTTGTTTCCTAAGGCACCAAGTGTCTGCTCCATACTACTTAACAGGCAATGCTCATTGGTTGTACTGCATAGAAGAAACCTAAAGCCCTCGTTGAAAAAGAATGGAACTTTGTCGTCGCAAGTAGAACCTCTGGAAAGTTTGGAGAATGCACTTCAGGGAATGCTTTGTGGGGTGCGCCCATGTGTCTCGGCTGTGATTGTATGACTTCGGTGCAAAATCACAATCGGTCATTGACGGTACATAAAATTTCAAATTTGACACCAAAGAATTTTTCTAAGGTAGTGGTCGCTGTTGACGTTGTTTTCAGAAGAAGCGGCGAAGAGCTGCTGAATATACCAGTCTTTGACCTTCTATGCTATTTTCACTACTTTTTTGTTGAACAGAGTGTTTTCGAACGGGCTACGTTCGGTGATCCGCGCTTGTACACCTGGTTCTCCATATTGTTCCAGTAGAGCACATTGTCATCTCTGACGCTCGGTATGACGCGCGCTGCTCGTTTTTGTCTCACTAGTTTTGCATTGCAAATGTGCCTTTAGCGCCGCGTGGCTCCAGTAGAGATACCACCTTTTCTTTGGACTCTCCAGCACTGGCTTAAATTCTGACACTTTCTGCCTAGTTTAGCTGCTTTGTGTCGCAGCCGGACCTTTCGCGGCGTGTTACTGTGTCGTCGTTATTTACCACAAAGCGATCGTTTACCAAAAAACGGGGTGCGCTGACTCTTTATGGAATAAGGTACTGCGCGGTTTGCACACGTTCACAGCCATGCAATTAAAGTTGTTTTGGTTGCTCTTGTTTTTGTAACTTACCAAACAGGGTGATTGGCCATGGAACGGGAGCTCAGGTGGGATAATGTTACCGCTTCACCAACCTTCGAAAACAAAGAACTAAAAACGTAAAAAATTGTTGAACAGTGTTCGTGGAGTGACAACTCAATGTGGTGGCATGTGAAAAAAACAGGTGCGCACTGGCCACGTAGAACCCACTTTCTAGCGAAGCTGTGGGGTGTGCACTCTTCTTGCTTACGTAATTCGCGCCATGGGAAATGAAAGAAAAGGGAAGAGACACACAAAAATACGAAGTTGTGGAAAACAAAGGTAGCCGCTGTAATTCGCATGGAAAGACAAAGAAACAAAGGAAATAAACAGAAGCAATTGTGATGCAAAAGTAAAGAATTGTTTAATAAATATCGCTGTGTTTTTGCCTTCAAAGCAGGTTGGCAGACTTAAGTGCCCAGAGAAATTTCCGTGCCTTCGGCTCTTTTGTGCTTTCGTAGTGGCGGGACATCAGCCTCACTGCTGTTTTTGGTGTTAAGAGTTTCAGGTGCAATTATTCACAGGATTCCTTGGGAAAATATTCGTTGTAGGGCCCTCCAGTTGACATCTATCCTATTCAAGCTATAGTGGCCGAGCGAGATTCTGCACGTACCAACGCGTGGTGAAATTGAGGAAAGAGTTCCGACGTCCTTTGAAAGCTGCGTCTTTGTGAATCATACAAATAACACGTTTGTGAATTTGGTGATTGAGAGGTTGCGTTTACTGGGTTCCGATGTAGAGTTCTGCACCTGAATTTTCATATGCACATGGCTGATCTGACCGCCATTCTTTCTGCTCGAACCGGTGACTGCCAAACATTAGACCATTTTTTTTCTCGAATCGAGGCAATTTTCTCTAATTGGAAAAGTGCCTTGTCGCTCTAACCCAACAACTTGGACTTATTTTCCCAATATCAGTTCGCCTTTTGTTTGTGGTCTCATCAATGGACAGAGTTCGGTTCCTGCCATCGAAGGAGTACTGACATTAGGAATTTATGTTCCCTTTGCACTTCTTTTACTGATGCCTAATGGCCTCGCCTAATGACCTCGCAAAACCCGAAAGAGCGCTTTAAATACTTCACCGGGTAATTATTAATTACATCAAACGGCTTCAAAATCGGCAGTTTTGGTTTCCATCCTCTCCTGCGCGGAGGGCGTGTATCACCAAACCGCGCTACTACCTCACCGTTATTTGCGGACGTCAAGTAACTACAAGGCCGGTGAACCTATTGTTCGTACCGCTTGTCCACCAGAGCTGAGCCACGAAACCGGTTAAAGGCGGTGAGGCATCCCATCGCTGCGAATATTGCATGACAGATTGGCGATTCTAGGTTATATCTCGACTCCTTTCCCGCACGTGCAACATCGTTTTTGGAGAGTGTCTTTCTGCGGAGGTGGGGAAGGGATTGGTATAAGTAGTAGTATAAGTAGTAGTAGAAGTAGAAGTATAGTATATGTAGTAGTATTAGTATAAGTCATTAGAAGTAGTAGTAGTAGTAGTAGTAGTAGTAGTAGTAGTAGTAGTATTTATGCCTGTAGCTCGAGCTGCTTGCACTAGTTCATAAACGCGGCACAAACTTTGCGCACCTAATCACCGCTCGTTTTGTCGCACGTGTTGTGTGACGTAAGGGGTTTCCGCCTGATGTTGGGGACACACGGCCACATCGCCTCCTTTTCTTTGCCACGTAGTGATATCACGCTGATGTCCATTTGCAGCAAGCCCCTCGTCGTGAAGTTCCGTCAGCGAGATAAATGAGCAAATTTAGGCATCCTCCCGTGATGCAGAGCATTTATTTTCAGCGAGGGTATTCGGTTAAGTAAGGAATGCGGACTGCACTATTTATTTTTATTTTGAATCTCTCTTTATTTATTTATTTATTTATTTATTTATTTATTTATTTATTTATTTATTTATTTATTTATTTATAGAATACCTACATCGCCCTCACGGGCATTAGTTTACGGGGGAGGGGAAGCACAAGGGGAATACAAATGTACAAATACGAAATCTTCAAACAATGATTGGTGCGAGGAGACACGTAGGTTGGTTGTTTTAGGTACGGTTCCTTGTTGATCCCAGTACTTGGGTGGAATATATTATAAAACAACGAGAGTCTTAGGTATTTGCCTCTTTGTGCGAGTAGAGGCTATCCCAATCTTCTGCAAATGTCAGCCGGTCGTTTTGAGACATCGTTGTCGCCTGTTACGAAACGGTCGGCGCGGACCTGTATTCGTTTCAGTGCATCAACTTTTGTCTTTGTGAACCGGTCCCCCAGGCAACACAGGACTGTACGGCCTGACTCAAGCCGGTGTACTTTGGCCGGTGATTTTCTGTCCGGCCTTTTTGTGGAAGACGTGTCCGGCCCGTGTCCAGGTGGGGGCCTTTTGGCCGCATGCGGCCGTACTCCCATGGCTATCCAACGGCCAGTGTCCGTACGCCAGTCGGCCGGCTTACGTCCATACGGCCAGATTCCAGCCGTAGGGCTCCGGCCATTCCAAAGCCTCCCGTGTTCGGCCGATATACGGCCACGGAGGACAGCCGAGATGCGGTCGTCGGACTCCAGCCGGACTAACCCTGACGGAAGTTCGGCCATGCTACGGGCACATTGGAGTTCAGCCACAGTACGCTAATTGTACTGAGGCCGGTGGAAGGCTACTGCATGCAGTGCAAGCGGGTGGCTCAGTTGCGCTGTCAGCAGCACAAACCCTATTTTTTGGGTCCACTCCGCTCACATCAAAGTGAGCCCGCACGCCACCACCAGCCGTCCAGCCTTCAGCGCAGCCTTGCTTAATTATCAGCGTCAGTTGACATCAAACTCTCATTTATTAAACAGTGCTCACATATGCTCGTCCCTTTAATTGCTGTGCCTCTTTAACCGTCGGATGCAGAAAATTTTCATTTCTTTGCAGAGCTGAAATACTTGTATTGTCCAGGACCGGATATCTTCTGTGGGGCGGCTTACCTGTATTAAACGGGGAATGAAGGGGTTGGGGGGGGGGGGGGGTGGAAGTCGCATACTTTAGTGGGTTGAATTTCAAAAAAAGGAAAGTGTCACTTTTAGCCAATTTCTTTCAGGACAATCTTCCTGAACACTTCCATGCTGCGACTAAATCAACTATTTTTGCAACAGTTGCTTTACCAGTTTAATTGTATATAAAACCGGCGCGAATGCCTTTACGAAGCGTTTTGGTACTCCACAAAACACTCAGGAGCATTCAAGATAATTTCTTTTAGACAAAAATTATGTCTAGTTTTTGACCGTTTTTTTTTTGCAAAGAAATTTTCTACTCGATCAACTTTTCTGATGATCTTTCAAAGGGCTGATCCGAGGAGAGATCTAACAAGTACTTTCATTTTCGATCTATTGTTGATGTTGTTTTCATGAGTTACGTGTACACCACTTTATAGTCCAAAAGAACTTAAGTTTACTCTAATGTCGTTCTACGTTAAAAAATTCTAGACGCATTGCGAATGACTTCCTGCTTCTGGTGGCTGCAGTTGTATCCCTCTGTGTTCACGCAACGAAAGGCGTAAGACCAGAGTTTCATAATTTTCTTCAAGCCAATAACATAGCAATGGTAGTATGCCTTCAGCAAACCTTGCATACTGCAACGAATAAAACAATAAACACTTCATTGGTTGAGTTTGAATGCGTAAGGCTCTCAACCCGTCGAGGGTGAACTTGCGGCTCCGCAAATCTGTTGGTTTGTTTATTTTTTTTAATTAATAATTAATTACTAACAATATAGTATATTTATTTATTTATTTATTTATTTATTTATTTATTTATTTATTTATTTATTTATTTATTTATTTATTTATTTGTTTGTTTGTTTATTTATTTTTTAATTTATTATTGATTTTTGATACAGGCCTCGCCTCTGCATGCATTACAGTAGGGAGATACATAACACTAAGCATCAAATTTGAGATGAAATATCAAAATAATTCTACAAAGCGTAGTGAAAATCGTCATTACAAACAGTGGATAAAATCATACATGGAAGATATTTACACTCTCGTACTGATCTATGATAAAATGAATCACGAAAGGCGTCACCTTTAAAGGAAAGTTAATAATTTCCTTTAAGATTGCGGTCCCACTTTGGGATACCGTAATTACCCGATTCTAACGTGCCCCCGATTCTAACGCGCACCCGATTTTCCAGGCAAAAAAGCGAAAAACTTGCACCTCCGTTTGTAACGCGC
This sequence comes from Haemaphysalis longicornis, assembly GCF_048455015.1. Lineage (NCBI taxonomy): Eukaryota > Metazoa > Arthropoda > Arachnida > Ixodida > Ixodidae > Haemaphysalis > Haemaphysalis longicornis. The sequence goes on from NW_027526445.1 coordinate 171,654,934, forward strand.
AAGGAACTTTGTGAGCAAGAAAAACGAAAGCGAGAGAAACGGGCGATTTATTCCCCGAAGTAATCTCGGTCATCTCACTCGTCGTCACTCTCCGAGAGCTCCTTGTCGCCTTCCGCTGACCGCAACATCTCGTCATTGGTGTTGTCAAGCGCGTCGCGATGCCACACTTCTGAACGAACGTTCAACCATGTTCGATGGGATCGTGGCCCACGCCTCGCATGCCCATCGCGCGAGCTTCTCCTGAGGCTTCAGCCAACCGCTTGTTGAGAACGCGTGGGAGCCGCTCGTAAGCCGCGGAAGCGGCGCACCTTCGTTGCCGCTGCTGCCAATTACTGTTATCAGGCACGCAAGTGGAATAATTTGACGATTTGTGTGAACTCCAAAACAAAAGCCTAGGCAACTAGAACCTAAAAATGGTTTCTAAAAGCTTTGGCGCTATCTTGAGATGGCGATGGGGATGGGTGGAACGAAATTTCAGCTGTTTCGGCAGTTTCGGTTTCGTATCCGATTCTAACGCGCATGCGATTTATCGGCCTATTTTTGCGGAAAAAAGGTGCGCGTTTGAATCGGGTAAGTACGGTATGTACAATGGCGCTTGGATATACTTCTCCCCTCCGATTGCAGTTTTCCAACGATAGATATTACGAAAAAAGTATACCTGAGGTTTCTTTTGTGATCTTTCACGTCTTAGCATTTACTTTACTTTAACTTTCCCTCATGCTAAGTTGACAGTGCCAATTACCTAATACGAATCGCACTGCCCTATTTCGTATGTTTTCGAGCGTATCAACCATCTCTTCGGTGTAGGGATCTCAACAAACACATGCGTACTCTGAGCGCACATGAGTGAAATACGGTTGTTCTTTTAAGTAAAATTGAGGTTAGCTGAAATTTTGCCTCCGAAAGACAAATACACGTGCTGCCGTAACTTTTATGTTGTGAATGTACCTTTCGTTAAAAACACTCCTAGTTAGTTATATTTCCCGGCCGTTCCTAAAACAGCGTACATAATTTACGGTACACGTATTCAATTGGAATGAAGGTTTTCTTGTAAAGGTGACGTTAACACATTTGCTAACATTTAAGGACTTTTCTGAATCAGCACACCAGGATGTTATTAAATTTGAATCATGCTGCAGGTATTCGGAATCACTTTCATTCGCTACAGTTCTGTAAACTACACCATTGAGAGCAGCCGACTGCTGTCTTAGAGAGAGATAGTGCGCTATCCATGCAATAACCGATTAATTCAGTTTATAGACCGCATTTTAATAACAAGAATCTCATATAGAACACCGTCAAATGCTTTTTGCAGTCCAAGCAAATACAGAAAACTACTTTAAGCTAATCTATCACTCTTAAAAAAAAGGTCCTAGCATTCACTAACGGAATACTAACAAGTTACTTGTCCCAGTATACACTAGGTACTTAGTAACTGGAGGTAGTAAATGTAGCACTTGTCAAAATTACTAACCGAAGCAGGCAGTAAGCACCACTACCCCCACTAGTAAAGTCCCAGCGATAGCACTCTTCTGAGCTACATGCGTTTACTAACTGGCCATGAACAACCTAGTAATAAGCACGACCTTAATCTAGTGCTACCACTTCCTACACTCAGTTAATTTACTAACCATGCAGTTGTTAGTGGGAGAGCCTACGTACAAAACCGCGGGGTAGTAAGGTTCTTAAGGAGTTAGTAAATACGGCCGTTACTACCTTTTTACGACCTTTTTTATTAAGAGTGATTGCTAGAGCCAAATCATTCGTGAACTTAACAATCTGCGTTGAGCAAGAAAAACATGACGAAATCCGTGTTTGCTACGATGCTGGCGATCGTGTTTCAGCAAATGAGTCATATGCAAAGTGTAGCTAAGCTCACCTTCAAACACCCGAATTAAAGTAACATCCAGGCTTCACCATTGACAAGGCTCTGTTGTTATCGCAAATTTAAAATGACACTTGTTTTTAAAGAGGCAGTCATGAAATCCGATGAAGTAACATTGTGCAGAGCAAGAAGGTGAGCACGAGCTTCACCTCTTCTACGTTTATCACCAACAAAATAGTGCAACATTGTTTTTCGCAGTATTATTGTAAGAAGAATAGCCAAAAATTTGCGCTTTTGAGTGCCCTTGCCTTTCTTTCTTGGGAGTCCTTGAGGTGGCACCGATAGAGCCGCTGCCTTGTTGCCGCTTGCTTGACGCCCTTTAAGGCCAGTTATTTTCGGTTAAGCCATCTCGGGTCGGACATCTCTGCCGCTTCGATGTCTCCAACGCTCTCCATTTCTTGAGGGGGTGAATAGCCTCGAGCTGATGCATCAACGAAGCCGGCGGGCGAGGCGGGGTAGCGGCTATGAGTGGCGAGGCTTAGCTCACCCGTTCCTGTGGCACATTCTTGTTGTGGCAATAAATGGAATTCCGACGGCCTTAAAGGTTACCTGGTAATGTCCAGCGAGTCCTTGCACCTTTCCCGTTTCCCTATAACCACTCACTCTTAACAAAAAAAAGAATCCCGGGACGCTCGCCGCCGAGTCTGTACACAAAGCAGCCGCGTCGGCGGATTGCCTCGAAAACGCGTCATCCCTATTTCATATTTGCCGCGCTTTCGAGGCGCTTTTTCAAAGAAAGTGCTACGAGTTGTGCCGCGCCTCCGCCAGATGGCGCCACAGGTCCCGCGACCGAGAGAAGACGCAGTGAAACATCCCCCTCGCGAGGGGCACGATCAAATGCAGAGCATTTCGGGGGCGCACGACGTTAAGTAGTTTGCGTTACGTTAATGTTGTTGCACTTGTGGCAACTGCTGACGAGAGAGCGCTCGTCAGCAGTAATTTGAATGAGTCAACGATATAAGGCGCGTTCGTAGCGCCTCATTCCAAGTCGGCTTTGTGGCGCAGTGGGTAGAGCACCATGTACATTGCGTTCCGCCCGCAGGGTCGGGTATCGAAACCGGGCGCCAGATAGTAATTTTTTTATATAGTAGGGAGGGGTGCGGTGCGGACTACATACGTCAACGCGGGTGCCATTGTGAGTTACTGAAATGCTCTGCATTTAAAAGGTCGTAAAATGTAGTAATGGCCGTATATACTAACTCCTTACGAACCTTACTACCCTGCGGTTTTGTACGTAGGCTCTGTCACTAACAACTGCATAGTTAGCAAATTAACTGAGTATAGGAAGTAGTATGCACTAGATTAAGGTCGTGCTTATGACTAGGTTGTGCATGGCCAGTTAGTAAACGCATGTAGCTAAGAAGGGTGCTATCGCTGGGACTTTACTAGTGGGGGTAGTGGTGCTTACTGCCTGTTTCGGTTAGTAATTCTGACAAGTGCTACATTTGCTACTTCCAGTTACTAAGTAACTAGTGTATACTGGGACATGTAACTTGTTAGTATTCTATTAGTGAATGCCCAGACCTTTTTTTTTAAAGTGCTCAATACTGTTTGACAAATGAAGTTCGTTCATTTAAAACGTAGCAACACCGAGCGGATTAAACGCGTCTACGTCGTTCGGCTCCCTAACGGCTTTTTCTTCACCCAGGGAAAAACTGGTCCAACACCGCCCGGTCTCCTTCCAGTCAATAGAGCATAAGCTCCGGAGCCCAGACGCATGCCGTTATTGGGCTTTACACCGCAAACCGAAAGAATAACGCATGACCTGAAACCTTACGTCGGCTGGTCTCCTCCTGAGCACCGGTTGCCAAATATTCAGCCGTTCGCTTGCCGTAATTCGGCCGAGGACCACTAATCGAATGAAAAACGTACATTCTGGGGCCATACTTCGGGCTGCCTCCATAATAACACCGGTTGCCCGAAGAAAACAAATATTCTTCCGCCGGACGCGCGGTTCCCCGTTAAAAAAACGAATGCGCGGCAGCGACGCCCCGGCCGGGGCGTCGCTGCTGCGCATTTGCATTATACGAATATTCTGTGGCCGGTCGCTTGCCGTGCTTCGGCTGAACACCGATTCCCAAAGAAAAAAAGGGCCCATCTCCCCGCGAGGGGGACTCGAATAAATGCGCCGCATGGTGGGTGGGTGTATTGCGTTAACGTTTAGCGTTTGGGGAGTTGGTGGTAGTGAATGCGTTGTGTCAGCAGCTTCTTGACGTAGTTTGAATGAGTCAAGGATATAAGGCGCGTTCGTAGCCTTCCATTCTGTGTCGGCTTTGTGGCGCAGTGGGTAGATCACCATGTACCTTGCGTCCCGCCCGCAGGGTCGTGGGATCGAAACCATGCGCCGGTAAGTATTATTTTTTTATATAGTGTAGGGGGAGGGGTGCGGACCTGTTGTTGAGAGCGAGGAGGGTAGCGTGATGCGGGAGAGGAGGAGTGGGGGAGAAAGCGCACCTGGAACGTCTGTTGCGGACGCCGAGGCACGCCAACGCCGGGTGACATCGTGAATTAAAGAAATGCTCTGCATTTAAAACGATTGTCCTAATGCCGTACTTCGGCCGTTCTCTTTCTGAACATCGGCAGCCGGAAGTGCACTGGATATCTGGCAGCCGGGTACCTGCCGTTGTGTTTCTGAACACGGGCTGCCGGAGAAACTCCGAAGCGCTGGTTGCCGCATGTTGGCTGTTAAACGTATGATTAGTGGCTGCCAGAACCTGGATGCTGGCCGGACATGCCAGAAAGCGGCCATAGACGGGCCGGTCATGGGACACACTTTCTGTGCCGCCTGGGGCCCAGACACTGCAATTATATTCCAAAATCGGGCGCATATTTGCTACATACAAAGGGTCCTTGACATTAGTCAGACTTTGCATAAAATTGCGTCTTGAGAAATTAAGGATGCAGCCGCTTTTATTGTCAAATTATTGACGTGATGGTTCCAGGATATGTTATGGGAGCAAAAGATTCCCAGTTATTTAAATTCTGTGGCTACCGTCAAACATGCCCCGCCCATGCAGTAGTCAACAAGCAGCGGGTGCCTTATTATAGTGAGCCTTACTAAATCACATTTGGTCCGATTGAGTGTCATTCCCCACGGCTGGCACCAAGAAAAAAGTTTAGCTCGTCTTGCAACAACTGAGCGTCTGCTAAGTTGGTTACATCACGACAGTTTTAGCAGTCATCAACTTATGATTTAGTACGACTAATACTGCAGTTGTCAAGATCATTACTACATATTAAAAAAAGAAGTGGGCCTATATCGGATACCTGCCGGACGCCGGACAACATAGAAATATTTGAAGAACTCACGCCTTCAAGCACAACAGACTGTTTTCTCTCGAAAGGATAGGCATCCAGCCACATCAACAGTTCCCTCAACTCGTTGAGAACAGACAGCTTGCGCAGAAACAAGGAATGCGGAACGGAATAAAAACTTCACGAAAATTTAGAAATATACAATCGACTTGAGTGCCTGCGTTAATGTAAGTGGCGATGTCGTGCCCGAATTCAATAAGCTGCGTGTCGCACGAGAAGAACGCAGTCAAACCATCTTTTATTGGGGAGAAGAAATTATTGTTTTGTAGTTGCGTCAGTAAGTTTGTATAAATTACGTATTCCAGTATTTTACAGCAAACGCTTCTCAGCGAGATGGGCCTGTAGTTAGAAAAATTTGTTTTGTCACCACTTTTAATTGTCGGATTTATATTTGCATTCATCCAGCCAGTCGCCAGAACACCCAGTCGAAATGATGTTTCGAACATGAAGGTTAGAGATGGGGCTATAGACACTGCACAGTCCTTTAGGATAACGTTTGATATGCCTTCTGAGCCAGAAGCTGAATACCCGTTCAATGTTTCTAAGATAGACACGATGCCATTTTCAGATATTACTATGTCTGGCATTTGCGCATACCCGTTCAAATGTTTCGGCGTACTCTAGGTGGCATTCTTTGAAAAGTTAAGCTGTCAATTTCTTCGCTTGCCAACACTGAAACGGCCACGGACATGGCCGAAGCGCCACAAACATGAAGGGGCTTATGCCACTGCGGCCGCACGCCGAAGAAAAAAATTACACCGGCATGCGTCGTCTGCTCCGTTTCAAACCGATCCTCAACGCCGGTGTCAACAGAGTTGTTAATAATTGCACTCACATTGCAGTCGAGGCATTACTTTGTGTTCGGCGGGCTAGCTAGAGCTTGGAATGTCCAACCCATATCATGCGCTTAGCCATCGCGATGAGTTAGCACAGACACGTACCGCCATCCCGCGGAGCCCGACGTAACCAGAGACGGCGCATTCACATGGTTGCCTGCATGCGTGCCTCGGTATTGAATACAGGCTCAGTATTGGGGTAAGTTTGCCTGTTAAACACGGGTTGGAAGTTCACGTTGAAGATTTCGGCTTTGCCCTTTGTATTTCGTGCGTAGTTAATGTCATCCATGACGTTAGGAATAGTCGCTTTGGTTGCTTTTGACATATTTAAATTTGAATTTAGCGTTGGTTTTTCTTTTTCGCCCAGAGAGCATAGGTGGTTTCTTGCGCTTTGCACATTTTTTTCGTGACTACTTAGTTATCTTTTTTATTTTATGTCGCAGCTGGGGATGAGGCAAGTTACAATACTTTCTAAACAACCGATTTTGTTTTGCTGATCTAAGAACGAAGTTCACCGTTAAAATGAAGCTGAAGCGCTTTCCCAAAAACATTGAGTTAGAGGCACGTGTATATAGTTTCTTGCGCGCTGACTCCGAATATTACATTAAAATTTATCGTACATGAGACCAACCGGCATCTATCTTGCAAAACGCGCGTACCGTTTGACAGAAGCGCGCGTTTCGTCTTTGACGCCTCTGATTGGTTGCGCCCGTCATGACGTCAAAGGAGGACACCCTTCGGCCGCGCGGTTTGTCGGAAGCATTGGGAACGATCGCACGGCGGCGGCGCTTGCTTTTCGGCAATTGAGCTTGCAGTTTAGTGTTCGCACATGAATTAAAGTTTTTTTTTTTTTTTTGCAAATTCCCGTGCGGTTGGATCAAGTATCTTGGAGCTTGAATTTGCTTTACCCGACCGAGAACCCCAAAGCAGTGACTGGGGCGTCGGCTAGACGGTTCCATCTGAATATTTCTGAACTGGGAAACCAGCATAGGGGGTTTCTATTCCTTATGTTAATATTAGGTGCTGCCCCAACTGTTGTTACTATATACGAACCATTTATGCCCAAGATTAAGCGGCGTTTTATAAACAATCTAGCAGCGAAAAGAACGTACGTGGACTGCGCGAAAAAATAGCGTTCATGCACTGCAAGCGTATATGCGAGACATATGTTGCTGGTACACGCATAACCAAACAAGCGGACTCTGCTTCCGAATTTCATTTGTTCGTTCTCGCTCACCCCACCCCCCTTACTCATCCCCATACACACACGCGCACACGCGCGCGCGCGCCATTTGGGCAGCGCGCTAAGGCGCCTCCACGATCGCTAGCTGCGCTTCGATGAGTGGCGTCTTACTGCTTGATTTGCATTTATTCTGAAAACATTGTAGCACACAGGTGCCTCCGCAGCATTATCGGCTCTAATCGGGCTTGATTTTCGCACACAGAATCTAAGCCAAAGAATTAGGCCCCGCAGTCAACACAAATTATAATACGGTGGTTGTTCGGAGCGGTGTTTTTTTTTCATTCCAGACAAATATTACCTTATCTTAGCATATATACTTGCAAAATAAGTGATGTGGTGGTTGTTGGTTCTTTTACTTTGTATGAATACTGTTTACCTATTACCCGGGAGAGAAGTTTTATCACGAGTGGCCCCTTGTTTAGTTTCGCCAAAAATTGGGCTTTGGAACACAGTTCTAAGCCCATAGCGAAAGAAAACCCACGCGTTTAACGAAACAGGTATTTCTTTAAAGGGACACTGAAGTTATTTGTAAACATTGCGGGGTTACGAGCGCAAATTGTAGTACGGAGTCCCTAGGCCCTGTTTCGACCACTCTGAGCGCGTTTACGCGAATTTATTTAGTAGAAAAATCAATTCGAAAATGCTGTCCTCCTCTCTGCACCCTCTTCCATTTTCTGTGGGGTTTTCGTGTGACGTCAGCAGGGGAGTAGCTGGCAATTGGCTGCGCTACCACACGGCTCGCCGGCCTTCTGACAGAGTCAGTCGGCCCGGCGTTTAGTCCGCCGGTCGCCGACAGGTAGTCGCAATCCGTTCGCTCAGTTGAAACGAAGCCAGGACACGTTTGTGAATGGAAGAATGTGCCTTTCTTGATTTCGTTAGTTTGTACACGGTATCTAGCTCCAAGTCAAGGTCGCTTCACACAAGCGCTGCACAAACGCACACGCGACGCTTCGCTGACTGGTACGTCAGTAGGAATATTTAGGCCTCTTGAAGGCGGGAGAAGAGTCAGCGAAGTCAATATAGGTACCAAGGAAATAAAATCAACCAATACTTTTACCGTACAGCGTAAAACTAGGGTGCGGGAAGCATTTTCTTGCGCTGGGCGAACAAGCACAGCGGTCAGCAGGAAGACTGCGCATCTGCGAAAGCTTTGCCGTCTGAGAAATGCAATTGCTAGACGTGAGATATTGTGGAAACTTGGGGGACGCATACTCCACGAGCGCAATACAACAAATAGTCACCTAAGCTGCTTGAAATGCTACAACTAAATAAAAGGGTAAACTGGTTATACATTACATACCTTATATTTGCACGGTCGGCAGCGCTCGACTGTGGCCGAGTGGTCTGGAGCACTAGGTATATGTCATTGTACGGGTTCTGCAAGTCACGAGTTCGAATCCCCGCGGGTACATTCTTAAGTTAACTTTTTCGTTTTCCGCCGATGTTTTCTCTGCTGAGTTCACCTTTTTTTGGGCCGCAACGTCCGTTGCTCTATGAACTAGTTCACAGAACGCGCGCAGGCTGGCACTGGCACGCTAGCGAGTTCTCGTTGGCGTGCTGTAGCCATAAGCACCGACTGCTTGCGGGCAGTGCGCACAGGCCAGAATCAACAGACCCTTGGCCTGGTGCAAACACGCTTTTTACGATAGAGGCATGAGTGAGGCAAGCTCCAAGTATGGGGGAATAGCGCATGGCATTTGAGCGTCTGCGGGGACGCGGGGGGCGTTCATCCACTGCATAGGCCTCGGCTAGTGATTGCTACGATTCCAAGCCGTCCTGGGAGGCTTATCTTTTGCATTTTACAGCCGACAACATGGCAGAAGCGCGGGACGAAGATTACTGAGGTATTGAGAATGCCCATCCGGCGATGCCGTCGGATGTCAAGCACGTTCTTTTACAGAACCGAAACCGAAACTTGTTTGGTTGCTAACCTTGGGCATCGTCCAATCACCGTGCGTCTCCTCCCGTCGTCACAACCTTTAATTGGTGCGGCCGCCGCAAACGGCGCATGGTAGTTTTTCTTCTTTCGCGCTTAGTAGAATAATTACAGACTTTTCAACCGGATAAACGATGAAAAGTGTGCTAATGTGAGCCAGTCTACGCAGTGCAAGCAAAAACGGGAGCTTGACAAATTCACTTCAGCGTCCCTTTAACAAATGTGACTTTCTTTCCGGAATGGAATTCAACATCCCGGGCCAAAGTACATCAGTATTCTCCATCCTTCCTAAATCTAGCGTCTAATGTGAACATTTATGTCCGTCGCATCAAAAAAAAAAAAAAGGAAGAGCGAGCAAAAATAGGAAAGACGCATTGGAGGGTTTTACAAAGTATCTAACGTAGTGTAGTATTTATATTCTCTGTCATCAAGCACAGCCACCCCGGTTTTCGCTTCCGTACATCCCGGCGTTGTATTATCCTGCTTAGGAATACGTCATGGTAAATTATGCCTCGTTTTGCATTCGTGCATACTTTTTGAACACGAAAATTGTACAAATAAGTGCTATCAACAACAACAGCAAAGATTATCATTCTTCCTGTGGTGCGCCTCTACAGGAAACACGGCGAAAAGAGCACGGCAGAGGCAGCCGATCCGGCCGGTTTTTGCCTCCGCTCTTCGGTCTTCCGGCATCGCGCGCCGAGATCGGGGAGTGGCATCGGGCCACTTTTGTTCGTGCATTGCGCCCCTTCTATTGAATGTATTGCGAAAATATTTCGTAGACGGGGACTATAAATGTGTACGTGCGGCTAGTCAACTTTTTTTTTTAATTTTAAATCCTCTTCACTTTCCCTTTAGGTCACTGTGTATCAGTGCGGCGTTTCGCTGAGATAATACATCGGGGAATGAACCTTTGTTGGCAGGATTTTTGTTTTAAACAAATTTAACTGTTCGTTCGTGCCAAAGATAAACTATGCAGCTGGAATTCGGGGAAGAATACATCTAGGAGATGTCAAAGCGAGCTGTAGTAGCCTTTTTCATAAGAGAACACTTTTCCTAGCTCTCTAGGCTGATAGTTCTTGCAGTGCAGGTTGAATTAGCTATAACAACGTCATGGTCGCTAATACCTGGAATTGTGATCACAGACGATACAAAGTCGCGGTCACTGCAAAACAATAAATTGAGCAAAGTTTCGCTGCTAGCACCGGTTCGAGTAGCCGTTTCTACGAGTTTGGATAACTAATGCGCTTTGATTATTGTGTGAAAGGCTGAGTAAATAGAAATGTATTGCGCAGTATCGGCCTGGTGGGCTGCCATTTTACATAGGGCAAATTAAAGTCTCCACCCTGAATTACGTAAATTGTTTGCAAATTTAATAACGTGTTACTCAGCTGGAACAGAGCTTGAGGAGTTCGTAACCCAGGTGGTCTGTAAAAGGACTCACCGCAAGCGATACACCATGTTTCAGCAGTATCTTGCACCAGACAGTGTCGCAAGATTCTGTCACGATGCACACAGCTTGTCTTACTATGCTGTCATGAACGAGGTTGAACACGCCACCACCACGGGAATTGCGATCGCTCCTGTACACAGAGTAATTAGAAGGGAACATTTCGGCGCCATTTATGGTGCTGCCGAGCGAGTATCCCGTCCAGTAACTATATCCGCCTTCGAAATTTCAAGTAGTGAGCTGAATTCGGTCGTTTTATTCTTAAGGCTGCGGCAGGTAAGGACAATACATACAAGGTCATGTTTACCTGATGACCTCCTGCCCAAGGAATGAATTGTCCGTCGTGGCTACGAACTACACGGGGTCACAGCATCTGTTATGCAGTTATAAACAAAAAGTTTCTTTACACATGTACAGTGCATTCAAGCTAAGTTTGCAATCCCCACCCTGTTCTCTGGCAAAGTGAAGCAGCGTATGCCTTTGCAGCCTAACCTTAGCCGAAAAGTTTCGCTTATCGCAAAAGTCATTCCTTTTAGTTTGGCGGCCACTGTAAGCCCCCTTCGTTTGTCTTTGAAAGTGAAAAACTTCGCAATTAGGGGTCTCTTTTTTCTAGGGCTGAAACTTCGTACTCGGTGAGCCCTTTCTATGAACCGCCTGAAACATTGAGTTGCACTGAGCAGAACGCAATTACACTGGCCTCTGCTTCGGCCTAAGTTTACTTTGAATCAACTTTAAGGCAATAAAAACTTAAGTTTTTCCGTCTTAGCCTGTTTTCCTGCTCCTCATGGCGGCTCTCTAGCCTTGAGCACGCAACAGATGTACTACCAGTTTAAAAATTCCCCGCATTTCCCCGAGGGGAAGAATGTGAAAGTGCGAATGCACGAGTTGAATTTGCGCGGTTCGGTAATGTTCGCGAAAGAGAGATCACACACACACACACAACTACAAAGAAAGAAAGATGCATTTATTCACAGACACCTATTTGAGTTGTCGTTGTACTTGATTGCTAGAGCGGATCTCAGCTTTGAAATTTCGTGTCAGTACTCCTTTAAGCAGGTGCATTAGCCCTTCTCACGCCCGATTCTTTGCCAATCCCCCACGTGGGTATGTGCCATGTCAGCGGCCAGGCAGCGCGCGCCCATCTCCACGTGCGCGGACATCGCCGGTGGACGCAGGTTCAGGGTCGCTTAAGAAGTGCATTGCACTTAAAACAAGTCGCGCTACGCTACCCTTCACTGGTAATACTGACTACACGTCATTTTCAACTGCCTTGACCTTTTCTGCTAGCTCGGATAACCTGTTGTTAAGCACCTGTTGCTCCGGCCGAATGGAACAAATTTTGTCTAGTATTTCGGACTGATTTGGTTGTATTCATGGTATCGTCATGACCACGTTGAACATTTGGCTATGTTCTTCCTCTGTCAGGGGTCCCGGATTTGGTTCTATGTCACCGGTCAGCAGGAATTGTTTCCGTATAATGGGCACAAGATAGACCATTCGCGACGAGCTCAGAGACACTCTAAATAGATGCAATAAGCCGGGAGGGGATCTGGCAGCAATTTTTTGAAAGGCCTGCCGTTTGCGGAAATCTCAGTATAACCAATCTCAACAAAAAGTAGCAAGGAGCGACTGGCATCCATGTCGGCGCCAGATTCCAAAGTGAGCAGCGGTAGCTTCAGCTTATATAGTTATATGCTGTTTTGCGGCATCAACGGGTTGCCAGCCAAAGTGACGATGGTCGAAGGGTGTCGGCAGTGCCGTCTCCGGTTGCGTTGGGTAGTAGTTGCAAATCCCTTGGTAAATTGAACAGACGTCATCCAGGGCTGTATTTTCTTCGAAAAGGGGGCACGTTGCCGGTTCTGATTCATCGAAATTTTTCACTATCTGCGCAACCTGAACGAAAAGTAGCAGTGAGCGACTGGCATCCATGTAGGCGCCAGATCCCCTACCATATAATAACAATAACCCCGAAATTGGGGATACTTTCACTTTAACACATACATCACCAAGGCGGGGGGCCCATCTTGTTAGCTGCTGGTCTTTATGTATTGTTTTTGGAATTTATATGACGCATCACTGCCTACTTGCACTCTGATTGACACTCTTTATTCCAGGACAAGTACACAGCCAGCCATAGCGCTTTGATTTCACTCCGTCAAAACCAGACTTGCGCGTACTGGTGATCTAAACAACAAAACATCTCATGGCATAGGCATTCAATCCTTGGTTGGAACAGCTGTGTGAAGAGTTCATCACATAAGGTAAATAATTTTTGAACATGCTATCACGTTGTCTGCGGTGTGCTAGGAATAGAATAGACCAGTTTATTCCAAAAAAAGCGGCAGTAGTAGAAGCTTTTCAGACAGGTTTAAGAACGACCAAGTTGATTTGTATATCAGAAAAACAACAAGACTAAATTTTGGTGCTAAATAATATACCTTATGGTTGTCAAACATTAAAGTTAAAAAGAGAAGGAATAAAGCAAATATTCGCTGTTATCTATTAGCATAAATGCATATCTCTACAAGTGAACTTTCGGCATTGTACACATGTCACTGGCGTATCGCTGGCCTCCGCTGTAACGATATTGAGTGCCATAGTGGAAAAAGTGTATGCTTAATTGCAGTGAAGCCATTGGGTGAAAACACGTAGTTTCGTAGCGCACAAAACCAAAAAAGTACCGTAACGTTAAGGTAGCAAAAAGAAGATGCATTCAACATGTTCAAGCTGTGCTGTTGGACTTATTTCAAATTCCAGCTGGAATGGTTCTGCGAATAAAATATCTTAAGGTTAAAAGTTTCTTGATAATCACTGGGCCATAGATGAGAAGGCCAATCACTGCGGTAGAAGTAGGGCCCACTTAGTTGTATTTAACTGTTTTAAATTGAGAAATACAACTTCGGAGGTGATAAAACCAAAGGAGTGCCTTTCCCTAGTGCGTTATAGTCTAGCGCACCAAATTCAACTACGGGCCTTCATTTTGGGTTGCTATGTCGTATTCTTTCCGCCTTGACACTTCGGGCCAAATTTTTTGAAATACCTTTTTACAGAGTGGGTACGCTGCCGTGAAAAAGTAGCACAATTGTAGAGTTGGTTACCTTGCGCTGGAAGACTACTTCAACTGTTTTTCCGAAAGAATAATAGAGGCCGGGAAAGTAGCCCTCGCTATGCAAATGGTCGAGTCTGAATGGTAGAGTTTTTAACCTTTCGGCGCGGTAAAATTTCTGAGGTTTTAAAGGGAATATGATCTCGCTGACACACAAAACAACTACGGAGAGGTCCACGAATCCGCGACCCTCACTCTCCTTTTTCAGAAAACAAAAATTACGTGGATAAACACGGCAGAGGCGCCACGTTTTCTTTAGCAAATCCGACCGAGTGAGTTGGGGTCAAACACTTTAATAGAATCATCACTACCGGGGTCAGTAATGCACTTGGATAACATTGGCTTTGCCAAAAGGCGTTTCGGCGTACGCAACACCGTTGTCGTAAGTTAGCCAACCAAATTAGCTTCGAAAACTCAGCACCATCCCCAATATAAAAATTTCAGAGGGCACAAAATAATGCCTATGTATAAGGGTGTAACAAACCTCTCCTGCACCTTAATTCAAAAGTTAACCTGGAAAGAAAAAACATCAGGTAAATACACATTCAGCGTTGGCGTAGTGACTAAACCTTTTAGTTGTCAATGTTTCACAATTGGAAAACACAAAACCTGATTTTGTATTTCCTTCCCCATGTACCAAATTTCGATATTTTTGTTTTCGCATACTCACTGATGTTTGTGGAAAACATCACAGTTCTAATTTTCGTTACACAGCCCATTTAGAGGCTTTGAATAAATGCTTACAAAAAGGCATATTTTGTGTTTCTTCACCACCAAGCAGTCCAAAATATCGGCAGATAGTTGGCAACTACTCTGCGAGTAATATGAAATATATAAATACACTGTAGCATTCTGTTTCGAGAGTTTTGTGTGAGTGTTCCTTTTTTGGAACATTGGCCTTTCATAGAGCCAGAAACACGGAGGCCGACCACCGCACATCGCGTCACTTTTTCTTCTGTTTTCACGTGTTGGTTGCGCCTTCTAATTAACACTTGCAGAAGCTTGAATGCTACCTTTCCCGCCTTTCTTCGGCATGATTTTTAGATTCTCTGGCACGTTGAAGGAGCGCCATTCAACTGCAGCGAATAGCCGCCTCAGTCCTCGCGAATGTAAGGGGGGAGCGACTTTATAGCTAGTGTTCTTTTGTGCTACCCCACTTCTGTACAACAATATTCTGGTTTGGAGGTTATGGCACAACGCTTCCTCACTTCGGAGGCTGCAATTAAACCTTTTTTTAGCTTTTCCGACGAAGAGCGCGAAGGTGCATCTATATTCTTATGCCGCCTGATGAAGATGGCAACATTGCTCACGAGTAGCACGTCCAGAAAAACGAATTTTCTGAAGTTGTTTCCGATTATATTTGCGGGTGTGCAGAAGTTGTGAAGTGCAGCGATGCAGGCGTGTCGCCTACTAAAAGTTTGAGTCCTGAGCCACGAAGAAAAATCTAGCGCGAGGGCAACTGACTGCAGAAAAAGACCACAAATCTTCAGCCATGACCAGAAGAACTTACCTCATACAGGCGTCACTTGGAGCAGATAGTGGCGACCATGTCACGTTCGATAAACCACTGGCCAGCCAGAACCCTCAGCGGTTGCTAAAGACATTTGCTGAGCTTGCGAACATGAGCCCATTTCAGTTGTTTAGCAAAATAATTTATCCGGAATACCTTGGTTTACTGGCTGAAATGACTGCAATGTACGCACTCCAAAAGGGGACAAAGGTACCAGGTATCTCGTACCAGCAACGCAGGGGTGGTGTGCGCAGTGTTAAAAAACTAAGCAGCGCCAAGACTGCCAAAAGCGGCTGCAGAGCATGTGCTTCAGATCCTACCACGGTGTGTGAAATGCTGACTGACCTACAGCGAGGATGACTTTTCTGGATAATTGTTTTCACTCTGTATACTCTTGGAGTCATTTCAAGAAGGTGCCTTGCCTTCGGTTACTAAGACAAGTAATTCCACTTTGAAGCCAATAAAATTTGTACCAGAGAACGTTTTGCATTTTGTGTATTGGAAACGGCAATGCTCCAAAAATGGAACATTCCCGAAAACGTGCTTATTCATGGTTAATATGGCTGGATGTTTAGTCAAAGGTAATTTATAAGCCAAATTCAAATTATCAACACCAATTTGGTTTTTTGAATGTTGCTTCATGGTCCGGTGTTTAAAGGGTTAAGGAGGGAAAGCCGGACGCATTTTTCCTAATGAAAAAAATTTTCCTGTTCCACAACGGCACCCACAAAACTATATTAGGTGTATCTCCGGAAACCCTTCTTCAAATTCTCAGCATTGCCACAGATCCCCAAACCCAATGTTTTCTTGCTGTATACTTTGACCCGCACATAATAGAACACCTTTAGTGACTTTCTGTGTACTTCTTCAACTTATCCGGTGCGCGGAAAGCTGTGTTTTCGCATGCACCACAACTGCTAGTTTTATACCGTGCAGCGTTAGATTTTTTTTTTATTCTCGAAATAAGATGAATGTCATAGGGTATTGTTATGTTTATGACACTGAATGATCACTGCTTGCTTTCTGCAATGCGAATTTTCGTTTTCTTGTAATCGATCATACAGCATTTCTGTTCGCTTTTTAAACATTCACATGATGGTTCATGACCTATGCATGCTTCGTGGCAATGTTATAATACACGGGTGGATATGGAAGTTTATGAATATATCTGAAAACTATTGATACGTACCTTTTGAAGTGACATCAGAAATCAGATAATACTACCAAATACTGATAATACACAGAAGAGTATATATAAACGCTAAAGATAAGACTTTAATGTCAAGATTTTAATGCCAAGATTGCGAAGATTACGGTTTACGAAGATTACGAAGTACGGAGGAACGCCGATTTGCATTATACCATCGAGAACATTATTTTTAGCTGAAACATGTCTCCTTACAAACCACTGTAAGGTAATATATAAATGCTTTGCTCTTTTAGTGGCCACTCACACCGTTTTGATCCGGTAGGCTCGTGCGAAATCGAGCCATAGGCAGGAATGCCGATATTGAACTGTGTATTCGTGAAGGGGTCATATTTTCTGCGGGGCTGTGACACCTGCCATTAAGTGTTCTAAATGATCCGAAGACTGCTTTCCTGATAGAAGCAAAAAAGGAAGACACCTGTTCGTCGAAGTTTTCGTGCACGTTAAAGATATCCAGTTGGTCGAAATAAATCCCAAGCCGTCTAATACTGCGCGCCTCATAATCAAGGTGCACCTCCGGCGCGTTACACATCAGAATCAATCAATGCGCTAAAGAGAACCACTTCTATTTTGAAACTTCCGTTCTTGATTTGTAATTACATCATTATTCACAAAATAAATCAAATGTACATAACTTTGTGATTGCAGAATTTTTGCTCATACAATCAATTCCACAAAACTGTGTTCTCAAATCACATTATGATTCACTAGTGACGATATTCGTGTGCTGCCCACAAGCAGTTTCTTGCTTTCCTATAAAGCCGAAGCCCAAAATGCACTGCAGGAATGCCAAGGTATGTACGCGCCCAATGAAAAACGTAATACCCGCGGCCGGAATCAAACCTATATCCCTTGCGTTCTGAAGGCGATGTGAATCTGTTTGCGGAGAAGAGGGGATTTGGAATTGTGGACTTCGACTTTGACGCATGCATGAAAAGTTGTTTCACATTTTAAACATGCCGATCTTAAAAAGAGGGCTTTCATTTTATTTAAAAAAACGGCGAAGCACAATATCCGGAGAAGTGTTAAAAAGCTGGCATTTCTAAAAAGTATTCCACTTATGTGGTGGAACGAAGTTTCATGTTGTTGCTTTTTTACTGGGCGCACATTGTTTCTGATGCTCCCACCCAGCACACCAAAGCAGCAATATTATAAGTGTTCGCCGATTGCGTCTGGAACATGTTGAACGCAAAGATGGATGTCGATATCGGCTAGAGGCAACCGAAGATTGCTTTGAAATGAACAGTTCAAAACAACGGGCAAAATGATAGGAGTATTTGGACCCACCATTTTATGGCATCATACCGTAATCCCTTGTTATAACGAAATCAGTGGGACGGCTAAAAATTTCGTTATCAGCGGTATTTTGATATAAGCGACCAGACGAGAAAAGCTAAAGTAGTTGAGATTCAATTGCGCTACATATGCGAATAAAAACCCAATGCATTCAGTAATGCAAAACTTTACTCAGGTGCGAAAAAGCCACTAAGCTTTGGCTGTTTTATGTTTTTGCCGGGCGTGAGCAATCCCTGCTCCAATTTGGCCAGCAGTGACTGGCACCCGAACGCCTCGTAGACTGTTAAGCGAAAGAGGAGTGCAAGGCAGCCGCGTTTTTAGGGGGGAGGTATGGGCGTCACGAAACGCCATGAGAGTTTTGCGCTTGAAAGCGCCGCAAATACCGTGGCTGGAGTTTGAGGTTGTGTTTGTTGAGCTCAAAAAACAATTACCCGCTCATTTTGGGTGCAAAACGCAATCATGAAAAGTGACCGGTTTTGCGCTAGGGGTTTTGTATGATCACTGGGCAATTTTTCCCGAGGTGTACAGCTGTGAACTTTGCAAAACAAGAAATTCGCCCTTCTGTCGATGGCACTGCTCATTCCGCGCTTCGAGTGTCAGTGTTCGCCCACCATTGCTTCCCTGCTATTGACCAATGTCTAGGGATAAAATTCAATCACCCTACCACGCTTTTGAACCGTTTGTCTGAAGTATGATGGCGCGAATTGAGCCTTACCGACTCGAGAAAATCTCCCGGGAAAAACCAGCTTGTTAATCCACCACGTTGACCACCTGACTCACCGCTGAGTCGCCGCCGTTCGGCGACGCCTCCGCTGGCCACTTCGCTCTAAGCGGGTCCAGCTTCGTGCGCTTCGAGTAATGCTGTCTAAAATGCATGCGCTTGGGTTGGGACCAGGAGAAATTTTGAATAAAACGGTATTTCGAGCAAAGCGAGTTCGTTGTAACTAGGGATTACTGTATATGAAAGAAACGTCGTTGTCGCGAGAATACACTAGTTATAATTCTCGGGAATACGGAGCCGTTGCTTCTACTTTATTCTTCATCTAAACAAGTGGTGGGCAGCTTAGCGGTGAAGGACAAATTGGGCACCCAAACTTTACTCTGACGTAGCAAAACTGACGACAGCGTAGTTGTCTTGAACCCTTTTCTATGGTGATGCTTTTACGGGAAGAGCGTTTATTTAACGATGGCATCAGTAAACCATCAAGGTAAGAAATATAACTTGTAACTGGCTGATATGTGAAGCGGAAGGGTAACGAAATTCGCCGTGGAAAAAAATGGAAATCAGTGTAAATGGTAAAAATTCATCAAGACAACTGCGACGAATAAAAAGGAATTGAGCAAATTTGAGGGCCAGTATAGAATTATATGGAAAACCGATATAAAAAGCTGAATTAAGCTGAGAATTGCACAGCATATACCTGCGAATATATTCCGCCCTTGAGAGAGAGAGAGAGAATAAACGTTTATTTAAATCTATAGGGGGGATTGTGCTGAAGTTTGAAGGAGGCGTCCTCAGTCCAGGATGCCTTGAGCGCGGGTAGCATCGACAGCCCTCTGAGCCAGCCGAAGCTGGTCGTCCAGGCCGGTGCTCGCCAAGGCGCTCTCTCAACGCTCGACAGTAGAAAGTTTCAGGTTGGGGGGAATCAGTGGGGATTGGTCACATCCTCCGAACATATGGCGTAGCGTTCCAGGTTCTCCGCAAAATCGGCAGAGCGGGGAGTTCTGGTGGTTAAAAAGGTGAAGCCGGATGGGATGGGGGAGTGTATTTGTCTGGAGAGCACGCAAATGACGTTCGTGCTCTAAGGGTAGAGATTTGTGGAGAGGGGGGGGGGGGTAGCGAGTGTCTGACGTGACAGCCAGTAGTGCTGCGTGATCTCGGCGTAACAAGGGCTGCATGCGCTCGGGTTAAGGCAACGCTGCTCTCGGCGTCCGTTCGGGGGGTCAATTCTCGAGCGTTGGCGTCCGTCACCTAGATTCCACGGATACCGTGATGCCGGAGCCCATAAAATCCTGATTAGCCTCTTCGGGGGATGCTGCTGGATGATGCGTAGCGTTGTTGTGTGCAGGCGTTCCCTAGCGAAATTCCGACAAGCCTGCTGCGAGTCAGTGACAATGGCCGCTACATTAGTTTCTACGACGGCGAGGGCGCACTTCCGTCCTCGAAGCGACCTAGCTAAACTAATGTGCCGACACAGAAATTGCAATCTGCAAGCATTAAAGGGTACATAACAGTGCCCAGGTGTGACAAAATGAACTCGTCGGCAATACAGTGAATAGTTGTCGAGGCACTCGCTTTTATAACAGTGACCTAAAAAGCTGTGTTCTGTGTTTGAAGCTGTCATTGTTGCCGTACAAAAACTAAAAATAAAAATGAAATGTTGTACAAAAGAGGGCAGACTGTCCTGCACATCACCAAAACGCCAAAATAATCGGTAAAAAAAAACATTATATGCAGGTAAAAATTACACGGTTTCTTATTTTAGAGCTACGTTCAGAGAGTATATAGTGTGTACTTTACGAAAGGCTGTACTAATATAGCGTGCAAACAAGACCGAATTATAAGAAAATTAAAAGCCTAAATATTATGAAACATAACAGCAAATATTAACTGAAGTACACTACAATTTGGAATAGAAGGGATGCAAGTATAAAAAGACAGGGATATAATATTTTCAGCAAGCATGCACTGTAACTGTGCAACAAAGTAAATATTGACATGAAAATACACTTCACCGCGACTTCGAGCTGTGGTTCACACCTGGGAAAATTTCTTTAAAGATAATGAACCCGGCATTGGGCACGTCGAGAAGCCTTGCTGTCGGTGATTGATGTAATTGCTCATTTATGCTGTTATCAAGCGTGGCCAGGAGTTTCAAATGAATGTAGGAAGCCTTAAACGGCGACAGTCGGTGTCTGTTCCAGCTCCGCCCAGTGGGCTTCTTTTATTTCGAGTAATTTCAGTGGACTCGGCTGTACCTGTTCCTTTCTTTTTGATATACCGTATGATACCATCTAATGCCCTTTTTACAACTGACCTGGCGCCAAAAAAGGATCCAGCGAAGCGAATTTAAAGCAGATGTGACACGTCATGTTGAGAAACCTGGACCACTTGTATAATACAGTGCCCCGGCGAAGGAACTTCTACACCCCGCAAATTCCTAGTGATAATTACGAAGTTAGTAGAAAGTGCCGTAAGAAAAATCTAGGAAGCGAAAAAACGTACGTCTTATTGTACCTGATCAAGGCACACAAAAAAAACATGAGTCCACATGTATCTGCTAGTACACAAAATTAGGGGCATGTTCAACATAATAGCGGAATACACTGAAAAGGTGGAAAGGTATCATTTCAGCAACAGTACTGCTAGACACAACTGACGCCAACGTAAAAGAAATGCGCTTGTGTGTGGCACTGCTGTTACTTGTAAGGAGTGCTCGGAAATTTAAATGAGATAAATCAAAACACAGCATAATCAAGTTTGCTCGTTCAACCCTCCCACATTTCTTGATTGCAGGTTACGTGCACTGCAAGACGAGAACCTACCTTGCAAATCCACGGCGTCTGTTAAGCCGTCAACGCTGTGGGGATGGTACCAGCTGTCGCGGAAGCGATGCCGAAAGGAAGCAAGAGAGCGGATCGCCCGTACACTTCCCATAGCGTGAGCCCCCCTGACACAAGCACGAGGGCACAGCAATGTCTCTGCCGGGTCTCCCCCTTGTCCGTGCAACCATCCTTCTTTTACTCATGATCATCATCAAGAAACTCGGCCCGCAGCCAATATACGAATACCCACATATCAAAACATTGGGAAAGCTGTGGCTTATAGCAACATAACGTCACGTAGGCAAGCACGACGCAGCTTAGTCCAAGAAACCAAGTTTATTGGAGCAAACTTGCGCTCCGAAAAGAAGTCAAGGAATACAAAATCGGCAAAGGAGCAGTCAGCAATGTCACGGCCGCAGGCGAGGTTCGGCTAATCGAATGCCTCGGTATTTGGCCTCCGAGCATCTATCGTTCCACGCAAGTATTTCTAGAATTATCGAATCGGATCAAGAACAACGGCGATCAAAGCAGAACCTTCTTATCGAGTGACGACAACGCGATAGCCATCTCTCTAAAGTGGAATAGAATACGCGGTATGCAAAAGATAGCCAAGAATACACACGCTCCATTCCAAATGCCGGTAACGCACCAGGGACGGCAAAAACAAAACATTTGAGTAAACAAACAGAATGCATGTTTTGCGCTAATATGCACCCATTTTCTTTGGGGAAACAGGCGGGTAGTGACAGAACTATGAAGTTTAGGCTGAGCGCTGCGACGGAAGTGCAGCAGCGAAAGCCAACAAAAAAGTAATCGGGGCGTTTAAGTCTGTTTACGCGATTTGAAGGCGAAACCCTCACAAAAATAAGTAACAAATCTTTAACTGAAACACTGTGTCTGCGTATATTCGTCAGTGTTTATGACCTTGTTTTAGCAACCATATACTTGGACGGGGTTCTTTGCTGCTACACATTGCATGTGTGTCTTCGCTGTCATTTCTGCGCCGTACTGCTCGAATTACGTCTGCACGCTTACTGGTGCACGCCACAGCTTTCCGAGAATTAGTGTTCTGTTCGCTGGTATGCGGTTATTCTACTCACGAGCCATCATGTTCACACAGTGTGCGATACTCACTGTTTTCCACCGTTTCCGGTTCTAATTCGCACCTTTCTGAAGTTTACGTGTAATCGGGAGACCCTGAAGGCTCTAGATTACATTCCAATCTCCCAAGTAGGCATCTGCTACCAAACGGAACATTTAGCGCTGACAATGTGCTTTGATAGCACAGTCGATACCTCATCGGGTCTCGTGGGTAGGCCATGGTTCCACCCTGCTGAATCGCACACCTGATATTTATTGATTAGCTTTTAACTCCAGCAGCGATTTTGTTGAAAGGACACACAACATTCTCTTTTTTCACAGAATGGGAAACTTGAGGCTTTTGCCTAAAATACTTGTACAGGGGAAACGAGGGTTAAGTTCTCGTCGCGCACATTTAGTCCTCTTACACACTTAATGCCTGTGCATACGAAGCAGGCCACAATGATCTGAGTGCCAGTTAATATTATGTCGAACGACTAGTTGTAGAAGATCTCGGAAATGATGGCATTTTACTTGTCCGATGATTTCTTCTTGTAGTTGAATTGGGAATCTGGGCACACCAACCAATTCACTCTCATAGAGTGGACATCTGACATCTGTGCAGGGTTTCAGGCGATGCAGTGTAGAGCTTTGACCACCGCTCTTTTACCGTGTTGACCTTCGAAACGTACAGTAACAAAAAGATGCCATCAAGACGGTGTCCACAAAGAGTTGCTCTAACAAGCTCATGATGCCTTGGTTGTGCCGTATCACTGTGCGCACGAAGTGAAAATGTTAGAACGTAGTAAGATAATTCCTCAGAGCCCTTGCGGAAGACCACGTTTGACTGGGGTATGCGGTACTTGATCTCAAAATAGTGAAAATTCAAGGATAAGATACATGTCAATATTGTCTCAAATTAGCTGTAGATGATGTGGTGCGGCGTTGTGAGACAGAACACTGGGCCTAGAGGGAGAGGCCGGTCACCATAATATTGCAAATATTATTGAGCATTTAACATTTTACTGCTTACTGAATAATAAAGATGCTGTACAAAACACTAGCCGGACGTCCTTCATAAAGAATTTTGGAGGATTGTATTTCGTATAGTTTGTTTCCGCAAATTTCAAATTTGAGTTTCCAATACTTTAGGTGGTTGGAGAAAACCAGATATTCTTGATGAGCACACAAAAACACGCGTGCAGTATAGTAATGTCAGTCACTCTTCAATATTAGGAGCCGGGAAAAGTTTCATTCTGACAAAGAAAACCTTGTTTCAAAGTAGTAACATACGTTTTTCCCCACTTTTCACCAGATATTGTCTGCTATAGCCATACCAGTACCTAAACACCAGTAGCCCGAAATTTCACCTGATATCAGTATCTGGGCCCAAATTTCACCATCTGGAAACGCTGATATTTAACGTACAGCTTTTCTTTGGAACCTTTTTTTTGGTGCTATTTTTGGTGTTATTTCCAGATCCATTATTAGTCAGCGAACACCAATTCAGTGTATGGTTGGTTTCATGGGCTCCAAAATTTATCGGCGGAAAGCCCGAAAACCTGCGGGAGCAGCAACCTTGCAGGCTGCCCAAAATGTGTTATTGAAGCGGCACTAACTAGTGGAAAGAAGTTAGCCTGTATCAACAGGGTAGGCTGAGGGTAAATAAAGTACACCATTCTCAAAAGCAGTAGCTGTTTAATAAGGGAGAAAATTTCAGATACGTGGAAACAGGTGTCGACGTGCCGTCCGCTTATGAGTACTACGTTTTATGACGTCACAAAAGTTGATAGCTCAACAGACAAGCATGTATAAATGTTGTCAACGGTTGAGCACGTGAAATAAATCCAAATGAGAAATTTGGGTGAACTGACACAACTAAAAAAAATACTACACCTGTCATACATCGCAAGGCAGGCTGCTTCCCTCAGGCTTGAGTCAGCTATTATGTTTTCAGTTGCGTTTTCGAAAGCATTGTTACGCAATTAGCGATGTCAAGAATCGACGACAGTGAACACCCCAGCATCTGCAAACCACGGCATGTCTACTTCTCACTCGAGGATTTCTCAAGAAAGGGGTTCGAAAACCACAAGAAATCTCTGTCAAGCTGGCCAGAGGTTCGGCGGTGACTGCTCGAAGACTGCATAAATAGCGAGAGGAAGGAATAGGCCGAACGTGCTATATTATTCAGGTATCAAAAACCGAATGAGAGCGGCTGTATGTTTGCCGAAGACATGTCGTGCTTGTTTAGGGGAGCTGATCCGTTTAGGAGTGAAGAAAAAAAGTGCGCCACCTAATGCGAGGTGTGAAGGAGCAGCTCTTTGGCGCTCTTGTTCAACAACCACGATTTCAGGCCTCATTGGGGTGGCAACTGCAATATCGGGGCAATTGCAGCAGCGCACCATGCAGTAAGGACGTGAATCCAATTTGGCTAGTTGCGCTTCCGCAACCAACGATATGCAGTAAGGACGTGAATCCAATTTGGCTAGTTGCGCTTCCGCAACCAACGATGAAACCGCCCTTTCACCTTTGGGGGTTGGTGCGAAGCGTCGTGTGCGAAGAACTGCGGATGCTCCAAAAGGGCGAAAACTGACCAACGTTCGTAGCCGTTACCGACTTCACCGGTGACCAAGTTAGACGAGTAATAACTCCCGTGGTTACCACCCGTGGTAGAGTGCTCTGTATCACCATAAACGGATGTGCCTGGCTTTCAAACTACTGGCCAGGAACGCCCCATTTACAGAGATGTGCTTCAAACGCGGGTTCCGTCACCGCCCCAGCTTCCGTCTGCTACGACGCAGCCGGTCAAACCCACCTTGAATGCCGGTCGCGCGGTATGAGCGGAGGCGCTCGAGCGCAAAGCAACTGTGTGGCGCACATCCGAAAATATGCCTCTCTGATACCATTGCGGGGAAGTCAGTCACGTGATCAGTCACTGCCCCTACCGCCGGCTGGGGCTTCGTGGGTTCCCGCCCGATGCACCTTGACCGCGCTACGTGGAACGACCCCGAGAAATCGAGGAACATCTTTCCACTCACGAGATGTCGCCCCATTCTCCCGTAACTCATCAGCCCAGATTGTCTTCACCCCGCAAGTACTCGTCGCCTAGCTGTAACGTCTCTCCTCGACCCGCCTGGAACTGGTACCCGAGCCCGCGCCGGGGAAACTGAGACCAGCGAACTCGGTGGTTGAGGCCGCTGCAGAGCATGCTAAGATGCTCCACCGACACGACACTCGCCCGACCATCGGATTCAGACGTCCTTTGAAGAACGCGAACTGATTTCGGCCGATATTCCCGCCCTCGTCCACAATCACCAGGTACCTGCTCTCGTTGATACCGGCGCTTATTATTCAGTCATAAGCTGGTCACTCGCCAGCCAGTTTTGCAGTCACGACGCCCAGGTGTGGGCCCCGAATACGCAGAGCTGGTGGCCACCTTGTCGTGCAGACTGGTGTCTGTGCATGTAACGTTCGTATCAAAATTTAAGATGCGACCTTCCCGGGATGTTTTTTGTGCTGCGGGAATGCTCAAAACCGCTAATACTTGGTTTAAAATTCTTTCGACAATATGAGATGTTATCAACTTACGCGGGCTGCTTGTTATATTTTTGACTCCGCGTCCTGTCAACGATGAGATGGACTCTACGTCTAGACCTGCGTTACTTATTTGCGGCGACAGCGTTTCCCTACCTTCTCGAGCTAGCAACGTTGTTACTGTCGAGTGCGAGAGATCACCTTTTATGTCGAGTATCCCCAAACAAAACGTTTCGCTGCTGCTCGCCCGACAAATATTTGTAGCTCGGGGCTTGCTGACATCTGCCGTTGGAGAACGGGAATACTAATAAAGAACTTCAGCAGAGAATACCATCATTTTTCTCAAAGGACAGCCGTCGCCTTCCTTGAAGCAGTAAGTGACCACAACACGCCACAAAACCTAAGGGTGCTATCGACAGAGAAGGAACCAGGAAAAACCGTGTACGTTGACGTAAGCCCTAACCTGATGCCATCACAACAGCAACAGCTCCTTACCCTTATCAACTAATCGAAATTGCAGCAAGAAACGATAACTAAACATCGTATCATCACTGGCGACGACGAACGCTCTATTAAGCAGCACCCTTTCCGAGTATAGACCAAATAACGGGAGGCCATTCGTCGTCAAGTGAAGGAAATGCTCCTGTACGACGTCGTACAACCGCCGACGAGGCCATGGGCATCACCGGTCGTCCTCGTTACGTATAAGGATGGTACTCTTTATTTATGTGTCGACTACAGGAAGCTCAACACAGTGACAAAAAAAGAACTTCTAACCTTTGCCATACATTGACGACTCATTAGACCGCTGGCGCCATTATCGATTCTTTTCGTCCATTAATCTCGACAGCGGTTACTGGCAAATAACGGTAGATGAACGCAATTACGAAAAAACAGCGTTTGTTACATTTGACGGGCTGTTCGAAGTTAAGGTGCTTCCTATGTAATTGTGCTCTGCCATAGCCACTTTCCAACGAATGATGGACACTGTTTTGTTTGGACTAAAGTGGCAAACATGTCTGGTGTATCTGGACGACGTTATGGTGTTTTCATAAACGTTCGAAGAACATTTAAACCACCTTTTGTATAGTTCTTGAAGTCATCTGATCCGCCCAGCTATCCCGAAAGACAGAGAAGTGCCACTTTTAGTACGAAGAGCTGAAATTTCTGGGGCACGTGGTAAGGTCTCAAGGCATACGCCCAGATCCCGAAAAGACGCCAGCTCTTGCTGCTTTTCCAAGGCCAACCGACAAAAATGCTGCAGGTCAATTTCTAGGCCCTTGTGCCTACTATCGTCAGTTTGTGAAAACCTTTTCAACATAGCGGAACCATTCACGCGCTTAACAAAGAAAGACGTACAATTTATGTGGGGCCAGGACTAGTCTGCAGCATTTCACGAGCTCAAAGATCGTTTGCTGAGCCAACCCATACTCGGCCACTTCGACGACGGTGCTGCCACTGAGCTGCACTATGATGCAAGCAATATCGCTTTGCGGGCGATACTCCTCCAGTGTCAAGATGGCGTGAAGCGGGTCATAGATTACGCAAGCCGTACTCTGTCCCTCACCGAACCTAACTATTCCACGACTGAGAAGGAATGCTTAGCTGTCATTTGGGCCATGATCACATTTCGGCCATATTGGTACTGGAGACATTCAAGGTTGCTACTGATCATACCTTTCTATGTTGTTTAGCAAATCAAAGACCATTCGGGGCGTCTCACTCGCTTCAGTCGCAGGTTGCAGGAGTTTGATGTCAATGTCACCTACAAGTTAGGTCATAAGCATAGTGACGCGGACTCCTAAGCATTGTGACGCGGACTCCTGTGCCGGGCCCCGATCAACAGAGCCTCGATGGACGAAGACGGTGACGAAGGCTTTCTTGGAGCCACGAGGAACCTCTGATCTTGCTCAAGAACAACGAAATGATCTGGAGCTTCGCCCTGTCATCGATTACCTGGAAGTGCACAGCTCTCGACTGCCAAGCCCTTTCCCGCGTAGTCGTACGTCTTTTTGTTTGCGCAACAACATTCTGTACAAGGAAGATTTCGCTGCCACAGAAATGAAGTACTTGCTCTTTCCACCGAAAGCCCTGCGTGAAGAAATTTTACAGGCATGTCATTCTGAACCATCTTCAGGCTATCTAGGCGTTGCCCGTACCCTATCCCGCATACGCCTTAATTATGACTGGCCGAAGCTTACCAGCGATGTGAAAAGGTGTGTGCAGACCTGCCGGGAGAGCCAGAGACAAAAAACGGTGCCCGCAATAGCTGCTGAGCTACTACACCCGATTGATCCTCCAAAGTTACCATTTCAGCTAGTCGGCATGACACTGCTGGGCCCTTTTCCTTTGTCGTCCTCGGGCAATAAATGAATGATGGTTGCGACAGATTACTTGACGCGCACTGCGAAACAAAGACTCTTACCCGAAGAACAGCTGCTGAAGTTGTGAAGCTCTTTATTCAGAGATCGTACTTCGCCATGGTGCCCCAGGAGTAGTGATCACTGATTAAGGAGCGGCGTTCACTGCGCAACTTCTTCGAGAAGTCGTAAGGCTCAGCCACACGAGTCAGCGCCGTACAACAGCCTATCACCCCCAATAAAATGGACTTACGGAATGAGTGAACAGGACCATTGGCGAGATGCTGTCCATGTACATTGATGTGCAACACCGAAACTGGGATTCCACCTTTCCATACATAGCGTTCACCTACAGTACTGCTGAGAGGGAAACTACACTGTTCACGCCTTTTCGTTTGGTTTATGGTCGGGACGCCCTCGCAATGTTGAATAGGATACTTTTCCCTCACGACAATGCTATCTTTCCTACATATGCTGAAGAAATTGTTCAGCGCGCAGAAGCCACATGCCAGCTAGTACACCAACGTATTCAATATCAGCAGGCAGCCGATTCTGGGCAATAAAATGTGGGACACCGACAAGTGGAATACCAACCAGGAAAACTGGTCTGGGTGTGGAGCCCTGCTCGCCGCAGAGGTCACTCCGAGAAGTTAATGAGGCGTTACTTCGGCCACTACGAGCTATTGCGTCGAACAGGTACCGTCAAATACGAAGTGCTTCACGAAGGAACTCTGCGTTCCCCTCACAGCGCTACACAATCTGGCTTGATTTGCGTTGCAAGAATGAAGCCATGCTACACCCGTCCGACTTTACAATGAACTGTTCTAGGACTTTGCATCGGAGCGATGCATCCACAAGGGAAAAGGGTTGTCCGCAGGTATCTCCTGTTTAGAACTGTGGCCCACGGCCATTTTTCCTACCGGGGTATGTACGATTGTATAAAGATGGGCGGTCCGCGAAGAAGAGGAGGTTGACGGGCAAGGGCTACGGCGTTTGGTGCTTCGGTTCCCCTGTGCGCTTGTGTCTCGTCTACAAGCCCTGCTGGCCAAGTAAATGCTGTTTTTCTGCCTGTATTCGTGACAATATCGGAACTCGGCGGCTGGCAGTCAGCCAATCTGTGACCTATATCGGAACTTGGCAGCTGGCAATCAGCTTTGCTGTGGCGGTGACTTTACTCGTACCTCGCGACAGGTAGGCTGTAGACCTGGCATAGGGTATTTTTTGAGTTCGGAGCGGCACAGTTTGGGACACCACAACGCTCTCTTGCTGTCGGGGTAAAAGTTGCAAATGGCAGCAGTACTACCACGATCACGTTTGAGTATTTGGGATACGACCAGCTGGTTTCCGCTCGTAAGTGCACGAACGTACACGCACAGGGGATTGAATCGTAGGTAAGGTCATCAACGGTACAGCCACACTTTTCGTCCAACCAACGATATCGCAACACGCCCCACCTTACAAAATCTCCCGCATACACCTTGGTCGGGAAAAATATATCTACGTCAAGCCCTGCGGGCAGCACGGCTTTCCGGCAGGCATACAGAAGATTTTGTAGTGCCTCCTGTGCGGGCCGTGTGAGTGGCGTCGCCTTAGCAACACAGACGCTTGTACGCCAGTATGGTGAAGCATACGCATTGTTGCCAGCATTCATGCCACGCAAGTGAATACAAGCTATAGCATATAGCAGCCATTAAGACAGCCGCAAATACACCAAATTGTGAGTTTTATTTGGAACAGTTACGTATGCACGTATCGGTTATCCAAGACCACCAGGATACGTTCGTTTAACTGTACACATCATTCGGAAGGAAAGAATAATAAACTATCTGCTTCGCAGTTCGATATACGTACCACCGCCCTCTTCATTATGCCAAATTCAGCCTGGTTGACAGAGGGATGTCATGCCAGACCTTGCCGAATTTTCACGCTTCCAGTTAAGCGTGCTCGCTCAGAGCAGCAGTAATGATGCTAAATTTGAACTACCAAGGCCCGCTGCCGGTAGTACTGTAGGGTATTGCGGATATGTCGTCTAATGCTCATTAAGGTTAAGGTAACCAGAACTCTTATTTTATAACAATAATGGAGGCATCATATGGCCCTCAGCTTGTGTGTATCGTGTACTTCAGACAACAGAACGTTGTCTCCATCGTAGTTAGGAGCCCTGGAGAGGATACTAGGAGGAGAAACACTTGCGTCGAGCACTGAACTAACTGAATATTTATTCGGACAGAAAAAGAACAGGTGCGCGCGCACCATCAACATTTAATGAAAAACAGAAATAAGGAGGAGGCAACCAGGTACAATCATGTTGTCTCCAGAAGTTTAACCTCACAATCTATCCGCGGAAGCGCCGGCGCGCTTACGCAGACATCAAGTTGCTTGTGAACTGCAAAGGCTTCGGCCATTTCCCGTGTGCGAGAATCGCTGGGCCCAAAGTTGACTGTTTTGCGACTGAATTCTTAACTGCAGCCACACGTGGAGCAATGGGACGACCGATGTGAACAAAGCCCTCCTTTTATTAAGGTTGATGCCCGCGCATAAGAACAACAACGCCGCGCCCCGTCTGCCCCACATACACTTTACCTGCACGAAAACTTAATGGTACACGCCCCGTTGCTATTTACATGCACAAACTGGAGGTGGTGTTTGCACACGCGACTCATCGGCAAGCCCGACCATCTTGACTTGTTTGAAATTCTGGAACAAAGGTTTTGACCCTGGTTTTTCTCGAAAAGATGACATCTACATTAAAATTATTTTCAATGGTCTTGATACGATGGGAAGTTCTATGCAGGTACGAAATGGCCGCCGGCCTCTAAGGCGTTCCCCTATGTTTCTCTGTGGAGTTTTTGTCACGCTCCAACTTAGTTGAAACCTTTTGTGGGAGCGAAACAAGGGCGCCAGAGGGAAATCGTATATTTCTGAGAGCTGAGCAATCAATGGTGGAAACCATCTTGTGCTAACATGACTCAGATATTGCAGAAAGCAGAATGTTGACAGCAATGTCTTAGAGTGACAGCAATCTTAGAATGAGCCGAAGGAAAACTACGCAAAGTTTTTATTGACCTGGAAGCCAGCTCCCAGTACGCGTGGGTGCCTTTTAAGGAGAGGGGCAAATAGAAGAATTGAATTGGCCCGTTCACAGGAACTTAAGAAGTGAAATCCATCCCTTGCCCTCTTTTTCTCAAGCATTTCAGGATATCAATCTTCTTGGTCGTGAAATCACTCTTTTTTACCAAAACCAAATATTTGTCAAAGTAACGGAATAGCCTCGTAACCATTGCTTTACATCAGCACTCACAACCCTGTTCAAAATACTCAAGAGAACGTTGCTTAGCACCCTTAGAACCCAATCAAAACTCCAGATCGCTGTGTCATCTCACCCAACCAATGTCGACAAGGAAAAGCTCAGGAACCCAAGAAAGCTGTTAATGCTGACACCACACCTGTTAATGCAGGAAGAATAATTATTTTGTGGTGTTATGCAGGCACTGACGGACGTCAACTTATGAGCATAAGGATTACGACAAAACAAATCCCCAACGTCAATACTAAAATACGTAAACTGGCTTGGCTTATCGGTTCCTTCAATTTCCACAACTCTGCTACGGCACTGATTAGAAATGAGCCACTTAGAGAAACGGAAATCAGGTGCTTTTTCTGAGGAAAAATTAAACTTGATTCTTCCAAGTGTGACGTTGGGTTACTATCAGCAGGAAGGTATTTAAGCCTTGTCAGTTTATGCGGTACAAATGAACTTAACAAGACTTCATTTGAACGTAAGAACGGCTGACGACAAATGATTCAAATTTAAATCCCTTATAAGCCCATTGGCTTGCTTGTTATCCTGTGTGGGCTTAAGCTCTGCTGGGGCTTAATTATTAGCCACCGCATTACACGTCTTCCTACCTACGTGATCTTCACGTAGTAGCACCAAAAAGTTTTCTTTGTCTAGAGGCAGTATTCTGAGGCCATTTGAAGCAAACACGTTTACCAGTAAGCAGACAGGCTCGCTGGCAGCAGGCTTGCCTTTGGCAATGGAGCAGTAACACAATCATTCAAACACAGCGAACTCTCATGGAGGCAATGGGGAACCCACCACGACAATGCTAGCGTTTCAACCGTTTTAATAGAGGTAAACCTGCATGTAACGAACCTCTATGTAACGAATTCCTGAATTAAACGACGTTTTTCAATTCCCCATTTTCAACCCCATTGAAACCCACGTGTTCACAACCTCTATGTAACGAAGGCATCGCGACAGTTAACCTTGATGTAGCGAATTCGTTACAGTGATGAGCCATTGCTTTTTGCACTTTTTTTTTTTTTAATGGATGGAGGAGTGGACAAGTGCGGTATCAGCTGGGTTCTAGGCCTGTCTGCGGGCTTGTTGTCGCGCTTCCCAACTGCCATCTGTGTTGTCGGTTTTTGGGTGATGAGTTCTTCTGCCACAAAACGAAAGGTTTTGCCTGTTCGAGGCAAGCTCATAATTTTAAATACCGTCTCCACCGGGGAGAATGAAGAACGTCGCCGCCCGTTGCAATATCCCGGCTAGCACTCTCTCAACAATTTTGAGTGCGGAAAATAGCATAAAGGTTGCGAAAACGCGCCTTTAGAGCAGTAGTTTGGTCCTTCAAACGTGTTAAGGCACCAAAAAGTGTCAAGCGTAATACTCAAGTTACGTTTGTGAATACGGGTTAAGCGACCTTGATTCTTTGAAGCGCCCTGTTGGACTTTAGCTCGTGGGAAACCAGCAGGCCCAAGTCCCGCAGTTTTTCCCCGTGAAATAAATCCTTGGGCTGTGAGCTCACCGTCCCTGATGTCTGCCGTTTTGGTTTCGTTTATCCTTCATTCACGGGAGCCTTACCTCGAAACCTGCATATAACAAAAACCTGCATGTACAAAAAATTTCAAAATTTTTGTCAACTTCATAATATTCAGGTGTAACTGTACCGGTTTTCAACAATGTTCCAGTCCAAGTTTCAGGATACCCCAGGAAGTGCATAAAAGTTCAAATTCACAAAGAATCAACACTTCCCTTCCGGTTCTTGTCTCGTCCCGAGCGCTGTTAAATATGAATCCGTATCAACTGGCCCAAAATGTCCCTTTTGAAACATACTGTGTTGCTATTCCGGCAACGTAAAAAAGACTGATTTAACGTTGACAGCTTTGCCCTATGATCTTATCGTCGGTTTTGTTTGAGGCATGACGAGTTATTTGTGCAAGCTGAAAAAATTATACACACATAAATTACATTACTTTTTAAAGGTAAAGCACAAACAGTGCATTACCCTTGGCTGTGAGAACAAGCAATAAAACGTACAAAAAAGGCAATGGGCATACATCAAGGTGCAATGCTCACCAAACAAATTTGATTTGACTGCCAGTAATAACATCAGGCCTTTACAGCACTGCCAGTAATCACATCAGGCCTTTACAGCAGTCTCTGATGCCAACAGAGAGGCTAAGATTACTTAACGAGCGAGTTGAAAGAAAGGAAGAGACAGCAGAAGAAATGTAGGTAGATTAGCCAAGGAAAAGAAAACTAGCTGTCCGGCTGTCTGCGCTAAACTGCAAATGGGATAGGGGAATTGAAAGGAAAGGAAAGGACTCGTACTAAATAAATGATGAAAAAATCGAGTTACAAAAAGAGGTGCGGAAATGTAAAGTACAATGACAATACCATCGACAAAAAAGGACAAACACGAAACTAAGCCAACAAAACAACAAAATTGGAAAACGAAGAATAACTCATGCTGGTAACGCCCCTACATCGCCTGTGCGTGTTTTTCCCTCTTAGGCACCACAATCAGCTTTTTCAAGACAAGAACTGACCTGACTGCTTCTGCTGCACCTTTTCTAGAACAACTGAAATAGGACTGATGTGCTGTGTACATAATTTTTATATGGAGTTCGGTCAAACCCTCGACTTCATAATGTTTATAGTGTGCATATTTTTTAGATTTCTTAATTTTTTCCTGAAACCAAGCTACTCCTTTGTAGCAAGCTTTTGTGCCTAACTGACTCGCTGAATTTCTCTTGACGTGTTCGTTTTGGGCTCATTTATGAGTTTGCTCTTTTGCTTTCCTCCGGCGCAAAAGGTTTTTATCTCCGAATTGGTTTTTCATGAAAGTTGTTTTTGGCTTTTATTTATTTAATTAATAAATACCTAATATTTTAGGTATAATGAAAATTATTAGAAACAAGCAGTCGCTGCCGAATTTGGTTCCACCAGGCCCTGCTCCCCTTGCACGTTGGATTGGCCCGTGGCGCACAAGCGCTCCTGCACAAGGCAGCGGCTGGTACCGCGCTCACCGATGATGTTCTCGCCAAGTGGCGTGCCTGTATGTCAAAACGTCACCAGCATGCTGTCATCCAGGATCAACACCTTTGGCCGCTGTTGCCTGCACCTCCTTCTCCACAGGAGCCACGCCCACCGTACACCGCATGTTTCAAAGTGTGCCGGCCTCCGGACGCTCTGTTTCAAGTGGCCCCCGCCGGGAGTCCAGCGGATTGTGGTCTGAACATGCCACTCGAACGCGCCAATACACAGCCGACGCTGCTTTATCTGTGGGAGTTCGCGCGCTCCTCAGGCGTCAACCGCCGAGTGTTCCTGTAAACCTCGCCCCCAACTTCCTTCATTCCCCAAACCAACCGACGTGTCCACCCTCTCTAATAAAGTTATATTGCGAAAGAAACAAATATTGCGAAAAAAGCTTCTACAATGGTGTTTCGGTAAGCTTCGAGAACTGTGCAGTGATCCCGTCAGCTGCGGGAAGGATAAGTTTAAGTTTTGAATTATTTACTAATGCCAACCCAATCAACGTTACAATCCCCTCTGTTCATATTGCAGTAGCTTTAAGCCTTCCTTAGCTTTGCTGGAGCAAGTTAGGTTCTCCACAATAGTTTCCATCTTCACTATTCTGGGAAATTGTCCCCGCGCACGCGAAAACAGAGGCTGTCATGATGGAATTTGTGGGTTTCTCAGTGAATACCCAGAAATGCCTCCAACTTAAGTACGCAAAAACATAGCAGGCAATGCGGCGAGGGGAGCATCGCGGCTGCGCCTGGCTGCAGCACATTTCACTACGCGGGCAGGCCGGGCAGCTTTTCCACAACAGTTAGTAGCTTCTCAATGCTGGTACACCCTTGAAAGCACACGGACGAAAAGGCTCGACCTACAACTGTTCCTCTTTTAACACATTTCAGATATCTGCATGCTGCTGAAAATTAAAAAAAAAACGCAGATACGCATCGCGTTTCGAATACACAGAAGCGCAGTGATAATCTGGCGTTGTGAACGATACCTGCCAAGAGGTTTGGGATAATTTAAGTGTACTGCAAGAAATTATATGTAACTATTCTGCAGAAGCGCCCTTAAAATATGTAAAAATCTTGAGGAACGTTTAGACATGAAAATTCACTGAGGGCATGCATCCTAACTCGCGTCTCGTCAATTGTTCTTGAATGGGTTTGCACCCCGTGTGTAAAAAGAGAGCTACGGAATATTAATGCGTAGCATTCTTTGCCGAGTACCCCACAAGCCAGGTCATGTAACGCCCCGCTTTTTCCACAAAAATGCAGATATCGCGGAAGTTCCACCAATAATCGCTATAATAGCGTAAATTAACATAACTGGTCCACGAAGTTTCGAAAATCTAAAAAATAACAGAAATATAAAAAAATGCGAAAAAAGGTGATACGTTTAACGTCTTGCGTTTTAACAATAATGGAGATTTCGCGAGGTTCCCCTGCGATCGACATAACAGCGTAAATGGAGTTATTGGTGGAACAAAATTTCGAAAAACTAAAAAATTTAGAAAATTTTTAAGTCATTGCGGAAAAGGACCGTGTAACGCCCTGCTTTACCCGCAAATGTCACAAAAGTTCCGAATGTAATCGTTGCAATAACGTATATGAAGATAATTGGTCGAATAGAATTTTCAAAAACTAAAAAACAACAAAAATGTAAAAAATTGCGGAAAACTGCCGAAATTTGCAAAACGTATCACGCGTGACATTTCCACAGTAATACAGATTTTGCGAAAGTTCCGCCTGTAATTGTTGTAATACCGTAAATGGAGATAATTGGTCGAACGAAATTTTGAAAAAATAAAAAAGAAAAAAAGAAAAAAAAACATTAAGTAGAATGGCGAACCGTGTAACGCCCTGCATTTCCACAATAATGCAGATTTCGGGAAAGTGTTAAATGTAATCGTTATAGCAACGTAAATGGACGTATTTCCTCGAACGATATTTCGAGATCCTACAAAACAAGAAAAGTATTAAAAATTACTGGAAATTTCAAAATCTGTAACGTAAGGCATTTCCGCAATAATGCACATTTCGCAAAGGTTTTACCTGTGGTCGTTGTAATACCGTAAACGGAGATAATCGGTCGAACGAAATTTAAAAAACAATGAAACAGCAGAAAAATATAAAATAGTTACTGAAATGGCGAACCGTGTAAAAACCTGCAC
Source organism: Haemaphysalis longicornis (assembly GCF_048455015.1). Lineage (NCBI taxonomy): Eukaryota > Metazoa > Arthropoda > Arachnida > Ixodida > Ixodidae > Haemaphysalis > Haemaphysalis longicornis. Next base: position 171,691,718 of record NW_027526445.1, read on the forward strand.
TTCCACTATAATGCAGATTTCGCGAAAGTTTTCAATTTAATCATTATATTAACGTAATTCCGATACGTGGTCGCACGAAATTTAAGAACAAAATAAAAAAATTACTGAAAACTGCAAAATGTATAACAGATGGCATTTCCACACGAAGGCAAATTTCGCGAAAGCTTCACCTGTAACCGTTATAACAGTGTTAATGGAGGTAATTGGTCCAAAGAAATTTTGAAATACATAAAAAATGGGAAAAATATAAAATATTTACGGAAAATGGCGACCCGTGTAACCGCTGCATTTCCACAATAACACATAATTCCTGGAAGTTCTTATATAATCGTTATAGGACCGTTAATGGAGTTAATTGGTCGGACAGGATTTAGAAAAAAAATTGTCTAGGAAAAAACTCACACTCAAGACAAGCGGTATAACAATGGTAGGCATCAGTAGATAACTTTCGGCAGAATTTTGAAGGTTGGTCACTTGGGAGACACAGGACTAACTTTTTTTTTCATTTGAAAGTTTTACTTTGCGCGGAGGCGTTTGTAATTTCGTATATCTGAAGCATCAAGCCCCAAAAGGCTCGCGTGGTCTCGTTATGGACTTCTCATCAGCAGCTTATTTATTTATTTATTTATTTATTTTAACATACTGCAGCCCCTCTTGGGGCTATAGCAGGAGTGGGTACATCGCACAAAACCATGCATCGAACAAGTTCAACAATGAAACAAAAGCAAAAAGAAAGAAAGAAAACACGGCAGCGAAGAAACCAGGTGTTCGATACGCAACGTAGAAGGAAGTATACATTTTTGGCGGCATGGTAAAGGGTTACAGTAAATCGACCTAATATACACATCTAAGTACAAAAGTGCACTCGTACAAAGGGGGAGAGGAAACAAAGCGGTACATGTGCGTAGCTTACAATAGTTGTATTTTAGAAGGAAATGCACGCAAGTCTTGGGAGCGCACGTGGCCAGGCAACGAATTCCAACGCTCAATTGTTCGCGGAAAAAAGCTATATTTGAACATGTCTGTGCGGGGATGATACGGGGAAACGTTAAGGGTGTGATTGCTTCTGGTCTGAGTGGGGTTTGCATATGTGACATATTTGTTGGATGACAGGCGATATGAACAGTGAATGATGCGGTGAAAAAAGGTTAGTGATTCTGTTTCACGACGGGCAGTTAAGGTGGTTAGCTCTAGAGATACGAGGGCTGCGGCTGGTGAAAAAGTACAGTCATACCTGCGACAGATGAATCGGATGGTGTTTTTTTGAACGGGTTCAATTTTGTTAATTTCGCCTTTTCGGTAAGGGTTCCACACGGTGCATGCGTAGTCGAGTATCGGTCGGATTAGTGTTTTATACATCAGGAGTTTGGTGTCTTTCGGTGCTTGGCTGAGTGTGCGCCGTAGATAACCCAGTTTCTTAAGTGATTTTGTAAATATATATTCGATGTGTTTCGACCAGGATAGGTTACTTGTGAAAATAATGCCAAGATACTTATATTCTGAAACTCTTTGAAGGTTTATGTCAGTGGATGAGTACGTGAAATTAGACAGGGAACGTTTATGAGTAAAAGACATGGATACTGTTTTGCGGAAATTTACGGTCATCTGCCACGTTTTACACCACGCGCAAAACATAGAAAACGACTCGTTTAGTTTTTGGTGACATTGCGGTGAGCTAATAGTGTCATAGAGTACGCAATCGTCCGTATAAAAAACGGATTTTGGATTTGATGTTACCAGGCAGGTCGTTTATGTAGAGCAGAAATAGCAGTGGTCCAAGGACCGAGCCCTGGCAAACTCCAGAAGTTACGCTAGATTTATTGGATACGGAACCATTAAATTCTACAAATTGCGCGCGATCTGAAAGAAAGTTTTCTATCCACTTGACCAAGACAGGGCTGTTTAATATGGAAGTCACTTTGCATATCAGCTTAGTGTGAGATACCATGTCGAATGCTTTGGAAAAATCGATGAAAATGGCGTCGACCTGCTCTCCGGAATTAAGTGAAGAAGAAATGTCGTGAACGAATTCTGTTAACTGCGTAACCGTACTGAAACCATGCCTAAATCCATGCTGAAACTGAGATAATAAGTTGTGTTTTTCTAAATGCTCCACGATGTGTTTATAGATGATATGCTCCAGTAGCTTAAAAGAGTAGGAAGTGAGTGATATTGGTCTATAGTTAGTAATATTATGCTTTTCTACGGGCTTAAATAAGGGAATTACTTTTGCCAGTTGCCATGAGCTAGGCACTATGCCAGTTTCAAGGGATTTCTGAAATATGACAGTAAGATATTTGGAAGCCCAAACGGAATAACGGACCAAGAACGCATTGGGAATGTCGTCCGGACCTTTGCATTTCTTAGTGTTTAGGTTTATTATTAGGTTGAGAACCCCCTCTTCGCTAATAATAATATCTGGTATTGATAAGAATGGGCTTGTACTATAAAAAAGAGGAACTTCAAGGTCGTCGCGAGTGATAACAGACTCAAAGAACCTGTTGAAAGCTTCGGAAATTTCCGCAGGATCATTAGTCGTTTCATTGCCAATGGAAAATAACGCTGATGCGGCATCGCGGGGCAATATTGTTGACCAAAACTTGCGTGGGTTATTAGATAATAGGGTCGGAAGTTCTACTCGAAAAAAGTGTTTTTTTGCGGCGTTTATTTTGATCCGGAGTTCTTCCTTTCCCTGAAAAAATCTACCGTCATCATAAGAGGTACGGCGTGACCTCGCCTGCTTCATCCTAAGTACCTTACGTGAAAGATGCAATATGCCACGGTTCATCCAGGGAACGTTAGTATTTTTCTTTTTTGTTTTGATCGGTACAAATTGCAGAGTGCAAGTTTTCACCAACTGCTCAAAGAAACCAACTAAAGCATCAACATCGTTGCGTGTGGCGAGTGCTGAAAATGATTCAAATTTATTGGCTAAGCAGTAGAGAATGGAAACCTCATCAGCACGGTTAAAATCGTGAAAGGAAGTGACCACGAATTGCCGTTTCGCAATCGAACACTGCATGGAAACTAGCACTGCCTTGTGATCCGAGATACCGTCGATAATTTCGCATTTACACACGTTATGTACCATATTTGAACTTACGAATACCAAGTCAAGGAGTGCATTATGCAGGGTGTAGCCTGTTACGATCTGGGTAAGCCCGAAGGATAACGAAAAATTTATAAGCTCACCACAAATATGGGAGTCGCGGCCGTTGTGAGTCAAGGAAGGCCAGTCAACTCCAGGGGCGTTTAAATCCCCCATAAGAACAAGATGCTTGGTGCCGAAGTTGTGTGCGTTTGCGAACTCGTTAAGAGTGTGAAACATATCGAGGGAGGAATCCGGGAGGTGGTATATGACACCAATTACAATGTGAAGTTTGTCGATGTGAAGTTTGCACCATATTGATTCAATGCCAGAAAAGCTAGGCTGGACTGAGAAACTTAAGTCCGACCGAAAGAGCAAGGCTACACCATCGCCACGGGCGATTCGTCGATCGACACGAACCACGACATATCCGGGTGGTGTAAATTCAAAGTCATATATAGCATCGTGGAGCCACGTTTCAGTTATCCCAATGATGTGTGGGGAATATGTCGAAACGAGAGAAAGGAAGTCGGGGAATTTGCGTGTTATGCTTCTTGCGTTAAGGTTAATAATAGTTAGTTTGGGTGCAGAGCTACGGGGTAGTCAACACTGAGGCGCACTAGAACTGCCGGAATCATTCAGGGGCGGCGATACACCCTGTGAAGGAACTTCCGGAGAAGTCCCAAGTTTATTTGTAGCACGGCTATGGTAACCAGAGGCCACATCTAGAACATTCCATGCGTCGTTCCAGTTGTAGCGAACATTGTCGATAAATACATGGTCATACACTATTTTAACTGAGGAGCCATTATTGCGGAAAGTGGAGGTCGCGTCCCATAACTTCTTGCGGATAGATCGCACTGTAAAAGAGTAATCTTCCGAAATGCTGAAATCGGAGCCTTTAAGATGTTTGGCGTTCTTCAAGAGAGCCATCTTGTCGCTAAAATTTAGGAGTTTCATTATGACCGGACGCGCCAGCCTTTCACGCAGTTTGCCTAATCTGTGTATGCGCTCTACGCGTGGCATTTCCATTTTCATTTTCTGCGTGACGAGTACAGACACACTAGACATTATAGATTAGCCATTCTCGCTGGCGTCCTCTGGGTACCCGTGTAAGATAATATTTCTCCTGCATTGATTTTCGAGCTCGTCTATTTTGAGGCTGAGCTGCGCAATTGTTTTACTCGCCAAGGCACCTTCAGTGCGTAAGGCTTCGCACGCAGTTTTCCCTTCGCAGACAGCTGTCACAGACTCGAGTGCCGCCACCTGTGATTCCAACGCATCGAATCTTGCGTTGAATTGTGTTGTTATGTCTCTTATATCGCTAGCGATCTGATTTTGGCTTGTGAGTAGCTGAGAAAGCAGTCACAAAACGCTAGTATTTTCGAGCTCATTTTGTATAGCATGGGATGACGGAGTGGACAGTGTAGCCGCCTCCGAAGATGTACTATTTGAACTTGTCCTAGATCGCGTTGTGGGGCCATCTCAGTCCTTGAGAGGTTTACTTTTAGAACCAGGGCCAGGATTTAGTTCGATATCACCACTAAGAATCAGGCGGCAAACATCATACAATGCATGCGAATATAGCGACACAACACCAGGTGGGCAAGTGAGCAGCAGCAAGAAACGATCGTCAGATCTCACGCAGTATGCGTGGTTTAGGTAAAGTACCTGTGTAAAGAAGACGAAAGGATTGAGCATGGTGCTCGAGCTACTGCCGCCTTGCTCACTGGTGAAGCACGGTGCAGCCAGGACTTTTACACCCGCAGTGAAAGACGTCAGATGCCAGTGACGCTCGGTGACTGGATAATCAGTTGTGACGTTCTTGCTTTGGGGGGCGTGCAAGCCGTCAGCTGAAGTGCTGCCGAATCCAACGATGCTATCAAGCACGGGTAGCGCATGATAGCTTAGAAGCACCCAGTCGGTGAGGTGCGCACGCATTTTCGGAAAGTCTGTCGATGCTGTAGCAGTAGATCGTGTTGGTTCCAGCGTGGTGACATTGTGGAACCATGGTCCGGCCAGGCAGCAGGCAATCTGTGTAAAGAAGACGAAAGGATTGAGCATGGTGCTCGAGCTGCTGCCGCCTTGCCCACTCCTGTAAGAGGCAAATTATGGCTTCTTAAAATAATCAACTTTCTATTCCTGTACCGCTCAGGGACCCCAAATCGACAGAAGGCTGACAAAACTGCCATGCCGTAATCGGTGACGCGTGACAGTATTGGTAGAATGGCCGCAACAAAGCTAAATCTCGTGATTTGACTCAATCGTCAAAATTGGGGTATCTCGACTAAGTATTTCTTCACGAGTTTTTTTTTTGTACAGCAATTTCATGTTGCATGTTTACCGCTTCCGGGAGAATTAGAAGAAAGGACATAGTTGGAAAGAGCGAGGGGGTACGTCACACATGTCGGCCATTTAGAGCCATGCTGGAGGAGGCAGTCATAGAAGTGATGTCACATGGGAAAAGGCTGGATACCTCTCTTTTTAATAACCGTTTTTGCAGTAAACTACCCAAGCATGTTAAGTTTCACTACTTGCTAACATTGGTGACGCAACCCTTAATCTGAACTTGAATATTTTTTTTCATCAGGAGGAGGTCCTCTATATACACCTTACACTATTTTGAATGATAATATTTGCATTGTGGACCATGTTTATGCCGTATTTGGAGGCCATTTATGCGTCTAGTGTAACAAAGGGTGTCACCATAAATAAATGATTACACTTAAGCTCACTAGAAAGAGATGTGCTTTACACACTTGCTGTGTTGCGTTTTCAACTTGTCTGGCAGAAATACTACAACTGTGCAGATATTAAAGTTGTCAGCAAGCCAGTAAACATGTGCTTTGCAAAAGAACTTTGACGTATTGCCTATACAATGGTTCGGCAGAAAAAAAAACTCATTGTGCGTCAACACATTGACGCTGGTTCTACAGAATTGAGAGCCCGAAGCGTCAGCCTAGGATTTCATCGCACATCTGGACTGTGCTATTCAGTGTGTGGGAGTAAACACTAAGACCTTTGTGTCAGCATGTGTTTGGTGTCAAGGCGGAAAGCGTCCAGCTCTGTAAACACACAAATACCCTACCCAGAACAGCGCAATCGCACCGCGACCATATTGCACAACCAGCCGAAATCCGCCGAGAGCCGAAAAACCTATCGCAGCCAGACAATGACTCCACCATTATCTTCCCACAGTGCGCAATGGAAGAGCAGGCACAGGTAAACGTGGCACATGCTATCAACGCCCTGCAAGCAGCCCAAAGTGCGCAAAGCCTTCAGATCATGGAAACACTGAAACAAATAACTTCCCACCTAACGAGGCTAGAGGGGCGGGTGCAGGTTCTCGAGGAAGCCGACTTCAATACCCGAACCAGGAAGACCACCAAGACAGATAACGCCAACCCCACATGTCTCTCCCCACCCATGAATCAAGATGGACCTTCATCCACCCAGTAATAAATTGTCTCACGGACAAGGAATAACTATATGGCAGTGGAACTGCAGAGGTTTCAAGAACAAATATGGATCACTCTCCCAATACATCAACTCTACCACGACGATACCAGCAATTATAGCTCTGCAAGAAACTAATACACAGTTCGCCTTCCAGGATACATAACGTACGAAACAGGCGCAGTCAAAAGCCTGCACAGTCTGGTCAGCAAACGATATGTGGCGATTCAACACCCACTTAAGCAGTCAGAAACAATTGGCATTCTACTTGAAATATTATCACAAGTCCACAAGAACGCCCGCTCGCTGTACGTTTTGAATGAGTAATGCAGGCCTAAAAGCTCGCCACTTATTATTCAGCAAGTAATTGAATAAGCGACACTCAAAGCAGCCAACAACCCGCTTGTCATTACAGGGGATTTCAACGCTGCTCATCCTCTGTGGGGCTACGCATACACCAACCCCAAGAGGCAATAGACTACATTCGCTGATAGATTCTCAAGACCTCACGATTGTCACAGACCACAGTAGGCCTGCACGAATTGGCACAAGCGTCACTCGTGACACAGCTCCCGATCTGACTTTTACGAAAAACGTTCCTCAAAATGAATGGATCCACACGGGCGAATATCAAGGCAGCGATCACGCCATTCTATCTACCACTGTAATAGAATCAGACTACAAAGCAGTAATAGGTGAGGCTCGCCTCACGGACTGGACGAAGCTCAGAGAAAAACGGCGCAACCGCTCACCTGCCGAAGAAACCCAAGTCGAAGTTTCTTTACACGACTGGATCAAACAACTCCACCACAATTTCTTTGCACACACCAAAATAATAAAGACCACAGCCACGTCGTGCATCGACTCTCTTACTGCACATCTGAGAAGCGAGGACTAGTTTGCAGCGGAGATGGAAGCGGCAGAGACATATTCGAAGACTACAAAACAGATCGTACCGCTAACACAAGAAGCTGTGAAGTACGCCAACTCTCTCTGCAGGGAAAACTGGCTTTGTCTATGCGATGGCTTGCGCGGCAACCTCACCACTGCAAAAACATGGAAGCTCCTCCACTTCTTGATCAACTCCTCAGCTAGCAAAACAGAGTCCCAACACAACATGGCTAAAATCATGCACCAATTTCCTGGAGACATGGAAGACCTTCTCACAGCCCTCAAGAACAGGTATCTCCAGACACACCCAACAGAACCTCTACCATCATATTCAGGAGCACCAAACCCGGCGCTTGACGAAGACATCAAACTGCACGAAGTCACCGCAGCCATACAGACTTTGAGAAGACACACAGCTCCAGGAATGGATCACATATCGAATAGGATGCTTGTTAAGTTTGACGACCCGTCGCTCTTGGAGCTCACCAGTTACTTCAATAATATCTGGAAGGAAGGAACAATACCTGAGGACTGGAAGACCGCGGAAGTTCGGCTGATCCTGAAACCAGGAAAACCACCCAGTATAGAGAACCTCCGGCCCATATCTCTTACTTCGTGCATAGGAGAACTCCTGGAGCACATCATCCTCAAAAGACTTCAATTCTTTCTGGAAGACACGGGCAAACTGCCCCCAGAAATGGTGGGTTTCCCACCCTAGTTATCTACGCAGGATATACTGCTCCAGCTCAAAGAAGAAGCAATGAGACCCGCACCTCGGAACTCCCCGACGGCTATATTGGCACTGCATTTAAAGAGCGCTTTCGACAATGTGAAACACACGGCCATCCTTGCGAAGCTGAACACCCTGGACTGCGGGGTCAAGACCTACCAATATGTCAAGTCTTTCCTCACAGATCGGAAAGCCATACTCAAAGTAGGGGACTACACCACTGACCCCCTTTCCAATAGGAGGACGTGTAACTCCTCAGGGGGCTGTACTATCCACCCCTCCTCGTTAACATTGCTCTCATAGGACTCCCTGCACTACTTAATTCTATTCAGGGTATAAATCATGGTCTCTACGCGGACGCCATTACCATCTGGTCCACCGCGGGTTCAGTGGGAGCAATAGAGGAGCGCCTACCGGCAGCAGCGGACGTAGTGAATGGCTACGCAAGGTCATCTGGGCTGAGCTGCGCCCCTCAAAAATGCGAACTACTGCTCGTGTCTCCAACCAAACAGAAAGCTTCAGGGATACCCACCATCCCCATACACATAGATGGGCACATTATCACCCCTGCTCAAAGCATCAAGATACTGGGCGTCACCTTTCAGGTGGACAAAAAAAAATATAACAATCAACAATATCAACACCATGACGGAGCAGGTCACACACATGCTCAAGCGCATAATAACTAAAGGAAGGGGCATAGGCGAATCTGATACGCTCCGACTCGTACAGGTGTTCGTCATCTCGCGGATAACTTACGCAATACCCTATGTTCTGCTCTCAACAACGGAACTGAAGAAACTGGGCACCATTATACGAAAAGCCTGCAAGCAGGCTCTGAGCCTACCAGTCAGCACCTCGACAGACAAACTGCTTCGTCTCGGACTCAACAATACGGCTGATGAACTCATCGAGGCACATCTATCCCACCAGAGGGCAAGAATAGGCACTACAGAAACTGGCAGATCCATTCTTTCGAGACTTGGACTATCAATTCCGCTTCAGCACCCAACGCCCCAAGTCACAGACATCCCGCATCATATCCGGCGCCACATTACAGTACCTGTCCTACCGCGAAACATGCACCCAGTGCATCACGCCGACCGCAGAGAAGCAAGAGCCTGTGCTATCTCAAAGCGGTATGGAAGCCATCCTGCCGTAGCTTACACGGACGCCGCCCTCTATCCCGGAAGGCAGGCCTCAGTAGCAACAGTTATTATAGGCCAAGAGCACCGCACCAGCGTATGACTCGACCGAGCCAACCCTCTACTCGCCGAGGAAGCGGCCATTGCCTTGGCGCTTGCCCAAACTCAAGTTGAGACAGTAATTACCGACTCTCAACAGGCTTGTCGTAACTTTTCCTGCGGGAGAATACAGAAAACGTCACTTCAAATACTTCAACAGAAGCCACTAAGAAGACCCGCCAAGATAATCTGTGCGCCTGCGCACATTGGACTCTCAGGCAACGAGATTGCCCATCTCACAGCTCGAGAATTGACCGGCCGAGCACCTGAAGAAGATCTACCGGGCACTATCGGCTACAAAGACAAACGTATGCCCCACCGCACAAACAACTGCCCAAGGGCCACGATAGAATACTTCGTGCCCTGCAGACTAATACTTACCCCCACCCCAGCAGAAACCACTACATAGCCCCTACCCTGTATTTCCGTTTGTGCCGCTTCTGCGGGGAACTTGGAACACTTTTTCACATGGTCGGCGGCTGTACACAGAGCCCACTTGACCCGCCCAATCCCTTCCTCACTTATGAGCTTTGGGAGAGCGCCTTGGCCAGCTCTTCCCTCGACGCCCAGCGCAAGTTGGTGGAGAGGGCGGAAGACGCGGCCCGTGCCAATGGACTCCTGGAATGAGGAGGCCACCCTAAAGACTCTTTACTAAAAGACAATAAATATGTTTAGTCTCTCTCTCTCTCGAAGAGGAGCCGATGCAGCGCCACAAGAAGTAAAGACAATGCTTGAATTGAATTAAGCTATCTTCCTACGCAGCCTTGTCGCGTGTATAGTATTCGAAACACCTAGGTTGAAAATGAAGGTGGTAAGGAGAACAAAGTTACTTTGACAAATGACTGTAAAATAAATATTTTGTTGACAGTTCTTCCAAAGTTTCCTCAACTGCGATCAGTACATCTGCTTTAAAATAGTAATAAGTATGTGAGCCAAGGGCTCAGTGGTTGCTAAAACTCGTCTCGCACGAAGGGCGCGCAAGGGTAGCTTTCTCCTTTTCCAGATACGGACAAGATAAGGGTCGGGGTTGCCTGATGGGGCTAAAGTGAAACATTCCTGTGTGACTTTTTTTGCGCCCTGTTTGAGTGGTTTAGTCCAGTTGTTGAGATTCCCAGTTGTTTAAGGGATTGTCACCCGTTTCCTTAAATTAGGGTGCACTGTCAGAAGATATGGGGAGTCGACTCAAGAGAGCCAACAAACCCCACCGAATCTACAGGGCACAGGTGACAAAGAGGGTGGCCGTCTGATGTGCGGCTTTCGCCGACTAGAGCGGCAAGAATGAGCAAGAGCCTTGAACGAAAAAACAACACAAAGACATATATTTAGACAGGCAAGTCACAAATACAAGCACGAGGTAGCAGATCGATATTGACAGACAACTTAGATGGAATTCAAATGCAAGAAACAGTCCAATTAGACAAAATGATACAAACAGGAGCGTTAACAAATGACGATTACGAATCGGAGCAGTTAACTAAAAAAGAAACGAACAGTTCGATGCATATGAGAGACAGAGTCCCAGCATATTCACCGACCGGGCCGGACGATGCACCGCTGTCGGAGGCGAGTCGGCTACCTGGGAAGCGTGGCTTCGCTGTAGGCCAGGCCGTCCGAGACGATCACGGTCATTCGAGGCCCGGGAGCACGTTGGAGTCCTCCAGGGCTCGGGTCGCCGATGGTGTGATGTACAAACTGGCAGGTGCCGTTGTCAATCACGACGTCCAAACGTAGCTGGTTTGCTTAGGCGCGGCTTCTCTTTTTATAGGCGCGCCGGTGCGGAGAGGGAGAGCACAACACACAACGCGCCCGCCGCCGTCAGCGAATAACTTCACTCTTCTCCCTTCTAGAATCATCGACGCTCTTTAGAACTGGCAAGGCCACGCGCACCTCCTCGAAAGTACTGGAAGCTTCGACGAAACCGGAGCGGCGGGGGTTTTATTTTTGTTGTTTTCTTGCCGGCGAGCCAGCGGGTGATCGTATTACCGCCTCTTCGTTCGCGAAAGTTCCAGCCTTGTCTCGGGGCGAATAGAACCGGACTGAATGAATCGGACGAGTTTAAGAAGAATTATTCGCTGTACAATAAATGAAAAATTTATACGGTACGTTTAGACGTCGTACGCTCGAGTTTGTGACAGGGATGTTGCGCATAATCCCGAAGACTTTCCGGTTTATCAGTGAAATTTTACGTTGAGGCGATCGGATACAAGTAGGGATAAGGATTTGAATATTGTAAAGGGCACTTAGTTGTGTTTTATGTGTTTTATCTGTAACATTCCAGGTGACATCTCGCGCTCCCCGGCCTACAGTGAGGTCTGGCATTGATTTTTGTGACCCTCGCGAGTCATGGAATGGGAGTTGTTGTAAACTGTTATTTGAGCTCCGTTTAAAGTGTCGCCGAGTATGCGGCCAGGTCGTAAGGTGCAGGGGTAACCCCAAAAAAAGTGCGGGGCATTACAGTCCCCACCTATAATAAAGTAGCAGTCGCGACACAACCTTGAACAAAAGTGAATAAGTGGCTTGAAAAGTGCGTACTCTTTAGAGGGTATAAAAAGTTTGAATAGACAAGGGGTAGAATGTTCGGGGTACATAGTAAAACGATTTAGATAGCGCTCAAGATGGGCGACGACGTCGATGAACTGAAATCGGAGATTCCGGCGAATGTATGTGCTAACTAACGCGCACCATCGCTGCCGTAAGCGACATGTAGGGTACGGCAGCCAGGAATACCTTTACGAGTACGTGATTCCTCAATGAGAATGACGTGAGGTTGCGAAGGCAAACTCAAGAGCATTGGAATAAGAGGTTTCGATTGGTGTTAATGTTTCTACTATTGCAGTGTACAATGTGAGCGCTATTGTTGTTTGCCATCGTTAAGCTACGTTAGGCCGTTTCTCGGGAGGGCTGGAAGAGGATGCAGCAGCTTCTTAGGTGGAAGTTGGTGGGCGGGGATGTTTGAGTGAATTAGTGAGGAATTCCATGCGTTCGTCATCCGGTAGAATTCCCTAAGAGAATTCCATATATGGCCCATATATAAATTATATGTGGCCATATATGGTTATATATGTGTTCATATATGGCTACCACTTGCCATATATGGCGTCAAATAGGGCCATATATGGCATGGTCTGCCCATATATTGCTTCCAAATGGCCTTATATGGCTCCATGTAGAGCCATATATGGCGACTTCAACGCATATATGGCTCCAATTACAGCCATATAAGGCCTAGCCAACCCATATATAGCGCCAAGTACAGCCGTATATGTCCCGGCCAACCCATATATGAAGCCTTGTGCCTCCATATATGTCGCTAGATGCTTCTTTATATGGCATGAACAACACCTATATGACACCATCAGGTTTACGTATTACATAAAATAGGGCCAGATATGCGTCCAGATACTGATATATGCCATTGATTCACGCAGTTCCAAGGCAATATACAGGGTGTCCCAGTTATCATGCACCAAGATTAAAAAAAGGGTAATGGCGTTACTAGAAGAAAATATAGGCCATAATGTTCCCAGTTCTAAATGTTCGCATTTAATAAGACCTAAGAAATATATTGTAATTAATTATCTAACTCGAAAAGTACTGTCCTAACCACTAAATGGTCAATGACGCACTTGTAGGTACGCACGAGGGGCATCTAATTGCGGTATTTTCAGCGACGAACTAATTGCGTACTCATTTATTCAGACTGATAAAGAAAACCCGTGAAATATGAGAAATACCCTGTGACAGCGCTTCCCCGCGCATTGTAAAGTAACTTCTTCACCTGTCCCCCACCCGAAGAGACAGCGCATCACCTTGATAATGGCGTGCATGGAAGGAGCAGCAAGAGGGAGATTCGCGGGGCATTTGTGCAGATAAGGTACAAACTCGCTCGCGATTTCTTCTTTCTTCAGTTTATTTCATTCAGGCGAACTTAGAGGTAGCCTGTTTGAGGGCGTTGCTTTACGATGCGCGCTAATGCGAGCGGAGGAGCCGTTGCGCGGAATTTTTTATATTTCGCGGGTTTTCTTGATCAGTCAGAATAAATGTGCACACAATTAGTTCGTCGCTGAAAATACCGTATTTAGATGCCCCCCGTGGGTACTTACAAGTGCCTCATTGAAACTTCAGTGGTAAGGACAGTACTTCTCGAATTAGACAATTAATTACAATTAATTAGTTAAGTCTCATTACCTAAAAAATGCTCCCCGCTTCTTCAAATACTGTAAACCGTATCACTATGTTTTCGTCGAGTTACACCAATGCTCCTTTTTGAAATCTTGGTGCATAATAGCTGGGACACCCTGTATATGCAAAGACTATATTTATTTAACAATCACAGGAATATGAATTCCGTTTCATTATAAATTTCCCAAAAACACTTTCTCTTTATTTGCCAACTTAGGGTGATGACAGTTTTTTTTACTATGCACAGATCTTTCCTTGCGTTCTTCAAAACTGCAATTATATATAATGCACTGCCTTAGTTCGTTATTTTTCATATACAACAGCACAACAAAGAGTTTTTAATCTTTCTTTTTCAACACAGCATTTATGTACAGCATCGTCCAACAGCCCGTTATGCTTGCTGTGAAAAACATTTCGCAGTTAACAGCTTTATATTAGTTGTGAGAAAAAAGATATTTGATGTAAAAAAATAAATAGAGGTGGCATTTTAAAGTTTGAAACCTGTTTATTAATTGGAGCGCTCTCGCGAGTACGTTTAAAATTGTGTTCAGTAGACAAAGAGAATGTTCACAAATCACACTCTGGCCTAGAACTCTTCTGCTATCGTGATTTTTTTTCCAGTGTGAGAAAAATGTGTTTTTTGCGAGTCATCTGAATTCACACACGTGGCTCTACAAAGAGTGATACCAGAAGTTCAGCAAGCTGTTTCCTGGAATTCGCTCCAAAAAGCGGCTGGCCTTTCCCCAGCAGCTGAATCAAAACCAGCGTCTGTCTCCCCGTCTCCACGTGTGTGTGTGTAGCTTAGTCGCTAGGACGACGGGGTATCGCTCCGCTTCCTTTCGGGCCCAGGTTCTACCTGGGATTCGCGGGGGAGACGTCCCGAACACAGCAGCATCGGAAACGGCTGGCTGCAGTGGCTGACGCGGCTGCAGCGGCCGGCTCCAGCCCGGCCGGTGCGTCGGCAGAAAGAAAACGGGGAGGGGCGTCTTTCGAGGGGTGGGCAGGAGGGCGGCACACGCGGGTTTTCATCATATCTCGCACTGCCGCTGATTCATTTTCGTTTAATGTGTCGCCTGCAAGAAGAGCCCTCCCCTCCCAAGCCGTTGAATCAAAGCCATCGTCTGTCTCCGGCGTCTCCGCGTGTGGGCGTAGCTTAGTCGCTAAGGCGACGGGCTCTCGCTCCCCTTCCCTTCCGGCACAGGTTTGACCTCTGTTGGGCCAATAATTTATTTAGCCTGTTTAGGAGTTTCTTGAGGCGCACACGACAAAACCATTGCCTTGTATTGTAGAAAGCTACGCTTCAAAAACATTTTTAGTTCACCAGCAGACGTCTGGAGACTCATCACTGTCGTGGCTACGTGTTTTGTATTCATAACAAGAGCCATGTTTTCATAGACTCCATCGCCGATGTAGGTTTCAAAGTGTTCAGTTGGAATCCATGACAGTCGCTCATCGTTGTCACCCAAGATGCCGTGAAACTGTGGAGCCCTAGAAAGTATTGACCTGTACCGGTAGTTAGAAAAAAAGCCTTTGTTTTTACTTTCTTTACACCCACAAACATTTATCACGGAAAATAATTCTACTGCATGTTGCAAAGAAATCTTATATGTGACATTATCATAACTTGTCGCTCTGACCGCTGAGTGTAAGCGAAGTCTCACCTTCCAGATACTTTCCACATCAAAGGCCTCTTGTTTGTGGAGTCCACATAGCAATCCATGCCATCCTGTGAGCGCAGTTCTGGTAGGGAATTAGAAGTGATATACTCAATTGTGTCATCATCAGTGTCTGGCCAGTAAGATAATTTTGATGTGTCCCCAGCAGCGATTTCACGAAAATACGCTCGGCAGTCGCATTGCTAATCCTTGGTCGGTGTCCTGATTAGAATATAAACAAAATTAATCACCAGAAATAAGCATATTAAGGTTTGTGCAACACAGCACACGCAAAAATTCAAAAGCAAGTGCAGGCAGAATAACTGGAAGCGCATCCTGTTGCCCAATATATGGCGCGCAAAAAGGACGTGCTTGGCCGACCAAAATGACTAAACGTGTATTGGCAACAAACGTGCTAAAATGTGCTTAGAATACTTGAAATACCAAACCAGCTAAAAACGGGCGCAGGTACACGCTAAAAATTTGAAATAAGACTTAATTTGACGGGCGGTCTGGAGAACGCGCTGCTGCTGAACACTGCCTTTTTGGACTGTGTTACCAGGGGCATCGCATTGAAGGGCATGGAAGTGCGCGGAATGTTTCATTTTGGCCATTTCAGCTACTTTCAATTTATTGTTTATCTATTCCTTATTTTTATAACCTGAAGGGAAATAGAATGCTTCGCTCGCTGGCAGTGGGGAAGAAAACACAGCCGCTTACCTCGGGTACCGGTTGAAGCCCGTTTGGATACCGAAACAAGGTGACCCCGGCCGTGAGCGCAACTTTGCTATCTTCGGCTGCCAAGCAAAAGCAAATTTTCTGCTGAAGAAAATTATCTTCATCAGCGGCACAAGCACGCCTTCTGTGGTGTCCACTATATTGATCGCTGGAGATTCTTGGCCAAGGTCTCCATCGTCAGCATTCGCACTGCTGCTGTTGCAGCCACTGTATTGATCACTAGGTTATCCAGGAGTGGCTCTTTTTGAGCGACATGTGCGCTGGTTTCATGGCGCCCTATTTATTTACTGCTAGACTTCTGTCGTATGGGTGGGACCATCATTGCGTCGCACCTGCCGGCCTCGTTTATTGTGCCGGGGTGTGGAGGGCCACAGCAAAGCGAAAGTATGGCCCCTGTCCTGCCGGGTTCTCCACTCTAAAGAAGCTCTTATTTCTCGTGGTCACTTTCTCTGATGGTCGAAAAGCAACACCCACCCGTCCTTTCTTTATAGGGTATGGCATTCGAGCATGGTATTAGTCAAAAGAATCAGCATAGAAAATACGTGTTTCTAGCTCGGCAACATTGAGGAATCTATCTAGAACGACGCGCCGTCGTAGGATGTGTGCGTTGATGACAATGTGTCACAAAACATTCACACGTAGTCTCGAGACATCATTGGTGTAAAGAGGCATACCTTTCCATGGCTTTCTTCCGGAAAGGCTGCTGTTCTTCATCCCCTGAGCGCACGGGGTACATATGCCTTTGTTCCAGTTGGGTACCTGCGGTAGTCTGTGAAGACGTCTCTCAGTTCTGAAAATTGAAAGCTTCTCCTTATCGGGAAAATCTGACCTAGAGAAATAAGAATTATGTGTTTATAAGTGGAGGTTTCGCCGCAGATGTTATGTGTTCTTAGTGTCCTCTCAGTAGCATAGTGCGAGGTTTTTGCTGAGGGACGATAATTCACCCGTGGACATTCACTTAAGACGCAATTAAGCGTGTATCGAATACGAGACTGGCGCCGCAATCATAAACCATGTCACAGTCAAATTTTTTTAACGAAAACGGCCAACGATGGGAACATATTCGTTGTAAACCTTTAAAGTAGCACCAGGAAAAATCACAGGCTGGGAATCGCTTTGAAAACAATCTTAAACATAGTCAAACTAGATGTGGTGGCAACATTTACCACGCCTCACTCAGCCTGACAGTACGTTACAGGGACTGCCAAGGGAACAAAGCTTTATCAGAACGTAAAGCGGGGGCTTTCCCTTAGCTGACCGATAATAGTCAGCCCGGACACTTAGTGACCGGTATGGTTCTCAACGTACCCGGGGGCATCAATTCTGACTTCACCTTCAGAAGAACGTGCCGGTCCTTCATTGGCTTAACATTCAAAAAGGGGGAGATTGATCCGTTCATTGTAGCTGCTGCTGTGAAGGCCGGAACATCCAAACCAAACACTTCCAAGATACCTGATTGCGCTTTTTTGCATTATATCACAAGAGCAGTGAACTCGAGTAACAAAATAGCTAAAATAAAGCGGGGGACTAATGATATACATAAAATCCCAGAGAAAGCTATCAAAACATTCCAAAAGAGGCCGATCTCAAAACCGCTGGCTGCAGGTTCCTGCACATTTCGGAAGGCAAGACCGGACTGCAGAGGAGATTCAGTAAGCTTAAGCAAAACCTTAGCCTGCACAGAATAATACCTTAATTAAGGAAAAAAATCGAGGACTACGCGAAACAGCTCAAGGAGCCAGAACTGAAATAGCACGTGCGAAAGCATGAAGCTACAGATTGATCTGTGTAAACGTTGCCACATTCTGACATATATAATAAATCCCGAAGGCAGCAAAGCTACCCAGAAACCAACCTGAGTAAGACCTTTAACACCCAAAGGAGCAGAACAGGAGTTGCTCACAAATCGTCTACTAGTCATATGTATAAAATTGCAAGGCTTGGGAACTATGAAACAGAAGGCGCTAAACTCATGCAGCGGAACGAAAATGCAGATGTTGATTCTGAAAATATCAAACGTATATACGGAGGACAGAGAGCTCTTCCACCACATCATTCCAGCTTTTAGGC
The DNA here is from genome assembly GCF_048455015.1 of Haemaphysalis longicornis. NCBI lineage: Eukaryota > Metazoa > Arthropoda > Arachnida > Ixodida > Ixodidae > Haemaphysalis > Haemaphysalis longicornis. The sequence continues at coordinate 171,709,772 of NW_027526445.1, forward strand.
CCACATTTTCCACATAGGAAGGTGTGCTAATCCTCGAACACGGAATCCTCGAACCAGATATTGTCGCTACACACCACTGCAATGCACGGATTGAACTTCAAAAAGTACTGACAAAACATCTTCATGTTACATTTTTTTCGCGCAGTGGGTGCTCACAAGCCCAGCAATATTTGATTATATGAGTATTTTACATGGGCTCCAGCAGCGTAATTACTTATTAACAGCTCATTTATTTGTTTCAGTTTCTGTTTTTCCGACAGGAACACCTAGGCGGCCTACTTGGCAGAACGGCATTCTTGACGCCACTGTCCTCGTTGCACCATGGTCGGTCTGCACGCGCACGGTAGAGCGAGTGAACGAGTGGAGAAGTCCGGCCAGAAATTGTGACGTGCGCCAACAACAGCAGGTGCGCCAACAACAGTCAGCGTTTTGGCTACATCACGGGAGCCCTCACGGCTGCAGTTTGTGTCAAGAAGCACGGCGCGGCACAAAACGCGGCATGCTGATGCCGATGTCTAAAGGGTGTCTGTCCTCTCGGAGCTTTCTCGTCGGCACAAAGTTTAAATCTGATTTCAAATACATTGCAGCGCATGGAAGAGGTTGAAACTTTTTAGGGGGTATCTTTCGACACGAAGAAATCTTTTTCCGTAGCTGTCTCAGCTTTGGATATTTGTATGAGTACACTACAAGAAATCCCTTCATTACAGTAGCCCCGAGGCCGTCGTGGAAAACTTGCAACACCTGGAACTGTGTCATAGAATTTGCATATACGCGTAGGAGTGCCTCTCCTACAGCAAAGATCAAATAACCATTGGAGAGGTGTAATCACAGAACCTAAAGTTAAGTAGCAAGGCAACGCCGCAAGCATTTTTTTCTAACGTACTTCCTCTTAATATCGCCATCATTGGGCTTCCACAAATACTACGTCAGATAGAAGGAGGGAAATACAGCCTCGGTGCTGCTGACATCAGAGACTGAGTCATAGGAAATTTTTATTTATGTATTTATTTTTTATTTATTTTTTATTTATTTATTTATTTTCATATTCCTAACATGATTTCTATGTTTTACGCAGGAGCGCGTGAACGCGTTGCAAGACCATTCACCGAAATTAAAGCTAGAAGACAGATCGGTTGACTATAGAACGGACAATACTGTACGATATCTACGTAATCATAGAAACTCTTGTATGTCCCTAAGAAGTACTTACAGCACATGGTAACGGCATAATTATATAAACATTGTAATACGTAGGGCCACAACATAGTCGCTGCAACGAAAGACAATAAATGATTAGCAACTTTTTCACCGCAATACAAGCAGTAAAAAACCGATTATGGCAGTTCTTTGAACAACTAAAGTAGATAGTACCAGTCAACCGGGTTAAAACGCAAAAAATTCCGCTCAGCTGCTGTGTATGGAAAAAAGGACACTTTTAAAGCATTTGTACGACATGAACAATCATTGAATATTTGTGAGTGGTACAGCCATTTTGAGTGCCGTTGGATTGTTTCAATGTTCTTAGATTTGGGCATGCCCAATTTATCATAATATATTAGATATAATGATTTAACCTATCCCGGTAACGTCGGGCGCGCAATTTTAGATGCGAAGCACCTCATTCTCGGGGCTGTGTCCCTCCCTCCCTCGTCGTTGTCCGCCGTCCGCACCCACACTGCGCATGCCTGGCCAGGCACCGCTGATGATGATTGTGGCAGGATGCCCCTAGGGATTGGCCAACCAAATAATCTATCCCTCCCTCGTCGTTGTCATTCTCCGCCGTCCACACCCCCACTGCGCATGCCTGGCCAGGCACCGCTGATGACGATTGTGGCAGAATGCCCCTAGGGATTGGCCAACCAAAGAATCCATCACGAAATAGCTTCGCGTTCAACCACCGTCGTCATCTTCACGTAGGGGAACCCTGAGTGCCACACTCCCACTGCGCATGCCTGGCCAGGCACCACTGATGACAATTTTGACAGGATGCCCCTAGGAATTGGCCAACCAAACAATCCCTCACGAGATAGCTTCGCGTTCAACCACCGTCGTCGTCTTCCCGTAGGGGAACACTGAGTAGTATGCGAGGCATTCCTCTTCTCCTCTCCGACGTTCCTCTCCTCTCCGGCATTCTTCCTTTCCTCTCCGAAGCTTCTCTCCTCTCCGCGATTGCGCAACGAATGGCAACACCTGCGGATCCACGCGCGATAACACGAAGCAGCTTAGGGTTAGAGATGCGACGGTAGCCGCTGCATACTCCGCTGGGGGTGCCACTGTAGCTCCGTAGTATAAATGACGCGCGCGCACTCCGCTCCCCTCATTCTCCTGCCGCAACGCCATGATCGAACGGAAAACTAATGGTAACTTGAGTCAACCCCATGGCTGCTTCGCATACTACTAAGGGTTCTCCTACGGGAAGATGTTGAAATTCCACGCTTGATTGTAGTGTTTTCCCAGTTTTCTGTCTGTACAAAATTTTATAAAGATGTACTCCAGTTATAACAGTTAAAAATAAACCCAACAGCTTTCTTCTGCCCCTTTTATCTGTAGAAGAATGCAGCAGCAACAACCGCTGGTGCGTATTCTTATACATGCCTCATATACAGGGAGATAAAAGGTAAGTTAACAGGTTTATTTTTTTAATTCGGCGCTTAGACCGACGTGAACACAACCTTCAAATTAAAGTTATTCGCCCAGGGGGACACAAAATGAGGTGGTGATTTTTTATGTTGGGGGCCTAATAACTACAATTGAATAGCTATTTAGTGGCTACAGTAAGCAGACATGCTCGTATTGAAAAGTTCGACGCCATCATGTATCTACACAGTTTCATTTGGCAGAATTTTTCTAGCGCATTCGCATTCCGAGATATTTAACTCCGAAATTTAAATGCCGTTCACATGATTACGCAGACCAGATGATGAGTACCTAGGCGAAGCTGCTCCATTTGTGACGTGCCTGCTGTGTACTGGGTTTAGTTTAATAACGGGGCGGTCCGTAGGCAAAGGTGATAACCGGCACCCTTTCAGTCTTGGCTTGCATAATCATATACTGCAGAACCCGGAACTTCGAAAGACTGAAAGGGTGCCGGTTATCGCCTTTGCTTATGGGCCTCCCCGTTATTAAACTAAATGCCGTACACAGCAGGCCCGTCACAAAAGGGAGGAGCTTCGCGCAGGTCCTGATCATCTGGGGTGCGTAATCATGCGAACGGCATTTAATTTTCGCAGTTCGTTACCTCGGTGTACGCATACGCTAGAAAAATTATGCTAACTGAAACTGTGTAGACACGAAAGCGTCTAACTTTTCAATACGAACATGTCTGCTTACAGCCACCACTGCAAAGTTAATAAGTCAGTTTTTGTTAATTAGGCCACCGACATCAATAATTACCACCTCATTCTGTGTCTCCCCAGGCAAATAACCTTAATGTAGAGGTCCTGTTCGCGTAGGTCTAATTTAAAAAAAAACCTTACCAGCTAAGTTTGATCACCCCGTATGAGGTCACAGGTTCGATTCCCGGGCGCGGCGGCCGGTTTTCTGATGAAGGCAAAAAGCAAAAATGCCCGTGTGTACGAGATTTCGGCACACGTTAAAGATCCCCAGGTGGTCAAAATTATTCCGGAGCCCTCTACTACGGCGCGCCTCATCGGCTGCGCGGCGTCGGCGTGTTAAACCCTACAATCAGATCAATCAATTGATCATCCTGTATGTTTTACATGCTAAAAACTTAAGTTGACATTAATTTCCCCAGGGTTCTTCTAAAGCAATTCATTTTTATTGCCTTTTTCACAATGTATGTTATGTGATCGTTTCACTGGAAGTCAGACGTAAAAACTACGCCGAAGTATTTGTAGGTAGGTACTGTCTTTATACATTGATTATTTACATACTATTTCAACATAGTCGGATGTTTTTTTTGCGACATACAGTCATTGCCACAGTTTTGTCTACATTTATTGTCATTTGCCACGTTGAGCACAGTTCCTATATTTTGTGTAATGATGAGTTTAAAGTAATTTGGTTTCTAGAAGTTTTTTATTTTTCAGTACAATATGCAATCATCCGCGAATAATTTTACTTGTACAGGTATGTTGCAGGCAATATAATTAACAAATATTACAAAAATAAGGGGTCCTAAAACTGAACCCTGAGTGATTCCAGGCGGTACATCGGCGGAAACGGAGCTTCCTGCTTTAATGCGTGCCCCTTGGCGTCTAGACAACCCCCCATAATTCTGGAAAACCTCCAGACAGCCATATACTCTATAAAAAATACGTAAGGTCGAGAGATCTAACCAACACTCCACCAAAATTGGCATTGCTACATTACCAACCTATAATAAGAGGGAGCAACCACGTCCTAGAAGCCCTTAAAATCGGGCTCTGCGCTGATCCCAATCTCATACCACTTGTCACGAGTTCAGGGAACCTCAGTTTGAGAATTGTGGGCCACGGACACAATTTTGAAACCACGCAACCCCGAATTGTCGAGGCTTTCGTGGACGCCCGGCACACGGCTGCATCGTGGCCGCTGCCATGACGTGTCTATCCCACCCTACCTTCAACCAGTGCGGCGGTCACGAGACCCTTTGTACGGGACCGTGTCCATGCGCTTGCATCGAGACTGACTACTGGCGTCCAGCTTGACATTTTCACTGACTGCAGTGCAGCCGTTCGGGATTTGCGTCGTGTTGCGCGTTGGACGAGTATGGCTGCGTGTATTCAGGCGATTATCTGCTCTTACTCTTCTCGCCGCATAGCAGCCTATCGTACCTGAATGCGGAGCCTGGATGTGGAGCCTTTTCTGCTCGATTCCTTGCTCTCAGACTCATTGTTCCTGCTGGAATACCATTTTTTCTCCCCCGAGCTCATGTTCTCTCCTCTATCGATCGAACTGAATTTCTTGTTCTTGTTTGTTTCCGTGGCGTGACCTTATGCAGCCTGTAGTTTTGAGGTCTTCCTTTCAGTGACAGCCTCAACGCATACCGATAGCTCGTCTTCTCCAGCCACAAAAGATAGTAGAGCTCCTTTCCGCTCTGGCTTATATGGCTTATATAGCGCGCTGGAAATTCCCAAGCCTCAAATTTTGCCTCATCTAACCACTGAGGTGCTATTAACACTTTCAAATTCATGGATTTCTAAAGTTCTGCTTGCCCACTGTAGCAAATTAGCCTTGCTACAGCCTCCCTCGGAAATCTGGCAAAAGTGAGCTAAATGTGCTGCAATTACAATTGCCTGCCGAGGGAGGAGGTGAGCAGGTATTATTGTTATAGAGGCGACCCTTATTGTCGAATTCCATTGGGAGAGCAGGAGCACTCAAAAGCACTCTGAAAGTTCTCTCACCTGAGCAGGCGTGTTTCAGTGGTCGAACAGAAGTAGGAGCACTGTCATATAGTGGTAGAGCGAGGTCACTTTCGCTGCTCCGAGAGCAGTCGGGAGCAGTTCGATCTGCTCCCGCCTGAAAAGCGGATTAAGCACAGTACGAAAGAAGTCACATGGCCTTTAACGTCATATCCTCCCCTTTTCTGTGTTTTTGTGTATTTTTTTCTCTTGCGAATTGTCGCGGCTCGGCGAGCGCGGCCCGAAGAGCGCGGCGGTATCCATCGTGCATTTGCAACTTTGCGGAATGAGCAGCGAGCCCTACGAGCACGCGAGTGCTTCTTTGCCCGGCTTTGCTCACACATGCTTTTCCGCAGAGATTGCTTACGTGGAGCAAACTTTCACGACGAAGTTCGCGCGGCGGGAAATCTCCCGAGGCAGGACGCTGTATGTTCGTCGGGCTGAGCTACACGGAGCGACGACACCGCACGCGCCGCCGCGTCGTCGCTGATTTGCTCTCAGTGACCTCCATGCCCAGAATCAACGGTACCGTTCAGTAAACAGACCCAGTGAAGAAGCTTCCCGCTTCGGTTGTACGTCATTTAGCGATTCTGCGTGTGGCGGGGCGTTTCTTCTACTGAAATATTCGTTCTCAGTTCTGCAAAACGCTAGAGACAGAAGAAAAAAAGGAAAAACGAATGGCGCCGGGGATATTCGAACCAGTGACTCCAAGAACAAGCCGGAATTTTAACATCTACTCCACCCCGAGAGATGGCGTATATGTGCAAAATACTTGTTTTTGTCGTATTTGAGAGACCCTTGTAGTGACACCGCCTGTTCCTCACTCGCCGATCTTGAAGACGGGCCTAATATTGCTACTACTACAAGTAATGTGGCTGGATCGCCCTTATTTAACCTGATAAATGCTATCGTGCATGCCCATTTCGGCGACACACGCCACGACAGTCGGGTCGGGACCGTGTTTTCCCTCGTCATTTCCTCCTCTCCCACCTGCTCTCCGGGTGCGTGCCGCATTCCAATGGCAGGTGCAGTGGTCCTGCTCCCGCGTGCTCCATAATGCTCTTTCCCCTACTACTCACTGCATGACGCCACTGCTCCTGTTCTCTCAATGGAATTCGCTATTGTGTTCTGACGTCTGGGAGCCCGCCTGGAGGGGAAGGGGGTTATTCTAGGCCGGAATGCCCTGGACTGTGCTGGACACCCGGGCCCCCTCAACCAGACTCCAATTCCAGATGGTTAAACTGCCGTGTGTGGGGCCGTACAATAAACTCGCGGTAAGACGAGCTAGGTTAAGACAAATTTTCTGTTAAGCCGAGCGATGTAGCAACGTTTTCTTGGCTTTCCATGTACCCAATGCCAAAAAACGCACAAAAAAAGCAAACAACTTTCGGGGTGAACACCATTGCTGATGATACCCGGTAGGAAACAGGACTGGGCGGTTGGGCATTCGCGCGACCAGAGCGAAATGAAATAAAAGAAAACGACAGTGTAAAGCAAATTTGCACCACGGAGGAAACGAGCATGTGAGTAGAAAAGACACGCGACGAAAGCTACTACTTCTCCCAGCTTTCCAACCGCGGAGCCAGGGGCTAAGCAAAGAAAAAAAAAGATCCAGGACGACCTTTGTGGTCGCTCTGCCCTGAAAGAAGCTCACGCATGCGTCTCACGTCTCCTGGGTCTCTGCCGCCGATCTCGTTGCCTCCGTCACAGCTGCAGAAACGGAGAAGTGGGATCGTGTAACACTGGGATGACGCTTTCTTTCATATAAAAAAAGAGTTTACAGTCATGCGATTGATCAATTCAATTGAACCAACCGCCATTCATGCATCATGCATCGGTTTAACGTTAACAAAAATATCCATTTTAAGTAATAAAGAGTGTGGTTAAGTGAATTTCACTTGACCCTTGTAGAGCAACGTGTGTGAATTTTACAAACCCCGCATGGGTAATCGTTGTGGGGGCCTTTTACAACTTCGCTTTCCTACCACCTTCTCATGGTGGATTGGCGCGCATTTTTTCGTCTTGCTTAACTTCCTTCCGGAATTACTTCACTTATTTCATTCTAGCTTCACCGAATGAAAAAAACGTTTTGAGACATAAAACTAACCATTTCCAATGCTCGACACGTGTGCTGGATGTAGTCTCCCCGCACTAAGAAATAGCTTTTACCATTCCACTCATCCCATTCCAAGTTTGTAAAGCGCTGCATAGCATCGCTGTGTTTTAGCAGCGCCCTTAGGAAAAGCTGTCACCATTCAATGGAACGAAATTGTGCCGAACAAGTTAAGCATTTAAAGGAAGCTGGTTGTCCTGATACTGTTTTGAAATCCGCAGCCGAAACAAAGTTAAACAAGATGAAAAATAATAGGGTGGTAGGGTACAAGCGTGTGCTTTTGAGGGCCCAGGAAGGTGGATAAAATCTCGTATATTCACAAGATCTCCCCCAATATCAAAAAGTGGCCACCAGACATGGGGCACACGTAGTGTTTTCGGCACCGTGTAAGCTGGCAAGCGTTTGTCCCAAAATTGAAAAGCGTAAACCACAGAACACGTACACCAACCACCATGCCGCAAAATTCACAAAGAGCACTACCAATGTTACCTACCCCATACCGCTGAAGTGCGATAAAGTGTATACAGGGCAGACGGCACGCTGTATGAATCTTCGTTTAAAAGGACATGAAACTTAGGTCCCGTCAGGCGGGGGAAGGGGGGGGGGTGGCAGACTGTCCTGCCCCTAGCCCAGGTCGTGGATGCATTCCCCTCTTTGATAAAACTGCAATAATTGGCAGGGGATCCACAAAGTGCGAGAGGGAACTTATGAAAGCATATCAAATGCGAAAGCGCGGCTTTTATTAGTGCGTCAGTGTGCCCTCACTAACGATTCAAGGCAAAGAAGCCGGTTATTTGGAGAAGTGCCAATATTGCACTCTGTCATCAGATTGCCATTATATATTATTGCTCACGCGTATGCCCGTTCTTGGTGTCCCTTGGCATTTTCATTTACTAAACTGTTGCTAGTACCAGCATGTGTGTTGTCTCTCTGTATCCTTGTGTACGCATCACCAGACCTGACTTCCGTTGTTGTTTTAAATAACTTCGCGCTTAGTCGCTTCGTTTCCGATATGGATCAACTTTCCTTCAAGCCGCTAGCCAGGCATGCAAACTCGATATGACGGCGGCTGTACTCGTACGTCTGGCCCTCGAACAGTAATACGCTCATGCTCACACTAATACCACTTTTATACAACTCGGTACCTTCATGTACAGCCTCCAGCCATACTGAATGCTTTTCCCGTGTTCCACCCGCGGATGGTGCTCGGACTGAACCTGGGAACAGCAACAGCCTAACTTCCGTAACCTAGAGCATCTGTGGAGAAATTTTTCGTGAAGCAAGCCCGCTTAGTTATGAGAGCTTGGAAGAAAACACCTTTTCCGTAAAGACGGTTCCTTCTACGTTGACGCCTTAAAACTTTCTCCGTTGCCGTTCATACCAACAACCTGCCCCACATGTGAACCTGGCCAGCGAGGTCGAACATGAGCGGGACATTTGCCCCAAACCCGAGAAGAAAGCGCGTACCGAATGTTAACACCATCCATGCAAATCTCGAGCCTAGGCGCATTCACTAGTGCCAACTTAGGTGACAGTAAAACCTTACCAGAGACTAGAAGGAAGAAAATCGATTAACGCCAATGCCAACGCCCCTCTGAGTTCCTGAATAGGCCGTTCAAGAGAACCAAACACACAACTTCTTCCAAGCCACAAAGTGGACCTGCTACTCTCTTAAAACACCAACGATTGAAACGGGCATGAGCTGGGTCCCCTTATTTAATTCAGCCTGTGCCTTTCAATGTCTTTCAATCAATTCTATTTTCTCACCCAATCTGTAAAAACAACCCTACGGCCCGCGATATATAGCCCACAATATCACAGTTGATTGAACTGACCTCTAAACAACAAGTTAAGAAGATACAGCGGCAGGTGAACCAATTGAACTAGTAAATAGGAAAAATATTCAAAATAGTGCTGGCCAACTAAATCAATGACACACCTGATGCTTGGCACTCACCACAGCGACTGTAGAAAGCCGTCTTTACTTCTTCGAAGGCGGCCTGCATGGCCTATGGGAACAGGAGACCTTTTCCCAAACCTTCAATACGATGAACAAAGTAAAAAGTGATATCGATGCGTGGGTAGCAACCGCAAAGACGAAGGGGAAAATCAGAAGCAACAAAAAAACGCGCGAAAGGTTCCTCCCCCGCTGAATCTGTCCAAGCCGCCCCAGACAATGTATCATCAATCACAGAACTAAATTTGCCGCGAGACCAACAAACCTTGTTGTCTCGGAATGTTGATATTCCGCTAAGGTAAGCACTCATCGCTCATGTTTTATGAAGCACTACACATCCCTGACGTAGCAGTACAAAACAAAACGGGATCTAGCCTTCCCAACATAACCTTTCTAACTGCAATATTATTTCGCGCCACAATAACGGCCGAAACTCACACGGCACTTAAAAAAGTCGATAACTTTAGTGCGAAGGTTATATCGACAAAAAGCCAAGGAATCTTCTATTAACTGAATGCTGTCTCTGTATACTGGACACTGTTGTCCTTCTAAGTCCCCCTGCATGAAGCGGTCTTCATGTACGAGTGGGGCGGACTGGGCAAAGTGGTGTGTGTTTATGATGAAAATAGCGCTAGGAAAGACGTCTCTGTCGTCATCTTCACTTTATCTGTTGTAATCATGATGGTCTCCCAACAAGGCAAACTCATATTGCGACATCTTACTTCTGGCTTCATTCATTGTTACATAACATATCCAGAAACTCGGATAACACCACAGGCATCCATAATGATTTAACCAGTTTTGAGACAGTGTACCGAAATTACTCTGACGGATGAATATCTCACAGGCGGCGCACTTTTCTTACAGCTCTTGGATTCCCTGAAAGGTCTGTTTTTAAGACAACAACAGAACGAGACAAACATACAAAAAACCTGAAAAGAACGAGCAAGGTAAGCTCAGGAACTAAGCTAGCAGAGTTGGAGACAATTGTGCTAAAAGTAAAAAGGCCAGGTTGGAACCCGTCGAAATAGGTGTTTGGTACGTTTCCTCTAGGATGCGGGGAAATCAAGGCCTGTCCCCGTAGAAAATCAGCGCGGTCATATCTACAATCACCAAGAGGTGCAGGAGGACCTCCTCAAGAAACTTAGGAAAACCGCGGAAGGGCTTCCAATTATAAATGCACTCACCATGTCGCCCCATACCAGTCTGGAAAGCGCGTAACTAAATGCGTCTTCCCCAATGGCCGAGATGCAAACGTCAGTGCATAAATTCCCTCCAAATACCACCTCAGGTCGGCACAAATATTGCAAGGAACTTCTCAGCTGCCTTGACACGACAACCTTCGAAAGCTTCCGCACATACTTCAACATCCCTCGAGGAATGACACTCCGCCAGTCTTGGCAGGTCAGCACCAGGATTTTCTCTTTATACAAAAGCCCGGCAGAACAGAGATTTCTAAGAATTGCCGCCGGTCGCTCTCACCTGATACGCTTGGAAAATTCCAAATCACGTACTTCACAACCATCTTGTCCAGCATCGTAAATATATTACTTGCGGGATGCAATGAATGGGGCTCGGCCTTACTTTCCTTCTGAAGTTCTGCTTATCATTAACAAGCACTTGAAAAATTCTATGACCTTAGATGACAGTTACTCTTCCCATGGAAATTTATCGGCCTTCGGTGCTATCACGAAGGAAGGTATATGCCAAGCCTGCACGCTTAAAACTTAGCTAAAATGTAGCGTATTTTTAGCGCAACTCAAAGAAATGGTCGTGTCGTTCGTCTTCGGCATGGTACGTTTTCACGGCATACAACAAGCACCCAAAGGATATGCCCTCCACAGTGCCACATTTTGAAGAAAAACTTTCCAACCTCGTTGCAGGATGTTGCAGGCCTCAAAAGTGCAATTAAGAAAGAGACAATTACTTTAAAGGTGCGTACTTGGCGCACACAAATGGAACAACACGGTCTTCAAGTAGCGATTCCAGCAGCCGCAAGGTACGCAGAACGCAGCCGGCTACAATGAGCCCTAGAGAAATCCCCCTTTTTCAAACTATGCAATCGGCCCGATAAAAGAGGCCCAGCCAATACCTCCCTATAAGCACTACATTGGCATCAAATGAGTTCCAGATGTCTTTCATGTCAATAGTGTAGGCCTGAGCATCCAAACAAGTAGAAAGAGAAAAACAATTTTAACAATGCATTTAAAGGGCTGCATACTTTCCAAGCGACATGTAGAAAATGGAACGCCAAACACAATTGCAGGCAAACAAATCTACGTGGAGTCAACTCTTACCAGGCAAGACAAAGCAGAAGCAATAATGCCTACTTCAAAAAAGAACCGCGCTCCAAGAACAACATTGAAATTCACACCCGTTAAGTTGTAGCCTACCGGGAGAGCTACATTTTCCCCCGGTATTACACTGTACACTGTACAAACTGCAAAACACCAGAAACAAAGTGTGCACCTAACATAAAAATTGTGTTAATACGGGCGTTTTGGTACATACATGGTACATACTCTCATGTCGCCTCCTCTGTGTCCTGTGCTAGCGCTGTTATCAAAACTAAGTATACACCTCACTATTTCCAAAGCCTTCGATGCATGTGTAGGCATTTATATGCAGTTACAGCACGTTGCATACCTAAGAGATTATTATTACGTTTTTATAGGTTAGTTTTTCTGGCATTTGAAAGTTCTTCTCTTAATCGTTGCGGACAGCTTATAAGGCAATGATTGTCGAGGTCATGCAGCTTCAGTGCGCTTTTTTGAGGTTTCGGTTTTGAGAATATTGTTCAACCAATGATCTGTAGTTACAGTAGTAACCATACGACCGCGCTAGCATCGCCGTATCAGTAGTTTTGCCTACACCGTACGTGCTTTATACAACATTTTGTGTTTTCATTTGTCTCTGTCACTTTTCTATTTTTTAGATTAGTCGCAAAATCATCTCAAGTGATTATTTAGTATTTCCAGTTCTTCTTTTGTAAGTTAGAAAACTTACAGGATAAAGTGGAGCGAGGAGTGGATGGGCTGACTAGGCTATGGGTCCCTGCATTTTTGTTCTGTGCGTACAGAAGCACATTGTGGCCCAGCCAAAGTTCGCGCGCATGCTCAGCGCATATGTACTGTGACGTTATATGTCTGCCTTTGGAATAAGCGCCCTCTACGCTATGAAGAAATACAATTTCGTCCTGCCTTTCCCCTAAACTGTCTGCGACATCTATGTCGAAAGTGAGAATGCTTCGGTGTTCATCCGCCCTAAACAAATAAAATGGTAATGCCTTTTTTAGATTCTTTGGGAGGAATTCTGCCTTTTTGATGAGCGGAAGGTGCATAAAGCAGTAATTTATGCTGCCAGATTAGTTTTTGATTTTTGTTTGTTGACTTCTTTTCTTTTCCTAAAGCTTTTGGTCAATAATTTATGTGTGCAATAATAACCTATATGCGCAATAAATTCACGTATTAATAATTTTTTGCAGATGTGGGGCGTGACATAGTTCCTGGCTTTAAACACCTGTTTCCCTGGTTTTTTACAGCCAAGCTTACTGTGGATAGGGTAAACTCCCTACATAAGAGCCAACAAAAATCCCTACAATACATGGATTAAGCATGTGGGATGGAAACCCACTGTGCTCCTCAGCCACACATGGAAAGGAAACTTGGGCGTGTCTCATGGTGAAACGCGTAATAGCTACGCTTTTGTTTGAGTGCCGCATAGAGTTAAAGAACAATATCGCAGCGGATCGCGTGTTAGTTCGAGAAACTACGCCCCAAGTAGCGATGGGAATAGGACCATGGCGGACACCGGTCGCCCATGCGACGGCAAGAAAATAAGAGCGTACCCGTGCACAGAGCGTAACCTACGTCAGGCCAATACGGCGCCCAGAAAGCGTAATGGTGCCATAAAATCTTGCACAAGCGTCAACTTCACGCTTATCTGGCAAGGCGGGAGGAAGAGTTGTCCCGCAACGCCGAATGCAAGACACGGTGTCGGGACGGCCTGTAGGCTGGGGACCGAAAATATTAAACCTAAATCCAATCTAAATGCAGTCTCCTGTGTTACCATCGTGTCTCCAATGAAGCTGCAGTCGCTAAATAAAATTTATTCAGTCTCTCTCTCTCCTCTCTCTCTCTCTCTCTCTCTCTTTCTCGGCAATCACCTTCACAGAGTGTAATGGCTGCAAAGTTTTTGGTTCGTTTATTCTTCTTATCCGCGAAATTTATGTCTATAGAATAAAACTTACGTCGTAGATATTTTGTTGTATTGCTTGTTTGTAAAGTCATTACGGTTTGTATATAAAATCTCCCTGTACCAAAAATTGGTGTTGGCACCAATATTTTTTTACAATGCTGCGGACTCTCTTCAATCGAAGCAGAAGCGAGCCCATCATCTTCATCATCATAATCAGGCTAACTAGTTCACTGCAGAACGTACAATGTAAAAATCTGTTCATTCACTGTCAAAGAAAGGTATTGAATACCCAAAACACACACATACAGACATCACATCTTTCTTTCCTTGTGTTACAAAGCATGAGGCAATCACAAAGAGCTGCTCTCTCAAGCAGCCTGAAGAGGCGACTGGCCGAGTACTAGTACCAATGATTGGCGCACATTTGAACCGAAGAGTAAGGTTATACAAACTCCCACACAGTATACATTTTCATTCGTGTACCCTAATACAGCGTACACATAAAAAATACAACGAGGAACACAATTAAACTTCCCACATGAAAATAAAATGAGATCCGCTCTCTGCCTATTGGGGATAGCAAAGTAAAGCAAAAGAAAAGAGTCCCCTCTCTGCAACGGCGCCTTTTCCACTTGAGAATATCAGTTGAACAAAAAAAATCAAACATGAGAGTGCATCAAAGAAGCAAACTAAGGATGCATAATCTATCTAGAATCAGCTTCTAATTAAGCAAAGAACACTTGAACATTGGAGCTGTCAACATCTTTCCTTGGTAACTGATTTCAGGGTGCTATTGGGTTTAAAAAACAATAATAATATATCAATATCAGAGATTTTGGGGAGAAGAGATAGTTATTGGTGACGAGGATGTTAGCGGAACAATTACGCATGTCCTCCTACAAAAGGTTGCCTTTTCTTTGCCAAGTATGCATTTGGTGCAGGTACGGGGCGTATATAGTGGGTGCTGTGTCATTTCCGGTAAACAAAGCCAACCCGTGAAAACCTGCTCGAATGTATTAAAATTGTCCAAAAAAGTTACACAGAAAGCACCAAGGAAGAACCAGACAGCTGCTCAGTTAGAGAACTATGCCTATTCCGCAGAAAACGTTGAGCTGTACTGTTTCGTGGAGGCAGGGCAAAGACGAAACGAACCATGCGTGGTGGTGGGCGGTGTGTTTAAAAAATTCCCCGCATTTCCCCGAGGGGAAGACTGTGAAAGTGCGAATGCACGAGTTGAATTTGCGCGGTTCGGTAATGTTCGCGAAAGAGAGATCACACACACACACACAACTACAAAGAAAGAAAGATGCATTTATTCACAGACACCTATTTGTGTTGTCGTTGTACTTGATTGCTAGAGCGGATCTCAGCTTTGAAATTTCGTGTGAGTACTCCTTTAAGCAGGTGCATTAGCCCTTCTCACGCCCGATTTTTGGCCAATCCCCCACGTGGGTATGTGCCATGTCAGCGGCCAGGCAGCGCGCGCCCATCTCCCCCCGTTGCCAAGGAAGACGAGGAGATTCCTGGCCAATCCCCCACGTGGGTATGTGCTATGTCAGCGGCCAGGCTGCGCGCGCCCATCTCCACGTGCGTGGACATCGCCGGTGGACGCAGGTTCAGGGTCGCTTAAGAAGTGCATTGCACTTAAAACACGATGCAATCTATGTACGAAGGTTCATGACACTCCCAGCCAGGCTACTTGGGGTGAACTGCGTCATCGTCGTCATTGGTGGGTGACTGTGGCGCTACACGATACCGATGACTTTTCTTTCTTCTTGTGTCAATATGAGGTGGAGGAGATAGCCTTTATTACATTAGGAAGACGCTAGGTCAAGTGGGGGAAGTGGGAGTAGAGGGTGGGATATTCGTGGCTTGGGACATCTTGAAAATAAACCGTTCAAGTTGAAGCTGGTTGGCTCCTTAAGGCTGAAGAGGCCACGTGGGGTGAGGAGAGCAGGCTCACGGCTCTAAACTGCTCGCGCTAGACCGCTTTCTAGAGAGTAGTGCGCAATTAAAGTCAGCGTGTCAATATAATAAACAATCCACTATCCCATTCCAAAAGGGGATCCGAAACAATCTGCAGAAATTCAAAGAATGGTGTACTAATAGGTATGATTTTTACGCCAATAGTCTTTATGATGAGTTCTACGAAGACACATTTGACCGAGTAGCCTACGACATTTGATTATTTTATTGTATTAAAGTTTTCTTTTGGTTTTGTTTTCATCATGGTAAAAAATTCAAAGGCGTGCAGTGTGCTTTATACACTCCTTTATCATCATCATCATGAGCCTGTTTGTGCCCACTGTATGACGAAAGCCTCTGCCAAAGATTTCCAGTCACGCCTATTCTGTGCCTTACTTGGTAGAAAGGTCTCAGTTTCTCAAAATATGCAAAACCAGGGGATTATAACCTTGTAATGAAGGCGAAAAGTTTTTTGTTTTAAATTTCTTTATTCTCTTACTAACCGCAAACTCGGTCTTGAACCCTCCCACTTCGTAAGCCTCTAACCACACGGCGAACTTGTCATTCACAGGCTATATCTCTTAATCAGTTTTTTGCTCAGACCTATATGCTCAAGTTGCTCTTCTTCTCAGGAGCAGTGAATGAAGGGAATAACACTCCTGTAGAAGAACCGCTATCTGCAGAGCAGATTGATCCCGGTATTTAAAATATATGTGTTGCGTTTTGTAAGTAATTGCCGCTTTTCATATGATTTGTTTTACTGGTCGCTTTGCTGAATTTTTCCACAGTTCTGACACATTGTTGTCCCTGTTGTTTTGCCTTTAGGTTATTTGATGTTATAGATGTCCTCGCTCATTTTGTACAGCTTGCTGTGCGTAGACAAGATATATTTAGTGTTTTTTTTTTTCATTATAATAATAATCAATCAATCAATCACGCTGACTAGTGCAAGTAGTTCCTGGCATGAAAAAATACCATGAAGCAGTTCATATAGAAAAAAAAAGAACTAGGCGAGTTCGCCGACAACTCAGAGAGACAGGTAATGGGGATCTCGATACTGCTAAGGCAGTCTCGGGAGGCCCCGAGGAAAAGCGATGCCTGTATATTGATAGAAATTTGGTCTGAACACGCTCTATACGTTTGCTGTTAGAATGACAGGTTCGATTCCACACGACAGAGGCATATTCAAGTTGAGGAATACAGGAATGAATTAGGAGACCGAAATTCACGTGAAAATCTGCCTACAGCACCGAAAGAGCGACGAGCCCGCCGAGTAAATTGCTCTACATGGGGCTAGAAAGTTAAGGCGCTGTCAAAGAGCACTACAAGGTCTCGGATACCATCAACTGTACACAGGGGACCACCGTCAATGGTGTAAGGAAAGCAAAGGATGTTTGTTTTTCGTCTATAAGAGATGACCTTTGTTTTCTTCGGATTAAGATTTATTTTATTCTCTGAACATCATTTAGAGAACGAGGATACAACTTTGTTGAGGGAAACACAGTTCATGGCGGAATCAATACGTTTGAATATTGTGATGTCGTCCGCATAAATTAGGAACTAAGAATTCTTGATTGCAGCTGACACATCTTTTATAAAAATAGAAAACAAGAGAGGGCCCAACACAGAGCCTTGGGGCATACCACTTGTTGTCCTGTACACAGCGGACCTCTTGCCGTCAACACTCACATAACAAAACTGGTTGTGTGGATAACTCCACAACAATTTTACGAGTGGTGTATCAATACCAGACAGTATAAGCTTATTAAGTAACAACGAGTGGCAGACAACATCGAATGCCTTAATCAGGTCGCAGTATACAACGTCCAACAGGCCCCTCTCTGAAACTGCTGCGGAGGCCTACTCCATGAAGCAGGCGAGACTTTTTGTTGTCGACCTTCCCGATCTAAAACCATGCTGGTTAGGTATAAGGAAATTTGGTACAGAACACGATAAGGCTTTGTCGAGCGCTGTCTCAAAGAGCTTGTAGCAGGCACAAAGGAGAAAAACAGCCCTATTTGTTGCGTCAGACGTCGTGCCTGTCTTTAAAATTTCATGCACTCGAGAGATTTTCCACGCGCGAGGGAAGACGTTTGTCTTTAGAAAAGTATTGAATATATAAGTTAGAACAGGTACAAAAATACTGCCATACGTTCTAACAATGGCTGGAGGGATTCCGTCAGGGCCACAGGACAAGGATGTTTTCATGCGCTTTAGGCTTTCAAGAACCAGATTTTCGTCTAATAGTACAAGGCTTGGGCCTTGTACATGGTTTAACAAAAGGTTCATTTCCGTCTCATCGCGCTGGCAATTTGTAGCGCTATATTGCCGCGCAAAATAGTTGGCGACGTCATGCACCTGTTCCCCAGATGAATTAACCAGGCTGATGCGATCACGTGAGTTGTTTTTACGAGACCGGATATGCTTCCAAAATTCTGCAGGCTGGGAATTCATGCTGCTCTTCATGGAATCTAGATAGGAGTGGTTGTCGCGCTCATATAGACTTTTACATATTTTTCTGTTAGAGCGAAAGTCCTCCTTCCATTTATCAAGTCCAGTGCTCTTTGACTTTCTGTGGGCGCGGTGCTTTAATTTAAGCGCTATACAAAGTTCTGTGGAGAACTAATAGGGGTACTTTGAGCGGCTGGATTTGAACTTAGGGATAAACTTGTCCATAGCGCTTTTGAAAACTTCAGTGAACCGCTCGACCTGCTAATCACAATCTGTAAGATCTTGAATTTCAGACCAATAAAAAGTACAAAAGAAGTCATAGAAGCCAATGTAGTCCCCACGAGCATAACAGTAGCGAGATAATTCGTTATTCTTCAACGAGACACTACGGCGTTGAAAAGAGATTCGAGTAGGAACTAAAAACGGACGATGAAACTTGTCGGGTTTGACGAGAAAAATACCAGACCTTGATCCTCGTGCAATCTTAAGGTTTTAAAAGCAGAAGTCTAAGATGTTTTCGGAGCTATTTATAATGATCAATCAATCAATCAATCAATCAATCAATCAATCAATCAATCAATCAATCAATCAATCAATCAATCAATCAATCAATCAATCAATCAATCAATCAATCAATCAATCAATCAATGCAACTATATTTTCAGGGCCTAGGAACACCCCTAAGGTCTTCCTGCTGGCACACCACATACAAAACATTAATAAAAGAAACGTAGAATAGCACGGCACAAGAAACAAAATCCTCGATATGACAGAAAAAATAAAGTAAAAATACTTAGAGCTTCAGAAAAAAAACGCAAAAGAAACAGTGTTGCAAGCTATGGCCCTCGGCGAGCGAAACGTTCAACACACTTGAGAAAAGGAAATATACAACAAAATACACAGTGCATATGATAAAAACAGAGTGTACATGTAAAACGAGAGTTTAGATTTCTGAAAAGTCACACTGCAATAAAGTATTAGCGTAAAACGAGCGATTCCTTTGCAATGTCCCATCTTGTCGAGACACACAACAAACATAGCAACATGTTTGACAGAAAAATTGCGAAAAAACAATGGAAGGAGTATAGACATAAACGATTACACCAACAAATCGCAGAGATACTAAAAATGACGAATGAATCAACCAATTAATTGTTTATTAGTGTGTCCAGGAACCATGTGCTGGTGCGGAAAGAAAAGTGCATATCTCAGGAAAATATAGAAAATAGCATTGCTTAGTCTGAACCAGAATGAGACACTTTCAGATACACACACGCCAACACACGCACATGACCCGCGCACATATGCAAACAAGGCAAGTGTAAGACAACAAGACATGATTAAAACTCTGTAGACTGAAACATTGAGGCATAGAGCTGAAGAAATATGTCTGGATAGTTGAATTCTCTAGAGACACGACATGTTGCGCCTAGTGTTCGCAAAGCACGACGGGTAATCTCATTATTATGAGCTGTAAATGTGAGCTTAGAGTCAAACATAACTCTCAAGTCTCCTATTTGACATACCCGATTCAGATCTTTTTCACTTATACGATAGGTGAAATTGATATCATCTGTTTTACGGGTATACGACACCACTTTGGTTTTTGCACTGTTAAGTATCAACTTATTTCGGTTGCACCAGTCCGAAAACGCGGCGATATCACATTGCAGTTGTGCACAGTCTGAGATCTCGCCAATCACTTTGAATATTTTATATCGTCTGCGTATAGCAAGAGCGATGAGTACTGAATTGCTGTCGAAACATCGTTGACAAAGAGTGAAAACAAAAGAGGTCCAAGGACAGAGCCGTGAGGCACCCCACTGGTGGCTGAATACGTTCCGAAGTGTAGCCCGCTACAGTGAACGTAGCAGTGACGACTAGTAAGGTAGTCACGCAGCAGATATAGAAACGGATCACGAATGTCAAGGTGGGAAGGTTTTTTACACAACAATGAATGGGAAACCACATCGAACGACTAGCTAAGGTCACAGTATACCACGTCAAGTTGGCTTCGATCTTTCACTGCCTTTGACGCATGTTCCATAAAAGAAACTAAGTTTATAGTGGTCGAGCGGCCACGTAAAAAACTATGTTGATTTGGAAAAATTTCATATCTTTCTCTGGATATAACGGCATAATGAATTACAGATTCAAAAATTTTAGAAGCACTGCACAGGAGGGAAATCGGTCTATAATTTTTTGCATCTGTTTTTGACCCGGATTTGTGTACAGGTACAACTTTAGCAATTTTCCAACAGTTAGGAAACGTGCCAATACTAATACAGTTGCTAAACACGCATACACGCAATGGAGCAAGGATAGGACTGAAAGCCTTGAGTAGAGCCGTGGGAATGCCATCTGGGCCACGGGCTAGCGAGGGCTTCGCGTCCCGTAGGCTTTTCATCACGATTTCCTCCCCTAAAAATGTTGTGCTCGGTGCCGCACCCCTTCAATTGGACATCGGAGCTGACGGAACGTCGCAGGTATCTCTATACACCGTTTTAAATTGCTGAGCGAACGCGGCAGAGACGTCATCAATGATTACTCCATGGGAGTTAAGAAGATTAATGCATTCAGTGTTATGCTGGGGTGTCCTACTGCGGATATATTTCCATAAATCTTTGGGGCTCCTTTTAAGATTGCTTTCTATGGACGTAATTTATGAAGCCCGATCACGATCATACAGTTTTTTACAGAGTGACCGGTATTCTTTAAAGTCTAGCTACCATTTTGTCTCCCCAGTTTTTTGAGCTGTCCTGTGGGCACGCTGTTTCCCTTTTGTGCTGAACAGAGTTTACTCGGGAACCAGAAAGGATACTTCCAAGATTTAGATTTCTTTAGTGGTATATATCTGCGCATACCTTCTTGAAGTACTTTGGTTATTTCACTGGCCTGAAAATTTGGGTCATTTGACGCGAGGATTGCCGACCAATCAAAATTCGACAAGTACTGGTAAACACTGATGTAGTCACCTGCAGCAAAAGTATAGCGGGAGAATTCGGAAACACGTGGCTTGTGCTTTTTCAAAATCTCTTTGAATAGGTAGTAGTATGGATAAGGGTGGATGGTAATTTTCCGGGGTAACCAAACCAGTTGGGCTTATATGGACACTTAAGTTTTCGATGTTTGAAAAACAAAGGTCAAGTAGGCTCCCAGCAGAGTTCACAACGTGGTTAGACTGTTCAAGACCAGTAAATGAAATAAAGTCCAGCAAGGCTGAGGTCTTTTGAAGAACGTAGTTATTGTAATGAGAAATACTAAGGTCACCCCATTCTATTCCCGGCGAGTTAAAGTCACCAAGAATCACGATACGGTGTCTAGGGTGAGAGGAAATTACATTTTCAATCGATGCTAAACAAGTTTGAAAAGAAACCGGAGCTATGTTAGGAGTTAAGTAAAATGCACTAAGCAGGATGCGTTCGCCACCGATGCAACACACGTCAACCCAGACAGAGTCATCCTCTGTCTCCAGGTCTGCGCGCCTCACGCATCTGAATGAGCTATTGACGGCTATCAAAGCTCCCCCTCCCGTGCGTTTAAGACCAGATGTGGGCGGTCACTGCGGAGCACATTGTAATAAGGCGCAAAATAAGGCCGTCGTCGCCGCCGGCCGGGTAGGGGAATGCGCCGAGGCTGCTTCGGCTCCATCGGTCAAGCCGATGTCGCGGGTAGGCCTTGGCGAAGCGGCGGCACACTCACACTTATTGTATGTAAACTGCCGCTCCCCAGACTTCAGCATATTGAGCTCATCGTCCGGCCAGGTAACACACTTCACACGGACACGTTTCCGACAGTCAGCACAACGAAGAAACTTTTGTTTGCCGTAGAAACATTGCGAGCAGAGGGAACACGCATCCGCACTAGACGCCATCTTGCGCGCAAGATGATGATAATAATAATAATAATAATAGTAATGGTAATAATATTATAATGATATAATAATAATAATCAATCAATCAATCAATCAATCAACCTTTATTTTTGGTGCCCAGGAACAACCCTAGGGTCTTGGTACTGGTACACCATATACAAGCATTCATAAAAACAAACTAAAATCAAGACAACACAACACACAAAACCGTATGCATGAAAGAAACAATAAAGTAAAGATAGTTACAGTAATCTCAAAAAGCAAAACAGCAAAAAAAAAAAAAGAAAAGAAACAGGAGACCTAGCGTTGCAAGCCATGACACTCGGACAGCGAAATGTTCAAGGCACGTGACAAACAGGAAATACTCACTGAACATGACAGAGATAAGTTATACGCATAACACGAAGGTTTTATAACAAAATGTTCGGAAGTTTCAACTTTGAAAGAAGTTCAGCATTACAAGCACTGGCACTCAAACCTACAGCAATTCAAGCAACGCAAAACCAGGAAATGTGAAAAACAAACAAACAAGAACACGATTTGCCTAAAATAAATACAGCACATAAATTTGCAATGACTAAAGGCACTTAAGCTACAACAGTTTTCAAGTCGTTTGAGAACAAAGAAAAAGAGCTCTGAAATATATCAACACGATCAGAATATTCATTATGTGCACATTGTATTCTGCAGATGGACGAGCGTCTTCTACTTAAAGCATCTGTTCTAAAAGTTCGAAATGTTCGGAAAAGTTTTTTGGGCAAGTTGACATTGATAAGTGTAACCAAGTCGTCACACAAAATATCCCCATGAAGAAGTTTATAAAGAAAGATAATATCAGCTCGCATTCGTCGACACCGAAGCAAAGGAAGACTTTTCAGAAAAGGCACACTGCCGTTAGCGTCTTCTAGCACATGACGGAAGCGGTGCTTAAAGATAAAGAGGAACTTATTTTGAACTCTTTCGATACGGTCACTATTGGACTTGCAAGTTCCATTCCAAAGAACAGAGCCGTATTCGAGAAGAGGTAGGCAGAGAGCCGAATACAACTTTAAAAGGACCTTTAAATTCTCTAGAATACCTGCAAACAGCACCCAGACATCGAAGAGAGCGACGGGTAATTTGTGTAACGTGGGAAGAGAAAGTCAGAGAAGTATCAAATAGTACTCCGAAGTCTCGAATTTCAGTCACCCTTGGGCAATGCAGTGCTTGCAATTTTATAAGAGTATTGCAGCTGTTGAGTTTTTCTGCTATAGGAGACAACTTTCGTTTTTGAGGGGTTCAAAATTAGGTCGTTTTTGGTGCACCAACGATGGAATGACGCAATATCAGCCTGAAGATAATTACAGTCACGAATATTGCGCACTTCTCTAAAGATTTTCATATCATCAGCATACAACAAAAAAGAAGAATTTTGAATTACAGAAGCAACATCGTTAATGAAAATGGAGAAAAGAAGGGGACCCAGAACAGATCCCTGGGGTACACCACTGGTTGCTTTGTACCTAAATGAAGTTTGACCGTTAACACTTACATAGCAATATCGCTGCTGGAGATAGCAACGTATAAGATTCACCAAAGAAGCGTGGACATCTAACAGAATGAGCTTGGCAAGCAATAACGAGTGGTTGACTACATCAAAGGCCTTGCTCATGTCACAGTAGACCATATCAAGCTGGCTTCTACCAACGATTGCTGGGACCGCCTGCTCCATGAAGCACGCGAGGTTTGTGGAAGTTGAACGACCACGCATAAAGCCATGTTGATTAGGAATGAGGACGTGTTTAAGTGAGAAAGACAACACCATATGAAGAGATAACTCGAATAGTTTAGAGGCAGAACAAAGGAGCGAGACTGGCCTATAGTTTATGGCGTCAGTTTTTGGGCCCGACTTGAATACAGGGAATACGCGAGAGATTTTCCATGAGCGAGGGAACGTGCCAGACCGGAGACAGTTATTAAACATTGAAGTGAACACTGGAACGAATATGTTTGCATACGTTTTTAGAATGGCGGCAGGAATACCATCTGATCCACAAGAAAGCGAGGGCTTTAGCCGCTTGATACTGGTCCGCACGATGTTCTCGTCCAGTTGGAAACAACCAGAGTTACCGCCCTGGTGACAAGGGGCGCTACTGTTATCACTGCCACCGCTAATTCCAAAAAAAGAAGAAAACTGACGAGCAAAGCAGTCGGCCACCTCGGCAACCTCATTGCCGTTGGAGTCTAGTAAACGAATAGATTCTTTAGTTTTACTAGATCTTGAATGAATGTACTTCCAGAAGGCTCCCGGTTGATGGGTTGCTTTAGCTTCTACTGACGCCAGGTACGAAGCATGATCACGCTTGTGCAATATTTTGCATAAGGCACGTAGGCGCCGAAACTCCTGAGCGAACTAGTTCGCACCAGAGCGCATCATGTTCAATAATAATAATAATAATAGCAATAATAATCAATCAATCAATCAATGTTTATTAGAGTGCCCAGGAACAGCCGATGCCTTGGTTCTGGCGCACTGAGGAAGACAAAATGCGGCACTAGAATACAGCAGAAACTCACAATATAAACAGTCAACGAGAAGAATGAGCGAAGAAAAAAAAGAGCAATAGAAATGGTACAGAATAGAGCAGCCCGGTTCATATCACGTAACTACACTATCAATACCAGCGTAACACAAATAAAACTAAACCTGCAACTTCCTCCATTAGACAGTCGCCGTAATATTGCTGCTTTGTGCCTTTTCCGCAAATATATTTTCACCCATAAACGAACCCGGCTACCACTTCAAATACCTCATTGTTTTTCGCGCAGATTGCATAATCAGTCCAGTTTCATGCGCATATATGGTAAAACCAATGCATTTATTCCATCAGCACTGCCTGGTGTCATCCGCCTTTGGAATGATCTGCCTGATAACATTGCCACCATATCTAACCCTGAAACATTTTGCCGTCTGCTACTCCTGATCACACAATTTAATGCTGTTAAAATATTTTTGTGTAACACCTATACCAGGATTTTTGTGTATATTGTGAATGTGTGTGTTTTTTTTTCTCTCACAAATTGTAGGCCACAAGTGTTCATGCGCGGTGAAAAAGTGATCGCCCGGTTCTTGCAAAATATGTATGATGTATTTACATTTTATTTTTACGATGTTCCTGTCTTCAATTTATACTTTGTATTGTTATTACGTTTTCACACGCCCCCCTTACTCCATGCCCTCCAGTAGGGCCTGTAAGGTTTCTATGAACAAATAAATAAATAAAACCCTAAGGATAATAAAAAGGTATTCCAACCAAAATTAGACGATTAAGAAGCTCTAATGGAGGATCAATGGCAAAAGTATGTGGAACAGTGGTCACAGCAGTTGGGTGAAGCAAGCAGACATAAAAACATATTCGCAGATATAGGCGAAAACACAAAGCTCGAAATAAACATGTATGTTGAAACAAAATACAGGAACTGATTTATGAAATTACAGCAACAGAAGATGGAAAGTACCAGACACATCACTGTGGATCATCGCGGCACAATAAATCGGGTGCGATGGAAGGCAAGTAGCATACCGTAATATATGACAAGTCAATGAAGCAATTACAGCCACAAAGTCACGATTATATAGGACTTACAAACAAGAAAGATGAACTATGAAGACATTGCACACATGAAAACGACATATAATAATAATAATATATTAATATTAATGTTTTTGTGTCTAGGTACAAATACAGAAAAATATCACGCTCGCATAAGCCAACAGGCTTGCGTGCGTAGCTGGGTAGCCTAAGCACTGGACATAGCCAAACATGCCCTAGCCTTATTAAAAAGAAATAAATAAAGCAAACAGGCAAAGCATCAAAATGTACATTGCAAATATCAATGTGCGGAAGTACAAGGTTGACAGGAACAGAATCAATAGTATCTTCTCGACATATAGCATCTCATACACCCTAGAAAATAATAAAGAAAAATCTGATTGGAGAACAGGGAAAATTTCCCTGCAAATACAAATTGTAAATAAATTGACAGAGTGCACGGCTCTTTACTGTGAGTAGTAATACAACCATCAAGTAAGGCATCAATGTCACACGTGAAGCATATATTGAGCATAATTCAAATTGTAGAAAGCGATGTACAAGAAATGGCGTATAATTGCTAAATGTACATTTTTACACATGGCCGAATTAATTGTGAAGCCTGTTTTTAGGACGTGATAGAGTGATTGGGGAGAAGCTTATTAAAATAAAATGGCACATAAAACTTTCTTGCCTTTTTGCCGTAATTTGTGTACACCCTCAGCACTATAAATTTTTCTATTGAACGGAGACGCATAGGACAAGTAATTTTTGCGGAGAATGTAAAAAAAAATTAACTGTTTTTGCACGGATGACATATCTACCAAGACCATGCAAACCGAGGGGTCTTCGCCATAACAAATTCCATAAATTATACTCTGGGCATTCCTTTTTAATACGCTATTTAAGACGTTAGGTTTACAAGGCGAGGCAAGACCGTATATTGTAAGCCCATACCTCAAAATTGATTCACCGAGGCGCTTAAAGACCACCTTTTTTTCCCTCAGATGATGAATGATCATGATGAATATATCTTTATTTGTCAAGCGGGTGCAGATGTTACGGCACCCACCAGGTGGGGGGCTTCCCTATTCCGGGATACCCTGAGCTCGGCTGGCGGTCCAGGCGCTCTTCACCAGTTCACGCTGGATCCCAAGCTCCGGGCTCGTCAGGTGGTTCGCCCACTGCCTGTAGAACGGGGAGGTTATTGGAGAAAGGCCTGGGGTCTTCTGGCACACCCAAATCTGGTGGTACAGTGTACCGGGCGTTGGACAGAAATTGCAGGTAGACGGGTATTGGGTGGGGTAAATCGCATGAAGTAGGGTTCTGTAGGGGTGCGTATTTGTCTGTAGTCTTCGAAGGGTGGTGGCTTCTGCTCTTGTTATTTGGGAGTGCGGAGTCGGGAAGGTTCTTCGGCATTGACTGTAATAAATGAGAATGTGAGTATACCTGACAAGCGGTTCTGTTTTGGGGGCCGCAAGCGGTGTTTGTCCCTTTATGGTAATGGCCCGGTGTATAAGCGCGCGGGCAGCGGCGTGAGCTGCCTCATTACCTTCGAGAGATCCATGACCAGGTATTAAGATGAGCCGCGTTTCAGGTATGTGGGCAGTATTCTTATAAATTTGAAGTGCCGTTTTGCTGATTAGGCCTCGTTGGTAACTGCGGCACACCGCCTGCGAATCCGTCTAAATAGTAATTGCACCTTTCCAGTCGTGATGGCCAGGGCAATAGCGGCTTCTTTAGCAGCTTCCGTTGATGCTGTGTGGTTGTTACTTGCCCTCTTGCATTGGTGACACACACGACGTGGGCTGGCTTGTTTCTGTATGGACACTCGTATCTTCTGCAGGCCTGCTGTGAGTCAGAAATGATTGTAGTTGCCTTGGTTTGAGTATTAGCGAGCGCTATGGCAACTTCTTCTGCCTCTTGACTCGTAGTTTTGGACGCCACGCGTGCCTAGCATGCGGTACACGGAAAACTCCGTGAAGAGCTGGTGAAGGTGGAGAAGTGCACAAAGTGGCGCGGCAACCATACCCCTTCTGTAGGTGGCCATGCAAAAATTGTTTGTATGAATAGGCAAGGGGTAGAATTACAAACTCCACGGGACGTCGTCTTCTCGGCGCTACCTCCGTTTCGAAAGCTCCGCTGGCATCCCGTACGCCAGTGGCTTTCATGTATGTGTATGCGTGTTCTCTATCTGTTTCCACCGATAAAAACCGCTAATTCAAAAAATAACAGCGGTGGACGTTACCATGGGCTTCTCGAAGAGTTAAGCCTTTTGTGACAAACAATACTCACACACGGACGTGAAGCTCTTGAACGGGAAGTGCCGCCATGCAGACGACATACCCCTGATTCTTTGCGCTTCTATATGCAATACGGCTTTCTCTACTAATACTCCCTTCGAATATGGCCACGCAAAAATCATGGGTATAAATGCCATATTGTCTCCAATATTTCAAGCGACAGTCATTGCGACAGCGCCAATTACCTATAAGTTTTCAGCTTTATACAGTGAGTGACGAGACTTCCGCTTCGAAGCACCACTCGGCACGCGCGACTTCGGCGGTCGCCCGACCTTGCAGGTCGCTGTCTCATTGCCCTGTCGTAACAACCGCAAGCTGCACACGGGGTGAAGGCGTAGACGTGGACAGGATGTACACTTTTATCACAAAAGGACTAAAAGTTCATCCTTTGGCGGAATAACGGCCTTTGCCACAATCATTACTACCTTTGGGGACTAAATGTGAGGGCACGAACAGTTAGTCCGCCACCCGGTTAGTCCGTTTTGATACTTTCCAAGGACGAACTGCTGAGAGTCGTAGAAAAAAAACAGTAGGTGCCAGCAGGGATAGAACCACCCACGCGCGCCATTATACACAAAGAACCCCTCAAGCTACCACTACACCACGCCGCCGGACGGATCCTCTTGTTCATAATAGTTAAGTGTACAGCTTGCAGTGCTGTGCCAGATGATGTATTCATTGCGACAGGTAACGAAATTTATATACGTGCAAGCGGCTGCTGTTATGTGCAGATGACGCGGATGAATCCCTCACGCGACTCCACTTTCATTGTAGTCGCTTCGCGGCGGAAGAAATCTTCGTGTTTCAAACATCGGTGTCGTTAGAAGAAGGAACTACGATTTCGTTTTGAACGCGAAACTAACAATAAAAAAACGTGGTTGAGAAGCTAGGTATGACGAGCTCCAGTGAATGTTGGTTCTTATCCTGTATGCCATTGGTTCATATTTAGACTGCCCTAACTTCGCCGCCCTGTCTGTGCACCATGAAAACCACGCACAAGCGCGCGATAGGCGAGAGCGGTGAGAGGGAACCACACGTGGCGAGAATGGGCGTCGGCAGACGCGGTCTGCTCCGGGATTTCTTTTAGTGCTTCGTTTCAAACGCGGTTGGGCTTGTAACTAGGGCAGTATTTATTAATAACAGCTGCAAAAAAGTCTACCACTTCTATTTATTTTACAGAATGAAATATAGCAATTTTCCCAATATATTCGATGCCGTTAGGATTTTTGTGCATCGCGTCGGTAGAACAACATGTAAACTATGGCGACGCGCTTGACGCGTCATCTGTTGTGCTGCTCCGCAAGCTGCATTTCCTTCTCGCCAAACAGTGGCATTAACGCGCCGCCCGCCCTCGCTGTCCCAGCCAAGCAGATTCTCCTCCTCAAATACTTTTTCTCTCTCAGGCTCTAGGTATTGTTTGTAAAGCGGTCGCCTGTGTGAGTGTCAGAATTGGAAAACAGACCATATTTTACTGCACCGGCGAAATTAAATTCGGCGTTGCTTAGCCTGAATTCTTCAAGTTGGCGTCGCTGGACGATCGGGACTGAGAAATGCAACCGCATATTACAGCACTTGAACATTGTCACAGCTTCGGTGCACAAGGCAATTACGTACCGAGTGTAAAAGATAACTTCAAGACGCTTACCTGTAGCGAAAATTTTTATTCTGCAGTTCTTCTCATCAGCAACAAATGCGTTTTTCTCAGTGTGATTTATCGTGTAAGTATGCGCTAGAAGAAACAAGGACGAACGAAGTGAACAGGACACGGCGCTACTATCAAAACGTTTTATTTTCACTGTGATGTCCGATTTTATACAGGAAGATACACAGCTAATGAAAGAAAGGAGGAAAGAAGCAAAAGCACAAGCAAGCACAAAAAACAAAAAAGTGAAGGATGACATTTCAAACGGTCGCGTTGCAAATGCACTTTTGCACTGTAAAATCTAATGATTCGATAATAATTGCAGTTCTTCCTTTGTCAATGCTAAAGAAGCTGTGCTAACGCAGTTTTCTTTTACGGAAACTATCTGGTAGGCCTCGATGATCTCTCGTGTCAACTGATCCTCGTGTCGAGCTGCCATTCTAGTCTTATCGAAAAGTGGCCTACACTCACAATGTCTGCATTGTATGCCCAGATGTCCTTTAATCGTCTTATCTACATTACTCCTATGTTCCCAAAGCCGATCGTTTAAGCAACGACCTGACTGTCCGACGTGCTGCCTGCCACACAGTAGAGGAATGAAATAAACTGGGCCTTCTGAGCAATGCACGAACCGGTCGCGATGATGCGTTGCGCACTTGCTTTTCTTTTTTTCTTTTCCATTGACTCTGTTCATTAGCTTCGACAATGTTGGGAGCAGAGAAGACAACGTTAACGTTGACGCGCTTTGCTATTTTCTTGAGATTGTGCGAAATGCCATGTAGGTACGGCACGACAGCGCACTTCAACTTTTCTTATTCTTTCTCCCTGGGTTCCACGCCTGGCTTGTTACTGAGCTGTTTAAGCATCTTATCGGCGACCGACACCAGAAGAAACGGAGGGTACCCGGCAGACGTTAGACGTATTGTCTCTTTTGTGAAACTCTCTTCCACGACGTGGAAGCAGGATTTCATCAGTGCGGTGGTAAAACAATGCCTAACCACGTTTGGTCACCTTTGAGTGTGCCGACTGAAAATGCAGAATCGGTTTCTTGCTATGCGGATCATACTCCCAACAGACTTGATTGGGACCGAACGAGAGCCTGAGGTCGAGGAATTTTATGGACCACTCACTTGGAGTTTCATGTGTCAGAGCAAGAGGGGCGAGACGCTGTCGAAAATGTGACAGAACACGTTCACGTCCATCGTAACCAGTAACCGTAACATATGTTAATTTTGTTGGCGGAACAACGTTTCCTATTGTCACTAATATTTCTTATTGTTGAATGGCTTGACATCTTTTATTGGATGTTATTATCTCGGCCGAATCGTGTGTAACACAGCATATCAACATAACTTCACCGAGAAGCGTCTGTGAATCGCGCTTCGCCGTTGCTTCTCATTACCCGCTGTTCGATTGACGCTAGGCACTGTTCTTCCAATTAACATGAATATTTTCCCCCGTGGCACGATGTAAAGGTCAAGAACCCACTGACATATGCGCGAATTGGCAAAGATGACGCCATTACAGAAGATAACGACGCAGCAAAGAGAAATGGATGCGTTTTATCTTCATGCGGCCTTCCCGCTACCTTACCCCACGCCGTGTAGGCCTGTCCGAATGATCGTTTTCCCTCCATCACCTGCGACGAGCACTGGGTGATGGCGCTGGGCAGCTCTGAACCGGAGGTTCAAGCCTCCCTGACGAATCGGGCTGCCATTGTCGCCGCCAGGCTAAAGCCAGCAGCCACCATGTCCCCGTAACAGAGCTTGGCTAAATAAAGTTTACCTCCATCTCGTTTTATCGTTACTCCTTATAGATCGGCGGGGACGAACAGTTAGTCCGCATTTGTGCACACGGCACACATTCTGCTACAGATACTCACCTTGAAGATGAATTGTAGCCTGCAAAGACTAACAGCTGCATTGTAGTCCATATTTTAGTCCTTTTTGCCTAAGAGTGTAGGCTTAACAGCCGTAACTTTGTAGCAGTTTGACGCATGGAAAGATCTGTTGAACGCTTTCCAGCCACTTTCTGAATAAATACTCCGTTAGCGTTGCCACGTGGTTGCACGCGTGGACAACGTCGCTGCTTTTTTATATAATAAAAGCTTTGTAACGCTGACAAATACGTTGTGTTACGGCCGCACCTGGAGGTCAGAAGAGCTTTCATTCTTTGTAAAAATTTGAGCACCGCTAACGGAAGATGTCTACGTGGTAGCAGCGAATAAACTTCATTGGAGCTGGCCAAGACTACTATACAGATATCTGACATGCTATGAGTGCGCAGGTATACATTGCAGCGGAGAGCACGGTAGCACTACACACGCTGAATAAGAAAAAGGGTGTATGCGTTTATCAATAGCCCAACTGCCTGGCCACGAATAAAGAACCTAGTCATTCACTCACATGTACTTATACTATAGCAGAAATGGTAGCAGAAACAGAAAGAGCAAAACCCACGGGGAATAAGTAAAACAAAATGCTGACCGCAAAAATCACCTCGCATTCCCCATGCTGAAGAATGCGAAGGCTTCGATATTCCTCACTACATACAAACAAAGTAAACTTTGAAAAAAAAAGTGCCAGAATGCTCGCACAGAGGCAGACTAATAAGAATGTCATTTTGATCAAAAGTCTCCTAGAGCAGTTTGCCGATTTCGGTCCTCGTCAAGTTGATAATCCCGTGCTCGTATATCGAGCACTTGGTGATGTTGATTTGAAGGTCCAGGTCATAATCTCGGAGGACGAAGGTCAGGTTCTTCACATTGGCGTTTTTCAGCTGCTGCAGTATGAGATAGGCCTGCAGTGACAAAGAGCAAGACGGCGCAGTTGCAATGTGCATGCGGTGTGGTCGCACGGAGCACTGCCACTGCCGCACCATGCAACGGACCGTGCCCGAGGGGTTACTGTGATAAAATACAAATAGCAACGCTGCAGCAATGTTGTTGATCCCGGTGTGCACAGTAGGGAGTCGCTTCTCCTTACAAACTGCGGGAAAATCTGGCGGTAGAAACACGTTTGGGCCACAGCGATCGAACATACCGCATTTTGGCGCGTTAAGCCCGCCCCTGCTTATAATCCCCACCCCCACTTTCAGCCAGCCGAAAAAGAACAAAAAATCTTCGCCTAGTGCCTGCATATTTCATATAGGAAAGGCTGCACAAAAGATGCTGCTGAAGCATCAAATCAAATACTATGCAGACAGAAAGAGCGTACGTTTATCCAGCAGAATACACTGACTACAAGGGGAAAGTCATAATTCGTTCAGTGCCACTGCTCTCTCTAGAGCTATCGCTTGAGCCGCAGTCCTCAATGGTGTACACAAGGTCACCTTCACGGCAAAACGCGCATATCTGCGAAGCTGTACTAACGGGGAAAAACCCCTAATAATATCCGCACCCCTACTTTGACACTGAATTTTTTACGTTATTGGTGCGGGTTAAACGCGTGAAAACATGGTATCTAGGTGCACCTTTTCGGCCCTTCGCAAATCTTTCAGAAGTGAATATTGTTATTCAGTGTAATGCAGAGAAGTATCGCTGTGACAATACTCATGGCGAAAGCTTGCATATTGCGGAGTTTCAGGTTTCGCACTTCTCTCTACTGCTCTCCTGAGGCATAGAATCTATCCTATTGAAATGAATTGTCCGGTGTTGTGATTCAGCGCGCCGCCACCCTGTGCTCGCCTGATACACGTTTAGTTCACTTGTGTTGAAGGTTTCGTTTATGCCGGTAAAGCCCGCCCCCTTCGAACAAGTTGCGACACACCGAAGATTGTCAAGCGCGCAGAGCATTCGTGATTGGTGACTCAAAACAACGGCGTCCGTGGCGCCCTTCACCCGATCTTCTTTTGTAGCGGAAGCTACACTACGGTACCTAGGGCAGTCTTCGAGGGGTGACTTTTCCCCTTGAGCCCTAGAGGTCAAACCACGCCCCCTTCAACAAGCGCCCGGCATGGAGCAGCGGCCCGATAACGGGGAGAGATGGGCGAGGAGGGAAAAAGAAGCGTGCGTTGGACGTGGCGGAGGGGGGCTAAGAGGCGCCAGCGATAAGCGCGTGCCTAGAAGGGAGGCCACGTGTGGCAAAGAAACGTGTGCGATGCAGGGACACGAACATTCAGCTGTGGTCGCTCGTACAGTGGCCAGGCTTAAACATCGTCTAGGGGCGAAAAAGAGGAAAAACACTACACTTGCTTACAGCTGCCCCACCTTCAAGTATTGCGCATTAGTGAGAGCTTAACTCATTTTTTATTGAAGAATGCGAAGACTAATGGGGACCTAGCCTCTAATTCTAGGGAAATTTGAGCAGTGCGTCTGGGCAAGATGTGCTTTGTGTATTTGTGCATTTTCGATAATGCGAGCTGCCGCATTCCAGCGCGCAGGTGCGGAGGGTGACGTCACGATCCTAGCTCGGACTCGTGCGTACGATCGTGGCGGGTTGCCGAGGGCCCCGAGAGGGGGAGGGACAGAGGAACAATGAGGAAGACTTCGGAGTAGGTCTACGGGACGGCCTGCGGAGGTTATTCAGGCGGACGCAAGCGGTCGCTTGGGGCAGTCGGCTGGAGATTCGTGAACGTGCTACGCGGGGAAGGGTCAGGGGGTGACGTGCTTTGCGGAAGTACATCGGTAGGCTCACGACGGAACGGTCCCCGCCTCGGCTCAGTGCTCGAGTTCGCCCTTCGCCGCGAGTCCCATGTCCCACCAGCTTCTGCACCCCGGAGCCAAGAAACACGTAAGCGGCTGCCCTGCGAGGTCGGCTCCACCTCGTCGTGACTTTCCGTCGGTGAACCGGCGTGTTCTCCTTGCCTCGTAGAGACTCTTTTACAACGCCCCTCCCGCCGTATTTTGTTTGTTGCCTCGGATTAAGATATCCGCACCCTTCCGTGTTTTTTTTTCTAGCGTCACTTGTAGCTAACGAGCTGAGTTGGTTTTTTGGTGTCTTGTTTGTAGTTGTGTTGTTGGTGAGGGTAATGATTTTGAGGACATTTCGAGTGTCGTGTACAGCTTGCAGAGCTGTTAGATGTTTCTTATAGTGAGTGCTGTTGTCGGGGGTTAGCGATGTTTGTCCCATAGAGTGTTATGCGTGTTGCGAACATGTTAGTATTTTTTTTGTAGTTGCGTTACTGAGGTGTAACACGTGTTGCCTCTAGAGTGTTTCGCGTGTCGCGTACAGCTGTCTGAGTTATGTTTTCGAGGGCGAAGGTTAAGACGTAGGCCACGGTGGATCGAGTGCCTCCGCAGTAACCGCCCTGTGTATTTGGTTGTCCTTTGTTGTGTTACTATCTAGTTCGCGCGTGCGCTTAGCGTACGGTCAATTAGTGATGCGGACACAAGGCCGATGGCAGTGTGAAGGCTCCTTTTTCTTGTTTCGGGCGTTGCCCTGTAATCTTTTGTTCGTGTAGTAAACTATATGGTAAAAACGCACAGTCGAGCATCTCCGTTGTGATTTCATTTACCCCAGCAATCTCGGCACACATGAAAACTCACGGGCCGGCCACCCTACTAAAATATAAATAACTATTGCCTCGCGCCAATCTTCTTTGGTATTCGCAAGCAGATGCAATTATCCGGGGGAGGGGTTTGTGACATAAGCAAACAAAATCAATTGATAATTTTAACGTACAGCGGAAAACTAGTCAGCCGGAAGCACTTTTTTACCCTTGGTGAACAAGCACAGTGCTCAGCAGCAAGACCACACCTCTGCGAACGCTTTTCCGTGTAGAAGTAACGCAATTGCTAGACGTGAAATATTGTGGAAATTTGAGGGACGCTTACTCCACCAGCGTTATACAAGAAATGGTCACCTAAGAAGCTTGAAATGCTAAAACTAACTAAAAGTGTGAACTGGTTATGCATTATATACCTTATATTTCCAACGTTGGCAGCTCTGGCCCATGGCCGATTGGTCTGGAGCACTAGACATATTATTTTGCAAGCCGCAAGTTCAAATCCCCGTTTGTAAGAGATTTTTTTCTATACTGGGTTCACCATTTTTAGGCCATAGCGTTCACTGGTCCACGAGCGTGTTCGCAGAACGTGCACAGACTGTCACTGACGTTGGCGTGCTGTTGTCATAAGCACGGACTGCTTGCTGGAAGTGGGCACTGGCCAGAATCAGCAGACTCTTGGCCTGGTGCCAACACGCTTTATGTTATACAGGCATGAGTGATGCAAGCTCCAAATATGGGGAAAAGCGCATTGCATTTGAGTGTCAGGGGGGACGTGGAGGGCGTTCATCCACTGTGTATGCCCCGGGTAGTTTTTGCTACGATTCCAAGCCGTCCTGGGAGGCTTATCTTAGGCATTTTACAGCCGACAACGTGGCAAAAGCGTGGTAGGGCAATTATTGAGACATCGAGAATGCCCGTGCAACGATAACGTCGGATTTCAAGCATGTTCTTTTACAGAAACTAAACCGAAAATGGTTTCAATTGTAATCTTGGACATCGTCCAATCACGGCGAATCTCCTCCCGACGTCAAAACCTTTGGTTGGAGCGGCCGCTGGAGACCTCGTATGATAGTTTTTCTTCCTTCGAGCTTTATAAAATAAATACTGTCTGATCAACCGGATAAACGATGAAACTTGTGTTAATTTGAGCCCGTCTGCGCAGTGCTAGCAAAAACAGGACCTTGACAAATTCACTTCAGTGTGCCTTTCTCCCTCCTTTAAATGATTTTGTTTGGCGCATGATAGCCTTAGTTGCTTATGTGGCATAAAACACAACTCAACGCAACATTTAAATGAACCTCCTTCATGTTCGAAGGGTTCGCCAGCCTGAACCCGCCATATGAAGTGACGCCGCCATACGAGAAACAAAAAAAAGTAACCGGTTTATTCCGGGACATTAAAACCAAAAAAATGACATGCACGTAAACCGCAGCTCGAAACACAATGGTCATGGAAACAAGGCGACAGAAGAGCGTGCTTCAATTCACGAGCGTCCTCTGTACGCGAAGCACTCGACACGCCAACTGTCGGCGCTCGTTAGAGTCATGATGCAGTATTTCGCTTCGCCTCTCCTAGACGGCAGAACCATCTAAATAAGTCAATAGGGAACGATATAAGGCGAGTTCATAGAGCTGTTCACGTCTCCGTTCATAACGCAGTCGGCAGAGCACCACGTACCTCCCGTTTTGGTGAGAGGAGAGAGAGTTTGTGAGCTCGAATCCGGGTGCCGCCGCGCCAATGGCGCTTTTTCTGGCGTAGTCGCTTCTGTGGCGGATATAGCGTCACTGAGATCTTTGTGTATCCGGGCATAACACACTTTCGTGTTTAAAACTACTTAGAGCTCTGGAAAGTTCCTTCGCGGTGTTCATGCCGAAGTTGACTCGCTGCTCAAAGCAAAACACCGGTTCCTTGTGAAGATTTTATTAGGTTCCTGACAGGTCAAAATTTTGAATGAGAAGGCTGGGGATGGCTAATGAACATGCGCCATAACATTTTTCGGGCTGCGAATACGTGCAAGGAAACGTTACTGGCGCACCGACATCTCTGTAAATAAGTGCCCGGTCTGGCAAATAACCCCAGAGCAACCATACAATATGTTATGCCTGATATTACGCGCTGCCAAAAAGATACAAACAAAATTTAAGGATTCCTGACCACCTCTCCTGAGTTTTGACTTCGAATAAGAATTTTTCTTCTTCCCGTTGTATATTACCTCAACCTAATTTACACCTAAAGCTTGTATTGTCTACTGTGTTACTCTTGTTCCTATTTATTTTACCGATTCTCTCAGACTGACCTGACTTTGGTGCATAATTTGTTTTCTAGAATAGATTCGCTTTAATTTTAGGAGGCCCTCCCGATAGTTTTACTTTGGGACCTTCTCATGTATACTAGAAACTATAGTGCAATATGTATGTAAGAAAATCGGACGCCACTGGGGGGCAAGTTCAGGGTTCGCGCTTCGAGAGCTGAATTAGAGCTTTTCGGCGAGCCATGTTTCGGAGCTTTCCCACTAAATTTGGGCGGGTTACGTTTCCGAGTTTCAATGTTAGCATGGTGACTGCGACTGGAAACTTTCCGATTAAATTGCTGCGAATTATACTCATGTTCAGAGCAGCTTTGCTTTCTGGTTCCAGTGTCCCAGACTGGCGGGGTATGCATTGGCGTGGGCCTGACGTAGTGTCCGCTTTTCACGCTGCTTTTGCCGTGCCCAGGCGTTGCCTTGCACTACTGTCCTTTTCATGCGGTTATTCAACACGACGTCCGTGCAATGCAGCGCTTCTAAGCAACTGGAAATTTTAAGCCGGCTCTCGACGCCGAAGGCTACGTCTACGCCTGTATCAATTTTTAAACCGAAGGATTCTATGCCTCACTGATCGCGTTGACGGCCGAGTAAAACACAGTGCAAGAAAGCCAACTTTACACAATGGGTTTCACAAAGAGTACTTCAATCTTACTACATACCACATAACGATGGGATGGCTTTGCCCACCGAACGGACCTGTCGTAATACGCAAAATATAGTTCGGCAGTACACATGGTTACCGATGATGATGATGAAATACATTCTATGAGCATGTTTGGACGTTCGCTTTGGACTTCAGCCGAGTTGAAGTGTACTTTGGCTTTAGACGTTGGCAGTTCTGATTTATGACTTATGCAGAGTGTATTTAAGACTTTGTCTTTTACTGAAATTGCGTGGGAGAAAGCGTCAATTTTCAATCACCTATCTCTTAAGAAAGGCGTTTCATTTTTTTCACTTATTGTACTTTTTATTGCTTTCGAGTTAAGGTAACTTTAACCAGGTTGGACGTGTAGAGCAGTAATCGTCACGCAAGTCAAACGCGATACCTGTGCGCAGATGACCAGGACTAATTTAGGAGGGTTGCCGAAAAAAATTATATTGGCAGAACGTGCAGAACGGGAGCACAGAGCGTCTGTGCTTCTCACCTCTAAGAAAATATGAAAATCCCGGGCTCCTGTATGTACCTCGTGTTGGTTGGTATATACGACACACTACGATGGATTGTTGCCCGATGAAAGTATAGATGGCATAAGTTTCGCAAAACATGGACATGTAATCGTCGGAATGAACCATACCGCAACCTTGTATTTCAACTGGCCGAGGGTACACATGACCCCATATTGCAACCCTAGCTCCGAGCGACGTACCTATTTCGGTTATCCATGATTCATTCCGAGACCCACTTATCACATTTCGCTTCCAATAAATTAAATCCAATACCACCCAGCGTGAAATATGTGGAACAACGGAGGTTTGGTTTTCAGAGAAGGGCGGTGCTCTCGCCACTGAAATTCTACGGTTCGCGCAAAGGAATCGGCAGCAACGGGAGGGGCCCTCCCTTCTCGCTCCCTTAGCTGCTGTAGGAGGCGGTTCCAGACCAACCTATAGAGGGCGTCGGCAAGTCTAGGAACCTGCTCCTTCCCGTTTGGGACAAACGACCTTCAGCGCAGGGACGAAAACCCTCGACCAACAACAGCTACGCTGTGAATAAATACACTAGAACCCCGACTATACGACTTCCTCATGACCGCAGACAAGCGTTGTAAGATGCTGGTGTCGTACAATTCAAACAAAACAACTACGCTTATAGAAGTACTGCTTCGAACGACAGATTTGCAGGGTATTTCAATGTAAACTATAAAATATGTTTGCAGGGCTCGGAAACCCAAATCACTAAAAAGTAAACCCGAAGAGAATGACGAAGTGCAGTTTCCAATCACGTCGTTATAAAAAAAACCATGTACCGCAGTCCACTGCCACGATTCCCGCCATCCAGTGCAGTAAATGGCGCCCGCGACCAAGAAAAACAAATGTACAAGGGAAAGATGGTCAGCGTAACCATGTTGGAAATTCACTGTTGAGTGGGAGAAACGAAGCCCTCCATGATGCTGCTGCGGCCGCTGAGCAACAAGACACGAAGAGACACCAGCGAGGGCAGGGGGAACTGGATCGTGCAGGGGAACGGGGCGATGATTGCGGCAAGAGAAACGAACGATGAGACGGAGAAGAAAGCTATGCCAGAAAGAACCATTTGAGTGGGCCACAAGGTTGTGCGGAAGGAGCCCGGGGCATTTTAATTTCGTCCGTCGATCGGTCGCGCGCTTCGCGTGGGTCGTCGAACGACGCGGGTCAAGCATTTATTCCCCTCGAGTAGACAAGCTTTAATAGCGTGAGCTACACTGGCCGAGGTTGAGCAGTTTCGCGCGGCTCCTGAAGAGCCGTGCTGCGCATGCGCGAGGAGCAGTGACGGCTCACGGCGCACAGCTGGGGCGCCGGAGCTGCCACCGCCGTGACTGAATTGGATTGGATTGAATTTCATTGGGAATCGTTTTAGCAGCTGTAAGCATGATAATCAGATAATCCCATAAAGAAGGAAACCTACCAATAAACACCACAACCTAAGCTCTCGCTACGTATACCCTGGCATAGCCGAGCTAAGCCACTGCTAATTTTTAATGCACTGTCTGTACGGGAACTTCCCCGGCACTTGACTTGTTCTTCGTAAAATCCGGGTTGTCGTAAAAACCTGGGACATATAATGGGGTTTCCACTGTACATCCGTCTCAGCTGGTCATTGGGAGAGCCGTGTCAGTTGTCAGCAATGCTGACCGCCCTTGGGCACGTGGCCCCTCTAGCAACTATCGTCATGTTCATTATTACCATGAGCAACTGTGTGCATCGTCGTTTAACCACCCGTTAATAATCTGAGGGCGGTCCGAGGACTGTCCTCATAATGGAGGCTCCGTAGATATACACGAGAAAATCGAGCGGCGGACCATATATGTTCCCTGGCTGTCCGCGACGGATAATGGAGGAGCAGCGATGGTAACTTTTATAATGCGTAGCACTTTTTTCCGAGTGCCCGTACAGCCAAAACTAGGTAACGCCCCGCATGTTCACCAAAAGGCAGATATCGCGGAATTTCCACTCGTAATATCTATAATTGCGTAAATAGAGATAACCGGTGTCATGAAACTTAGAAAAACTAAAAAATAAGACGAATTTAAAAAAATTATGGAAATCGGCGAAACCTGGGGCGCCGTGAATTTCCACAATAATTGTGATATCGCGAAAGTTGCAAGTCCAATCGTTATACTAATGTAAATGGAGATAATTGGTCACACAAAATTTCACAAAACTAAGAAATAAGAAAAAAATTTAGAATTGCGGAAAATAGCAAAAAGTATAACACATGGCAGTGCCACAATTATGCAAAAGTCGCAAACGTTCAACCTGCAGTCG
The DNA here is from genome assembly GCF_048455015.1 of Haemaphysalis longicornis. Lineage (NCBI taxonomy): Eukaryota > Metazoa > Arthropoda > Arachnida > Ixodida > Ixodidae > Haemaphysalis > Haemaphysalis longicornis. The sequence goes on from NW_027526445.1 coordinate 171,750,403, forward strand.
TCACAATAGCTTAAATGGAAATAATTGGTGGAAAGGAATTTTGAAAAAGTAAAAAAATAGGAAAAACAAAATTACGCAAAGTCGCGAGCCGTGCAACGCTCTCCATTTCCACAATAATGCGGAATTCACGAAAGTTCCAAATGTAAGCGTTGTAATAAATAGATATAATTGGTACGAAATCCTGAAAAACTGAAACATGTGAACATTATTAAAAAATTACGAAAAACGGCAAAACATATAACGCAGGGCATTTCTAAAATGATGTATATTCTGCGAAAGTTAAACCTGTAATCGTTAGAATAACATAAATGGAGAATATCGGTCGAACGAAATTTTGAAAAACTAAAAAAATAAGGAAAAAATAAAATTGCGCTACTTAGCGAACTGTAACTTTCTGCATTTCCACAATAATGCAGATTTAGCGAAAGTTCCAAATGTAAGCGTGGTAATATATGGAAATAATTGGTAGGACAAAATATTGAAAAAAACTAAAAAAAGAAAGTTTTAAAAATTACGTAAAATGAGAAAACGTACAACACATGGCATTTCCACAATAATGCATATTTCGTGAAAGTGTGACATGGTACTGTCACCGAGGCTACCGCGAGTCAAGGACTAAGAGCCCTAGACAGAGCACTGGGGCTTGTTTATTCGCCGCGATCGAACGACTACTTTACGATGATAATATTTCGCCGAGTGCCCCTGACCACTTAAACGTCAAATTCTTTTTCATAATCTTCCCGCGGGCCCAAGGTGGTCAGTCGGAGAACTCAGAACAGGTAGAGTTTTTAGACTGGCCGATATACGTATCATACTTGTCATGGAGCGTTAAATCTTGTCCATGTCTCCATTGCATCGGCGGTTCACTCTCGACGAGCACGATCGCAATGTCGCCCATCTTCAGCCGCGGTATTCGACGTCTCATGTATTGCGCTTGTCTACCGAGGTGATCTGCCGATGTTACCTGTGTTTCTCGACTTGGAGGGCCTATACGGGTTCTTGCTTTCCAACTCACTAATAAATTTTACGCTCTTCGAGGTTCTATTTCAAAGATTCAAAGATTTCAAAGATTTTTATTTGCTCAGAAGTACGAGGAGGCAGGCTGGGACTAAAGCATACAAAGCATGACAAAGGTCCCAGCCCCCTTTTGCACAGTACAATGATGAGGCAAAATCAAAGAAGCTAGAAATTCTAATGAGTTTTGCAAAAATACAAGCAATATGTAGAGCACAAGACATTACAGAACAATATGGGAAAGGTACAGTAACGTACATTAGAGTACAAAAGAGTAAAGTAAAACAAAATACAAGTGGACAATCAGAGTAGAACTATGATTGAGTTTTAAAGATAGACACAGCTACAAAACCTGCGCATTACACAGGTCAAGACGACATCCACAGCTCTAGCCATTGAAGCAGATATTCTGATTTAAGAGGTATTCTTTCGCCTGTGTTTTAAATATGTTTCTACTACATTTGAAATCAATGTGGTCTCCAACTTCGTTGAGTATGTCGGTGCGTTGAAACAGAGAAGACAGCCTGCCGTAGTTCGTTCGCAGTTTCGGTGTATGTATTGTGGCACACCTAAGACGGTATATGCTGCTATTGCCGTTATGTTTGCCATGGAGATTTTCTTTGTGTATAGCTTGTAAAAGCTTCATATAATAAATTTGGTCAGCCTTAAGCGCAGTATACTGAACAAATAGTGGACCCGTTCTCAAGTCTGCATAGTGCCCGTAAAAATTGGCAAATAGGCGGAGAACTCTTTTCTGTAAGACGAGCAGCCGTTTGTAATTTGTTTTGATTGTTGTTCCCCACGCTAATATCCGGTAGCAAAGCCTAGAATAGACAAGAGTGTTATAAAGCTGTGTTTTCAACCAAAGCCTCTCAATCTGTAGAGAACGCCAATATTTTTGGAAATTTCATTGCCTAAGTGTTCTATATGAGGATGCCAAGATAATTCTTCATGAAACCATACTCCTAAGAACTTTTGTGCTTTGACTTGGTTGATCATAATGCTCCGTTATTCAATATGAATGCCTTGATCTATCTTCTTATTAATTGGTCTAAAAATGATATAGGTAGTCTGCGATGCGTTTACCTGTAAGTTATTTTCGTGTAACCACTTTGACAACATTTCTAAATATCGATTTACTTCATACTGGAGTTCTCTTATACTGCTACCGGAGAAAAATATGTTCGTGTCATCTGCATGCATGGCTATCTGGGGTGTACAAGGTATGTTTGGAATATCATTCACATATATTAAGAATAACAACGGTCCCAGCTGTGACCCTTGCGGAACACCATCCCTTCTCATCAGGGACCTGGGATCGCTTTGACGACTGGATGGATTCCCTTTAGAGATTACCTCTGCCTTCCGTAGTGCGGTTTGTTTCCTGGGGCTGTACTCCAATGTCTTCCTTGCTGGAGTTCGAGATAACTTCAACGGCGCGAGAACCTTCAGTGTACATCACTGCGGAAAAGTTTCGCACTAGCGACTCGAAGGCTGACGTGTAGGCTTCTTCGCTGGCCCAAGTGTCTGTGCGCGTTCTTGATTTGTCTTGGGTTGTCTTGAGCAACCGCGTATGGTCTGGTTGACCTGCCTGTCAATTCCGTCACTGGTGCCGCCGGAACGAAATTTCTTTCTGTTCTCAGTTGGCGCACGCTTAGCTGAACGCGCTTGGGACGTACACCGTGTTCGCCTGCCTCTTGGATGGCCTGTCATATGTTTCGCTAGTGCTGTGCGAATTTGGTTCCGTGTAGTCCTCAATATTCACGCTTCTACGGTTAGCCCTCGTGCACATCTGGGGTGCATATCCCGTCTTCCCGTTCACCTTGGGAATGATCCCCGAACCAATCGAATTCGATGGCACATTTGCAGTCGTCTTTTTTGATTCTGTGCTTTGGTTCGGCCTGAAATTCTTGACTGATTGATTGATTGTGGGGTTTAACGCGCCGACGCAACGCAGGCGATGAGGCGCGCCGTAGTGGAGGGCTCCGGATTAATTTTGACCACCTGGGGATCTTTAACGTGCGCCGAAATCTCGTACACACGGGCGTTTTTGCTTTTCGCCTCCATCAGAAAAGCGGCCGCCGCGGCCAGGAATCGAACCCGGGCCTGAAATTCTCAGGTTCATATTTTTTGGGGGTTTTTCCAACGGATCGGCTTATCTGGCATTCTTCCCGTGTCCCCTTAGCACCGGTGCCTGTCTGACTTTGCTTAGGCGGTTCACAATCGCTTGAAATGCACGGCGATGAATATCGCTCGGGTTCACGTCCACCGCAGCATTTTCAGTAGCGCTATCTGTGCATTCCCGTCTCCGTGAAGCGACTTTCGACTTGACTGTCTTTTGGATCGCTTCGCGCTCGGATGTCGGCTGGATAGCACTACAAATTACATGCGCCTTTTCGTTGGTAATGACTTTAACATTTCATTGGTGCTTGCCTTCTTACGAGTGCTCGGACGGGCCCTTAGGGGTTGCGGTTTCGAGTGATGAACTGGAACTGCAGTTCTACCGCCGTCACTCAGAAGGTGCGGCGAAATAAAAATTCTTCTGTGTGCGAACCAACAGACACATGCCACTAGCTAACCTGCACGGTGGAGATTCGAGCTTCCCCTGCACTGTCCAACCTACAACTGTCTTCACCTCTGTCAGCTCTTCGCTGATCCTGCCTATTATGCCCTTGGCCACCTTTCAATAGGCGTTGGATCCAACAAGAATGCTGATCTTTCCTACTTTCTATGTATCAGGATAGAAGGCGTCGGTGATGTCCTACCGTTTTTCATCCAGGATCTTTGCAGACGCGCTGTCTAGCTGCGGAATGGTCACGGAGCAAATCTCAGGGGCCTCCAAGCCTTCCAAAGTAAAAAGATCTCCACGAGCATGTCCCCGTCGGCAGTGAAAAATCATGGGAGCTTTCGCCCCGCCGAACGTGACCAGCGCCAGCTTCTCAGTGCCGACAACAGTGCATTTGAGGGCCTTAGACACATCTTGACGAATTAACGTCCGTTGGCTTCAGGTGTCTAGACGTACTCGCACTTACGACGTCGCCGTGGACCCTCTGCACAAGCTCGGGGCATCTGCAGTAATAGGGACGTTGCCCCGGAGTGTCCGCTCGAAGCCATCGCCAGAGTAGTCCGTGCTCCTTGCCTAGCTTGTACCTACGCCACCAATCTGGACGAGGTGTGGTAAGGCGGTCTGAGCACGTCTCGCAGAACCGTGAGGTGACGCCCGTTGCAGGTACTGTAGATCAGGTTGCATGACGCTCTGCATTGGCGAGCCACATAAGTGCGGCTGCCACACTGGAAGCAGAAGCGAGCCTTCTGCAGCGGCGCCCTCTTCTCGGACGCCGATAGGTTGACCCGACAGTCAACCTCCTTTTCACCGCAGTTGTCGCACACGGGACACGCTGGTGCGGCTGAGGACTCGGACTCTTCACTCAAGGACAACGCTGAGGGAACGGGTGCCTTCGATTGTCCGGGGTGGTTCAAGTCAGCATTCAGGACAGATCGACGAGTCGCAGTTGATAGAGGCAACCCTTGCTTCCCTTCCTCGCGAATCTGAATTTGTATCTTTAACAATTCCAGTAATTTGTTCACCTGGAATGCTTGTCCTTGGCTCACCGCGGATTCCACCAATCCAGTCGTCGACCCTTGGCCCAATTTCTCAGCCTTCTGCTGGTACATCAAGGTTGTGTCATCGCAGGAACATTCGGTTAAGAACCATGGTACACTGCTCTTGCAGAGCTCCCGAGGTTTCCAGGGCGATGACACGTAAATGTACCCAGTTGTACAACTCGCGGAACCTGTCGATATCCGTCGAGCTACGTATCGGTTTGAATGCCAACAGTTGATCGATACGCTTGTTAATGAGCAACTCTGGATGGCCAAAGCGTTGAACGAGGGTGCTCAACGCAACGCCATAGTTCGCTTCCAAGAGTCGGATACACGCGATCGCTCCCCTGGCATCGCCGATCAAGTACGTCAGCAGGTGCTTGAACTTCACGATTTTTGTCAGCTCGACGTTGTCAAGAATTGGCACGCTGTAGTAATTCCAAAAAGCTTGCCACTAGTGCAGAATTCCCGAAATTCTGGAATCTGAAGTTTCGGAAGGGTGACTGCCTGATCCCGTGACGCAGGCGTGGTGAGGTACGCGTTGTATCATGGGCTGAAGCAGTTGCTCCCCCGCTTTCTCTTGCTACGGGAACGTTCGGCGGGGCATTTCTCAGAAGAAACCATACCCGAGAGACGGTGTCCGGAAACTTGTGGGTGTACTCGGCCGCTCCCTCCAGCTCTTGCTCCAGCGCGTCCTCCTCCGTTGTCTCGGCGATCTTCCCATCGTACGCCGTAAGCTCAGCGTCTTGCTGCACGATGTAGCCGACGTGGGAGCTCAGAGTCTCCGCGTCAGGAGGGGGCTACTGCAGCATAGCCGCATCGGGAGGGGGCTACTGCAGCAGATCATTAAGTTGGGTGAGAGCTCGCGTGGTGCCGCTCCTGACGACGCCACGAGTTTTGAGGAGGCGGTCGATCGACGAAGCCATGCGGGTGATGCTTCGAGGGGTGATTTCCTAGGTATATCTGCACCAAAGAAGTCGCGGAAGCTGCCGCCAGTCAATAAACCAGAGCCCAAGACGGAGCATTCGTGCTTCTTTAGTTGTTGTGACCGAACGACTACTTCATGATGGCGATATTGCGCCTTGTGCCTCTGCACGTTTCAACGTCCTCTGCCTTTTCAGCAGTTATATTATTGTATATAGTCATAATTTGGTCAAACAAAATTTCGAAAAACTAAAAAAGTAAGAAAATAATGATATAGTTACAGAAACGGGGAATCGCGTAAAGCCCTGCATTTCCACAATAATGCAGATTTCACGAAAGTTCAACTTCTAATCGTTATGATAGCGTAAATGGCGGTACTTGGTCGGACGGGATTTACAAAAGAGAAAAAAAATTTGGCTAGAAAAACTCCCACTCAAGGGAAGCGGTTTAAGAATACTAAACATTAGTAGATAATTCACTGAATGTCTGCAGAATTTTTACCGTTGGCATTAGAAGGGACACCAGCCGTGACAAAAGTTTCAGCGGACATAAATGAGGAGTCGGTAGCCGCTTTTAATTGATGCAAAGGTGCGCCGATAAGTGTGGTAATAGTCCACCTCGCTGCTGTGACTTTTCGGGATTACTGAAAGCCCGCCTTAAGCAACGAAATCATAGTTATTTTCCTTTTAATGATCAGCTGGCTTTCTACAGCACGCATCTCCCCGATAACCCGTCGTAAGCATGTTTACACAACTCAAATAGTCTAAAGTCTCTCATACCGTGATTATTAACTGCTATTTTTAACGTTGGCTTGCCCGTGGGCTTCGTAGTGCATAGGAGGAATTCCCTTCGGTGGACCTCGCGTTAATAATTGTCCTTAATGTTCTCACACTCCTCAGTTTCAACGCGAAAGTGTTTCATTCCGGGAGACACGAAGATCTCCTTCACGTCATATCCGTCACAGAAGTGACGCCAGTACACGAAGCAAGCGGCCTGTAAAGGATGCATCCATGCACACAGGGTAATCTTGCGAGGAAGCAACCTTAAGTACTAAAGAGTACGTTATACTTAGAGTTGTTCGTTTTCGGGATTTAACGCAAAAGTGTTTTATGCCGGGATACACCGAGATTTCACTGACGTCGTATCCGTCACGGAAAAAAATGCCAGCACATCTTTGCTGAAGCGATTCACCAGCAGGATGTCGCTTGCCATGCACACCCGCAATACAGCCACTGACCAGCAAATCGTGGTCACGTGCAGATTTAGCTGCACATTTCACTTTCTTGTGTTACCGATTCCTAGCACAGAGGAATCAACCACAGTTTTGTTACAGGACGAGCATATCTTGGTGCACAGCCTCAGGAATTTGTCGTTATTTCACAGAGCCTTCATGAAACTGGGAGATGATGATGATGGTTGGATGTTTATGGCGCAAGGCCAACTGGGGCAAAGAGCGCCAAAACAATTGTCATATATGAGGAGTGAAACCTTAAAACTAAGTAAAGTCAGCAAAAACAAAAGTAAAATCACAAAACGACAATGAGCATGGCTGGTGTATAGGGACAGATTTCATTATGCGTGATAGATAATGAGGTTTAAAAACTTGACGTCTGACAAATACTCAAACATACGTTTCACGGAAACAATGTCATCGTCACCTAGAAAAAACGGTGGATGTAGGGGAATATGTTGTCTGTAGAGTTCTCTGAAGTGTTTGTGTCGTGTTGTGTGAAGTGCCTTGCATTTGATTAGTATGTGCCCTACGGATAGGGCCTCTCCGCACCAGCTGCACTGGGGTCTAGAAATTCCCGTCAGCAGATACGAGTGCGTTGCATGGGTGTGCCCTAACCGCAGCCTACCCAAGGCGATTTCTGTGTGTCTGTTGCGTGTGTCAGTGGTGTATGGTCCCAAGCGTGGTTTTATGACATGTGACTTGTTGTCTGTCTGTTCACTCCTGTGTGTTTGCCATGTTCTGCGCAGCTGTTGTCTTATGTGTGGCTCGAGGTCTAAGTAGGGTATTGTTGTAATGTCTACAGTGTTTCTGAGTGCAGCAGCAGCGGCCCTCTCGTCTGACAACTCGTTCCCAGCGATCTCTGCGTGTCCTGGGACACAGCAGAGGACCAGCTCATGCTTTTGTGCATACACGGACATGATAGTGTTAAAAAAACGATTAACAATGTGGTTTTTTAGGGCCTTGTGCGATGACAGTGCGCGAACAACACTAAAAGAATCTGTATATATGATAGAATTGGGAATTTTATTTTCAAGAATGTGTCGTACAATCAGGAAAATTTCATACGCTTCTCCTGACAAAATTGTTGTGTGCACGCTCATGGTTCTGGCTGCATTGAAATTAGGACCATGACTAGCGCACGACACCATACTGGAGGTTATAGAAGCGTCGCTATAAAATTCTGCACATGTGTATTTAAACTGCAAAGACAGAAAGTGCTGCAGTATTGCAGCTTGTGGTACCCGATTTTTGTAAAGTTTCATAAAAGAAAGGTCGTACGACACAGGGAGAACTTGCCAAGACCGTACAATGTTTGAAAAGGATGACCTGTACACATCTAAAAACGAAGCACTGAGATCCGAGGCTTCCTTTCTCTCTATAAGTAAAAGGGCAGAGGAAAGGATGGGCGATTTACAAAGAGCAGAGATGTTGATGAATCGTTAGCGGCAGGATAAAAAGGATGATTATTCAGTGATAAAACTTTAAAAGCATAAAGCAAGTCCACGTACGTTCGTTGGTTCTCAAGGCTGCACTTATCACACTCGACATACAGACTCTCGAAAGGGCTTGTGCGAAAAGCACCCGAGGCAAGACGAAGCCCCAAGTGTAGCACTGGGTCAAGTATTCATAACGCTGTTTTACTCGCTGACCCATACACCACACTGCCATAGTCCAAACGAGACCCAACCAAAGCAGTATACAAGCGCAGCAGGAGTTCTTTATCAGAACCATAGGATTGGTGGGAGAGAACCTTAAGGATATTCATTGTTTTAAGACATTTTCGTTTTAGCTGTTTCGTATGAGGGATAAAGGAAGGTTTTTCATCAAGAATTATACCGAAGAACTTCTGTTCTTGTTTGACCGGAATCGAGACACCATTCAGTTTGATGTCTGGATCTGGCCTGATCCCACGCCTTTTGGAAACACAACACAAGTGCTCTTGGCTGTGTTCAGCTTAAAACCGTTCTGATCAGCCCAGCCTGCTAGTTTGTTGACACCAAGCTGGGCTTGGCGTTCGCAGATTGACATATAGCACGATTTAAAAGATATTTGCAGATCATCTACATACATTGTACAGGAAATGGTACGTAACAACGGCTTTCGAAGCGTGTTCATCTTGACAATGAACAATATGCAGCTCAAAACGCCGCCTTGAGGCACGCCGTTTTCCTGCAGGAAAAGATTTGAAAGGGCAGCGCCAACTCTCACACGAAAGGTTCACTCCGCCAGGTAGCTATGAAGAGTATTAAACATATTGTCCGAGACACCGAAGGCTTTGAGGTCGCAAAGTATCCCGTATCGCCAATCGGTATCGTAGGCTTTCTCAAGATCAAAAAAGGCCGTAGCACAAAACTGTTTATGGGCAAACGCATCCTTGATATACGACTCAAAGGCGACGAGTTGGTCGTTTGTGGGTCGCCCCACCCGGAAGCCGCCCTGGCAGCTCTCGAGAAGACCATTGAACTCTAAGAAGTACACGAGTCTCCTGTTGATCATCTTCTCGAGAAGCTTGCCCAGGCAGCTTGTGAGGGCGATGGGTCGACAACTGGCGGGAGGAGAAGGGTCCTTACCCTCCTTCAGGAACGCCACTGCAATAGCCTCTCTTTAATATTTTGGGATGTGCCCCGAAAGCCATATGTTCTTGTATAGGTTTAGGAGTTTTTCAAGAGTGTCCCATTGTAGGTATTGTATCATGGTGTATGTAATCTTATCTGCGCCTGGAGCTGAAGGTTTACATGTGCTCAGGGCAGCCCTCAACTCATAGAGTGTAAATTCAGAATTGTAACCAGATTTTGACGTGTTATTGTCATGTAGGGACTTCTTTTCCCAAATATTTTTATGTTTCAGGTAACTGTGTAGTGGGCAGATCTGGAAACGTGTTAGAAGTGTTGTGCAAGAGTGTTAGCCAAGTCTTCGAGTGTGTCCTCTGTTGTACTGACCAGGGGCAGGCTATGTGTATATTGTACTTTAAGTTTGCGTATTCTTGTCCATACCTTGTGTGCATCTGTGTATGAGTTAATGGATGTAAGGAAGGTGCGCCAACTCTCTCGTTTTGCCTCACGGCACACACGTTTTCCGAACGCCTTGGCCCGTTTGAACAAAATAAGGTTACCCGACGTGGGGTACTGACGAAGGATACCCCACGCCTTGTTCTGGGCCTCTCGCGCCCGCCTACAGTCCTCATTCCACCACGGCCTCCGCTGGTTGCGCGGGGCTCCAGAGGCGTGGGGAATGGACTTTTCGGTGGCGTCGAGGATGTGCGCCGGGAGGAGTTGGGTAGCTTCTTCAACGTGTAGGTGTCCTATGGATGTGTGGTGTAGTTTGGATGTCTCTGTAAATGTATTCTAGTTAGCTCGTGCTTCATTGAACCCATTATAAGAAGATGGACTGCATGGGCCTCTACCTATATACGTTAGTGAGGTGGGGAAGGGGTCATTGCCATATAGGTCAGTGGCTACACCCCACTCGAGAAGAGCTAAGACAACTGCAGAGCCAATAGCCAAGTCAAGCTATGAGTATATGTTGTGTCCTATGTTATGGTATGTAGGCTGTTTATTGTTGAAAAAGCATGCTCCTGAAGATGTAAGGAATTTCTCTATCAGGCGATCTCGGGCATTCGTTCTGAAGGAGCCCAAAAGAGAGCTGTGTGCATTAAGGTCGCCTGTTAGAATGTACGGTTCGGACAGCTGGTCGACCATAGCCTCGAAGTCAGAGCTCGAAAGTGCATAATCAGGACGAATGTAAATTGAGCATACCGTTACCAACCTATTAAAAATTATTGTGCGGATGGCTACAGCCTTGAGGACGGTATTTAAGGTGACAGGTTGGCATGCTAAGGATTTTCGGGCGATTATGGCCACACCGCCAGAAGAGTGTGTGCAGCCATCCCTGTCCTTTCTGTATGCCAGGTAACTATTCAAGAAATTTGTGTGTTTGGAATTGAGATGTGTTTCCTGGAAACACATTACACTTGGCTGATTGGTATGCAGAATCTCATACATGTCGTCAAGATTACTCAGAAGGCCTCTGCAGTTCCATTGAACTATGTTTTCTCTTCCCATTATTTAGTGTGAGAGCTACTGGGGTGTGTATGTTTATGTGTCGTCTTTCGGGGCTGTGACTCTCGGATTAGGCTTTCTGGGCCTTTCTGTAGGCTTCGACGTCACAGGCCGATCCTTGTGCTGCGTTGCAGGCAAGAATGGCACGACGTCCATCTCCTCGTCCGATTTTCTGGGTGTGCCCGTCGAACCAGGCCCCCCGGACTTGGCGTCCCTTCGGAAGCCCTTCATTTGACCCGCCCCCGCTGCAGGTGTCGGGGCACCAGAAGTGGCACGAGCGGACGGTGGAAGCCGGTGCGAGGCCTGTGGTGTCCATGGCACCCTCCAACGCACTGGAGGATGGGGAGGCTGGACGGAAGCGGCACCAGTCCCGACGGAAGAGGTTGCCACCACAACCGCTGCTGGCTCAGCCAGCGGTGCTGAGGCGGGTTGGGATGCTATAGGCAACCCAGGGGGAGGGGGCGGGAGCGGGACCAAGTCGGACTCGCCGTACTGGGTCCCCGCCGAAACCAGACGCCGCTCCGCCCCCCGGCGAGCTGTGTCGGCGTACCTCCCCAGGGGGAAAGAGGCGAACCTCTTTTGCGACTCTGGGAAGGTGATGTTTTCCGTGACCTTGATGTTTATATGCAGCGTGAGGTACTTGGCAATTGGCACAGAGCAATTGATTGGGTGTACAGTCATCAGTGAGATGGTGTTGGGCACATTTATCGCGGGTTGGCTGGCCCCGACACGAGTTAGTACCGTGCCCGAACTGCTAGCACATGTAGCAGCGACGCGGATTCGGCACGCACGCTCGGACGGAGCACGAGATGAAGCCTGCTTTAATGGATTCAGGAAGTGTGAAGCGGTTGAAAGTCAATATTATATGCTTTGTGGGGATTTCCTGCTTGTGTCGGCTGATGGTGATACGCCTCACTGCAGTTACACCCTGATCTTTCTGGCCTTCCAACAGATCAGCTTCGATCTCATTCAACAAATCGGTCTCCGAGATCACACCCTGAGAGCTGTTCAGGCTACGATGGGGAGTGACTCTGATGGGCAGATCTGCAATGCAGGTTTGCGACAGGAGGTTAGTGGCTTGTTGCTGCGTCTTGACATTGACTAGGACTTCACTGGTACGGAGTTTCTTGGCATCGAACGATTTTCCGAGGATGCCTTTCATGAACTTAGCGATCAAGAATACGGACATGGAAGAAACAGGGTTTGTTTTGTCAACTGCTTCGATAAACAAGATTCGAGGATAGTTGTCAGGTTTCGGAATGTGGATTGTTGGAAGGGAGGGAAAGGAAACTTCGGTGCCGCCCCTTTTCGGGGCCCGATCACGTTTCGGGGGGGGGGGGGTTTGAATTATCCATATGGCATAGGAAAAAGCAGGGAGACGGGGATACTTTCTCCTTTGACCTTACCCTGGTAGTCAAAGAGGTCCTGGAGCTGTCTGGTAGACAGGCAGCCCATCGGCCGGAGCTTGACCAAGGCTCCGACGGCCACCGTTTACGGCTTCTGCCCTTCACCTTTAAACACCTCGCCACGGTTGGACACAGATTATGTTTGGGAGCTCGGGGTCCACGGTGTCGCTGCTCACCGTCACCATGAATACTCAAAGGGCCCCGTGCGGGGGAAACTGGGAGCTGAATACTGCACTGCTTCGGCGGTGACCAAGTCCCCACTGAATAAAAATGAGCTGAAGGGAGATTGATTAAAGCGGCGCCAAGTATGCCTGTTGATCAGAACAAGCTTCGCAAGCAAAGCTTGTGATGTTCAGAATCTTCGTCGCAACTTCACCGCTTCTTGTATATGGGAAATGTGGAAAATTACAAACAGCATAATTAAAGTCTAGGCAGCCTACCTTTCTCGAAACCGTTTGTTGCGTCTCAAAAAAGATGTCCTCAGTTGTGAAATTAGTGTCGCCAACTTTGTAACGCCTGGTCATGAAGGAGAAGTAGGAGCCTTGGATGACAGCCGAAGACAGGTTGCATATCTGGAACGACAGACGGACGCCAGGTGCACCAGAGACTCATACTATAGTCGCCAAGAATAGCACCTCTTTGGTTGTACGCACCATGACTGAGAACAGGACCATAGGCAAATTTTGCTGGCTAGTGCCGCCAGATAACGTTAAGGTTAAGCTAGCGTCATCTGTTGCAGGAGAAGGATGTGCTGCCGCTGTGATTCGAATTTCAATGCGCATTGCATGGTATGAATTGTGGCCGCTATTATTTATACTTTGTTCAGGTTCCGCTACCACAGTTTACTAGAAGAGAGAGGTGTGTCGTTAGGGGCTGATTAAGGGCGTCGTGGCGATAAAAATTTCAGCTGGGGAACTCGTGTTGTAAGGAGCAACCCTGGCGGCCCCTATATACCAGTTGGTTTGAAAAGTGTTGTTTGTTAAACAATGCCTTATTGCTGCCCTAAATAGTCGTATTTCTTTATTTCATAAAATACAGTTTTATAAAACCAGTCAAAAAAGTGTTAAGTTTGATTTAACACAGTATAGTCGGCGCAGGCTGCTACAGGAGTTCCCTGGGGAACGCCTGCGCTCGATACAACGTTTTTATCGCAAATAGGACCCGCGCTATCCATTGGCTTTTAACCTGCATGACACACTTTTACCTTCTCGTACATTGCACCGCTTCCGTGTCTTTCGCCATGGCAGCTAGGAAGCTTTGTAGTCCCCGTTCTTTCTCGTTGCAACATTATGTAATCGCTAGTTCATGACCGCCGCAATCGGCTGTTTCGCGCACTCGGTACATTCTTACTTTGTGATATGTGCAAATCGTCGTCCGAATGCTCACTAGCCCATAAATTAAAGTCAGCTTGTCTTTTCCTAGTGGGACTTGGTAAAGGCGTTCATTATCGAGAGAGACAACCTTCGGCTTGGTTCCGTGTCTCCCTTGCATTATCGCGCGAAGGAAAATTTTGGCATATTCCTAAATGAAGACACATGGCTGCAGAGGACAGCTATACATCTGTCGCATGAACTTCGCACTTTGAAGAAAAACTCTGCCTGGTCTTGAATTAGAACCGGGGACAATCGTCTTTTATGAGCAGTCCCTCTGACATCTAAGCTAACCAGAAGGCTAGCCGTTTGCAACGTCACAATTCAGATTGCTAGCATTTATGCTGCCTGCTTGGCGAGCCCTAGGTAGGGGGTAGGTAGGGGGTGCGTGTTTTGACACGCTTCACTGCGCGGCGCTCCACGTGACATTTACGATGTCACTGCGCGTGCAATTCTATTGAGATGCTCCTATACGAGCTCGCCGTTCGTGCTCTGCGGCTTCTAGGTACTGGTAACTGGCGGCCAGGGTTAAACTCAGCGGGGCTGGTTTTATTTTTTTAGCAAATTTTCTCACACTTCTGTTTTTTTATTGCGGAAAAACTGCATTATTTTGTTCTAAAAGGTATAAGTAGTGATTTGGTGCGTTATAGTTTCCTTTCTAAGTTCTGGCACAGCCTGTGACAACGTCGAAAAGCGTTTCTCATCGCGCGAAGAAACAAGGTACGTGGAGCGCTGCGCAGGTTTGGAAATACTCGCATGGGTTCGAATCACGAAAGTGGACTTTTTCTTTAACTGCGAAGTAATCAGGAAGAGCTAGACAGCGTTTTGTTCTAGCCGTATTTCTGAATGTGACTTGGATGGCAAATTTCGTTTCTGCTGAAGGCTACTTCACCTTGTGGCTTTACCCTAAACTGGCGGGCTGACATTTAAGCATACCCCTTGCGCTTCTCAGGCAATATCCCAAAGTAAAAATCAGGCAATGGCGTTGCGTACATGGCTCGCGGTCTAGTCCAGTGCATGCGTGTTGCGCTATTTAAGTACTTGATATCACCCCGTTCGCGGCACTGGCTTGTGTTTATGTCAATCGACATATGTAGGGAAATACAATTTCTGTCGTAATAACGACAAGAAACGCGCGAGAGGCATGTTTTAAACAGTATGGAAGTGCCTGCTTTGCGTAGAGGGACCCCCTTCCCGGAGATGATTTCCCAAGGATCTATAAACGGCAAGAAAACGAAGGCCTTAATAAAAAGATCGAAACGTTTGGGAAAAATTTCTGCGTGACAAGCATACAAAACAAAAGGACAAGTAAGCAGCAGTCCTAAAGTGTGTCATGTACTCGCCCTCCTTCCCTCTACTTAAAAAAATGGCCTACCAACTAACAAGAGGACCCAGTCCCTCAGCGCGAACACCCACATGGCCGTTTTCACCACCCATCCAATAATTTCCTAGCAAGAACGCGTTCCTTCGCATAAGGCCCGCTGTTATCTTCATTTTAATATTCGCTACTAATAGTTAAGTGGTTACAGGAACAAGACGTGTTAAACGGTTTCTTTCGGTCGGGATCCGAAGGTTTCGATGACCGACGGAAAAGAATGCTATGACAGGATCGCAGCAGTCCACATATGATACAATGGAAATCACTGGTTTGCCCGAAGCGTTCTCTAGAATATAATGGTTATCCCTTATACCTGCTATAGAATAAGCCGTGTAATAACAGGTATAATCTCTTTGGGGACATATAAACATATATTCAGAGGTCGGATTAGAAGAACGCGGGTTGCAGGATAGTAGTCACTGGAGCGAGTTTTAAAGTTTCCTTAATGCGATGTACGGAAGTTAACTATGTGAAGGAAAGTTTGACATCCACCTAAATTCAGCCATACGGCTACGAAGGAAAGCTATACAGCTTTCTCAGAAACTTCGCAGTTGAAGAAAGATTCGTCCTGGTTCAGGATTCGAACCCGGGACCACTGCTTAATCGGAGCAGTCGCTCTACCAACTGAGCTAACCAGGAGGCTAGTCGTTAGTAGCGCGAAAGCGACTTGATCAACAACTCGAAGTGAAGGACAGGTGTTAATCGACCAGATTTAGGGGTCCTTCACTTCGAGTTGTTGATCAATTCGCTTTCACGCTACTAACGACTAGTCTCCATGTTAGCTCAGTTGGTAGAGCGACTGCTCCGGTTAAGCAGTGGTCCGGGTTCGAATCTGGACCAGGACGAATTTTTCTTCAACTGTGAAGTTTCCGAGAAAGCAGTATAGCTTTCCTTTGAAGCCGTATGGCTGCATTTAGGTGGATGTCAAACTTTCCTTCACAGAAACGTACTCCACCTTGGGGATTTCCCCTAAATCTTGTCGAGAAGTGAACCATGCGACGAAGGCACGACAGAGTTACCTATGAAGCAACCTGATGTACAGTCGGCAAAAGGCTTGTCTATAACGCTCGAGCGGCGTGCTCCTGACACAGCAGTAGACACCTAGTGATAAAGCCTGGTTTGCGATAGGCAGAATGTGAGCATGCGCGGCCCGTATCAGCGCGATGGCCGTGTCCCTCCTCGCTGTGTTCGTCGCCTTGGCTTCCCCACCTTCTTTGACTTTGACCGTAATAAGCGCTGCATGTCTGCGCTGCCGGCACGGGAAACAAAGCGGAGATTAACCAACTTAGCGCGAGCTGTGCGAGTTTTTCGTCGGCATTAGCTTTGGCGCACAGCTTTTCTTTGCGTCATCGTTCTGCCAACACGCCACATGAGTACCGCGTCAAGGCCGCTTGATGAAAACAAGGTCATGTTTCAATCTAGCGGCCGTGACCGCTTTCACCACTATCTGGTTTCTGTGCTCGGCTTTGTGTGTCCCTTTTCACGGGCTAACGGCACAATACTTCACGCACTGTGCAAGCAAACACGGAGCGATATCTAGTCGCTATAAAACACCTGCAGCGGTACGTTTACGGCGATTGTGTACGACAAAAAAAAACTGTCTAAATTGCGTAGGACTCCGCGAAAATTGAGATTGCATGTTTTAAACACAGCCACGCGGTACCAACAATTGGTAATCTCCGCAATTTCCCGGCCCGGTAGCGCGGTGCCGCTTCGTACGGCGAAAGAAGGTACGGAAGCCAAGGCGACGGGCACACCGACAAGAGAAACAGACATCGCGCTCATGCGGGTCGAGCATGCTCACATTCTACCGGTCTCAAACCAGCCGTTATCACTAAATGTCTCCAGCGCAGTCCGAAGCACGCCGCTAGCGTGTTTTAGACAAGCCTTTTGCCGACTGTAGTTATTAAAAAAGTTAAGAGAGCCTTAGGGATCATCTATTGATTGTTGGGTTTAACGCGCCGACGCAACGCAGGCGATGAGGCGCGCTTAGGGATCATCTAACACTTCTCTTAGCATGATAATGAGCCCACATCTCCTTTGACAGTTTACAAACCGTTTCAACCTTCGCCGTGCGTTATTGATTGTAGGGTTTAACGCGCCGACGCAACATCCGCGATGAGGCGCGCCGTAGTGGTGGGCTCCGGGTTGATTTTGACATCCTGGGGATCTTAAACGTGCGCCGAAATCTCATACACACGGGCGTTTTTGCTTTTGGCCTCCATCAGAAAAGCGGCCGCCGCGGCCGGGAATCGAACCCGCGATCACGTGCTCAGCAGCAGAGCGCCTTAGCCAGTGAGCCACCACGGCGGGTGCCGTGCGTCATGTCAAGGCCGGACATGAATGACAGTACCTGACTTGTGTCAAGGGGAATTTCCTTGCAGTTCACGGGCTTCTTGCCATCGTAGACGCTGTTTATCGGACAACTCCGAGCCTTCAGGGACATGCCGATGGCCACCTTCACCTGTTTCCCCCCCGCGTTCATGATTGGTTGGACCACTTCTTCGTCAATAATATCCCTCTGCGTCACACAAAAAAAGTAAAACTTGCACGGACCATTTTCAACTATCATTTTTTTGGCTATATGTCACTCCCACATTCACAAGCCTCAGTAAACTTGTTCGTTCGCCTGGTATAAGTCTATTCCTGGGTTCACGACACAGCTAAATGGAGCAAATATCAAAGCAACAGGATTGCTCATTAGCTGGAGGTATTGAATAGCAAATAGACTGTCCTTTAATTGATGTACCAAAGCAGGAACACCTGAAGCTGCACGTCTTGTTGATGCGCGAGACCTTCTATAGATTCACGCGTTGGGAAGCAGACGTCCGGGCAAGCGAGTTATTAACCTGCTATGCCACTAAAGACGCAAGCAGTTCAAAAAAATAGTTTAAAACTCAAGCCTCTACGTTTCACAACTTAGGTAAGCATTTTGAGTAGATTAGTTATCAAAAAGCGCCCTTTTGTAGGTCAAGAGAGAAAACAGGTATGAGGAAATGTATGCGCCTTTCTCAGGGATGACCGCCGAAAACCCTGAAAAGTATTTATATTTCCTTATTCGCACCTCTGAAAAATATGGGGGAGCACGTCAGAACACACCCCCTATTCTTGCGCATGCAGTTGCGCAGTGATGGATTACATATGGGTTCCCTGTTGACTGATTCTATCCCCGTATTCTCAACGAGCTATACATTCTCCATAGGCATCTAATCCGGACGATTTCAAGTCTTTCTCAACTTTTAAAACGAATGTTGTGCCACCAGAAGTCTCATTTTGTCCCATTGCTGACATGGTAAAGGAAACCGCTTTATTGGCGACATGGATGTGATCTATGGTTGATTAGTTTTCGCAAACCCAGCCTGTTCTCTGGGTTGTTGGAATCCCAGCTGCCACCTATGCGTCTAGCTCTAACTTGGGTAAACATTGTAGACACCTCAGAGTAGGGCTGATGAATCTGTAATTCTTGAGGCCTTTGGGACCTCCTTTCTAATGAATGAGAACAATGTTGAAGTTTTTCGGGCCATTAGCACTTTCTGACTATTCGTGGTCACAGAAATTTGTAAAGCAAACTTTTACAGTACAATATATCCACCCCCTTCAAAAGATCCTCTGCAATGTTGCAGTCACCTGCAGCTTTTCGCATCGATCATGAAGGAGTACTTTTATCTGAAAAATGTCGTATTGCTATGCATTTCTATCGTTACTTAGTGTCCGAACAGTTCTGGAATGGGTTTAGATTATCGGTTGTGATTTGGGCATTTGAAGGTCGGGCACTATGAAGCATGGCCTTTCCGAGAAGGTTTGGTGCAATTTTACCCATATCGCTTCTCTCACCTTTCGTCAGGAAGGGATGGCGATTGTTAAAGCAGCGCCATATCTAGCTTGGGCTCTCCTTGAAGTGCACTGAGAGAAACTGACGCACGAACACAACTGCCCAGAAAACAAGGCCGACAAATGTGGATTCCTACGCGCACGATACTTATTGCGATAGCCGCCTACTTAGAGATGGGGCTTGGAGATAGTGCTACCATTCGGCGATAAGTAGTTAGGTGATCGTGCAATTGCTGAGCGTAGAGCTGTCGTCGTTGGGAATGGGGCTAGTACAGACTTATTTCATTGTAAGTGGTCGCCCCCAGTGATAAGTAAGCACGCAAAATCTCTCGACGCCGACAACTTTCTTATACCTTCTGAAAACCTCCTTTTCTTTCGTTCTGAGCCCCAGAAATTCCAGGGAATGCTCGCATAAATAAAGCTGGTAAGCTCGTAGCAATTAACTACTGTTAGGAATACTATAAAAAAACATCCTTTCTTATCCAGACAATTACCCACACATATGTAGGCATAACGATATATGTTACGCCTTTCTTGTGAACACCTTTCAAGGATCTTCTCTGAGTCGTTTCTGCGTATCGCGAAGACTTACCCGATTTCCGGCAGGAGAAAAGATTTTACAGAAATACTGAGAATTGTCTACTAATGCTAGCATGCGATGTCATTTGTCTAGATTGTGAGGTCCTGACTGCCTGATTTGGGTGAGAAGCCAAAGCCGCTGGTGGACTTTATTGTTCTTAAGTTCTCTTCCGCTTGTTTTTGCCAATGATGGGAATTTACAGCCTGATAACAATTCGGCGCCTTACTTTGCTAAATATGTATTTTTTCGTGGATGCAAGCCGTAGTGCTGGGCTGGACTGTTTTCGGTATTTTTGGTTTTATTCTAACGTTGTATTTTGCGTTAAGCTTAGCCTTTGTTTTATTTGGTTAGTCTTTTAGTTTAGATGCACATATTATTTTTCCACAGAGAATATTCGAATTCTTTTATTTTTCTATTTTCTCTGTTCTTTTTTTCTCTTGAAATTGTGTTCGATCAATTATCGCCATTTGTTCTATTATAACGACTAAGCGTATTGTTTTCGCGGCTTCTGCATTTTTTGTGTAAATGCAGTGAATTACACGGTTTGCTCGCTTTCACTACGTTTTACCTCGCATTTCTTACGTTATTGTTCGAGCGTTTTCAGTTCATTCGCCGTTTTTTCGACATGTTTAAGGCAGACATTCTGGTTTACCTTTTAAAAATTTGTAAAATGAAATATATTCATGTACACTTATGAAGCGACTATATGTGTTACTGCTGCCAGTGATGCATTTGCTCGTTATAGATTACGCTTGTTTTCGCAATCTTTTATTCGCATTTCCAATGTATTTCTTCAAGCTTTTTTAGTTCGGCCTTCGTTTTTTGCAGGAGATGCAGAAGGTGCATTTCCGTGGAACTTTTTCATAAGTGATAAATTTTTTTGTTATTTTTTTTTAAATTCCGTTCGATGCCTTATCTCCACTTACCCAATAATAGCGAATAGGTGCGATTCTTCCGCCATTTTTGCATTCTTCAGGAAATGCAGGGCGCTACACTGTCTGCTCTTTTTAGGTAGGTTTTACGGAGTATGTCCAATTTCCTATTCTCGGAGATTTTTCACTTTATTATGGATTTTTTTGGAACCGATGTATTAGGCACATAATGTGTATTTCGTCAAATCACTTCTGGAAATTTTTTATTTTTTCATTTTCCTGCGTGTCAGTTTTCCGGAATGCCGTTTTATAAATTATCTCCATTACGCTATTATGGTGGTTAAATATGCTACTTTGCCAGTTATGCATTTGTGCGTCACCGCAGTGCGTTAGATTGTCAGACGGGGGGGGGGGGGAAGCGGTTGTACTCGGAAAAGGATGCAGCGCATAAAAAATGCTAAACAGTCGCTCCGTGTAAAGCTGAACTCAAGCCCGTATCAGTGAACGGAAAGAAAGCCCCCACGATGAGAGGCTATCCCTAAATGCACCTTCTCCGCTGCTTCTATCTTTGCTCTTACGGTCCTACCGTCCCCGCCACCCGTTCATCGCCTGGTACGTACCATACGTGGATAGTGGCGGCGATTCCGCGCCTTGGATCTGTAGATTAGACCAATAGCTGTTCCCTATGTATACCGTATCTCCTACTGTCCAGAGTCGACACACTACGCAGTGGATGAGAATGGCACGTTTTTATCGCGTTGTGGAGCGTCAAAAATTTTCCTAAGATTAAAATCACCAGTCATTCAGCAGGATGTTGTGCGTGCGTGTGCTTGCCTACCGAAATTGCAGCCAATCTTGGTTGAGAATAGCCACTAGTGGGTGCAGGGACAGCGTGGTCGAAAAATTGGAAAATAGAGGAGCGTAGAGAAATTAAACCCCCGATGTAATCAATCAAGAGGCTATTTTTATGGAATGAATACTATTCTCGGGTTCAAGAGTGTGTTATAGCTCGTGTGCAGATGAATACGGGGAACTGCGGCTCTGATATTTAACACTGTGGGTCAAGGTTCCCGATATGCAAAACCGGAAGTCTTGTAACAATTGCTGGTCTTCTGGTGCATGTTCTGCACACCCGGCCCGCTGAAAATCGACTCGCTATATGTCGCTCCCTCGCTCCTTCCCTCTCTCGCTCCCTCTCTCCCGCTCACTCACTCGGTCAGATATACTTTAGGAGTCGTGGTATATACTATGCGAAAATAACGTTCCCAACGGGTTATGTTCAATAAACCGGCGCACAATCGCAAGGTTAGGTTGCACAATAGTGTGATCAATCTGCAGAACCAGGAAGGGCGAACTCACAAGTGGCTTCTCGGAAATTCTGTTGAGGTAGAAGTTGTCAAAATAAGGGTGAGTGAAGAGGCTGGTTCTCCGCGAGATTTGGTATACCATGGTCACCGATGGTAGACTGCGAAAAAAATGTTTTTGAATGTAGTGTAGGGGTACGTATGAAATGTACGTATGAAATACTGTAAGCTCAGATAATCTATCAGGATACATGGTTTAATAGCATTGCATCGTATAGATGAGCGAATGCATATACGTAAACAGGAAAAATGTAGACGGGCTAATAAAAGAAACAGTGGAACTGCATTGCGCAGGTTCTATAAATAAAATAAACAGCCAGTAGTTGTGAGCGCCGTCTTTTTTGTGCAAGTTCAGTTTAGTTCACTAGCTTAATAAAATTATCTGAAACCTTCTTTAGCCGCGTAAAAAACCCACGAGAATGTCAAAACTGGCCTAGGCCACCAAAAATGCAGCCAAAAGTTTCACATGAAAGACCAGTAAACAACTGCTTCTTTTTGGCACCGAGGAACGAACTAAGCAATTTACTCTCCCCCTGAAAGGCTCCTCTATAAATTCTGAAATGTGCACTCCTTAGCTTAAAACAAACATTAACCTCCCCTACCATCCCCAGCATGAGAGCAAGTTTGTGTCTCCGACCGATGCGGCCGGACATACCAGGGACATTGCTCTTCGCTCGTCGCAAGGCTAACGAATTGGCTTTGGCGACAGGATAATAGAAACAGCTAGTGCAAGGAGAAAGACCGATAGTATGACAAAACATCTGTTTCTCTTTCAGCGGACAGGGAACTATCCGTTTCTTGCCTAGAACTTTTTTAATATCTCCCTCTCTTACCGAAGCCGGCCGCCAATCTATTTGCAGTGTATGGTACACGACATTTGACACTTATGTATTGCGACACAACATTTTTAGGGTATCAAAAGAATCGAGATACGGGTCGACAAGGGTGTTTCAAACCTGGTAAGTTAAGATCCTTGCCACGAGCATTCCTTCACAGCCTTCGTAAACTTAACCATACAATGCGGTTTATGGACAAATCTTTTCAACCATAACACGATGGGAAATATGGCACGCGCACCGCTTCGCTGCTTCCGTAATCACTGTTGTATTATAGAATTTTTACACAGAAAACTTTGGGTAAGGGCTCCCACTTTCAAGGGAACCCTGCATAACATGCCACCAGCTATCTGTAATGCCTTTTGGGGTAAAGTTTATTGTCCCAGAAATATCCTCCCATGAGGTTTATAAGTATACGTCTAGTATCACGGTAGCTACACGCGATGAAAAATCGCGCGTAATCGTGTCCTCTCAACCCGAGCTTGCACTACGCTGTGAAGGCTCCGCGCTCTCTCTAGAAGAGGGGGGCGACTCGGGACGTTCTCCCTGGCAGCCTTCGATACAACACAGGCCTGGGAGCATTCTCTTTTTCTCAGCAAGGGGGAGTAATCTAAATTCGGTGTGGTTCGAAACAAACCAGGCAATGGCGCCTGCTTGCAAGCGAGCGCTTGTGAGCAAGCGCCAAGTAAAAGAAACTTCCTTCAAAAGTGTGAACACAGGTGCTCGTGGCACATTTTCAAGGACAGCAGGATGAGCAAAAGAAAAAGAGCAGCGCAAATAAAGCATTTTGGTTGTAGTTCATCATCCTGGTATCCTTCATCGTTTCGTTCATTACACTGTTTCTGCTGCCTTTCAAAGCTTTGGAAAGAGGTTCAGCCATAGAAGAGGTTAGCGCACAGCGCCGACAACAACGGATAGTCACCTGAAATACAAAAAAAATGAACTGTGACGTTGACGAGCAAGAGCCAATGGGACAGCCACCGCTGTAATGACGTAATTACCGCGTGCATCACAAGGAAAATTGATGAGAGCGCAGTTGGTGTTCCTGCAACCTTCACAGTGATTTGGGAGCGTACCTCTATAGGCGCATGTGTAGTGCCTAACTCAGGTATACCTGGCTGTGTAATCAAACCATCGCGCAGGTTTATTTACACTGTTCAAAAAATGCTGCAGGCTCACTTTATTCACAATAGCGCCCTTCTTTCTGCAACAATTATGGGCGCTGCAGCATGAAAAAGCTCGGTTTTGTAAAGCTTGGACTTCAAAAGCTAGGTTATGTAGAGCTTGAACTTAGTCTCTGATGCCACATTTTTTGTGTTGTTTTGTGTCGTAAAGGCTATGGGTACCCTATTTACCTATTTCGTGTGCTCATACCAATAACCGCTTATAACGTATTACCTTCCACTTTGATTATATTTATCTGCTGAAAAAAATGTCAGACGCTCTGTATCTTCGATGCCTAAACGCCGGGTACCTCTCTCTTGACATTATCCTGCAATATCTATTGCGACAAGCAGCTTCGTCAATCCGGTGAGAAACTTTTGTACAACTCTATTACCTGAAGCCCTTCAATGCATAACTCCGGTGTTGCACCGGCGGATATCTCCCTTGCGGACTCCCATTGACGACCCTGCATTTTCTAGCCTGTACTCTGGTTAGTTGCCCTGTGAACTAATCTTTCACGGTTAAGAAAAACGGCTTAGTGATGTTGTCTTTCTCCCTCACTCCGTAGCCTAATCACGTCCGAAATAATTGTAGATTTGCCAGATGGAGCCACTAAGGGCAACTGCTAAACCCTGGCGAGGCCTCTCACCACAAGCGCACACTTTGCTACCTGTGAATTGAAGGCAATAATTATGCTATCAGTACTACAAAAGTGGCTTACCACTTTACTGTTTGAAAAAACACATTATTTAATATTGGAGCCACCACAGAAAACTGCTAAACCTTGGCCAGGCTTCACGCCACAAGAGCACACTTTGCTACGAGTGAATTCAAGGCAATATTAAGGCTATCATTACAACAAAAATGGCATACCTCTTTCCTGATTGAAAAAAAACACATTATGAGATATTGGAGCCACCCAGAGAAACTGCTAAACCCTGGCGAGGATTCTGCCCACAAGAGCACACTTTGCTACCAGTGAATTAAAGGCAATAATTATGCTAGCATTACTACAAAAAATGGCATACCACATTCCTGTTTGAAAAACACGTTACGTGATAAAAAAGTGGGTTATATTAATGACCAGTTAAAGAAGCCCACAGCTGGAAACATTTCGGGCGCGCTAGTGCACCAGTGTAGTGCGTCGTTTTACCAAGGATATACGCGTTGAAACCATTTCAACAAAAAAGGTACATAATATGCGCCGAAACAGCGAGAAGATAACTTTGTAGGAATTGCTTGTGAATCACCATACACAAGCCACTAAAATGTCGTTTTCTGCGTAGACGTGGTGACACACTTTGACTATAATCGTCTTGGAAAAATAAGCTTCGTGCTACTATAGGTCGAATATCTAGGTTAGTAAAGTGACACCACTTTCGTGGGAGCGACGGCGTCCTTTCAAAACACTCACTCGTTCTATTGGATGGTCGACCGAAAATAAATCTCTACTAAGATCTCTGGACACACGGGGGGCGCGTGAAAAGAGCCCTTCTGTTGCGTCGAAACGGTTGCTCAAAAATCGCGAAAGAGCAACGCTTATTATATATACGACAATACACACGTCGATTATGAATAAGGAGTGCAATAGTATCTCGGAAACCCCGCATCGGTATACAGTTAGATCATTTGGAGAGGCGTTCACTTCGTGCGCGCAAAATCGTCGAATCGGTTCGTTCTACTTTTACAGTTTCGGGCTTTGACAGTTCGACGATCGATTGGATGCAATTTCACCGAACGTTATGCGAACTTGTAGCACAGGCTTTGACGCACCTTGCACCAGATTTTGATGTTAGAAATCTCTCGCACGGTTGAAAGATTTCTTAAGTAAAGGATGGTAAAGATGAATTTTTTTGATGGTGTTCAATCGGAGAATATTTTATAAAGAATTAGTTGCATGAATCGCACTTTTTATTTGCAGCTTGCTGTCTCAAGCTAACTGTAGCGAGCAATGTTATTCACTAAGTGTCTAGGAGAATACGCCGTGCCACAGGGCTTACCTGCCGATTTCGACCATAAATTTTTTAAGGTCGCTTGAACTCCCCTGGTATTCTTCGTAGTGCAACAAGCCGTGGTACTCCTCCAACTCATCCGAGAGGAACTGCATTGCGAGAAAATTGCGACGTTACTTCGTGTCACACTAGGAGAAAAACGCTAATTGTGACAGTGTGTTTAGCGTTGGCTGAGTCCCTTAATACAAGCACCCAGCTCTCTTAGAGGGGATTATACGCCGAGGAGCTCTTTCAGTTTCTCTTCACCGAGTGACAGCCCAACAGACAAGGAGCTTTTATGCAGAACTGTCATTCTTGGGCTACCTGAACACGAAAACTTTGGCCTGTGTCTGAATGTCTGCATTGTCGCCTGTCTCTGGATTAAGCCATACGGAAGAAGTTTGAAAAATTCTTGAACGAAGAATTTTCCTTAGCAAAACATATCCCAATCACAGTCTGGAAACCTACTTTATACTTGTGATCATCGTTGATAAAAAAATTAGATGTGGCTTAGCTCGGCTACGCCAGGATATATGTAGCGTGCGTTAAGGTTCAGCTGAGTGATTCTTAGCGTTCGTGGTTGTCTAGGATTAGCTTGATTATCATGCTTACTGCTGCCTCAATGACACACATACGGTATACGCATTATGTGACACATGTATACTTATCAAGCGGCTCCGGCGAAGCGCCACCAATCGCCCCAGAGCTAAGCTGCTTCCAAGGCGCACGCCGATGCTGCTGCGACACACGAGCCATCGATTCCACACCCGGCGACCCCTCGCATGATCATCAAATGAAGCGGGCCGCCACGTGCGAAACAGAGGTTGGCGAATACGCTAGGCGCATGAGGTATGGGAGACACGTCGGGCAGCGAGCAACGTTTTGTGCGCTGTGTGACGTCAGTGCTCCTCGGGCATGTGCAGCACAACTCTCCAGGAGCCACGCGAAACTGGTCAACTTCGGCTGGTGTAGCTAACGCTACAAAATATTAACCATAATTCAGACAAAACATCAATGCACAACTAGTGCTGGCGGTGTTCTTTTAATCGAAAATAATGGTGTGGTGGATGAAGCGTGACCAAAATATTGGCCGCGCATCTGCTTACTGGGCTGTATATGTCGACAAAAGATGATATTCTTCTGCTGCCCTGCCAGGAAAATGCCTATCTTCTCTTTCCCGCTTATTTTGGCGGCCCGTACCCTTCCGTGTCACTCGCCCACGAAAACCACTGTAGAGTTTTGCTCACGCCACTTCAATTGTGCCTTTTTCCACTGCTCGTTTCTTATGCTGTTTTTATGTTACTCTTGAACATTGCACAGTGCCACAAGTGGGCGCCGCGAGGGCTGCTTGTATTTAGAGGTCAAACCATTTTTCAAATGCGTGTTTCTTTACTTTCTATTGCGAAATCGTGCAGCCATGCATTTTATTTAAAATCACATTGCAAACGTCACTTCTGTATTGATATCTTGTGTCTTATAGACGTAATGTTTTCTTTTTTTTGCTGAACAATGTTGGCAGGCACGAACATTGTCACCAGATTTATTCTATATAAACTTCTCGTTAAGAATCAAACTTTTCAAAAGATGGCTGAATCTACGGACAGGAAGACTGGTATACAGACACCATATTTTAGCGTTTCCATAGTCCTGCAAGGACTACAGCCTTTAATAAAATTTTAAGTTGAAAACAGGTTTTTGTCCCATGTGTACAAAAAACAGCTCGAGGGAACCCAGACCTCGAGGTTGTGTTCTGAGTTCAACAGTAGCAGATTGTTCCGGTAGATAGCGCGAATGATGGAACGAGAGAAAACTGAATTGGGTAGAACAAATCGCTCCATGTTTATCGTGACAGGATGAAATAGAACCGAAGGAGCATGAGCGGTGGGCGCGAACAGGACAGAAATTCACGTGGAGGGGGCGGTGAAAGACAATCCTCTTTGGACATTTGCAGAGAACCGAGCAGAAACGCGGCCTTTTTTGCCCACTTCAAAAAGCATATTTTGCTAGGCGAGTTCTAGTGGCATCCGTTTCCCGTTCCTGCTCTATGAATGAGTTAAATGGACATTTAGGACGAAGAAGGAGTATAGTAGAGATGTTGTTGCTGGTCCACGTCTCAATAAGGAGGCGTCGGATTTCCTGACCCGAATGAATCAGTCCTGCGAAAATAACGTACGAAACTCACACCGTTGCTTCTGAATGTCAAGAGACTGTTTAAGAGTGGCAAAACCGAGCTTTAACTGTGATAAAATAATGCGCTTGCTGGCTGGGAATGTTTTTTGCCAACCACGCTTTTAGGTTTCTTAAGGCATGGCGAGTAGAGAAAACCGTCCTTGCAGGAAGCAGCACCCTGGCGTGCTTAAAAGACCACAGCCCCAACGTCAAGACAAATGTTGTCCGCTGAGCCCAGAGACGCTGTGGCTCTCGCCGATAGAGAAAGATTACTTGTACTGTTCAATGCAATGGTCAAAACAAGCGCCGACACCTTCGAGGCAGAGTGAAACAATCGCGAAAGCACTGTCGCGGAATCGCACAGGTGACGACTCAGACAATGCGAACATCCGTCATGTCAAGTCCTCGCATTCGTAAAATGGTTCTGGCCGCACCGCATTCACCAAGTCGGCGGCGAGGCATGTGTAAATTTTGTACTGTTCCGTTCGGAAGAGGGGGCCTCGCAGAAGGCATCGAGAGCTTTGCCGGAAGGCCCATCGGCGATTCATGCTGCGCGCTGAGGAAACCTGTGTGCCACGTCAACATGCCAAAGTCGGTTTGCCACAGTCTGTTTGGGGTGCCTGTGTTTTGTGCGCGGGCCCCATCATTTATTCACTGCACCATTATCGCACGACCACTCGTTGAAAATGAAATACGGCCAGCGAGTGCGCCTTCCCGCCGTTGTCGGCGTCAGTTTATTTTTCCGCCGCCTCTTCAGCCGTGGCGCTAATCATCGTTGAACAACAGAGTTACTACACATCATATATGCTACCGCAGGTAGCATATACAGTAATTCTAAGGAAAGGATCAAAGTGGCGGCCGCTGTAAGCATCGCTCTAATGCGCTATGACTTGACTACAGTGAAGGTAAATGGCCGCAGCTGAAAAACATATCAATATTTGAAATTATGCGCTCATTTTAAAGCGCCGGAGAAAAGCGGATATTTTTAAAGTGAGCACAGCGCTGCCTTTCTTTTCCCTTCATTGCGATTTGGCAGTATACGGCTTATTGAAGACGCTCCAAAGTGGGTTGACTATTTCTACAACATTCGCGGAGACTGAACGGTGTTATTTTTAGAAGACTTTTCACGAAAAGTTTTCTTTGTTGAGGTTTCACACATTGCGTGATCAAAGCACACAACTGAAGGACCACTGTTTGTGTTACTTGAGGGATGTAAGACTCACAAAAATTTGAGATGCTGTGCCGTATCGCTCGCTCCATAATGCGCGTTTTACAACTGAGAATAGACAAAATGACCACAAGGGGTCCTTGCTTTCTAATTGTTCTTCTTGATTGCCCGAGACGGCGCACATGCTCGAACGCCAGCCAACGTGTCCCGCTTCGGCTGCGTGATTAGTTCGTCCAACCGTGAGTTTTGATCCAATGACCAGTTTTACGAGTGACCAAGCGATTCCTCAAGTTACCGGCTCCCTGTACACACCGGTTTTGACCCCCCTGGCTTAGAGACTGGACAATTATAATGGTTTTTATGCGTCCCCGCCGCTAAGCCTACGTGCATCGGCGCGGCCCCAGCGCTCGAGCTATCTACACCATGGGGCTCGCTCGTGAACTTGCTCGTGGCGTTCCTTTTTGCGGCAGGGCTCATGTCGGACACCGGCAATATTCTCCGGCCTCCACTTCTACAAATCGGCACCCAACAACCTGCCAGGAATAAGGCACCAGTGGGAACCCAGAGCAGTAATGAATACGCCGAAGAACGCTGTTCCAACGAAATAGACCACGAAGAAGCTGACGCCGATCCAACCGGCGGCTAGAAAACCTGGACACGTGCCAAGCCAAACAACAAAACGGTCATCACGAGACGGCATCGGGTAAGTAGGCCCCGCTCCTTGCTCTTGCTAAGGCCGCTATCCAAAATAAGTGCTAAAGATATTCCCAAAAATGCACTAGCAATGCTGATCGACACATCAGCTCCCTCATCGGAACTAGCTGAGATCGCAGTTCACCGATATGATGTAGCAGGTAACAGCATCCAACTGACTGTGTACGATTCTGCACATGCCTCTAAGCAAACGGCTATCACTCATGTCCGCTTTATGCATCACTCCCAAAAGATTATCGTCCCTGTTGAAGTCAAGGCGTCCCCAAATCGGCCCAATACATCCCGCGGGGTTATCACAGCTGAAGAAGGTGACTCAAACGAAACAATCCTTCAATGGCTTCGCTGCGAGCAGGCGGACATTTTGGCTGCCCAGCGCATTGGAAAGACCAATCGAACAGTTCTCACCTTCGATTCACCTGCGCTCCCTCGAGTAGTGAAATACTACATGACCATTGTACGGGTTAGTCCGTACGCACCTAAGCGAATGGTGTGCTTCAACTGCCATAACATCGGACACATAGCTAAGTACTGCCCCAAGCAACGAGTCTGTAGAAACTGCGGCCGCACCCACAAACAGGACGAGCCTTGTGAACGTATGCTCTTCTGTGTGGCCTGTAAAGAAGATGGCCACCTGGCCCTGGACCCGAACTGTGCCAGTAGGAAGGCTACCCAACGACAGCACTCTCAGCGCGTTCAGGACGGGGTTTCTCGGGGGGACCGTGCACGCCGACAACGAAAATCTGCTCCAGAAAGCGCGATGCAATCCGAAACTGTGAAGTCAGTTGCGACCTCAGCCGCGACCTCTATTAATGAAACTATTTTAGCACAGCTGGGCAGCCTGCGAATTGAAATCCGTCAGCTGCGAGAGGAGAACACGCAAATCAAGGAGGAGATTGCAACGCTCCGCCAAGGCACTCCTCCCCAGTCGCAGTTGCAACGAAAGGCTGATTCAGCCAAGCTGCCTCCGAAATTAGCCCGACGTATGCGCCCGAACATTTCAACGACCCAATGCCGCGGTCCCAGTGTTAGCATTAAACGCACCCCGACATCTCAACAGCATCCAAAGGACAGTTCGGATTTTATGCAAATCCTAAAGTTCATTCGCGCGGATCTTCAACAAGAACGGCGTGAATGCCAAACGGATATAGAAAGGCTGCGTACTCTTTCCGGAAGTTAATGCTCGGTAACAAAAGACATGCTGCACCTAATAACCAGTAAACTTCCTGGGACTGCCTAACGAGGTTGAACCACCCCCTAGGTAGGTTGCACCGAGTAACGCGCTGACTCAATGAAGCACTCATTGAAGATAACACAATGGAAGGGCCATAGTTTTACCCAAAGGGCTGCATACTTTCCAAACGCATTCCTCACATTTCACCCTTCTTAATTCTACTCCAGGAAACCCGGGTCACTCCTCAAGTCTATGGCTTTACGACTTTTACAGAACCTTCAATTACGAGAAGGGGCCCAGGGCACAGTCCACACTGCACGCCCCTGATTGTTGAACAAACGGCGGTCCTGGTCAGATCAGACCTGGGTTGTTACAAAGTTTCTGTCCCTGGTCCAAATTCCGAACATCACGAGGCTGTCATCGTCCAACTACGTCTCCCGCATGGCAAGCCACTGATTGCAGCCTCGGTTTATTGCAGACAAGCCACTGGCTCTCAAAAATCAATTTCGTACAACTGGCTTCGGCACCTGGTATCTAAATATCCCAGAACACCAATCATTATCAGCGGAGATTTTAATGCCAAAAGTACCACCGAGGGGTTACGCTCAAACAGATGGCCGTGGTGCCCGCCTCGAGGAAACCTCAGAAGACTGTAACCTCATTATCAACAATGATCTAATGCAATGACTAAGGAAAACCACGTTCTAATGATCTAATGACTAAGGAAAACCACGTTCGGCTCCGGGCCATGATGGGCTCACTTGGCAGCACCTTTGCTACCTGTATGAAGCTACGCATTATTACTTCTGGACATCATCAATGACATTTTGGCTACAGGGACTGTTCCGGACAACCTCAACCTCACGCTTGTCCATCCCATCCCAAAACCTAACAAAGACCCCTCCAAATTCTCTAACCTTCGGCCCATCTCCTTGACGCCAACAATCTGGAAACTCATCGAGCGTCTCATAAATAACCGCATGAAACTATATGAAATACGTCCGGCCATGGCTCCACTCATCACGAACTGGTTTCAGGCCACAACCGGCTACGGACGAATTTTTATGGCTGCTGCGACGGGTGATCAATCGCACTTCCACAGCAGGCAACCCCGACTATGTCGTTGCCATCCACATGCGTACAGCGCTTGATCGCGTTAGCGAACGTGCAATCCTTACAGAATTGGCACAGGCAGTCACAAGCCAGCGAGCCCAAAACTGTAGCCGGTCGTTTCTATACAACCGCCCCATACGTCTAAGCACAACGCACCCGATATGGAGCCCCAAGACCTACTACCTGGATAGAGGAGTGCCTCAAGGCTCTATCTTTGGAGCTGCGCTTTTCAATTTGGCAATGGCCCGCGTTGCACGGCAACTTGAAAAAGATTCTTCTGCACGTTCCGCGGTCTATGCAGAGGATCTTAATGCATAGACTGAAGCAGCAGACTACACGTCAACTGAAGACATGATAACCGGGTGGCAGGCCGCAGCCCACAGCCTCACGTCGAACATTCCGACGTTAGGGCTAGAGCTGGCTCCTGAAAAAAGAGAGTTCTTAACGGTTCACGGACGGCATAAGATACCTCCTGATATGCACCATATCATCTATCTATCTGACACACCGATGTGCGGCAAAGTTAGATTGCTGGGTATCCCTTTGGCCAGACAATGGCGCACAGTGCTGGATAAAGCAACTTCTAGATACCTGGGATCCAAGGCCTAATATAATTTCTAGAAAGTCAAATAAGTACGGAGGAGCCCAACAAGCGGCTTGCATTACCCTAGCACGAGCAGTGGCTCTAGGCCACCTTCTTTGTGGTGCCGCTGCATATACTTTCTCAAATAGTCACAAGAAGCAATTATCAGTACTGAACAGGGCCACGCTCCGAAGAATGACTGGATAGCCGCGACATACGCGTATCGACGCCCTCGAAAAGGCGGCTCCTCTGCCTCCTATGGAAGCCCTGCTTTCTGAAGCTGTCCTTCATTACGAACAACGCCGATCTCTTACGTGTCAGGGATTGTCCAGCACGTCCCGAATTTGACGGTTCTATTATGAAACATACTTTATCTGTCTCCCACTGAAGCCGAACTGCGTGGCATTCTCCATTCATTGGACCATCTTGCCTACAACGTCTCTGCTCCACTACCTGCCCGCATTTGTTTCCTCACCGACTCCACAACTGCTATTGAGGAGTTCAACAAGGCTTCTTCTGACCATCCTACTGTCCATCAGATTGAAGCTATGGTCGACTTACTCGCCAAGAACTGCACTAAACTCGCTTGGTGTGGATACCGGGACACATAATGCAGGAACATGGGAATCAGACCGCGCACTCCGCGACTAGGGAGAGAATCCTCGTAACCCGTCCGCTGGATGACCAATCCCCTGCTCAACTCCTTTCGCCTGCAACTGGACCACTATCGCCACACGCGCCGATGCCGCCTAGCATCAAGCATTCCGCTTGGCTACCCACATGGTGACCCATCTATACCACGCCCAGCCGAAATTTTCATTAACAACACTCTTGCCAATGCTGCTCTCACTCCTCACATCATAGCCTAATGGATTCACCCTGGGAAGTCACCCCCCCAGTTGTCTGCACTGTAGAGCGACTTCTATCGCGGACCTAACCCTTTAACCTGGCACCGTGCTGTAT
Source organism: Haemaphysalis longicornis (assembly GCF_048455015.1). Lineage (NCBI taxonomy): Eukaryota > Metazoa > Arthropoda > Arachnida > Ixodida > Ixodidae > Haemaphysalis > Haemaphysalis longicornis. Next base: position 171,783,909 of record NW_027526445.1, read on the forward strand.
TCTCACATTATCGATATATTCTCGAACGTGCACTTCCAAATGGTTCTTTACCAGACAGTCCCCCATACCATGACCCCCAATTCTTCGCCGCGCTATGCACCTCTTCCCTTGAGAGCGGTATGGCTCAAATAGTGTGAGCCGGGGCCTACAACCCACTCGGCCGCTCAAACTGGACAATTAGTGGCTCACTTGGAAGCAGCCTGCACGGCCCTCGAAGAATAAAGAGTGTTAATCCTTCCTTCCTGCTATTCCCATTTCGCCCCTCTGGCGAACCGGGATTCCCTTCGCAATAAAGGACTTTACTACTACTACATGATTGCCCAAAATGTACACGCAAGAGGTTTCACTAAGGGAAATTATTCCAATGTTCTAACGGGTAAAAATTAGGCAACATTCAAAAGGATTGCTTGAGGTTTCTAAGAACATTATACACAGTAACACGTCTTCAAAGGCCTTCAGGAAGTCTTCGAACCAATTTTCGGAGTGGCGTGCTCTCTTCATACCGAGCGCACTTGTGGACTAGTAGTCAGCTGTCAAATGAACGTTTGTGTGCAACACAGCCCCAAATGTACTCCCCAGACGGTTCTCCTACTAGGTCTTCTAAGCAGGAAACTTGGCGAGAAAAAGGCTTTTGTGACAGTTCCAGTATGTGCAGCCGACGGCTCTTAACGTCAACAGCACGTTTTGCAAGCATTGACCTCAGTATTTTAGAAATTCTTTAGATATTTCAAGGCCTGGGTTCGTAGTGTTGGTACACGAAATCAGCCCTCAGCTCGCGAGGAGGGAAAACAGTGCGCCACAAAAAAGCCTACAAATTTCTGCTAAAAATTAATCGGCGCTAAAACAGGGACGAGAGGAACACGTAACTCACAACACGGTGCCGTGTTGTGAGTTGCCGTGTTGTGAGTGTTGTGAGTCGGCACCGTGTTGTGAGTTACGTGTTCCTCTCGTCCCTGTTTTAGCGCCGATTAATTTTTAGCAGTATGTACCAACTCGCCCACATCAAGCTTTTGTTCCTACAAATTTGCCCTCACTGCTGCATATGGGAAATCTAGAGCTTTCTCTACTAATGTGCACATTGGTTCGCACAGTCGTACAGAAACGAACTCGGCTAGCTAAGCCCGCCTTTGTGAATGATACAGGAACTTACTGAGACCGCCAATGTATATTTGGTTTCAACCTCACCTTGCATTCAGTGCCCGTCATGGGCAAGGCTTGATAGATAAGTGGCGCTGCGTACCCCTTTATCTGAGCAAATGTAATATTAAAAAAACATGCTTTCTCGGCTTTAGTGAGAAGCTGCCTACACGACGGAGACTGTCGACTCGGTTTTCGTGACGATTGCTTCGCGGGTCTCTTTTGTGGGTGACTTAATACTAGTCAAGGTTTCACGTTGTATGTCTTTAGGGCAAGTCAACCTCTAAGCACGCAAGCCTCTCGTTGTCACTTGAAACAAAAACACGCAACCTGGTTTTACACCAACATACGTTATGACCGTCGTACCATCTGCCTACGTTTTTTGTAAACGCAATTGTTGACACGTAATTTTAGCATTTGAGTCATCCTTGCTCGCTCAGCGAGACAGTGTAAGCCCCTAGGCTGCTGAATATACATTAGTGAAAGTTAAAATACGGCAGTTTTCAAACTGCACTTGGTCATAGCTTCAATTTTTGTAGTGTAATAAAAGCCGGAAACCATAGATATTTATTTTAGACCGTAAACCTAATACACCTTTCAAGCCAAAATCGCATTGCAACAATCTGTACTGCCATTCTTCCGAACACCGTGTGACATTTGAATGGCTGCCGAAGCATCAGTGTCATCGCACTCGGCTATAAACCTCCATTAATCATTACTGACTGCTTGCTGTGGTATAATTACTGCGAATCGAGGCGCTAGGGTGTCTCGATTCACGCGCGCCGCAGGCATAGAGCCACCCTAGCCATCACCGATGTCTGGCGCCCCACCGAAAATTGCGGCTGCAACTGGAAACTCTGCTGTCACGCGTCCGCCCATTGCCGGCGCTTGAATCAGCAGGTCGGAATTCTCTTTCCTTGAGCTGCAGTGATCTATGTACAGAACAATAAACCAATGGACACCCATAAAACGGCCCTTTACGGAACCAGCTTAACGATACACCCTTAGAAACATCTACAGCTCGTCACGCAGCACTACCTGGCACCCACCTTAATATGTGGATAAATCAAGGCCAAGTCGGTGTCGCGGAGTACCGGCCACCCCAGCGCCACGCCGTGCGCGTTGTTGTCCACGATGTTTTGTCGAAGACCACGCAGGATTTGGGGCAGTGTAGCTTTGCTCGTCTGCCGCAGCACGCCTCCGTCGTGGGACAGGATGACTTTGAAGACGTAGTTATTCCACAGGAGGGCGAATAGCGGCTCAATCGCCTCTGCGAGACAAGTGCCAAACTCTAGAAGCAGGTATACTTCTCTGGCATGCCACTTCCACTTTCGAGCGCATACTACTATTCGCTCTCACAGAACATAATTACTTTTAGCGATTACAGTCAGCCCGAGCTTGGCTTGAAGTAGGGATGGAAGAAGTCCGAGGGTAGCCTCCTCACAGGGTAAAAATTCATGCGGACATTATGTTTTGTTGCAGGGCCAAACCACGACAGTAAGCGAACGGGTTCCATTGAGACAGCGGGGCTGCCGATGTAAATCCCGAAAGAGCAGACCCGACTTCACACGTCATAATATCTCGGTATAAAACAATATCAACTTACTTTTTCCCACACTACTCGACGTATTTGGTTTCGTTCTACATATTTTCCTGAGTCTTTCGCGTAACCACATCAGACATCAAGGAGAAATCGTCCTTTTTGAGGGCCTAGTAAGCGGCTCGAACTGCCTCAAAACGACAGCGGAACGTACTGCAGTTAAACCTTGATATAACGAAGTTCACAAAAATTTGCATTTTTTTCGTTGCATCCAGGTTTTCGTAACATGCAGGTTTCGAGTGAAAGCTCTCTTGAATGAAGCAGAAACGAAACCAATATGATAGACATCAGTGAGACTAAACTCACCCTTGCTCTATTTTATATTTGCACTGAAAAACTGCGTGATGAGCGCATGATTCTAATACATGGCCTTCGTATTACCAAACGTACCTTAAGTATCACTTTTGCTTTTTGATAGTTTCCGGTGCTGTAACGCATTTGAATGATTGATTGATTGATAAATCTTTATTTGCGAGCCTGAAGCGCAGATTAAAAATCAAACTTATCCTGAAAGGGTGCCTTTTCGCGAACTTATTCTCTTTCCCGCACTCAAAATTGTTGAGGGGATGCTAGCTGAGACACTGTACGGGGCGCTGACGTTCTTCTTTCTCGCCGGCTGACATGGCGTTCAGAATATCGAGGTTGTCTTGAAAAGACAAACCTTTTCCTTTTCTGGCAGCAGAACTCGTCAGCGACGAATCTACACCGCAGATATCGGAGGAAATGCGCGACTACACGCCGACAAGCAGACCGAGCACCTAACTGACACACCACTCACACGTGGAAACGCGAGAGATCGCGGTACGTGCGATATTCACTAGATTAGGGCATTTCGCCCGCCGAATCTCGAAAAAGGGCTAAAAACATTGAATAATCTCCACAGCGAATTCGGTACAACAAGGTTTATCATTGCAACTCCTTCGTTACATAGAGGTCTCAAACACATGGGCTTCAATGGAGGTGAAAATGGACTAGATAAAAAATTTCGTGAAATCCAAGAATTCTTTATATAGAGGTTCTTTAAATCCAGGTTTAACTGTATATTACCCCCTTCGCCGGTTACCGAAAAATTCTTGTTAAATCCATGGCTACCGGAAATGAACGCGCACATCTGGGATAGGAACAGGTTTGAACCTACAACAAACTAGCGCTTCTAGCACTAGAGAGGCAAGGCGGGAGAAACAGCAGAGCTGGCGGCCCGTCCCCCTCCAATGGAGACCCTCCTGTCACGCTTCACACGGTTTTCCCAACTTTCCAGGACGGGCAGGCCCGGATCGTTTTATACGCAAGCTTTCACATTTCTCCAGAAGTGCACCGCGCCCGTGCTAGAACCTGCGGCCACCGGTCTTGCGAACTCGTTATATATTGCGCGAACTCGGCGTCGGTGCTTCCCCTCTTCACCGGGAACGCACGTGAGCTGGCGAGAAACGCAGCACCTGAGATATCGCGCTACGAACGCTTGGCACAGTCTTCTCAAAAATCGAGTTGGACGATGCTAGGCGCTCCCCCAGAGGCGCACACTCCAGTGCGATCCGTATTTTTAGTAGAAAATATTTGCGAGCAACCCTCATGGCGCAAGTCTTTGTCCGGTCGTTATCTTTGTCAGCCGTGCTGAGTATGCGCGAGGAGCAGTGACTGGACTGGACTGGACTGGACTGGACTGTACTGAACTGCACTGAACTAAACTGTACTTGACTGGACTGGACTAGATTGGACTGGTTTGCCGAACCTTAGCTCACGCTACGTATATCCTGGCATAGCAGAGCTAAGCCCCTACTAATTATTTAATGACATGCCGGAAGAGCCGATGTGGCCGATCAGATATATGGCTGATCAGGCTAGGCCAATTTAGCCTAGCGAAACTGCTGGCTGAAATAATTTTTCTAATAACTTTTCAGATAATGTTTTGTCACCGCAGCCTTGTTCAGATATTGAACTGGTTTTTGTGGGTTTACGTAACTTATGCTGGTATCTAAACATTGTTCTAAAATGTTTTTATGTAAGACCCAGCTCATAGCGACAATCAGGATTATGGGAAAACTTTTTTTACAGATTATTCACATACTAGCAGCGCGTTGATATTTACAGTTCATTTTTGCATGCAAATTCTGCCCGTACAGCTGTCCTAAAAAATTTGGGGATTTCGTCCATACAGGCGTATAAAAACACCTGCGAGGTTTTTTATCTTACCCCCACCAATCCTCCCGACGTGTAATTCAGTTCACTTTTGCCGCGTTCGCATAGCGCTCGCCATTTGTTGGGACTTTCTGCAACGAGTTGCCTTCCGTAGGAGCCCACGTTTTTTATCAAGTAACTCTCAATGAGAAGTATCCTCTATAACTACTTATAAAACTAACTGATGCGTATCATTGATACCTTCTTGAGTAAGACTTATGAGGTTACGTGTTTTCAGCGCACCGTCTTGGTACAATTTTTTTCGGAAGAGTTCCAATAAAACACGAGTTGCACGAGTTTTCCTTTTTAACGCGCCTGCGGTAGAAGCCCTTTTGATCACAGCCGGCGGGAGTTCCTAATTGTGCACAACTTTGTTTTGACATAGGTAATTACGATGCGTAAGAGATAACTCAGCAATTCTTACACCGATTCGTGTAATTACTATAGTAGCCCAAGCTGGCATGGCCGGGTATTACCGCCAGTGTAAAATAAATTCTACGCGCGAGGTATACTCGCAGGAGTTTGCACTTTATTAGGTTGCTGTTAATCAGTTTCACAATGGGGAAGGCCAATTTAGGCAGAGTTTTATAAATGCAATCGCGGGATTATATTTACATGTGCAGTTGTTAATCTTTGCTTGGACGTTATCGTATTAACGGCTAAAAGGAGGTCAAATACTGACTTTTGAAAGGGACATTACCAGAATTTAGCTAGGGAGATATTGCTTTAAAATATCAATCTGAATACACCGATATCTCGACGCATTATTAACGCTGAAAGCCTCAGACTGAACTTTAACATTAAATTAAGATTACAGGATACATACGTGTCTATTAAAAGTTTCAGAAATCAGGGGATTAGGTGGAATTCGTACGATATTCATCAAGTATATGTCATCAATCAACTCGAATCAATTAGGAATAGCTCTCCAAAATTTATTCGTTACACGCCCTCCTGAGATGTCCGCATAGCGACTCTGAAAACAAAATCCGGCTTGTGATAGCTTGCATTCCGTCCCCGCATTGCTGGTCTTTGTATTCTCCTCAAGTACGTTTGCAGCTCCCTCAGCCAGCCAGCACACATTCTACCCCTGGCACGCAATTCCAGTCGCAACGGCCACACATATCAAGTTGCGCGTTCGCGTACGCGCGCCGTCCTTTTTGTCTTCATACCTCTTTTTGCGCGCAGGAAACGATTGGAAAGGCCTTTTTAATGAAATCCCCGCCATAAATGTTTACCCAAAAGTTTTGAACACCGTGAGGAATTACCTTGCCCTGCATTAAAATCTGGCTCCGATTTTTTTATGTACGTACCCGCCCGCTGTGCAATGCCCCTTCATTCGGGTTCTTAAGGAAATGAATTGCAATGAACTGAATTGAAAAAAAAAATTGCTGTGGTTTAGCTTTGATTAAGTCTTGTTGACAGCTTAAGCCTCCCTGCACTGGCTTGGCCCATTGTCGTGGTAGGTTCGATGAGGGGTTTCGCAATGATATACAAACATGCTGGTAATGAATACACTGCTTATTCGTCTTTTTTCGCTTCACAGCGTTTTTTTAAGCCTCGCCGCTGTACGAACGACCACAGCTGGATGTTCCTCTCCCTCCATCGCCCACGGCTCTGCGCCGCCGAGGCATGCTGGCATTCCTTTGTGGCGCGCGTTTGTCACGGCGGCCGCGGGCTGCTCGCCTTCCTCCGCCAGGTAGCGACACCGGTCCCGCGCACGTCTTCGTTCCGTCCTCGCCTATCTCTCGCTAGAAGGGTTGCAAGATGAGCTATTTGGAAATACTTATTCTTGGATGAAAACAGCGCGACATTAAACAAAGACGAAAGAAGTACAGCACCAGTTGCATCAACGTGCGTTTGAGAGAATGCATTGTAATTTAAGGGCCCTCCATCATCTCGTCTTGCTTCACGTTGTACCAAGTGCTGTGGATGTAAACTTAATTTTCCTGCCACTGAAATTTTATTTCGCCACCGTAAGAAAACGCCCTGCGAAATTATGGAAGTGTTCACACATAGCACCAAGAGTATAGGCAAGCGTGTGTCTTCATTCTAAGGAGATTGCATATCTGCGGGGGCTGGGACTGTAGTCCGTGTCTATCTAGTTGCCTTATCCCCGCGGATTTTCGAAACTTGCTTTGCGCAGTCTTGTCATGCGATGCGTGTTGTCATTGCAGTGTTATTTGTTGTTTTGTTTTAAGTGTTTATATTCTTTCTTCTAGACAATTATACTTTTGTTTTTAGGCCAGCGGCTGTCCTTGCATTTCACTTCCTTTGTCTATAAGCTAGCGCTGGTTTAATCCAAGAATACGGCTCTCTCTCCCGTGCCGCCTATCTCTCCCAGCCATCGGGCCGCTGCTCCGTGCCGGTCGCTTGCGTATGGGGATGTGGTTTGAGCTCTAGCTCTCAAGGTCAAAACCTGTCACCCCGCAAGAGCGCCCGAGGTAATGTAGCTTAGCTTTCGCTACAAAACTGGCCGCCTGTCTTCTCCCTTGATTGCAAATGACGAAATACGATACTCGACTGGCCCCCTTGCCAAGTAAATGCCTCATTTCCTTTTCCCGCTCTGCTCTCATGTTGTTCTTCTCCCGCCTAGTTTCTCCCAAGATAACCGGATAGAGGTTTGCTCATGTCAATTTAAATTTACCTCATTCTTGCTCAAGTGGGGTGCCTAGATGCCAGCCCTCCCGTACGGTGCAGGCGAGCGTGAATCGAGGCGCCCTACTAGAACGTTTATACAACCACGTTGCCCTACTCCACGAGCGTTCCAAACGGAACATGCAACCTATCTAGTGGTACCTTTCGTGTCGTTTTCGTTTGATTTCTTAAATGCCACCAGGAGCTATAACAGCGCGGGGAAAAGCAAGCTACGGTTTTCTGCAATAATGAAGTATTTATTTTGCTATGGCGAAAAAAAAAACATTCGTGAAGTTTTTATTAAAGTGACACTGCACATAACAATTATGTATTGATCTTCTGTCTTATATTCTCGCAAAGCCTCGTTCTTGTCCAACGATATTGACAAGTATGAATATTAACACCGGACACACACGTTTAGATTTGGCTGTGGTTAAACAAGACTACAGTAAAGCCCGTTTATATCGAACACGGATATATCAAAATATTGCATGTATTGAACCCTTGTATAATTCCAGTAAAAATTACATCCATTTAAAACTTTTTATATGGAACGCGATTTTGCTTACAATTAACAAATCGAACTCTCCCGTGCGGAATTTTTCGCTCTCCTTAGGCATGCGGCAGGCTTTCCCGCATTATATCGGCGCGCAGCGGTGGCGCGGCTGTCCCTTGCGACTCCCGCGCGAGCTCGCGCGCGTCCAAATCGGCTGTGGCAGAGTGGGCCAGCTCCATGCATGCATGCCGTTGGAGCCGGAAGCTCCACATTGGGCGCTGCGGGCTGCGGTGTAAGCGAGCTTCACGTCCGCGCCACTCGCTGCGCGCGCTTGCTGGGTTCATTGGGTCCACCGTTATTCGCTTGTATCCATGCTTGTCTCCGATCTGTCGAAGACGCCGAGGGCTCCGTACCTCTTCCGAGATCGAGCGAAGCCGTTGCTGCCGTGGCCCTGCTACGGCGATACTGCAGTGCCATTGAGGGCAGCGGCCTCGTGCTCGTGGACTGTTCTGATACCGTGGAGCAAGCAGTCACCAGCAACGCGTTGGGCTCCAAGAAGCAGGCTACACTCACGCAGTTCTTCCGCCTCAATAAGTGACTGTTTTCTTTCCCAGAAAGTGTCGTATCAATAATGAACTGCAGGGTGGTAAGAGCTCAGCGTTAGCTCGTGACTCTATCGGCAAGATTGCTCGCATATACGTTTTTCTTGCTTCACTTTCTATACCGCAGTTTTGCTATATCGAAATATTTTACAATCCTCGCGCTGTTCGAAATAAGCGGGTTTACTTTATTGCGCAGCTTCTGTTTTACTTTGGCGGGTTGCTGAATCGAGTTACAGACATACAGACAGACAGACAGACACACAGACAGACAGACAGACAGACAGACAGACAGACAGACAGACAGACAGACAGACAGACAGACAGACAGACAGACAGACAGATAGACAAACAGACAGACAAACAGATTGACAGAAAGACAGACAGACAGACCGACCGACAGACAGACAGACCAAAATTTCCTTCGTTAGGAAGCCCACGAATGACTATCGTCTTTAATAAAATATTTTATAATTCATCTGCTAACATTGCTTCAGGCAACATAATTGAAGGCTCTAAAAACGCAGACAGTAAACATTTTTGCACCCTTATTGCTTAAAAGGGTTTACCAAAAGTGAAATAACGGCATTCGCTCTTTTCTTGGGGTCAAACACCCTCATTTGTACCTTTAAAACCTTTTTATGCGGCAAAAAGGGCGTTGAGCGACTTCGACACCCTTGGTTTTCTCTGGGGGGCTGAAAGTGTGTGAAGTAGGTGTTCAGATGCAAAAAAGCAGCGGTGCTAAGGGTCAGCCTAGCTTCTTCCAGTGTTACGAAGCTTTGCTAAGTTTTTTTTAGGTTTTTCGGTGTTCTTGATAAGTTAGGCCAAGTTGTGAGGAGTGAAGCCATGTTTAGCCGGTTTGTACGGCGGTGTATCAGTTTGTTCCCCGCACTCACAGCGGATCCCAGGGGGAAACATGGTCGCTGAACCCTCAGCTCTGCTGTTTCTTCAACCCTGCACCACTAGTGCTAGCTTCGCCAATTTGTTGCGTTTTAGTATCCCAAAAAGAGTACTTCATTTAAAATGGTATTGTAAGAGCTGCGCATGCGCACGCGTCCCTTGTGCTCCCACTCGAGCAGGAGAGAAATCCGGTTTCCCTGTTATAATACTCCGTTATAATACTCTATTCACAGTTTGGTTAAACATCGTGTGGTACAAAACATGCTCCGCTTCTAGAAAACGTTGAAGTCTACCCATGTGAGGGTGGTATATAATGCCTCAAAAGTGGCGCTTTTTAAAATCTGTTTCTTAGTTTTTGGTCTTTAGCCCAATATTTTTAGTCGGTGGTTTTTCACAACTGTTTTCTTATTTTGCAACACCCGAATTTGATTTGTTTTAGGTTTTAACGCGCCGACGCAACGCAGGCGAGGAGGCAGGCCGTAGTGGTTCGCTCCGGATGATTTTTGACCACCTGGGAATATTTACGTGCGCCGAAATCTCGTACGCACGGGCGTTTTTGCTTTTCGCCTGCATCATAAAAGTGGCCGCCGCGGCCGGGAATCGAGCCAGCGACCTCGTGCTCAGCAGCACAACGCCTTAGCCACTGAGTCACCACGGCGGGTAACACCCGAATTAGTGGCTTTACAGTTATGTGGGAAAAAAGGTCAGGAAATAATGAACATCCTTCTTGGTGTGTTGAAATGGCGTGCAATAGGTATCTCGTATTTAATAAAATTCTATGATTTAATTCACATATTAACCAGCCACCATTAAAACATTTTTGCAAATACACGCGCTCGCGTGTATATGGGCACATTAAAATCCTTAAGTAAAAAAGTTAGCGTATAAGTATCTGATTTTCGCGACAAGTTCACCGACTCTATCAGCGGACTTTCCTCTGCTGGGTATAAAAGCAAGAGCAGATACATTTTTAGTCTGTATGTACACGCTCTTCTCATGCATCCCGTTGGTTGTCTTACTGATTTCATTCGTTGTCGAAGTGTGGCTTGTGCGTGATGAATATTTTTCATGCTGCGTGTTAAACCGATCCACGTTCTCTCTCATGCGTAACACCCACATCCACAACCTTAGTTTATGGTGTTCAGCAACCTTACGCCCTCATTTTACACTATTCACAAGCACACCGCTTTTTTTTCATCCTCACACCCTTTTTAAGCCCAAACACCTTTGAATGGTGAGTGCCATGGGACAACATTTTTACACCTTTTTCAGCCGAAAAGGGTGTAAAAAGGTTTAGCGTGTAACTTCATTATGTCTACGAAACACATAGAGTGAAGTGAATTTGTTGAAACTATTTTTCTCTCTATGATTTTAAATACAGACACAATACTGATATGTAAAAAATTCATGTATTTCGTGACTGACTCAAGTGAGCATGTTTAACAGCAGCGTAGTGTGTTTTTCCCCGCCTAAAGAAAATTCCGTTGCGCCGGCCTACTGATTTCTTCCCGCTGGGAGGGAATAAAAAGTAATCCAACCTCAATCATGTGCGTGAGCGCATGATTAGGTTTTCTGTAGTTATCTTAAATAAAAAAGGAAAATGAAAGCACTATCTTGCTTTAAAAACAACGTAGAAAAGACGGGACAAGTATAACTACGAAGAAAAAAGTCTGCCGCATTGATTGCAATCAAAACAAAAAAAATGCGCGTCAATCTACCCTGTGAAGGTGGTTGGAAAGCGAAGCTGTAGACGGCCGCAGAAACAATGGCCCACACGGCGGCACTTAAACTCACACACGTGGCTCTAAAAAGAGAAAAACCGGAGACCCCTGTAATGCACTTAACCACACTCTTTGTTACTTCAAAGAGATATTCTTTGCTAAGGTTCAAGCAATGCCCGATTCATGAACGGTACTTGATTGAGTTGTATTTATAAAATGATTGGAAGGTCAAACCGCGTGTTAAAAAATCTCACTTGTCCGTTTCTGCCGCTGCCGACGGAGGAGATGACATCGGCGGCAGAGATGGAGGAGACGTGAGATGCCATGCGCTGGTGTGAGCTTGCTTTAGTTTTTATAACTACTACCACAGGCGCAAGACGTGCACACGGCCGCTACAGGTGCCGTCGCTGGAGCACACAGTGGCGGGAGAAATCGCGTGTCGCTATCGCGTGGCATTGAGCGAAAACCCAGGGGGTAAGCTTGTAGACACTTGGTGCCAAAAGGGCAGCTCCCCCCCACACCCCTCACACCCAAAAATTTGTTGTGTTTGGCAAGGGGGTGAGTTTTAAGGCCAGACAGTTTGAATATTCATTCTCTTCTCTCGTCGTTGCTCTTGCCTTATCTATTTACATTGTGTCAAAAAATTTGTGACATATGCTTTTTGCCTTTTGTATTTTATGCACTAGCTCGTTCCCATCATTCTTTCTTTTTTTGTTTAGGCTCTTCTGGTGCAGGAAAATCCGCGCACCATGCGGCGCCGACGGAACAGCAACAAACTAGATTTTGCTCGTTTGGTTCACCGGCTACGGCTAATGCCACTGCTGTTCCCATCGACGGAAACCAGTTTACCCGCACGGGTTGCGAAGGATTTCGCTGTCTGGTATGCTCTGTTATTTTATCAACACGGAAACATGAGGGCGTCATTGTTCCTACTTTCGGAAAAGGGAATGGAGCTGCGTGGGCATGAATGCAGCAGCCGAATTGCAACAAATCTTGCCTGCCTTTCTGCGGTCGCCTTTGCTGACAGCTCGCGTTACTAAGTGGAGAGCCTTGTGCTTCCGTGGGGTTCGGCATGGTGTCTGTCTGTCTGTCTGTCTGTCTGTCTGTCTGTCTGTCTGTGTCTGTCTGTCTGTCTGTAACACAATTCAGCCACCTGGCCAAAGTGAAACAAAATCTGCGCAATACTGCTATAAACTCACAGCCAAATCGAGACGTCTAAGTCAGGTGTAAATTTTCATAGTTATCAACATTGTTGAACAAGAACAAGACATTACGCAAACAAGGCAGAAAACCAATACATAAGTAATATTTACAGTGTTTCTTTATAAAAAAACCGCGGATGCCAGTTTTTTGCGAAATGAAATAGTGCATCCCCTGCAGAAGAAAATTCACTCCACTGCCGGATGTTGCCCGCGCAACTATAGTTTGTAACGGCGTTTCAAGAAATCAAGGGGCAACGGTTACGAAAGGTACCACTAATAGGTTCGGTTCCGTGTTTTGCTTGGAATGCATGTGGAGTATGCCAAGGGGGTTTTAAAAACGTTCAAGTAGGGCACCTCGATTCACGCGCGTTCCACCGTACGGCAGCGCTGGCATCGAGGCGCCTAGTCTGGAGCAGTGGAGAGCGGAATATTTAAATTGACGTGAGCAAACCTTTTGCGTTTTTACCTTAGAAGGAGCGTGACTAAAGAGGAACAGCATGAAGGGTGAGCGTAAAAGCGGAGGGGGGCATTTACTTGGCGAATGCCGACGGAATACTAACTTGCTTAATAGACATTTGCGACAAAAGGAGCTCATACGCGGCCATTTTTTACGTGAAATCTTTTAAATAAAACATTAGCTAACTCCAGAACTATTGCCCACGCGCGTAAAGTTTGTAGGCTCTTAATCTCTCCTACTGCAGTGAAAAAATGGCGGACATTTTTACCTATGCGGTGAATTTTGAACATTTGATGCCGGCAGCAATGCATGATAGACTAGCAGAGGAACCTCCAGTGGACGCATCGCTGCGCCCAGCGCTGCGCCCAGCACTGCGCCATGGGAGTCAATGGAGGAGCGCGAGCCCCACCAGACACGTTCCTCTTTTCCGTGTCAGGTTGCTGGGAACATGTTTCGACGACTCTCCGCCTGGCGCCAACAGGGTACGCTTGGAGCACCTCTGAACAATGGTACTATGCTGTGCTCTGTGCTTACGAGGCTTAGGATTTCGGCATTGCGATTTTAAGAACGTAAACTACTTCTTTGGATCACGTTTGGGCAAAGAAAAATGAGTGCATCTGTCCTTTAGAAGTGGTCCTGCTAATGCCGGCTGGACCTGCTACTCTGGTGGGCAGAAGAACTCCCCATGCGGCACGTCGATGACCCAAACCACTGCTCTGAATTCGAAAGCGAACAAACCTCACCTGGGTCGAACGGCACAGTAGCCCCAAAATCGCCAGGCTGCGCGACGAAGGGCTCCTTGGTTCGTATGTCTACGATGGCGAAGTCGCATAACTCGTTCGGTTTGGTCGCCAAGGTCTTCTCATAAGTCGTGTGGCAGATGAGGCCCGAAAGTTCTGCGCGAAGGTAACGTAAACTAAATATAAATGAACATCCAGGAACTCTATGGCCTCCATTTAACGGCAAGCCAATCAAACCGATCGCAGGATAGAAAACAAAGCCCAATATTTTTCCTCGGAGCTTTCCTGAACTGAACAAAAAGGTTGAACATTCTTAAGGTTTCCATCAGCGTTTGCGCGTGCACGTGACTGAGTGTTTCTGTGTGTTTGCGTGCGTGTGAAGGGGGGGGGGTCTCCTGATGTGGGGCACCAGATTTTGTTCGCAGCAATTAATTCCTAATGATGACATACCCATACGTTGGGGACCACATCGTCGAACTCGTTAATTTCGGCGTCACGTGGGAAACAAAAAAAATTGTGCGCTTCCTCTTAACGGCACGAGTTTTCACATTCCATATCCCGTAGGGGCGCCAACGCGTGACGCCACCTAGTGTCATAATTTAACATGTACCCACGTTAATTTTAAACTATTTAAGCGAACTGATATCGGTCGGTCTCGAGGTGTACAGATTCCGCTTCTCGGTATCAATCTCATGAATTACTTTTAAATATCGCGGTTGCATCTCTTTCTCCTTTTGATATTATTGATCTGTTTCACTCGAAAGAAATTTCATTCGATCACGCTTGTTGTTCATTTGTGACACATTTGTGCATTTGACCAAAAATTTTCAGCAGTTTTGTTCTCTTTCGGTCAGGTGCATTCCTAGTTTTGTAAGTTTAAGTGGCGGCTTTCAACTGCTTTTCTTGAATATTTTTTGGACATTAGTGTGATTAAGTTCATGGTTAGGTTGGTTCTGGTTTAACTTATTTTTTTCGGGGGTTGGAGAGTATGAGCAGGCAACCGAACTTCAATATAAGGCTTTCTCTCTCTCTCTCTCTCATATATATATATATATATATATATATATATATATATATATATATATACACAAAGTAGAAGTACGCTCTTCGGAGACTTTATTTCCAACGTTTCGACCTGAGACAGTCCTTCCTGTCTCAGGTCGAAACGTTGGAAATAAAGTCTCCGAAGAGCGTACTTCTACTTTGTGCGTATTCCTGCAGCAACTAAGGACTCCACTTCACGACTATATATATATATATATATATATATATATATAAGTGAAGAGTCGGATAACTAACAAGGAATGTTTACTTACGTAGCGGCAACGGGACTTGTCTTCATCACACTACAGTTACATAATTTTGCTGTCACAGACATTTGGAACCCGTTGCCGCTACGTGAGTAAACATACCTTGTTTTGTTATTGCTGTGTATCCGACTCTTCACTTACACTATTTCTGCGCGCTTTGTGAGTTTTATATTTAATTTCTCTCTCTCTGTCTCTCTACATATATATATATATATATATATATATATATATATATATATATATATATATATATATATATATATATATATATATATATATATATATATATATATATATGTATGTATATATATATAGTATAAGGAAAGAGTCGGATACACAGCAAGAACAATAACAAACAATGTTTACTTACGTAGCGGCAACGGGACTTGCCTTCATCAGAGTAAAGTTACATGATTTTGCTGTCGCAAACATTTTGAACACATTTCTTATATAGGTTTGCATAAAACTGTGAGAAAGAGCGGAAAATGTTTCGGAAATGGGGAGTGTGCATACAGTCACGCTACGCCTATGTTACACCATTAACAAACAAACAAGAAAAATAAAAAGGGGGGGGGAGCGAGAGAGAGAAAAAGGGGTCGTGTTAACAATGCAGCGTTCAAGGTTGCACCATGACGGGTCAACGTATGCCGCGCGGGCTGCAAGTTCAGACAATGGGGGAAACTGGACAACCGCGGTTTGAAAAGAAAGGGAAGAGTTTACAGTAAGGTATTCAGTGACTGCGGAGACTGGTTTCGGGGGGAAGCGAAGATGGGTGTGCCCCCCGCGGGTCAAGAGAATAGATAGGGGGCACAAAAGAGCATTTCACAGAAGCTAGCAATTGAACAGGAAATAGGTAGGGTCACAAAAGGTTAAACATGAATAGATCACAAAGAGTTAAACATTCTTAAGTGATGGTGGGAACGAGGCCTCCCTCCCCAGGACAAATGGCATTGTTGAGCCGCATTAGGCTAATAAAGCTGCTGTATTAGGAGAGTTTCTGTGAATTCTGATGGCAAACTCGAGGGTAGGAATAATGAACATAGTTATAAAAATTATGAAGCCGCTAATTTTAATCGAGGGATAAGCACGTTAGTTTTCCGTAACTTTCATAATTCCAAGCGTGGCTGACCCAAACTTATAAATGAGATAAGATTCCCGAACCTCGCGGTCGTGGTGCGTTTTGAAGGCGGATTCTAAAATCGTTGCTTTAAGATGTTCAAATGCATGCCCGGGACTGTTCACATGTCTTGACAGGGGCAAATAAGGGCAGCTTTTTGCCTGGGAGTGGTGATTATTGAACCGTGTTCGGAAGGGCGTTTCAGTTTGGCCGATATATTGTTGCCTACAAACAGTGCACTCTAGAAGATATACGACATTAGCGGAGTCACAGTTAAAGTTACCTTTTATATTTACGTAGTAGTCTGAAGCCGTGCTGGTGGCGCGCTGTGTAGTGGTCATGTGTGGGCATACTTTACATGGGGGTTTATTGCAGGGCATGCAGCCAGTAGTTGCCGGTCGGTTGATACGAGAGTTAGTAAGAAAGTCACCTAAATTCTTATTACGCCGGTAGACAACGCGTAGTGGTTCGGAGAATATGCTTTTTAAGCGGTCACTTTGCATTAGGATATTGTGATGTTTTTTTAGCACGGTTGACACTCTTGGAGCGGAGGATGAGTAGGTTAAAACTAAGTTAGTTTGCGGGTTCCCGTTCGGGGCTTTTTTCTTACAGATTTCGTTACGGTCTAATTGGTTGGCTCGCACAATAGCGTCGTCGATAACTTTTTCCGGGTATTTTTTATTCAGGAGGGCGGTCTTGAGTTCTCGACAGTTTGAGTCAAAGTCGGCTTGGTTTGAGCCAATCCTCCTAAATCGGTGGGCTTGGCTGTAAGGTATTGCTGTCTTGCAGTGTCTGACATGGCTGCTTCGGAAGTGCAAATACTGCCGCGTGTCTGTCGGTTTTCTATACAGTTTAGTCTGTAGCCGACCTTGGAAGTAGTAACGGTGACGTCCAGAAAGTTTACACTGTGTTCCGAATAGGAATGAGCAACGGAAATACTAGGATGGGCTAGGTTAAATGCCTCAATGAAGGTGAGGAGCTCCGCCGGGGGCAGGGGCCATTCGCCCCCGCCCCCGCCACCCCCCCCCTCCCCCGCTTTTTGGGGTATTTCTGTCAATGCAATTTTTTCCTGTGCTTGGGGGTGGTAGCCAGCGCCACTATGACTTCTCGGGGTAAAGGGGACCTTCTTTTAATTCCCCACGCGGTGACTCGAGTGTCTACGACATGTCGAGAGTGGTTAACCAGCGTCAAACCCTCTTAAGCTCCCCGTGGCACCAAGACTGCCAGAAAATAGGCCCTCGCTATGCATGTAGCGAATCAGAATAGGAACTGAGGGGGAAGAGAGAGAGAGAAATAAACGTTTATTTGCTGAAAAGATTAGCCAGGACTTGATCCTTCCCTGTCCGAGGTAGTAGGTCTCCTCAGTCCAGGAAACCTCTGGCAGTGGCTGCCGTCTTTGCCCGGTTCACCAGATTCTTCTGGTTATCCGGATCTTTGTCGCAGACGAGCAGTGCCTCCCACTTTTCAGCGATGTCGTGGTCACCGGTGGTATGGGCGCTTGCAATATTTTGTGGTGCGGCAGTCAGAGTTGTTGAGGATGCTCGGCTATCCACGGGTGCGTCTGGACGGCGGTCTTCGCAAGGGCACTCAAGGATCATGTGTGCCAAGGTGTCGGGTATGTCGCATTAAGGGCAGAGATATGAAAATTGCGTCGGGTAGATGCGGTTCATGATTATTCCGTGTGTGTACGTGTTTGTTTGGAGCCGACGAAAGATTACGCTCTCTTCCGTGGCGAGGTCGGGGTGTGGTGGGGGATATCTCCTCCGCTCAAGTCGGTAGTGCTGAAGTATGGCACTGTAGGTGATGGGTACGTCTGCTGCGCCCGTTGCAGCACGGATGTTGGGTGGCAGGAAGGCCCGGCTGGTGTGCTCTCGGGCTGCAGCGTGCGCTGCTTCGTTTCCTGCCATCCCTTCATGCCCCGGGATCCAGGTGACGTAGGTGTCGGTATATTGGGGGCGCGTCTTTAAGATTTTAGGAGCCGTCGCGGACACGCGTCCTTCCTGGAAGTTCCGACATGCCGCTTGGGAGTCGGTGAATACCAGTGCTCGGTCGCTGCAGGTCGACATTGCCAAGGCGATGGCTGCTTCTTCTGCAGTTTCGGGGTTACGAGCCGGTATTGTTGCCGACGTCAATTCCGTGCCTCGTGGGTCCGTGACGCTTATTGTGAAAGCAGTGTGGTCTGGATATTGAGCAGCGTCTGTGTATCTGGTGTTAGGATCCTTTCCATATTTTCGGAGGAGTGCCTTCGATCTTGCCTGTCTTCTTTCTTTGTGGTAAGTGGGATGCATGTTACGTGGTATATTGGCTATACAGACTGTCTCTCGGAGTTCCGATGGTAGTCTCGCTTTTTGGTCGGTGTCCGCGATGTAGGTTTCACTGTAATTGAGGAAACGGAGTACTGCTCTGCCTGTAGGAGTGATCTTGAGGCGTTCGAGTTGGCTGGCTTTGTGAGCTTCGACCAACTCCTCCCACGTATTATGTACGCCTAATTTAAGGAGCTTGTCGGTGGATGCCATGAAAGGAAGGCCTAGAGCAGTCTTGGTTGCTTTCCTAATAATTATGTCCAATTTGTTTATTTCAGCGTTTTTTAAGGCAAAGTATGGGATGCCATACGTGATCCTAATCGTTAATAATGCTTGAATGATCCGCAAGGTGTCTCGTTCTTTGAGCCCCCTTCGTTGATTCGTGATTCTTTTAACGAGGTGGGTGACTCGAGTCACCGTTTGCTATAGCTTGGGAAGATGAGCTGCACCCGATCCATCCTTGTGCATGGTCAGGCATAGTACACGAAGGGAGTTGACCCTGGGAATTTTCACTCCGTAAAGAGTGACGCTGGGTTCCGGATCAAGAAGTTTAGGTGGTCGTCCTCGAGTTCGAGCCTTCAGCACGAGAAGTTCGGACTTCTCCGGAGCACACTGGAGGCCGCAAGAGTCCAAGTAGTTTACTATCACGTCGATACCCTCCTGCAGGGCATCCTGTTGTCTCCCAGTTGTAGGCGCTCTCATCCACAGCGTGAGGTCGTCTGCGTAAAGAGCATGCCTCAGTCCTTCGATAGTCTGAAATAGCTTTGGCAGGTGCAGCATGGCGATGTTAAAAAGCAGCGGGGAGACCACTGAACCTTGAGGCGTTACTTTGTTTGGTAGATGGAATTTTGCGCCTCGAAGGTTGCCGATGCCCACCGTTGCCGTGCGATTCGTGAGAAAGTTTTGAACATAATTGTAAGCTTTGGGGCCGCAATTGGTACTTTGCAGATTTTCGAGGATCTTTTCATGCTTGACATTGTCAAAAGCGCCCTTGACGTCGATAGCGAGTATACATGACTTGTGATGGCGATCCAAGCGGTCTATGATGTCCTCCTTCAGAAGCAGAAGGATGTCTTGGGTAGACAGATGCTGTCGGAACCGAAACATTGTGTTCGGTATGTACCTGTTGTCCTAGAGATATGGCGTGAGCCGATCATGGACCGTGGGCTCAAGAAGTTTACCCGCGCAGGAAGACAGTGATATAGGGCGGAGAGTCTCAATACGTAGAGGCTTGTTTGGCTTAGGAATCATTGTCACGTTCGAATGCTTCCACGTTGCCGGTAGTTCGCCTGTTTCCCAACATACGTTAAAATACTGCAGGAGCGCTTCTGTTGCGTTTGGAGGTAGGTTACGGAGGAGCTTATTGGTAATCTTGTCTTTACCGTGTGAAGTGTTCCTTGTGAGTTTGGCCAGGGCTGCCTCAATTTTAGCTTTTGTGAAGGGTCTATCTAGGTTGGGATTATGTTGGCCATGGTAGGGATCAGTACTTGTCGGACTCGATGGGATGTCACCGGTAAACATGCCTTGAATCTCACCTAGTATGTCTTATTGGGTGCCTGCGTATGAAAGGACAATTTTTTGAAGGTCTTGCTTTGCTTCATTTTGTCCATCTAGTCGCCAGAAGGCCTCGTAAAATATGCCAGGTCCTTTTTGTGCTGAGGGTGCCCTAGAGTTGGTCAGATGCCTTGTCCCAGTTTTGCCGGTAGAGGAGGGCGCCATATTCTTCGGCTTTTTTAGTGATGGCGGTGATTTTCAGCTTGAGTTTTCTGTTGTGCTTTTGTCTTTTCCACCGTTTGAGGAGAGTTCTTCTTGCTTCCCAAAGGTGGGAAAGGTGTAGGTCAACAGCGGGAATATCTGTATTCAGTTGAATTATTTTTGTGTGCTCCTCCGCTTTCTCAAGTATCTTAGAAAGCCATTTGTCAATTTCTTCGATGTTTCCAGGATTTACGTCGGTACGGAATGCTTTCCAATTTGTGATCTTTGCTTTCCCGGACCGAAAGGTTCTTTTTCGGTGGATTATCTCGAGCTGTAGGATGGGATGATCACTTCCTAACGTCTCCTCCAGTCGGGTCCACACTGCCTGGTGGATGCTGTGGGTAAAGGTGAGGTCGGGATTAGTGTCTCTGGAGACACTGTTGCATACTCGGGTTGGTTGCAGCGGATCGTTCCAGAGACCTAAATTGTGAGATTGGGCGGCCTCATGTATGCGGGTCCCTTTCCTGGTTGTTGACGGGTACACCCACACGTTGTGAGGAGCATTCAAATCACCCGCGATCACAACTTTGTGCCCTGTCGTGATGTTCCTGATTTTTCTTATAAATTGGTCGAAGTTCGCCAGTTGGTCTCGAGGGGTGCTGTAAACGCTTACAATGAAGAGACTTTGCTGAGTCTTTCTGTCAGGTAAGATTTCGACAAGTGTATTGTCCACGTTGGTGTCCATGATTTCGTGCAATTGGGCGGTAAGGGTCTTTTTAGTCAGGACTGCGGTGCGCTCTGTTTTGCTGAATGCGTTGTATCCTTGAAGGCGAATGTTAGCGCAGTACGTTTCCTGGAGGACTATCGCATCTGGTTCATCTTGTTTAGTGAGTTCTAGGAGGTTAGAAATTTTGCGCCTGATAGATCTACAGTTCCATTGCCAGATTTTGGTTTGAAGGACGTCTGTGGTGCCGTTAGTTTGGACTGTCATCTTCGAAGGATTCAATGTCAGAGAGCTCTTCTCGGCTTAATGAGCATGAACGAGAAGCGTCATGGCTATCTTTTCGTGCCTTTTTCTGCGCCGCATCTATAGGGCTGAGGATTGAGTCGAGCGTCGTTTTGGTAATGTAGTTCTTCCTGGAGTATGCGACGAAGTTGTCAAAGCTTACCGTGTTGTGGGATGCTTGCTCCGCAAAAGGCGCTATGGCTTTCTGGATTTCTGCCTCGACGACCTGCTGTATGTTTGCCATGATCCTCTGTTCAAGTGCGGCTATTCCATCTTCAGTTAGCTGAATTTCTCGCTCCTCTGTGACTAGCACTTGTTGTGGAGGGCGTTTAGCAGCTTCTTGCTCTCGATAGCGCTAGAGCAGCTTATCAATGAGTGTTTGCTGGCTTTGGATCTTCATCTCTAAGGCTTTGATGGCAGCTTCGTCTTCGGAAATCTTCCAGATTCGCTTGCCACATTGGCGTAGCTTACTCTCTTTTGGGATGGAGCTCACGAGCCGGATCGAGATTGCGAAGGCGCTCTGGATCTTTCTCTGCTTCTTCTCTGCGCGTTGGTATTGCTGCTATTTGAAGTGGTGCTGTTGGCTGCTTGTAGATCCGGGAAGTCTTCTGTGCGGGGCCGCCATCCGCTCCGTGGATCTTGGCTCTTTACTTCCCATTGCTGCCAAACCTTGTGGGGGGGTGGTCCTCGCTTCAGCTTCTGCCTGCAGTCTGTTCCTTCTGTCTCATGCGGTTGTTTGCAGATTTTGCAGTATGGCCGGCATTCGTGGTCAGGTGGTTGATTTCTCTGGCTGCATTTGTGGCAGAAGTTTTGAGCTGGATGCGGGCATATGTCTTGCCGGTGCCCCAACTCCCCGCAGGAACGGCAGTACTGTACTGTCTTGCGATAGGGCCGGCAACGATATTCCTCACTCTGATATGTCACGTTGAACGGTACATGGGGGCCGTTAAAGTAGATTACGGCTGCAGACAATTTTCCCAGCATTCGGGCTGGAACAACCGTATATCTCTTTGGCACGCTGAGTCCGTTCATGAGTTCTCCGGGACTGGTATTCGGTGGAACGCCGTTGATGACTCCCCTGCTAATCCTTTCTGGTGTTTTCACAAGGGCTCGCACGGTGAACATGTCTCGTCCTCGTTGTATGCTGCTGATTTCTCCCAGAAAGTCGAAGGCCACATCTTTCCTTGGAGTACTTGCAATGACGAGGTTTTCGATGTGCTGCACTTGAATGCGAACATTGTCGTAGAATTCCTTCTGCATGATTTTGCTTGCTCTTCTGATGGCGTTAGTGATTTCTGCGAGGGACCATTTTGAGAGTTTAAGGCCGGCTTGTGGGCGATAAATGATTTTCGTGTCGTCTACATGCAGTGGTGGCATCCGGGAACGTTTCTGCTGCGCCGTCTCCGGGGCCGAGAGCTGGGAGGTGGGTTGTGTGGCTGGTGGTGCTCCATGAGTGGCGGCGGTCTTGTTCCCTTTCCTTTTGGTCACTTTCCATTGATGCTGCAAATCGATTGTTCTGCCGCTATTTTCATCGTATGCCCACTTCGCTGGCGAGCCGCTTTCTTCCGTGGAGTCGGTGTGCATAGCGCTGTCTTCCTCGTTTTGTTCCTTGCTTTGCGCGTGCATCGCCGCGTCGTGTGATGGTTCATCGTGGGGTAGTGGGAAATGTCGTCAGCGACGAGCAGCTGCGGCTGGACCGGCTCGTGGAGGTCTTGTTGAGCCGCAGCTTGCCGTGCCGAGGAGAGCTCGTGCTGTTGCTCATGCGCGTGGTGAGGGCATGTGCCACTGGCTCCTCGAGGCGCTCTCCTCCGCCGGCCTTGGAACGTTGCTCTCGTGAGGCTTAGCCTGATGCGATATTTTAACTGCTTGGAATCTTGGCGTCAAATGCACTCACCGCGGCAAACATGGCAACGGGAGATTCCTTCTGACTTGTCGGTGTTCTTGACCCACAACTGGGAAAGGTGAATGGCCTTTTTCCGCATGAAAAGTCGCAAAAGCGAGAGCTCATGTGGAACAGCATATGACTCCATAGCCCCCTGGCGGGAATCCCCCAGGAACTGAGGGGCTCGTAGAAATAACACAGAAATAAGGGTTGGCAGCCAAGAAAACCTCGGAAAGCAAAGGGGAGGTTGTGGTAGGTCATTGAAACAGATAAAGAATTTAGAAAGAAAGAAAGAAAGTGGAGAAAAAATGCCCGCCAGGTGGGATCCGAACCTGCGACCTCTAGAATTCCGGTCTGGTGCGATAACCACTATGCTAACGGCGGGGCCATTCGCCCCCGCCCCGCTCCCCCCCCCCTGCTTTTTGGGGTATTTATGTCAATGCAATTTTTTCCTGTGCTTGGGGGTGGGAGGTGGTGGTTGGGGGTGGGAGGGGGTGGGAGGTGGTTGGGGGCGCGAAGGTGGTGGGATTACCGGCGTGTCTTTATTGTTGTCGCGCCCTGGTTAGCATGACGCACGGTCGCCGTCTTTCGCCTTCACCCCGCGGGGTCGCACGAAACAGCTCGTCTGTGGGCGTGCCGTTGACCCGACTGTGGCGGCTGAGTCACAGCTGTCTACGTGAATTCGGACACTCCCATACGCTTGTATGAACGCCACAGGGACGTTCCCGAGAGAGGGTGATCTCGAGGTTATATAAGGCCGGACTTGGCCGTTCCAAATCGTTCTTGTCTGAGCGCTGAGCTGGCAGTTCCCGGCGGGACAAGGAGTCTCGACCGTTAACCCTAGGTTGGGAGTTGTGAGCCGCTTAGTCGAGGTTAAGATCGCGTTGGAGGTTTAGGGTGCAGCGCCGAACCGGGCTACTAGACCGATCTTGCGGCGAGATAGAGTCTCGGCCGTGGTTTCTCGAGCGGTTTGTGTACGCTCCGAGGATAGGAGAGTTAGACGAAGGTGTGGAGCTCGAGTGATTTGTGCGCACTCGGAGCTAGCGTCTAGCTGAAGTTCGAAGTTTTTCTTTTTATTCCTCATGTACCAGGTATCCAACTGTAAATAGCTGTACATAAACTTCCGTTTCACTTGATCAACTTCAACGCCTCGAGTTCGTCAATTCGACCGCCGTCTCCAAGAACTTCAACACCATCGCCCAGCCAGCGTCCTGCCAAATCAACCGGAGCCCGGGCGATTGGGTTGGGTTCCTGATCGACACCGGACTTCGGGGAATGATCTTTACTGAGGTGAAAATCAAAAACGCCTGTGTCTACGAGATATCGGCGCACGTTGTGGTCAAAATTAACTCGGAGCCCTCCACTACGGCGCGCCTCATCGCCTGCGTTGCGTGGGTGCGTTAAAACCTACAATAAATCAAATCTCCAGTATTCGCCAGCACGGAGCGGCACTGCGTGATTTGCTCGTCACCCCAGATACGCCTTCAATTTCTGCTTTGTTTTTGAGGCTTTTCTTTTAAAGTTCACATCGAAAAGCGTTCATTGCTTCAACTAAAGGAAAACCGCCAAAGCGCCACTACATGGCCTTAGTGACGTAATCAAGACTCGGAAAGAGAGACAAATCATTTGAGCAAGTTTACAAGTTGTATGGTGGGCATATGGCAGTTATTTATCGGCTAAGGTACTTCGCGATCCCCTAATCTAAGTACTTGGTGTGCTGAGTGACTTCGTTCTGCAAGCATTTTTGATTTTAAAAAACTTGAAAAACGTGTTGCAGGGTCCCTTTAAAGAATACGAACAGGATAAAGGCTAGGTAGTAGAAACTACGCTAATTTGAACGGAATCGCGTGCTGTTGTCTACGCCCCGGTTGCTGCGGCACGGTGCACGCGGTGGAATGAGCGAGTAATTTGAAACACGTCGTATTAAATGTGGCGTTGCTAGGGGACATTGATGGCTCGAGCGTTGCGGTAATCTAACCATGCACAGAATGCATTGGTGATTTCAGTCGGCTCGGGAGGGGTGATTGGAGTTCTTCGTGCTGCGACGTCACGAGAATACTGGGTGTTAGTAGCGGTTTAAGCCACGTATGCATTGCCTTATGATTTCCCTGCGTCGCATAGCAATGCATACGTTCAGAGTCCCAGCGACTATTCCCCGCAGGCATTTTTCTTATTAATTACAGTAGCATTCCATGATTCTCCGACAACAAGGCACGGTAGCATTCCACGATTTTCCGACAATAAATTATGTGGCCTCAATCTTAAGTCCTGTATGGAGCCGAAGTGTATACCTTGAGTCCCGGGCTCATGCATTTAATATTATGCTGCGCGCACAAGAGCATCCCGGGCTGACACGTACGTGGGGAATTTCCCCTGGCTGTAATTGTTTCTGTATTTGTCGTTACCCCGTGAGTTCCATGGCTCGGGGGACAAGATGAGTCTTCTGAGGCGCTCTCCTCAGAGACTTAAGCTTTTTCCACTTTTCATGTCTTTGTACGAAAACTCCATAAAAAAAATACTGAAAAAAAGAATGGAGCGTTCTTTGTAGGTTTTGTCTCTCCAAACCAAAGCTTTTACCACTTTTTGCTTCATTACGCACGCCAGAACTCCACCATCAAGAAAACGCTTAGCCTATGAAGTAGTGCCTTGCGTATTCTCAATCTTTATGTTTTCTTGCCGTACCCAGCGCGGTGGCTCATTGGCTAAGGCGTTGTGCCGCTGAGCATGAGGACGCGGGTTCGATTCCCGGCCGTGACGCCCGCATTTATGACGGAAGACAATAGCAAAAACGCCCGTGTGTACAAGATTTCACCGCACGTTGAAGATTCCCATGCGGTGAAAATTCATCCAAAGCCATTCACTACGGCGCGCCTCATCGCCTGCGTTGCGTCGGCGCGTGAAACCCCAATATCAATTAGTTTTTCTAGCCATTTATGGTGCGATGTACATACTAGGACTAAGCAGACAATAAAACAACGAATCAGTTATGAAGTTGTTTCTCGAGCAGACGTTTTATACATGGTTCTTATCATGCTTTGGTGTCATATCTACTTCTTCGTCCCTGTGTTAATGTACAATTTTTATGGTTGAGTTGGTAAATACACAGATGCGTGTGGCAGCACAGGAACTGCGTCCAGTTTCTTATACCTGCCAATTAAGCAGCGCTGTAAGCGGTGGAGGCATAGCTTCTATTTTCGGACTCACCCTTGCGTTCGTAGCTTGTGTCGACTGGCTTCGCTGGAACAGAGATTGGATGCTGTGAGACATGACTGGAGCGAATGTTTTGCGTCAAGCAACATCAGAAGTTCTCAGTGAAAAATACAAGTTTATTTTCTTGTAAATATTTGACACCATATTGTGCTTAAGGCTGTCACTCGTGAGCAACAGCTGCAGAGTACGCACGTGCGACGTAATGGCGAGGACCAGTTGTGGCTTTTACTTCAGCTCAGTATGGCGGATGCATCGGATGCCCGCTAGGACGCTCCGGGTGCAGTGGCTTTAGGAACCGTGTGATGGCTGCCGTGTTAGGTGCTCTGGGCAGTTTGGTGTATCGTATATCTGCAGTTCGAACCTCGCTGGCCACTTTGTACGATAGTATTCTGTGCGGATCCTGCTGCATCGCTCTTACTTCACGACCCAGATCTGTCTGAGTTAAACAATATTTTAGAAAATTACTACAGAATCTGTTTTGCATCGAACCTGTAGTGTAACTTTAGGCCGCAACGGCGAACCCGAGGGGATGAGTTGGAGAATGGCGGTCACTCCAAACAGCAATGTTAATTAGCCGTTCGGTAATTATACGGCACAGTTACCGGAGAATGGTGCCATCCACTCGAAATAACAGATGTCTGTGCTTTGGCTGAGAACAGAGCTCAGCTGTTGGGCAGAAGGTTAGGAACACACTTTCGAACTATTTCCTCGAAACCCTGCTAAAGATATTCTCTGCATTTTTCAGAACTATTTCTCCGTAAGGTAACCAAAAAGATACTAGTTGATTTAGTTATCTGAGCGATTTGTTCACACGCGAAAGGAAAACAGGGGCACTGGAAGCACTCAAAAAAGATTACACTGTCAAATAAAGCCAAAATACAAGTTTGGCTTATTAAAGAGACTTACCTGATAACAATGATAGCAATTTCATCACAAACATCAAAAAAGTTTTCGGTGTAATAAGAAAAGCATATAAAACCACTTTAGGGCGAAAATCTCTATGACGTCATAGAATTTTCTTTGTGCGGTTCGCCGCCACTGGCCCGAAAATAGAGCCAAGAAACATGACTTTGCTATACTAGTGCAGCCTTTAGTTTCATTTGATCGTATCACTTTATCCTAACGTGAGGTAGCGCAGTGATAACTGTTCTAGTGCTGCCCCACATAACTTACGTCTCTGATCGCTAAATTAGGACGCTGTAGGGCAAACATTAAAAGTGTCTGAATTTTTTTGCGTATTTGTTGATTAGGAGAACGCCTTTTGTAGGTGCACTACAGTTGAGTGAGGTGCCATAGGCTAGGGCTTTCTAATTGAACAAGGTTGTATTTTGTCTTCATGTCCCATTGACTGGATAGAAAGCAGTTATACTTCGGTTAAAACAGTCCTCCGTGAAATGACGACCTGTCACACACTCCGTAGTGATAACTGATTACGCACAATCATCTGTGTGCGTGTTTGTTCCAGGCAATTACTACTTGCGCGAGTGGTACAACGTCTTCGCTAAGTAGTGCTTTCAAGTACTCGCTATGAGATGAATAAGAGCGACTTACGTGGTGGGGTCGTGCTTTGTTTGCTCGGGGGTGGATCTCTCGGGGCTAGAAAGACAGGACACAAACCAGGAAGTAGGGAAGTATGAACAGAAATGGAGGGATAAAGGACGTGACTTTTTTTAAATAAAACTTCCACTGAAGACTTTCTATAGGAGACAGGAACAATGTCATTTCTGGAGGACTTCTGTAGGGAGCTTTAAAAAATTGAGACCTAGCAGAATAGGTTAGTAGAGAGAACCAGAGCGAGAAGAGGAGCGTACTATGGGGGAAGGAGGTGGCCATAACACGCTTTCATTCGGAGTTAGGTGGGCCTCGCTACCGAAAAAACATAAGGCGCATTGAAAAGAAAGTTGGCTGCTAATCTGCTTGCTTCCATGCTAATGTCTTTAAAAGAGCATCTCCAACCACCCCTTCTTTGTAACCGCCTCTCCCCTCTCCCCACCCCTCCTCGTCTTCTCCTCACCCCTCGCTCCTCCCACCATGAGTGCCTTTAAGGCTCTTCCATTCAGATATCCCTCGTTAGCAATTTTCGCGCGTCACTTGCTCGGGCAACTCCGGATGTATTAACATTGCCTAACTCGTGAGCCGCTGTTCAATGCACCGGTACGAACGCTAAGTTCAGCCACTCGTGCACTATGTGGCGGGCGCTGGCGCACATCCCGCCTTGCGTCACTTCTCATGAGTCGGAAATGCTATTCTACGGTGAAAGTTTCTGAGCTCGCCTGTCGAGTTTAAAGAGCGGTTTCACTAGCATTTTAGCAGCGGCAGGGCGTAAGTTCGGGAGCCACTGAGAATCTCGTTCAACCTGCCGTTCGTTCCATACCGCCAGCGTTTTTCAAAGCATACCTGGCGGACGAAAAACTGAAATAGTGTTAGGCACATATTTATGTTCGCGTAGATAAAAAGCAAACATAAAAAAATGAGTATTTCGGACGGTAAAGCAGTTGGAATGCGAATGCTGGACCTGAAACGCTCACCCTTGCAGTTTGATACGGTTTGCTTCCCTCGTACAGATAATAGCAAAAATCCACCCAGCTTCGTCACCGTCGCAGAAGCTGGAGCACGTCGCTACGCGCCACTGCCGTCTTTTTTGTATTCTCGGGAAGTGACAATACTACTGTTTCCTTATTGAGTTATCCCCGCATCGACGCCTGTCTCCTCCTTCATACATCGCTATCATCGAGTACGAGGTAGATGGATTTTTTATCTTAACGAGACACGCTACACCCATTCACAACGATTTATGTGTTTTATTCACTTTATCAGGAAGGGTGAACGACACAAAACAGTCCCTGCGAGACGCTATGCATCCAATGCGTGGATACCAACTTCAAGACCCGCGTCCATTCGGTGTCACCGAAGTGGACACCGCGGATTCTTGAAACGAGGCTCAAGATGTAAATAAAATCAAAGAAAGACTTCCTTCTTAAGAGAAAAATAATGAAAACGAGAATCGTTCTGCCATGTAACCTCAGCTTAATGCAAATTTCAAAATGCTTAGACATTGTTGGAATGACGCAATTGGATAGATGTCGGCATATCGACGTGAGGGACCCGCACACGCTTCCGCCCACGAAAAGAATATATTTTGAAAACTTGGAATTTGAAGAAACCCGTTGTGTAAGTACGCTTTTCTGCAGTGAGTTTTGCGTGTAACAATGGAAGGCAGCACTGAGGCGAACGACGGAAAGAGTGCGGCATATAACAACGCTATATTTATCATTACATTTGTTTTGTGGAGCGAATTGTGTGAGCTTGGCGTTCCTGCAGTGAGTTTTACTCGGACGAGTAAGGTACAGAAACCTTCGCTTCATTACTTCTCACTAAGTGTGTTTCTAAAGCGGCCCATTTAGAGCATATGCCCATCGATATCACCGACTTCTTCGGTAGGCTATATTCTGACGGAATCCTGACGTTCAGGCGTGGCGAGAAAATTTTTTATCTTCAATGCTCTTCACGAAAATGCGGAGGCTTTTCATTGTTTGGAACGTCTCGTGGACTGCGTCAGATGAGCTCTCTGGAAAAAGGATTCGGGGAACTTCAGTATCAGCGCAACAATCAGCGCAATACCATCGTCTTTGAGACTAAAGCTTTTACTGAATGCTATCCACTCCTTCAGTTGGCAACCCAGGTGATGAAACGCATATCTGCACCAGCCTTTTTGCTGGAAAATGTCGCGCCACTCCACTTTATTTTTCTCCGAAATACGCTTTAGTCCTTGCGGAGATTAAGAAAAGAAAATGTTATTGCCTAAAGTCAATACTGAGAATTTTTTGCCTCAGTGGTAAGCGAAACTTAAACAGATGTATCCTTCCTTCATCCAGCTACATGAAGGAGAGCTTCGCCTTTTCCCTGAATGCGTCGCTCGCGTCGACAAATGTTCCAGGGGGCTTTGAGAGGCCGGAATTGACGATGAAGACTAATTTAGAGCGAGATAAGTTAGTTCGCAAGTGCCGTAATCGACTCAGAAACGAGGAATTCCTAACTGACCCGCCTCAAGGACTGTATTGCCTGGATCTTGCCAGAATGCCAGGCAAGTATTCTATCGGTGTAATGAACAGATAATTCAGTTCATTACTGATAAACAGAAAATAAAATTACTGATAAACAGAAAATAAAATCAGTCCCTCCTGCGCTGCTCGCGGACACCCCACCTCATCTCTGCTCATTTCCCAGTACTTTCGCTAATATTTCCATATTCCTTTTAACGACTGTGACCGTATGTCCGCCATCAACGCGGCGTTATAGGGATGAACCGGCGTAAGAGGCTGGACACAAGCAGGCACTCCACTGACAGGGTAAAGTAGGCGCAGTTTGGTAACCTTAGTAAAAAACGAGCACAAACAATTATCCAAGCTTCACTCACGTACCGTTGAGAACGCTGATGTTAACAACTGCCTGGCCTTTCCTAATCGCAAGGCTAGTCTTCATAAGCGTTTTAAAATCCAGCAAGCAGATGCCCGTTCACGCCCGTTCACGCTCGAGCTCCCGCTGGAGCTCAGGACGGGCGGCTCCTTATTAGGAGAGCGTGCGACGTTACCCATTTTCAGAACATTCGAGAAACGACCACAAAGCGCACTTGTGTGTATATGCGCGATCCTCTGAACTGTCTGTTGGACCCCTGCGCTCCACTTGGTCGACCCCTCTCCTCCCCTCTTTGACTCCGCCCAATTGCGTTCGGCTGGTGCTTTCACCTGCGCTTTCGCTCCTACAATTTACACTTCGCACCCGCTCCCTCTCTCCCCACTATGCTGCACCTGTGTTTTGTGCTTGCTCTCCCCATCGCAAGGCTACGCCCTCTCCAAATTGCTGCGACAGAGTTACCACGTATCGTCGACGAAAAACAGAGCTTCGATGTTAACTGAAGCCTGACGACTACAGCCAACCTAAATGCAGAAAGTCCCAATGCTCCACACTTCAAAGTGTACAGCTGGATAGCTTCACTTACCCACACTCGGACAGCCCCGGTGCCCGACGCACCATGGTGTCACTCATTACCTCACTACAGCAAGTGCCCATGAGTAGAGTCGGCACCAGTAGGCTGGGTAGACTACGTGGCCAAGACTACATATAAGCGCGCACCCATCTGTACCTGCTCCCTGAACAGGAAGTGATGCTTGACCCCTCCCCTCGTTAAAATCCCGGACAGGGACAGTGGCACGGAGTTTACTATAATGCAAAACAATTGCAATGCACAAAAGGGGTACTTACACGGAAAGAAATATGCTGCAGACAACAAAGAGTAGTCAATACACAACCAAGCACTTTTAATTTATATTTGCTGATTGCTGTGCACCACGTTAAGAATTTTATAATGAGGAACACATGTAGCCTGTTCTTTTTGAAAGTGGTTTATCAGGGTTGTTGAAGCAGTACGAAGGTTATGATCATTGCATCGCCTGAAGACACTTCCAGTAGGTGAACCCTAGTTTCCCTTGATGAATCTAGATAGCGTTTATTTTCCCGTGGCGTTTATTCACACTTACAGTGACGCACTGTCAGCCAAGCTTATAAGGACTTGTGAGCAATCAGACGGGCGAACATCCGTAGCCACCAAACCCACCCTATGGTGTTACGTAGCTACTAACAGGAGCGGCGAGGTTCTCGTGGGCTTGTCGATGTTCGCAGCGCGGCTCTTGCGAGCCGCCGCAGCGCAAAGTAAGTTCCTTTTGGTTGGCTAAACGTCGACCAACGTGAACTGACTTGTGTGTGCCTGCTCAAAAATTATCTCTACACGACAGTGTGAGGCAGCCTTTTTTATTTTAGGGGTGAAGCCCCTAAGGCTCTCGGGTGGTGGGCGTCTCATGTCGTCGAAGTAACCGCCGTCTCATGCAGTCACGGTATTAAACACGGGGAAAGTCGTTTACGCCTCGCGCTGGGGCGCTTAGTAACGCGTAATAAAAAGCACCGGTACATTCGTTTACGCCTCGTGCTAGTACGCTTCGTGCTTCAAAGGCACCAGACTTTAAAAGCAAAGCTGTATCCTCTACCCCCAAAAGGTTTCATCTCTGTTGCAAAAAACGCTACAGCGCCAGGAATACACTTACACGCTCCATGCTTCGCTTCTCCCCAGGTTTTACGCTAGTGAAGATGACCACGGATTTTTTCCTTTGCTGTGCGTTTTCCCGTCCCTTTACGCCCCGATGTGTACATACAATAGTTTGTATACTATCTGTAGACGGCGGACTATCGGACTATGAAAAAAATCTGGATTTACAGGATTTGCTTCGAATTCACGTAGTTCTTCAATGACGTCCGCGTAAGAACGCCGCAGTGGGCTGTTTTTGCTTCAGTGATTCCTTCGACGCAGTGTTGCCCGACTGTAATCCCATTTCCCCCACCTTTAGTTACCGCACCTTTGGTGGCCAGTACAGCAAGAAAACAGCCCCCACATTGCATCGGCATTGGACGTGCAAACAATAAAATTTGATATTGCTGGAAACCGGTAACGCCGAATTTTACGCAAAATTTACGCCGCCGCATCTACTACCTGCATTCGGGCCAGTGCCCTGATTATTGAAGCCCCGCTCACCAAGCCATTCAGACGCATAGTTGGGATTTTTTTCGCTCTTTTCAATGGCTTTTTGTACCGGCGGTTGCTCCTGCATTCTTTGGAGTTGTTTACGGTGTATAGGCAAAATGTCAACCGCGTGCACTGAAACTTGTCTGTCCGGTGATGAAGACTTTGCTGACGACGAGAAATGCGTGAAATGTGCTACATGTCGTGAATGCTACCACTTGGAAAAATGCGCAGGGATTCGTAAGCGCTAGTTTAACTGAAAAGATAAAGAAGTGAAGTTTTTTTTTAAATGCCTGAGTTGCCGTATAGCACTCTCGCCTGCCCCGGCCAGCCACCCACCGAGTCACCTTCTACTGTACACATACTACTAGCGGGCGTAGCTGCCAACGGCTACCTGCTCCCGCGTTCCAAATTGACGGCCTGCCTGAACTGAAGCAAACTCTGACGGAAATAGAGCTGTCTAATCAGCACATGTCCGAAACCTTTGACAATCTTTCGTACACTTCTGATACGCACGGCAAATAGATCGAGCTTCTGCGTAAGCGAGTGAAAGCTGCTGAAATTTCTGAAGGCCAAGAGGACATTAAGACACTAAAACATGAGCTAAGTGACCTCCAGAAGTAGAGCAGGAGAGGGAACATAAAAATGCACGGCATGCAGTTTAATATATAACAAAAACCTGACGGAGAAGGTCTACGACCTTAATGCACTCCTGGATCTGCCCGTTTTATCTGACAATGACATGAAAAGCCATTACCGTATCCCAGCGCACCAAAACAAAGTGCTCATCACTTTGGTTACGTTTTCCCGCTGGCTCTCAGCCTTGCTCGCTAAGCGTGCTAGCTTGAAAGCTACAGGAAAGGACATTAAATTTTCTGACAACCTGAGTGCCCAAAATCCACCCATCCATCCATCCATCCATCCATCCATCCATCCATCCATCCATCCATCCATCCATCCATCCATCCATCCATCCATCCATCCATCCATCCATCCATCCATCCATCCATCCATCCATCCATCCATCCATCCATCCAGCCATGGGCGATTTTGGATGGGCGATTTTGGGGACGGAAGAGTCATGGGGATGCGGAGAATGAGGCGGTAAATGTAAGGTGGGCCATGTCACTAGGGGAGCGAAATAGGGATGGGGAGTAGACGAGAGGAGGGGGGAGGGGTGGAATGATGTAGGGAGTGTATGCTTAACGGAGACACAGGAAGGAGAAGACGCAAGGAGGGAGAGAGGGAGGAGGAGAAATGGAAGTGGGCGTTATTTACAAAACTTCGGTTGAGTTAGGATGGTGGATGTCATGAATGTCCACTAGAGTGATTGGCCGCGAAAGTGACGACACCGACGATGACGAGGCAGAGGAGCGGCGCGGAAGTGATCGCGGAGGCTGGAATGGCAACGGCTGGAAGCCAAGCGGCGGAACAGGGCGCGGTCTGTGGGAACTACCCCGTGGGACGCCTGGGCCACCTTAGACGGGACCCCGCTACCCTCCGCCAAGGCTCGAGAGCTGGTCTGGGCGCCGTCATTGAGGTGCTGGTGCGCCGACTGCTGACGCGCCATTCCGGCTGTTGGGCGTTGCCGTTCCTGCTGTTGAAGTGGCTAGGAGCGCGTGGCGACTTAGAGTGAGCTGACTGGCCTATTGGGCATTGCTCGCGGACATTGTGAACTGCGACGTTATTTTGTGTATCTTTGAACTGTGGACTGTGTGTACGTGTGACCCAAACCCATCCTGTCTGTTACGTCCCGACCTCTACTACGCTCACATCCTGTGCTTGTCCTCCATCCTGTTGAATATAGACTTCGAAGTGTTAAACAGTGTTCGTCTATTGCCTGCCTGCGTGGTCCTCGGCCCATTCATTACAGTGGATATGACAAAGAGATGAGTTTTGGGTGCACGTGGTACGGGCGGGACAACCTATATTGTCATTCAAAACCAAACCAATGGTATCCAACACCGTATATGGGGCGCCAAAATTCCGACCTGGTTTTGTTGTTTATTTTCACAAAATCAACGGCGCATCTAAGAATAAAAAACGTATCCTAAGCTCTGTTTCTATTCCCTGAAAATGCTGAAGGTTGTCTTCTTGCGTGGCGAATTCGAATTTAACAAATATAGGCCACGCAATCAATGCTGGTAGCTCCAAAACATTTTGAAAATGTCTGCAGTTAAACCTGGGCATAAAAAATAGACAAAACTTCGGAAGTGTTTGTTACATGCACGTTTAAAGTAAAGGCTCGCGTGAATAAAGCAGAAAGGAAACCAAATTACTCGACATCGGTGACAGTGAACTCATCCTTCAAAGATTTATTTCAAAGTGAAAAACTGCCTGATCTGCACCTGCTGCTTTCCCACGATCTTAGTCCCTACGCGGCACTGCAAACAAGCAGGCTTACTTATCCCCGTATTCTCAAACCTAACGTGAGTATCAATTTTGCCTTATGACACTTTTCGCTGCCTCAACGCATTTGAAGTACCGAACAGTATTGAAAGGGTGCCTTTTTGCGAATTTGATGCTATTTGAGGCACTCAAAATTGTTAAAAGGGTTCTAGCTGGGATAATGCGCCGAGAGACGTCGCACTTCCCCGTTCTTGCCGACGGAAATTGGATTTAAAATTAGCACCTTGTCTTAAAAAGACAAAACTCCTTGTTTTCTGGCAGCAGAACTCGCCCCCGACGAACCGACATGACAGTATGCAATGGAGACGCGCGAGTGCACGACGCGGCTCGAGGTTTGGCTAACCGAGCCGATCACGTCGAGGAAACATCTGAGCACTTCTCGCGCGCTGGGATGGGGAGGGACCGCATGGTCTCGTACAGAGACATAATCAATCATTACAGATTGGAACGGGTTCAGTATCCTCCCCCCCACTGTACTCTCGACAAATGGCAATCTGTAGCATGGCGCCTCTTGCAGACAAATACATTCCCCAATCCGGTCCTGTACAGCCATTGTTACCCGGGGCTCTACACGAGCGAATGCAAGCTATGTGCGGGCAGGGCAGACCTGCGCCATATTATTTGGGAATATCCCCAGAAAAAGAATTCGTTAGGTGCTTTGCTATTAATTAAGACCGAGGAGCAGTGGGAGACCGTTCTGCGCAGCTCCGATCCGGATGTACAGATCCGGGTTGTCCAAATGGCCGAAGACGCCGCCGGAGCCCAAGGACTTCTGGCCGCCGTCTGAGGGGTGAAGAGGCTCGGCCTCCTTTGCATCAAAACCATGTTGGACAAATAAATGTTGTTTCTCTCTCTCTGCACGCCGATAGGCAGGTTAAGCACCTAACCGAGGCAACATTTACACGTGGAAACGCACGGTAGTTTGCTGTACGCGCGCAATTTGCCAAAGTAGTGCACTTCCGCAGCCGATTTTTTAGAAAGAGTGCAAAAAAGATGACTGGTAAGCGTAGCGAATTCGTAACATCAAGGTTAGCTGTCGCATTTCCTTCGTTACACAGAGCACGAAATTGCATTTGCTTCAAAGGGGGTGGGAATGTTGGATTGAAAACTTCGTCAAATCCGGAAATTCGTTACATAGGGGTTCGTTACATCTAAATTAACCTGTATTTTGTCTTCGCGCTCTTGCTGTGCAAGAGATGTTCTTGCTGCAATACGCGATCTTCGGCTGTTAACGACAGTTATTTGACGTAAAACAAATTTTCTAGAGCTCGCACGCTATTATTTAGGGAATAAAGAAACCTTCACGCCCATAGCCACAAAGCTTGGCCAAGTATGCACACGCCCATAGCCACAAAGCTTGGCCAAGTATGCACAGAGCAGCCCATTGCCCTGTATTATATGCGTCTCCGGAGGGGGATAATTCAGTATGGTTATGCTTTGGACTGATTGTACTAATAAGCTTATTATTTTGGTTGACCGGCTTCGTTTTAATATTCGCTAAAGAGGCCGTGCAGACAAAACACAATGTTCGTTCATTCGAAAGATTGCCTCGTTTGAATCATGCTGACACCACTTTTAACGCACACTTCGCTCGAATACGCTATATAATTAGGAAAAAAGATACGTCCATGCGAACCACTATAGCGCATTTCCCACAACAGAACCTATGATGTCATATGTGTGCAGACGTGCGATTGGCTGAGGCCGGCAAAAGCAAACGCAACTTAGGCACGGCTTATGAGTTTGCCGAACGAGCTATTTACGCTTAAATGCAAAGCTTATTCATTTTACAGTAGTAAGAACGGTGCCGTAAACAATGAATATTACGGAAATGCAATTAAACATTGAAGTATCGATGCGCACTGGTGTAGGTACTGGGCGCACTATGCTTGCCTTAGCTGCACAGCGGTCGGCGCTTTGGATTTGCCTTACACGACGCTCGCCGATGGGCGTAAGCCACGTTGTCGTACGTGACCCTGTTTGTCAAGGATACCCCATGTTTCATGAAGTGTTTACTTTCTGCAGTAACAAAAACGAGGCAGGAGCAAACACTGTCAAAAATAAAGCAACGCCGCGCAAAGTGCGTGGATGAGTGTGGTAGCGCCATCTGGGAGGACTGACTTGCCGTCAGTCATCCCACCAGATGGCGCTACCACAAGGCTGCAGAGCCGAGTGACACTGGAAGTTTGTTTGAACACACGCACTTATGACTTAATTGCTGTCTTCATTGCTGACGACCTGAAAACGCACCATTTGTCAGGATAATCAAAATTTTAACCTAAACTGATTAATTTCTCAGTGAATACGGCATCCCTTGCTGCCGGACAAGCGCTGGGGGCACTATAAAACACGAAATCTTTCGAATAAAACAAACTTGTATGTTGTCTGTGAGGCCCCTTTAATTGAAGAAACGCGCAGGAATAAAAAAAAAGTTTGGGCATTGGCTACTTACTCTGTGTATCGTGCGGCGAAGCTGCAATTGGGAAATAAGCTTCTAGGTCGCATTTTCCTCTGATGAAGCGCAAAAAGAAATTTTGCATTATTCTCCATCTAACAGCGTTAGGAAATGAGTTGGAACCAAGCTTGCGGGAACTCTTTATTCGAATAAAAATGTTTTTGTAAGCGACGCCGTAATTACAGGCCAATACTTACTACCACCATCATCGTCTTTGTTGGCTGGAAATATTGTAAGATTCCACTATCAGTGTTGAAGTTTTTTCAACCTAAAACAAGAGAGGATTTTAGAGCACTCAGCCTACACACTTTAGAAAAAGTCACATGTTTCCTGTTAAAAAAATAGTGACAATGGTCTATTAAAAATTGTGGTTGATTCCTCTGTCATAGGATGCAGTAAAACACGCAAGGGAAATGTGCAGCGAAATCTGCAGCTGGGCATGATTTGCGGGTCGGCGGCTGTGTTGTTGGTGTGCTCGGCGAGCAACGGCCTGCTGGCGGCAACTGTGTACTGGCGTCATTTCCGCGACGGATATGACGTACGGGAAATCTTGGTGTATCCCGGCATAAAGCACTTTCGTGTTAAAATATAAAACACGAAAGCGAACAAAACTAAGTATAACGTACTATTTGCTTATAAAAGTTGCTGCCCCCGCTTGGAGACTCTGTGCAGGGATGCACCCTTTAGAGGCCACTTGCATCGTTGTACTGGTGTCATTTCCGTGACGAATGTGACGTCGCTCGAATATTTGTGTATCGCGGAATAAAACACTTTCGTGTTTAAGAACTCTGCGCCATTCCACTCGGCGAAGGTGGCTGACCAGCGGAGGTGGTTGTGGAATATTAGTTGGCCACAAACTGCCCCTTAAGCCGCTCCGCGAACAACCGAGAAGCGTTCGGTTGGATTGGGGAGTAGGCTTCCCTGCGGCACGCAGTGACTATGTGGGAAAGCGTCTCAGAAAGACCTCGCTTACACCGATTTTCTTAAACGCAGCTTCATTTCTAACGACAGATGTATTGTATGGAAGACATTTTTCAAGGACAATATACGCCACTTTGTGTCAAAATATAAAACGCCGCTGGTAGACACGTTGCGGAATAGAGAAGGCATGCCGAAATAAGCGCCTTCTTCAAAGCGGTTGGTCTCTGCTAAAGCCTTCGCTTCTATGTTTCCAGAGGTTCTGTGCTCCAACTGATGAGGATTCCAAGAAACTATCCGCTGCAGAGGATTCACCTTCACCGGCGCACGCCTAGAGACAAGTTAACACAACGGAAATTTCTCTAAGACAAGTTGATCTCAGGATAGCATTTCCCTCACAGCACTTGCCGCTGCCGTGAACTGTTTGAGATCTTCATCGCTATGACATGTGTTTGGGCGACTTGTTGACTGATGTAATTACTGAATTACGGGGGTGTCAAACAGCATGGGAGGTTTGACTGGAGCAAGGGTATCGTGTGATGTAACTTTTAAGGGCTCCGTTAGAATTGCTAGGGGCATAAACCGGACCTTGATACCCGTGCATTGCAGTGCTGTGGACATAAGACTAAAAGCGTTTTTTAAGCATTGTTAGAAAATTTTAAGGTTGAAGGATAACAGCAGCTCAACTTGACAGGCCGGCTTTGCGACACCTGCCAGAAAAAAATGTGGCGCGTATATAGATCGATTACAGACGCACGTATACAGACACGGAAGCACTCTTCATGCGCTCAGCAACATTCAAGGGCGTGTGCACGGCTGTTAGATGAAACGCACGGGGTGCGGCTTGCCACACTGTCACATGGCGCGTCCTTACACGTGCATGCTTATTATTCAATAAAAAACATGCCAGCAGCCAAGCATGCACCGGCTGAATGTCATCTGTGCTTGGCGACACGAATGTGGATCGGTTCTGAGTCGCACTAACCACTAATTTCATGATTTGAGCCTGGCCACTTTGCCTTCGCATGTTTGCTGGTGCTATCAGCCCCGTGCCAAGAAACCCCTGCTCCATTACGCCTCTGGTTACTCATACGTCATCAAGCGAGGAATAGCCTTTTCTTTACTAAAAGCTGCTCTAATGAAGTCCCGCCCAAACAGTGTTCCAGAATGTTTTCATCAGCAAGTTCACCGACTACAATGCGCCAGTTTTCCACGTTACATGTCACGCGCATGCGAAACACTGATTAAGCGCCTTCTGGCATCGGCCTCGGCCGACGCTCGGAGCCCTGCAGTGATGCCTGAACGGTTCGCTGTTGTACCATAGGCACATAGGCTGTCCCATGCTAAAAAACGTAGCGCCGCGCTGCGGTGTCGGTGTGGTTTTTTTCTGCGCCACAAAAGCACGCCAAGATGTATGCTCAAGTGCACATCCGCGCAGAGGGCACGCGCACAGAGAGCAGTTGCGGTGTGCAACGCAAACCAAGGTTTGTCCCGTAGCAGAAGGGCATAGTTTAATGGCTTCCGGTGTCTTGTGGCAAGAGCTACGTGGGTCAGAGTGGTCGATGCGTCAATAACCGCCTAGGTGAGCATACACGATCTTTAAAAGCAACCACCTACTCCCGGCTAGCAGACAACAGCCGCGCATACGGCTGTTACCTTGTGCTAAAATAAACAATCGTTCTCGTACACGCCAGGCAGGCAGGCGGGAAATAATTGAAGCGTTCAACATCAAGAAACTGGGAGACGATTGTGTAAGCCAAACGTCGATAGCGCTTTGTGGTAAAGAATATGCGTGCGTAAGCACCACGTGCGCCAAGTTTGATGTTCCTACGTTTTTTAACCCTCTTTTCAGCTCGGGAGTGGCCCATTGTTTATTTCTTTTATAAGAGTCAGGTTGGGGCTTTGAGTGTTGACCGGGGAGGGTAGGAGAAGGGAATACGGGGGAGTGCGCTGGATTTGAATGCTTTGTTTTTTCGATCTTTCTCTATGGCAAACGTTTATATTCCACACGCATTGCGTGAATGAACTACTTGTGAGTCAGCGCTGGTCCTGTATGTCCCCTTCGTCCTCGTCGCTTTTGCGCTGTTGTTCAGAATAACGCCACAGTAACTCGCACAGCTCCCCACTCTGTTCCTGAAACCGAAAGAAGCCACCGACACAAACGATAAAGGAGGATCAAAATAAAACAAAAGCACACGTGTGTGTAATGGAATTGAACGCTCGTGCTTTTTCAATCACTGCGCCATAAGGAGCGCATAGCTCCTCCCGTTTTAAAGAGGATAGCCTTTCTTGGGCTACTAAAACGCGGAAATTTTGATCTGTCTGTGTATCTGTCTCTCTGTCCGTGAGTCGATTCAGCAACACAAAGTGAAATCAAATCTGCGCAATAATCGTATATAATCACAGCCAAATATAAACGTCTAATTCTGGTGTGAGTGTTAATACTTGTCAACATTGTTGAAAAAAAAACAAGTAATTACGCAAATATAAGGCCGAAAATCAACATAAAAGCGATATTTGCAGTGTTCCTTTTTAAAAAAAATCATGGATGCTTGGTTTTTGCGATGCAAATAAAATACTACATCAACGGAAGAAATTGTCGCCTGCAGATGGCAGCGCCACCTGATGGCGACATTTAAAAATCACCAGCACCACCTGATGGCGGCATTTAAAAGTCAAACGGGAATAACAGTGAAAGGTTCCAATAGATGGGACCCACGTTCCTCTTGGAACGCTCGTGTTGTAGGGCATCGTGGTTTTATAGATTTTGTTGTATGGTGCCTCGATTCACGCGCGTCCCCGCCGTACGGCAGCGATGGCATCGAGGCACCCGACGTGGAGCAATAGAGCGCGGTAAAGTTAAACATACTTGTATAAACCGCTGGCGTGTTCCGTTGGAAGGAACGAGACGGGGAAGGAACAGCATGAGATGTGAACGGGAAAGAGAAGCAAGGCCTTTACTTGGCAGGGGCACCAGTGGAATATCGTCTTTCGGCGACATTTGCAACGAAAGAGGCAGATACGAGGCCATTTTTAGGTTCACTCTGCGGCGCTATTTTGTCATACCCAAGCAGTTTATGGCTGGGGTTCCCTGAATTTTTCCCGTGTATTAACAAACGTGATGTGCAAAAAATGACCTGCGACAAAGCCAACTTTTCTTGCAAAATATTAGGAGAGAAGGGTGCGAAGTAGCGTTTCATGGAAGCTTTTCCAGTAATAATGCCTACTATAACTGGCCACGAAGATGACATTAGTATTACGCCATGTTTCGTTGGCTTGCCATGATTACTTCACAGTGATGTTGTAAACGGTACACAATTCCCACATTTTGCGAAAAAATTAGGCTTCTACCGTATGCCCCTCTTCCAAACACACACGGACACCCTCTACCACTATACAGCAATCCGATGCATCTATCCCCCTCCCCGCCTTTTATTTTCTACTGCAGACGCCCGCATTTTGCGCCGACTTCAAACCAACACATATTACAATCACCTCCATCAACACCACATCTCTCCTACTGTTACGGCAAGAAATCGGCACGACAAAAAGGACAACCACGACAAGAAAAAAACGTGCACAGTAGACGACGATGACGAAGACGCGAGGACGCGCTCTGCGGGGTACGTGCTAAGCACCCCCAGGCCACCATCATCATCAGCGCATCGCGGGGTCATTGAACCCCTACTCATGAGCCGGCCAATCGCTAGGCACCAGCGAGAAAAAACCGAAGAAGGAGCGATCCCGAGAACACCGAGAGAAGGGAGACGGAGAAGCGTGGATCGCGACTGGGATTCGCTGCAGTCGGGCGACTGGACCCGTGCCGTGCCCCAAGAAGTCATCCACAACTGCAAACTCCAGGAGGTATTCGCAAGGAAATCGTCTCGCCCGGCATCCGTGAAAGACAGCGGTGCGTCCAGAGAGCTGCGTTCGTATTGATCCTGGAACGGGAGCTCGGAGCACGCTGCACCGCCACGGCCACGACACCCTACCTGGACCTTTGAACACCGAAACACGCCACGGCTGCGTCTCTGGGACGTGAGGTAGGACAACGCCGTTTTAGCTGCGAACGAATATTGTGGGCGTTCCCTTACCGTACTCTGTCCTCGCCCTTCAGTCCCAGACATTGACTGTTTTCCCCCATTTGAACCAATTATCGTGTTAAATACCGCATTGTCGCAGTTTCCTGTAATTCTTTGGTTTAGCTCTGTCTGTTGTGTGATTTTGATTTGCGTTTCCGGTTGCATAAACAAAAGGTCTCGTTTCCTCAGTTTTATCTTGTATTTATTACTGTCCACCGAACGTGACACCAACTAACTACCCACTTAACTGCCCCCAATGCAATGAGCCTAACACCACAGCTCATCTCGTCTGGACGTGCCCCACAAACCCTCCACCACCCAGGTCCCCTACCCTTGAACAGCGGGAGTGCGCGTTGCAGAGCTGCCAGCTGGAAGACCAGGAGGCCCTGATCTCTCGGGCGAGGATGGCAACCGCGGCACGTGGCCTACCGGAATAGGATGGCCGCCCACAGCTCTTAACTCTTTTTCTCCCTTACCCCGTTCCTGTTGTTTCAATACACGTTTCCTCTCTCTCTCTACCGGACGGGAACGTACAGCCCCATTTTTGTCTTCCAGGTTAAAACTCTAGTCTTGCTAAGCTTCATTAGGCAGTAAAAAAGTCATAATTTATGACGTTACCAAAAGATTAGCAAAAATCCTTCGTACACATTATCTGTCTGCGGGATGTATATTTGAGACAGCTTCTCAGGTCCTTCACCTTTACAGAGCCCAATGGCGGCTGTTCATTCTTCATGCATTGCTCGTCGCAACTTTGAATGGAAGCGACGTCATCGGTATCTAACGGGAGCTACCGTGTAACATCTACCCTAGGCAGTATGATTTACAAAAAACAAGCTAACCAAAAGTCACCCACTAAGGGCCTATCAACCGTGCTACAAAGGCAAGTTCCGCAACAGTTTATTTAGCTTGGCAAGTCGGAGAAGGTAATTGTGAAGGAAGGGAAAAGCGGCGCTCACAAGCGATGGCGCGATCACGAGAACGCTAGCTTTAAGCATCAACCTTCTGACAAAGAAAAACTTTCGAACTTTCGGCGTGCGGGACAAAAACTCCCAACGCGGTGAAGGCGCAAGGAAGGGGGGGGGGAGGGTCAGAGGGAGGGTGCTTCACTCACGGAGCACACTTTAGATGGCGCGGCGAATTTAC
The DNA here is from genome assembly GCF_048455015.1 of Haemaphysalis longicornis. Classification (NCBI taxonomy): domain Eukaryota; kingdom Metazoa; phylum Arthropoda; class Arachnida; order Ixodida; family Ixodidae; genus Haemaphysalis; species Haemaphysalis longicornis. Next base: position 171,827,674 of record NW_027526445.1, read on the forward strand.
CCAGACCTTCACGCGCGGAGGGGTCTGTTCGCCGGCGGGCGCATCGGCGGTATGGCTTTGTCGTCTGCATTAGCGACGTTTGTTCTGGAATAGTTTGGGGGCAGGTTTTCGTCAATTGCGGTCTTCCTTCGCACGTCTTGGTTAACTTGTTCGACAGCCACTCCTGGGTAACCCGCACCTGACGGAATTAAGTGGTCGTACGGCAATGATACGTTAAGGATTGATTTGCAGTCCGGGAAAACAACATCTAGAGAGCACATACACACACCTGGCCGCTAGAGCAACGCTACCATTTGCTCGTTGCTGCCACGAATAGAACTCAGTTTTCTAACTTGGTGAATACCAATTCGGTTGTGCTTTAACACGTATTAAAAAATGCGATATAAGCAAGCGGTTCTCATAAATAGCGATTATAAAAGTACTCTCAGCTTTCTCGCGATTCTCAAACCTACAAACTAGAGTGGAACCCCGATAATACGACATTTAATTGACCACGCGAAAGTGTTGTAAATGCCGGCGTACTAGACGGTGTCACGCGACACGTCGGCTAAGAACGGGCCTGAACTACTATGTTTAGCGCGTTCTGGCTTGATTTTGAACATTTAGCCCAAATTCTAAGATTAAAAAAAACTCCCATTTTGTGCCCTCCCTCCCATTACGGTGTCCGAGCCAACCTGCCAGACAATCGCCGCGCGCTACGCCACGACCGGGCCGTCCGGCGCTATTTATAGCCCGCCAGCCTCTCGCGCGCGAGAGAAGGCTGATGTGGTCCAGACAATAGAGAAGGAAAAGGCGAGTGTGAAATTGGCAAGGCCAAACGACACGAACAATAGTATGAAACGGCAATGAAAAAATCGGCAAAGAAATGAGCCGAACGCATAGAGTTTCTTACAACTTACTAAGAAACTCTATGGCCGAACGAGAACGCCGCTTTGACAGTTACTGATAAGCAGGAAACAGAAGAAGAGTCAGTGTAGTGAAAAGATACAGACTGGGCGTGCAAAGTAAGCGGGTGTGCGGTTATCGCCGTGGTGTAGCGTCGTATGTGTTTTCCCGTTGGTCGGTGGCTCAATGTGAATTTAAAAGACCGAGTCCGCCAGCCACCAAAACTTGGACTTCTCTAAGTTGGCGCATTGGTGTACTGCTGCCGTGTGGGGTCGTCAATGTTTAACCCCCGCTGGCGAGTACCCGCGTGCTTGCTTGTGTCGGTTCCTCAAGTGGTCTGGCCCTCCAGCGGACCTCTTCAGATCAAGCAGCATCAAATGTCGGTTAAGAATAAAAAAAGCTAGAGATGAGGCGGAGAAGGAATGGAAATGATGGGTAAAAGGCCGGCTTATCCGCGCCATGGTCCCTCGTATTAGGCGGACCGCGCGCACCCGAGCGTCATACCATCGGGGGTTTTAAAGGATTGTTTCAATGTGGTGTTTGCCGGGACCGCAGTGATCCGTTGCAAGAAGGGGGTCGTAGTAAGTCCGGGGGACGTATCAGTGGGGTATAACTGTAACTAGTCTTAATCGGCATAAATGAGAATCACTAAGCTCACATGCCAAATTTTTTCGGTGCGAGCGCATGTGTCGCACGGTGGTGTAGCCCCGAGCTAGCACATAGGATGGCTAGGTTCCGCTGTCTCACCCTTCGAAAGACTCTACTGTCCGTTTGTTTTTTCTTCTCAAGCACGGCCAGGATACAGCGGCGGCGTCCGACGCTATAGCCTTGAAGTGGCCGACGCTGCGGCGTTCGGGGCGCCGCCCCCGTGAATTCCAGGTAACGGGTGGCAGAATATCTGGTTTAACTCTTTGAAGAGCCAGGTGTGTGAATTAAAGTGACATCGCAACGGCAATTGTTGTGGGTGTCGTTTAAAGCTTTGCTTTAAAATATTCTTCCCAGCGTGGACTGAGGAGGAGGAGGAGGAAAACGTTTATTCAGAAAAAGGGAGAGGGGAGGGGGAGAGAAAGAGTTAGGAGCGGTGGGTGGCCATCCTATTCCGGTAGGCCGCGCAGAGTCGCCGCCGCCTTCGCCCGAGAGATCAGGGCTTCCTGGTCCTCAAGCTGGCAACTGCGCAACGCGCTCTCCCATCGCTCTACAGACGGGGGATCGGGTGGTTGGGGGTTCAGTGGGCACATCCAGACAAGGTGCAGGGTCGTGTTGGGAGTGTCGCAGCGTGAGCAGTTGGGTGCATAGCAGGTGGGGGAGATGCGGTGGAGGACGACGTGATTGTGGTATGTGTTAGTTTGAAGTCTTCGCCAGATGCGGGCGTCGGGAACGGAGAGCGCTGACTGAAGTAGATTTTTTTCTCGTGGGAACATCGGTGACGAAATATGGCTCTCTCTTGCGGAGGAGATTGCCTTGGGCGTCCGGTGTACGGCGGGAGATCTGATAAAGCTCCTGTGAGCGCTTGATGAAACGTCTTAGGCTTTGTTGCATGCGCAACCAGCAAAAAAATTAAGGCCTGTACCTGGAACACCGCTTATAGATATTGTAGCGGAAACACTATAGACCACAATTCGGGTGTGGGTGTATTTGATTAGTGCACGTTCTCGTCCGGGACTCACTTACCAGGAGAAAGAACGGTGTATGCTGTGACGGAAAACAAGATGCCGGTGATCAAAATCAGCAAAATGATCAGCAGGATGGCGCAGCGATCGAAGCCCTTGTTTTCCGACTCATTCTGGCCTCCTTGTCTGCATAATAAAAACCAAAAGAACGGTTAATAGACTAACACTACGCATACCAGTAGCAATGCGACAGTGCTATGACTATTTCATACAAAAAAAAGACAGACTTCCCCCCATGCTTTAATTGGCTCTTGGCTTTCCTAGCTGTCTTCATTCTGCGAGCCCCTCATATCTCATCATCGTAAGATTCACTCACAGCGGGCGCCTTTGTACTGGCAGTCTCGGCGCCACAAGTCGCGTACGAGGACTGGTTCGTGACTTGTGGAATTCTCTTGAAATGGCGAATGTTCTCGAGTTACTGCCGCGGGAGGTAAAATGTCTCCTTTTCCCCAAAGGAGTCGGGGCTGTCGGTCTACAATTTAATTGTCCATACACCCTGATACACACACCATAACACGGGAAAATGGGATGGTATTTATTCACTTCTCTAGCCCAATCGGCGCGGACGCGTTTTGCTGAGGTGGTGGTTTCGCATTTTACCCACAGCGGAAAATGATCCTCCAATCCGTTTCATCTCTACCATTTCAAAACGCCTATTCCCGCGCAAGAGAGGCGAACTATCTCCTCTAGGCACTACTCGGTGGTCTTGAATGTTGGCTTTTTTACTATGTGTACACAATTCTATGTAATAATGACCAATGACAAAACATTTCGGGGGTTGAAATGGGAGAAGCGATGCCAAGTAAAGCGAACATGAAGAATACCAGCTCAGCCTGCAGGCCGCACCTCTCGATGCCTAGGAAACAGAATAAGCCAATTGGCAAACACAGCAACACTATAATTGGGCAATTCCCGCTACGGCGGCAGCGGCATAGCGTATTTATAAGGCATTTCCCAGTTGTTCTGTTAAAGCATCGCCACTACGGTGAACGAAATATCAGAAGAAGCAATGACTGCAGGTAACCCTGGATGTAATGACCCTCTATGTAACAAATTCCTGGATTTAACGAAGATTTTAAACTTCCCATCGCCAGCCCCACCGAAACCCGCGTGTTTGCGACCTCCATGTTACGATGGCGTTGTGACGGTTAACGTTGATGTAACAAATTCGTTACGCTGATGAGACATTGTGTTTTGCTGTTTTTTCTGGGAAATCGGTTGGAAAAATGAACTCGTTTAATTAATTTTGCGCGCACCGCAAGCTAGCGTGCGTTTCCACGTGCGAGGGCGGCGTGAGTTAGGTGCTAGGCCTGACCGTCGTCGTGTAGTCGCGCGTCTCCGCTGTTATTTGTGCTGCCGGTTCGTCGGTGGTGATTTCTGCAGTCAGAAAACGAGAAATTTGTCTTTCCAAGAGACGCTCGCAATTTTAAATGCCGTCTTCACCGGCGAGAATGAAGAACGTCGCCGCCCGGTACTGTATCCATGGAAGCGTCCTCTAAGCAAGTTTCAATGCTGAAACAGCATCAAGATCGCGAAAAGTCGTCCTTTTGGCATACGTTTGGTCCTTGAAAAGCGTTATGGCACCTAAAAGTGTCAAAATCAAAAGTAATACTTAGGGTATGTTTTTGAATACGTGTGCAAGTGACCTTGCGTCTCTGGATTGCCGTGTAGTAAGAAAGCTCGTGGGAAAGCTGGAGGCGAAAACCACGCCGTATATCACAGTGAAATAACTAATTAAAGTTTGATTTCACCATCGCTGATGTCTAGCATTTGAGTTTCATTTCTTCTGTATTCACGTCAGCCTCACTTCGTAAGCTGCATGTAAAGAAAAATGCGAATTTTTTAAAGTTTGGTTATATCCAGGCTTAACTGTATATATAAAAGCAGTGTAAACTTCAGAAAGGAGAAAAAAGAACGCTGTAAGAAAGCACGAAACAAGCTCTGCTAAGACTAATGCCAACGAGAGTAGTATGGCTTCATTGTGGCCTTAAGGCTTTGTGCTACTGTGCCCGTGGACGTGAGTTCAATTCCAGCAGCGGGGGCTGCTTTTCTGATCCAGTCGAAAAGCGAACGCGCCCGCGTGATGAGATTTAGGCCCATTTAAAATCCCCAGCTGGTCTAAACTAATCCGGAGCCCTCGGCCTGCCTCATAGCCTGGGTGTGGCGTCGGCGCGGTAAACCCCTCAATGAACCAATCTTTATGGTGACCACGTGGCTCACACCGAAAAGTGCCTTCTTGCGGGATCGGTGGTGAGTTCCTTCTAGTATAATTTTGCAGTTGACGTCACTTATTTGGCGCGACATCTTGGAAGGACCGAAACATCGACGTAAAGTTTTTATCAATGAGGCCCATACCCAGACTTGGCCGCCTGGTTGGTAGTCACCTCGTGAAGGTGCTGGTTATATCAGCGGTCCTCGAGTGGTTGTTGACGCCGGATACGGTGTGGTGCCAGCTGTAGGGCTGCTTTACATGGGGAGCGAATTCTGCAGCGCCTGACGAAACGTGCGAGGAGCATTGCGTCCAGCATAGTTCGGGTTTCGGGTCTGTTAATCAACCAGAGAGGCGTGACACCGATGTTTCTTGAACAGCAAGCGTAACAGACGGCAGTATGTCATCCCAATAATTTTGGTCGACGTAAACGTGCATGGCTACTTTATCTGCCATAGCCTTACACAGTAATTCTGTGAGCCCATTCGTCTAGGGGTGACACGCCGTTGCTTTGCGGTGTTTTGTGTAATTTACTTTCATTAACCCTTCGGTCACAGCTTTACAGGGCTGGCCGTCGAGTTTGCGAAGTTTGGTGGGGAGCTGCTGCTTCAGTGTTGTGAATCGGCCAGAGCTGCACAACAGGTGTTCATTTTGCGTCATACGCCTGTCTGACACAGAGGCAGATCTGGACGGTTGTTGTATGGACGTAACTAGCGTGAAGCCTCCTTCTTCACGAGTTTTGTCAATTTACCTCCTTAGTTTAGATCATTTCTTCTGACCATTTCCACCCCTTGTTTGTTTCTGTATTTCTTCATCATTTTTCCTTTTTTTTAAGATATTCCGCTATCCTTCATTTCTCTTTCAGTTACCGTGTCCCCGTCATGTGTAGGGGGCCAACAAGAGAGTTTCCAGGATGACCTCTCTGCCTTCCTTGTAGTGTTTCTTCATTGCTACGTTCATTTTGGTGGTGTCTCTGGGAATCGGTCGGTTATAACTACTGCTGGACTCCTACGCGAAGCTCAATGTTTATGATAAAAAGTTCCCGTTCGTCGGACGCTTGTGTGGGTAATGCTTTCGTTTCGCCGTACCGCGTAAGGTAGTCCGTGGTGGGTGCAATCCACCTACTCCCGAGGGGTGGCCGTAAAAATTGCCGACCTGGTGAAAGGGCATGCTCAACGGGCCAACAAGCTGAAGTAACCGAGCTGACCTAGTTCTCAGTATCCTCCCCTTTACGACGTTTGAAGCACGCTCTGACGTAACCCGCGACTGCCGCAGCGAGCTTCGACCAGGAATGGTTTCGGCTACCGTTGCGGGGATGCGTTCGGAAAAACGCATGGGCCCGGGCCCTACGTCGCGTCGTGGCTCCAGTAGAGAGCGTCATTGCGTCGCTCTGCTAGCACAACCAGAACGTAGCCAGCCTCACCAGGGCCACGAGAAGACCGCTTTGCAGAAAACAGGATGAAAAGGAGCGCATGATGAGCCCCGGATGATTTGAGCAACGGCCTTCGGGATACTCAATTAGCGAGTAATAAGGGGGGCCAGGACAGATGCGTGCACGGTTCATGCGAAAACTGCAGTTTCTTCCGTTTCAAAAGTATCCCGATATAGTAGGGCTCGTCATAGCCTGTTAGCGTCGTTGTGAGACCTCTCAGAGTTGTAGGCGATCGGGACGTCACACTCGTGGGGTTTTAGAATGACCGCACCTCGCACGACGCGAGGATGGATATTTGAAGTTTGCGAGCCAGCACAAGAAGTGGTGGCGGCTGACGACTCGGAAGGATCTGCCGTAAAGATAAAGGCGAAACTTTGCAACCGCCCATGTCCCTGCTAAGCATTCTTTGTAGGGAAAAAGCAGGCTTCATGTAGTGACAGGCTGTACGTCACATAACCAATGACGCGTTCAGCACCATCCTGCCAATGCGCTTGACCACACCAGGATCGACGATGCTTGCATTCGTGTGTGATTCTGTCCCGGCATCTTCTTCGTTGTGTGCTAGTACAGAAGTTGTGTTTACAAGCGTTGTCAGCTCGTTTGAAGCGTTAAACTGTTCCTTGCCGCACCGAATGAATAGGATATCGTCTTTCCGGAAACGGATTAGGCGCTCAGACATCTTGGATAAATTAACCACTAAGCTCCTGGAACAGACACGAAGGCTCATCATTCCAAATACAGCGCGTATGCCACTGGGCGCAGTGAAAGCTCATATCGAAGCTGTTTTTTTAAGGCTGGAATAACACCCTCAGAGCTAACCACATGCCCGAGAAATTGGAGCTGCTAAAAAGCAAATGATATTTTTTGGGTGACACAGGAGAGACCGCCTGGGAGAATCGTAAGGCACCCACTCTTTTCACACGCTCACAAAATGTCAGATAAGAGATTACAAAGTCCGCCGGGCACACTGGCATACTTGCAATTTGAGGCCTGAGTGAACACTGTCCGTTACTCTTAAAAGTCGCAGGGGTTGAACAGATACGGAGAGAGAACACCTCAGTTCGTACAAGCAATGGCGGGAAATAAAAGCAGTGTCATGGTCGCTTTTATCCATTTGGATCTGCCGAATACCTGCTGCTCAAAAAGAATGTGAGGTACCTGACGTGGCGCAATGCAATAGAAAGAATTCCCAGGGAAAAAAGGGATAACCGTGTTTTTTTCAGGGATTTTGTTCGCTCTTATATCACCGCAAAAAAGGAGAGAGCCCTATCTGTCTGACGTAATACAAAGTTTGGTGAAAACGAGCTCACCAACGACTCTATTACGCTATGCTGCAGCAGTGCTTTGCCCTGGTGCCAAAGTGAATACTGCACGTTACAGGGGGCCTTATATGGATGCCAGAAGACACCCATTTCTCTTTCTTTAGTAATAACGCGGTGTTTTGTAACACCCGTTTTCTGCACCTTCGAAAAAGACGCAAACCGCCGTCAAACGAATCAATTGTGTTCACTAGCAGATGCTTTGGCCCCGCAGTAAGGTGTGGGATAACTTCAACTTTGAAGGCACAATGAGAAGCGGCTTCGGGAGTGTCGTATTTGCGGAGGTCATTGCTTGATCATGCATCTGGGTCTTCGGCAAAGGGTATTGAATTGCCCACTGCAGTCACGGACTTCATCTTTGGCTATGGCACTTTCTTGTGCGAGATATTGCCCTGCATTGGTATAGATAGGTGTAACGATTTGAGCCAGGTTATTCCGGAGCTCAACACTCTATCGTGCTACGCAGACCTCTCAGTCAAATAAAACGGTCACGTCTCCTTCGGCAATCCCTCTGGGGGCGTAACCTTCGTTCGCTACTGGGCTAGCTGGCTGTGCGCTGGCTGATCATCCCGATGAACTCAGCCTACGTGCCCACCAGGGCGGTCAAGTGGTAATGGCAATTTCGGTGATGGTAATCAACTGTAATGAAACTTTCGGCCGAAACCTCTTCACGGTCTTTAAAGCAGAGCATCACAAAAGTTGCTTCGGTCAGGCCGTCAGGCTGGAACGATGCAGTCGAGTGGGATTCTCAATCCGTTCATTTATTACATAGAGGATGGTGACGCATCTGAGTGGCCGTGATCTGACCCCGGAGTGCACCATAGTGATTGATTGATTCTGAGGTTTAACGCGCCGACGCAACGGAGGCGATGAGTCGTGCCGTAGTGGAGGGCTCCCGATTAATTTTGACCCCGAGGGATCTTTAACGGTTCCCCAAATCTCGCACACACAGGTGGTTTTGCTTTTCGCCTGCATCAGAAAAGCGGCCGCCACGTTCGGGAATCGAACCCGCGCCCTTGGGCGAGGACACCATCCTCAGTTTCCTCCACCAAAAACGGGGATCTGCTCGCTGGTCACACCGAAGAGCCGGCGTCTAGGCGACGTGAAGAGCATTGGCCAGATTAACCTGGACTCGCGGGAATTCCGAGGCCGCCAAAGGCACGGATGGGCAGCCAGGTACACCTAGATGTCGTGGGTTCGTATTCGCCCTACTGATAGAGTATAAGGACCGGTGGTCTGTCGCGCGTCGTATGGCGGCCTTCGAGGCATATCGGCCTCGTTCAGGTCGCGCAGCGCCAATTCGAATACCGCTTCAACCTTGGCATCGACGGAGGTTGTAAATGCAAATGATTTGTGGCAGTTCTTCGGGGCACGTTGGTGTACATCGTGAGGTGGGTAGGTACTGCTAGGTAAAATGACGCCGAAGTTTTCTGCATAGAGGGAGAGGGTGCAGTCGGGAGCAAAAGTCTGGATTGTAGGCGAGCAGCAACTGAAGGACAGCGCATCGCCACCAGACGTGTGGAGGCCTCTGCAAACCTGCTTTCCTGTACAGGCAGGGACGGTTATTAGGACGACGTGATTGCGTGGTCAAAACCACCAGTTGCCAATTCTGGAGGCACGGCGCCCGCTGTCGCGTCACAAGCCGGGTAGATGCGGGTCCTTGCGTTCGCTTCGCCAATTATGGATTTTTGTGCAAATGCAGGTGTTACAGGGTTGGTTCGTTTTGGCAATTTTGTAAAGACGATAGTTTTGCTTTGGCTAATTAAACGCATAAATTTTGGCCTGTCTGTCTGTCGCTCTGTGACTCGATTCAGCCAATCGGCCAAAGTGAAACGAATCTGCGCAATAGTCATATACCCTTAACGAAATCTAAACGTTTAAGAACGGTGTCAACGTTCTACTTGTCATCATTGCTAAACAAAAGCAAGACATTAGGCAAGCATAAGGCAGAACATAATACATATGTGGTATTTTCAGTGTTTTTTATTAAAGAAAATTCATGGGTGCTTTGTTTTTGCGATAGCAAATGAAATACTACATCGACTGCGGCAAAACGTCACCTGCTGTAGCCAGCGCTCCTGGCGCAGTTACGGCAAGCGCAACGAAAGGTTCCACTAGATAGGTTCCCCATTGCACTTAGAACACACGTGGAGCAGGGAAACGTGGCTCTGTAAACGTTGTAGTGGAATTCCTTGATTCACGAGAATCTCTGCCGTACGGCAGCGCTGCCATCGAGGCACCCGACTTGAAGTAGTGGAACGCCGTAGGGCAAACACCATGCGTGTTATCTTGGGAGGAACGAGACTTAAAAGGGTGAGCGGGTAAGAGAAGGCATTTACTTAGCAGCGGCGCCAGTCAACTGTCGTCTTTCGTCGACATTTGCAACAAAAGGATAAAATACGCGGTCATTTTTTAGTAGTGTTTCTGTCCTTCTTTTAAAGGATTTTAATATCGGTGATGGAATTTTTTCGCAAAGATGTATACGATACATATTTATGATTTTATTGGTTCCCTTATCAAAATTATTCTTTTCGGCTCCTCAAATTTCTTGGTTATTTAAAATTCTCTTCAACCAATTGCGTTCATTTGTGATATTGTAACAATTGTTAATTGCCCTAATTATCCAATGTTGTCCAAGTGTACGCTGTTACACGGTCCATCTATTGCTGAAAAATTTGCTCGTGCTTCCCTCCTTCGACGCTTCTTTGTTTTTCGGTTCGTAGTTTATATGGATGAAGGGGATGGATATTTTCGATTTTATTTGTTCATTTTTATCACATTTTGAACCTTCTCTTATTTCAATACTCCCTTCGACCAATTATCTCCGCTTTCGCTATTATAATAATTATATTGGTCACCCCGGGCAAGCAAAATAACCGTTTCGTTCAAATGACATTTTGAAACTGTTGGGGCTGAGGGGATACTCCGCAAAGAAGTCTATCCATTAAAAAGGTGGTTGGATGTTCACTGCTGGAACGCATGCGCCGCAGATCGTTTGCTATGGTCTCTACATAGTAGCCATATTTCTATGGTATAGTAGACTCTCCCACTTTTCCTGCAGCTCATAATCGTCACCATAGGAAGTCATCTGACTCGTCGGAGTTGTCCGATCCCTGCGTGATTGGTATTCTCGGCAGTTTGCTTTAAAGAGCGGCAATGTTCGTGTTTTTCTCCATATTAGTGGCTTCTTTCTTCGCTCGCTGCCCACTGAATGAAATCGCTCACCTTTTATTGGGGTCCGCCTGTGGAAACGAGCCCCACCACGGATTATAAGCATTGCCTGGTGCCACGTTCTCGGTGGCGCTGCTGGCGTCAGCCCAGCTGTAAAGGCTGTACTCGCTCTGGTCCGCTTGGTAGGATTCATGAAAAAGAAAAGGGTAATGCTATCGAACAAGGAAACATCAACCGCAAACAGACTGATAAATGGTTTGACGTTAAGATTGGTTAATATCGTGACGGAACACCTGACGGCCACCATGCATGGTTCAGAGTAGCACCGAAAGAACAGCAGCGGTCCAAAGGGCAGAGAATCACAAAAACATGATATCAATTCAACAGAGGATCGCGACCAACACAGAGAGCTCAATACAGCGCCACGACAAAACGCCACCGAGAAAAAAACGGCGCGTCATAACGCCAGGCTGCCATGCCTTTTTAGGGCGCAGCCCTTTGGCGCCCGTCCTTTGGGTGAGGCGCGTCGCCGTTGTCGTGGTCGAGCGAACGATGGGGACACTGACTAGTGAAAGAAAGCAAAGGAGGAGAGTGTCGCGAAATTATGAGGGCAGGGCGGTTCGCCGTGGCGGCGTGAGCACTCTCCGAGATCTCGCACGTGCCGCCGAGCAGTGAGGACGTGTTCTTCTTCGCTCCGTGATTTCGGCGACTCGAACTACGGTTTTCGTACCCGTGTCTAGTGTTTCGCGCCACTATGCGGCAGTTCCTTTAGGAACTAGCCCAGATAGACTGCGCGAAGATGTCTACGGGCGGCAGCCTGCCCCCGCCTTCGACCAGCGCATCGACCGCGCGGGAGCACATGTTACGTCGTCGCTCGAACAGTTTCGGGTGCTCCCGCAGCCTCGCGAGGCTCATGGCCTCCTACAAGGACATTCTTCAGCAGCAGCAGCGTGCCCAGCAGCTAGTGGGGATGCTTCAAGGGAAGCCTGCATCTGTGCTCGTCGCGCACCACGCCGAGCCGACCCAGGTTACGGCCGATGTTTGCGCTGCCACACCACCCCCCATGTGTGTCGGTGCTGTAAACTATTCGCAAGAAAACCCCGCCGCAACCATGGAGGAGCCAATGGACGAGACGGCGCTCCTCAAGCGCCCGCGGGACGTCTCGGATGGCTCGGATGATGAGCGCGGGGCCAACGACGCCATGCCGAAGGAGAATGGCCGAGTGGCGGCCATTGCTCGCTCCTACAAGCGCCGGGGCCGGCTCGGGGAAGCCGTCGATGCGTCACGAGCCCATGTGACCACCGCGGCCATCCTTGCCCCTCTCCCGTCAGATGACATGGATTGCCCGGATGACCTTCCACCGGCTTCCGCCCCCCCTCCCAGTGGCGCCACGAGCCACCGTGCATCGGCGTTCGCCTCAAGCACCACCGCCGCTGCCATCCCTGCTGATCCGGCTGACGCGCAAGATGGCGGCACCCAGGACAACAAACAGCCGAGTGGGCCCTTCCCCATGGAGACCGCGACCTGCGGCGGCTCTTCAGGCGAATCCTCGGCATCGGAACTTTACCCCGGACATCGTGAAGGCCAGTGGACCATCCAGCAGAGCAAGGCAGTACGACGGAAGGCCAGGAAATTGGTCGCTCGGCGCCCGATTGCGCAGCCGGCCGCCGGCACCTGCCTGTTCCGTCCCACAGACCGAGCCGCCTCCTTCCTCACGGCATCGAGGGAGGTCATCGCCCGTGAGCTCGCCGCCACCCCCGGGGTGTCCCAGGTTAGAGTGAACACCCGGCTGAACGTGGTCGCGGTTGACGCTGAGACGGACGAGTGTTTGGCTGCCCTCCTGGCCACTCAGAGTGTGGCTGGGATTGCTGTCCGAGCCGGCCGCCCCGCCAGCCGAGGCACGAGCCGCGGTCTCGTTTTTGGTGTCGACCGTCAACTCACCGTCGAGGAGATCCAGGCCAACATCGACTGTGAGGTGGCGGTGAGGGGTGTGGCACGGAAGGCTGATGGGGCTGTACTGATCACGTTTGCGGCCCCTTGCCCTCCCCCGTTTGTGGCTGTGTACAAGCTGCTGCTGCCTGTGCGTGGTTGTCGGCCGCGGCCCACGCAATGTGCGCGCTGTGGTCGACTGGACCATGTGACAGCCTGCTGCAAGGACAAACAGAGGTGTGCTCGCTGCGGTGGGGGCCACACCGCGCAGCAGTGCCCTGCCTCTACCCCACGCTGCACCAATTGCAGTGGCCCGCACCCCGTCACCGACCCCCGCTGCCCCCGCTGGCAGCACGAACGCAAGGTTGTCACAGCCATGGCACGCGCACCACAGCCAGTACCCCGAGCGGAGGCCGCAGCGTCAGTCCGCACTGAACAGCCACCAAGCTACGCGGAGATGGCCAGGCGACGTTCTAGCCAGCAGCAGGCCAGCCGTCAGCTGCAGCAGCGTCCTGCCACCCAGGGACGCCAGCCGCAGCAGCATCCTCCAGCTACCCAGGGACGCCAACAGCAGCCACGCAAGCCAGCCGGGCGCCCACCTGCCCAGCCGTCCGCACAAATAGGGGTGGAGCAGCTGCCTGCAGCTTCAACCGCAACCGGTCAGGACCAGTTGGTGCCCATCCTTCTTGCCCTGGTGCACAGCCTGGTGGGTCACCTGCCTACTGAGGACCCCGCACGCCTGGCGGCCACTGCTGCCCTGGCACACCTGCGCCCCCCCGCCCCCTATCATGGCTAACAGACCCTGTAGGACCGGCCAGCGGCCACGCATCTTGCAGTGGAACTGCAACCACTTGGGGCCTCGCCACGCGGAATTGGCTGAACAGCTGCTGCGGGAGCACTTCGATGTACTGGCGCTGCAGGAGACCAACGTCTGTGGCAGCACCCTGCGGCTTCCGGGGTACGTGTGCCACGCCAGCGCAACCAGCTGCAGCCTGCGCTCTTGCACCAGCCATCCGTGCCAAGACGCCAGCCACCCACCAGGCAAGTCCCAGGCAGCTGTCTACGTTAGGGCTGTGCTCAACAGTGCTCCAGTGAACCTGGACTCGATCGTGGATGGCCCCATGGAATGTGCCGCTGTCACAGTGCGCATGGGGTCCACGGACACCACTGTGGCCAGCGTCTACGTCCGTCCAACGCGGCCCTGGGATGCCACAGCAGTGGGACGGCTGCGGGCCCACCTGGGCCCGGACGTTGTCGTGTGCGGAGATTTTAACGCGCACAACTCAGCCTGGGGCAGCCCCCGCACCACCCGCAGGGGACGAGAGTTACTCGATGCTACCACAGCCTGCGGACTGCTCGTGGCCAACACAGGCAGCCCCACCTTCACCCGCCCTGGTCCCTTGGGCACGGTCCAGCTGTCTCACATTGACGTCACACTGGTGTCCCAGCGGTGTGCCTACACCTGGGAAACCGCCACCAGCACCTGGGGATCTGACCACTACCCCATCCTGGTCACCCCCAGGGGCGATCGCAGGCGGGCAGACACCAGGGTCTACGCCATTACCAACTGGACCGCCTACCGCAAGGAGATGGCAGAGCGTCTGGAGGACCCAGAGCCCGATTTCCTGGCAGCTGTCGTGCAGAGCGCCAACAAGGCGACATTGCGGGGGGAGGTACCCCTCTACACGGCACTACCGGACCTGGAGCTCCTGAGACTCCGGGCCAGGCGCAACCAGCTGCAACGGCGGGCCATCCGGAGCAGGCGTCCGGAAGACTGGACGGCGTACCGACGGGTGGATGCACAGTGCAGGAGGAGAGCCAAGCAGCGGCGGAGGCAGAGCTGGGAGTCGCTCTGCTCCTCCATGGACTCACGTAGAGATCCGGCCAAAGCTTGGAGAGTCTTCCGGGCCCTTCTCCAGCCTTCCGTCACCAACCGGCACCCCCTGCTGGCCTCCGCCATTTCCTTGCGCATCACTGAGGAGGCCTTGGCAGAGCGGCTAGCCGACCAGTTCACCCCGGCTCTACCCGCCGCTGAAGTCCAGGTGCACGTGTTTCCGGTGGCTCCCCAGGACCCGCAAGTGGTGGCCATTTGCAATGGTGACATCACACTCTGGGAGCTGCGGGCTGCCCTGGATCGATGCCCCAAGCGTCGAAGCGCCCCTGGTATTGACGGGGTGACATACCAAATGCTTCGGAACCTGGACATCACCCAGCTGCAGCCGCTGCTACAGCTCTTCAACCAGGTGTGGAGGGAGGGCAGCCTTCCACCTACTTGGCGGGTGGCCCTAGTCAGGCCGATGCTGAAGGTTGGTAGGCCGCCCACCGAGCCTGCATCGTACCGGCCGGTCTCCCTGACGTCCGCGGCGGGAAAGCTGATGGAGAACACGATCCTGGCCCGCCTCCAGTGGATTGCTGATCGTAGGGGCGTCTTCAAGGAGCAGCAAAGCGGCTTCAGGCGCCACCGCTGCACGGCTGACTCCCTGGGAGATGTGGTGTCTATGCTGGAGCAGGCCCGCCACGACAAGGAGGTGGCCTTCTTGCTCCTGCTGGACATGAAGTCGGCCTTCGACTCCGTCCCTCATACGGCCATCCTGGACGCCCTGGACAGCATGGGCGTTTCGGGGCACCTCCGAAGATACGTGAGGGCGTTCCTGACTAACCGGACCCTACGAGTCAGGGTGGGCCGAGCAACGAGCAGCCCAAGAGATGTCAACTCGGGGGTTCCCCAGGGGAGTGTGCTCAGCCCATTCCTTTTCAACCTCGTCCTGGCTCCACTCCCGGACTGCATCCCAGCTGGGCTTGCATTTCCAGTGGGGATGGCAGTCTATGCTGACGACATCGCCATCTGGGCGCACGGACCAACGAGGCTACTCTCCAAGGTGAAGGCGTGTCTCCAGGGGTTGCTGTGGGCAGTCGCCGCCTTCCTCACAAGCCGTGGCCTGCAGCTGTCCGAGACGAAAACGCAGGCCATGATCTTCCACTCGAGGGGCTACAGAGCACGCAAGACGACACCACCGCTCACCTTGAACGGTCAGACTCTTCCGTGGTGCACTAGCGCCAAGTATCTGGGGCTCCTGGTCGACTGCCAGTTGTCCTGGCTACCTGCGGTGAAGGCGCTTCGGAAACGCACAACGAGGGTCCACCAGGGCGTGCGGAGGATGCTGGCGCATGGACAGGGCTGCACACACACCGTGGCCCTGAAGGTGTTCCACGGTATGGCATCGTCCGCCGTCCTCTATGCTCTGCCTTTAGTGCAACTCAAGCCGCGCCGGTGGGAGGAGCTGGAGGTGGATCAGCGCCGGGCTATCCGCCTCTGCTTGGGCCTTCCGAGCACATCTCCGGTGGCGGCGACATACACGGAGGCAGGCTTCTGGCCCATCCAGATGCGGGCCCTGCAGGTGGGTCTCCACCACATCCACCGCCTGCAGGGCACACCTGACGGCGTGGCACTCCTTGAGCGCTACCGCAGCCGGCCCAACTCTCGGATGGGCATGCTGCTCAGTACGTACGAGAGCCACATCGCGTTGCCGCAGCGGCCACGCCTGGAGCCACCACCCCCAGGCACGGGGCAGGCTCTACGCATTGTCACCACATTGCCGGGGGTCCGTAGTAAGAGGTCGACTCCACCCCAGGCTGTCCACCAAGAGGTGGCTGCCCTGCTGCAGGGCGACGCTGCCGGACATCTGCAAGTGTACACGGATGGATCTGTACAACAGTCGATGGGCAGAGCCGGAGCCGCCTGCACGGCCCTAGAACTCGGCACCAGCCAGGTGTGCAGCCTGCCCTTCCCTGCCTCATCCACCCACGCAGAGCTGGCTGGACTTCACTTGGCTGCAGATCTTCTTCTCAAGCAGGGCACCCAGGCCCGGGGGGCCATCATCCTGACTGACTCACGGTCTGCCCTCCTCCGTCTGCGTGCCGCCGACCAGCCAGCCAGCTCTAGCGGCTACGTTGAGCGGTCGCTGGCGGCCAAGCTTCGTGCGGTGGAAGCGCAGGGGTGTCCACTGCGACTTCACTGGCTGCCATCGCACGTGAACATCACGGGCAACGAGGTTGCAGACGCCTTGGCCAAAGGTGCTGCTCGCCAGGCAGGGGTTCCAGCCTCCCGGGATGTGGTGTCATTTGACGCTGCAAGGACTATCCTAGCACGAGTGGTGGAGGCCAAGCATCCAGATGCCCGAGTAGTCAGTGGGCAGGCCCCACGGGTCTTGCCCGGACGCATTAGCAGAGACGCCCGGTCGCTCCTTCTTCGCCTGCGGCTCAATTGCTGCAACGTGGGAGCGCGCTTGCACCACCAAGGCCGCCGAGCATCCCCCACCTGCGCCGACTGCCCAGAGCCCGAGACGCTAGAGCACTTGCTGTGCTCTTGCCCGCAGCACGACGCCGCAAGGACACAACTCCGGGCCGAACTCCAGCGACTCGGTGCCCCAAGCCACAAGCTAGAAGACTTCCTGTTCCCCACGGGACCGGACGCCATCCGACGGGAGGTCTTCCAGCACCTAGTCAACTTCCTGGTTACAACAGGACTAGCACTGCGTTTGTAGCCATCAAGTCATGGACTAAACGAACGCGATATAGACTATCTCCCACTCTCCTAACGCTCTCCTCTTCCCCCTTCTCTCTTCCTATCCTTTGAAGCCCCAATCCCCTTCCCTGGACTGGGTCGTATGAGGGTGAACTCCCCGTTGAGTTCAACAATATCCCCAGGCCTTTTCTCTTCCCTCCTTTGTTAATAAATCACCACCACCCCAGCACTCTCCGAAAGTATGCAGTATGCGGTAGTGGGTGGCAGGGGGGGGGGGGGCAGTGTGCTGTGCCTGCCCGAGACGCTCGTCTGTGCGACGCTCGGCGAAAACTTGAGGGAGGTGTGCGCGTGAAGATGATGTGCGTTCGCTTCCTAGGACGCGGGTTGCGCTTCCTTCATGAGACGCACTTCGCGCCGCCGACGCAGACGCTCCTTATCGCTGCCAGAGTGAGTGCTGCCGGCTGAACTGTGAGTGAGGCAACCGGTCGTATGCTTCATAAGCCGCAGCAGCTAAACGAGCTGCCCGAGTGAAGGCTGAGCCCCGCTCGCGCCAGAACCCAGAGTGAGAGCTGAACAATGAGCATGAAAACTGGTGCTTGTGCTTCGTCAGGCGCTGCAAATAAAAAGGTTTCGGTAACCCTACAAATACGTCAGTCTGTCAAACTTTGCTTCATAGTATTTTGCACAGTCAAAACAGCTAAACAGACGCGCCCAAATTTTGCATAAGGTAGTATCGTAATCGCCAGCGAATTATTTTGCCGAATATTTCCTCCGCCGTTTCGTCATAGCTGGTGCCCTACCTCCAAACCATGAATGAGATATCAGTATAGTAAATCTCGTACGTTCGAACAGCAAGGGGAAGCCATCTCAGTTCGAAATAGTGGAAGGTTGAACGGACGAAATGGACGAATCGCAACACCAAACTGCAATCGTAAAGCTGTGTGCTGGGTCAAAAATTTAACGCTTCAGAAATCCGTGTTCACTCTAACTTTTGTCCTCAAAGGTGACAGGCAGAACGTTTTGTTGTAGCGATCAAATGTAGCGGAAGACTTCCTTTTCGCCTTCCTATAAAAGTTAAGAGACGGACATGAATATGTCCGGTCATGACTACCGAGCGGAAGTCTCCACACTGACGCGTCCTCCTTGCTGCAAGAATGTTAACGCATTGTACTCGCAGCGCCTTTAATTTGGGATATGATGTCCTCATTTGTAAGCGTAATACGCACCTGTGCATTCGTGCCTACATAGACGAAGTCTACAAAGGTTATTCTTCCTAAACGTTCGCGATGGGCGCTTTAAATTGGTTCTAGCACATTTAACTTGTGTGTTTCTTCTTTCCTTTCTGGAGGCGACACCGAGGCAGCGTCGTCTTCAAGCAGCAGGCGCGCCTTTCTGGCTGTGTACCACGTGCCAAGCCGGCATGTTAATGGCGCGTAGTTCGAATTATCCGTGCGCTAACCAACTCTCGTTCCAATTAATTTGCGTTTTTATACACAGACTTCTTTAGAGCCTGGCAGGACAAAATCGTGCAGTTCCAATTCTGCACAGGCTCGAATTATTGAAGTTTTAATTGACGAGCTTTTACTGTAAACAGTTCGCTTGCGACGCCGCCTTAGTGTGGGTCGGAAGCAATTATCTAATTTTCTTTCGTAGATGCAGTCTGGAACGCCACGTAATTTGCATTAAAGAAATAATTTATCCCCAGTTCTTTAGTCTATTCTTTTCTGGCTGAGATAGTACAGTATAGCCCTTTAAATTAAAGCCGTTCCACACAACGTGAACGCTCTCGGAAGTGCAGAGCAGTGATTTGCCATAATGGTCTGCACCGCCGTTATCCGTTCACTGCTAACACCCCTTCAGTTCAAACTTCCCGCCTTCGTAGTTGTCGCGCGCCCTAGCCTGAAACTGCGCCATCTGGAGTTCTAGTGCAGAGCACTTTAGGCGCTCGCCTTGTCGTCCTATCTTGCTCGCTCTACCAAAGTATATAGAGCACCAAGGCGGCGTCCCGGGGTAACGCTGCTGTTCGCGGCGTACCCCAGAGGCTTCGAAAGCCAAGCGGTTTACATGATAAAATTTATTAGTACGAAACTCTATGGTTTACATAGTCATAAGCGTTCGAAACTCAGGAAACACTGGCGCTTGTCATACATCTTCCCGTTGTTTCCCGCAAAGAAAATTATAGATACATTTTGAGAAAAAATATAAGGAATTAACCCGCAGCGCCCGCGTTCATTTAGTTAAGGATGCCCGTTGGGTAGATTTTTAGGATAGTAAACGCAAAATGTGGCAATGCAACGCTGGCACGAGCGGGGACAAAAGCACAAAGAGAAAAGAACTCCCACTGGAGTAGTTTCAGGCGGGGGGCGCGCGAGCACTGCGAAGGCGGGAAATTTGGACTGCATGGGGTGGTAGCAGTAGGCGGATAACCGCACCACAGCCCATTATGGCGAATCAGTGCTCTTCACTTCCGAGTGCTTGCACATTGAGTGGAATGACTCTAATTTGTTCTTACTTTGTGACCCTTGTTCAGTATACCAGTCCAACGGAGTAATGTCGTTTGTTTGAGCCACGTCGTCGACTTAACTGAAGAGGTAAATGAGGTAAAACATTTTTTAAAAAATAAGGCGGCATATCTTTTGTAAATATGCCAGTGTAGCACTATACCATAAACCAAGGACGTGTTCGTTAGCATATAATTTCGGGACACGTTATCTGGTACACCAGGCAACACAGTTCACAGGAATAAACGTCAAGTCGAAATACTCAAAAGAAGCGAAGGGGCTTGAATGAAAAAAAATATATATATATAGCCATAAAAAGAGCGCGAGAAAATCCAACGAAACAATGGTATACTGAGTATTGAGCACTACGCAATCATTGACTCTCCTGTAATTTTTGCCTGTGCAGTTATGTCCGCCCAGCCAAAACAACATAATACACGCATTAGGGAGTAGTTTATTGCGTAGCATTCTTGGCTGAGTACCCTCCCCCCTCCTCAGCCAGGATCATGTAGTCCCTGTATTAACGCAAAAATGCAGATCTGTAGGAAATTACACCTGTACTTGTTGTAATAGCGTAAATGCAGATGATTGGTCGGGCAGAATTCTAAAAACGATAAAATAGAAAAAATAAAAACAATAAAATTTTCGGTTAACTGAACTGACGAAATCAAAAACATGCATATTATACATCGTCTCCCCAAAACGAATATTAAACAAATGCTTCCGCAAAGGAACGTTCAAAATACAAATAAAAATTTGCGAAAATGAACAAACCATGTCACCCTCTGAATTTCTATGAAAATGCATATTTGGCGGAAGTAACATTTCTAATCTTTATAACAGTCTTTTTGGAGGAAACTGGTTGAACAAAAATTCGAAAAACTAAATAATAAAAATATTAAGAAAATGAATGGTAAGAAAAATTGATCTGACAGAATAAAAATTATTCTTGTTACACATATTCACTAACAAAGGAAAACTAAAAAAAAGTCCCCGAGAAACGCTGAAAATAATGAATAAAAATAGTTGAAATGGCCCAATTCTACACTGCACCTTCCATCTTCGGAAAAGTACATTTGCGCAATTAAAGGCACTTATATGCTATAATGGTTTAAATTTACATCCTTGGTGAAAACGAACATAGGATAACTTAAAAAGATAAAAAAAAACTCAAAATTGTTTCGCTAGACTGTACAGTCTGGACAAGCGGAATAGGAATACTGCGCCTTCGGGGAGAATTTTCCGGATTCATGCAGATTTCCAAATGCGAAGGCTTTGTCGCTTGCTATAAATGTTACTCTACTTCTGTGAGGCAGAGAAATAGATATTATAAAACGGGAAATCAATTTCTAGCAAGCTTGATTGAGCCAATCTTATATACAGGAAACACACTAACAGATTAAATACAAGCTTCACAACCATATGTACAATTTGAGATTACTGAATAAAAATATTCCCCAGTACAGCTCCACTCTAACACCCGCCGCGGTGGCTCAGTGGCTAAGGCGTTGCGCTGCTGAGCACGAGGTCGCGGGTTCGATTCCCGGCCGCGGCGGCGGCTTTTCTGATGGAGGCGAAAAGCGAAAACGCCCGTGTGTACGAGATTTCGGCGCACGATAAAGATGCCCAGGTGGTCAAAATTAATCCGGAGCCCTCCACTACGGCGCGCCTCATCGCCTGCGTTGCGTCGGCGCGTTAAACCCCACAATCAATCAAATCAATCCACTGTAACCTAGGTAATATGCGTTATTTTTTTGCATTCTAGTTTGCCCCCAAGGTCACGTTTATTGTTAGTTTCTCGTCGCTTTGTAGGCTTCATATGAGCCTCGTACGAGGCTGTGTTCAAGTGAACTATCTGGTGCTGCGTACAGATATGAATACAATATTTTCTCAGAAAAACAGTAGTACAGTACAAACGGAAGATTTGTCTAGCAGCCTGCCAACTTTATGCGGCAGAGAGGCTTTTGAAAGGCGGTGACATTCCGATGTGTTTTAAAGGAGCGTCGAATAGAATTTTTTGGAGAAACAAAACTTCGCAAAAATTCCTAAAATAGTGTCTCATTAAAGGGTGTACAATCGCTCGTGTGCAAGCTACTATTTTAGCATTGTCCTGTTTTGTACCTGCTAAGCCGTTGTGCTGCTGTGCACGAGGACGCGGCTTCGATTCCCGGCCGAAGGGAAATAAATAAATAAATAAAAAAACAAATAAATACATAAATAAATCTATCAATCAATCTGTTTTGTAACTGGGCGCTATCCAGAAGTAGAGTTTTGTAGTTCGCGGGTTTTGTCTACGTGCATTTATGACTGGTGCTGTTATGCTTGTGCCGTTTCGTCGCGTGCTGCCTTGTTGCCCCTCCCCTCACCCCTTGCCCAAAAATATTGATACTTAAACATAATCTTATGTAACCTCAAGTAAAGCTCTTAATATGTTGATAGTATTGCGCTGAAAGTTAATTTGCAGTTGGAAATTTGAAATTTTTGGGAACGACAAAGGTGGACTTTTAAAAAAGGTAGAAACATTCAAAGCTCAAATACACACTGACCACATTAACAGTGGCTGCACTGATATACACATATGCGGTGCTGAGAAGACGTTCTTAAGGGTATTTCTATGAATCATTATAGAGCAAGTGCATTTAGAATCGCCTTCGATACTGCACACAATTGGTAAGAACACCTTTGGTATGGTCTATATTGTCCCGAATGACACTCGGTACTTCTAACGATCAAGGCTATAAAGAAGATTTAATGTGTCTAAACTCAAAGCTGCAGCCTAGAGCCCGTGAGGACAAGCGCTTGCCCAAGCGTTCTCGTCTTCTTTTCTGCTTCGCTGATGGTGATAGTCGCGGCATTTCTTCCCTTACTTGCTGTTATGATAGTGGCGGCATTACTCCCCCCTTCTGAGAGGGCATCGACTCGATGCTACAGAAAGCAAAATGACATTGTCCAACGCGGATCAACTTCTGCAAGAAGGAACACTTCCAGTTCTATACGTGGGTGCGTAGTCCGTGCCTCAACGTTCGTAGTAAGGCTTGAGTCGCACGATGTGTACCACTTCGGATCTTGGCCTTCGACAGGAGGCTGTGCGTGCTGTGTCAGGTTTGACTTCATAATTGAGGTTACCAATGCGGCGGAGTATTGTATAGGGACCGAAGTACCGCTTCATAAGCTTCTCGCGCAGACCACGGCGCCGTACCGGTGTCCAAACCCAAACTCGATCACCAGGGGTGAAATGTTTTTCTCGTCGACGGAGGTTGTATAGGTTAGCGTCGACGGATTGTTGATTTTGAATCCTGATCCTTGCGAGTTATCGTGCTTCCTCAGCGCGTTGTGAGACAACTTCCGCATCTTCGTTGGTATGGTCGCTGGGCAAGTCGGGCAGCATTGCGTCGAGCATGGTGTTTACGTGCCGGCCGTGCGCCAAATAGAATGGAAAAACTTCCGTCGTTTCTTGGATCGCGGTGTTGTACGCAAATGTCACGAATGGGAGCACTTCGTCCCAAGTTCGGTGCTCGACGTCTGCGTACATGGCTATTATATCTGACCTTGTCTTATTGAGGCGCTCTGTAAGTCCATTTGTTTGGGGATGGTACTGCGTTGTTCGACGGTGGCTGGTGTTACTCAAGCGGAGTATGTCTTGCATCAGTTTCGATGTGAACGCCGAGCCGCGGTCAGTTATTAACACTTTGGGAGCCCCATGCCGCAAAACAATTGACTCAATGAAAAATTTCGCTATTTCAGCGCTTGTTCCGAGTGGCAGCGCCTTAGACTCTGCGAAGCGGGTTGAGTAATCCGTCGCTACCACAATCCACCGATTGCCTGAGTTGGACATGGCGAATGGGCTCAGAGGATCCATGCCAATTTGGTCGAAAGCTGTTAGTGGGGGCTGTATAGGATGTAGAAATCCGGCCGGCTTTGTTGGCGGCTTCTTCCGCCTCTGGCATTCTCGGCATGTTTGCGTGTAGTGACAGACTGATTTCGGAAGACGAGGCCAGTAGTACTTTTCTCGTATCCGGGCTAGTCTGCGGCTATATCCGAGATGTCCGGCGGTGGGGTGGTCATGAGAAGCTTCGATGATTTCGTCGCGAAGGCTGTCTGGCACAACGAGAAGCCACGACCTGCCGTTTGAGTCAAAGCTCTTTTTGTAGAGGACGCCCTGTCGAAGACTAAACAAGGACACGTTACGGGAGAAAACTTTGGGAAGGTAAACTTGTTGGCCTTGAAGGTATGCCGAAGTTTTTGAAGCTCAGGGTCCTGTCGTGGCAGTGCGGCCATATCAGAGCAGTGTAGTACTCCCAGGAAGGCGTCGTCATCATCGACTTCCGGCTGAGCGCTTCCCACGGGGGCCCGAGACAGGCACTCCGCATCACTGTGTTTGCGGCCCGACTTGTACATGATGGAAAAATCAAATTCTTGAAGGCGTAGTCCCCAACGAGCGAGTCGTCCGGGTGGGTCCTTCAGGTTGGCAAGCCAGCACAGTGAATGATGATCTGTGACTACACGGAATGGACGACCATACAGATGGGGACGAAACTTTGTAACTGCGACAAATGACTGCAAGGCACTCCATTTCGGTGGTCGAATAGTTTTGCTCCGCTTTGGTTAGCGTACGGCTCGCGTAAGCGATGACTCGCTCAGCTCCATCCTGCATTTGGATGAGCACAGCACCAAGTCCTGCGCTAGTTGCATCGGTATGGACTTCAAGCCTCCTGGTCAAAATGGCCGAAGACGGGCGTCGTTTGCAGAGTGGATTTTAAGTCCTCGAATGCGCGATGTTGTTCTTCATTCCACTCGAACGGGACCCGTTCTTTTGTAAGAAAAGTCAGTGGGGCAGCTATCTGGGAGAAGTTTTTAACGAAGCGGCGATAGTAAGCGCACGGACCCAGGAACCTTCTCACTGCCGACTTGATAGACGGTGTTGGGAAGGCGCGAACCGCGGCTGTTTTCGCTGGGCCAGCACTAACACCTGCGCTACTAACAATGTGGCCTGGGAACTTCAGCTCATCGTACGCGAACCGGCATTTTTTTTTGGATTGAGCGTAAGGCCGGCAGTTTCGAGAGCCTTCAGTACTTCTCTAAGTCGTCGTAAGTGCTCGTCGAACGTACTTGCAAAGATGACGACGTCATCGATATAAACGAGGCAAGTCTGCCTTTTAAGGCAGGTGAGAAGAGTGTCCATTACACGCTGGAAGGTCACTGGTGCTGTACATAGCTCGAAAGGCATCGCTTTGAACTCATAGAGCCCATCTGGGGTAATAAAGGCCGTTTTTTCTCGGTCCCGCTCGTCAACCTCAATCTGCCAGTACCCACTCTTCAGGTCTATTGACGAGAAGAAGCGGGCATGCCGGAGCCGATCGAGTCTCATCGATGCGTGGAAGCGGGTAGAGGTCCTTCTTTGTTATTTTGTTTAACCGCCGAAAATCTACGCAAAACCGCAGTGTCCCATCCTCCTTCTTTACAAGCACCACTGGTGCAGCCCAGGGACTGTTATGCGGTTGGATGACATCGTCCTCCAGCATGTATTTCACCTGGGTTTGTATTGCCTCTCGTTCTTTGGGCGAAACTCGGTACGGCGGTTGGCGAGTTGGATGCGTGGCGTCATCAGTCAAAATCCGGTGCTTAGCAACGGTGGTTCGGCCAACTCTGGACGGCGTAGCAAAGCAGTGACGAAATTCGTCGAGCAGTGAAAGCAACTCACTCCTTTGTTGACCCGAAAGTTTCGAGCTCACGTCGAGTTCCAGACTTGCTGCCGTTTCTGGCAGAGACGATGTATCGGCGTCGGACACCATGTCAACAGCTGAGATTTCCGCGATGCCTTCCACGTGGGCTACGGCCATGCCCTTGGTCAGGTGCTGCGACTCGTTTCAAAAATTTGTCACGAGAACTTCTGCGCATCGATTTTAAAGCCGCAGTAGGCCTCTGGCGACCCCGATTCCCTCCTCCAGAAGCAGCTGGATACTTCCTTCTAAGAGTGCTTCCCCGTCTGGCAAAGTGTTAACTTGCACCAGCAAGAAAACACTGGCCAGCGGAGGCAGCTTCACGTGCTCCTCTAAAACCCTGGTCGAGTCGAAACTTGGAGCTGAGTGACTCCGTGGTGCATCCGGCATCCGCAGCGTGAGGCTGTTCGAGCCCCGGTCAATGACGGCACCATACTCGTAGAGGAAGTCCATTCCTAGAATGATGTCTCGGGAGCATTTCTCCAGAACGACACACTTCACAGGGCATGGCTCTCCGTGGATCTCGACGCGGGCAGTGCACAGTCCAACAGGCGTCACCAGGTTTCCTCCGGCTGTACGTATATCCGGGCCATCCTACGCTGTCATCACTTTATGTAGGTGACAGGAAAGCCTACCGCTCAGAACGGAGTAATCAGCACCAGTGTCAATGAGCGCCGTCGCGTCGTAGCCGTCTATAGTGATCGACAGGTTGTTTGATCGCGCAGCCTGCTTCAGTATCGGTTGCGGAGGCTGTCAGAGAAGAAGTGCAGTGGACCTTTGCACCCATAATTCCGGTCGACGTTGTCCCCCAACGTCCCTCTATGACGTACGTCGCGCTGGCTTCCCAGCCACCCTCGTCAGTCGCCGCTCCTTACTCGAACCTGGTACCACAGCGTGTGGCCGGTGAGTCGTCGAATATTCCCCCGCCGAGACCACACCAGCTTCGCCCGCGAAAAACACATGTCTGGCGAACACGGGACAACCGACCACTCTGCTTCCACTGTGGGGAGCCAGACCACACCTTTCGCCGCTGCCCCTACCGTGAGCTTGGACTTTCAGGGTTCCGTCCAAGCGATCCGTGCCCAGGTTACGGTCAGAAACCCCGCGAAATCGAAGAATACCTTCGACGCTCAACGCCGCCGTTATCAGCCGTTCCTCGTGGACCCCGTTCGCCGTCGCCCCGTCGCCCACCTTCCCCTCTCCGCTCGTCTCGCCGCGGAAGCCTTTCACCCGTGCCTCGCCGGGAAAACTAAGTACGGCAACGCCTGGAGGTGGTGTGTCCGACGACGAAAGCCATCAAGAACCTCCGCAAACGCCTCGAAGCTCCCACTCCGACTCCCGCACCCCTTTCAATATCAGCAGCATTAATTGATTGATTGGTCGATCGATTTATTTATTTTTTGAATGATTTGTTGACTGATTGATGGATCGATATATTTATTTGTTGATTGATTTTTTATTTATCGATTCGTGGATTGATTGATTGATTGATTGATTGATTGATTGATTGATTGATTGATTGATTGATTGATTGATTGATTGATTGATTGATTGTAAGGTTTAATACGTCGACGCCTCTTAGGAGATGAGGCACGCCGTATTAAAGGGCTCCGGATGCATTTTGACCACCTGGGGAACTGTAACGTGCACCGAAACCTTCGAAACACGGGGGTTTTCGCTGTTCGCCTCCATCAGAAAAGGGGCCGCCGTGGCCGGTAATCACACCCGCCTCCTTCGACAACCAATATTGTAGTTTTTCTTCATTGGCCTTTTACAGTTCAGGACACGTAGGGAATTATCTGAGTTTTTAAGGCGATATACACACCATTAAAAATTAGGGGGAAATGTACAAAAATCCTGTTTTTTCCGCACAATACCACGGGGCGATTTCTTTGTGCCGTGCATACAAACAATCGGTAAGTTCGCAGGGTTAAAATGTGTGGTTTTCTAGTATCAAGAACGCTTAAAACCTGTGCAGAAATGAACTAAACTTGTTAGTGCTCCTTATACGAGTGAAAATTAGATTTTGCTGACGTCTAGGGTAGCGAGCGACCTATTACAAATGAGTGGGGCGTTAAAACATTAATGCGACGTCCCTACGCTTGTATGGCGTTGTGGTTTCTGCCGCCATGACAGCTAAATAGTCTCGAGATGTCCAACACTTGGTGTGATAATAAAGTGAGAAGTTTCTACTGATGCATTCCGCTACAAATACTCTTACGAGAATTTATTCGACCAGATTTAGGGGAAATCCGCAAGGTGGAGTAGGTTTCTGTGAAGGAAAGTTTCCCATCCACCTAAATGCAGCCATACGGCTACAAAGGAATGATATACAGCTTTCTCGTAAACTTCGCAGTTGAAGAAAAATTCGTCCTGGTCCAGGATTTCCTTTGTAGCCGTATGGCTGCATTTAGGTGGATGTCAAACTTCCCTTCTCAGTCGTACGAGAACCTTGCGTTAGGTGTCCTTTAAATGGGCCTATTGTGTATAAATGCCGTGTAGTAGAAGACAGCAAAATTTTCCCCAGTGGGATATTCAGCATTCATTCCGTACTTTTGCGATACGCGGACGTTTCGTGCGTAGAGTTTCATACTAATATATTCTAGAGGGCAATCGGTCGGTGCAATCGCGTGCAATGAGGGCGCCACCATAGCAGTTTAACGCTACTGTCCTAGTTGAATTCGCTAGCCAAACTCGTTTTTTCGCTTTTTAATCCACAATAACCAAGAAAACGTCCAATTTTTTTTGCTCATGTTTCATGAAGCTTCTAAAAATTCGCCGACAAATTGTTTTTCAGTTCCAGTCTGTATAGTTAAAACTTCAAATAAAATTTGGAAGATATATTAATCTTTTTTTTCAGCCAGAAGCAACGTTGGCGAGCCCTGCCAAATCACGATGAAACATTTCTCCGCGGTACAAGAGGGTGGAGTCGTTGAAGCGCGGCTCGCCTAACACAAAACTCGGGAACAAGTTAAGAACGGCAAAAGCTAATATACGGTATCACTCCGCGTAAGCGACGGACCGGGATGTCAACGAGCGCGCGCGTTTTGAAAGGATATGATATGAATGCGTGATGTCGCCTGCCTTTTCTCACGTAGTTACTTTGTCGTCGCTTTAGTAGTAGTTTTTCAGCACAATAAGTCCTAAAAATCACGAAAACGGCTCGCGCCATGTTCAAATTATTCCCATTCACGAACTACTTGCGCCGCGCGGAGCTACATCCGGCTGCGGTGATGAGGCACAGCGGCAACCTCGTATGCGAGCTCGTTATTTTCCGCAATATAAGCAGTTTATCACTCGCGCGGTGTGGACAATGGTATAAAGTTATCACCCTACGCAGCACTCATAAATACTTCATATAAGTTTACAAACATATTCGATATCTAAAAAAGGTGGCCACTGTGTTTAACAAGAAAAAAAACATAGTGCATGTAGGATTGCAACCTACAACTTCTGCACAGAAGTCGGAGGCTTTACACAGACAACGCAAATGCAAGCGGACACTTCGAGTTTGTAACATATGTCGAATAACATTTGGGATCGTACGTATAGCCATTGACATCAGACTATACGGTGTGGTTCATACAGGACTGAGCTTTCCCTTTAGCGTACACCAGGTCCCAGACGTTGATACGAAAACCCGCCGCAGTGGCTCAGTGGCTAAGGCGTGGTACAGCTGAGCCCGAGGACGCGGGCTCGATTCCTGCCCGCGGCGGCCGCTTTTCTGTCGGACGCGAAAAGCGAAAATGCCCGTGTGTGAGTCTAGCTTCGGCGCGCTACAAAGAGCCCCAGGTGGTCTAAACTAATCCGGAGCCCTCCACTACGGTGCGCCTCATCGCCTGTGTGGCATCGGCGCGCTAAACCCCCAAATAAATAAAAAAATGAAAAAGAATTTGATGGCAGCACGGCCGTTCCGGACGCACGCGCTCGAGCGCATATGGAAGAGGTTGTGGTCTCAGGAGAATCAACTCCTGGCTGCGTCTAATCTCACGGAAGCCGTGAGAATTACCCCCGGGTGAATCTCGCGGCAGTTTCTATAAAAGCTGCCTGGCCTAAACGTTTATGAAAAATACTACGTCCCAACGTAACCTAACATAACATAACGTCGCTGAACCTAGCTTAACCTAACCGACCGCGCCATAACCTACCCAAATCCAGCCTAACTGCAACGAACCTAATCTAACCCAGCCGAACGAAACAGAACACAACCTATATTCAACGTAATTCAACCCATTATAGAAGTCCTGTGCGTCGATCTCTTGATATTATAAAAACCGGAGTAAAAGGAAGTATTGAAAAAATCCCGATGACCGAAAAAATGTGAAAGGAAAAAAAACATCCAATGTAGGACTTGAACATGACCCTTCTCGTTAAAACCAAGTACTATACCACAGCGTTACAGGTGCAGCTGGAAACGTGGCTTTTTAGGGAATATGTATCCCGTACAAACTCCGCGTAGCGTGCTCAGCCAATTAAAGGCGAGTGCCGCGAGAAATTTGCGGCGGTAATTCTCACGGTTGCCTGGATAATAGGCACTACCCTTACTCCTGCCCCAACGCAACCCTTATGCGGGTCATTAGTGTGAGAACCGAACCCGCTGGGCATTCGCCTTGCGTCCGAGTGCTCGGGTGTGAGGACACCTCTTACAAGTACCTTAACCCCCTTTTACGTGGTCGAAAAAAGCGCTCTTACCCATTGCGAGGCTGAAGGCAAGGTAGTGGCTTTCGGTTCAGTCGAAGCAGCAACGTCGCGTGCGAACGCAGTCTTCTGCTTTCTTGTCTTCAGATTGAGCACACTGACTGTTACGATGGTATGATGACTTTCAAGACGGGCACATGCCAATTAGGGGATCCACTGCTGAGAGGTTTATTTCATTACTTGCGTTCAAAACAGATTAACAGAACATGAGTGCTGAGAGTCCTGTACCCATGAATCGGAGTGTTGCCGACAAGGTAGCAATGGCGACATGCTCGCAACACTGTGATGGTGCCCTCTTACTGCTGCTTCATACCTAAGCAGGGGACCAGCCCGGCCTTACAAAATTCCTGAGGTGCGGTAGCGGTTTGAAATATTTCTGCGAATATTAAGGCGCACAGGCATGAACAGTAGAAAACTTACCTGCGAATCGCGTGGCAGCGGGAAATCCTGCCTTGTATTAACCACGTTCTTTGTCCTTGCTTGTGTCTTTTGTTGGTTCGCCAATTTTCCTCGCTTGTCGCGTGCGAGGTTCCCTTTGTTGCAGCCTTTGTATTCGGTGCGGAAAAGTACTGATAACTGCACTCATTGGAGAAGAGAACTCCTCAAAGAGTCTTTCCTTACTGTGCGTCACTCGTCTTTGTCTGAACAGAATTGTGTAGTATAACTCCACCGATGATGAAAACACTCTGAACACGGGAGACAAAAAATGTCGATGATAACGACGCCTGCTGTTTGAGGCACCAAACAAAAATTGAAGAACTTTTCTTATATATCCCCCACTATATACTGCAACCTTGCGTTTCTAGTAGTACGACTTACCATATCGTATGGGCATACTCCAACCAACCTAACCACCTCCCTAACCAACCTCCCCAAGCTAACCACCTCCCTAACCAACCTAACCAACCATTTTTTAACAGCGAAGCTATTTAGTAAATCGTTTTGTTGTAGCGTGAGCTACACTGGCCGAGGTTTAGGAGTTTCACGTGGCACCTGGGGAGCTGTGCTCCGCAAGTGCGGCACGTGGTGGCCCGGTCCACTTAATGATCATGGAAAGGGTGGCCGGGTGTGGAACTGATGCCTCGGGCGTCGGAGCAACACCTTGCTGCGCAAGTGCGGCACGTGGCAGCCCGGTCCACTTGATGAGCACGCGACGGGTGGCCGGGTGCGGAGCCGATGGCTAGTGCGTCGCAGCAACACCGGTGTGCGCCTAATAGATATACATGTGTCACATAATACGTATAGCGTGTGTGCCATTGAAGCAGCAATAAGCATGATAATCAAGGTAGTCCTAGACAAGCAGGGAGGCTAAGAATAACCAGCTGACATTAACTCATGCTACGTATGTCCTGCCATAGCCGAGCCAAAGCACTGCTAAATATTTTGTGTTCGCTGTCAAAAATTGATTGATTTGACTGTGGGGTTTAACGCGCCGACGCAACGCAGGCGATGCGGCGTGCTGTAGTGGAGGGATGGAGGGATCAGGAATAATATTGACCACGTTGGGATCTTGAACGTGCGCCGAAATCTCGTACACAGGGGCGCTTTTGCTTTTCGCCTCTGTCAGAAAAGAAGCCGCCGCAACCGGGAATCGAACCCGCGACCTCGTGCTCACCAGCAAAACGGCTTAGCCACTGAGCCACCGTGGCCGGTGCTGTGAAGAATACCAAGAAAATGTCGATCATACGCACTTAGTGGGATTGGGCAAGACTGCCCCAAAAAACAAATGAAGAGTTTGCCGCAATAGGGGCAGCACTTGCTCGTAACGAGAAAGACACGTCATAGAGTACGTTCCGCCAAGGTGATGTCCAAAATAAATGAAGGAAGCTCGCACTTATAGCAATAATGATTGAATAAAGGCCGTCGCTGCCGCGAAGAAGAAGCAAATTGGCTGCAATCGTGGACTTGGACCGTCGTGATGGTTGTGCAGGTTGCGTACAGCTTCTCTACCTTCAGGTCTTACGTGCTAATGCGAGCTTCCTTCATTATTTTTATTGAGTCACTTGATATGCCTCCGCTTATCATCACCATAATTTTGCGAAACACATTTTGAAAAAATTGGCTTCCTGCACAGCGTTTCTCACGGCGAACGAAGCCATTAGTCTGGCATACCAAGCTATGCATTGAAAAAGACATGTGCTGTTATGAGTTCGCGATCGGCTAGACAATAAAATTGGTGTAGCTCCTGGGATTACTTTCACAGCAGCATGGCTTCCGCCTTCGGCACTCTATGCTCGAGGTGAACTAATATATTAATTGACGCGAGTAGCGGAGTCCAAAATGGTTGCGCAATGCGAATGCCCTTTTCGCCATTCGCTGTCGCAGTTTTCGGCTCATTTCCTGCCGGTAATTTGTTTCCTCGGGGTATGTTGCCGCAATACCCGCAAGCCGCGATGCTAATATCAAAGGCCACCGTATTTTCATGGGTATGGTTACTCCAACGAGCATGCTTCGCTCTTACTTGGCCCATGAAGACAAAACACTATTTTTGTTTAGTCTAAAAAGCTCGGCTTCAAAACCTCGCTCCACTCCATTCCAGCCACCTAAGGGGTCTTTAACAGGAAAATAAGAACACCAGAAGTGTTGAAAAACCTTGAAATTCCGCCCTACAGTGACGCTTTATGGGCAGGAGTTACGTCAAAGAGGCCAGCAATAAGAACAATTTTTAGTGTGTTAACCACATGTTATCGTTCGGGTGCTGTGATTAAGTTGAATTTCAGGCCCCACTACAGTTCAACCTTGTTATGACTTCGTCTTCTTTCTGCGTCACAAACATGGCCGCAACGTCAGTGCAAGGCATCCTTAAAATTGTGCGGACTTTGGAAAAGGGTGACGGTAAGAATCCTTTCCTCGCACTTCCCGAGGGGGAGATTGTGTAAGTGCGAATGCACGGTTGTTGATTGCGCGATTACGGTGGATATCGTGATCTTGGAGTGGAGAGGAGGCGCCCAACACCCGCAGTCACTGAGCGGAGAGAGGAGGAGGAGAGTAGCGCGCGCCCATCTCCCCCCGTTGCTAGGGAAGACGAGGAGGAAGCCGAGGAGCGCGCGCACCCGCAGCTGTTGCTATGCGGACGACGGCGGCGGACGATTCAGGCTCGCTTAAGAAGTGCATTCGCACTTAAAAGTTACATCTTAACAATCTTAGGCCAATCTCCGTGGCATCATGTCTGGGAAAGCTCTTCGAGCATATAATCCTAAACAGACTCAACAAACATATGGAGTCAAACGGCCTCTACCCAGACACGATGATTGGCTTTAGAGCAAACCTATCGACGCAGGACATACTCCTACAATTAAAACAAGCACTCATAGACAGAGAAGGGGCATCTATCTTGGACACGAGAGCCCTTTTAGGACTAGACATCAGCAAAGCATTCGACAGGGTCAGCCACGATGCGATACTAAATTCCATCGACAAACTCGGACTCGGAGAAAAGGCCTTCAACTACGTAGAAAACTTTCTCAAGAGCAAAACTGCCAAGATAAAGATTGGAGAAATCGAATCGAAGGAATTTGACATGATTAATAGAGGAACACCGCATGGCTCGGTGTTATCACCTTTTCTTTTCAACGTGGCGATGATAGGCCTCCCTGAGGAACTTAATAAAATTGAGAACCTCAACCACACCATATATGCAGATGACCTCACATTATGGGTGGCAGGAGGCAGCGATGGCAACATACAGAGCACATTACAAGAAGCTATAAACAAGGTTGTGGAGTTCTTATCTTCGAGAGGCCTGGAATGCTCCCCCGAGAAATCGGAACTACTGGTTAAGAAGTACCGAAAATCGACCAAAGAAGCGCCAAGGAAACATGAGATGATCACGCTCACCCTACAAAACAGACCCATTCCGACGGTGAACGCTATCAAAACATTAGGCCTCAGAATACAAGAAAACGGCTCAAACACCGAAGCGGTCAACGTCCTGGAGAGAAACGTAAACCAGACCATCAGGATCATATCCAGGGTAACCAATCGACACCACGGCCTCAAAGAAAGCAATATAATAAGACTCATACAAGCATATATAATATCAAGAATTGCGTACACGACTCCCTTCCTGAAATTGAAAACAGAAGAAAAGACCAAGCTAAACAGCCTGATTAAAAGAGCGTACAAAAGGGCCATAGGAATACCGATCAGCACCTCAAATGAGAAGCTGGAGGCCCTTGGACTACACAATACGCTGGATGAGATAATCGAAGCCCAACAACTAGCACAGCACGAGAGGCTCTCAAGAAACAGGCAGATACATCCTAGACAAACTAAATATCAGAACCAGAACACAGCAGGAGGGACCCAAACAAGAAATGGACACAAGAATGAGAGAAACGTTCATCATAGCCAGCATCCCAAGGAACATGCATCCAAATTACAACCAAGAAAGAAGACAGGAGAGAGCGAAGGCACTCCACAAGAAATATGGTGAACTAGAAGGTACACTATACACAGATACGGCCTTACAACAAGGACCTAAAAGAAAATCTATGCTATTTGTAGTCGTGGACAACGCGGGATCTATTGTGACAGCCTGCACGGTTATGACCAAATACCCGCAGATCGGAGAGGAGGCGGCAATAGCCCTCGCCATGGCTACCGGGAAGGCAAAAAGAATAATTAGTGATTCGAAGACAGCAATCCTAAACTTCTCACGAGGCTACATCTCGACAACAGCATCATCACCAGCCTGTCTACGCCCACTGCAGGGCAAAGGCCTCTCCCATTATTCTCCAATTACCTCGGTCCTGTGCCAACTGTGACCAATTTATCCCCGCAAACTTCTGGATCTCATCTGCCCATCTAACTTTCTGCCGCCCCCTGCAGCGCTTGCCTTCTCTAGGAATCCACTCTGTTACCCATAATGACCAGCGGTTATCTTGCCTTCGCATTACATGCCCTGCCCAAGTCCATTTCTTCTTCTTAATTTCTACTAATATGTCTTTAACACCAGTTTGCTCCCTGACCCACTCCCTGACAACAGCATACAGTATTATTAAAGACATAAAACGAGACCCTGAAGCCAAAACCGCACTAATATGGACTCCAGCGCACTCCGGAATGCCTGGCAATGAAGTCGCACATGAGGCTGCTCGAGATCTAGTCTACCGAGCCCCCCAACCCCCTGCGGACACACTGCCAGATGAAACAGCGGGGAACACAATTTGAGAAGTTGTAGAGAAGTTTGTGACACATGAGTGATTCAACACAGATGCACATTGGTGGGATGGAATGATATTGCCTGATGAATCCTCTAAGACTATGTTATCGTCACGGGGCGGGTTAACTAATTTCCAGAATTTCCTCACGTTAGTGTCCAGTGTGGATGGGAGGCTTGTCGACAAAAAGTAATGTTTGGCAGTTTTAAGCGCTGATACGTAAACGTCGGAAGCGGTCTTATAGGCAGCCCAACGAGACTCACTAGGAGACCACCGTGCTGATCGAAAAAGGCGTTTTTTTTATTAGACAGACGTGTCAAATGAGAGTTATACAATGGTGCTAACGGATTACCAGTGATGGTATGTTGCGGAATATATTTATCTGTTAGTTCATGCGCTTTAAAGGCAAACAGATCCCAATTTGTTTGAACGGAGCGTTCGTCAAAACCTTCCAAGTAAACGTCAACGAAGGATGATAGTTTTCGATTAATTGCATCAAAATTCGCGTTTTTGTAGTCGCGTATGGTTTTTACTTGTTTTGTATTTTTCCGCAATGACATCTTAATTGAAAGCTGAGTAGGGAGTGATCACTAATTCCTGGCAAAAACGTGATAGGCGAAGCAAAATCGGGATGTGTTGTCAAAATTAAATTAAGTGTTAGCAGATCTGGATGATATTCTGGTTGCGTTAGTTACTAACTGAGAGAAGGAAAAGGTAGAACAAAAATTCAAAAATTCTTCAGCTTGTGCAGAAAAGGGGGACAACGAGACCGGTTGAGGATTCCAAAGTATGTTGGGAAAATTTAAATCACCCAGCAAAAATAATGGATAGGAAGGAAAACGTGTGGCAAC
Source organism: Haemaphysalis longicornis (assembly GCF_048455015.1). Classification (NCBI taxonomy): domain Eukaryota; kingdom Metazoa; phylum Arthropoda; class Arachnida; order Ixodida; family Ixodidae; genus Haemaphysalis; species Haemaphysalis longicornis. The sequence continues at coordinate 171,863,746 of NW_027526445.1, forward strand.
AGTGTTAACAGCGTCGTGTAGTTCACTTACAAATGAGGTGGATGAAAACGGTGGGCGATAGCATGCTCCTAAAACCAGTTTTTGGTGACCGAGGTTGATGGTAGCTCAAATTATTTCAAGAGTGCAGTTAATTTGAACACATGATGAAGGGATTTCTTTTGATATGGCTAGCAGTACCCCCCCTCCCCTCCGCGCAGTCCTGTCACACCGATATAAAGCATACCGATGGGCGTCTTGAAAAAATAAGGGGTTCGGTAAGCAACCCGGCTTATGAGTATGGCTTGGACAATGCGCACTGTGTCTGACTCTTGCAAGCCACATCGGCGGTTTGACACGCGTCTTATGAGCCGGATTAGCTGACCGAGTGTCTGCTGAAGCGGTGCAACTGTATGAAGGTCTGATCCATTTTCTGGCGTAAGACCTAGGATGCGTAGTTTAGATACATTTGGCACTTTCTGGTCGCTGATGGAAAGCTCCGGGTCGGGAATGCGGCGCTTTCGCTTGTGCACCATCCCGATGCAGAGCGTGAGGAGAGCCGACTTTCCGGAGCACATTTGAGCCCTTTATCGTGAAAATATCCTTGGGCCTCGCCTATGGCTGTTTGCAGAGCATCTTGTTGTTCCCTATTGACCCTGTTGGTGTCCACAGGGTGAGACCGTTCACATAGACAGCATGTCTAAGATGCGGATATATTGCAGTAGGGGAGGAAGGTCCTTCATAGTAATATTGAATAAGAGCGGGGAAATAACTGAGCCTTGGGGAGTGCCTCGGGATATTGTATTGAATTTTGTTGAGGGGAGGTGTCCGATGCCAATTGTTGCCGTACGGTCGGTTAGAAAGGCTGCGACGTAGTCATACATGCGCTGTCCACAATCAATGGAGGGTAGACCTTGGAGGATGGCCTTATGACTGATGTTATCAGAAGCGCCCTTGATGTCCAGGGTTAAAATGCATCTGTTGTGGGTATTGGTGAGGTGATCAGTGATCTCTTCTTTCAGTTGCACCAGGACATCTTTCGTGGATACGTGCGGCCAAAATCCGTACATAGTGTCTGGAAAGTGTCCACTATCTTCGACATAATGAGAAAGGCGATTGTGCACCAGGTGCTCCAGAAGCTTTGCTACACATGATGTGAGGGAGATGGAACGTAGTTTGCCGAGAGCGAGCAGTATTCCAGGTTTGGGTATTAGTGTGATGCCTGCATGCTTCTATGAAGGAGGGAGCTTGCCGGTCGTCTATTGTTCGTTCATGTAATTTAGAATAACCTCTAATGCTTCTGTTTCCTGATTCCGGAGTAATTTATTGACAGATGGCTGACTCTATTTCGACGAGGCTGAAAGGGGCGTTCATTTCTGGGTTAGGAGCGCACGTGTACGGTGCCGCAGTGAGCGGTGCCGTTTTGCTTGTATCCTCCCACAGTTTCTTCACGTCTTCGTCTGTGGCTTGGTAGATATGTCGGAAATCACAGACAGATCTCAAATTGTACATATAAGCGCACACAAGTCTTAAACGCAGCAGCAATTCTTAAATAAATAAAAAATATAAAAGAATCTATACCTATAAAGAGAAGTGCCCGACTGACTGACTGACTGACTCATCAACGCCCAGCCAAAACTGTTAGACCTAGAGACTTGAAATTTCACGAGTTTATTTGCGTCATTGAGTAGGCGCCCACTAAGGCGGGTTTTTCAGAAATTGCCCTCCTAACCGAAGAAAAGGGCGAAATTGTGGTTTCGCGAATTTGTGATTTTCTTGGTCACCGATTCACATATCGAAGCGCTTTTTGCTGATATAAGTAGCCCTTAAGAATACCTAAAAAGTAGTTTTTGGATTTCGCCCTAACCTACACCAACGAGGTGATTCCGCATTCCGGAACTAAAACGGTGTTCCTAAAGATTTTCAAATAAATCTTTCACCGATTCAGTTATCCAACTGACTTTTGCTAGAATATGTTACTCATACAAATGCACAGTACCCTTTTTAAGGATTTCGCTCGGCGACGCCGCTAAAAGGGTCAAATTGTTTTTTACAAATGACACGGCTGATGAGCCAAAAAGGCCTGACAGGTTATGTACACGTCTAGACAAACTGCTCTTTCAAACGGCTACAGATTGCAAGGGCACATTCTAATTACGGTGTTGGAGATCAACATTTCTTAAAATTTAAAAAATTCCACCATGGAGAGAGGAAAAAGCGGTAAAATAGTTTTTCACGTATTAATTTTCTTACCGCCCGCCATCGGAGATATTGAACTGGTTTTTGTTGAGATAGGCAACTTACTCACGTATCTCAACACTGTTATAGAACATTTTTCAATGACACCCTCCCAATAGAGGCAAGCGGGATTTCGTGAAAACACTGTGTTTTTACACTTTCATTAATAACCACCCATCCAGTTGATATCTCCCATTCGTTTTTTCTTGAAAATGCTGCCCATTTTATTGCCCAAAAACCACTTTAAGGATTTTGTCCTAACATGCGGATAACAAGGCCAGCGAGATTTTTTATTCTGCATTCTTTTGGACGTAAAATACAGTTGAGTTTTCCCGCGTTCGCTTAGCGGTCGCCATCTGTTGACACCTTCGGCAACTACGCGTCTCCCGTAGGAGCAGGTGTCATCTATACCTATAAAGAGAAGTGCCCGACTGACTGACTGACTGACTCATCAACGCCCAGCCAAAACTGTTAGACCTAGAGACTTGAAATTTCACGAGTTTATTTGCGTCATTGAGTAGGCGCCCACTAAGGCGGGTTTTTCAGAAATTGCCCTCCTAACCGAAGAAAAGGGCGAAATTGTGGTTTCGCGAATTTGTGATTTTCTTGGTCACCGATTCACATATCGAAGCGATTTTTGCTGATATAAGTAGCCCTTAAGAATACCTAAAAAGTAGTTTTTGGATTTCGCCCTAACCTACACCAACGAGGTGATTCCGCATTCCGGAACTAAAACGGTGTTCCTAAAGATTGTCAAATAAATCTTTCACCGATTCAGTTATCCAACTGATTTTTGCTTGAATATGTTACTCATACAAATGCACAGTACCCTTTTTAAGGATTTCGCTCGGCGACGCCGCTAAAAGGGTCAAATTGTTTTTTACAAATGACACGGCTGATGAGCCAAAAAGGCCTGACAGGTTATGTACACGTCTAGACAAACTGCTCTTTCAAACGGCTACAGATTGCAAGGGCACATTCTAATTACGGTGTTGGAGATCAACATTTCTTAAAATTTAAAAAATTCCACCATGGAGAGAGGGAAAAGCGGTAAAATAGTTTTTCACGTATTAATTTTTTTACCGCCCGCCATCGGAGATATTGAACTGGTTTTTGTTGAGATAGGCAACTTACTCACGTATCTCAACACTGTTATAGAACATTTTTCAATGACACCCTCCCAATAGAGGCAAGCGGGATTTCGTGAAAACACTGTGTTTTTATACTTTCATTAATAACCACCCATCCAGTTGATATCTCCCATTCGTTTTTTCTTGAAAATGCTGCCCATTTAATTGCCCAAAAACCACTTTAAGGATTTTGTCCTAACATGCGGATAACAAGGCCAGCGAGATTTTTTATTCTGCATTCTTTTGGACGTAAAATACAGTTGAGTTTTCCCGCGTTCGCTTAGCGGTCGCCATCTGTTGACACCTTCGGCAACTACGCGTCTCCCGTAGGAGCAGGTGTCATCTATACCTATAAAGAGAAGTGCCCGACTGACTGACTGACTGACTCATCAACGCCCAGCCAAAACTGTTAGACCTAGAGACTTGAAATTTCACGAGTTTATTTGCGTCATTGAGTAGGCGCCCACTAAGGCGGTTTTTTCAGAAATTGCCCTCCTAACCGAAGAAAAGGGCGAAATTGTGGTTTCGCGAATTTGTGATTTTCTTGGTCACCGATTCACATATCGAAGCGATTTTTGCTGATATAAGTAGCCCTTAAGAATACCTAAAAAGTAGTTTTTGGATTTCGCCCTAACCTACACCAACGAGGTGATTCCGCATTCCGGAACTAAAACGGTGTTCCTAAAGATTGCCAAATAAATCTTTCACCGATTCAGTTATCCAACTGATTTTTGCTAGAATATGTTACTCATACAAATGCACAGTACCCTTTTTAAGTATTTCGCTCGGCGACGCCGCTAAAAGGGTCAAATTGTTTTTTACAAATGACACGGCTGATGAGCCAAAAAGGCCTGACAGGTTATGTACACGTCTAGACAAACTGCTCTTTCAAACGGCTACAGATTGCAAGGGCACATTCTAATTACGGTGTTGGAGATCAACATTTCTTAAAATTTAAAAAATTCCACCATGGAGAGAGGGAAAAGCGGTAAAATAGTTTTTCACGTATTAATTTTTTTACCGCCCGCCATCGGAGATATTGAACTGGTTTTTGTTGAGATAGGCAACTTACTCACGTATCTCAACACTGTTATAGAACATTTTTCAATGACACCCTCCCAATAGAGGCAAGCGGGATTTCGTGAAAACACTGTGTTTTTATACTTTCATTAATAACCACCCATCCAGTTGATATCTCCCATTCGTTTTTTCTTGAAAATGCTGCCCATTTAATTGCCCAAAAACTACTTTAAGGATTTTGTCCTAACATGCGGATAACAAGGCCAGCGAGATTTTTTATTCTGCATTCTTTTGGACGTAAAATACAGTTGAGTTTTCCCGCGTTCGCTTAGCGGTCGCCATCTGTTGACACCTTCGGCAACTACGCGTCTCCCGTAGGAGCAGGTGTCATCTATACCTATAAAGAGAAGTGCCCGACTGACTGACTGACTGACTCATCAACGCCCAGCCAAAACTGTTAGACCTAGAGACTTGAAATTTCACGAGTTTATTTGCGTCATTGAGTAGGCGCCCACTAAGGCGGGTTTTTCAGAAATTGCCCTCCTAACCGAAGAAAAGGGCGAAATTGTGGTTTCGCGAATTTGTGATTTTCTTGGTCACCGATTCACATATCGAAACGCTTTTTGCTGATATAAGTAGCCCTTAAGAATACCTAAAAAGTAGTTTTTGGATTTCGCCCTAACCTACACCAACGAGGTGATTCCGCATTCCGGAACTAAAACGGTGTTCCTAAAGATTTTCAAATAAATCTTTCACCGATTCAGTTATCCAACTGACTTTTGCTAGAATATGTTACTCATACAAATGCACAGTACCCTTTTTAAGGATTTCGCTCGGCGACGCCGCTAAAAGGGTCAAATTGTTTTTTACAAATGACACGGCTGATGAGCCAAAAAGGCCTGACAGGTTATGTACACGTCTAGACAAACTGCTCTTTCAAACGGCTACAGATTGCAAGGGCACATTCTAATTACGGTGTTGGAGATCAACATTTCTTAAAATTTAAAAAATTCCACCATGGAGAGAGGGAAAAGCGGTAAAATAGTTTTTCACGTATTAATTTTCTTACCGCCCGCCATCGGAGATATTGAACTGGTTTTTGTTGAGATAGGCAACTTACTCACGTATCTCAACACTGTTATAGAACATTTTTCAATGACACCCTCCCAATAGAGGCAAGCGGGATTTCGTGAAAACACTGTGTTTTTACACTTTCATTAATAACCACCCATCCAGTTGATATCTCCCATTCGTTTTTTCTTGAAAATGCTGCCCATTTTATTGCCCAGAAACCACTTTAAGGATTTTGTCCTAACATGCGGATAACAAGGCCAGCGAGATTTTTTATTCTGCATTCTTTTGGACGTAAAATACAGTTGAGTTTTCCCGCGTTCGCTTAGCGGTCGCCATCTGTTGACACCTTCGGCAACTACGCGTCTCCCGTAGGAGCAGGTGTCATCTATACCTATAAAGAGAAGTGCCCGACTGACTGACTGACTGACTCATCAACGCCCAGCCAAAACTGTTAGACCTAGAGACTTGAAATTTCACGAGTTTATTTGCGTCATTGAGTAGGCGCCCACTAAGGCGGGTTTTTCAGAAATTGCCCTCCTAACCGAAGAAAAGGGCGAAATTGTGGTTTCGCGAATTTGTGATTTTCTTGGTCACCGATTCACATATCGAAGCGCTTTTTGCTGATATAAGTAGCCCTTAAGAATACCTAAAAAGTAGTTTTTGGATTTCGCCCTAACCTACACCAACGAGGTGATTCCGCATTCCGGAACTAAAACGGTGTTCCTAAAGATTTTCAAATAAATCTTTCACCGATTCAGTTATCCAACTGACTTTTGCTAGAATATGTTACTCATACAAATGCACAGTACCCTTTTTAAGGATTTCGCTCGGCGACGCCGCTAAAAGGGTCAAATTGTTTTTTACAAATGACACGGCTGATGAGCCAAAAAGGCCTGACAGGTTATGTACACGTCTAGACAAACTGCTCTTTCAAACGGCTACAGATTGCAAGGGCACATTCTAATTACGGTGTTGGAGATCAACATTTCTTAAAATTTAAAAAATTCCACCATGGAGAGAGGGAAAAGCGGTAAAATAGTTTTTCACGTATTAATTTTTTTACCGCCCGCCATCGGAGATATTGAACTGGTTTTTGTTGAGATAGGCAACTTACTCACGTATCTCAACACTGTTATAGAACATTTTTCAATGACACCCTCCCAATAGAGGCAAGCGGGATTTCGTGAAAACACTGTGTTTTTATACTTTCATTAATAACCACCCATCCAGTTGATATCTCCCATTCGTTTTTTCTTGAAAATGCTGCCCATTTAATTGCCCAAAAACCACTTTAAGGATTTTGTCCTAACATGCGGATAACAAGGCCAGCGAGATTTTTTATTCTGCATTCTTTTGGACGTAAAATACAGTTGAGTTTTCCCGCGTTCGCTTAGCGGTCGCCATCTGTTGACACCTTCGGCAACTACGCGTCTCCCGTAGGAGCAGGTGTCATATATCATAAATGTAAAAGAGAAGATGTACCAGTAAAAAGCGCAAAGGTTAGCCCTCGGCATCTGCTGGGACTTCCTGCAACCTCGCGCCTCCCGTAGGGAGCCCATGTTACTTATGATAAAACTGTACAGATGAGCATCGTTCATATCTTCTGAGATAGCACTTCCTGCGAGGAAGAATACCCCTCACCCAGCCGGCCTCCATCATGTGTTCCCAGTGCAATCTCCTGTCGAATTCAAGTTGTGGTTGCAACCTGGCACTCTTCTTCATATCTTATTAAGAGTGCAAGCAAACCAAGCTCCTCCTTCTTCCATCCACTTCTCCAAACCTTGAGCTGTGGGAGAACCTGCTGACTAACAGCGATCTGGATGTCCAGACAATACTTCCTCTAGAGCGAAGGCTGCCCACTCATCACATGGCTTTCTGAAATTGGGAACCACTCTCACTTCGCCGGCTCAATAAAACCTTTTTCACTCACTGACTCATCCGCTCAAACGCGCCATCTTGGTGCAATTTGTTCAGCGAGAGTTGGAGTAAAACACGAGTACCAGTCGTTTTACATTACCACGACGCGCTTCAGTAGGAGCCTGTGTACTGCACTGTGTACTGTGTACTGCAGTAGGAGCCTGTGTACAGCAGGCAGGCGCTCCCGATTGCGTACCACTTCCCAATGAAGCAGCCTAATATGGCGACTAACAAAAACCAATTGCTGTCCTTAATATAATGGCCCACCCGGGCACCGCCGGGTAATACTGCTAGTATATCATAAATGTAAAAGAGAAGATGTACCAGTAAAAAGCGCAAAGGTTAGCCCTCGGCATCTGCTGGGACTTCCTGCAACCTCGCGCCTCCCGTAGGGAGCCCATGTTACTTATGATAAAACTGTACAGATGAGCATCGTTCATATCTTCTGAGATAGCACTTCCTGCGAGGAAGAATACCCCTCACCCAGCCGGCCTCCATCATGTGTTCCCAGTGCAATCTCCTGTCGAATTCAAGTTGTGGTTGCAACCTGGCACTCTTCTTCATATCTTATTAAGAGTGCAAGCAAACCAAGCTCCTCCTTCTTCCATCCACTTCTCCAAACCTTGAGCTGTGGGAGAACCTGCTGACTAACAGCGATCTGGATGTCCAGACAATACTTCCTCTAGAGCGAAGGCTGCCCACTCATCACATGGCTTTCTGAAATTGGGAACCACTCTCACTTCGCCGGCTCAATAAAACCTTTTTCACTCACTGACTCATCCGCTCAAACGCGCCATCTTGGTGCAATTTGTTCAGCGAGAGTTGGAGTAAAACACGAGTACCAGTCGTTTTACATTACCACGACGCGCTTCAGTAGGAGCCTGTGTACTGCACTGTGTACTGTGTACTGCAGTAGGAGCCTGTGTACAGCAGGCAGGCGCTCCCGATTGCGTACCACTTCCCAATGAAGCAGCCTAATATGGCGACTAACAAAAACCAATTGCTGTCCTTAATATAATGGCCCACCCGGGCACCGCCGGGTAATACTGCTAGTAAGATATGAAGAAGAGTGCCAGGTTGCAACCACAACTTGAATTCGACAGGAGATTGCACTGGGAACACATGATGGAGGCCGGCTGGGTGAGGGGTATTCTTCCTCGCAGGAAGTGCTATCTCAGAAGATATGAACGATGCTCATCTGTACAGTTTTATCATAAGTAACATGGGCTCCCTACGGGAGGCGCGAGGTTGCAGGAAGTCCCAGCAGATGCCGAGGGCTAACCTTTGCGCTTTTTACTGGTACATCTTCTCTTTTACATTTATGATATACTAGCAGTATTACCCGGCGGTGCCCGGGTGGGCCATTATATTAAGGACAGCAATTGGTTTTTGTTAGTCGCCATATTAGGCTGCTTCATTGGGAAGTGGTACGCAATCGGGAGCGCCTGCCTGCTGTACACAGGCTCCTACTGCAGTACACAGTACACAGTGCAGTACACAGGCTCCTACTGAAGCGCGTCGTGGTAATGTAAAACGACTGGTACTCGTGTTTTACTCCAACTCTCGCTGAACAAATTGCACCAAGATGGCGCGTTTGAGCGGATGAGTCAGTGAGTGAAAAAGGTTTTATTGAGCCGGCGAAGTGAGAGTGGTTCCCAATTTCAGAAAGCCATGTGATGAGTGGGCAGCCTTCGCTCTAGAGGAAGTATTGTCTGGACATCCAGATCGCTGTTAGTCAGCAGGTTCTCCCACAGCTCAAGGTTTGGAGAAGTGGATGGAAGAAGGAGGAGCTTGGTTTGCTTGCACTCTTAATAAGATATGAAGAAGAGTGCCAGGTTGCAACCACAACTTGAATTCGACAGGAGATTGCACTGGGAACACATGATGGAGGCCGGCTGGGTGAGGGGTATTCTTCCTCGCAGGAAGTGCTATCTCAGAAGATATGAACGATGCTCATCTGTACAGTTTTATCATAAGTAACATGGGCTCCCTACGGGAGGCGCGAGGTTGCAGGAAGTCCCAGCAGATGCCGAGGGCTAACCTTTGCGCTTTTTACTGGTACATCTTCTCTTTTACATTTATGATATACTAGCAGTATTACCCGGCGGTGCCCGGGTGGGCCATTATATTAAGGACAGCAATTGGTTTTTGTTAGTCGCCATATTAGGCTGCTTCATTGGGAAGTGGTACGCAATCGGGAGCGCCTGCCTGCTGTACACAGGCTCCTACTGCAGTACACAGTACACAGTGCAGTACACAGGCTCCTACTGAAGCGCGTCGTGGTAATGTAAAACGACTGGTACTCGTGTTTTACTCCAACTCTCGCTGAACAAATTGCACCAAGATGGCGCGTTTGAGCGGATGAGTCAGTGAGTGAAAAAGGTTTTATTGAGCCGGCGAAGTGAGAGTGGTTCCCAATTTCAGAAAGCCATGTGATGAGTGGGCAGCCTTCGCTCTAGAGGAAGTATTGTCTGGACATCCAGATCGCTGTTAGTCAGCAGGTTCTCCCACAGCTCAAGGTTTGGAGAAGTGGATGGAAGAAGGAGGAGCTTGGTTTGCTTGCACTCTTAATAAGATATGAAGAAGAGTGCCAGGTTGCAACCACAACTTGAATTCGACAGGAGATTGCACTGGGAACACATGATGGAGGCCGGCTGGGTGAGGGGTATTCTTCCTCGCAGGAAGTGCTATCTCAGAAGATATGAACGATGCTCATCTGTACAGTTTTATCATAAGTAACATGGGCTCCCTACGGGAGGCGCGAGGTTGCAGGAAGTCCCAGCAGATGCCGAGGGCTAACCTTTGCGCTTTTTACTGGTACATCTTCTCTTTTACATTTATGATATACTAGCAGTATTACCCGGCGGTGCCCGGGTGGGCCATTATATTAAGGACAGCAATTGGTTTTTGTTAGTCGCCATATTAGGCTGCTTCATTGGGAAGTGGTACGCAATCGGGAGCGCCTGCCTGCTGTACACAGGCTCCTACTGCAGTACACAGTACACAGTGCAGTACACAGGCTCCTACTGAAGCGCGTCGTGGTAATGTAAAACGACTGGTACTCGTGTTTTACTCCAACTCTCGCTGAACAAATTGCACCAAGATGGCGCGTTTGAGCGGATGAGTCAGTGAGTGAAAAAGGTTTTATTGAGCCGGCGAAGTGAGAGTGGTTCCCAATTTCAGAAAGCCATGTGATGAGTGGGCAGCCTTCGCTCTAGAGGAAGTATTGTCTGGACATCCAGATCGCTGTTAGTCAGCAGGTTCTCCCACAGCTCAAGGTTTGGAGAAGTGGATGGAAGAAGGAGGAGCTTGGTTTGCTTGCACTCTTAATAAGATATGAAGAAGAGTGCCAGGTTGCAACCACAACTTGAATTCGACAGGAGATTGCACTGGGAACACATGATGGAGGCCGGCTGGGTGAGGGGTATTCTTCCTCGCAGGAAGTGCTATCTCAGAAGATATGAACGATGCTCATCTGTACAGTTTTATCATAAGTAACATGGGCTCCCTACGGGAGGCGCGAGGTTGCAGGAAGTCCCAGCAGATGCCGAGGGCTAACCTTTGCGCTTTTTACTGGTACATCTTCTCTTTTACATTTATGATATATGACACCTGCTCCTACGGGAGACGCGTAGTTGCCGAAGGTGTCAACAGATGGCGACCGCTAAGCGAACGCGGGAAAACTCAACTGTATTTTACGTCCAAAAGAATGCAGAATAGAAAATCTCGCTGGCCTTGTTATCCGCATGTTAGGACAAAATCCTTAAAGTGGTTTTTGGGCAATTAAATGGGCAGCATTTTCAAGAAAAAACGAATGGGAGATATCAACTGGATGGGTGGTTATTAATGAAAGTATAAAAACACAGTGTTTTCACGAAATCCCGCTTGCCTCTATTGGGAGGGTGTCATTGAAAAATGTTCTATAACAGTGTTGAGATACGTGAGTAAGTTGCCTATCTCAACAAAAACCAGTTCAATATCTCCGATGGCGGGCGGTAAAAAAATTAATACGTGAAAAACTATTTTACCGCTTTTCCCTCTCTCCATGGTGGAATTTTTTAAATTTTAAGAAATGTTGATCTCCAACACCGTAATTAGAATGTGCCCTTGCAATCTGTAGCCGTTTGAAAGAGCAGTTTGTCTAGACGTGTACATAACCTGTCAGGCCTTTTTGGCTCATCAGCCGTGTCATTTGTAAAAAACAATTTGACCCTTTTAGCGGCGTCGCCGAGCGAAATCCTTAAAAAGGGTACTGTGCATTTGTATGAGTAACATATTCTAGCAAAAGTCAGTTGGATAACTGAATCGGTGAAAGATTTATTTGAAAATCTTTAGGAACACCGTTTTAGTTCCGGAATGCGGAATCACCTCGTTGGTGTAGGTTAGGGCGAAATCCAAAAACGACTTTTTAGGTATTCTTAAGGGCTACTTATATCAGCAAAAAGCGCTTCGATATGTGAATCGGTGACCAAGAAAATCACAAATTCGCGAAACCACAATTTCGCCCTTTTCTTCGGTTAGGAGGGCAATTTCTGAAAAACCCGCCTTAGTGGGCGCCTACTCAATGACGCAAATAAACTCGTGAAATTTCAAGTCTCTAGGTCTAACAGTTTTGGCTGGGCGTTGATGAGTCAGTCAGTCAGTCAGTCGGGCACTTCTCTTTATAGGTATAGATTAAGAGTGCAAGCAAACCAAGCTCCTCCTTCTTCCATCCACTTCTCCAAACCTTGAGCTGTGGGAGAACCTGCTGACTAACAGCGATCTGGATGTCCAGACAATACTTCCTCTAGAGCGAAGGCTGCCCACTCATCACATGGCTTTCTGAAATTGGGAACCACTCTCACTTCGCCGGCTCAATAAAACCTTTTTCACTCACTGACTCATCCGCTCAAACGCGCCATCTTGGTGCAATTTGTTCAGCGAGAGTTGGAGTAAAACACGAGTACCAGTCGTTACACATTACCACGACGCGCCTGCAGTAGGAGCCTGTGTACTGCACTGTGTACTGTGTACTGCAGTAGGAGCCTGTGTACAGCAGGCAGGCGCTCCCGATTGCGTACCACTTCCCAATGAAGCAGCCTAATATGGCGACTAACAAAAACCAATTGCTGTCCTTAATATAATGGCCCACCCGGGCACCGCCGGGTAATACTGCTAGTAAATATATAAATAAAAAATATCAAGAAATAAAAATAATGGGTAAATACAGTAACCAAACTGATTAGAAATTGCCGAAACGATGTGAGAACACACACATAAACGTGGTGCTTAAGTAGCCGATTATGAGGAAAAGCCGGGGTCGGCGTTGACATTGGCGTCGCCTGCCAGACTGCATCTATTGCGAACTCCTGAATTTCGAATGGCTGCACCGCGATCCATACCGCGTGCGTAGGGGGAAAAAACGCCCCCCTCCCCGAAGGGGATCGTGCGGAAATGCGAATGCATTGGGTGCACCGATGAGTGCGCTGCGGCAAGCAGTAACGGAGAGAGGCGTGCGCTCCACTGCACTTATATACATTTTTCAAGCGCAGCGAGCGCAGAGAGGGTACGCGGAGAGGAGAGAGACCCGTGCAACACGTCCGCCCCACGCGCGAGCTCTCTCTCCCGCCGAGCTCCGCGATGCGAGTGCCCTCACACGCCCGAGCGCGCTCCTCCTCTCCACTCACTCTCCGCTACTCCGCCCGAGCTCCACGATGCGAGCGCCATGACACGCCCGAGCGCGCTCCTCCTCTCCCCTTGCCCTCCGCTACTCCCGCCCGAGCTACCACCTGCTCCGGTTGCTATGCGCGCCACAGCTGTTGCTAGGGGCGAGGAGGAGCATGGAGAGATAACACCTGCGGGCGCACGCCGACGGAGCACGACAACCCCCGACTGTAGCGGCGCGGGTCCGCTGCGTCGAGACGACGACGACGACGACGAAGGCAGAACTACGAGGCGCGCGCTCACGTGCACTCGCGCAGGAGGAATGCAGGCGCACGCCGACGGAGCACGACAACCCCTGACTAAGAAATGCATTCGCATTTAAAAAATCGGTGCCCTTCCACTCTGTGAAGAAAAAATTAGCAGTGGCTTAGCTCGGCTGTGCCACGATTGTCATGATTAAGGGGGCAATCCCCCCGTGGGAATGAAGATGACGTGCCCTAGCGGAGCCAGAGGCCGACGAAGATAAAGACGGAGAAAGAGAATGCAAATTTTCCGCGAAGAGGGCGGACGAATCGAGGTGACGCGAGGGAGGCACGTGGAAAAATGACCAATGTGGTGGTGACCCGTGTGGCGGACACGGGCACAGCGAATGCAAGAGTGCCGCGACGGCCGGACAAAGGCTGTTTAATCCTGGGACACAGTCCGGGAGGCAGAGAGAGATCAGAAGAACGCCACAGCAGTAAGGTCAGGTGGCACGAGTCCGAGGAACAAGCGGGGGGTACGAGGCCACGCCATCGACCATAGCCACGTCAGCCTGGGCTGGAGCGGACCGACGTGGCACCGGCTCGTACTTCCGCGTCCTACCACCAACCTGCGCTTTGGTGGCCCCAGCGGCGACGGTAGGGCGCTTGCGTACAGCGAGCACGCACCGTCAACTAACGCCTTAGGGGTCCCCACGCAGCGGCGTTCCCGGAGCTCCGGTGCTACTTGCTTCCACGGCGATGGCCCCAAGGCCAGGTGATCTTCCTGCTACGAGGGCTACCACGAGGGGTAGCTGAAAAGTGGTCCATCGTGTGACTACCACGAACAACTACGTCGGTACCACCACCACCGGCACCGCGGCAAAGGGCAACTACGACTACTAGCGTGTCACGGCCACGCTACGGGTACGACACGTCAGCGCCGGAGACAGCGGTAGGCACGTCCGATAGGGACTTGGTATTATATGAACATTGTTGTTAGGATTGTTAACATGGACGTTGTATAGAGTGGAACTAGGATGGGTTTATTTATTAGGTACTTAAGCGTAGCTACTTTTGGTTTGGTTTGTGCTGCCTGGGTTGTTGGCTTTTTAAGTGCGAATGCACTTTATAAGCGACCCTGAATTCCGTTGACCGCCGTCCGTCCACATAGCAACAGCTGCGGGTGCGCGCGCTCCTCGTCTTCCTTGGCAACGGGGGGAGATGGCACATACCCACGTGGGGGATTGGCCAGGAATCTCCTCGTCTTCCTTGGCAACGGGGGGAGATGGGCGCGCGCTGCCTGGCCGCTGACATGGCACATACCCACGTGGGGGATTGGCCAGGAATCGGGCGTGAGAAGGGCTAATGCACCCGCTTAAAGGAGTACTGACACGAAATTTCAAAGGTGAGATCCGCTCTAGCAATCAAGTACAACGACAACAGAAATAGGTGTCTTTTCATGGCACATACCCACGTGGGGGATTGGCCAGGAATCGGGCGTGAGAAGGGTAATGCACCCGCTTAGAGGAGTACTGACACGAAATTTCAAAGCTGAGATCCGCTCTAGCAATCAAGTACAACGACAACACAAATAGGTGTCTGTGAATAAATGCATCTTTCTTTCTTTGTAGTTGTGTGTGTGTGTGTGTGTGTGATCTCTCTTTCGCGAACATTTCCGAACCGCGCAAATTCAACTCGTGCATTCGCACTTTCACATTCTTCCCCTCGGGGAAATGCGGGGAAATTTTTCTGGGTTTTTGTTACCGAGCAGTATTTAGAAATTGCTTTGGTTGAGTTCTTTGTTTGCTTGGTTGTTTGTTTTGCTTGGGGGTTTCAGTTGTGCATAATAAATGTGTGCTGTGGCAAACGGGCCAATGATTCTCCCGTGTCCATTCCTCTGAGCTGGTCGAGACGTGCCACGAAATGTGACAACGATATACCTAGCTTCAGCTGAGGTTCGGGTGGGTATTTTAGGTTTCCTGGCTGTCCAAGATTAGTTGATTGATGCCTACTCCTGCTAGAACGATTTCCAATCCAATCCAATCCAGTGTAGTCCAGTTCAAAACAATCAAATCCAATCCAATACAGTCCGGTCCATTCCACTCCAGTCCAGTGCTATCACTGCTCCTCGCACATGCGGACCACGGCTCTGTGGGAGCCACAGCAAAAGGGCTATCAAGTGGCTCCGGCGCAGAGTCAGACTTGGCTACCGCGCAACCGAGGCGCACAGATGGGCACGTGCTGGCGGCAGTGCGTCTTCGGCGGCTATGATGTGAATCCTCTAAGATGCGCAGACAGGCGAATGTGCAGACCCAATTCTCTACACACCCGTACACCGATTGGATTGGAAATCCAATGCAATCCAACTGAATCCAATCTAATCCAATTCAAGCCAAGCCAATCTAATTCATTGCAATGCAGTTCAATGCAATTTAATCCAATCCAATGCTCCTCGCGCTTGTGTAGCACGGCCCTTCAAGGCCCACGCAAAACTGCTCAACCTCGGCCAGTGTAGCTAACGGTCACGGTGCTAGGAGGGCAGCAATGAAAACCCGTTTGTAATTTACGATCGGCGCACTTTGTGCCCGTCGCCTCCCTGTGTCCTGTGTCGTTTTTTTCGCTACACGAAGTCATAGATGTCACGCATATTCTACATAATTAGCCGAGTGCAACTTGAAAGGACTGTAGTATAGGGGACAAACGTAGGGCATCCGCTTCCTTCCTCCGTCGTACGCATCTTACTGTCTGTGTGACACACCAACCAGAACCGCTCGCCCACCAAGGACAGCAATCAAGGCACTTCGGGCCCCGAGACGTCACGTCCACTTTGAAGTCTCCCCCAGTAGAGCCGGTATGCCAACGATGAGCGCTGGAACATGCCTGCAAGTGCGCCCCCTCCCTTCCTTCCCTTATATGTACGCATACAATAGGCACGGAGTAAATGGAGAGATAGAGAAAGAGAGAACAACCTTTATTTAACTCATTTATGCGTTAGAGAGGCTTCTCAGTCTAGAAGTCAAAACGCTGTCTTCGCACGTTCCGCCCTCTCCATCAGCATTGCCATAATCGGTGATGTGTGCACTGGACAGCGCTGTCCCACTCTGCTCCAGATTTGGCCTAGAGAAAGGGGGAGGTAAGTCTGGGTTTTGACTGCATTCCCAGATTATGTAATGCAGGGAGGCTTTATCCTGAGAACTTTCATTCGGTGAATGCTGGTTAAGGTATTGCTTGTGAAGTCAAACCTGTCGAGGGAACGTGTTGATTTGTGGCAGTCGAAGTGTGGATTTTTGGTGTTTACTAACTGGTGGGGGCTGCAGAGGGGGCGGTGAATAGATCGTTCGTTCTAGCCTGTAGTGCTGGGTAATTTCCCTGTAGGAGGAAACGTGGGTGGGGTCAGGCTCTCCTCCCATGGCGTGGTTGGTGAGTGCGCAGTCCGTCGCATGGGCGAAAACATTGCCCGCGAAACAGGAGTGTGCCGGGGCCCACACTCAAATGACCTTCGTGTTTTGGGGGTTTGCGGGCAGGAGGCGCTGTGCTGTTGGAGGCACCATTCCCACAATGTATCTTCTGCAGGCCTGCTGTGAGTCAGAAATGATTGTAGTTGCCTTGGTTTGAGTATTGGCGAGCGCTATGGCAACTTCACCGCCTCTTGACTCGTAGTGTTGGACGCCACGCGTGCCTAGCATGCGGTACATACAACACTCCGGAAAGAGCTGCTGAAGGTGGAGAAGTGTATAAAATGACGCTGCAACCATGCCCCTTTCGTAGGTGGCCATGCAAAAATTGTTTGTATGATTAGGCAAGGGGTAGAAGTACAAAGTCCACGGGACGTCGTCTTCTTGGCGCTACCTCCGGTTCGAAAGCTCCGCTGGCCTCCCGTACGCCAGAGGCTTTCATGTATGTGTATGCGTGTTCTCTATCTGTTTCCACCGATAAAAACCGCTTATTCAAAAAATAACAGCGGTGGACGCTACCATGGGCTTCTCGAAGAGTCAAGCCTTTTGTGACAAATAAACAATACTCACCCACGCACGTGAAGCTCTTGAACCGGAAGTGCCGCCGGGGAGACGACATACCAATGATACTTTACGCTTCTATATGCAATACCGCTTTCTGTACTAATACTCCCTTCGTAGATGGCCAAGCGAAAATCATGCGTATAAATGCCAAATTGTCTCCAATATTTTAGCCACAGTCATTGCGACAGTGCCAATTACGTGTAAGTTTTCAGCTTTATACAGCGAGTGACGAGACTTCCGCTCCGAAGCACCCCTCGGCACGCACGACTTCCCCGGTCGCTGGACTTTGCAGGTCGCTGTCTCATTGCCCTGTCGTAACAACGGCAAGCTGCAGGCGGGGTGAAGGCTTAGACGTGGACAGGATGTACACTTTAATCACAAAATGACTAAAAGTTCATCCTTTGGCGGACTAATGGCCTTTGCCACAATCATTACTACCTTTGGGGACTAAATGTGAGGGCACGAACAGTTAGTCCGCCATCCGGTTAGTCTATTTTGATACTCCCCAAAAACGAACTGCTGAGAGTCGCAGAAAAAAAACAGCAGGTGCCAGCAGGGATAGAACCACCCACGAGCGTCATTATACACAAAGAACCCGTCAAGCTACCACTACACCACGCCGCCGGACGGATGCTGTTGTTCATATTAGTCAAGTGTACAGCTTGCAGTGCTGTGCCTTGTGATGTATTCATTGCGACAGGTACCGAAATTTATATACGTGCAAGCGCCGGTGACCGCGCTTTGCACTTTGCTATCTTAGGGACTATTTCTCAGTTCAATTCTATGTACAGCCTCACAATCACAGTTTTTAAATGCAGAACATTTCTTTAACTCACGATGTCACCCGGTGTTGTCGGCGTTGGCGTGCCTCGGCGTCCGCAACAGCCGTTGCAGGTGCGCCCTCTCCACCACTCCTCTTCTCCGGCATAACGCTACCCTCCTCGCTCTCAACAACAGCTCCGCACCAATCCCCCTACACTATATAAAAAAATATTACTTACCGGCGCCTGGTTTCGATCCCACGACCCTGCGGGCGGAACGCCAAGTACATGGTGCTCGACCCATTGCGCCACAAACCCGACACAGAATTGAAGGCAACGAACGCGCCTTATGTCCTTGACTCATTCAAACTACGTCAAGAAGCTGCTGATACAACGCATTCACTACCTGTGGGCGGAACGCGAGGTAAATGGTGCTCTTCCCACTGCGCCACCAAACCGACCCAGAATAAAATGCTACGAACTCGCCTTATATCCTTAACTCATTCAAACTACGTCAAGAAGCTGCTCATACAACGCATTCACTACACCAACTCCCCAAACACTAAACGTTAACGCAATACACCCACCCCCTATGCGACGCATTTACTCGAGTCCCCCTCGCGGGGAGATGGGCCCTTTTTCTCGTAAGGAGCAATCAACTCGTCGTCTAGCTGAGATAAATGGCTCGGTGATTGGACGACTGATTTGTCTACGCACAAATTAGCGCAAACTATGTGTATTCTTAGTGTTCGGTACATATGTTAGGTGCTCTAGGCATGGAGCAAGAATTATTCTGGAGGCGCAACACGGCTTTGCCCGGCGGCGCGATTAATTCACGGCGCCGGTCATTAAGGTTCTTAAAATTACTAAGGTAGCGCCATCTTTAGATCTCGCCGCCTTTCGCCCTCACCCGCGCTCCATTCCTCCTTCGTTTTTTGCCATTTTCTTTTTCGCCGGCGAACGGCGCACGCCATTGGCCAACAGTAAAGTCACGTGGTTTTTTTTTTTTTTGCTCCGCCGCCGGGTTGCCTCGCCGATGCCTCGCCGGCTGGGACATTGCGCAACGCCGCCGCTGCGACGCCATTGCTGGCTTCCGAGCCACGGAGCTTCAGTACCGGCTTTACCGTAGGCGCCAGCTAATAGTAAGAATTAGCGGCTCGTTCCGAAAAAATGTCTCACCTGTGTCGCTTTATGTTGCTTCTCGGTGCCGATGTGTTGTGCCTTAGGCAGCACGAATATCGTCAGGAAGGACAAAAGACTTCGTTTTTCCGTCCGGGAAACGCGACGCAGAAAGGAGAAAGGTTTGGTTGCATAGATTTGAACGGGCATACTTCAGGCCGACGCTGCCATCACTCTTTGGCGAGGTAAGTTTCTGCTCTTGTTCTTGCTCTGTTAAATTCTGCACGAGCTTCAGCGGTCACTGACATAGAAGTGCGTATTCCCTCCGCGACCGTCGTCCACCCTTTGCTCTGAGTAGGCATTGCGCCATTGCGCGCAGCGCCGAGTTCGTCCCGTCGTACGCTTTGCTTTGGATAAGAGGCTGTGTATCTGTCATGTGCGCGCTTAACTTCCAGCATCATTATCAGCGGCGTAGCATGTTCAGTCGGTTGTCGTAAGGTTTTTGTGACGCGAGAATTGTTCACCTGAATTCGTGCTTGTTTTTGCCGACGGCAGCTTGCGTCTGACCATGTAGCGTATGCGTTCCGAGTGCGTGTACGCTCTTTTTGGCGTGAAGTCATGTTTTGTTTGTTAGCGACCCGGGTGGTATAATAGTCCCATTGTTACGACATTGGAGTGATTTGCTACGTAATATGGGCTTGGTCGGTGCGGCGAAAATTGAGGCTGTTGCGAGAAAAAAATGCGGCTAGGTAAAACAATTTAAGGCCAGCTAATTAGCGACCGCGCCGTTGACGTACGTTTGATTCGCAATTTCTGTTATCGCTTTGTTAAATTCGCGCACGTTTGAATGGACACTTCAAATGCATATTCGCCCCGTAACGGCTGTACGCCCTTTCTTCCGTGTATGCACAGAGGAACGTTAATTACATCTTACGTTTGCATTACACGTGATGTCGTACATTTGCAGTGTGCGTGAACGGCGCAACGTATCCAGTCATTGCGATTTGAACCAAAACACACTGGGCGACTATATTATTTTCAGCAGACCTATTTTTGTCCAGCTAAACGGGTTGCTAAACGCTTGCTAAACGGGTTTAGTGTAGCGAGTTGAGCGGACGCGGCACTGAGCAGATGCGCGAACACGAATTTGACCATGCTACGGTAGAACGGTCACTAACTCTCTTCTGCAATGCATTATTGCCTATATTTGCGGAGTGTTTGTGGCGCATCTCAAACTCGGTGGCGACATTTTTTTTCCTTCTCAATAGGATTATTTCACGGATCAATTTGAGCAACGGATATTGGAGAAGCTTGGCGTTAAAAAAACTAAGCCCAAATGCCACTCCAAACATTTTTTCTCATAGGAGGCCACGTCAGCAGCACAAGCCACCTGCACGATGTCATTACGGAAGTTTGTTCCAATAAAATATCTATTTCGTGGCACCAATTCATTTTTGTGATTTATTGTTTTCTCTTGATAATCATCGGGACATTGGTCCTCTTTCGAATTTCTTTCGGGTGTATTCCTGTGTTAGTGCAATGTACAAATATGCCAGAATATATCCCAGCACAAAACAATTCTGTCCAGGCGCCTAAACGACCGCGCCCGGTGAAAAAACGTATTGCATGATTAACTGCAGCAACTAGTTACATATATTTTGTACCTAGAGGGACTCTATCTCTGGTCCGTATAAGAAATAAGAGGCCACAAATCTGTAATTTCAATTTACCCGATGGATTGATCGCAGTCTTCTCTGGCACGTATTCCCAGAATTACTTTTTCACTCGGTTCGCACATGAACCGCGAGTGCAGTTTAGTGTTTCCGGCTGCGAAGTCGGGGGAGCAGGGACTTTTCACGTCGCTGTATGTGCACACACGCACAGCAGCATGTGTGTGTTTTTAATCTATTCACAGCAGCCTATAACGACATGCAGGGGAAGAAAACATTTCTACAAAAACGGCAAATCACTCTAAACTGCTCCGGAATTAAGGTAGGATGGAGGTCGTTAGTAAAAGCGCGTGCAGAGTGAATGCCGCTGAGGATTCACAACCATCGCAAGAAAGGCGAGTGCAAGGACGCCAGCGCAGCGCTCGAACGACGGCATTCGCTAATGAAGCGCTCTGTATACTGCCGCGAACCGTGCGCAAGATCTCTGTGCAGTGATTGCACGATCACAGTCACGCGAATGCAAGAACGGAACTACCGTAACATAGCAGTTTGAAATGTCCACGCTCGATCCTTTCGCAATCACGAGCTATCCTGAGATGTTACAGAATGCAGCACACGTAAACAAAAACCGCCCTGTGCGTAGGCGCCGGCGCCATCCGCCCCGCAAATATCCCCTTGTACACAAAAATATAAAACAAAACACTATCACTCAGTGCGTGTTGGTAAAACGGGGCTCTAGAAATCCCATCAATGCCACCAAAGAGCGATTTCGGCGCGAAAATGAGCAAACTGCACGAAAAACTGCAGCGAGCGCCCCGAAGCGTTGCGAGGGCATCTGCTCTCAAGCGGCCAACAAAAATGGCGGCACCGCCGCGGAGTTAAAGGGACCGCGGCGCCGCGGGTGAGGGGAAAGAAAAAAGAGGAGGGCAGCGGAGAAGGAGGGAGCAGTTGGCGCTACCTTAGTAGTTTTAGGGACCTTACCGGGCATGGCACTGACGCGCCCTCTTTCGCGAGAAAGCGCACGCGGCACGCTTTCCGCAAAGGCTCGGCGGTTCAAGGTCAATCAGTGCATAGCCGGCTGCCGTTATGTGCAGACGACGCGGATGAATCCCTCACGCGACTGGACCTTCATTGTAGTCGCTTCGCCGCGGAAGAAATCTTCGTGTTTCAAACATCGGTGTCATTAGAAGACGGAACTACGATTTCGTTTTGAACGCGAAACTTACAATAAAAAAAATTCTCCGTCGCATGCCCCGCGCGCGAGGGACACGTGTAAATGCAGAGCATAGTGGGGTTGAAGCCCGCGTCGGCACCCCCAAAGTCCCGTTGACGTTGCCCGACGGCTTCCGGCGGGTTCCGGGACGGCGGCGGCCTCCAGACGACGACGTTTGCTCGCCGCCGCCTCTCGTTGCCGTACGGCCGGGTCCGCAGCCCGACGCTGACGTTTCGAAGCTGTGTCCTGCTCTCGACTCGAAGGGTCCTCTTCTCGACGCTGACGCCTGGCCTCTGCTTCTCGTGCACGCCGCTCGGGATCCGCTTGTCGACGTTGACGCCTGGCCGAGGTTTCGCGTGCACGAAGTTCGGCGTCGGCAGCGCGCTTACGACGTATGCGCGCGGCATCGGCAGCCCGCCGCCTCGCCGCCTTGTCTTCTGCCGCCGTCGACGAAGACGATGGTACGGCGTCTTGAACTGGTGCTTCGGCGGTGATGTTGGATTGCGTCGAGGTACTAGTTGAAGGTCTTGCTTCCATCGCTTATCAACTGCGACGGCCAACGAACGCAAGGGAACACGCGAGGAGCAGCGGAGAGCAGGCGAGGAGGTGTGGGGGAGAGGGCGCTTATCAACTGCCACCGCCGACGAACGCAAGAGAACACGCGAGGAGCAGCGGAGAGCAGGCGAGGAGGAGTGGGGGAGAGGGCGCACCTGGAACGGCTGTTGCGGACGCCGAGGCATCCCAACGCCGACAACGCCGGGTGACATCGTGAGTTAAAGAAATGCTCTGCATTTAAAAAACGTGGTTGAGAAGCTAGGTATGACGAGCTCCAGTGAATGTTGGTTCTTATCCTGTATGCTATTGGTTCACATTTAGACTGCCCTAACTTCGCCGCCCTGTCTGTGCACCATGAAAACCACGCACAAGCGCGCGAGAGGCGAGAGCGGCGAGAGGGAACCACACGTGGCGAGAAGGGGCGCCGGCAGACGTGGTCTGCTCCGGGATTTTTTTTAGTGCTTCGTTTCAAACGCGGTTGGGCTTGTAACTAGGGCACTATTTATTAATAACAGCTGCTAAAATGTCTAGCACCTCTTTTTATTTTACAGAATGAAATCTAGCAATTTTCCGAATATATACAATGAAGTTAGGATTTTTGTGCATCGCGTCCGTAGAACAACATGCAAACTATGGCAACGCGCTTGACGCGTCATCTGTTGTGCTGCTCCGCAAGCTGCATTTCCTCCTCGCCAAACAGTGGCATTAACGCGACGCTCGCCCTCGCTGTCCCAGCCAAGCAGATTCCCATCCTCAAATACTTTTTGTCCCGCAGGCGCTAGGTATGGTGTGTGAAAGCGGTCGTCTGTGTAAGTGTCAGAATTGGAAAACAGACCATATTTTACTGCACCGGCGAAATTAAATTCGGCTTTGCTTAGCCTGAATTTTTCAAGTTGGCGTCGCTGGACGATCGGGACTGGGAAATGCAACCGCATATTACAGCACTTGAACATTGTCATAGCTTCGGTGCACAAGGCAATTATGTACCGAGTGTAAAAGATGACTTCAAGACGCTTACCTGTCGCGAAAATTTTTATTTTGCAGTTCTTCTCATCAGCAACAATTGCGTTTTTGTCAGAATAATTTCTTGGCGAGTTGGTCATTCATCGTGTAAGTATGCGCTAAAAGAACAAGGACGAACGAAGTGAACGGGACACGGCGCTACTATCAACTCGTTTTATTTTCACTGTGACGTCCGATTTTATACGGGAAGATACACAGCTAATGAAAGAAAGGAGGAAAGAAGGAGGACCACAAGCAAGTTCAAAAAACAAAAAAGTGAAGGATGACATTTCAAACGGTCGCGTTACAAATGCACTTTTGCACAGTAAAATCTAATGATTCGATAATAATTGCAGTTCTTCCTTTGTCAATGCTAAAGAAGCTGTGCTAACGCAGTTGTGTTTTCAGGAAACTATCTGGTAGGCCTCGATGATCTCTCATGTCAACTGATCCTCGTGTCGAGCTACCATCCTAGTCTTATCAAAAAGTGGCCTACACTCACAATCTCTGATGTCTCTGCAGTGTATGCCCAGATGTCCTTTAATCGTCTTATCTACATTACTCCTATGTTCTCTAAGCCGATTGTTTAAGCAACGACGTGACTCTCCGACGTACTGCCTGCCACACGGTAGAGGAATGGAATACAATGTGCATTCTGAGCAATTCACGAACCGGCCGCGATGCTGCGTTGCGCACTAGCTTTTCTTTTTTTCTTTTCCATGGACTCAGCTCATTAGCTTCGACAATTTGTTGGGAGCAGAGAAGACAACGTTAACGTTGACGCGCTTTCCTATTTTCGTGAGATTGTGCGAAATGCCATGTAGGTACGGCTCGACAGCGCACTTGACCTTTTCTTATTCTTTCTCCGTGGGTTCCACGTGTGGCTTGTTCCTGTTTAAGCATCTTATCGGCGACCGACACCAGAAGAAATGGAGGGTACCCGGCAGACGTTAGACGTATTGTCTCTTTTGTGAAACTATCTTCCACGACGTGGAAGCAGGATTTCATCAGTGCGGTGGTAAAACAATGCCTAGCCACGTTTGGTCAGCTCTGAGTGTGCCGACTGAAAATGCGGAATCGGTTTCTGGCCACACGGATCATACTCCCAACAGACGTGATTTGGCCCGAACGAGAGCCTGAGGTCGAGCAATTTTATGGACCACTCACTTGGAGTTTCATGTGTCAGAACAAGAGGGCCGAGACACTGTCGAAAATGTGACAGAACACGTTCACGTCCGCCGTAACCAGTAACCGTAACATATAAGTTTTAATTTTGTTTGCGGGCCAACGTTTTCCATTGTCACTAATATTTCTTATTGTTGAATGGCTTGAAATCTTTCATTGGACGTTATTATCTCGCCCGAATCGTGTGTAACACAGCATATCAACATAACTTCACCGAGAAGCGTCCGTGAATCGCGCTTCGCCGCTCCTTCCCATTACCCGCCGTTCGATTGACGCTATGCACTTTTCTACTAATTAACATCAATATTTGCCCCCGTGGCACGATGTAAAGGTAAAGAACCCACTGACTGCAATGACTTGTGTTTTATCAGTCTAAAACGGCCCACTGACATAAGCGCGAAATGGCAACGATGACGCCGTTACAGAAGATAACGACGCAGCAAAGACAATAAATGCATGTGTTTTATCTTCATACGGCCTTCCCGCCACCTTACCCCACACCGTGTAGGCTTCTCCCAATGATCCTTTTCCCTCCATCACCTGCGACGAGCACTGGGTGAGGGCGGTGGGCAGCTCTGAACAGGAGGTTCAAGCCTCCCTGACGAATCGGGCTGCCATTGTCGCCGCCAGGCTAAAGCCAGCAGCCACCAGTCCCCGTAACAGAGCTTGGTTAAATAAAGTTTACCTCCTTCTCGTCTTATCGTTACTCCTTATAAATCGGCGGGGACGAACAGTTAGTCCACATTTGTGCACACGGCACACATTCTGCTACAGATACTCACCTTGAAGATGAATTGTAGCCCGCAAAGAGTAACAGCTGAATTGTAGTCCATATTTTAGTCCTTTTTGCTTAAGAGTTTAGGCTTAAGAGCCGTAACTTTGAAGCAGTTTGACGCATGGAAAGATCTGTTGAATGCTTTCCAGCCACTTTCTGAATAAATACGCCGTTAGCGGTGCCACGTGGTTGCACGCGTGGACAACGTCGCTGCTTTTTTTTATATAATAAGAGCGTTGTAGCGCTTACTCATTATTAAACTAAGTAAAAAATACATTGTGTTACGGCAGCACCTGGAGGTCAGAAGAGCTTTATTTTATTCTTTGTAAAAATTTGAGCACCGCTAAAGGACGATGTCTACGTGTTAGCAGCGAATAAACGTGATTGGAGCTGGCCAAGGCTACTATACAGAGATCTGACATGCTATGAGTGCGCAGGTATACATTGCAGTGGAGAGCACGGTAGCACTACACACGCTGAAAAAAAAGGGTGTATGCGTTTATCAATAGCCCAAGTGCCTGGCCACGAATAAAGAACGCTACGAGCTTTTTTTTCTGAGTACAATGCGGAATACGGGGTCTTTTTACCCTAACCTAGTCATTTACTCGCATGTACTTACACTATAGCAGAAATGGGAGCAGAAACAGAAAGAGCAAAGCGCACGGGGAATAAGTAAAACAAAATGCTGCCCGCAAAAATCACCTCGCATTCACCATGCTGAAGAGTGCGAAGGCTTCGATATTTCTCACTACATACAAACCAAGTAAACTTTGAAAAAAAAAATGCTCGAACAGAGGCAGACTAATAAGAACGTCATTTTGATCAAAAGCCTCCTAGAGCAGTTTGACGATTTCGGCCCTCGTCATGTTGATAATCCCGTGCTCGTATATCGAGCAGTTGGTGATATTGATTTGAAGGTCCAGGTCATGATCTCGGAGGGCGAAGGCCAGGTTCTTCACATTGGCGTTTTTCAGCTGCTGCAGTATGAGATAGGCCTGCATTGACGAAGAGCAAGACGGCGCAGTTGCAACGTGCATGGGGTGTGGTCGCATGGAGCACTGTCACTGCCGCACCATGCAATGGACCATGCCCGAGGGGTTACTGTGATAAAAATACAAATAGCAACGCTGCGGCACTGTTGGTGATCCTGGTGTGCAAAGTAGGAAGTTGCTTCTCCTTACAAACTGCGGGGAAATGTGGCGGCAGAAGCACGTTTGGGCCACAGCGATCGAACATACCGCATTTTGGCGCGTATAGCCCGCCCCTGCATATAATCCACACCCCCGCTTTCAGCCAGCCGAAAAAGAAAAAAAAATCTTCACCTAGTGCCTGCATATTTCATGCAGGAAAGGCTGCACAAAAGATGCTGCTCAAGCATCAAGTCAAATACTATGCAGACAGAAAGAGCGTATGTTTATCCAGCAGAATATACTGACTACAAGGCGAAAGTCATAATTCATTCAGTGTCACTTCTCTCTCTAGAGCTATCGCTTGAGCTGCAGTCCTCAATGGTGTACACCAAGGTCACCTTCACGGCAAAACGCGCATTGCCGCGAAGCTGTACTAACGGGGAAAAACCCCTAATATTATCCGCACGCCTATTTTGCCCGTGAAATTTTTATATTATTGGTGCGGGTTATACGCGTGAAAACACGGTATCTAGGTGCACCTTTTCCGCCCTTCGCAAGTCTTTCAGAAGTTATTATTGTTATTCAGTGTAATGCAAGAAGTATCGCTGTGACAATACTCAGGGCGAAAGCTTGCATAATGCGGAGTTTCAGGTTTCGCACTGCTCTCTACTGCTCGCCAGAGCCATCGAATCTATCCTATTGAAATGCATTGCCTGATGTTGCGATTCAGCGCGCCGCCGCCCTGTGCTCGCCTAATACAAGTTTAGTTCACTGCGTTGAAGGTTTCGTTTATGCCGGTTAAGCCCGCCCCCTACGAACAAGTTGCGGCACGCCGAAGCTTGTCCAGCGCGCAGGGCACTCGTGATCGGTGACTCAAACCAACGGCATCCGTGGAGCCCTTCACCCGACCTTCTTTTGTAGCGGAAGCTACACTATGGTACCTCGGGCAGTCTTGGCGGAGTGACTTTTCCCCTTGAGAGCTAGTCGTCAAACCACGCCCCCTTCAGCAAGCGCCCGGCACGGAGCAGCGGCCCGATAACGGGGAGAGATGGGCGAGGAGAGAAAAAGAGGCGTGCGCGGGACGTGGCGGAGGTAGGCGAGGAGGCGCCAGCGATAATCGCGTGCCTCGAAGGGAGGCCACGTGCAACACAGAAGCGTGTGCGATAGAGGGAGACGAACATTCAGCTGTGGTCGCTCATACAATGGCCAGGGTTAAATGAGCCATGAAGAGAAAAGAAAAGTTTGTTTTATTCGAAAGATTAGGTGTTTCATGGTACCCCAAGCGCTCTCCCGGAAGCAAATGATGCTTTATTCACTGACAAATAAAGCAATTTAAGCCAAAATTTTAAATCTCCCGCTAAAATAGCACATTTTGTTTTCGTGAACAATGGCGTCATACGAGCCGGTCCATGAAACATACTTAGTATGTCGACTCCATATAGCACCCACACGCGGGATTCGACCGAGACGGCGGCCATTTTAAAAATACTAGTAAACCTAGTGCACCCGCAGCCCTAGTCATGGAATCGCCTGATCCGGAGAACAAAACTTTCGCCCAGGAGCTCGGGCTTGCATTTAACAACCTCACAACACTTGAATGCTCAATGCTTCTAAGTGCACGAGCGGCAAGAGTTGTGGGATACGCGGTGAACGGAAAAGCGACCATTCCGCGATAGCCACAACAGACGAACGCCCAGCCGTCGACACCGCTGCCTCTTCAGCCCCGTCGCGACGGACGAATACAGACTGGTACGGATGTGCCGTATTTTCAATTTCAGTATCAGTATCGCTTATGCCAGTTGGCTGGTGTCGTGTATGGAAAGCCGTTCGCTCGAGCTCTCTGCTCCGACCAGAAAGATTTGAGCGTCAATGCGCGGTGTGTGCGGCAATTTTTTTCCCCAAGGTCAGAGCGCTTTGACGGTGATATGACGAAGTCGGCGACGAGCGCCAGCATGTCCGGGTCCCTGCCGTAATCACTTCCTCGGAAATGAAGCGAGCACACTTGTACTTCCTTTAGCTCTCTTTCTCCTCCGTTTGCAAAGTTCACAAAACGTAGCCCCTTGCTTTGCCGAGGTTCGTCGTTGGGCAGCACATGAAAGGAGACCTCACCCGCGGGAATTTCGCACTCCCTCGACGATTTGCCCGTACTACATGGGCATTTCAAAATACAGCAACGAAATCTCATTATAAAGTACTGGAACAAACTGAAGTTTTCAGTGGTTGTAAACTGTAAACGAGCTCGTAACGACAGCAGCAAGCCAACACGACCTCCATACCGAAACCTGTGCGACGAGTGGCACTATCTCGTTGCTGCTCTGTGTTCCTTACTCCCCTTGTTAGTATTTTAACCTTTGCTGGTTGGCGATATGACGGCCAACCTCCTGTGAAGGGATTACGATACGAAGCAAGGTCGCGGCTGTGCGTGCTGGGACGGTTCGTTGGCCCCGAAGAGCCTTGAACCCGAAAATTCGTCTGCGCGACGGTGGCGACGGCGAGATGTCGAGTTCGGATGGCGGTAGTTTCGTACGCATTGGCATACACGCTTGCGTGTTCGTTCGGAACTTCAACCGTTTACTCCACCGTTCTTTGTCATAAAAATAATGTGCAGTGTGTTTCACGGGCATTTAGCTCGCTATGCAAACTGTAAGCCCTGCCTAACATGCGTTTGCTTTTGCCGGCGTCCGCCAATCGCAGAGAATTCTCGAGTGACATCATAGGTTCTGTTGCAGAAAATGAGCTGGTGGGTCGCATGGTCATTTCCTTTTTTCCTAATTATGTAGCATATTTGAGCGAAGTTGGCGTTATAAGTGGTGTCGTTATGGTTCTAACGAGGCAATCTTTCGAATGAACCAAATTTGTGTTTTCTCTTCATGGCTCCTTTAAACAACGCCGTGGGGCGAAAAAGAGGAAAAACGCTACTCTTGCTTACAGCTGCCCCACCTTCAAGTATTGCGCATTAGTGAGAGCTTCACTCATTTTTTATTGAAGAATGGGAAGACTAATGGGGACCTAACCTCTAGTTCTAGCGAAATTTGAGCAGTGCGTCTGGGCAAGATGCGTTTTGTGTATTCGTACATTTTCGTTCCCCCCACAAAGCACAGGAAGGAGCGCTTTTGATCGTTGCTAGAACTGTGTATGAATTCATCCTTTTTCGAGACCCGTGATTGCTTTCTTCGGGTTTCGTAGAAGACGTTGCTCTGCCAGAGTCATGTTCTAAGTTCGCCAGCGGGCTGCTAGTCCTATACCATCGCTACTCTCGTAGCCCCAGGCCTTGAATAGGTTCTCCTCTGCGCACTTCGTCTTCCGTAACAGAGGCAGCTCTCCTGCTCGAAGTTCGTTCACCAAGCCACCACGCTAGCACTACATGAAGGAGGCCATAAAGCTCGGTTCTGTGGTGCCTTGGTGCATGTATCGGCGGTAATATTTGGCAGCGAATAGCACAAAAATTGTGATTGATCCATCTGTGAAAGGGGCCTTCACATTGAAAGGGTCCTTCACAGGAGCAGTGATTTGTAAACATTTCGGGATAGCTACCGCAAATTGTAGTCCGGAGTCCATTGGCAATGTTTCGACCACTCTGAGTGCGTTCACGCGAATTTCTTTAGTAGAAAAATCAATTCGAAAATGCTGTCCTCCTCTCTGCATCCTCGCCCATTTTCTGTGGCGTTTTATTGTGACGTCAGGAGCAAATGACTTGGCTTGACTGCGCTAGTGCACCACTTGCCGTCCTTCCGACAGAGTAACTCGGCCCAGGATTTAGTCCGCTGGCCGCTGACGGGTCGTCGCCATTCGTTCGCTCAGTTGAAACTAAGCCACACGTTTGTGGATAGAAGAATGTGCCTTTCTTTACTTCGTTAGTTTGTACACTGTATCAAGCTCCAAGTCGCGCCCACTCCACACAAGCGCTGCACAAGCGCACATGCCACGCTTCGCTGACTTGAAGGCAGCATAGTCAGCGAAGTCAATATAGGTACTAAGGTGTCAAGAACTGCAGGCCAGGCCCTCCATTTTTATATTCCGGTGGCCGACATGACGGCCTTCCGGACGGACTCGGCCATTTTGCGCCTGGCTGAGGAATTTGGGGTCCCCCCTTCGGCTTTGTGCTCACGTTCTTTGTTTCGCCCTGCAAGCTCCGGATAATGCGAGCTGCCGCATTCCAGCGCGCAGGTGCGGAGGGTGACGTCACGATCGCTAGCTCGGACGCGCGCGTACGATCGTGGCGAGTTGCCGAGGGCCCCGAAAGGGATGGGGGGACAGAGGAACAATGGGGAAGACTTTGGAGTGGGTTCGCGGGACGGCCGGCAGAGGTTATTCAAGCGGACGCAAGCGGTCGCTTGGGGCAGTCGGCTGGAGATTCGTGAACGTGCTACGCGGGGAAGGGTCCGGGGGTGACGCGCTTTAGCGGAAGTGCATCGGTAGGCTCGCGACGGAACGGTCCCCGCCCCGGCTCAGCGCTCGAGTTCGCCCGTCGCCGCGAGTACCATGTCTGACCAGCTTCTGCAACCGGAGTCCTGAAACATGTAAGCGGTTGCCCGGCGAGGTCGGCTTCACCTCGTCGTGACATTCCGTCGGTGAACCGGCGTGTTCTGCTTCCCTCGTTGAGACTCGTTTACAACGCCCCTCCCGCCGTATTTTGTTTGTTGCCTCGGATTAAGGCATCCGCATCCTTCCGGGTTTTTTTTTTTCTAGCGTCACTTGTAGCTAACGAGCTGAGTTGGTTTTTTGGTGTCTTGTTTGTAGTTGCGTTGTTGGTGAGGGTAATGATTTTCAGGACATTTTGACTGTCGTAAAAAAAAGAAACCAGCAGCAAGCACATGCAGGACAAGAGAAGGAGGGACACGAACACAACGAACTTGTCCTGCGTGTGCTTGCCGCTGGTTTCTTTCTTTTTTTGCAGCAGTATGAACCAACAAGCCCAGCTTTTAACTCTCTTCGAGTGTCGTGTATAGCTTGCAGAGCTGTTAGATGTTTCTTATAGTGAGTGCTGTTGTCGGGGGTTAACGATGTTTGTCTCATAGAGTGTTATGCGGGTTCCGAACTTGATAATATTTTTTTTTGTAGTTGCGTTACTGAGGTGTAACACGTGTTGCCTCTAGAGTGTTTCGCGTGTCGCGTACAGCTGTCTGAGTTATGTTTTCGAGGTCGAAGGTTAAAACGTAGGGCACGGTGGATCGAGTACCTCCGTAGTGGCCACCTTGTGTATTTGGTTGTCCTTTGTTGTGTTACTATCTAGTTAGTGCGCGCGTGCGCTTAGCGTACGGTCGATTAGTGTCTGCGCGCACAAGGCCGATGGCAGTGTGAAGGCTTCTTTTTCTTGTGCCTGGCGTTGCCCTGTAATCTTTTGTTCGTGTAGTAAACTATATGGTAAAAACGCACAGTCGAGCATCTCCGTTGTGATTTCATTTAACCCAGCAATCTCGGCACTCGTGAAAACTCACGGGCCGGCCACCATCCTAAAATATAAATAACTGTTGCCTCGCGCCATTCTTTTTGGTATTCACAAGCGGACGCAATTATCCGGGGGAGCGGTTTGTTACATAAGGAAACAAAATCAACTGATAATTTTAACGTACAGCGGAAAACTAGGAAGGGGAAAGCACTTTTTTACCCTTGGTGAACAAGCACAGCGCTCAGCAGCACGACCACACCTTTGCGAATGCTTTTCCGTGTAGAAGTAATGCAATTGCTAGACGTGAGACATTGTGGAAATTTGGGGGACGCTTACTCTACCAGCGCTATACAACAAATAGTCACCTAAGAAGCTTGAAATGCTAAAACTAAATAATAGTGTAAACTGGTTATGCATTATATACCTTATATTTCCAACGTTGGCAGATCTGGCCCATGGCCGAGTGGTCTGGAGCACTAGGCATGTTATTTCACAAGCCGCAAGTTCAAATCCCCGTTTGTAAGTGTTTTTTTTCTATACTGGGTTCACCATTTTTAGGCCATAGCTTTCAATGGTCCACGAGCGTGTTCGCAGAACGTGCGCAGACTGACACTGACGTTGGCGTGCTGTTGTCATAAGCACGGACTGGTTGCGGACAGTGGGCACTGGCCAGAATCAGCAGACTCTTGGCCTGGTGCCAACAGGCTTTTTTACGATACAGGCATGGGTGATGCAAGCTCCAAATATGGGGTAAAAGAGCATTGCATTTCAGCGTCAGTGGGGACATGGAGGGCGTTCATCCACTGCGTATGCCCCAGGTAGTATTTCGTTGAATTCCAAGCCGGCCTGGGAGGCTTATCTTAGGCATTTTACAGCCGACAACGTGGCAAAAGCGTGGTAGGGCGAATTTTGAGATATCGATAACGCCCGTCCAACGATAACGTCGGATTTCAAGCATGTTCTTTTACAGAAACGAAACCGAAAATGGTTTGAATTGTAATCTTGGACATCGTCCAATCACGGTGTAACTCCTCCCGACGTCAAACCTTTGGTTGGAGCGGCCGCCAGAGACTTCTCATGATTGTTTTTCTTCCTTCGAGCTTTATAAAATAAATACTGTCTGATCAACCGGATAAACGATGAAACGTGTGGTAATTTGAGCCCGTCTGCGCAGTGCTAGAGAGAACAGGACCTTGACAAATTCACTTCGGTGTGCCTTTCTCCCTCCTTTAAATAATTTTGTTTGGCGCATGATAGCCTTAGTTCCTTATGCGGCATAAAACACAACACAACACAACATTTAAATGAACCTCCTTCATGTGCGAAGGGTTCGCCAGCCTGAACCCGCCAGATGAAGTGACGCCGTCATGCAAGAAACAAAAAAAGTAACCTGTTTATTCCGGGACAATAAAACCAAAAACATTGGCCACGTATCTGCTCCTTTCGTTGCAAATGCCGTCAAAAGACGATAGTCTGTATCGTATTTTGCGAAGTAAATGCTCCCCTTCGCTTTACCGCTCACCTCTCATGTTGTTCCTCTTGCGTCGCGCTCCTCCCAAGGTAAAGACGCCAAATGTTTGCCTAAATCATTCTAAACTTGCCGCGTTCCAGTGCTCCAAACCGGGCGTCTCGATGCGAACGCTGCCGTACGGCGAAGACGCGCCTTAATCGATGCGCCCTACTTCAACGTTTATAGAACCGCGTTTCCCTACTCCACGTGCGTTGCAAGCAGAACGTGGAACCTATATAGTCGAACCTTGCGTAGCTGTTGCCGGTTGCTTTCTTAAAATGGTGCTAGAAGCTATAGTGGCGCGGGCGACAGCAGGCGACGGTGGAGTGAGTTCTTTTTCTGCAATTGATGAAGTATTTATTTCGCAAAAGTGAAGCCTGTTTGAATTTTTATAAAGGAACGCTGCAAATATCACTTCTGCATTGATTTGTTGTCTCATATTTGCGTAATGTCTTGTTCTTCTTTAACAATGTTGACAAGTATGAACGTTACACCGGACATAGACGGGTCGATTTAGCTGTGACTATATCAGACTATTACGCAGGCATTGTTTTGCTTTGGCCGAGTGGCTGAATCGAGTCACAGACAGACAGACGGACAGACATACAGACAGACCAAAATTTCTGGGTTTAACGAGCCCAAGAAAGACTATCGTCTTTAATATGTTATGCCTGATATTACGTGCTGCCAAAAAGATACAAACAAAATTTAAGGATTCCTGACCACCTCTTCTGAGTTTTGACTACGAATATGAATTTTAAATGCCGAGCATTTCAGTAACTCACGATGTCACCCGCGTTGTCCCGTCATAGTCCGCACCGTCCTTGTCCGCGCCCCTCCCCCTACACTATATAAAAGAAAATACTACCCGGCGCCACGTTTCGATCCTGCGACCCTGCGGGCGGAACGCAATGTGCATGGTGCTCTACTGACTGCGCCACAAAGCCGACACAGAACGGTACGCTATGGACGCGCCTTATATCGTTGACATTCAAATTACTGCTGACGAGCGCTCTCTCGTCAGCAGTTGCCACAAGTGCAACTACATTAACGTAACGCAAACTACTTAACGTCGTGCGGCCCCGGAAATGCTCTGCATTTGATCGTGCCCCTCGCGAGGGGGATGTTTATACAGGGACTCCTACTGCTAGAGGACTCCTGGCGCCCTCTTTCTGCCATTGTAGAGACTATGAGGCGGTCTTCGAAGGGCGCCAAATTTGAATTCTACAAAATCGATTTCTTCTTTTTTATACAGTGTAGGGGGAGGGGTGCGGACAACGACGGTGGGGGCTACGACTACGGAAGTCAACGCGGGTGACATCGAGAGGTACTGAAATGCTCTGCATTTAAAAAATTATAACCCCTTCCCTCCGGAAACAGGTGGCGCACGCGAAACTTGACCTCAGCAAAAAACAAAAAAAAAAGAAGCAAAATAGAGCGCAATAACCACAAAATGAAAACGAAAACACTTCTGCCAAAACCAAAACGCAGTGACCGAAATCAAAATGCAAAACAATCGATCTACCAACCGAAACCCTTTCATTTCCTGAGCTTTTACCCGAGCGCAAATGTTTGGTATATGCTATTGTAGAACATCCTTCAGCGATTATCGGGAACTTTTACGTTCTTCTATGGCTGACTGCTCTTCTGCGGAGGGAACAACTCTTGGCCTACTTATGCCGCGCTAGTGCGTGATCAACCCGATGAGAGCTGCGTCCGAGAAGGGGAATCCGCGAGATGTTTTCAATATATAATTTAATCTATATAGCTTCCCACAGGGGCAAAGGCAACACTTCATCCATGGCCAATCCCCATTTCTCCCGAGTGGGTACGTGTTAAACACTTCTAGGGCATCATCATCATCGTCGTCGTCGTCGTCGTCGTCGTCACCGTAGAGCACGTGCACATGAATACAGTTGACTTTACCGCAAGGCATTTCGGCGTAAGACACCACCGACAGCGCAAGTCAGGCAATACAAGCTTCGCTTGAAAATTCCAAGTGAGTAGATTCGGCACGCCCACAGCAGCCGCGTACATTTTCTGGGGCGCTAGAATTGTGTCAACTTTAAAGCCTTCTATATTTAGAAGGCTCTGGGCGCGTTTCTCGCAGGAAGCATTTTTTTTGCGCAACATGGCTAACCTCTCGCTATAATAGCCCATGGTGCTGTTGATTGAGGCACTGACATTTCCCTAATCACTGATCACTAAAATCACTAATAATTTCGATTGCCTAGACGACCTCCCCCGCGCCCCCTCCCCTCACTTTTCCTTCTTCCCCTGGTATATTACCTAAACCTAATTTACACCTAAAGCTTGTATTGTCTACTGTGTTACTCTTGTTCCTATTTATTTTACCGATTCACTCAGACTGACCTGCCTTTGCGGCATAATTTGTTTTCTAGAATACATTCGCTTTAATTTTAGGAGGCCCTCCCGATCGTTTTACTTTGGGACCTTCTCATGTATACTAGAAACTATACGTGCAAAATGTATGTAACAAAATCGGATGCCACTGGGGGGCGAGTTCAGGGTTCGCGCTTTGAGAGCTGAATTAGAGTTTTTCGGCGAGCCATGTTTCGGAGCTTTCCCACTAAATTTGGGTGGGTTACGTTTCCGAATTTCATTGTTAGCATGGTGACTGCGACTGGAAACATTCCGATTAAATTGCTGCGAATTATACTCATGTTCAGAGCAGCTTTGCTTTCTGGTTCCAGTGTCCCAGACTGGCGGGGTATGCATTGGCGTGGGCCTGACGTAGTGTCCGCTTATCACGCTGCTCTGCGCGTGCCCAGGCGTTGCCTTGCACTACTGTCCTTTTCATGCGGTTATTCAACACGACGTCCGTGCAATGCAGCGCTTCTAAGCAACTGGAAATTTTAAGCCGGCGCTCGACGCCGAAGGCTACGTCTACGCCTGTATCAATTTTTAAACCGAAGGATTCTATGCCTCACTGATCGCGTTGACGGAAGAGTAAAACACAGTGCAAGAAAGCCAACTTTACACAATGGGTTTCACAAAGAGTACTTCAATCTGACTACATACCACATAACGATGGGATGGCTTTGCCCACCGAACGGACCTGTCGTAATACGCAAAATATAGTTGGGCAGTATTTCTAGGGACCCTAGCAGTACACATGGTTACCGATGATGATGATGAAATACATTCTATGAGCATGTTTGGACGTTCGCTTTGGACTTCAGCCGAGTTGAAGTGTACTTTGGCTTTAGACGTTGGCAGTTCTGATTTATGACTTATGCAGAGTGTATTTAAGACTTTGTCTTTTACTGAAATTGCATGGGAGAAAGCGTCAATTTTTAATCACCTATCTCTTAAGAAAGGCGTTTCATTTTTTTCACTTAATGTACTTTTTATTCCTTTCGAGTTAATGTAACTTTAACCAGGTTAGACGTGTAGAGCCGTAATCGTCACGCAAGTCAAACGCGATACCTGTGCGCCGATGACCAGGACTAATTTAGGAGGGTTGCCGAAAAAAATTATATTGGCAGAACGTGTAGAACGAGAACACACAGCGTCTGTGCTCCCCGCCTCTAAGAAAATATGAAAATCCCGGGCTCCTGTATGTACCTCGTGTTGGTTGGTAAATACGAAACACTACGATAAATTTTTGCCCGATTAAAGTATAGTTGGCATAAGTTTCGCCAACATGGACACGTAATCGTCAGAATGAACCATACCGCAACCTTGCATTTCAACTGCGTGAGGGTACACATGACCCCATCTTGCATCCCTAGCTCCGAGCGACCTACCTATTTCGGTTATCCATGATTCATTCCGAGACCCACTTATCACATTTCGCTTCCAATAAATTAAATCCAATATCACCCAGCGTGAAATATGTGGAACAACGGAGGTTTCGTTTTCAGAGAAGGGCGGTGCTCTCGCCACTGAAATTCTACGGTTCGCGCAAAGGATTCGGCAGCAACGGGAGGGGCCCTCCCTTCTCGCTCCCTTAGCTGCTGTAGGAGGCGGTTCCAGACCAACCTATAGAAGGCGTCGGCAAGTCTAGGATCCTGCTCCTTCCCATTTGTGACGAACGACCATCAGCGCAGGGACGAAAACCCTCGACCAACAACAGCTACGCTGTGAATAAATACACTAGAACCCCGACTTTATGACTTCCTCATGACCGCAGAAAAGCGTTGTGAGATGCTGGTGTCGTAAAATTCAAACAAAAACAATTACTCTTATAGAAGTACTGTTTGGAACGACAGATTTGCAGGGTATTTCAATGTAAACTATAAAATATGTTTTGCTGGGCTCGGAAACCCAAATCACTAAAAAGTATACCCGAAGAGAATGACACAGTGCAGTTTCCAATCACGTCGTTATAAAGAAAACCTTGTACCGCAGTCCACTGCCACGATTACCGCCATCCAGTGCAGATAATGGCGCACTCGACCAAGAAAAACAAACGTAGAAGGGAAAGATGATCAGCGTAACCATGTTGGAAATTCACTGTTGAGTGGGAGAAACGAAGCCCTCCACGATGCCCCTGCGGCCACTGAGCAACAAAACACGAAGAGACACCAGCGAGGGCAGAGGGAACTGGATCGTGCAGGGGAGCGGGGCGATGATTTATTTATTTGAAATGCTCACCAACAGCGCAATGGGCTTTTCGGGTGATGCATAGAATACAGACATATAAGGCATACAAAAGACAGAATACGAAAAGGGAAGTAACAGTACAATTATATGGGTATATATACACAAAGAAGGAGAGTTATCAAAGAGACCGAGAGATTTTTTAAGCAACTAAAGCACGGACATTGTGTGTACACTAAACGACAAATATAAGCACAATCGTGGTGATTCTCTTCGCTCCGACACACAAGAACAGAGGGGGAAGTGCATGTGCGACCACGCTATAGAACATGTGCATTCAAGATGGAAAATTTTTCAAAGAGCGTTTAAAAAGAACCATGTCTTTGCAAAAAATGTCAATGGCAGATAAAAAAAGACATTTAAAGGCATTTTGGCATCGGTTAGCTGGTACCAAGCTCAGAATTTTGTCAACAAGAAAGCAGCCATGCGGCCGCAGTGGCCTGCTTGGCACTCGCAGGAGAACAGAGCTCAAAAGGCAAGGGCAGTCAAACTTAGAATGAATGCACTTGAAAAGAAAATCAGGTCACGCCTGGAACGCCTGATACAAAGCTCATCAAGGTTCAGGAGCTTGAGAACCTCAACGTGCAGATAGTTGCTCACTGGTGAGTATCGATAAAATACGGTTCTGGTGAAGCGCTTCTGAATCCTTTCTAGTCGAAGAAACGACGAAGGACTTAATTAAACGATTCCAGATTGCGCTTGCAAAGTCTAGCTTCAGCAAAATTAGGGCGCGGTAAAGGGATGCGAAACATGATGGGTTCGTGAATTCACTGGTGGCTCGGGAAATCATGCCAAGTGTTCGGAGACAGCAGTTCGTAAGATGGCTCACGTGCGAGTTGAAGAGTAGTTTTGCGTCCATCAATACACCCAAATCGCGCTAAAGTGGCGCGTTTTATGGCAAAACCGAGCAAAGAGTACGGGAAAGTGAGCGGGGAAGTTTTACGAGTGTAAGATATCCCAATAGTTTTGGAGAGATTAAGCTTTACGTAGTTGCTGTCGCACCATGCCGAAACTGCATTGATGTCATGTTGCAGCAGGACGCGATCATCCGGTGAGGAAACCGCGCGATACAGTTTCATATCATCGGCATACTAAGAGATCGAACAGTGTCTAATGATCAGTCGTTTGTAATTTGTTTTGTTTGTTGATCCCCACGCTAATATCCCGTAGCAAAGCCTAGAATAGACAAGAGTGTTATAAAGCTGTGTTTTCAACCAAAGCAGTATTAAGCCTCTCAATCTGTAGAGAACGCCAATATTTTTTGAAATTTCATTGCCTAAGTGTTATATATGAGGATTCCAAGATAATTCTTTATGAAACCATACTCCGAAAAACTTCTTTCTTTGACTTGGTTGATCATATTGCCCCGTTATTCTATATGAATGCCTTGATCTATCTTATTATTAATTAGTCTAAAAATGATATAGGTAGTCTTTGATGCGTTTAGCTGTAAGTGATTTTCGTGTAACCACTTTGACAACATCTCTAAATATCTATTTACTTCATACTGGAGTTCTCTTATGCTGCTACCGGAGAAACATTTGTTCGTGTCCTCTGCATACATGGCTATCTGGGGTGTACAAGGTATGTTTTGAATATCATTCACATATATTAGGAATAACAACGGTCCCAGCTTTGACCCTTGCGGAACACCATCCCTTATCATCAGGGACTTCGGAATGCTTTGACGACTGGCTGGATTCCCTTTCGAGATTACCTCTGCCTTCCGTAGCGCGCTTTGTTTCCTGGGGCTGAACTCCAATGTCTTCCTTGCTGGACTTCGAGATAAGTTAAACGGCGCGATAACCTTCAGTGTACATCACTATGGAAAATTTTCGCACTAGCGACTCGAAGGCGGATGTGTAGGCTTCTTCGCTGGCCAAAGTGTCTGTGCGCGCTCTTGATTTGTCTTGGGTTGTCTTGAGCAACCGCGTATGGTCTGGTTGACCTGCCTGTCAATTCCGTCACTGGTGCCGCTGGAACGAAATTTCTTTCTGTTCTCGGTTGGCGCACGCTTAGCTGAACGCGCTTGGGACGTACACCGTGTTCGCCTGCCTCTTGGATGGCCTGTCATATGTTTCGCTAGTGCTGTGCGAATTTGGTTGCGTGTAGTCTTAAATATTCACGCTTCTACGGTAAGCCCTCGTGCACATCTTGGGTGCACATCCCGACTTCCCGTTCACCTTGGGACTGATCCCCGAACTAACCGAATTCGATGGCACATTTGCATTCGTCTCTTTTGATTCTGTGCTTTCGTTCGGCCTGAAATTCTCAGGTTCATATTTTCTTGGGGTTTTTCCAACGGATCGGCTTATCTGGCATTCTTTCGGTGTCTCCTTAGCACCGGTGCCTGTCTGACTTTGCTTAGGTGATTCACAATCTCTTGAAATGCACGGCGATGAATATCGCTCGGGTTCACGTCCACCAGAGCATTTTCAGTTGCGCTATCTGTGCATTCCCGTCTCCGCGAAGCGACCTTCGACTTGACTGTTTTTTGGATAATTCGCGCTCAGATGTCGGCTGGATAGCACTACAAATTATATGCTCCTCATCGTTGGTAATGACTTTAACATTTCCTAGGTGCTTGCCTTCTTACGAGTGCTCGGACGGGCCCTTAGGGGTTGCGGTTTCGAGTGATGAACTGGAATTGCAGTTCTACCGCCGTCACACAGAAGGTTCGGCGAAATAAAAATTCCTCCGTGTGCCAACCAACAGACACATGCCACTAGCTAACCTGCACGGTGGAGATTCTAGCATCCCCTGCACTGTCCAACCTAGAACTGTCTTCACCTCTGTCAGCTCTTCGCTGATCCTGCCTATTATGCCCTTGGCCACCTTCCAATAGGCGTTGGATCCAACAAGAATGCTGATCTTTCCTACTTTCTATGTATCAGGATAGAAGGCGTCGGTGATGTCGTACCGCTTTCCCTCCAAGATGTCTGCAGACGCACTGTCTAGCTGCGGACTGGTCACGGAGCAAATCTCAGGGGCCTCCAAGCCTTTCAAAGTAACCAGATCTCCACGAGCATGTCGCCATCGGCAGTGAAAAGTCATGGGAGCTTTCGCCATGTCGAACGTGACCAGCGCCAGCTTCTCAGTGCCGGCAACAGTACATTTGACGGCCTTAGCCACATCTTGACTAATTAACGTCCGTTGGTTTCAGGTGTCTAGACGTACTCGCACTGACGACGTGCCCGTGCACCCTCTGCACGAGCTCGGGCCATCTGCAGTAATAGGGACGTTGCCGCGGAGTGTCCGCTTGAAGCCATCACCAGAGTAGTCCGTGCACCTTGTCCGGCTTGTACCTACGCCACCAATCTGGACGAGGTGTGGCCAGGCGGTCTGAGCACGTCTCGCACAACCGTGAGGTGACGCCCGTTCCAGCTACTGCAGGTCAGGTTGCGTGACGCTCTGCATTGGCGAGCCACATAAGTGCGGCTGCCACACCGGAAGCAGAAGCGAGCCTTGCGCAGCGGCGCCCTCTTCTCGGTCGCCGATTGGTTGACCCGACAGTCTGCCTCCTTTTCAGCGCAGTTGTCGCACAAGGGACACGCCGGTGCGGCTGAGGACTCGGACTCTTCACTCAAGGACAACGCTGAGGGAACGGGTTCCTTCATTGTCCGGGGTGGTTCAAGTCAGCATTCAGGACAGATCGACGAGTCGCAGTTGATAGAGGCAACCCTTGCTTCCCGTCCTCGCGAATCTCAATTTGTATCTTTAAGAATTCCAGTAATTTCTTTACCTGGAAAGCTTGTCCTTGGCTCACCGCGGATTCCACCACCAATCCAGTCGTCGACCCTTGGCCCAATTTCTCAGCCTTCTGCCGGTACGTCAAGATTGTGTCATCGGGCAATCATCGCAGGAGCACACGGTTAAGAACCACGGCACACTGCTCTTACAGAGCTCCTGGGGTTTCCAGAGCGATGACACGTAACTGTACCCAGTTGTACAACGTGCGGAACCTGTCGATATCCGTCGAACTACGTATCGGTTTGAATGCCAACAGTTGATCGATATGCTCGTTAATGAGAACTCTGGACGGCCAAAGCGTTGAACGAGGGTGCTCAACGCAACGCCGTAGTTCGCTTCCAAGAGTAGGATACACTCGATCGCTCCCCTGGCATCGCCGATCAAGTACGTCAGCAGGTGCTTGAACTTCTCGATTTTTGTCAGCTCGACGTTGTCAAGAATGGGCACGCTGTAGTGATCCCGAAAAGCTTGCCACTAGTGCAGTATTCCTGAAATTGTGGAATCTGAAGTTTCGGAAGAGTGACTGCCCGATGCCGGGACGCAGGCGTGGTGAGGTACGCGTTGTATCATGGGCTGAAGCAGTTGCTCCCCCGCTTTCGCTGGCTACGGGAACGTTCAGCGGGGCAGTTCTCAGAAGAAACCTGTACCCGAGAGACGGTGTAGAGAAACTTGCGGGTGTACTCGGCCGCTCCCTCCAGCTCTTGCTCCAGCGCGTCATCGTCCGTTGTCTCGGCGATCTTCCCATCGTGCGCCGTAAGCTCAGCGTCTTGCTGCACGATGTAGCCGACGTGGTAGCTCAGAGTCGCCGCGTCGAGAGGGGGCTACTGCAGCAGGTCATTAAGTTGGGTGAGAGCTCGCGTGGTGCCGCTCCTGACGACGCCACGAGTTTTCCGAAGGCGGTCGATCGACGAAGCCATGCGGGTGATGCTTCGAGGGGCGATTTCCTAGGTATATCTGCACCAAAGATGTCGCAGAAGCTACCGCCAGTCAAGAAACCAGAGCCCAAGACGGAACATTCGTGCTTCTTTAGTCGTTGCGACCGAACGACTACTTCATGATGATGATATTGCGCCTTGTGCCTCTGCACGCTTCAACGTCCTCTGCCTTTTCAGCAGTTATAATGTCTTATATAGAGATATTGGGTCAAACAAAATTTCGAAAAACTAAAAAATAAGAAAAGAATTATATAATTACAAAAATGGCGAATCGCGTAACGCCCTGCATTTTCACAATAATGCAGATTTCACGAAAGTTCAACTTCTAATCGTTATGATAGCGTAAATGGCGATGCTTGGTCGGAAGGGATTTACAAAAGTGAAAAAAAATTTGGCTAGAAAAACTCCCACTCAAGGCAAGCGGCTTAAGAATACTACACATTAGTAGATAATTCACTGAATTTCTGCAGAATTTTTATCGTTGGCATTAGAAGTGGCACCAGCCGTGACAAAATTTTCAGCGGACATAAATGCTGAGTTTGCGTGGGACAAAGCTGCGTCGGTGGCCGCTTTTAATTGATGCAAAGGTGCGCCGATAAGTGTGGTAATAGGCCGCCTCGCTGCTGTGACTTTTCGGGATTACTGGAAGCCCGCTTTAAGCAACGAAATCATAGTTATTTCCTTTTAATGATCAGCTGGCTTTCTACAGAACACATCTCCCCGATAACCCGTCGTAACCATGTTTGCACAACTCAAATAGTCAAAGTCTCTCATACCGTGGTTATTAACTGCTATTTTTAACGTTCGCTTGGCCGTGGCCTTGGTAGTGCATAGGAGGAATTTCCTTCGGTGGACCTCACGGTAATAATTGTCCTTAATATTCTCACACTCCTGAGTTGCAACACGAAAGTGTTTCGTTCCGGGAGACGTGAAGATCTCACTCACGTCATATCCTTTACGGAAGTGAC
This sequence comes from Haemaphysalis longicornis, assembly GCF_048455015.1. Lineage (NCBI taxonomy): Eukaryota > Metazoa > Arthropoda > Arachnida > Ixodida > Ixodidae > Haemaphysalis > Haemaphysalis longicornis. Next base: position 171,907,593 of record NW_027526445.1, read on the forward strand.
GCCAGTACACGAAGCAAGAGGCCTGTAAAGAGTGAACCCTTGAAAACAGGGTAATCTTGCGAGGAAGCAAGCTTAAGTACTAAAGAGTACGTTATACTTAGAGTTGTTCGTTTTCGGGATATAACGCGAAAGTGTTTTATGCCGGGATACACCAAGATTTCACTGACGTCATATCCGTCACGGACAAAAATGCCAGCACACCTTTGCTGAAGCGATTCACCAGCAGGATGTCGCTTGCTATGCCCACCGACAATACAGCCACCGACCAGCAAATCGGGGTCACGTGCAGATTTAGCTGCACATTTGACTTTCTTGTGCTACCGATTCCTAGCACAGAGGAATCAACCACAGTTTTGTTACAGGACGAGCATATCTTGGTGCACAGCCTCAGGAATTTGTCGTTATTTCACAGAGCCTATATGAAACTGGGAGATGATGATGATGGTTCGATGTCTATGGCGCAAGGCCAACTGGTGCAAAGAGCGCCAAAACAACAATCATATATGAGGGGCGAAACCTTAAACACTAAGTAAAGTCAGCAAAAACAAATGTAAAATCACAAAACGACAATGAGCATGGCTGGTGTATACTGCCAGATTTCATTATGCGTGATAAGAAATGAGGTTTGAAAACTTGACGTCTGACAAATACTCAAACATACCTTTCACGGAAACAATGGCGTCGTCACCTAGAAAAAATGATGGATGTAGGGGAATATGTTCTCTGTAGAGTTCTCTGAAGTGTTTGTGTCGTGTTGTGTGAAGTGCCTTGCATGTGATTAGTATGTGCACTACAGATAGGGCCTCTCTGCACCTGCTGCACTGGGGTCTAGAAGATCCCGTCAGCAGATACGAGTGCGTTCCATGGGTGTGCCCTATCCACAGCCTACGCAAGGCGACTTCTGTGTGTCTGTTCCGTGTGTCAGTGGTGTATGGTCCCAAGCGTGGTTTTATGACTTGTGACTTGTTGTCTGTCTGTTCACTCCATTGTGTTTGCCATGTTCTGCGCAGGTGTTGTCTTATGTGTGGCTTGATGTATGTGTAGGGTATCGTTGTAATGTCTACAGTGGTTCTCAGTGCAGCAGCAGCGGCGCTCTCGTCTGACAACTCGTTTCTAGCGATCCCTGCGTGTCCTGGGACTCATCAGAGGAGCAGCTGATGCTTTTGTGCATACACGGACATGATAGTGTTAAATACACGATTAAATATGTGGTTTGTGGGAGATTTGTGCGATGACAGTGCGCGAACAACACTCAAAGAATCTGTATAGATGATGGAATTGGGAATTTGATTTTCAAGAATGTGTCCTGCAATCAGCAAAATTCCATACGCTTCTGCTGAAAAAATTGTTGTGTGCACGCTCATGGTTCTGGCTGCATTGAAATTAGGACCATGACTAGCGCAACGACATCATACTGAAAGTTTTAGAAGCGTCACTATAACATTCTCTACATGTGTATTTAAACTGCAAAGACAGAAAGTGCTGCAGTATTGCAGGTCGTGGTACCTGATTTTTGTCAAGTTTCATAAAAGAAAGGTCGCATGACACAGGGCGAACTTTCCAAGGCCGTACAATGTTTGAAAAAGATGACCTGTACACATCTAAAAACGAAGCACTGAGATACAAGGCTCGCTCTCTCACTCTAAGTGAAAAGGGCAGAGGAACGGATGGTCGGTTTACAAAGAGCAGAGATGTCGATAAATCGTTAAAGACAGGTTAAAAAAAATGATTATTCAGTGATGAAATTTTAAAAGCATAAAGCAAGTCTATGTACGTTCATTGGTTCTCAAGGCTCTACGTATCACACTCGAAATACAGACTCTCCACAGGGCTAGTGCGGAAAGCACCCGAGCCGAGACGAAGCCCCAAGTGTAGCACTGGGTCCAGCATTCGTAAGGCTGTTTTACCCGCCGACCCATACACCACACTGCCATAGTCCAAACGAGACCCAACCAAAGCAGTATACAAGCGCAGCAGGAGTTCTTTATCGGAACCATAGGATTGGTGCGAGAGAACCTTAAGGATATTCATTGTTTTAAGACATTTTTGTTTTAGCTGTTTCATATGAGGGGTAAAGGAAAGTTTTTCATCCAGAATTATACCGAGGAACTTGTGTTCTTTTTTGACCGGAATCGAGACACCATTCAGATTGATGTCTGGATCTGGCCTGATCCCACGCCTTTTGGAAAACACAACACAAGTGCTGTTGGCTGTGTTCAGCTTAAAACCGTTCTGATCAGCCCAGCCTGCTAGGTTGTTGACACCAAGCTAGACTTGGCGTTCGGAGATTGACATATAGCACGATTAAAAGATAGTTGCAGATCATCTACATACATTCTACAGGAAATGGTACGTTGCAACGCCTTTCGAAGTGAGTTCATCTTGACAATGAACAATGTGCAGCTCAAAACGCGCCTTGAGGCACGCCGATTTTCTGCAGGAAAACATTTAAAAGGGCAACGCCAACTCTCACACGAAAGGTTCGCTCCGCCAGGTAGCTATGAAGAGTATTAAATATTTTGCACGAGACACCGAAGGCTTTAATGTCGCAAAGTATCCCGTATCGCCAAGAGGTATCGTAGGCTTTCTCAAGATCAAAAAAGACCGTAGCACAAAACTGTTTATGGACAAACGAATCCTTGATATACGATTCAAGGGCGACGAGTTGGTCGTTTGTGGATCGCCCCACCCTGAAGCCGGCTTGGCAGCTCTCGAAAAGGCCATTGAAGTCTAAGAAGTACACGAGTCTCCTGTTCATCATCTTCTCGAGAAGCTTGCCACGGCAGCTTGTGAGGGTGATGGGTCGATAACTGGCGGGAGAAGAAGGGTCCTTACCCTCCTTCAGGAACGCCACTACAATAGCCTCCCTTCAAGATTTTGTGATGTTCCCCGAAAGCCATATGTTGTTGTATAGGTGTAGGAGTGTTTCAAGAGTGTCCGGGTGTAGGTGTTGTATCATGGTTTATGTAATCTTAACTGCCTCTAGAGCTGAAGGTTTACATGTGCTCAGGGCAGCCCTCAACTCATAGAGTAAATTCAGAATTGTGACCAGATTTTGACCTGTTATTTTCATGTAGGGACTTCTTTTCACAAGTATTTTTATGTTTCAGGAAAGTTTTTGTGTAGTGGGCATAGCTGGAAACGTGTTGGAAGTGTTGTGCAAGAGTGTTAGCCTGGTCTTCGAGTGTGTCCCCTGCTGTACTGACCTGGGGCAGGCTATGTCTATGTTGTCCTTTAAGTTTGCGCATTCTTGTCCATACCTTGTGTGCATCTGTGTATGAGGTAATGGATGTAAGGAAGGTGCGCCAATTCTCTCGTTTTGCCTCAAGGCGCACACGTTTTCCGAACGCCTTGGCCCGTTTGAACAAAATAAGGTTACCCGACGTGGGGTACCGACGAAGGATACTCCACGGCTTGTTCTGGGCCTCTCGCGCCCGCCTACCGCCCTCATTCCACCACGGCCTCCACTGGTTGCGCGGGGCTCCAGAGGCGTGGGGAATGGACTTTTCCGCGGCGTCGAGGATGTGCGCCGTGAGGAGTTGGGTAGCTTCTTCAAAGTGTAGGTGTCCTATGGATGTGTGGTGTAGTTTGGATGTCTCTGTAAATGTATTCCAGTTAGCTCGTGCTTCATTGAACCTATTATGGGAAGATGGACTGCATGGGCTTTACCTATATACGTTAGTGTGGTGGGGAAGTGGTCATTGCCATATGGGTCAGTGCGCACACTGTACTCGAGAAGGGGAAAGAGAAGGGCAGAGCCAATTGCCAAGTCAAGGTATGAGTATGTGTTGTGTCCTATGTTATGGTATGTAGGCTAATTTTTGTGGAAAAAGGATGCTCCTGAAGATGTAAGGAATTTCTCTATCAGGCGACCTCGGGCATCCGTTCTGGAGGAGTTCAAAGAGTTGTGTACATTAGTGTCGCCTGTTAGAATGTACGGTTCGGGCAGCTGGTCTACCAGAGCCTCGAAGACACAGCTCGAAAGTGCATAATCAGGACGAATGTAACTGGAGCATACCGTTACCAACCTATTAAAAATTATTGTGCGGATGGCTACAGCCTCGAGGAAGGTATTCAAGGTGACAGGGTGGCATGTTAAGGATTTTTGGGCGATTATGGCCACTCCTCCAGAAGACTTTGTGCAGCCATCCGTGTCCTTTCTGTATACTAGGTAACTATTCAAGAAATTTGTGTGTTTGGAATTCAGATGTGTTTCCTGGACACACATTACACTTCGTTGATTGGTATGCAGAATCTCATACATGTCATAAAGATTACTCAGAATGCCTCTGCAGTTTCATTGGACTATGTTTCCTCTTTACATTATTTAGTGTGAGAGCTACTGGGGTGTATATGTTTATGTGTCGTCTTTCCGGGCTGTGACTCTTGGATTGGGCTTTCTTGGCTTTTCTGTAGGCTTGGACGTCGGAGGCCGATCCTTGCGCTGCGTTGCAGGCAAGAATGGCACGACGTCCATCTCGTCGGCCGATGTCCTGGGTGTGCCCGTCGAACCCGGCCCCCTGGACTTGGCGCCCCTTCGGGGGCCCTTCATTTGACCCGCCACCGCTGCAGGTGTCGGGGGCACCAGAAGTGGCACGAGCGGTGTGGTGGAGGTGGAAGCCGGTGCGGGGTCCGTGGTGTCCATGGCACCTTCCAACGCACTGGAGGATGGGGGGGCAGGACGGGAGCGGCACCGGTCCCGACGGAAAAGGTTGCCACCACAAACGCTGCTGGATCAGCCAGCGGTGCGGAGGCGGGTTGGGCTGCCATAGGCAACCCAGGGGGGGGGTGGGGGAGGCGGCACCAAGTCCGACTCGTGGTACTGGGTCCCCGCCGAAACCAGACGCCGCTCCGCCCCCCTGCGAGCTGCGTCGGCATAACTCCTCAGGGGGAAAGAGGCGAACCTCTTTCGCGCCTCTGGGAAGGTGATGTTTTCCGTGACCTTGATTATTATTTTTTCTCAAGTTTGAACCGATCGCAGGTTCGCGAATTTTGCAGCGTGAGGTCCTTGGCAATTGGCACAGAGCAATTGATTGGGTGTACAGTCATCAGTGAGATGGTGTTGTGCACATGTAGCGCGGGTTGCCTGGCCCCGACACGAGTTAGTACCGTGCCCGAACCGCTAGCACTTTTAGCAGCGACGCGGATTCGGGACGCACGCTCGGACGGAGCAAGAGATGAAGCCTGCTTTAATGGATTCAGGAAGTGTGGAGCGGTTGAAAGTCAAGATTATATGCTTTGTGGGGATTTCCTGCTTGTCTCGTCTAATGGTGATACGCCTCACTGCAGTTACACCCTGATCTTTCTGGCCTTCCAACAGATCGGCTTCGGTCTCATTCAAAAAATCGGTCTCCGAGATCACACCCTGAGAGCTGTTGAAGGTACGATGGGGAGTGACTCTGATGGGCAGATCTGCCATGCAGGTTTGCGACAGGAGGTTAGTGGCTTGTTGCTGCGTCTTGACATTGACCAGGACTTCACCGGTACGGAGTTTCTTAGCATCGAACGATTTTCCGAGGATGCCTTCCAGGACACATAGTGATCAAGAATACGGACATGGAAGAAACAGGGTTTGTTTTGTCAACTGCTTCGATAAACAAGAATCGAGGATAGTTGTCAGGTTTCGGAATGTGGATTGTTGGAAGGGATGGAAAGGAAACTTTGGTGCGGTTCTTTTCGTTGGCCGATCACGTTTGGGGGGGGGGTTGAATTATCCATATGGCATAGGAAAAAGCAGGGAGACGGGGATACTTTCTCCTTTGACCTTACCCTGGTAGTCAAAGAGGTCTCGGAGCTCCCTGTCTGGTAGACAGGCGGGGAGCACATCGGCCGGAGCTTGACCAAGGCTCCGACGGCCACCGTTTACGGCTTCTACCCTTCACCTTTAAACACCTCGCCACGGTTGGACACAGCTTATGTTTGGGAGCTCGGGGTCCGCGGTGTCGCTGCTCACCGTCACCATGAATACTCAAGGTGCCCCGTGCGGGGGAAACTGGGAGCGGAATACTGCACTGCTTCGGCAGTGACCAAGTCACCACTGAATGAAAATGGCCTGAAGGGAGATTCATTAAAGCGGCCCCAAGAAAGCCTCTTGACCAGAACAAGCTTCGCAAGCAAAGCTTGTTATGTTGAAAATCTTCGTCGCAACTTCACCGCTTCTTGTATATGGGAAATGTGGAAAATTACAAACAGCATAATAAAAGTCTTGGCAGCCTACCTTTCTTGAAACCGTTTGTTGCGTCTCAAAAAAGATGTCCTCAGTTGTGAAATCAGGGTCGCCAACTTTGTAACGCCTGGTCACGAAGGAGAAGTAGGAGCCCTGGATGACAGCCGAAGACAGGTTGCATAGCTGGAACGACAGACGGACGCCAGGTGCACCAGAGACTCATAATATAGTCGCCAAGAATAGCACCTCTTTGGTTGTACGCACCATGACTGAGAACAGGACCATAGGCAAACGTTGCTTGCTAGTGCCGCCAGATAACATTAAGGTTAAGCTAGCGTCATCGGTTGCAGGAGAACGATGTGCTGCCGCTGTGATTCGAATTTAAATGCGTATTGCATGGTGTGAATTGTGGCCGCTATGATTCATACTTTGTTCAGGTTCCGCTACCACAGTTCACTAGAAGAGAGAGGTGTGTCGTTAGGGGCCGATTAAGGGCGTCCCTGTGGCGATAAAAATTTCAGCTGGGGAACTCGTGTTGTAAGGAGCAACCCTGGCGGCCGCTATGTACCAGTTGGTTTGAGACGTGTTGTTTGTTAAACAATGCCTTATTGCTGCCCTAAATAGTCGTATTTCTTCATTTCATAAAATAGTTTTACAGAACCAGTCAAAATAGTGTTAAGTTTGATTTAACAAAGTATAGTCGGCGCTGGCTGCAACAGGAGTTCCCTGGGGAACGCCTGCGCTTCATACAACGTTTTCATCGCAAATAGGACCCGCGCTCTCCATTGGCTTTTAACCTGCATGACACACTTTTACCTTCTCGTACATTGCACCGCTTCCGTGTCTTTCGCCATGGCAGCTAGGAAGCTTTGTAGTCCGCGTTCGTTCTCGTTGCAAGATTATGTAATCGCTCGTTCATGACCGCCGCAATGGGCTGTTTCGCGCACTCTGTATATTCTTACTTTGTGATACGTGCAAATCGTCGTCTGAATGCTCACTAGCCTATAAATTAAAGTCAATTTGTCTTTTCCTAGTGGGACTTGGTAGAGGCGTTCATTATCGATTGAGACAACCTTCGGCTTGGTTCCGTGTCTCCCTTACATTATCACGGGAAGGAAAATTTTGGCATACTCCTAAATGAAGACACATGGCTGCAGAGGACAGCTATACATCTGTCGCATGAACTTCGCACTTTGAAGAAAAACTCTGCCTGGTCTTGAATTAGAACCGGGGACAATCGTCTTTTATGAGCGGTCCCTCTGACATCTAAGCTAACCAGAAGGCTAACCGTTTGCAATGTCACAATTCAGACTGCTAGCCTTTATGGGGCCTGCTTGGCGAGCCCTAGGTAGGGGGTAGGTAGGGGGTGCGTGTTTTGACACGCTTCGCTGCGCCGCGCTCCACGTGACAAGTACTATGTCACTGCGCGTGCAATTCTATGGAGATGCTGCTAATACGAGCTCGCTGTTCGCGCTCTGCGGCTTCTAGGTACTGGTTACTGACGGCCAGGGTTAAACTCAGCGGGGCTGGTTCTGTTTTTTTAGCAAATTGTTTTCTTACACTTCTGGTTTTTTTATTGCGGAAAAACTCCATTCGTTTGTTCTAAAAGGTATAAGTAGTGATTTTGAGCGTCATAGTTCCGTTTATAGGTTCTGGCACAGCCTGTGACAACGTCTAAAAGCGTTCTGCATCGTGCGAAGACACAAGGTACGTGTGGCGCTGCGCAGGTTTGGAAATACTCCCATGGGCTCGAATCACGAAACTGGACTTTTACTTTAACTGCGAAGTAATCAGAAAGAGCTTGACAGCGTTTTGTTGTAGCCGTATTTCGGAATTTAACTTGGATGGCAAATTTCGTTTCTGCTGAAGGCTACTTCACCTTGTGGCTTTACCCTAAACTGGCGGTCTGACATAAGCATACCCCCTGCGCTTCTCAGGCAATATCCCAAAGTACAAATCTGGCAAAGGCGTTGCGTACATGGCTGGGGGTCTAGTTCAGTGCATGCGTGTTGCGCTATTTAAGTACTTGATATCACCCCGCTCGCTGCACTGGCTTGTGTTTATGTCAATCGAAATATGTAGGGAAATACAATTTCTGTCGTAATAACGACAAGAAACGCGCGAGATGCATGTTTTAAACAGTATAGACGTGCCTGCCTTGCGTAGAGGGACCCCCATCCCGGAGATGATTTCCCAGGTATCTATAAACGGCAAGAAAACGAAGGCCTTAATAAAAAGATCGAAACGTTTGGGAAAATTTCTGCGTGACAAGCATACAAAACAAAAGGACAAGTAAACAAGCAGTCCTAAAGTGTGTCATGTACTCGTCCTCCTTCCCTCTACTTAAAAAAATGGCCTACCTACTAACAAGAGGACCCAGTCCCTCAAGGCATTTAGCGCAAACACCCACATGGCCGTTCTTGCCACCCATCCAATAATTTCCTAGCAAGAACGCGTTTCTTCGCATAAGGCCCGATGTTATCTCCATCTTAATATTCGCTACTAATAGTTAAGTGGTTACAGGAACAAGACGTATTAAACGGTTCCTTTCGGTCGCCATCCAAAGGTTTCGATGACCGACGGAAAAGAATGCTATGACAGGATCGCAGCAGTCCACATATGATACAACGGAAATCACTGGTTTGCCCGAAGCGTTCTCTAGAATATAATTGTTATCCCTTATACCTGCTATAGAATAAGCCATGTAATAACAGGTATAATCTCTTTGAGGACATATAAACATATATTCAGAGGTCGGATTAGAAGAACGCGGATTGCAGGATAGCAGACACTCGAGCGAGTTTTAGAGTTTCCTTAATGCGATGTATAGAAGTGAACCATGTGAAGGAAAGTTTGACATCCACCTAAATGCAGCCATACGGTTACAAAGGAAAGCAATACAGCTTTCTGAGAAACTTCGCAGTTGAAGAAACATCCGTCCTGGTTCAGGATTCGAACCCGGGACCACTGCTTAACCGGAGCAGTCCCTCTACCAACTGAGCTAACCAGGAGGCTAGTCGTTAGTAGCGCGAAAGTGAATTGATCAACAACTCGAAGTGAAGGACAGGTGTTAATCCACCAGATTTAGGGAAAATCCCCAAGATGGAGTAAGTTTCTGTGAAGGAAAGTTTGACATCCACCTAAATGCAGCCATACGGCTACAAAGGAAAGCTATACAGCTTTCTCAGAAACTTCGCAGTTGAAGAAAAATTCGTCCTGGTCCAGGATTCGAAACCGGGACCACTGCTTAACCGGAGCAGTCGCTCTAACAACTGAGCTAACCAGGAGACTAGTCGTTAGTAGCGCGAAAGCGAATTGATCAACAACTCGAAGTGAAGGACCCCTAAATCTGGTCGATTAACACCAGTCGTTCACTTCGAGATGTTGTTCAATTTGCTTTCGCGCTACTAACGACTAGCCTCCTGATTAGCTCAGTTGGTAGAGCGACTGCTCCGGTTAAGCAGTGGTCCCGAGTTCGAATCCCGGACCAGGACGAATTTTTCTTCAACTGCGAAGTTTCTGAGAAAGCTGTATAGCTTTCCTTTGAAGCCGTATGGCTGCATTTAGGTGGATGTCAAACTTTCCTTCACAGAAACTTACTCCACCTTGGGGTTTTCCCCTAAATCCGGTCGAGAAGTGAACCATGCGACCAATGCACCACAGAGTCACCTATGAAGCAACCTGATGTACAGTCGGCAAAAGGCTTGTTTATAACGCTCTAGCGGCGTGCTCCTGACACAGCGGTGGACACCCAGTGATAAAGCCTGGTTTGCGATACGCAGAATGTGAGCATGCGGGGCGCGTATTAGCGCTATGTCCGTGTCCCTCCTCGCTGTGTTCGTCGCCTTGGCTTCCACACCTTCTTTGACTTTGACCGTAATAAGCGCTGCATGCCTGCGCTGCCGGCACGGGAAACAAAGCGGAGAATTACCAACTTAGCGCGAGCTGTGCGAGTTTTTCATCGGCATTAGCTTTGGCGCACAGCTTTTCGTTGCGTCATCGTTCTGCCCACACGCCACATGAGTACCGCGTCAAGGCCGCTTGATGGAAACAAGGTCCGGTTTCAATGTAGCGGCCGTGACCGCTTTCACCACTATCTGGTTTGTGTGCTCGGCTTTGCACGTCACTTTTCACGGGCTAACGGCACAATACTTTACGCACTGTGCAAGCAATCACGGACCGATATCTAGTCGCTATAAAACAACGGCAGCGGTAAGTTTACGGCGATTGTTTACGAAAAAAAAAAACAGTTTATTATGCGTAGGACTCCGCGAAAATTGAGATTGCATGTTTTAAACGCAGCCAAGCTGTACCAATAATTGATAATCTCTGCAATTTCCCGGCCCGGTAGCGCGGCGCCGCTTCGTACGGCGAAAGAAGGTACGGAAGCCAAGGCGACGGGCACAGCGACAAGAGAAACAGACATCGCGCTCATGCGGGTCGAGCATGCTCACATTCTACCAGTCTCAAACCAGCAGTTATCACTAAATGTCTCCCGCGCACTCCGAAGCACGCCGCTAGCGTGTTATAGACAAGCTTTTTTCCTTATTAAAAAGTTAAAAGAGCTTTAGGAATCATCTAACACTTCTCTTAGCATGATAATGAGCCCATATCTCCTTTGACAGTTTACAATCCGTTTCAACCTTCGCCGTGCGTCATTGATTGTAGGGTTTAGCGCGCCGACGTAACACCGGCGATGAGGCCCGCCGTAGAGGAGGGCTCCGGATTGATTTTGACATCCTGGGGATCTTAAACGTGCGCCGAAATCTCATACACACGGGTGTTTTTGCTTTTGGCCTCCATCAGAAAAGCGGCCGCCACGGCCGGGAATCGAACCCGCGATCACGTGCTCAGCAGCAGAGCGCCTTAGCCAGTGAGCCACCACGGCGGGTGCCGTGCGTCATGTCAGGGCCGGACATGAATGACAGTACCTGACTTGTGTTAAGGGGAATTTCCTTGCAGTTCACGGGCTTCTTGCCATCGTAGACGCTGTTTATCGGACAACTCCGAGCCTTCAGGGACATGCCGATGGCCACCCTCACCGGCTTCCCCCCGGCGTTCATGATTGGTTGGACCACTTCTTCGTCAATAATATCCCTCTGCGTCGCACAAAAAAAGTAAAACTTGCACGGATCATTTTTAACTATCATTGTTTTGGCTATAGGTCAATCCCAGATTCACAAGCTTCAGTAAACTTGTTGGCTTCACCTGGTTTAAGTCTATTCCTGGGTCTACGACACAGCTTAACTGAACAAATATCAAAGCAACAGGATTGCTCATCAGCTGGAGGTATTCAATGGAAAATAGACTGTCCTTTCATAGATGTACCAAAGCAGGAAAACCTGAAGCTGCACGTGTTGTTGATGCGCGAGGCCTTCTATAGAGTCAGGCGTTGGGAAGCAGACGTCCGGGTGGGCCAGTTATTAACATGCTATGCCACTAAAGACGCACGCAGTTCAAAAAAATATTTTAAAACTCAAGCCTCTACGTTTCACAACTTAGGTACGCATTTTGAGTAGATTAGTTATCAACAAGCGACCTTTTTTAGGTCAAGAGTGAATACAGGTATGAGGAAATGTATGCGCCTTTCCCAGGGATGACCGCCGACAGCCCTGAAAAGTATTTATATTTCCTTATTCGCACCTCTGAAAAATATGGTGGAGCACGTCAGAACACACCCCCTATTCTTAGGCATCCATTTGCGCAGGGATGGATTACATATGGAATCCCTGTTGATTGATTCTATCCCCGTATTCTCAACGAGCTGTACATTCTCCGTAGGCATCTAATCCGGACGATTTCAAGTCTTTCACAACTTTTTAAAACGAACGTTGTGCCACCAGAAGTCTCATTTCGTCCCATTGCAGACATGGTAAAGGAAACCACTTTATTGGTGACATGGATGTGATCTATGGTTGCTTAGTTTTCGCAAACACAGCCTGTTCTCTCGTTTATTGGAATCCCAGCTGCCACCTATGCGCCTAGCTGTAACTTGGGTAAACATCTTGTAGACACCTCAGAGTAGGGCTGATAGGTCTGTAATTCTTGAGGCCTTTGGGACCTCCTTTCTAATGAATGAGAACAATGTTGAAGTTTTTCGGTCGATTAGCACTTTCTGACTATTCCTGCTCACCGAAATTTGTGAAACAAACTTTTACAGTACAATCTACCCCCCTTCAAAAGATCCTCTGCTATGCTGCAGTCACCTGCAGCTTTTCGCATCGATCATGAAGGAGTACAATAGTATATACTTTTATCTGAAAAATGTCGTATCACTATGCATTTATATCGTTACTTAGTGTCCGAATAGTTCTGGAATGGGTTTTGATTTTCGGCTGAGATTTGGGCATTTGAAGGTTGGGCACTATGAAGGATGGCCTTTCGGAGAAGGTTTGGTGCAATTTTAGCCATCTCGCTTCTCTCACCTATCGTCAGAAAGGGATGGCAATTGTTAAAGCAGCGCCATATCTAGCTTGGGCTCTCCTTGAAGTGCACTGACAGAAACTGACGCACGAACACAACTGCCCAGAAAACAAGGCCGACAAATGTGGATTACTACGCGCACGATACTTATTGCGACAGCCGCCTACCTATAGATGGGGCTTGGAGATAGTGCTACCATTCGGCGATAAGTGAGTAGGTGATCGTGCAATTGCTGAGTGTAGAGCTGTCGTCGTTGGGAATGGGGCTAGTACAGACTTATTTCATTGTAAGTGGTCGCCCCCAGTGATAAGTAAGCATGGAAAATCTCTCGACGCTGACAACTTTCTTATACCTTCTGAAAACCTCCTTTATTTCGTTATGAGCCCCAGAAATTCCAGGAAATGCTCGCATAAATAAAGCTGGTAAGCTCGTAGCAATTGACGAGAGTAGGGAATACTATAAAAAAAACATCCTTTCTTATCCAGACAATTACCAACACATATGTAGGCATAACGATATATGTTATGCCTTTCTTTTGAACACCTTTCAAGGATCTTCTCTGAGTCGTTTCTGCGTATCGCGAAGACTTACCCGATTCCCGGCAGGATAAAAGATTTTACGGAAATACTGAGAATTGTCTACTAATGCTAGCATGCGATGTCATTTGTCTAGATTGTGAGGTCCTGACTGCCTGATTTGGGTGAGAAGCCAAAGCCGCTGGTGGACTTTATTGTTCTTAAGTTCTCTTCCGCTTGTTTTTGCCAATGATGGGAATTTACACCCTGATAGCAATTCGGCGCTTTACATTGCTAAATATGTATTTTTTCGCGGATGCAAGCCGTAGTGCTGGGCTGGACTGTTTTCGGTATTTTTTGTTTTGATTCTAACGTTGTATTTTGCGGTAAGTTTAGCCTTTGTTTTATTTGGTTAGCCTTTTAGTTTAGATGCACATGTTTAATTTCCACAGATAATATTCGAATTCGTTTATTTTTGTATTTTCTCTGTTCTTTTTTCTTGAAATTATGTTCAATCAATGATCGCCATTTGTTGCATTATAACGACAAAACGTATTGCTTTCGCCGCTTCTGCATTTTTTGTGTAAATGCAGTGAATTACATGGTTTGCTCGCTTTCACTACGTTTTACCTCCCATTTGTAACGTTATTTTTCGAGCGTTTTCAGTTCATTCGCCGTTTTTTTGACATGTTTAAGGCAGACATTTTGGTTTAGCTTTTAAAAATTTTGTAAAATGAAATATATTCATGTACACTTATGAAGCGACTATATGTGTTACTGCTGCCAGTGATGCATTTGCTCGTTATGGATTATGCTCGTTTTTGTAATCTTTTATTCGCATTTCCAATGTATGTCTTTAAGCTTTTTTAGTTCGGCCTTCGTTTTTTGCAGGCGATGCAGAAGGTGCATTTCCTGGGAACTTTTTCATAAGTGATATATTTTTTTTTTTGAAATTCCGTTTGATGCCATATCTCAATTTACAAAATAATAGCGAATAGATGCGGTTCTTCCGCCATTTTTGCATTCTTCAGGAAATGCAGGGAGCTACACTGTCTGCTCTTTTTTGATAAGTTTTACTGAGTATGTCCAATTCCCTATTCTCGGAGCTTTTTCACTTTATTATGGATTTTTTTGGAAGCGATGTATAAGGCACATAATGTTGATTTCGTCAAATCACTTTTGGAAATTTTTTATTGTTTCATTCTCCTGCTTGAAAGTTTTCCGGAATTCCGTTTTATAAATCTCCATTACGCTATTATGGTGGTTAAATATGTTACTCTGCCAGTTATGCATTTTTGCGTTACCGCAGTGCGTTAGATTGTCAGACGGGGGGGGGGTTGTACTCGGAAAAGGATGCAGCGCGTAATAAAATGCTAAACAGCCGTTCCGTGTAAAGCTGAACTCAAGCCCCTATCAGTGAACGGAAAGAAAGCCCCCACGATGAGAGGCTATAACTAAATGCACCTTCTCCGCTGCTTCTAACGGCGCTCTTACGGTCCTACCGTCCCCGCCACCCCTTCGTTGCCTGGTACGTACCATACGTGGTTTGTGGCGGCGATTCCGCACCTTGGATCTGTAGATTAGACCAAAAGCTGTTCCCTATGTATACCGTATCTCCTACTGTCCAGAGTCGACACACTACGCAGTGGATGAGAATGGCACGTTTTTATCGCGTTGTGGAGCGTCAACAATTTTCCTAAGACTAAAATCGCCAGTCATTCAGGATGATGTTGTGCATGCGTGTGCTTGCCTATCGAAATGACAGCCAACCTTGGTTGAGAATAGCCACTAGTGGGTGCACGGACAACGTGGTCGAAAAATTGGAAAATGAAAGGATCGTAGAGAAATAAACCCCCGATGTAATCAATCAACAGGCTATTTGCATGGAATGAATGCTATTCTCGGGTGCAAGAGTGTGTTATATCTCGTGTGCAGATGAATACGGGGAACTGCGGCTTTTATATTTCACAGTGTGGGACAAGGTTCCCGATATGCAAAACCGGCAGTCTTTTAACAATTACTGGTCTTCTGATGCATGTTCTGCACACCCGGCCCGCTGAAAATCCACTCGTTATATTTCGCTCCCTCGCTCCCTCCCTCTCTCGCTCCCTCGCTCCCGCTCACTCACTCGGTCAGATATACGTTGGGAGTCGTGGTATATACTATGCGAAAATAACGTTCCCAACGGGTTGTGCTCAATAAACCGGCGCACAATCGCAAGGTTAGGTTGCACAATAGTGTGATCAATCTGCAGAACCAGGAAGGTCGAACTCACAAGTGGCTTCTCGGAAATTCTGTTGAGGTAGAAGTTGTCAAAATAGGGGTGAGTGAAGAGGCTGGTTCTGCGCGAGATTTGGTATATCAGGGTCACCGATGCTAGCCTGCGAAAAAAATGTTTTTGAATGTAGTGTAGGGGTAATAGCATTACAACAATTTTGTTTACAACGTACGTATGAAATACTGTAAGCCCAGATAATCTATCAGGATACACGGTTTAATAGCATTGCATCGTATAGATGAGCGAATGCAATTACGTAAACAGGAAGAATGTAGACGGGCCAATAGAAGAAACAGTGGAACTGCATTGCGCAGGTTCTATAAATAAAATAAACAGCCAGTAGTTGTGAGCGCCGTCTTTTTTGTGCATGTTCAGTTTAGTGCACCAGCCTAATAAAATTATCTGAAACCTGCTTTAGCCGCGTAAAAAACCCGCGATAATGTCTAAACTGGCCTAGGCCACCAAAAATGCAGCCACGTTTCACATGAAAGACCAGTAAATAACTACTTCTTTTTGGCACCGAGGAACGAACTAAGCAATTTACTCTCCCCGCTGAAAAGCTCCTCTATAAATTCTGAAATGGTCACTCCTTAGCTTAAAACAAACATTAACCGCCTCTACCATCCCCAGCGTGAGCGCAAGTTTCTGTTTCCGACCGATGCGGCCGGACACACCAGGGACATTGCTCTTCTCTCGTCGCAAGGCTAACGAATTGGCTTTGGCGACGGGATAGTAGAAAGAGCTAGTGCAAGGAGAAAGACCGATAGTACGACAAAACATCTGTTTCTGTTTCAGCGGACAGGGAACTATCTGTTTCTTGCCTAGAACTTTTTTAATATCTCCCTCTCTTCCCGAAGCCGGCCGCCAATCTATTTGCAGTGCATGGTACACGACATTTGACACTTATGTATTGCGACACAACCTTTTTAGGGTATCGAAAGAATCGAGTTACGGGTGGACAAGGGTGTTTCAAACCTGGTAAGTTAAGATCCTTGCCAGGAGCATTCCTTCACAGCCTTCGTAAACTTAACCATACAATTCGCTTTATGGACAAAGCTTTTCGACCATAACACGATGGGAATTATGGCACGCGCACCGCTTCGCTGCTTCCGTAATCACTGTTGTATTATAGAATTTTTACACAGAAAACTTTTGGTAAGGGCTCCCACTTTCAAGGGAACCCTGCCTCAAATGCCACCACCTATATGTAATGACTTTTGGGGTAAAGTTTATTGTCCCAGAAATATCCTCCCATGAGGTTTATAAATATACCTCCAGTATCACCGTACCTACGCGCGATGAAAAATCGCGCGTAATCGTTTTCTCTCAACCCGAGCTTGCACTACTCTGCGAAGGTCCCGCGCTCTCTCTAGAAGAGTGGGCGACTCGGGACGTTCTTCCTGGCAGCCTTCAATACAACACAGGCCTGGGAGTATTCTTTTTTTCTCGGCAAGGGGTAGTAGTCTAACTTCGGTGTGGTTCGAAACAAACCAGGCAATGGCACCTGCTTGCAAGCGAGCGCTTGCGAGCAAGCGCCAAGTAAAAAGAACTTTCTTCAAAAGTGTGAAAATAGGTGCTAGTGGCACATGTTCAAGGCAGCAGAAAGAGCAAAAGAAAACGAGCAGCGCAAATAAAGCATTTGGGTTGTAGTGCATCATCCTGTTATCCTTCATCGTTCCGTCCATTACGCTGTTTCTGCTGTCTTTCAAAACTTTAGAAAGAGGTTCAGCCATAGAAGAGGTTAGCGCACAGCGCCGACAACAACGGATCGTCACCTGAAATACAAAAAATAAACTGTGACGTTGACGAGCAAGAGCCAATGGGACAGCCACCGCTGTAATGACGTAATTACCGTGTGAATCACGAGGAAAATTGACGAGAGCGCGGTTGGTGTTCCTGCAACCTTCACAGTGATTTGGGCGCGTACCTCTATAGGCGCATGTCTAGTGGCTAACTCAGGTATACCTGGCAGTGTAATCAAACCATCGCGCAGGTTTATTTACACTCTTCAAAAAATGCTGCAGGCTCACTTTATTGACAATAGCGCCCTTCTTTCTGGAACAATTATGGGCGCTGCAGAATGAAAAAGCTAGATTTTGTAAAGCTTGGACTTCAAAAGCTAGGTTATGTAAAGCTTGAACGTAGTCTCTGATGCCACATTTTTTGTGTTTTTTTGTGTCGTAAAGGCAATGGGTACCCTATTTACCTATTTCGTGTGCTCACACCAACAACCGCTTATAACGTATTACCTTCCACTTTGATTATATTTATCTGCTGAAAACATAATGTCACACTCTCTGTATCTTCGGTGCCTAAACGCCGGGTGCCTCTCTCTTGACATTATCCTGCATTATCTATTCCGACAAACAGCTTCGTCAACCCGGCGAGAATTCTTTGTACAACTTTATTACCTGAAGCCCTTTAATGCATAACTCCTGTATTGCACCGGCGGCTATTTCCCTTGCGGACTGCCATTGACGACCCCGCATTTTCTACCCTGTACTCCAGTTATTTGCCCTGTGAAGTTATTTTTCATGGTTAAGAAAAACTGCTTAGTGATGTTGTATTTCTCCCTCCCTCCGTAGCCTAACCACGTCAGAAGTAATTGTAGATTTGCAGGATGGAGCCACTACGGGGACCTGCTAAACCCTGGCGAGGCTTCTCGCCACAAGCGCACACTTTGCTACCTGTGAATTGAAGGCAATAATAATGCTATCAGTACTACAAAAGTGGCTTACAACTTTACTGTTTGAAAAAAAAAACACATTATTTAATATTGGAGCCACCCCGGAAAACTGCTAAACCTTGGCCAGGCTTCACGCCACAAGAGCACACTTTGCTACGAGTGAATTGAAGGCAATATTAACGCTATCATTACAACAAAAATTGCATACCACTTTCCTGATTGAAAAAAAAAACACATTATGAGATATTAGAGCCATCCTGAGAAACTGCTAAACCCTGGCGAGGCTTCTGCCCACAAGAGCACACTTTGCTACCAGTGAATTAAAGGCAATACTTATGCTAGAATTACTACAAAAATGGCATACCACATTCCTGTTTGAAAAACACGTTACGTGATAAAAAAGTGGGGTATATTGATGACCAGTTAAAGAAGCGTACAGCTGGAAACATTTCGGGCGTGCTAGTGCGCCTGTGTAGTGCGTCGTTTTACCAAGGATATACGCGTTGAAAACATTTTAACAAAAAAGGTACATAATATGCGCCGAAACAGCGAGAAGATAACTTTGTAGGAACTGCTTGTGAATCACCATGTACAAGCCAATGAAATGTCGTTTTCTGTGTAGACGGGACACTTACTTTGACTATAATCGTCTTGGAAAAATAAGCTTTGTGCTACTAGAGGTCGAATTTCTAGGTTAGTAAAGCGACACCACTTTCGTGGGAGCGACGGCGTCCTTTCAAAATACTCCCGCGTTTTATCGGATGGTCGAGCGAATATCTCTACTAAGATCTGTGGACACACTGAGGGCGCGTGAAAAGAGCCCTTCCGTTGCGTCAAAACGGTTGCTCAAAAATCGCAAAAAGGCAACGCTTATTATATATACGACAATACACACGTCGATTATGAAAAAGTAGTGTAATAGTACATCGGAAACCCCGCATCGGTATACTTTTAGATCATTTGGAGAGGCGTTCACTTCGTGCGAGCAAATTCGTCGAATCTCTTCGTTCTACTTTTACAGTTTGGGGCTTTGACGGTTCGACGATCGATTGGATGGAATTTCACTGAACGTTATGCGAACTTGTAGCACAGGTTTTGACGCACCTTTCACCAGTTTTTGATGTTAGAAATCTCTCGCTCGGTTCTCAAATTTCTTAAGTAAAGGATGGTAAAGATTCATTTTTTGATGCTGTTGAATCGGAGAATATTTTATAAAGAATTAGTTGCATGAAGCGCACTTTTTATTTGCAGCTTGCTGTCTCAAGCGAACTGTAGCGAGCAATGTTATTCACTAAGTGTCTAGGAGAATACGCCGTGTCAAAGGCCTTACCTGCCGATTTCGACAATAAATTTTTTAAGGTCGCTTGAACTCCCCTGGTATTCTTCGTAGTGCAACAAGCCGTGGTACTCTGCCAACTCGTCCGAGAGGAACTGCATTGCGAGAAAATTGCAACGTTACTTCTTGTCACACTAGGAGAAAAATGCTAATTGTGACACAGTGTATTTAGCGCTGGCTGAGTCCCTTATTACAAGCACCCAGCTCTCTCAGAGGGGATTATACGCCGAGGAGCTCCTGCAGTTTCTCTTCACCGAGTGACAGCCCGACAGACAAGGGGCTTTTATGCAGGACTGTCATTGTTGGGCTACCTAAACACGAAACTTTTGGCCTGTGTCTGAATGTCTGCATGTCCGCTTGTCTCTCGATTAAGCCATCCTGAAGAAGTTTGAAAAATTCTTGAACGAAGAGTTTTCCTAAGCAAAACATATACCAATCACAGTCTGGAAACGTACTTTATACTTGCGATCATCATTGATAAAAAACTTAGATGTGGCTTAGCTCGGCTGTGCCAGGATATATGTAGCGTGCGCTAAGGTTCAGCTGGGTGATTCTTAGCGTTCCTGGTTGTCCAGGATTAGCTTGATTATCATACTTACTGCTGCCTCAATGACACACACACGGTATACGCAATATGTGACACATGTATATTTATCAAGCGGCTCCGGCGAAGCGCCACCAATCGCCCCAGAGCTAAGCTGCTTCCAAGGCACACGCCGATGCTGCTGCGACACACGAGCCATCGATTCCACACCCGGCGACCCCTCGCATGATCATCAAATGAAGCGGGCCGCCACGTGCGAAACAGAGGTTGGCGAAGACGCTAGGCGCATGAGGAATGGGAGACACGTCGGGCAGCGAGCAACGTTTTGTGCGCTGTGTGACGTCACTGCTACGCGGGCATGTGCAGCACGACTCTCCAGGAGCCACGCGAAACTGCTCAACTTCGGCTGCTGTAGCTAACGCTACAAAATATTAACCATAATTCAGACAAAACATCAATGCACAACTAGTCTGGCGGTGTTCTTTTAATCGAAAATATTGGTGTGGTGGATGTAGCGTGACCAAAATATTGGCCGCGTAACTGCTTACTGCGCTGTATATGTCGACAAAAGATGATATTCTTCTGCTGCCCTGCCAGGAAAATGCCTATCTTCTCTTTCCCGCTTATTTTGGGGGCCCCTACCCTTCCGTGTCACGCGCCCACGAAAACCACTGTACAGTTTTGCTCACGCCACTTCAATTGTGCCTTTTTCCACTGCTCGTTTCATATGCTGTTTTTATGTTACTCTTGAACATTGCACAGTGCCACAAGTGGGCACCGCGAGTGCTGTTTGTATTTAGAGGTCAAACCATTTTTCAAATGCGTGTTTCTTTACTTTCTATTGTGAAATCGTGCAGCCATGCATTTTATTTAAAATCACATTGCAAACGTCACTTCTGTATTGATATCTTGTCTCTAATAGACGTAATGTTTTCTTTTTTTGCTGAACAATGTTGGCAGGCACGAACATTGTCACCAGATTTATTCTATATAAACTTCTCCTTAAGAATCAAACTTTTGACCAGATGGCTGAATCTACGGACAGAAAGACTAGTATACAGACACCATATTTTCGCGTTTCCATAGTCCTACAAGGTCTACAGCCTTTAATAAAATTTTCAGTTGAAGACAGGTTTTTGTCCCATGTGTACAAAAAACAGCTCGAGGGAACCCAGACCTCGAGGTTGTGTTCTGAGTTCAACAGTAGCAGATGGTTCCGGTAGATAGCGCGAATGATGGAACGAGGGAAAACTGAATTGGGTAGAGCAAATAGCTCCATGTTTATCATGACAGGATGAAATAGAACCGAAGGAGCACGAGCGGTGGGCACGAACAGGACAGAAATTCACGTGGAGGTGGCGGTGAAAGACTATCCTCTTTGGGCATTTGCAGGAACCGAGCAGAAACGCGGCCTTTTTTTGCCCACTTCAAAAAGCATATTTTGCTAGGCGAGTTCTAGTGGCATCCATTTCCCGTTCCTGCTCTATGAATGAGTTAAATGGACATTTAGGACGAAGAAGGAGTATGGTAGAGATGTTCTTGCTGGTCCACGTCTCAATGAGGAGGCGTCGGATTTCCTGACCCGAGTGAATCAGTCCTGTGAAAATAACGTACGAAACTCACACCGTTGCTTCTGAATAACAAGAGACTGTTTAAGAGTGGCAAAACCTAGCCTTTACTGTCATAAAATATTGCTCTTGCTGGCTGGGAATGTTTTTTGCTAACCACGCTTTTAGGTTTCTTAAGGCATGGCGAGTAGAGAAAACCGTCCGTGCAGGAAGCAGCACACTGGCGTGCTTAAAATCACAGCCCCAACGTCAAGACAAATGTTGTCCGCTAAGCCCATAGACGTGGTGGCTCTCGCCGGAAGAGAAAGATTACTTGTACTCTTCAATGCAATGGTCAAAACAAGCGCCGACACCTTCGAGGAAGAGTGAAACAATCGCGAAAGCACTGCCGCGGAATCGTACAGGTGACGACTCAGACAATGCGAACATCCGTCATGTGAAGTCCTCACATTCGTAAAATGGTTCTGGCCGCACCGCATTCACCAAGTCGGCGGCGAGGCATGTGTAAATTTTGTACTGTTCCGTTCGGAAGAGGGGGTCTCGCAGGAGACATCGAGAGCTTTGCCGGACGGCCCATCGGCGATTCATGCTGCGCACTGAGGAAACCTGTGTGCCACGTCAACATGCCAAAGTCGGTTTGCCACAGTCTGTTTGGGGTGCCTGTGTTTTGTGCGCGGGCCCCATTATTTATTCACTGCACCATAATTGCACGACCACTCGTTGAAAGGGAGATACGGCCTGCGAGTGCGCCTTCCCGCCGGTGTCGGCGTCAGTTTATTTTTCCGCCGTCTCTTCAGCCGTGGCGCTAATCATCGTTGAACAACAGAGTTACTACACATCATATATGCTACCGCAGGTAGCATATACAGTAATTCTAGGGAAACAATCAAAGTGGCGGCTGCTGTGGGCACCGCTCTAATGCGCTCTGACTTGACTACCGTGAAGGTAAATGGCCGCAGCTTAAAAACATATCAATATTTGAAATTATGCGCTCATTTTAAAGTGCCGGAGAAAAGCCGATATTTTTAAAGTGGGCACAGCGCTGCCTTTCTTTTCCCTTTATTGCGATTTGGCAGTATACGGCTTATTGAAGACGCTCCAAAGTGGGTTGACTATTTCTACAACATTCGCGGAGACTGAATGGTGTTATTTTTAGAAGACTTTTGAAGAAAATTTCTCTTTGTTGAGGTTTCACGCAGTGCGTGATGAAAGCACACACCTAAAGGATCACTGTTTGTGTTACTTGAGGGATTTAAGACTCACAAAAATTTGAGATGCTGTGCCATATCGCTCGCTTCATAATGTGCGTTTTACAAGTAAGAATAGACAAAATGAACCCAAGGGGTCCTTGCTTTCTAATTTTTCTTCTTGATTGCCCGAGTCGGCGCACATGCTCGAACGCCAGCCAACGCGTCCCGCTTCGGCTGCGTGATTAGTTCGTCCAACCGTGAGGTTTGATCCAATGACCAGTTTTACGAGTGACCAAGCGATTCCTCAAGTTACCGGCTCCCTGTACACACCGGTTTTGACCCCCCTGGCTTAGAGACTGGACAATTATAATGGTTTTTATGCGTCCCCGCCGCTAAGCCTACGTGCATCGGCGCGGCCCCAGCGCTCGAGCTAGCTACACCATGGGGCTCGCGCGTGAACTTGCTCGTGGCGTTCCTTTTTGCGGCAGGGCTCATGTCGCACACCGGCAATATTCTCCGGCCTCCACTTCTACAAATCGGCACCCAATAACCTGCCATGAATGAGCCACCAGTGGGAACCCAGAGCAGTAATGAATACGCCGAAAAAATCTGTTCCAACGAAATAGACCACGAAGAAGCTGACGAAGATCCAAACGGCGGCTGCAAAACCTGGACACGTGCCAAGCCAAACAAGAAAACGGCCATCACGAGACTGCATCGGGTAGGTAGGCCCCGCTCCTTGCTCTTGCTAAGGCCGCTCTCCAATAGAAGTGCTAAAGATATTCCCAAAAATGCGCTAGCAATGCTTATCGGCACGTCAGCTCCCTCATCGGAACTAGCTGAGATCGCAGTTCACCGATATGATGTAGCAGGTAGCAGCATCCAACTGACTGTGTACGATTCTGCACATGCCTCTAAGCCTCTAAGCTAACGGCTATCACTCATGTCCGCTTTATGCATCACTCCCAAAAGATTATCGTCCCTGTTGAAGTCAAGGCGTCCCCAAATCGGCCCAATACATCCCGCGGGGTTATCACAGCTGAAGCAGGTGACTCAAATGAAACAATCCTTCAGTGGCTTCGCTGCGAGCAGGCGGACATTTTGGCTGCCCAGCGCATTGGAAAGACCAATCGAACAGTTCTCACCTTCCATTCACCTGCGCTCCCTTTAGTAGTGAAATACTACATGGCCATCGTACGGGTTAGTCCGTACGCACCTAAGCGAATGGTGTGCTTCAACTGCCATAACATCGGACACATAGCTAAGTACTGCCCCAAGCAACGAGTCTGTAGAAACTGCGGCCGCACCCACAAACAGGACGAGCCTTGTGAACGTACGCTCTTCTGTGTGGCCTGTAAAGAAGATGGCCACCTGGCCCTGGACCCGAACTGTGCCAGTAGGAAGGCTACCCAACGACAGCACTCTCAGCGCGTTCAGGACGGGGTTTCTCGGGCGGACCGTGCACGCCGACAACGAAAATCTGCTCCAGTAAGCGCGATGCAATCCGAAACTGTGAAGTCAGCTGCGACCTCAGCCGCGACCTCTATTAAGGAGACTATTTTAGCACTGCTGTGCAGCCTGCGTTTTGAAATCCGTCAGCTGCGAGAGGAGAACACGCAACTCAAGGAGGAGATTGCAACGCTCCGCCAAGGCACTCCTCCCCAGTCGCAGTTGCAACGAAAGGCTGATTCAGCCAAGCTGCCTCCGAAATTAGCCCGACGTATGCGCCCGAACATTTCAACGACCCAATGCCGCGGTCCCAGTGTTAGCATTAAACGCACCCCGACATCTCAACAGCATCCAAAGGACAGTTCGCATTTTATGCAAATCCTAAAGTTCATTCGCGCGGATCTTGAACAGGAACGGCGTGAATGCCAAACGGATATAGAAAGGCTGCGTACTCCTTCCGGAAGTTAATGCTCGGTAACAAAAGCCATGCTGCACCTAATAACCAGTAAACTCCTGGGACTGCTTAACGAGGTCGAACCACCCCCTAGGTAGGTTGCACCAAGTAACGCGCTGACTCAATGAAGCACTCATTGAAGATAATACAATGGAACGGCCGTAGTTTTACCCAAACCGGCTGCGTACTTTCCAACCGCATTCCTCACATTTCACCCTTCTTAATTCTACTCCAGGAAACCCGGGTCACTCCTCAAGTCTATGGCTTTACGACTTTTACAGAACCTTCAATTACGAGAAGGGGCCCAAGTCATAGTCCACACTGCACGCCCCCGATTGGTGAACGAACGGCGGTCCTGGTCAGATCAGACCTGGGTTGTTACAAAGTTTCTGTCCCTGGTCCAAATTCCGAACATCACGAGGCTGTCATCGTCCAACTTCGTCTCCCGCATGGCAAGCCACTAATTACAGCCTCGGTTTATTACAGACCAGCCACTGGCTCTCAAAAATCCATTTCGTACAACTGGCTTCAGCACCTGGTGTCTAAATATCCCAGAACACCAATCATTATCAGCGGAGATTTTAATGCAAAAAGTACCACCTGGGGTTACGCTCAAACAGATGGCCGTGGTGCCCGCCTCGAGGAAACCTCAGAAGACTGTAACCTCATTATCATCAATGACCTAATGCAACACACACGAAGTGGCTCACATACCAAGAAACAGAACGCCTCCCCACACCTTACTTTAGCTTCATCTGGCATTGGCCGGGACTGGAGCCTCTTTACAACAACGTGGGGTAGCGATCATTATCCGATTCTCATAATTCTTAACGGAAAGCGCTACAGAAGACGCCAGCGCCTACCCCGAATCTATTAAAGAACCTACCGGAACATGTCCTCTTTGTCCACGCCTCAATTTCTTGAATAAGCCATTACTACTCCCCAGAAAGCCAGAGATCTCTCTGATGAATATATTGACTGTTACGACAACAACCCGGCTATAGACGCCCACATGGCGAACCTATGGAAGAAAGCTCAAACTCTAACCACCCGGTAACTTGCTAGAGGGAAACGTCACTGGGATCTCCTAAAGATGAGAGAACAATACAAGCCAATTAGGGAATATCAACGCTCGCTCGCCAACGAACAATGGCACAGCCTCTGCGCAAGACTCGGCAAGCAACGTGGCCTCCAAGTTATGGCAAGCGTATCCTGGGTTGCCCGGCAAACGCAAGCATAAGCCGACGCTGTTCTCCACACTCACTCTAAAGGACAACCCTAAAGCTGTGGAACAGCAGCTCATAACTACTTTTGTCCCACGCTTCCCTCACTCCTCATCTCACGCTACGCAACATACCAGTATCGGAGCCTGTTGAGGAGCTACATCTCCCCTTCAGCTTTGCGGAGCTCCAGGCTGCCCTCCACCAAGGAAAACCACGTTCGGTACCGGGCCATGATGGGCTCACTTGGCAGCACCTTTGCTATCTGTATGAAGCTACCCATTTATTACTTCTGGACGTCATCAATGACGTTTGGGCTAAAGGGACTGTTCCGGACAACCTCAACCTCACGTTCGTCCATCCCATCCCAAAACCTAACAAAGACCACTTCAACATCTCTAACCTTCGGCCCATTTCCTTGACACCAACAATCTGGACACTAATCAAGCGTCTCATAAATAATCGCATGAAACTATATGGAATACGTCCGGCCATGGCTCCACTCATCACAAACTGGTTTCCGGCCACACTGGGTACGGACGACTGTTTATGGCTGCTGCGACGGGTGATCAATCGCAGTTCCACAGCAGGTAACCCCGACTATGCCCTTGCCATCCACATGCGTAAAGCGTTTGATCGCGTAAGCCAAACTGCAATCCTTACATAATTGGCACAGGCAGTCACAAGCCAGCGAGCCCAAAACTGGATCCGGTCGTTTCTAGACAACCGCCCCATACGTCTAAGCGCAACGCACCCGAGATGAAGGACCAAGACCTACTACCTGGACAGAAGCATGCCTCAAGGCTCTATCTTTGGAGCTGCGCTTTTCAATTTGGCAATGGCCCGCGTTGCACGGCAACTAGAAAAGGATTCTGCTGCACGTTTCGTGATCTATGCAGAGGATCGTAATGCATGGACCGAAGCAGCAGACTACACGTCAACTGAAGACATTATAACCAGGTTGCAGGCCGCAGCCCACAGCCTCACGTCGAACATTCCAACGTAAGGGCTAGACCTGGCTCCTGAAAAAACAGAGTTCTTAACGGTTCACGGACGGCATAACATACCTCCTGATATGCACCATATCATCTATCATCTGACACACCGATGTGCGGCAATGTTAGATTGCTGGGTATCCCTTTGGCCAGACAATAGCACACAGTGCTGGATAAAGCAACTTCAAGATACCTGGAAGCCAAGGCTTAATATAATTTCTAGAAAGTCAAATAAGTACGGAGGGGCCCAACAAGCGGCTTGCATTACCCTAGCACGAGCAGTGGCTCTAGGCCACCTTCTTTATGGTGCCCCTGTATATACTTTCTGAAATAGTCACAAGAAGCAATTATCAGTACTGAACAGGGCCACGCTCTGAAGAATAACTGGATGGCCGCGACATACGCGTATCGACGCCCTCGAAAAGGCGCCTGCTCTGCCTCCTATGGAAGCCCTGCTTTCTGAAGCTGTCCTTCATTACGAACAACGCCGATCTCTTACGTGTCAGGGAGCGGCGCTCGATTTGTGGGATGCTCGAACCATGTTGCGACCACCACTGAGTGAGGCACCGCCTGCCCCCTGGGAAAAGTCAATTCTGACATCGCCACATCACCGTCCTGGCATTTCCAAAGCAAAAATGAGTCCCCACCAAAAACCCTTCGTCGCATCCTGGACCAGAAGCTCACAGATAAAATTGACATCTTTACCGATGCCAGCCTGGCGTGGCATTGTCCAGCACGTCCTGAATTTGACGGTTCAATTATGAAACATATACTTTATCTGTCTCCCACTGAAGCCGAACTGCGTGGCAATCTCCATTCATTGGACCATCTTGCCTACAACGTCTCTGCTCCACTACCTGCCCGCATTCGTTTCCTCACCGACTCCACAACTGCTATTGAGGAGTTCAACAAGGCTTCTTCTGACCATCCTACTGTCCATCAAATTGAAGCTATAGTCGACTTACTCGCCAAGAACTGCATTAAACTCGTCTGGCGTGGATACCGGGACACATGATGCAGGGACATGGCGACCAGACCGCGCACTCCGCGGCTAGGGAGAGAATCCTCGTAACCCCTCCGCTCCTTTCGCCTGCAACTGGACCACGATCGCCACGCGCGCCGATGCCGCCTAGCATCAAGCATTCCGCTTGGCTACCCGCATGGTGAACCATCTATACCACACCCAGCCGAAATTTTCATTAACAACACTCTTGCCAGTGCTGCTCTCACTCCTCACATCATAGCCTAATGGATTCACCCTGGGAAGTCACCCCCCCCCGTTGTCTGCACTGTTCAGCGACTTCGATCGCGGACCTAACCCTTTACCCTGGCACTGTACTGCATTCTCAGATTATCGATATATTCTCGGACGTGCACTTCCAAATGGTTCTTCACCAGACAGTCCCCCATACCATGACCACCAATTCCTCGCCGCGCTATGCACCTTTTCCCTTGAGAGCGGTCTGGCTCAAGTAGTGTGAGCCGGGGCCTACAACCCACTCGGCCGCCCAAACAGGACAATTAGTGCCTCACTTGGAAGCAGCCTGCACGGCCCTTGAAGAATAAAGAAGTGTTAATCCTTCCTTCCTGCTATTCCCATTACGCCCCTCTGGCGAACCGGCCTTCCCTTCGCAATAAAGGACTTTACTACTACTACATGATTGCCCAAAATGTACACGCAACAGGTTTGACAAGGGTAATTATTCCAATGTTTTAACGGGTAAAAAGCAGGCAACATTCAAAAGGTCTGCTTGAGGTTTTTAAGAACATTATACACAGTAACACGTCTTCAAAGGCCTTCAGGAAGTCTTCGAACCAATTTTTCGAGTGGCGCGCTCTCTTCATACCGAGCGCACTTGTGGACTAGTAGTCAGCTGTCAAATGAACGTTTGTGTGCAACACAGCCCCAAATGTACTCCCCATATGGTTTTCCAATTACATCTTCTAAGCAGGAAACTTGGCGAGAAAGAGGCTTTTGTGACAGTTCCAGTATGTGCAGCAGACGGCTCTTAACATCAACAGCACGTTTTGCAAGCATTGACCTCAGTATTTTAATAATTCTTTAGATATTTCAAGGCCTGGGTTCGTAGTGTTGGTACACGAAATCAGCCCTCAGCTCGCGAGGAGTGAAAACGCTGCGTCACAAAAAAGCCTACAAATTTGCCCTCACTACTGCATATGGGAAATCTAGAGCTTTCTCTACAAATGTGCACATTGGTTCGCACAGTCGTACAGAAACGAACTCGGCTAGCTAAGCACGCCTTTGTGAAAGATACAGGAACGTACTGAGCCCGCCAATGTATATTTGGTTTCAACCTCACCTTGCATTCAGTGCCCGTCATGGGCAAGGCTTGATAGATAAGTGGCGCTGCGTACCCCTTCATCTGAGCAAATGCAATATTTGAAAAAAAAACATGCTTTCTCGGCTTTAGTGAGAAGCTGCCTACACGACGGAGACTGTCGACTCGGTTTTCGTGACGATTGCTTCGCGGGTCTCTTTTGTGGGTGACTTAATCCTAGTCACGTTTTCACGTTGTATGTCTTTAGGGCAAGTCAACCTCTAACCACGCAAGCCTCTCGTTCTCACTTGAAACAAAAACACGCAACCTTGTTTTACACCAACATATGTTGTGACCGTCGTACCATCTGCCTACGTTCTTTGTAAACGCAATTGTTGACACGTAATTTTAGCATTTTAGTCATCCTTGCTCGCTCAGCGAGACAGTGTAAGCCCCTAGCCGCTGAATATACATAATTGAAAGTTAAAATACGGCCGTTTTCAAACTGCACTTGGTCATAGCTTCAATTTTTGTAGTGTAACAAAGGCCGGCAACCATAGATATTTATTTTAAAGCGTAAACCTAATACAGCTTTCAAGCCAAAATCGCATTGCAACACTCTGTACTGCCGTTTTTCCGAACACCGTGTGACGTTTGAATGGCTGCAGAAGCATCAGTGTCATGGCACTCGGCTATAAACCTCCATTATACATTACTGACTGCTTGCTGTGGTATAATTACTGCGGTTTACGCAGTGATCTATCTTGTCAGTTTATTAACAGTCGTTTCCGTATCCGTCATTTATAACGCTAGTTAAAGCGGTTTTTGTGGTCGGTGATCACCGCTACTCCGAAGGCGTTAGGGTGCCTCGATTCATGCGCGCCGCAGGCATAGAGCCACCCTAGCCATCACCGATGTCTGGCGCCCCCGCGGAAAATTGCGGCTGCAACTGGAAACTCTGCTGTCACGCGTCCGCCCATTGCCGGCGCTTGAATCAGCAGGTCGGAATTCTCATTCCTTGAGCTGCAGTGATCTATGTACCGATCAATAAACCAATGGACACCCATAAAACGGCCCTATACGTAACCAGTTTAACGATACACCCTTAGAAACATCTACAGCTCGTCACGCAGCACTACCTGACACCCACCTTAATTTGTGGATAAATCAAAGCCAAGTCGGTGTCGTGGAGTACCGGCCACCCCAGCCCCACGCCATGCGCGTTGTTGTCCACGATGTTTTGTCGAAGACCACGCAGGATTTGGGGCAGTGTAGCTCTGCTCGTCTGCCGCAGCACGCCTCCGTCGTGGGAGAGGATGACTCCGGTAACGTAGTGATTCCACAGGTGGGCGAATAGCGGCTCAATTTTCTCTGCGAGACAAGTGCCAAACTCTAGAAGCAGGTATACTTCTCTGGCATGCCACTTCCACTTTCGAGCGCATACTACTGTTCGCTCTCACAGAACATATTTACTTTTAGCGATTACAGTCAGCCCGAGCTTGGCTTGAAGTAGGGATGGAAGACGTCCGAGGGTAGCCTCCTCACAGGGTAAAAATTCATGCGGACATTATGTTTTGTTGCAGGGCCAAACCACGACAGTAAGCGAACGGGTTCCATTGAGACAGCGGGGCGGCCGATGTAAATCCCGAAATAGCAGACCCGACTTCACACGTCACAATATCTCGGTATAAAACGATGTTAACTTACTTTTTCCCACACTACTCGACGTATTTGGTTTCGTTCTACATATTTTCCTGAGTCTTTCGCGTAACCACATCAGACATCAAGGAGAAATCGTCCTTTTTGAGGGCCTAGTAAGCGGCTCGAACTGCCTCAAAACGACAGCGGAACGTACTGCAGTTAAACTTTGATATAACGAAGTTCACAAAAATTTGCATTTTTTTCGTTGCATCCAGGTTTTCGTAACATGCAGGTTTCGAGTGAAAGCTCTCTTGAATGAAGCAGAAACGAAACCAATATGATAGACATCAGTGATACTAAACTCACCCTTGCTCTATTTTATATTTCCACTGAAAAACTGCGTGATGGGCGCATGATTCTAATACATGGCCTTCGTATTACCAAACGTATCTTAAGCATTACTTTCGCTTTCTGATAGTTTCCGGTGCTTTAACGCATTTGAATGATTGATTGATTGATAAATCTTTATTTGCGAGCCTGAAGCGCAGATTAAAAATCAAACTTATCCTGAAAGGGTGCCTTTTCGCGAACTTATTCTCTTTCCCGCACTCAAAATTGTTGAGGGGATGCTAGCTGAGACACTGTACGGGGCGCTGACGTTCTTCTTTCTCGCCGGCTGACATGGCGTTCAGAATATCGAGGTTGTCTTGAAAAGACAAACCTTTTCCTTTTCTGGCAGCAGAACTCGTCAGCGACGAACCTACACCGCAGATATCGGAGGAAATGCGCGACTTGATAGCCGTTTCGCGTGGCTCGTGAAGAGCCGTGCTGAGTATGCGCGAGGAGCAGTGACTGGACAGGACTGGACTGGACTGGACTGTACTGAACTGCACTGGACTAAACTGGACTTGACTGGACTGGACTAGATTGGACTGGTTTGCCGAACCTTAGCTCACGATACGTATATCCTGGCATAGCAGAGCTAAGCCCCTACTAATTATTTAATGACATGCCTGAAGAGCCGCAGTGGCCGATCAGATATATTTCTGATCAGGCTAGGCCAATTTAGCCTAGCGAAACTGCTGGCTGAAATAATTTTTCTAATAACTTTTCAGATAATTATTTTGTCACCGCAGGCCTGTTCAGATATTGAACTGGTTTTTGTGGGTTTACGTAACTTATTCTGGTATCTAAACATTGTTCTAAAAGATTTTTCTATAAGACCCAGCTCATAGCGACAATCAGGATTATGGGAAAACTTTTTGTTTACAGGTTATTCGCATACTAGCAGCGCGTAGATATTTCCAGGTCATTTTTGCATGCAAATTCTGCCCGTCCAGCTGTCCAAAAAAATTTCTGGATTTCGTCCTTACAGGCGTATAAAAACACCTGCGAGGTTTTAAAGACGATAGTCTTTCTTGGGCTACTTAAACCCAGAAATTTTGGTCTGTCTGTATGTCTGTGTGTCTGTATGTCTGTCCGTCTGTCTGTCTGTGACTCGATTAAGCCACCCGGCCAAAGTAATTCAATGCCTGCGCAATAGTCTTATATAGTCATAGCTAAATGCGCCCGTCAAAGTCCGGTGTAATGTTCATACTTGTCAATATTGTTGAAGAACAACAAGACATTACGCATATGTAAGACAACAAATTGATACAGAAGTGATATTTGCAGCGTTCCTTTATAAAAAATCGTACATGTTTGATATTGGTGAGATTAAATACTTCATCAACTGAAGAAGAAAATATCACTCCGCCGTCGCCTGCTGTCGCCCGCGCCATATAGCTTCTGGCGGCATTTGAAGAAATCAAGTGGCAAGAGTTACGCAAGGTTCCACTAGATAGGTTCCACGTTCTGCTTGCAACGCACGTGGAGTAGGGAAACGCGGTTCTATAAACGTTGAAGGAGAGCGCCTCGATTAAAGCGCGTCTTCGCCGTACGGCAGCGTTCGCATCGATACACCCGGTTTGGACCAGTGGAACGCGGGAAATTTAAAGTGATTTAAGCAAACCTTTGGCGTCTTTACCTTGGGAGGAGCGCTACGCAAGAGGAACAACATGAGAGGTGAGCAGGAAAGTGAAGGGAGGCATTTACTTCGCAAAAGCCGATAAAGACTATCGTCTTTTGACGGCATTTGCAACGAAAGGAGCAGATACGCGGCCAATTTTTTTTATCTTACCCCCACCAATCCTCCCGACGTGTAATTCAGTTCACTTTTGCCGCGTTCGCATAGCGCTCGCCATTTGTTGGGACTTTCTGCAACCAGTTGCCTTCCGTAGGAGCCCACGTTTTTTATCAAGTAACTCTCAATGAGAAGTATCCTCTATAACTACTTATAAAACTAACTGATTCGTATCATTGATACCTGCTTGAATAAGACTTATGAGGTTACCTGATCTCAGCGCACCTTCTTGGTACAATTTTTTTCGGAAGAGTTCCAATAAAACACGAGTTGCACGAGTTTTCCTTTTTAACGCGCCTGCGGTCGAAGCCCTTTTGATCACAGCCGGCGGGAGTTCCTAATTGTGCACAACTTCGCGGTGACCTAGGTAATTATGATGCGTAAGAGATAACTCAACAATTCTTACACCGATTCGTGTAATTAGTATAGTAGCCCAACCTGGCATGGCCGGGTATTACCGCCAGAGTAAAATAAATTTTACGCGCGAGGTATACTCGCAGGAATTTGCACTTTGCTAGGTTGCTGTTAATCAGTTTCACAATGGTGAAGTCCAATTTAGGCAGAGTTTTATAAATGCAATCGCGGGATTATATTTACATGTGCAGTTGTTAATCTGTGCTTGGACGTTTTCGTATTAACAGCTAAAAGGAGGTCAAATACTGACTTTTGAAAGGGACATTACCAGAATTTAGCTAGGGAGATATTGCGTTAAAATATCTATCTGAATACACCGATATCTCGACGCATTATTAACACTGAAAGCCTCAGACTGAATTTTAACATTAAATTAAGAAGACGGGATACATAAGTGTCTATTAAAAGTTTCAGAAATCAGGGGATTATGTGGAATTCGTACGATATTCATCAAGTCATCAATCAACTCGAATCAAATACGAATAGCTCTCCAAAATTTATTCGTTACACGCCCTCCTGAGATGTACGCATAGCGACTCTGAAAACAAAATCCGGCTTGTGATAGCTTGCATTCCGTCCCCGCATTGCTGGTCTTTGAATTCTCCTCAAGTACGTTTGCAGCTCCCTCAGCCAGCCAGCACACATTCTACCCCTGGCACGCAATTCCAGTCGCAACGGCCACACATAAGTTGCGCGTTCGCGTACGCGCGCCGTCCTTTTTGTCTCCATACCTATTTTTGCGTGCAGGAAACGATTGGAAAGTCCTTTCTAATGAAATCCCCGCCATAAATGTTTACCAAAAATTTTTGAACACCGTGAGGAATTACCTTGCCCTGCATTAAAATCCGGCTCCAAATTTTTTATGTACGTACCCGCCCGCTGTACAATACCCCTTCATTGGGGTTCTTAAGGAAATGAATTGGAATGAACTGAATTGAAAAAAAAAATGACTGTGGTTTAGCTTTGATTAAGCCTTGTTGACAGCTTGAGCCTCCCTGCACTGGCTTGGCCCATTGTCGTGGTAGGCTCGACGAGGGGTTTCGCAATGATATACAAACATGCTGGTAATGAATACACTGCTTATTCGTCTTTTTTCGCTTCAGGGCGTTTTTTTTTAAGCCTCGCCGCTGTACGAACGACCACAGCTGGATGTTCCTCTCCCTCCATCGCCCACGGCTCTGCGCCGCCGTGGCATGCTGGCCTTCCTTTGTGGCGCCCGCTTGTCACGGCGGCGGCGGGCTACTCGCCTTTCTCCGCCAGGTAGCGACACCGGTCACCCGCACGTCTCCGTTCCGTCTTCGCCT
The DNA here is from genome assembly GCF_048455015.1 of Haemaphysalis longicornis. NCBI lineage: Eukaryota > Metazoa > Arthropoda > Arachnida > Ixodida > Ixodidae > Haemaphysalis > Haemaphysalis longicornis. Next base: position 171,942,237 of record NW_027526445.1, read on the forward strand.
ATCTCTCGCTAGAAGGGTTGCAAGATGGGCTATTTGGAAATACTAATTCTTGGATGAAAACAGCGCGACATTAAACAAAGACGAAAGAAGTACAGCACCAGTTGCATCAACGTGCGTTTGAGAGAATGCATTGTAATTTAAGGGCCCTCCATCATCTCGCCTTGCTTCACGTTGTACCAAGTGCTGTGGATGTAAACTTAGTTTTCCTGCCACTGAAATTTTATTTCGGCACTGTAACAAAACGCCCTGCGAAATTATGGAAGCGTTCACACATAGCATTAAGAGTATAGGCAAGCGTGTGTCTTCATTCTAAGGAGATTGCATATCTGCGGGGGCTTGGACTGTAGTCCGTGTCTATCTAGTTGCCTTATCCCCGCGGCTTTTTGAAACTTGCTTTGCGGATTTTTTTCATGCGATGCGTGTTGTCATTGCAGTGTTATTTATTGTTTTGTTTTAAGTGTTATATTCTTTCTTCTAGATAATTATGCTTTCGTTTTTAGGCCAGCGGCTGTCCTTGCATTCCACTTAGTTTGTCTATAAGCTAGCACTGGTTTAATCCAAGAATACGGCTCTCCCCTGCTGTCTATCTCTCCAAGCCATCGGGCCGCTGCTCCGTGCCGGTCGCCTACGTATGGAGATGTGGTTTGAGCTTTAGCTCTCAAGGTCAAAACCTGTCACCCCGCAAGAGCGCCCGAGGTAATGTAGCTTATCTTTCGCTACAAAACTTGCCGCCTGTCTGCTCTCTTGATTGCAAATGACGAAGTACGATAGTCGACTGGCCCCCTGGCCAAGGAAATGCCTCCTTTCCCTTTCCCGCTGAGCTCGCATGTTGTTCCTCTCCCGCCTAGGTTCTCCCAAGATAACCGGATAGAGGTTTGCTCATGTCAATTTAAATTTGCCTCATTCCATTGCTCAAAGTGGGGTGCCTAGATGCCAGCCCTCGCGTACGGAGCAGGCGAGCGTGAGTCGAGGCGCCCTACTACAACGTTTATACAACCACGTTGTCCTACTTCACGAGCGTTCCAAACGGAACGTGCAACCTATCTAGTTGTACCTTTCGTGTCGTTTTCGTTTGATTTCTTAAATGCCACCAGGAGCTAAATTAGCGCGGGGAAAAGCAAGCGACGGTTTTCTGCACTAATGAAGTATTTCTTTTGTTATGGCGAAAAAAAAAACATTCGTGAATTTTTTATAAAGTGACACAGCACATAACACTTATGTATTGATCTTCTGCCGTATATTTGCGCAATGCCTCGTTCTTGTTCAACGATGTTGACAAGTATGAATATTAACACCGGACACACACGTTTAGATTTGGCTGTGGTTAAATAAGACTACAGAAAAGCCCGTTTATATCGAACACGGATATATCGAAATATTGCATATATCGAACCCTTGTATAACTCTGGTAAAAATTGCATCCATTTAAAACTTTTTATATCGAACGTGATTTTGCTCACAATTAACATATCGAACTCTCCTGCGCGGAATTTTTCGCTCTCCTTAGGCATGCGGCAGGCTTTCGGCGCGCAGCGGTGGCGCGGCTGTCCCTTGCGACTCCCGCGCGAGCTCGCGCGCGTTCAAATCGGCTGTGGCAGAGTGGGCCAGCTCCATGCATGCATGCCGTTGAAGCCGGAAGCTCCACATTGGGCGCTGCGGGCTGCGGTGTCACCGAACTTCACGTCCGCGCCACTTGCTGCGCGCGCTTGCTGTGTTCACTGGGTTCACCGTTATTCGCTTGTATCCATGCTTGTCTCCGATCTGTCGAAGACGCCGAGGGCTCCGTACCTCTTCCCAGCTCGAGCGAAGCCGTTGCTGCCGTGGCCCTGCTACGGCGATACTGCAGTGCCATTGAGGGCAGCGGTCTCGTGCTCGTGAACTGTTCAGATACCGTGGAGCAAGCAGTCACCAGCAACGCGTTGCGCTCCAAGAAGCAGGCTACTCTGACGCAGTTCTTCCGCCCCAATAAATGACTGTTTTCTTTCACAGAAAGTGTCGTATCAATAATTAACTGCAGGCTGGTAAGAGCTCAGCGTTAGCTCGTGACTTTATAGGCAAGATTGCTCTCATATAGGTTTTTCTTGCTTCACTTTCTATATCGAATTTTTGGTATGTCGAAATATTTTATAATCCTCGCGCTGTTCTATATAAGCGGGCTTTACTTTATTGCGTAGCTTCTTTTTTACTTTGGCGGGTTGCTGAATCGAGTTACAGACAGACAGACAGACAGACAGACAGACAGACAGACAGACAGACAGACAGACAGACAGACAGACAGACAGACAGACAGACAGACAGACAGACAGACAGACAGACAGACAGACAAACGGACAGGCAGACACACAGACAGACAGGCAGACAGACAGACAGACCAAAATTTCCTCAGTTAGGAAGCCCATAAATGACTATCGTCTTTAATAAAATATTTTATAATTCATCTGCTCACATTGCTTCAGGCAACATACTTGAAGACTCTAAAAACGCAGACAGGAAACATTTTTACACCCTTATTGCTTAAAAGGGTTCACCAAAAGTGAAATAACGGCATTCGCTCTTTTTCTTGGGGTCAAACACCCTCATTTGTAACTTTAAACACTTTTTGTGCGGCAAAAAGGGCGTTGAGCGACTGCGACACCCTTGGTTTTCTCTGGGGGGCTGAAAGTGTGTGAAGTAGGTGTTCAGATGCAAAAAAGCAGTGGAGCTAGGGGTCAGCCTAGCTTCTTCCAGTGTTACTAAGCTTTGCTAGGTTTAGTTATGGTTTTTCTAGGATTTTCGGTGTTCTTGAAAAGTTAGGCCAAGATTTGAGGAGTGAAGCCATGTTTAGCCGGTTTGTACGGTGCTGTATCAGTTTGTCCCCCGCACTCACAGCGGATCCCAGGGGGAAACATGGTCGCTGAACCCTCAGCTCTGCTGTTTCTTCAACCTTGCACCAGTGGTGCTAGCTTCGCCAATTTGTTGCGTTTTAGTATCCCAAAAAGAGTACTTCATTGAGAATGGCATTGTAAGAGCTGCGCATGCGCACGCGTCCCTTGTGCTCCCACTCGAGCAGGAGAGAAATCCGGTTTGCCTGTTATAATACTCTATTAACTGTTTGGTTAAACATCGTTTGGTACAAAACATGCTCCGCTTCTAGAAAACGTTGAAGTCTACCCATGTGAAGGTGGTATATAATGCCTCAAAAGTGGCGCTTGTTAAAATCTGTTTCTTATTTGTTGGTCCTTAGTCAAATTTTTTTATTCTGTGGTTTTTCACACGCGTTTTCTTATTTTGCAACACCCAAGTTCGATTTATTTTAGCTTTTAACGCGCCGACGCAACTCAGGCGATGAGGCACGCCGTAGTGGAGGGCTCCGGATGAATTTTGACCACCTGGGGATATTTACGTACGCCGAAATCTCGTACGCACGGGCGTTTTTGCTTTTCGCCTGCATCATAAAAGCGGCCGCCGCGGCCGGGAATCGAGCCAGCGACCTCGTGCTCAGCAGCACAACGCTTTAGCCCCTGAGTCACCACGGCGGTAACACCCGACTTAGTAGCTTCACAGTAATGTGGGAAAAAAGGTTTTGAAATAATGAACATCCTTCTTAGTGTGTGTTGAAACGGCGTGCAATAGGTGTCTCGTATTTAATAAAATTCTATGATTTAATTCACACAATAACCAGCCACCATTAAAACATTTTTTCAAATACACGCGCTCGCTTGTATATGAGCACATTAAAATCCTTAAGTAAAAAAGTTAGCGTATAAGTATCTGATTTTCGCGACAAGTTCACGGACTCTATCAGCGGACTTTCCTCTGCTGGCTATAAAAGCAAGAGCAGATACATTTCTAGTCTGTATGTACACGCTCTCATCATGCATCTCGTTGGCTGTCTTACTCATTTCATTCATTGTCGAAGTGTGGCTTGTGCGTGATGAATACTTTTCATGCTGCGTGTTAAACCGATCCACATTGTCATGCGTAACCCCCGCCCCATCCACAACCTTAGTTTATGGTGTTCAGCAACCTTACGCCCTCAATTTACACTATTCGCAAGCACACCGCTTTTTTTCATCCTCACCCCCTTTTTAAGCCCAAACACCCTTCAATGGTGAGTGCCATGGGACAACATTTTTACACCCTTTTCAGCCGAAAAGGGTGTAAAAAGGTTTAGTGTCTAACTTCATTATGCCTGCGAAACACATAAGTGAAGTGAATTGGTTGAAATTATTTTTCTCTCTAGTAGATTTTAAATACAGACACAATACTGATATATACAAAAATTCATGTATTCGTGACTGACTCAAGTGAGCATGTTCAACAGCAGCGTAGTGTGTTTTTCCCCGGTTATAGAAAATTTCGTTGCGCTGGCCTACTGATTTTTTCCCGCTGGGAGGGAATGAAAAGTAATCTAACCTTAATCATGTGCGCTATCACATGATTAAGTTACCCTTAGTTATCTTAAATAAAAAGGAAAATGAAGGCACTATCTTGCTTTAAAAACAACGTAGAACCGACGGGACAAGTATACCAACCAAGAAAAAAGTCTGCCGCATCAAGTGAAATCAAAACAAAAAAGAATGCGCGTCAATCTACCCAGTGAACGTGGTTGGAAAGCGCAGCTGTAGACGGCCGCCGAAACGATGGCCCACACGGCGGCACTTAAATTCACACACGTGGCTCTAAAAAGAGCAAAACCGGAGACCCCTGTAATGCACTTTACCACACTCTTTATTACTTCAAAGAGATATTCTTTGCTAAGGTTCAAGCAATGCACGATTCATGAACGGTACTTGACTTAGTTGTATTTATAAAATGATTGTAAGCTCAAACCGCGTGTTAAACGATCTCACTTGTCCGTTTCTGCCGCTGCCGACGGTGGAGATGAGATCAGCGGCAGAGATTGAGGAGACGTGAGATGCCATGCGCTGGTGTGAGCTTGCTTTAGTTTTTATAACTACTACCGCAGGCGCAAGACGTGCACACGGCCGCTACAGGTGCCGTCGCTAGAGCACACAGTGGCGGGAGAGATCGCGTGTCGCTATCGCGTGGCATTGAGCGAAAACCCAGGGGGTAAGCTTGTAGACACTTGCGTACGCAAGGGGTGGGTGCCAAAAAGGCAGCTCCCCCCCACCCGTCACACCCAAAAATATGTTGTGTTTGGCGAGGAGGTGAGTTTTAAGGCCAGACCGTTTGAATATGAATTCTCTTCTCTCGTCGTTGCTCTTGCCTTTTCTATTTACATTGTGTCAGAAAATTTGTGACGTATGTTTTTTGCCTTTTGTATTCTATGCACTAGTTCGTTCCCATCATTCTTTGTTTTTTTTGTTTCGGCTCTTCCGGTGCAGGAACATCCGTGCACCATGCGGCGCCGGCGGAACCGCAACAAACTAGATTTTACTCGTTTGGTTCACCGGCTACGCCTAATGCCACTGCTGTTCCCATCGACGGAAACCAGTTTACCCGCACGGGTTGAGAAGGATTTCGCTGTCTGGTATGCTCTGTTATTTTATCAACACGGAAACATGAGGGCGTCCTTGTTTCTACTATCGGAAAAAGGGAATGGAGCTACGTGGGCATAAATGCAGCAGCCGAATTGCAACAAATCTTGCCTGCCTTTCTGCGGTCGCCTTCGCTGACAGCTCGCGTTACTAAGTGGAGAGCCTCGTGCTTCCGTGGGGTTCGGCATGGTGGAGGGGCATCCTGTCTGTCTGTCTGTCTGTCTGTCTGTCTGTCTGTCTGTCTGTCTGTCTGTCTGTCTGTAACACAATTCAGCCACCTGGCCAAAGCGAAACAAAATCTGCGAAATACTGCTATAAACTCACAGCCAAATCGAAACGTCTAAGTCCGGTGTAAATTTTCATACTTATCAACATTGTTGAACATGAAGAAGACATTACGCAAACAAGGCAGAAAACCAATACATAAGTCATATTTACAGTGTTCCTTTATATGAAAAACATGGATGCCTGTTTTTTGCGAAATGAAATACTACATCCACTGCAGAAGAAAATTCACGCCATCGCCGGCTGTTGCCCGCACCACTATAGTTTGTAACGGCTTTTCAATAAATCAAGCGGCAACCGTTACGAAAGGTACCACTAATAGGTTCGGTTCCGTGTTTTGCTTGGAATGCATGTGGAGTATGGCAAGGGGGTTTTAAATACGTTCAAGTAGGGCACCTCGATTCACGCGCGTTCCACCGTACGGCAGCGCTGGCATCGAGGCGCCTAGTCTGGAGCAGTGGAGAGCGGAATATTTAAATTGTCTTGAGCAAACCTTTTACGTTTTTACCTTAGGAGGAGCGCGACTAAAGAGGAACAGCATGAAGGGTGAGCGTAAAAGCGGAGGGGGGCATTTACTAGGCAAATGTCGACGGAATACTAACTCTCTTTGTAGACATTTGCGACAAAAGGAGCTCATACGCGGCCATTTTTTATGTGAAATCTTTTAAATAAAAGATTAGCTTACTTCAGAACTATTGTCCACGCGCGTAAAGATTGTAGGCTCTTAATCTCTTCTACTGCAGTGAAATAATGGCGGATATTTTTACCTATGCGGTGAATTTTGAACATTTGATGCCGACGGCGGTGCGTGATCGACTAGCAGAGGAACCTCCAGTGGACGCATCGCTGCGCCCAGCGCTGCGCCCAGCACTGCGCCCAGCACTGCGCCATGACAGTCAATGGAGGAGCGCGAGCCCCACCAGACACGTTCCTCTTTTCCGTGTCAGGTTGCTGGGAACATGTTTCGGCGACTCTCCGCCAGGTGCAAAAGGGTACGCTTGGAGCACCTCTGAACGACGGTACTATGGTGTGCTCTGTGCTTACGAGGCTTAGGATTTTTGCATAGCGATTTTAAGACCGTAAACTACTTCTTTGGATCAAGTTTGGGCAAAGAAAAATGAGTGCACCTGGCCTTTAGAAGTGGTCCTGCTAATGCAGAAGAACTCCCCATGCGGCACGTCGATGACCCAAAACAGTGCTCAGAATTCGAAAGCCAACAAACCTCACCTGGGTCGAACGGCACAGTAGCGCCAAAATCGCCAGGCTGCGCGACGAAGGGCTCCTTGGTTCGTATGTCTACGATGGCGAAGTCGCATAACTCGTTCGGTTTGGTCGCCAAGGTCTTCTCATAAGTCGTGTGGCAGATGAGGCCCGAAAGTTCTGCGCGAAGGTAACGTAAACTAAATATAAATGAACATCGAGGAACTCTATGGCCTCCATTTAACGGCAAGCCAATCAAACCGATCGCAGGATAGAAAACAAAGCCCAATATGTTTCCTCGGAGCTTTCTTGAACTGAACGAAAACGTTGAACATTCTTAAGGTTTCCATCAGCGTTTGCGCGTGCACGTGACTGAGTGTTTCTGTGTGTTTGCGGGCGTGTGAAGGGGGGGGGGGGGGGGGGGCGTCTCCTGGTGTGTGGCACCAGATTTTGTTCGCAGCAATTAATTCCTAATGATGACATACCCATACGTTGGGGACCACATGGTCGAACTCGTTAATTTCGGCGTCACGTGGGAAACAAATGAAATTGTGTGCTTCCTCTGAACGGCACGAGTTTTCACATTCCATATCCCGTAGTGGCGCCATGACGCGTGGCGCCACCTAGTGTCGTAATTTAACACGTACCCACGTTCATTTTACACTATTTAAACGAACTGGTATCGGCCGGTCTCGAGGTGTACAGATTCCGCGTCTCGGTATCAATCTCATGAATTACGTTTAAATATCGCGGTTGCATCTCTTACCCCTTTTGATATTAATGATCTGTTTCACTCCGAAGACATTTCATTCGATCACGCTTGTTATGCATTTGTGGCACATTTGTGCATTTGAAACAAAATTTGCAGTAGTTTTGTTCCCTTTCGGTCAGGTGCATGCCTTGTTTTGTAGATTTCAGTGGCCGCTTTCAACTGCTTTTCTTCGATATTTCTTGGACATTAGTGTGATTTAGTTCGTGGTTGGGTGGGTTTTGGTTTAAGTTATTATTTTTTTCGGGGGTTGGAAAGTATGAGAAGGCAACCTAACTTCAATAAAAGGCTTTGTCTCTCTCTCTCTACATATATATATATGTATAGTATAAGTGAACAGTCGGATACACATCAAGAACAATAACAATTAATGTTTACTTACGTAGCGGCCCCGGGACGTGCCTTCATCCCAGTACAGTTACATGATTTTGCTGTCACCGACATTTGGAACCCGTTGCCGCTACGTAAGTAAACATTCCCTGTTATTGTCCTTGCTGTGTATCCGACTCTTTACTTATACTGTTTCTGCGCGCTTTGTGAGTTTTATCTGTCTCTAGATTTATATATATATCTATATATATATATATATATATATATATATATAACACAGAAATAAGGGTTGGCAGTCGAGAAAACCTCGGAAAGCAAAGGGGAGGATGTGGTAGATCATTGAAACAGATTAAGAATTTGGAAAGAAAGAAAGAAAGCGAACACCAGACCGGTATTCTGGAGGTCGTGGGTTCGGATCCCACCCGGCGGGCATTTTTTCTTCACTTTCTTTCTTTCTTTCCAAATTCTTAATTTGTTTCAATGATCTACCACATCCTCCCCTTTGCTTTCCGAGGTTTTCTCGACTGCCAACCCTTATTTCTGTGTTATTTTCAACGAGCCCCTCATTTCCTCTTCTGATTCGCTATATATATATATATATATATATATATATATATATATATATATATATATATATATATATATTCTGTTGTGTTTTTCGTTTTCAGCTTGTTTTCTTTTTGTTGTAGCTTTTGGTAGTGCTAATTATTACCTAACATGGGACGCTTTTTATCCGCTTTATGAAGGCGTCTGCTGGCAACCATGTGCCAAGCAGGCGCAGGCCCCTTCGAGATGTGTTTTTTGAACACACGAGCGGCAGCTGGGCACCGGCATACAGATGGGCAAGCGAGTGCGTTATTTACCGGGGGCGGCCGGATCACATTCTACGTGTACAAATTTGCAGGTGACTGCTGCGCGTCAATTAGTCCTGAAAGTGTGGCAAGTTGGTACTGCGATAGGACATGTTTTCTTGCGCGAAAAACACGGGAACTTAAAGGGACCCTGCAACACTTCTGATAAGCGCTTTCACTGTATTCTTCGCGTCTGGGACCACTGAGAAATCTTTAGTATTACCCGTCATGGTGGCTCAGAAAGGCGTAGCGCTTCTGAGCACGAGTTCCCGGGTTAGATTCCCGGCCGCGGCGGCTGCTTTTCTGATGGAGGCGAAAATGAAAAACGCTCGTGTGTACGAGATATCGGCGCACGTTCAAGATTCCCAGGTGGTCAAAAATAACTCGGAGCCCACCACTACGGCGCGCCTCATCGCCTGCGTTGCGTCGGCGCGTGAAACCCCAATATCAATTAGTTTTCCTAGCCATTTAGGGTGCGATGTACATACTAGGACTAAGCAGACAATAAAACAACGAATCAGTTATGAAGTTGATTCTCGAGCAGACGTTTTATCCATGGTTCTTATCATGCTTTGGTGTCATATCTACTTCTTCGTCCCTGTACCTTGTCTTGTGTCAATGTACATTTTTTATGGTTGAGTTGGTAAATACACACAGGCGTGTGGCAGCACAGGAACTGCGTCCAGTTTCTTATACCTGCCAATTAATCAGCGCTGTAAGCGGTGGAGGCATAGCTTCCATTTTCGGACTCACCCTTGCGTTGGTAGCTTATGTCGACTGGCTTCGCTGGAACAGAGATTGGATGCTGTCAGACACGACTGGAGCGAATGTTTTGCTTCAAGCAACATGAGAAGTTGTCAGTGAAAAATACAAGTGTATTTTCTTGTAAATATTTGACACCATATTGGGCTTAAGGCTGTCACTCGTGGGCAACAGCTGCAGAGTACGCACGTGCGATGTAATGGCGAGGACCAGTCGTGCCTTTTACTTCAGCTCAGTTTGGCAGATGCATCGGATGCCCGTTAGGACGTCCCCGGTTGCAGTGGCTTTAGGAACCGTGTGATGGCTGCGGTGTTAGGTGCTCTGGACAGTTTTGTGTATCGTATAGCCGCAGTTCGAACCTCGCTGGCCACTTTGTACGATAGTATTCTGTGTGGATCCTGCTGCATCACTCTTACTTCACGATCCAGTTCTGTCTGAGTTAAACAATATTTTAGAAAATTACTACAGTATCTGTTTTGCATCGAACCTGTAGTGTAACTTTAGGCCGCAACGGCGAACCCGAGGGGATGAGTTGGAGAATGGTGGTCACTCCAAACAGCAATGTTAATTAGCCGTTCGGTAATTATACGGCACGGTTACAGGAGAATGGTGCCATCCACTCGAAATAACAGATGTCTGTGCTTTGGCTGAGAACAGAGCTCAGCTGTTGGGCAGAAGGTTAGGAACACACTTTCGAACTATTTCCTCGGAACCCTGCTAAAGATATTCTCTGCATTTTTCAGAAGTATTTCTCCGGAAGGTAATCAAAAAGAAACTAGTTGATTTAGTTATCTCAGCGAGTTGTTCACACGAAAAATAAAAACAGGGGCACTGGAAGCACTCAAAAAAGATTACACTGTCAAATGAAGCCAAAATACAAGCTTGGCTTATTAAAGAGACTTACCTGATAACAATGATACCAATTTCATCGCAAACATCAAAAACGTTTTCGCTTAATAAGAAAAGCATATAAAACCAATTTAGGGCGAAAATCTCTATGACGTCATAAAATTTTATTTGTGCGGTTCGCCGCCACCTGCCCGAAAATAGAGCCAAGAAACATGACTACTATACTAGTGCAGCCTTTAGATTCATTTGATCGTATTACTTTAATCCTAACGTGAGGTAACAAAGTGATAACTGTTCTAGTGCTGCCCCACATAACTTACGTCTCTGATCGCTAAATTAGGACGCTGTAGGGCAAAAATTAAAAGTGTCCGAATTTTTTTTCGATATTTGTTGATTGAGAGAACGCCTTTTGTAGGTGCACTACAGTTGGGTGAGTTGCCATAGGCTAGGGCTTTATAATTAAACAAGGTTGTATTTTGTCTTCATGTCCCATTGACTGGATAGAAAGCACTTATACTTCCGTTAAAACAGTCTTCCGGGAAATGACGACCTGTCACACACTCCGTAGTGATAACTGATTACGCACAATCATCTGTGTGCGTGTTTGTTCCAGGCAATTAGTACTTGCGCGAGTGGTACAACGTCTTCGCTAATTAGTGCTTTCAAGTACTCGCTAGGAGATGAATAAGAGCGACTTACGTGGTGGGGTCGTGCTTCGTTTGCTCGGGGGTGGATCTCTCGGGGCTAGAAATACAGGACACAAACCAGGAAGTAGGGAAGTATGAACAGAAATGGAGGGATAAAGGACGTGACTTTGTTGAAATAAAACTTCCACTGAAGACTTTCTATAGGAGACGGGAACAATGCCATTTCTGGAGGACTTCTGTAGGGAGCTTAAAAAATTGAGACCTAGCAGAATAAGTTAGTGGAGAGGACCAGAGCGAGAAGAGGAGCGTACTATGGGGGTAGGAGGTGGCCATAACACGCTTTCATTCGGAGTTAGGTGGGCCTGGCTACCGAAAAAACATAACGCGCATTGAAAAGAAAGTTGGCTGCTAATCTGCTTGCTTCCATGCTAATGTCTTTAAAAGAGCATCTCCAACCACCCCTTCTTTGTAACCGCCTCTCCTCTCTCCCCACCCCTCCTTGTCTTCATCTCACCTCTCGCTCCTCCCACCATGAGCGCCTTTAAGGCTCTTCCATTCAAATTTCCCGCGTTAGCTATGTTCGCGCGTCACTTGCTCGGGCAACTCCGGATGTATTAACATTGCCTAACTCGTGAGCCGCTGTTCAATGCACCGGTACGAACGCTAAGTTCAGCCCCTCGTGCACTATGTGGCGGGCGCTGGCGCACGTCCCGCTTTACGTCACTACTCATATAGTCGGAAATGCTGCGCCCTATTCTACGGTGCAAGTCTCTAAGCTCGCCTGTTGAGTTTAAAGAGCGGTTTCACTAGCATTTTAGCAGCGGCAGGGCGTACGTTCGGGAGCCACTGAGAATCTCGTTCAACCTGCCGTTCGTTCCATACCTGCAGCGTTTTTCAAAGCATACCTGGTGGACACAAAACTTAAAAAGTGTTAGGCACATATTTATGTTCGCGTAGATAAAAAGCAAACAGAAAAATGGTTATTTCGGACGGTAAAGCAGTTGGAACGCGAATGCCGGTCCTGAGACGCTCACCCTTGCAGTTTGATACGGTTTGCTTCCGTCGTACAGATAATAGCAAAAATCCACCCAGCTTCGTCACCGTCGCAGAAGTTGGAGCACGTCGCTACGCGCCACTGCAGCCTTTTTCGTATTCTCGGGAAATGACAATATTACTGTTTCCTTATCGCGTTACCCCCGCAACGACGCCTGTCTCCTCCTTCATACATTGCTATCATCGAGTACGAGGTAGATAGATTTTTTATCTAAACGAGACACGCTACACCCATTCACAACGATTTATGTGTTTTATTCACTTTATCAGGAAGGGTGAACGACACAAAACAGTCCCTGCCAGACGCTATGCATCCAATGCGTGGATACCAACTTCAAGACCCGCGTCCCTTCGGTGTCACCGAAGTGGACACCGCGGATTCTTGAAACGAGGCTCAAGATGTAAATCAAATCGAAGAAAGACATCCTTCTTAAGAGAAAAATAATGAAAACGAGAATCGTTCTGCCATGTAACCTCAGCTTAATGCAAATTTCAAAATGCTTAGACATTGTTGCAATGGCGCAATTGGATAGATGTCGGCGTATCGACGTGAGGGACCCGAACACGCTTCCGCCCACGGAAAGCATATTTTTTGAAAACTTGAAATTTGAAGAAACCCGTTGCGTAAGTACGCTTTTCTGCAGTGAGTTTTGCGTGTAACAATGGAAGGCAGCACTGAGGCGAACGACGGAAAGAGTGCGGCATATAACAACGCTTTGGTTATCATTACATTTGTTTTGTGGAGCGAATTGTGTGAGCTTGGCTTTTCTGCAGTGAGTTTTACTCGGACAAGTATGGTACAGAAACCTTCGCTTCATTACTTCTCACTAAGTGTGTTTCTAAAGCGGCCCATTTAGAGCATATGCCCATTGATATCACCGACTTCTTCGGTAAGCTATATTCTGATGGAATCCTGACTTCAGGCGTGGCGAGAAAAATTTTTTTCTTCAATGCTCTTCACGAATATGCGGAGGCTTTTCATTGTTTGGAACATCTCGTGGATTGCGTCAGATGAGCACTCTGGAAAAGGTATTGAGGGAGCTTCAGTATCACCGCAACAATCAACGCAATACCATAGTCTGTGAGACTAAAGCTTTTATTTATTTATTTATTTATTTATTTATTTATTTATTTCAGGAATACTGCCAGCCTTACAAAAGGCCCTCGGCAGGAGTGGGTGTACATTGTAACACGTACAAAAAGAAAAAATCTATACAGACAAAACATAATAAGTAATCCAAGTTAGGCACAAGCTGCAGAATGACCAGGCGATTGCAAGCAAAAACAGTGCAGAAATTCAAAACTAAAGAAGAAGCATAACAGCATGTTTGTTTCTCACGCGCGCAGTATCATACACGCATGAAATGCTACTGAATTTTGCTAGTTTTACTGAATGCTATCCACTACTTAAGTTGGCCACCCAGCTGATGAAAAGCAGATCTACACCAGCCGTTTTACTGCAAAATGCCGCACCATTCCACTTCATTTTTTCTCCGAAATCCGCTTTAGTCCTTGCGGAGATATCGTTAGGAAAAGAAAATGCTATTGCCTGAGTGGTAAGCGAAACTTAAGCAGATGTATCCTTCCTTCATCCAGGTCACGGTGTAAGAATATTTAGGGGTTGACACTCGCCGGCCGCCGCGGCCGAGAACGCGGCCAGATCGTGTTCGCCCTTAGTACATGCGCAAACCGCAGCGGCGCGGGGGCGCTGTGAATGAGGGGCCGGATATCGCTTGCGGAGTAGCGGGCGCTGCTGCGGTGGATGCGTGGCGTGCTTGACTTTCCGTGTCATTCACGCTGCGTGTCGGTGTTTTCTGCTGCCAGAGTGAGGAGTAGACATTATGTTCCAGCTTACACGTTGTGTTCGTCACCGATCACTGCGGCACCAGCCGCAGTGAGCGTTGTGGAACTCACGCGGTACAGCAAGGCGACGGAGTGCGCGGATATCGCGGCCCATGTGCTATTTCGATGGCAAATCTCTGCGAAAGGCACTTGTAATGCATTGTATTTTCTCCAGCCAAAAAGGTGACTTGTAGTTAAAAATGTGTGTTACATATAACGGCTATTTTGGCTTTCGTGGAACAAAAATAACTTTTTTTATCCTTATGCTGAATGTATACATGGGCAATCAGGGGCCTATACAGAACAATGATATTAACACACCGAATTGTTATATTAAAATGTAAAAACAAGTATAACAAGAATGTTGGTCTGTTCAGAAGTATGGTTCTTCAGAGCCCTGCGTACCCGTATTTTTGTGCAGATATTACAGTCGACGAAACAAATAACACAGACATTACTAAAGCAGAAAAACAAAAATTGTTTCGCCGCAGGATCTATTTCTTTTTTATTTTTTTTACCTGTGGCGTATAGCAACCCCCGAAAATAATTTCTGGTACGCCACTGCGGGAAATAATAGACACCACAATGCAAGGCTCCAAATTAGGACCAAATGGGATTATTCAAATCGTACAGAACACGGGCACCATTAGCATTATTTCGTTGATGCAGCAGTCAGTGTTTAACTTACGTTGTTCGATTGAGCTCCCTGATCAGTAAATCTCACAATATCAAAAGTCTGGAAGTCACAAGGTCCCAGGACGAAATAATTGAGGCTTCTGCAAATTTTGACAAAAAAAAACCGTGCATAAGGACAAAGAAAGGAAACACAAACACGAGCTCTTGTGTTTTCCTTTATTCGCCCGTATCTACATAGTTTTTTTTGTCAAAATGTGCGAAAGAATCAGTTTGCCCAAGTTCCAAATTTATTAGAAATAATTGAGGCTACCGATGCGGTATCTTCCTTGTGTTTTCAGAGAAGCATTTACGCAGGCACACCACATGCTGTACGCCATGGCAGCGGTGCGGTTAAGTTTAGAAAGCCATCGCGGGCCCACTTTTTACCCGCTGTACATTTTGGTTTATCATAATACGTTTGTTAAGCTGTATAATTTGGCCTGACCCTACTAAGTTCGGTGGAAAATTATGGGGTCCACCAAGTCGCCTTACCACGCCGACTGCAATTATTCCAAACTGACATCCGTCAATCCCAGTTTAGAGTCGCGTCAGTATTTTATATCTGGGCGTGTGCGCCTGTGTTTCCGCTAGAGAGACAACCGCTCAGCACCGTCGGCATCGGCGTGAAAGACGAGCTTGATAGAGAAACGCTGGGGAAATTTTCACTGACCATTTTCGCGTCGAGTAGGAGGCACTGCAGTGCCTTTTTTATTTTATTTAGATTATTTATTAATACTGCGATCTTTGTTCAAGATCTTAGCAGGGTGGGAGAAACATAATTTACATGAGTAACTTTCGCGGCAAAACACACACACAAACATACACAAAAATATACACAAAACAGAAGAAGATGCATCATGTGAGCAGGTGCGACTCGAAAGCAGATAGTGATTTTTCGGTTACCGTATATTGTTAGAGAGGTTGTTCCAATCGACAATGGTTCTTGTGAAGTGAGTATTTGAAGCAGTTGTTGCGTGGATTGAGCGGTGTGACTGTTAGCGTGTGTCGGCGTCTTGTATCGTAACCAGTTGAAAAGTGAAAGATGTTGGAGGTGTCAATAGCATACTGTCCAGTAACTATTTGATAGAAAAATTTAAGGCGTAGGATTCGATTCCTCTCAGATACTGTGGGCAGGTTGCTCTTATGGAGAAGTGCAGTTATCGATGTGCGCCCGTAAGAATTGTATATAAACCCTACCGCCTTCTTTTGAATGTTTTCTAGTTTTTTAATATTGGTTTGAGTGTATGGATCCCAAATAATTACCGCATACTCTAGCATGGGACGAATAATTGTGTTGTAAGCTAGGAGGCGTACAGAGGGGATTTAAAATATTAAGGCACGTCTTAGAATGTCGTTAAAATGTCGCATATGTATTGTCTTGGTTTAGCTTCGTTCCGGGCCCCCGCGCATACAACGGCCGAGGCGTCCCGCTACACAGCAAAACAGCGCGGGTTGTGTGCCTAGATATGGAGGTAGCATTTCTGATACAAGAGAAATACGAAAGCGTCACTGACGTCTCTGGACACGTTAAAGAACCACAGTTGGACGAATTTTACCACATTTTCTACACGGCGGGTATTGCCACCTCACACCTTGGGCGATTTACACTGCTCAAGCAACATTTCATGCTACGCGTAGGCTCTTCGGCCCGAATGGGCGAGTGTGTGCGTTTAGGACAACCTTTTATTTTAAAAGGCGGTAAAGTGACTACGATCTCGGGAGTCGTGCGGATGAGCGAAAAAAATTCGCAATAAAAGCATTTCGACAACGAGCTCGGAAGGGTCGCACGACCGCGTTCTCGCTGCTGTTTCGCGCACTGCTGCACTTTCTGTGAGTAAAAATGAAAGTAGCCCAAAATTATTTGGTGTCGACAGAATTTTTATTCTGCCTGTGCCTGCCTGGAATTAAAAAAACTTCCCGTACACGCCGCTCCACCGAACGATCCCACAGCACCTGCATTACAGCTGCCGTAGCTCGTCGAGACGACAGGCCCTCGTGGCGGGGCGCACTCTGGCGGCGTTCCGGAGAAGCGCATAGAGCGGCGAACAAGATCTGACCGCGCCGCCGCACGCAGTGTCAACACCTAAATATTCTTACACCGCGATCCAGGTACAAAAAGGAGAGCTTCGCCGTCTCACTAAAACCGTTGCTCTCGTCGACAAATGTTCCAGGGGGCTTCGGGAGGCCGGAATCGCTGATGAAAACTAATTTAGACCGAGATAAGTTAGTTCGCGAATGCCGTAATCTACTCAGAAACGGGGAATTCCTAACTGACCCGCTTCAAGGACTGTATCGCCTGGATCTTGCCAGAATGCCAGGCAAGTATTCTATCGGTGTAATGAACAGATAATTCAGTTCATTACTGATAAACAGAAAATAAAATTACTGATAAACAGAAAATAAAATCAGTCCCTCCTGCGCTGCTCGCGGACACCCCACCTCATCTCTGCTCATTTCCCAGTACTTTCGCCAATCTTCCCACATTCCTTTTAACCGCTCTGACGGTATGTATGTCCACCATCAACGCGGCGTTATAGCGATGAACCGGCGTAAGAGGCTGGACACAAGCAGGCACACCACTGACAGTGTAAAGTAGGCGCAGTTTGTAACCTTAGTAAAAAACAAGCACAAACAATTATGCAAGCTTCACCAACGTACCGTTGACAACGCTGATGTTAACAACAAAACTGCCTGGCCTCTCTTAATCGCAAGGCTAGTCTTCATAAAAGTTTTAAAATCCAGCAAGCAGATGCCCGTTCACGCCCGTTCACGCTCGAGCTCCCGTCGGCGCTCAGGACGGGCGGCTCCTTATTAGGAGAGCGAAGCGACGTTACCCATTTTCAGAACATTCGAGAAACGACCACAAAGCGCACTTGTCTGTATATGCGCGATCCTCTGAACTGTCGGTTGGACCCCTGCGCTCCACTTGGTCGACCCCTCTCCTCCTCTCCTTGACTCTGCCCATTTGCGTTCGGCTGGTGCTTTCACCTGCGCTTTCGCTCCTACCATTTACACTTCGCACCCGCTCCCTCTCTCCCCACTATGCTGCGCCTGTGTTTTGCGCTTGCTCTCCCCCATCGCAAGACCACGCCCTCTCCAAATTGCTGCGACCGCGTTACCACGTATCGTCCCATGAAAGCTTCGACGAAAAACAGCTTCGATGTTAACTGAAGCCTGACGACTACAGCCAACCTAAATGCAGAAAGCCCCAATGCTCCACACTTCAAAGTGTACAGCTGGATAGCTTCACTTACCCACACTCGGACAGCCCCAGTGCCCGACGCACCATGGTGTCACTCATTACCTCACTACTGCAAGTGCCCATGAGTAGAGTGGGCACCAGTAGGCTGGGTAGATAACGTGGCCAAGACTACATATGCGCGCGCACCCATCTCTACCTGCTCCCTGAACAAAAAGTTATGCTTGACCCCCCCCCTCCCCCCTAAGATCCCGGACAGGGACAGTCGCACGGAGTTTAGTATAATGCAAAATAATTTCAATGCACAAAAGGGGTACTTACACGGAAAGAAATATGCTGCAGACAAAAAAGAGTAGTCAATACACAACCAAGCACTCTTAATTTGTATTTGCTGATTGCTGTGCACCAAGTTTAGAATTTTATTATAAGGAACACATGTAACCTGTTCTGTTTGAAAGTGGTTTATCAGGGTTCTTGAAGCGGTACGAAGGTTGTGATCATTGCATCACCTGAAGACACTTACATTAGGTGAACCTTATGTTGAATTCCAATAGCAGATCCGGAGCGGTCACCGTGCTCTACCGCGGAGCGCGCCGACTCTGCGAAGAGTGGGCACTCCGAAGCTGCCTTTGGAACTCAGCCGTTCCCGCCGGAGCAAAGTGCCGAACCGTGACGGGAACAGGAAATCCCCAGCATCCTTTGCGTCACGCAGACTGCGCGTGATCATGGCTGAAGCGAAACCTGCGGCTCGTTCCTCGACTCACCCGATCAACTACGACGATCGCTGAGCTGAATTTGTAGTTTCCGCGCGTCGTTCGCAAGAAATGGATAAAGCAGGCAGTCGTGAAGCGTTTTCTTCCTTCGGAAACAGTCCGCGCACACGCCGGCTGCGCCTGCCAGCTCGGAACACTCAGCGGCTCGAACCGGCGCAGACCACGGTAGCAACCGCTCGTCGCTGCTCTTCCGAATCAATCAGATCGCTAAGAACAAGTTCCACATGCGAGAAAGTAAATGCGATGAAAAATTGTGCTAGGGATTGTTGTCGGGGCTTATTTTAAAAGCGGCGATCAGATATCTGCGCCGATGCTAAGCCTACGCTGACCGGCCGCGGACGTCCGGCGATCCGACCGATCGCCGATCGCTGTGGCGTTGGCGGCGTGCGGTGCGCCGAGCGGCGGAGAGATGGCGCTACCTGCGCGGAAGCATCGAAGCAGGCAACGCAGATGTATTGGTCACTGATCGCTCAAGCGGCAGTTATAGCTGAAATAAACTTCCACATGCGATAAAGGGGATGATAGTGTGGTGAAAAGTTGTGTTACGGATTGTCATTCGCAGTTGCACAGAGAGGGGCAATCAAATATCCGCCACAACGCTAAGCCTAAAGTTCCCATCACCCTAGCCGAACCGAGCAGCGCAAGCCGGTTGCGGGCTGTCGGGGGCGCCCCTTTTCTAAAACTCGCCGTGCGCGAGCGTCTTGCGTTTGGATTCCCCCAACTTCTTGGGGGGCCCGAACGCCGGCTTCCCCTATCCTAGAACTCTTGTCTGGTTCCCGCGGCGCGTTCATCTCTCGCTGCGCACCTCCATGGAGGAGGTAGAGGAGGCGAGCACTGGCCGGAAGCGCAGACGGCGGCGACGTTGGCGACGTCACGCGGCAAAAGTAAGCGCCCTAGTGAGTTCCGGCCAACTCCGCCGATTTCGGCGGAGCAAGTTTTTTTGCTCCGCGGAGTGATCTCGGCTGCGACGGCGCTCCCGATCTACCATAGGAACAGGATTTGGTTGCTCCCGACCTGCCATTGGAACGCGTCTGCTCCCCACAGAGCAGAAAAGTTGCTCCGAAAGTGCTCCGGATCTGGCATTGGAATTCAACATTAGTTTCTTTTGAAGAATCCAGATTTGATGAATCTAGATAGCGTTTATTTTCTTGTGGCGTTTATTCACACTTACAGTGACGCACTGTCACCCAAGCTTATAAGAACTTGTGAGCAATCAAACTTGTCTGTCCGTTGATGAAGACTTTGCTGACGACGAGAAATTCGTGAAATGTGCAGCATGTCGTCAATGCTACCACTTGGAAAAAGGTGCAGGGATTCGTAAGCGCTAGTTTAACTGAAAAGATGAAGAAGTGAAGTTTTTTTTAGATGTCTGAATTGCCGTATGGCACTCTCGCCTGCC
The DNA here is from genome assembly GCF_048455015.1 of Haemaphysalis longicornis. Lineage (NCBI taxonomy): Eukaryota > Metazoa > Arthropoda > Arachnida > Ixodida > Ixodidae > Haemaphysalis > Haemaphysalis longicornis. Next base: position 171,962,351 of record NW_027526445.1, read on the forward strand.
CCGGCCAGCCACCCACCGAGTCCTCTTCTAGTGTACACAGACTACTAGCGGGCGTAGCTGTCCACGGCTAACTGCTCCCGCGTTCCAAATTGACGGCCTGTCTGAACTGAAGCAAACTCTGACGGAAATAGAGCTGTCTAATCAGCACATGTCAGAGACCTTTGACAATGTTTTGTACACTTCTGACACGCACGGCAAATAGATCGAGCTTTTGCGCAAGCGAGTGTAAGCTGCTGAAATTTCTGAAGTCCAAGAGGACAATAAGACACTAAAACATGAGCTAAGTGCTGACACCACTTTTAACGCACACTTCGCTCGAATGAGCTATATAATTAGGAAAAAAGGGAATGTCCATGCGAACCACAATAGCGCATTTCCCACAACAGAACCCATAATCTCATATGTGTTGTCATGTGTCAGGGCACCCCTGAGAGGGGATGCATGAAAACCCCGGAAAACGAGGAAAAAGAACAAAGGAACGGCCATTTAAAGTGCGCGCCAGGAGCGAGCCAATCAGCAAGCGCCAGCGCCGACGCACCGAGGAATCATGGGCAAAGGTGGCAGAACACTGGTCGGCCAATAAGGGGAGGCCACGCATGGGACAAGGGGCGAGATGGCCATATAAGGGCAAGGAGGAAGCAAGAAGCCAATGGGAGTGCGCCATGGGAGAGCCCAGAGGGTATAAAAGCGGGGCGCACAAAGAGAAGGAGGAGGCAAGACAAGGGGAGGCAAGGAACCAAAGAAACCAGGAGGCGGCCGGAGCACGTGCGCTTCAACGAACGAGCCAGGGGGACGCGGCCAGGCCATCGACCACGCCACCCGAGCCTGGGCGGGAGCGGGCCGACTTCGCATCGGCACCGTCATCCTAGGTGCAGCACGAACCTGTGTCTTCGCGGCCCCAGCGGCATCGGTCGGTCACCAGCGGCCAGCGTCCACGCTCCTTCGACGTTCGTCTCGACGGCCCCGAAAGGAGACGTTCGTGCCAAGCCTACCTGGAACCTCCAGCGGCAGCGGCTACCACGGGGTAGCCACAGAGGGTGCACGCCGCCGAAAGGATGACCGCGCGCATCGAACGGGGGCATCAAGGACCTCCAGCGAGAGTGGCTACCAGGGGGTAGCCACCAAGGAATTAAGTCGGGACGCGCGGAGCCCACGCCGTCCAAGGAGTGATCGCGAGCATCGAACGCCGGCACCGAAGAAGCGAGACGAGGAAGGCTACCACCGGGTCACGGCCACGCAAGGGTGCTACAAGTCAGCGCCGACGACCGGGGTAGGCCAGTTTAATACGCACGTAGTCATAGGACACAACTAGGGAGTTGTGGTTTAGAGCATGGTTTCTCAAAGTGGGTTCCGTGGAACCTAGGGGTTCCGCAGGCCCCTCCTCAGGGTTCCGCGAGCCACTGATAAATTTTCCGTGGTTCCGCAGTCGCGAAGTCACTTATACTGTGAACCCGAGGTGCGATTGATTTGAGGAACCTCCAATAACTCACGCCCGAGTGTCAGTAAGCACATCTCGGCGCATAACAGAAACGCGCGAGCTGCAAAATAAATCTCGCCAGCAGCTTGTAGCCAGCCAGACTCCGAAAACGGGCCACGTGGTTAAACTATTGCACTTGAATCTCGGTCTTATAATACCCCCATGCTCATTTCTCCTGTTTGGAGATAGGTGCCGCTACCGTACGCATTCGCGTATAGTCGACGGGAAAAAAAAAACGATACCCTTGCTTGCTTTTGAATTTATTGCACGTTAATGTACCATGAACGGAATAAAAAATGGCGGGAGGGGGGGGGGGGGGGGTTCCTTGGCACTTAACGGAACTTAGCAGGGTTCCCTGGGACCAACATGCTTGAGAACCCCTGGTTTAGAGAGATCACCTAGAGGGTGATTGAATAAGTTGAGTCCGACTTATTGTGTAGAACGTTATTGTCGAGACTTTTGAGTTTTGATTTGAATTGTATATTGAGCTGTTAAGTTAGAATTGGGTATTTGAGTTGTGTTTTGGGAGTGTTAGATGTTTGAGTGTGTATCATTTGCGTGTAGTTTAAATATTGAGTGATTTGCATTAGTGTTTTTGAGTGTGCATTAAATGTGTGTTATGTCAAACACGTCAACGGCTTCCCTGTGTCCATTGCTCCGATCTGGTTAAGACCACCTCACCATCCGTTCACGTGACAAACAATTGGTGAGCCTGCCAGGATTGATTTATCCTTATACAGGATATTTCCATCGGGCCCAGTCACGTGTCTTACCAGCTGCGAGAATGGATCTGGGAAAGCTGTTGTCGTTGTGCAGCTCACTAGACTTACATAAGGAGGAGGCGATGGCGATTTTGGACAAATTCTCGCGTGACGAAAACGTGAGGCTTGATAAGGAGAAGGAGGTGCTTGAAATGAAGTTACGCTTGGCAGAAACAAGTGAACAGAGTTCCCGCGTGGAGCTGGATACTACCTTGCCAGGGGAGGCGACGCCGCGTTCAGGGAGCATATGCCCCAGGAAACTGATTGCCCCGTTTGATGAAAAGCGTGACGATTTGGACGCTTATTTGCACCGCTTTGAAAGAATAGCCTTAGGGCAGGGGTGGAAACGGAGTGAGTGGGCCACAGCCCTGATCATGTGCTTGGTTGGCGCAACATTGAGTGTGTTTGGTAGTATGCCCGCCGATGAGTCTATGTACTATGATAAGGTGAAAGTAGTGTTGCTGCAGAGGTTTCGCCTTACCACGGAGGGCTTCCGCGAAAAGTTTCGAGCTTCCAAACCTGAAGACGCTGAGACAGCCAAGCAGTTTGTCGCGCGCCTCTCGAACTACTTTGACCGATGGATAGAGCTGGCTGGAACGGCCAAATCGTTCGAGGGACTTAGAGAGCTTATGATTGCCGAGCAATTCTACGAGCGCTGCAGCCCGGAGCGGACAGTGTTCCTGAAAGAAAGGAAACAGAGAGGGCTGGCGGAAACCGTGGAGCTTGCGGACCGGTTCATGGAGGCTCAGGGCCCAAAAACCTTAGCTAAACTGAAGCTAGAGCCAGGCAAGGTAGGAGATGATCAGAGACAAAAAACTCGAGGGGCAGTGTCTGGAACACCCCAGAAGTGTTTTCATGTTGTCGGGTAGGGCATAAGGCCGCTGAGTGTAGGGTGGAACCCCGTCGGGGCACCCCGACACCTGTATGTAAAACGTGCAATAAGAAAGGACACCGCACAGAGGACGGCCGGTCGCGAACCCCAGACAAGGTGGCTTGTATAATATGCCCCAGAGTGAGTCCCCCACCGAAAATGCCTGTCGTATATGGGGAGATGAGCGGCCGATGCGTGTCAGTGTTAAGAGACAGCGGTTCAACTACGGTGCTCGTCAGAAGGAGCTTGGTCAGAGACCAGGATTTAACTGGAAGTAAGGCGGTTATCATTATGGCGGATAGCACTAAGCGGTCGGTGCCAGAGGCAATAATATAAGTGCAGACACCGTACTACTCGGGAAAATTAAAAGCCAAGTGTATGAAAGACCCACTGTATGATATTATCTTAGGCAATATACCTGGTGCCAGGAGAGAGATGAGCGCTCTGAGAAGAATCGCGGCGAGAAAGGTTTGGTGCCTCGAAGTAATTATGATGTTTTGAGGTTGCCCAGATTCTCTGCGCAAGCATTGATTGAGGACGAGGGGTCTTTTCTACCGTGTACCGGTAGGAATAGCCTGCGGCAACAAGGCTTTAGCTGTGTGATTGTCGAGGAAAAGGGCAATGACAGTCAGGCAGTACAATCGGAGTCTGAGCTTGTAACCGAGGTTGACGGTGCAGAACCCTGGGACGATGTTTCCAGACAGATAGGGCCGCGCCCTGAGACCGGATGCTTTGCAGTCGACCAAAGCAAGCGAAGAAAGGAATCGGGCGGAGGTGTCGTGAAGGAGAAAGTGGGCGCAGACGGAAAGGTTGTGCGAGCCCCCACTAAGCAATCTCGCATGCACATCAGCGAGAAAGAGCATGCATCCCATAGTCACCTTCTGGGGCAAAGGGAGAAAGACGGTGTGAGGTGTAGAATGGCTAGAGTGCGTGAGCGTAGCCATTGCAAGAAAGTGAGTCTAACGGGAAAAATGGCCCGGATAAAAATCAAAGTGAACAAGAGGAGCAGACTAAGGGTCAAGATAAGAATAAGAAATAAGAAGTCCAAGAGTGAGCACGATAAGGGTAGCACTCGACGAAGATGTGACGCGCTAAGCAGCTTGCGAGCGAGTAGTGGGCAAAGAACCGCGCTAAAGGGCAGAGTGACAGGGGAGATTGTAAAGCGCTGGTTTCTTGCCAAACCATGGGGCCAGGCTGTGTGCCAGCGACACACGAGCGATATTAAGGAAGGTAGTTGTGATAACCGAGTGGATTGTGTAGAGAAAGTTACTGAATGGTTGAGGCGGAAGAAGGTGAAGATTAAGCCGTAGATCAACAAACCCGGTTGAAATCATGGAGTCCACATGGACAGAAATAGGACCCTTAACAGTGGCGAAATAAGTTTTGTATTGAAGTGCAGCACCAGTGAAATAAATCTGTTAGTGATGAAGCTCGGATTGAAAATAGGGGTGTCGAATATTAAAAAATTGATGTGTTTGATTTGGCTATGCCATCGAATAGGTTGTATGAGTAGAGTGGTGTAAATTCATGATGTGTAGATATAAAAGAAGTGGTTGCAAAGTGCGATTGAGCAGTAAGAGGAGGAAAGACTTGTTTAACGTGGATTGAGAAAAACTGCTGTCGAATAAGGGATCATTGAAATGTTCGATAGCGGTGATGTGCTAGAGCAGAGTGGTTGAGTAGATTGACGTATTGGTGACGTGAAGTGTAAACTAAAAAGTGTGATGTGCGAAGTGATCTATGCTGGGGAGCATTGGACTTGTGAGAAGTCAGCAACGCTGGTCGAAAAACAAGACCTCTGTGGCCAAGATGAAGTTTTTTGAGAAAAAACTCTTAAAGCGGGGGGTAATTGTCATGTGTCAGGGCACCCCCTGATAGGGGATGCATGAAAACCCCGGAAAACGAGGAAAAAGAACAAAGAAACGGCTATTTAAAGTGCGCGCCAGGATCGCGCCAATCAGCAAGCGCCAGCGCCGACGCACCGAGGAATCATGGGCAAAGGTGGCAGCACACTGGTCGGCCAATCAGGGAATTCCACGCATGGGACAAGGGGCGAAAGGGCCATATATGGGCAGGGAGGAAGCAAGAAGCCAATGGGAGTGCGCCACGGGAGAGCCCAGAGGGTGTAAAAGCGGGGTGCACAAACAGAAGGGGGAGGCAAGACAAGGGGAGGCAAGGAACCGAAGAAACCAGGAGGCGGCCGGAGCACGTGCGCTTCAACGAACGAGCCAGGGGGACGCGGCCAGGCCATCGCCCACGCCATCCGAGCCTGGGCGGGAGCGGGCCGACTTCGCATCGGCACCGTCATCCTAGGTGCACCACGAACCTGTGTCTTCGTGGCCCCAGCGGCATCGGTCGGTCACCAGCGGCCAGCGTCCACGCTCCGTCGACGTTCGTCTCGACGGCCCCGAAAGGCGACGTTCGTGCCAAGCCTACCTGGAACCTCCAGCGGCAGCGGCTACCAGGGGGTAGCCACAGAGGGAGCATGCCGCCGAAGGGATGACCGCGCGCATCGAACGCCGGCATCAAGGACCTCCAGCGAGAGCGGCTACCAGGGGGTAGCCACCAAGGAAATAAGTCGGGACGCGCGCAGCCCACGCCGTCCAAGGAGTGACCGCGCGCATCGAACGCCGGCACCGAAGAAGCGAGACGAGGAAGGCTACCACCGGGTCACGGCCACGCAAGGGTGCTACAAGTCAGCGCCGACGACCGGGCCAGGCCAGTTTAATACGGACGTAGTCATAGGACACAACTAGGGAGTTGTGGTTTAGAGAGATCACCTAGAGGGTGATTGAATAAGTTGAGTCCGACTCATTGTGTAGAACGTTATTGTCGAGACTTTTGAGTTTTGATTTGAATTGTATATTGAGCTGTTAAGTTAGGAGTTGGTATTTGAGTTGTGTTTTGGGAGTGTTAGATGTTTGAGTGTGTATCATTTGCGTGTAGTTCAATTATTGAGTGCTTTGCATTAGGTTTCTTGAGTGTGCATTAAATGTGTGTTATGTCAAACACGTCAACGGCTTCCCTGTGTCCATTGCTCCGAGCTGGTTAAGACCACCCCACCATCCATTCACGTGACATGTGTGCAAATGTGCGATTGGCTGAGGCCGGCAAAAGCAAACGCAACTTAGGCACGGCTTATGAGTTTGCCGAACGACCTATTTACGCTTAAATGCAAAGCTTATTCCTTTTACAGTAGTAAGAACGGTGCCGTAAACAATGAATATTACGGAAATACAATTACACATTGAAGTATCGATACGCACTGCTGTTGGTACTGGGCGCACTATGCTTGCCTTAGCTGCACAGTGGTGGGCAGCTTTGGATTTGCCATACACGACACTCGCCGATGGGCGTAAGCCATGTTGTCGTACGTGACCCTCTTTGTCAAGGATACCCCGTGTTTCATGAAGTGATTACTTTCTGCAGTAACCAAAAACGAGGCAGGAGCAAACACTGTCAAAAACAAAGCAACGCCGCACAAACTTCGTGGATGAGTGTGGTAGCGCCATCTGGTGGGATGACTGACGGCAAGTCAGTCCTCCCAGATGGCGCTACCACAAGGCTGCAAAGCCGAGTGATACTGGATTTTTGTTTGATTTGTTTGATTTTTTGTTTTTGTTTGACTGGATTTTTGCAATTACGTCTACGCAGGTATGACGTAATTGCTGTCTTCATTGCTGACGACCTGAAAACGCACCATTTGTCCGGATAATCAAAATTTTAACCTAAACTGATTAATTTCTCTGTGAATACGGCATCCCTTGCTGCCGGACAAGCGCTGGGGGCAGTATAAAACACAAAATCTTTCGAATAAAACAAACTTGTATGTTGTGTGTGAGGCCCCTTTAATTGAAGAAACGCGCAGGAACTAAAAAAAGTTTGTGCGTTGGCTACTTACGCTGTGTATTGTGCGGGCTATCTGCAATAGGGAAATAAGCTTCTAGGTGACATTTTCCTCTGATGAAGCGCAAAAATAAATGTTCCATTATTCTCCATCTAACAGCGTTAGGAAATGAGTTGGAACCAAGATTGCGGGAACTCTTTATTCGAATAAAATTTTTTTTGTAAGCGATGCCGTAATTACAGGTCAATACTTACTACCACCATCATCGTCTTTGTTCGCTGGAAATAATGTAATAATCCATTATCAGTGTTGACGTTTTCAACCTAAAACAAGAGAGGATTTTAGAGCACTCAGCCTACACACTATAGAAAAAGTCACGTTTCCTGTTAAAAAAATTAGTGACAATGGTCTACTAAACATTGTGGTTTATTCCTCTGCCATAGGAATCAGGAAAACAGGCAAGGGAAATGTGCAGCGAAATCTGGAGCTGGGCATGATTTGCGGGTCGGCGGCTGTGTTGTTGTTGTCCTTGGCGAGCAAAGGCCTGCTTGCGGCATCAGTGTACTGGCGTCATTTCCGCGACGGATATGACGTAAGGGAAATCTTGGTGTATCCCGGCATAAAACACTTTCGTGTTAAAATATAAAACACGAAAACGAACAACCCTAAGTATAAAGTAATCTTTGCTCATAAAAGTTGCTGCCCCCGGAAGGAGACTCTGCGCAGGGGTACACCCTTTAAAGGCCACTTGCTTCGTTGTACTGGTGTCATTTCCGTGATGAATGTGACGTCGCTCGAATATTTGTGTATCGCGGAATAAAACACTTTCGTGTTTAGGAACTCTGCGCCATTCTACTTGGTGAAGGTGACTGACCAGCGGAGCTGGTTGTAGAATATTAGTTGGCCACAAACTGCCCCTTAAGCCGCTCCTTGAACAACCGAGAAGCGTTCGGTGGGATTGGGGAATAGGCTTCCCTGCGGCACACAGTGACTATGTGGGAAAGCATCTCAGAAAGACCTCGCTTACGCCGATTTTCTTAAACGCAGCTTCATTTCTAACCACAGATGTATGGAAGACATTTTTCAAGGACAATATACGCCACTTTGTGTCAAAATATAAAACGCCGGTGGTAGACGCGTTGCGGAATGGAGAAGGCATGCCGAAATACGCGCCTTCTTGAAAGCGGTTGGTCTCTGCTAAGGTCTTCGCTTCTATGTTTCCAGAGGTTCTGTGCTCCAACTGATGAGGATTCCAAAAAACTATCCGCTACGGAGGATTCATCTTCGCCGACGCACGCCTAGAGACAAGTTAACACAACGGAAATTTCTCTAAGACAAGTTTATCTCAGGATGGCATTTCCCTCACTGCACTTGCTGCTGCCGTGAACTGTTTGAGAACTTCATCGCTATGACATGTGTTTGGGCGACTTGTTGACTGATGTAATTACTGAATTACGGGGGTGTCAAACAGCATGGGAGATCTGACTGGAGCAAGGGTATCGTGTGATGTAAGTTTTAAGGGCTCCGTTACAATTGCTAGGGGCGTAAACCGGACCTTGATACCCGTACATTGCAGTGCTGTGTACATAAGACTAAAAGCGTTTTGTAAGCATTGTTAGAAAATTTCAGGGTTGAAGGATAACAGCAGCTCAACTTGACAGGCCGGCTTTGCGACACTTGCCTGAAAAAAATTGTGGTGCGTATATAGATCGATTACAGACGCACGTATACCGACACGGAAGCACTCTTCACGCGCACAGCAACATTCAAGGGCAGGGTGTCGAACGGGAATTTTTTCCGGTTCGGTTCGGGTTCGGGTTCAAGCCTTTTGGGTTCGGTTCGGGTTCGGTTCCGGAGCACCATTACGATCCGGTTCGAACCGGTTCGAACCAGTTAAAACGGGTTCGGAATGAAAAAATGCAGGCATGTTTCTTTTTTAAATTTTGTGTGACCGGTATTAGTTTCTTTGTCAAATTTCGTTGTGCAGATGTTTTGTCTTGGCCAAATTAAAGCGATCCTGCCACACCTTTATCAACTTTTTTCTATATCTTCAATGATTGCAGAAAGTAGTCAAGCGAGACATCCAGTACTAAGATTAGGGGTCGCAAAGTGCCTCATACAAAAAATTACAGCTCTGTTCACATTAGATAACTTAAAAACTTGCTTAAAATATTTTTCTCTCTTTCCCAGTCTTGGCGTTCTTCTACCGCTGTAATTACGTCATTACAGTGGTGTAGCGGCTATTTTCCGGTTTTCCTTAAAGGAGCACTGACATCAATTTTCGGCGTTAATATTATTGCACAGTTCGCTTCCTTCACTCAGCAGAATACCCTGGCTGAAATATCAGCGGCCTGCGACGCGAAGAACATAGTTTAATTTGATCTATTTATCGCGCCGACGCAGAGCGCGCGGAGCGGCACCCAGATATGGACATCAGCGTGACATCATCCAGTGAAAGCCAAAAGAAATGACGCGGTAGCGCTCGTCAAAAACTCGTGACGTCACTTCATGCGCGCGGCCCCACGAGCGGCGAGCGGGCGCAACGCCCTCTCAAGCGGGTGCCGGTGACGTCCGCACAAAGCGGTGAGGTCATTCAGGGATTCTGTCATATGCGCCGTTCGGGATGAAAGCGCGGAAATTTGAAACAAACGATTTTCAGGCCGTTCAATGTAATTAACTATCGCACGCTGAAGTATTTGAAGGGCTGTTTCAGGTTCACCAGACCATTAAGCATCAATAAAAGCAATAAAAGTGTAACAACATTTTCGTGTCAGTGCTCCTTTAAGTTGCGACTCTAAAAAGAAAGCCAGAAAAGCGAAGCAGAAACTGAACGTGTATCAGCTGTGACGAGCAAAGCACCCGTCTGCTGCTCTGTGTTATAGCTATAGCTTTCGCAGTGCTTGCAGATGCGCAGAAAAGCGTGAAAAAACTGATCGAAAGTGTTGAAGACATCCTTTAACAGTACAATCTACTGCAAAATGTTTTCAATGGTAGGTCCACGATTGCAACATTAACTGAAGCGATATAAAAATTCGCTGGGACACTTAAGGCGTGTGTTTGTATGAATGTGAAAACATTACTCTTTATGGCCACAAGTGTATTTTTAATAATTGAATTTTGTTCACCTTTTTAAATTTTATTCTTGGCTCATAACACTGCAGTTTTATACCCGCAGTTCTATTCTTGAGGAAACAAAAAATATTACCGGACGATTGCGATACTCGCTAATGCGAAATTTGAGTGCAGCGCAAACTGTAGTCTACTCGGCAACGGCGCATAGCTGCTGTGTCTCAAAAGTGGTCGCGTCATAAGCAAATGCACGACGGCGCGCGGGGTACTCTGCCGTTATCTCGTTAGGCGTCGTCGCCCTGAAGCACGTCTCGCGCGGTCTTGGAGTTCCGCCCTCCCCCTTATACTTTCGTTATACTGTCATCCTCAGATTTTCTGCTCGCTCTATCTTCGGTGGCGTCTTCGTTCACTCGGTTGCAACGCGGCCGACGCTGAGGGACTACGCGAAACCACAGAGGCTGTCGCTTCAGGGCTGCGCTCTAACGCATGGCTCTATATAGCCGCCGCTGTGCCGCCCTGTGTCCACTCCTTTCGCTGACCAGTGACGGGCCGCGCATCGTCTCCAAATAACGCATCGTCGCCACAGTCTTCTAGAAGGTAAACATGTAGTCTCCTGGCCAATGGGCAGCGCCCCGACTCCTGTCCCTCCCTCCTTGCCCCCCCCCCTCCGGTGCATCCTCGCCAGAATCTTCTGGCAATGGGCAGCCTCCCTGCAGGCTGTCCTACTAAAAGCAGATGACACCGTCCGCCCACAATCGTTTTTTGGTACCCTCGAGTGTCGCCATAGTGCGGCGTTTTGCGTCTGAGTACCCCCCTCCTCCCCCAGGGAGTCTCGTGATGGACCACCCCTCGTCCCGAGATCACCCATCCTCTCAGGAATCGCCTGCCTGGGAGGCAGGCGGGCAGGTAGTTTACTGGCAAGCGGGCAGTCTTTTTCGCGGGCAGGAAAGCCTGTGCGCCCGATATCTTTTTTTTATCCATTAAAATGTCTACGCAGACACACGCTAACGCACCCCTATTTTCGTACAATGAAGCAACAAATTTTGCATTGTAAATAAATTGGTTGGTTGGCTGCGCTTTTTATGTACCCCTTATTTCAATGGCGCTTTAGCTTTATCAAGAAATCATTAGTAGGGCTTTAGAAGTCGAAAACAGTCCGGCGACGGCGCCAAAATCCTACTGTAAAGCGTGGCTGGTGGCGTTTAGAGCGATTTCCTTCTGCTCATCTTTTATCTGCCAACAGGCCGGTTAGAAAGAAAGAACGGCTTTAATGACTTATTGGACGGCGTGTACAGGACGGCATTGGATACGGAACCACCGGTGATAGGAACTTGCTAATGGCACTTCAGCGACAGGTGACAGCAATTGGGGTCTAGGAAAGATAATAGCTTAATGAAACCACAAGCAGTAGTAATTATTCCTCGTAGAGAGAGAGAAAATGAACTCTAATTAAATCGAGGAAAATTTTCAGAGAGGCGTCCTCATTCAAGAGGGCCGAGTCGACAGCCGTTTCCATCAAGTGCATCTGATCTTCGAGGCCGGAGCTGGCCAAGGCTCTCTCTCAAATTTCTTTGGAAAGGTGGAGGTTGGGCGTATCTAGGGTAGACTTGTCGCAGCCGCCTACTATGTGTAAGAGGTTCTCTGGCTCCCCACAGAAGCGGCGAAGTGGTCAGAATAGTGTCCGGTCAAAGAGGTGAAGTCTGGTTGTGTGTGGGAAGGTGTTAACCCGCAGCGCGTGGAATAGTCTTTCCTGGGTAATCGGTAGCGATTTGTGCGTGGAGTAATGCGTTCTACGGGAAAGCATATCTACTGCTGAGTAATTTCCTGGTAGGTGGCAACAGGAAGCATGCGCTCGGGCTCGGCTCCATCAGCGCTGGCTAAGCGGGTAAAATCTCTAGCCACGAGGTTAGTGATCCTGTATGCCGGTGATGCCAGTATGAGCTGGTGCCCATACAATCCTGGCTGGTCTCGTTGGTGGACTCTGATTTATTGTTCGAAGTGTCGTGACATGCAATCGACCGTTGTTAAAGTTGCGCCACGCCTGCTAGGAGTCTGTTATGATAGTTTTGGCGCCGCTTTGGCTAAGCGCACGTGCTATCGGCGCTTCATCAGCTTTTAGGGGGCTGTGTTCGCGGGTTGGGATACATCTGTGGAAGGCTGCACAACGGTAGCACAAAGAAAGAGAAGGTATTGAAGAATGCTATAAGGTGTCTTTCGCATCAAACCAGTTGATCGCTCCTCAATTTTTCCACTTTGGTTGGTCCTACACTCTTACCTCATATATACACACGTTTGGAAAACCATTTGGTGAATATAAAATATCCATTAGCAATAACTGTGAGAAATGTCACTCTTAGGCAAGAAACAACATAACAGCGCAATACGTGCATAAAGAAAGACCTTTTATAGCATTCAGGTGGTCGTCACATAACTTTCCGGCTATTTTGTGCTAACTAAATTTCCTGATTGGTCGTGAAGGAGAACGCTGCAAAATTTCCCAATGCCAAAGACCCCAAAAAATTCATGTTTGGTCCAACCCTCCAATCCACCTTAACTGACCCGCTAATTCCCCTAGTCTTAATTACTCGACACACCAGTCCACCTAATTCACAGTAGCTCATTTACTCATCTCACAAACGCACCCCAGTCTACCTGCAAATAAGAATTAATCGACTTTAATCCATGCGCCCCTTAATTTTAACATTGAGCAGATTCAAGATGACATGAAAATGCTGTCGCATCTACTTTAAAAGTGGAAATGAGAAGGCCCGGAATTTTTTTCACTTCTCATGTTCTCTTAGAGCAGCAACCAAAAGACAAGACGGCACTGTACAAGAAAAAATGATGGTGACGTAGAGGACTGATGATGATGGTTTGAGTTTAATGGCGCAAGGCTAACAAGGGCAGAGAGCGCCAAAGATCAGTTATTTGATGACAGATGTGCTATTAAATACTAAATTGTCTCAGTAAGAAGGAACGTGAAGCGAATCCATAAAGATGGCTCGGGCATAGGGCCAGGATGATTATGCATGGTATGAAAGAAGCTGTAAATACTTGACGTCTGATAAAAAACAGAAAAACACGCTCGTTGGAAAGCATTGGGTTGTCGACCAATACGTTGAGAACTGTGAGTGTTTGTGCCTGAGTGCTGTTTGTATATAACTGCCCACTCAAACTAAAATAAGTGGAAGATATGGATTTATTATTGATGGTGTCCCTAAAGACCTCCACAAGCGAAAATGGGTGCATTCGAATTAACAACACATTGAAAACTTCACACGGTTTTAAACACCATGTAGATACAAACCATGACGAATATATTCATGATATGTCGCCTCGGAATGTGCGCTCTAACTTAAGACATTCTAAATGTAAAAGATAATTGGGGATATTGGCAGTGCCTAACGCGAACTGATAGTATATACGGATAACTTTACATTAAATTGAGGGTTATAATAAGAAGAGAACCTTATGAGCCAAAGGAACTTCACACTATGCAAAATATTTCGTGGTCTGCGCTACGAAGCTCCGAGTTTTCATGTCAGTTATGGGCAGTCCAGAGAGCCCCCGATGCGGTGGCGAAGCTTGGACTTCCCGTCCCAACGTGGGAGCGGCCCACGGCTTCATCACCCACCCTGAAAAGGGAGGCATCGGAGTCTCTCAGGACCACCAATGAAGTTCCTCGTCTGTCTGTCTGTGGTGCCGCCTGGCGAATAGTAAAAATATCTTCAGACCGAAGGTAGGGTACCGAAATGTAAAACTAGAAATTACAGTGTTGAGGCCCCGGAACCGGTTCGGAACGGTTCCTCTGATTCGTTCAGGTTCAGTTCCAAAATGACAGAAAAAATACGGTTCCGGTTCAGTTCCGGTTCCGGGCGAAAATTCCGGTTTGGTCTCGCTTTTCGGTTCGGTTCCTGTTCCGGTTCGACACCCTGTTCAAGGGCGTGTGCACGGCTGTTAGATGAAACTCACGGAGTGCGGCTTGCCAAACTGTCACATGGCGCATCCTTACACGTGCACGCTTATTATTCAATAAATAAACATGCCAGCAGCCAAGCATGTACCGGATGAATGTCATCTGTGCTTGGCGACACGAATGCGGATCCGTTCTGAGTCGCACTAACTACCAATTTCATGATTTGAGCCTGGCCACTTTGCCGTCGCATGTTTGCTGGTGCTATCAGCCACGTGCCAAGAAACCCCTGCTCCATTACGCCTCTGGTTACTCATACGTCATCAAGCGAGGAATAGCCTTTTCGTTACTAAAAGCTGCTCTACAGAAGTCCCGCCCAAACAGGGTTCCAGAAGGTTTTCATCAGCAAGTTCACCGAGTACAATGCGCCGGTTTTCCACGTTACATGTCACGCGCATGCGAAACACTGATTAAGCGCCTTCTGGCATCGGCCTCGGCCGACGCTCGGAGCCCTGCAGTGATGCCTGAATGGTTCGCTGTTGTACCATACGCACATAGGCTGTCCCATGCTAAAAAACGTAGCGCCGCGCTACGGTGTCGGTGTGGTTTTTTTTCTGCGCCACAAAAGCACGCCAAGATGTATGCTCAAGTGCACATCCGCGCAGAGGGCACGCGCACAGAGAGCAGTTCTCGTGTGCAACGCAAACCAAGGTTTGTCCCGTAGCAGAAGGGCATAGTTTAATGGCTTCCGGTGTCTTGTGGCAAGAGCTACGTGGGTCAGAGTGGTCGATGCGTCAATAACCGCCTAGGTGAGCATACACGATCTTTAAAAGCAACCACCTACTCCCGGCTAGCAGACAACAGCCGCGCATACGGCGGTTACCTTGTGCTAAAATAAACAACCGTTCTCATACACGCCAGGCAGGCAGGCGGGAAATAATTGAAGCGTTCAACATCAGGAAACTGGGAGACGATGGTGTAAGCCAAACGTCGATAGCGCTTTGTGACAAAGCTTAAGCACCACGTGCCGCCAAGTTTGATGTTCCTACGTTTTTTAACCCTCTTTTCAGCTCGGGAGTGGCCCGTTGTTTATTTCTTATATGAGATTCAGGTTGAGGCTTTGAGTGTTGACCAGGGAGGGTAGGAGAAGGGAATACGGGGGAGTGCGCTGGATTTGAATGCTTTGTTTTTTCGATCTTTCTCTATGGCAAACGTTTATATTCCACACGCATCGCGTGAATGAACTACTTGTGAGTCAGCGCTCGTCCTGTATGTCCCCTTCGTCCTCGTCACTTTTGCGCTGTTGTACAGAATGACGCCACAGTAACTCGCACAGCTCCCCACTCTGTTCCTGAAACCGAAAGAAGCCACCCACACAAACGATAAAGGATGATGAAAATAAAACAAAAGCACACGTGGGTGTAATGGAATTGGACGCTCGTGCTTTTTCAATCACTGCGTCATAAGGAGCGCATAGCTCCTCCTGTTTTTAAAGAGGATAGCTTTTCTTGGGCTACTAAAACGCAGTATGTGTATCTGTCTCTGTCTCCGTGACTCGATTCAGCAATACAAAGCGAAATCAAATCTGCGCAATAATCGTATATACTCACAGCCAAATATAAACGTCTAAGTCTAGTGTCAGTGTTAATACTTGTCAACATTGTTGAAAAACAACAAGTAATTACGCAAATATAAGGCCGAAAATCAACGTAAAAGTGATATTTGCAGTGTTCCTTCTTTAAAAAAATCATGGATGATTGGTTTTTGCGATGCAAATAAAATACTACATCAACGGAAGAAATTGTCGCCTGCTGCTGCCAGCGCCACCTGATGGCGGCATTTAAAAATCACCAGCACCACCTGATGGCGGCATTTAAAAGTCAAACGGGAATAACAGTGAAAGGTTCCAATAGATGGGACCCAAGTTCCCCTTGGAACGCTCGTGTTGTAGGGCATCGTGGTTTTTTAGATGTTGTTGTATAGTGCCTCGATTCACTGGTGGCCCCGCCGTACGGCAGCGATGCCATCGAGGCACCCGACGTGGAGCAATAGAGCGCGCTAAAGTTAAACATACTTGTATAAACCGCTGGCGTGTTACCTTGGGAGGAACGAGACGGGGAAAGAACAGCATGGGAGGTGAACGGGAAAGGGAAGGGAGGCCTTAACTTGGCAGGGGCGCCAGTCGAATATCGTCTTTCGGCGACATTTGCAACGAAAGAGGCGGATACGCGGCCAATTTTAGATTCACTGTGCTGCGCTATGTTGTCATACCGAAGCAGTTTATAGCTGGAGTTCCCTCAATTTTTCCCGTGTATTAACAAAGGTGAGGCGCTAAAAATGACCTGCGACAAAGCCAACGTTTCTTGGAAAATATTAGGAGAGAAACGTGCAAAGTGGCGTTTCATGGAAGCTTTTCCAGTAATAATGCCTACTGTAACTGGCCACGAAGATGACGTTAGTATTACGCCGTGTTTCATTGGCTTGCCCTGATTACTTCACAGGGATGTTGTAAACGGTACACAATTCGCTCATTTGGCGAAAAAATTAGGTTTCTACCGCACGCCCCTCTTCCAAACATACACCGACATCCTCTACCACTATAGAGCAATCCGATTCACCTATCCCCCTCCCCGCCCTTTACTTTCTACCGCAGACGCCCGCATTTGGCGCCTACTTCAAACCACCACATATTAAAATCACCTCCATCAACACCACATCTCTCCTACTAACTACCCACTTAACTGCCCCCATTTCGATGAGCCTAACACCACAGCTCATCTCGTCTGGACGTGCCCCACAAAACCTCCACCGCCCAGGTCCCCTACCCTTGAACAGTGGGAGTGCGCGTTGCAGAGCTGTCAGCTGGGAGACCAGGAGGCCTTGATCTCTCGGGCGAGGATGGCAACCGCGGCACGCGGCGTACCGGAATAGGATAGCCGCCCACAGCTCGTAACTCTTTTTCTCCCTTACCCCGTTCCTGTTGTTTCAATACACGTTTCCTCTATCTCTCTACCGGACGGAAACGTACAGCCCCATGTTTGTCTTCCAGGTTAAAACTCTAGTCCTGCTAAGCTTCATTAGGCAATAAGAAAGCCATAATCTATAACGTTACCAAAATATTAGCAAAAGTCCTTTGTATACATTATCTGCCTGCGGGATCTATATTTTACACAGCTTATGAGGTCCTTCACCTTTACAGAGCCGAATGGCGGCTGTTCATTCTTCATGCATTGCTCGTCGCAACTTTGCATGGAAGCGACGTCATCGGTATCTAACGGGAGCTACCGTGTAACATGTACCTTAAGCAGTTTGACTTACAAAAAGCAAGCTAACCGAAAGTCACCCACTAAGGGCCTATCAATCGTGCTACAAAGGCTAGTTACGCATCAGTTTATTTACCTTGGCAAGTCGGAGAAGGTAATTGTGAATGAAGGGAAAAGCGGCGCTCACAAGCGATGGCGCGATCACGAGAACGCTAGCTTTAAGCATCAACCGTCTGATAAAGAAAAACTTTCTACCTTTCGGCGTGTGGGACAAAAACTCCCAACGCGGTGAAGGCGCAAGGAAGGGGGGGGGGGGGGTCAGAGGGAGGGTGCTTCACTCACGGAGCACACTTTAGATGGCGCGGCGAATTTACCCAGACCTTCCCGCGCGGAGGGGTCTGCTCGCCAGCGGGCGCATCGGCGGTATGGCTTTGTCGTCTGCATTAGCGGCGGTTCTTCTGGAACACTTTTGGGGCAGGTTTTCGTCCATTGCGGGCTTCCTTCGCATGGCTTGGTTAACTTGATCGACAGCCCCTTGTGGGTAACCCGCACCCGACGGAATTAAGTGGTCCTACGGCAATGATACGTTAAGGATTGGTTGGCAAGGCAGGAAAACAACATGTAGAGAGCACATACAGGCACCTGGCCGCTAGGGAAACGTTACCATTTGCTCGTTGCTGCCACTAATAGAACTCAGTTTTCTAAATTGGTGAATACCAATTCGGTTGTGCGTTAACACGTATTAAAAAATGCGATATGAGCAAGTGGTTCTCATAAATAGCGATTATAAAAGTACTCTCAGCTTTCTCGCAATTCTCAAACCTACAAACTAGAGTAAAACCCCGATAATACGACCTTCAATTGACCACGCGAAAGTGTTGTAAATGCCGGCGTACTAGACGGTGTCACGCGACACGTCGTCTAAGAACGTGCTTAAACTACTATGTTTAGCGCGTTCTGGCTTGATTTTGAACATTTAGCCCAAATTGTAGGATTAAAAAAAACTCCCATTTTGTGCCGTCCCTCCCATTATGGTGTCCGAGCTAACCTGCCAGACAATCGCCGCTCGCTACGCCACGCCCGGGCCGTCCGGCGCTATTGATACCCCGCCAGCCTCTCGCGCGCGAGAGAAGGCTGATGTGGTCGAGACAATAGAGAAGGACAAGGCGAGTGTGAAACTGCGAAGGCCAAGCGACACGAACGATAGTACGAAACAGCAATGGAAAAAGTCGGCGAAGAAATGAGCCGAACGCATAGAGTTTCTTACAATTTACTAAGAAACTCTATGGCCGAACGAGAACGCCGCTTTGAAAGTCACTTATAAGCAGGACCGAACGAGAACGCCGCTTTGAAAGTTACTGATAAGCAGGAAACAGAGACAAGAAGAGTGAGTGTAGTGAAAAGATACAGACTGGGCGTGCAAAGTAAGCGGGTGTGCGGTTATCGCCGTGGTGTATTGTCGTATGTGTTTTCCCGTTGGTCGGTGGCTCGGTGTGAGTTTAAAAGTCCCAGTCC
Organism: Haemaphysalis longicornis; assembly: GCF_048455015.1. Lineage (NCBI taxonomy): Eukaryota > Metazoa > Arthropoda > Arachnida > Ixodida > Ixodidae > Haemaphysalis > Haemaphysalis longicornis. The sequence goes on from NW_027526445.1 coordinate 171,981,067, forward strand.
GCCAGCCACCAAAACTTAAACTTCTCGCAGTTGGCGCATTGGTGTACTGCTGCCTTGTGGGGCCGTCAATGTTTAACCCCCGCTCGCGAGTACCCGCCTGCTTGCTTGTGTCTGTTCCGCAAGTGGTCTGGCCCTCCAGCGGACCTTTTCAGATCAAGCAGCATCAAACGTGGGTTAAGAATAAACAAAGGTAGAGACGAGACGGCGAAGGAATGGAAATGATGGGTAAAAGGGCGGCTTATCCGCGCCATGGTCCGTCGTATTAAGCGGACCGCGAGCACCCGAGCGTCATACCATCGGGGGTTTTAAAGGATGGTTTCTATGTGGTGTTTGCCGGGACCGCGGTGATCTGTCGCAAGAAGCGGGTCGTAGTAATTCCACGGGACGTATCAGCGGGGTACCACTGTAACTAGTCTTAATCGGCATAATTGGGAATCACTAAGCTCACATGCCGAATTATTTCGGTGCGAGCGCTTGTGTCGCACGGTGGTGTAGCCGCGAGCTAGCACATAGGATGGCTAGGTTTCGCTTTCTCACCCTTCGAAAGACTCTACTGTCCGTTTTTTTTTCCTTCTGAAGCACGGCCAGGATACAGCGGCGGCGTCCGCCGCTATAGCCCGGAAGTGCCGACGCTGCGGCGTTCGGGGCACCGCCCCCATGAATTCCAGGTAACGTGTGGCAGAATATCTGGTTTAACTCTTTGTAGAGCCAGGTTCGTGAATTAAAATGACATCGCATGGGAAATTGTTGTGGATGTCGTTTAAAGCTTTGCTTTACAATCTTCTTCACAGCGTGGATTGGAGTCAATTTTTTATGTCGTGGTAAAATCGGTGACGAAATATGTCTCTCTCTCGCGGAGGAGATTGCCTTTGGCGTCCGGTGTACGGCGGGAGATCTGATAAAGCTCCTGTGAGCGCTTGATGAAAAGTCTTAGGCTTTGTTGCATGCGCAACAACCAAAACAAAACATTTAAGGCCTATACGTGGAACACCGCTTATAAATATTGTAGCGGAAACACTCCACAATTGGGGTGTGGGTGTATTTGATTAGTGCACGTTCTCGTCCGGGACTCACTTACCAGGAGAAAGAACAGTGTATGCTGTGACGGAAAACAAGATGCCGGCGACCAAAATCAGCAAAATAATCAGCAGGATGGCGCAGCGATTGAAGCCCGTGTTTTCCGACTCTCCTCGGCTGCATAAAAAAACAAAAAGAACTGTTAATAGAATAACACATACGCACACCAGTAGCAATGCGATAGTGATATCACTATTTCATGCAAAAAAAGACAGACCTCGCCTCATTCTTTAATTGGCTCTTGGCTTTCCTAGCTGTCTTCATTCTGCGAGCCCCTCATATCTCATCATCGTAAGATTCACCCACAGCGGGCGCCTTTGTTCTGGCAGTCTTGGCGCACAAGTGGCGTACGAGGACTGGTTCGTGGCCTGTGGAATTCTCTTCAAATGGCGAAGGTTCTCGAGTTGCTCCCGCGGGGGGTAAAATGTCTCCTTTTCTCCAAAGGAGTTGGGGCTGTCGGTCTACAATTTATGTGCCCATAAACCCTGATACATACACTATAACACGCGAAAATTGGATGGTATTTATTCACTTCTCTAGCTCAATCGGCCGTGCAGCGGACGTGTTGTGCTGAGGTGGTGGTTTCGCATTTTACCCACAGCGGAAAGTGATTCCCTAATCCGTTTCATCTCTACCATTTCAAAACGCCTATTCCCACGCAAGAGAGGTGAACTATCTCCTCTAGGCACTTCTGGGTGGTCTTGAATGTTGGCTTGTTTACTAAGTCTACACAATTCTATATAATAATACGCCAATGACAAAACATCATTCGGGGGTTGAAATGGGAGAAGCGATGCGAAGAAAAGCGAAATTAAAGATTACCAGCTCAGCCAAGCCGGCCGCGCCTCTCGATGCCTGGGAAACAGAATAAGCCAATTGGCAAACACAGCAACACTACAATTGCGTTATTCCCGCTACGGCGGCAGTGGCAAAGCGTATTTATAAGGCATTTCCCAGTTGTTCTGTTAAAGCATCGCCTCTACGGTGAACGAAATATCAGAAGAAGCAATGACTGCAGCTAAACCTGGATGTAATGACCCTCCATGCAACGAATTCTTGGATTTAACTAAGTTTTTCAATTTCCCATCTCCAGCCCCACCGAAACCCGCGTGTTTGCGACCTCCATGTTACGATGGCGTTGTGACGGTTAACGTTGATGTGCCAAAATCTCTACGCTGATGAGACGTTGTGTTTTGCTTTTTTTTTTTCTGGGAAATCGGTTGGAAAAGGGAACTCGTTTAATTAATTTTGCGCGCACCGCAAGCTAGCGTGCGTTTCCACGTGCGAGGGCGGCGTGAGTTAGGTGCTAGGCCTGGCCGTCGTCGTGTAGTCGCGCGTCTCCGCTGTTATTTGTGCTGCCGGTTCGTCGGTGGTGATTTCTGCTGTCAGAAAACGAGATTTTTGTCTTTCCAAGGCTCGCTCGCAATTTTAAATGCCGTCTTCACCGGCGAGAACGAAGAACGTCGCCGCCCGGTACTGTATCCATGGAAGCGTCCTCTAAGCAAGTTTCAAAGCGGAAAAGAGCGTCAAGCTCTCGAAAAAGTCGTCCTTTAGGCACAAGTTTGGTCCTTGAAACGCGTTATGGCACCGAAAAGTGTCAAAATCAAAAATGACACTTAGGGTATGTTTTTGAATACGTGTGCAAATGACCTTGCGTCTCTGGATTGCCGTGTAGTAAGAAAGCTCGTGGGAATGCAGGAGGTGGAAACCACGCCGTATATCACAGTGAAATAGCTAATTACAGTTTGATTTCACCATCGCTGATGTCTAGCATTTGAGTTTCATTTCTTCTGTATTCACGTCAGCCTCACTTCGCAAGCTGGATATAAAGAAAAAATGCGATTTTTTTTTTTTAGTTTCGTTATATCCAGGCTTAACTGTATATATCAAAGCAATGTAAACTTCAGAAAGGAAAAAAAAGGAACGCTGTAAGAAAGCACGAAAGAAGCTCTGCTAAGACTAATGCCAACGAGAGTGGTATGGCTTCATTGTGGCCTTAAGGCTTTGTGCTACTGTGCCCGTGGACGCGGGTTTAATTCCGGCAGCGGTGGCTGCTTTTCTGATCCTGTCGAAAAGCGAACACGCCCGCGTGATGAGATTTGGGCGCATGTGAAAATCCCCAGCTGGTCAAAACTAATCCGGAGCCCTCGGCCTGCCTCATAGCCTAGGTGTAGCGTCGGCGCGGTAAACGATACGTTGCAGTGGCGCTCGCATGTTTTGTTGTAGGTGCGTAGTGGATGAAATTTCTACCCATTTTTTGAGCCTACGGCGAAGAATGTGCTCGTCGTGAACTGGTGCAGCGGCGACGTGAACCAGTGCCATGGCGGAACGACGGCGGGACAAGCGCGACCGCACGTGTTTTGTGCCCAACTGCAACAGGGGCTATCGGTCGTGCAAAGAAGCGCGGTCGCTGTTTCGTGTTCCAGCTGACGTCGATAAACGCGAAGCTTGGTCCCGGCTTATTAAAAGAGCCGACAGAGACCTCAACGACGCAAGTGCGGTTTGCGATCTGCACTTTGAGGCCCACTTCATTGAGCGGACTTTCAAAACAACTATGTAGTCGCCTTGTGCTTGATACGTTTTTGCTACTTCGGGAATCGCCAGATTGCGCTACAACGGATCTGACCCCACAGGCTTAATGAAGGTAACACAATCTAGGGGCTAAGATAATACAAAATCCACCCGGGGATGTTCATTGAGGTGACGTTCCTGAAAACGACTAAGGGTGAAGTTGAGATCCCCCGAGACTGACCGCAACAAAAGCGCCCAGCATCACACCCGATTCTCCCAGCGACATTATAAAAGCACCATAAAAATGGGAAAAATGCCGACTATCTGTGAACAGCATGCTTACCGCACGCGAGCGTGAAATCATTTTCTTTCTTCCGAGGAACAGTCTTAAAGGAGCACTGACACCAATTTTCGGCGCTAATATTATTGCACAGTTCGCTTCCTTCACTCAACAGAATACCCTGGCTGAAATATGAGTGGCCTGTGACGTGAAGAACATAGTTCAATTGCATCGCATTTATCGCGCCGACGGAGCAGCGCGCGGAGCGGCACTCAGCAAATGGACATCAGCGTGACATCACTCCAGGAGAGGACAAAGAAGTGACGCGACAGCGCTCGTCAAAAACTCGTGACGTCACTTCACGCGCGCGGCCCCACGAGCGGCGAGCGGGCGCAACACCCTCTTAAGCGGGCGCCGGTGACGTCCGCACAAACAGGTGAGGTCAAACCGGGAGGCTGTCATATGCGCCGTTCGGGATGAAAGCGCGGGAATTTGAAACAAACGATTTTTAGGCCGTTCAATGTAAAGAACTATCGCGCGCCGAAATTTCCCCGTCACCGCAGACTAGCGAAGCGGGCAGTATCAGCGGTGACTGCTCCGCGCGCCGTGAGATGGCACTGCATACAAGAGGGATGCTGTTGAGAGCTGGTTGGGAGAGGAGGGTATCATCACTGAGGCGACCCGTTTTGCACCCTCACACGACACCCTTCCCAATTCTAGTACACTGTAGTACACTGTAGGCGGAGCTTTGAAACTGAGTTTATTCTAGTAACGTTGCTCTAAACGTTGTAGTAGGGCGCTGGCATCGAGGCACCCGACTTGGAGTAGTGGAACGGGGTAGGGCAAACCTCATGCGTGTTATCTTCGGAGGAACGAGACGGAAGAGGAACAACATGAGAGGCTAGCGGGTAAGAGAAGGCATTTACTTAGCAGCGGCGCCAGTCAACTGTCGTATTTCGTCGACATTTGCAACAAAAGGATCAAATACGCGGCCATTTTTTAGCAGTGTTTCTGTCTTTCTTTTAGAGGCTTTTAATATCGGTGAGGACATTTTTTTAGCAAAGATGTAACGATGCTTATTCATGATTTCATTGGTTCCCTTATCAAAATTATTTTCTTCCGCTACTTAACTTTCTTGGCTATTTACAATTCTCTTCAACCAATTGCGTTCATTTGTGATATTTTAACAATTGTTATTTGCCCTAGTTATGCAATGTTGTCGAATTGTATGCCGTTACAAGGTATATCTATTGCTGAGAATTTTGCTCGTGCTTCCCTCTTTCGGCGCTTCTTTGTTTTTCGGTTCGTTGTTTGATATGGATGTATGGGATGGATATTTTTGATTTCGTTAGTTCGTTTTTATCACATTTTGGACCTTCTGGTATTTCAGTATTCCGTTCGACCAATTATCTCCGCTTTCGCTATTATAATAATTATATCGGTCACCTCGGCCAAGCCAAACAAACGTTTGGTTAGAATGACATCTTCACACTGTTGGGGCTGAGGGCATACTAGGCAAAGAATTCTATGCATTAAAAAGGTGGTTGGATGTTCAGTGCTAGAACGCACGCGCCGCAGATCATTTGCTTTGGTCTCTACATAGTAGCCATAATTTTATAGTTGAGTAGATTCTTCCACTTTTCCTGCAGCTCATATTCGTCACCATGCGAAGTCATTCTCACTCGTCGGGGTTGCCCGATCCCTGCGTGATTGGTATTCTCGGTAGTTTGCTTTAGAGAGCGGCAATGTTCGTGTTTCTCTCCGTATTAATGGCTTCTTTCTTCGCTCGCTGTCCACTGAATCAAATCACTCACCTTTGATTGGGGTCCGCCTGTGGAAACAAGTTCCACCACGGATTATTGCCTGGTGCCACGTTCTCGGTGGAGCTGCTGGCGTCAGCCGAGCTGTACAGGCTGTACTCGCTCTGGTCCGCTTGGTAGGATTCATGAAAAAGAAAAGGGTAACGCTATCGAACAAGCAAACATCAACCGCAAACAGACTGATAAATGGTTTGACGTTAAGATTGGTTAATATCGTGACGGAACACCAGACGGCCACCATGCATGGTTCAGAGTAGCACCGAAAGAACAGCAGCGGTCCAAAGGGCAGAGAATCACAAAAACATGAGATCAATTCAACAGAGGATCGCGACCAACACAGAGAGCTCAATACAGCGCCACGACAAAATGCCACCGAGAAAAAAACGGCGCGTCATAACGCCAGGCTGCCTTGCCTTTTTAGGGCGCAGCCCTTTGGCGCCAGTCCTTTAGGTGAGGCGCGTCGCCGTTGTCGTGATCAAGCGAACGATGGGGACACTGACTAGTGAAAGAAAGCAAAGGAGAGTGTCGCGAAATTATGAGGGCAGGGCGGTTCGCCGTGGCGGCGTGAGCGCTCTCCGAAAGTATGCAGTATGCGGTAGTGGGTGGCAGGGGGGGCAGTGTGCTGTGCCTGCCCGAGACGCTCGTCTGTGCGACGCTCGGCGAAAACTTGAGGGAGATGTGCGTTCGCTTCCTAGGACGCGGGTTGCGCTTCCTTCATGAGACGCACTTCGCGCCGCCGACGCAGACGCTCCTTATCGCTGCCAGAGTGAGTGCTGCCGGCTGAACTGTGAGTGAGGCAACCGGTCGTATGCTTCATAAGCCGCAGCAGCTAAACGAGCTGCCCGAGTGAAGGCTGAGCCCCGCTCACGCCAGAACCCAGAGTGAGAGCTGAACAATGAGCATGAAAACTGGTGCTTGTGCTTCGACAGCCGCTACAAAGTCAGCCGCTATAACCCTACAAAGACGTCTTTCTGTCAAACTTTGCTTCACAGTATTTTGCACAGTCAAAAACAGCTACACAGATGAGCCCCAATTTCGCATTAGGGAGTATCGTAATCGCCAGCGAATTATTTTGCCGAATATTTTCTCCGCCGTTTTGTCATAGCTGGGGCGGTATCTCCAAAGCATGTATGAGATATTGGTATAGTGAATCTTGTATGTTCAAACAGCCAGGGAAAGCCATCACAGTTTGAAATAATGGAAGGTTGAACTAACGAAATGGGCGAATCGCAACAGCAAACTGCGATCGTAAAGCAGTGAGGTGGGCCAAAACTTTAACGCTTCAGAAATCAGTGTTCACTCTGACTTTTGTCCTCGAAGGCGACAGGCAGAACGTTTTGTTGTAGCGATCAAATGTAGCGGAAGACTTCCTTTTCACCTTCCTATAAAAGTGAAGAGACAGACATGAATATGTCCGGTCATGGCTACTGAGCGGAAATCCCCACGCTGACGCATCCTCCTTGCTGCAAGAATGTTAACACATTGTTACTCGCAGCACCAGGCTCTGCGCTTGTGATTTGGGATATGATGTCCTCATTTGTAAGCGCGATACGTGCCTACATCGACGAAGTCTGCAAAGGTTATTCTTCGTAAACGTTCGCGATGGGCGCTTTATATAACATGTAGCACATTTAATTTGTGTGTTTCTTCTTTCCTTTCTGGAGGCGACACTGAGGCAGCCTCGTGTTCAGGTAGCAGGCGCGCCTTTCTGGCTGTGTACCACGTCCAAGCCGACATGTTTATGGCGCGTAGTTCGAATTATCCGTGCGCTAACCAACTCTCGTTCTAATTAACGGCTGTTTTCAGACACAGACTTCTTTAAATCCTGGCAGGACAAAATCATGCAGTCCAAATTCTTCATAGGTTCGAATTATTGAAGTTTTAATTGAGGATCTTTAACCGTAAATAGTTCGCTTCCGACGCCGCCTTGGTGTGGGTCGGAAGCAATTATCTAATTAGAGAGTTATAGCAGATCGGAAAAATGGTTTCGGTACGGTAACGTCAACCGTCTGGACGCCACCGCACGTGCGCAGAACCCTACCGCATACGGGAGCGACTTGGCCCGACGGTACCGAGACGCACCGTGTCCGTCGTTCGGAAGCGGGCGGCCGCTTTGGACGAGTTTGCGAGACGTACGATTAGCTCACGCCTAGTCGAACGGATTGTAAATATGAGATCTTTTAAGAAAAATGAGGTTGCAACAAGTGAAATCCGCGCGATTCTGACAGCTCAAGAGCTCAAGCAGCGAGCGAAACACGGTCCGGGCCTAACTGCCGTAGCTTGTGTCGTCGAGCGACGCATGTCCGGTAGCTTCTTTTAGGTTAAATAAGAGCGATACGGCTGGATAACTAGTATAACAGCAACATGGGGCCCGTCTACAAATCGGCGAGTGAGGAAGAGGCGGTATCAGTGCGAGGGACTCTCAAATACAACGAAAAAAAATTCCCGCCCCTTCCCGCGAGGGGAACACGAGTAAATGCAGAGCATTGGGGCCTCAGTACTGATTGAAGGCAGTGTTGCTTGCGCAGCTCCGACCGTGAGGTCCAGGCTAAGGTCATCCAGCGAGCTGCAATGGTCACCGGCCGGTTACCACCGCCGGTCACCCGCCACCCAGACTAGCCCAATAGGGCTCAAATAAAGTTTCTCTCTCTCTCTCTCTCCATCGCTTCTTCCGTGATGCTGGAGTAGCAGACACGAGTAAACGTGGGCACGAGCGTCAACCAAGGAAGGAAGGAGCAACGCAGTGACTGAAACACGAGCGACCGCTAGCCGCTATATTTGCAGCGCGCGCAGTAGAGGGAGAGCAGTACGGAGGGGAGAGCGCGCATGCACAAGCAGTGTGCGCCCTTCCACGACCCACCGCGCTGCTATCACGCACCTGTTAGGCCGAGACCGCGACGGAGCGAACGGGCTGACTACGACGCATGCGCGCGCCAGCTGCTGTTGAGAGAGAGGAGGGAAGGAGAGGCGCACCTGCTGCGGACGCGAAACTATTGACACCGTCCGACGCAGGAACAGGCGAGGCTAGGAAATGCTCTGCATTTAAAACTAGAAACGGCCAGCCGTATGTACTGAGAGCCTAGCTTGACCTGCTGGCGCCATCTATTGAAATGGCGAAGAGGTAATGCCCGCTTCACGTTCACGCAGTCGCAGTTCGAATCTCCGTAGGGGCGTTGGATTTTTTTTTTCTAATACTGTCTTTAGCGCGTTTGAGAACTGAAAACTAATATTTCCGCAAAGGAAACGCCACACTCACGAAAAATTGCCAAAAGACGTGCAACACAAGTCGCTCCCAGTCACGGTAGCATGGCCGGTAGTTACGGTCTGCTATAACTCTTAAAACGAGACTTCCCGGTACGCTCCGGTAACGGGTACCGTGTTCCGTACGGGAACCGTTTTTCCGATCTGCTATAACTCTCTATTGTCTTTCTTACATTCGGTGTGGAACGTCACGCAATTTGCAGAAAAGAAATAATTTTATCCCCAGTTCTATTATTAGTCTATTATTTTCTGACTGAATTACTACAGCTAGAGCCCTGTAAATTAAAGCCGTTCCACTCAATGTGAAAGCTCTCGGAAGTGCAGAGCAGTGATTTGCCATAATCGTGTGTACCCCCCTTATCCACTCACTGCTAACACCCCTTTCAATTCAAACTTCCCGCCTTCGCAGTGGTCGCGCGCCCTAGCCTGAAACTGCGCCAGCTGGAGTTATAGTGCAGAGCACTTTAGGCGCTCGCTTTCTCGTCCTAGCTTCCTCGCTCTACCCAAGTATATAGAGCACCAAGGCGGCGTCCCGGGGTAACGTTGTTGTTCCCGGCGTACCCCAGAGGCTTCGAAAGGAAAGCTGTTTACATCATAAAGTTTATTAGTACGAAACTCTATGGTTTACATAGTCATAAGCGTTCGAAACTCAGGAAAAAACTGACGCTTGTCATACATCTTCCCGTTGTTTCCCGCAAAGAAAACTATAGATACATTTGATAAAAAATATACGTAATTAACCCGCAGCCCCCGCTTTTATTTAGTTAAGGACGCCCGTTGGGCAGAGTTTTTAGGATAGTAAACGCAAAATGTGGCAGTGCAACAGAACGGAAAATTGGGCTAGTTGGTAGCTGTTCATCTTGAAGGTGGAAGCGCTCACAAAACAGGGACAAAAGTAGAAAGTAGCGCCGTGTCGTCTTTGTTCTTTCTACTTTCGTCCCTGTTTCGTGAGCGCTTCCCCCTTCAAGGTGGCAGTGCAACGCCGGCACGTGCTCGGAGAAAAGCACAAAGAGAACAGAACTAGGTAGGTTGGTGTGGTTCAGTTTGAAAAGGAAAAGAAATGGACTGGGGATAATTTTGAGCACATCTGGGAGCTCACCGGCAGACAACCCAGTCCGGGGGTAGGGAATATAGAAGGGGGTGAATAGGATAGGGTAGAGAAAAAGTAGATAGGTAAAGAGAGGAAAGAGAAAAAGTTCTGGCGCCGCGGAAGAAAAAATTGAAAAACATCCCCCTCGCTAGGGGCACGATCAAATGCAGAGCATTTCCGCGGGGGGCGTGCCTGCAAGTCTTATGGATTACGTATTGGTTGTTGTTGTTGTAATTGTTGTCTTCCAGCGTAGACATTGTCGATGAAGTCGATGGTGAAACGTGAAACGTGCCGTGAACCCCCTGCCGCGGCTATTACGCAACGTGGAGAGGCTACGACGCAACGTGGCGCGGCTATGACGCAACACAATCCAACACAATCCACTTTAATCCAACCCAATCCAAATCCAATCCGAGCCAAGCCAAGCCCAGCCAATCCAATTCAATCCAATCGAATCCAATCCAATGCCCTTCGCGAGAGAGTGTTATAGCGCCGAAATCGCGCCACCACATGAACGCGAACCGAACGCGGCGAGAGAGGGTGTTGCGAGCGGAGAGAAGGCGAGGAGGACGCGGGGGAGAGGGCGCACCTGTGGCCGACGGTTCAATGAGTCAAGGATATAAGGCGCGTGCGTAACCTTCCATTCTGTGTCGGCTCCGTGGAGCAGTCGGTAAAGTGCCGTGTACCTTGCGTTCCGCCCGCAGAGTCGTGGGATCGATACCTGGCGCCGGAAGGTATTATTTCTTTATATAGTGTAGGGTGCGGACTACGTAGTGATGCGGACTACGGACGCCAACGCGGGTGACATTGTGAGTTACTAAAATGCTCTGCATTTAAAAGAAGATTTGCCGCAGTCACTGGGGCCACTGTCCACTGAACACATCACAACCACACGTCCTCCCACTGGCACAGTTTCAGGCGGGGGGCGCGCGTGCACGGCGAAGGCAGGACATTGGGATTGCAATGGTGTGGTAGCAGTAAGCAGATAATGGCAGTACAGCTCATTATGGCGAATCAGTGCTCTTCCCTTCCGGGTGATTTCAGAATGAGTGAAAGGGCTGTAATTTTAAACGCGGAGCGTTTCTTATTCGCACGATGTCCCTCGACCGTCGGCGGCAGCGTCCAGACGCTCACTGCGCATGCGCGTCGTGGTGAGGCGCATGTGCGCTTCTCTCGTCCGTACCCTCCTCGCTCTCAACAACAGGTGCAGCGTTGTTGTCCGTCCGCACCCCTCCCCCTTCACTATATAAAAAAAAATAGTTATCGGCGCCTGGTTTCGATCCCACGACCCTGTGGGCGGAACGTGAGGTACATGGTGCTGTTCCCACTGCGCCACAAAAGCGACACAGAATCAAAGGCTACGAACGCGCCTTATACCCTTGACTCCTTCAAACTACGTCAAGAAGCTGCTGATACACGGCAGCAGTTGCATCGATCTCGTCTTCACCAGTTGCTGCAACGCACGACCACTGCTTAAAGACCCCCTAACAGTACACCTTAGCGACCACAAAGCCGTCGTTCTCACCGTCCAATACAACGACAACAGCAACAAATAAATAAGTAACAACTTACAACAACCTACTCCTTGCCTTCACTTCTTGCGTCACAAAAAGAAAGAAAAATTGGGCCCATCTCTACACTAGGGGGGACTCGAGTCGCAAAATCACGAAAGTAATAATTAATATACGAAAGAAATAATATTAATTAATAGTAATAAGCAATAATAGTTAACACATTCACTACCACCCCACCACCAGCCCCCAAACACTAACGTTAACGCAATACACCCACCCCCTACGCGACGCATTTACTCCAGTCCCCCTCGTGGGGAGATGGGCCCAATTTTTTTTTGTTACTGTAGGGACCCTTGTTCAGTATACGAGTCCAACGGAGTAATGTGACTTGTTTGAGTCACGTCGTCGAGTTAACTGAAGAGGTAAAGGAGGTAAAACATTTTTGTAAAATAAGGCTGCATATCTTTTGCAAATGTGCCAGTGTAGCATTATACCAGAAACCAAGGACGTGTTCCTTAGCATATAATTTCGGGACACGTTATCTGGTACACCAGGCAACACAGTTCACAGGAATAAACGTCTATTCGGAATACTCAAAAGAAGCGAAGCAACCTTGAATGAAAAAAAAAGTATATATATAGACATAAAAATAGCGCGATACAATACAACGGAACAATGGTATACTGAGTATTGAGCATTATACAATCATTGACCCCCCTGTAATTTTTCCCTGTGCAGTTATGTCCGCACAGCCAAAACAACATAATACAAGCATTAGGGGGTAGTTTATTGCGTAGCATTCTTTGCTGAGTACCCTCTCCCCCTCCTCAGCTAGGGCCATGTAGCCCCTGAATAACCGCAAAAATGCAGATTTTGTGGAAGTTCAACCTTTAATCGTTATAATAGCGTAAATGCCGATGATTGGACGGACAGAATTTGAAAAACAAAAAATTTTCCAGTTTTTTTCCAAATTTCCTTAAACAACAAATTTTCCCACAACTGAACTGACGAAATCAAAAACATAGATATTATAAATCTCCCCCAAAAAGCGAATGTTAAACAAATACTTTCGCAAAGGACCGTTCAATATACAAATAAAAAAAATAGCGAAAATGAACGGACCATGTAACCCTCTGAATTTCCATCAAAATGCATATCTGGCGGAAGTCACATTTCTAATCTTTATAATAGTCTTTTTGGAGGCAACTGGTCGAACAAAATATCGGTAAACTAAATAATAAAAATATTAAGAAAAGGAAAGGTAAGACAAATTGATCTGACAAAATAAAAATTATACCTGTTACACACATCCACTAAAAAACGAAAACTAAAAGAAAAGTCCCCGAAAAACGCTGAAAATAAGAATAAAAATATTTGAAATCGACCAATTCTACACTGCGCCTTCCATCTTCGGAAAAGTACATTTACGCAATTAAAGGCACTTAATCGCTATAATGGTTTAAATTACATCCTTGGTGAAAACGAATATGGGATATCTTAAAAAGACTAAAAAAACTCCAAATTGTTTCGCTAGACTCTACAGTCGGGACAAGCGGAATAGGAATACTGCGCCTTAGGGGACAATTTTCTGAATTCATGCAGATTTCCAAATGCGCAGGCTTCGTCGCCTGCTATAAATGTTACTCTACTTCTGTGGGGCAGAAAGATAGAATAAAACCGGAAACCAATTTCACTCGCTTGAGCCAATCTTGTATACAGGAAACACAGAAACAGATCAAATCCAAAATTCACAACCATATGAACAATGTGAGATTACCGATAACAATACTCCCCATTACAGCTCCAATTTAATCTAGGCAATATGCTTAATGTTTCTGTATTCTAGTTTGCCTCCAAGGTCACGTTTATTGTTACCTTTCTCGTCGCTTTTTAGTCTTCGTTTGAACCGCGTACCAGGCTGTGTTTAACTGAACTACCTGGTGCTGCGTACAGATATGAGTACAATTACAAGGAAAAGTGTGAGAAAATATTTTCTAAAAAAAAACAGTAGTACAGTATAAACGGAAGACTTGTCTAGCAGCCTGCCAACTTTATGCGGCAGAGAGGCTTTTGAGAGGCGATGACATTCCGATGTGTTTTAAAGGAGGGTCGAATATTTTTTTTAGAAACAAAACTTCGCAAAAATTTCTAAAAAGAGTCTCTTGTTGTCCGCAGTTGCTTGTAAACTCATTAAAGGGTGTACAATCGCTCGTGCGGAAGCTAGTATTTTAGCATTGTCCTGTTTTGTACCTGCTAAGCCGTTGTGCTTCTGAGCACGAGGACGCGGGTTCGAGTCGCGGCCGAGGCGAAATAAATAAATAAATAAATAAATAAATAAATAAATAAATAAATAAATAAATAAATCCATCTGTTTTGTAACCGGGCGCTATCCAGAAGCATCGTTTTGTAGTTCGCGGGTTTTGTCTTCGTGCATTAGTGACTGGTGCTGTTATGCTTGTGCCGTTTTGTCGCGTGCTGCCCCCCGCCGAAAAATATTGATACTTAAACATAATCTTACGTAACCTCAAGTAAAGCTCTTAATAAGTTCATAGTATTGCGCTGAAAGTTAAATTGCAGTTGGAAATTTAAAATTTTCGAGAACGACAAAGGCAGACTTGTGAAAAAAAAGTACAAGCATTCAAAGCCCAAATACCCACTGACCACCTTAACAGTGGCTGCACTGATATACACATATGCGGTGCTGAGAAGACGTTCCTAACGTTATTTCTATGAAGCAATATAGAGCAAGTGCATTTATAATCGCCTTCGATATTACACACAATAGGTAGGAACAACTTCGGTATGGTAAAGATAAGCAGTATTTATCAGAGCAAGATGTCCCCAGGACGTATTATTAAAGTTTGTTCCCCTACAAAGCCTGTTTTCTTAAAATTGGTCACACCGCTGAGCAGAAGTACGCTGCTAGCACGACATTTTTAGGGGCCCTATAAGTGACGTTTCGTAGCAGCAATTTCTTATGCGGATAAGTGTGGCACGTCATGCATTACAGACAGACAGAGGCTGGACGTTCGGCTGAGGTAGGAATGCGTCCACGCTAAAGAAACGACTGCACATAAACATCCAAGCTAAAAATTATCATCAACACTCGAGCGCAGATACGCAACGCGTCGATACTGGCGGCGCAGTGTCGCTAAGACGCAAAGTGCTTCCAGTTAACGCAGTCAGCTCATTGCAGCAGTGAAAACAGCTTAACAGAGACGGCCAAACGTGGAATAAAATTATGCAGCATTTTTTAACTCTTTTATGGGAACAGGAGATCTTTCAGTATTTTTATAAACAAATATATCGGGAGTCGTATTGGGCCGACATCGAGGTTTCAATGAATTCCAAATGTGTCTGATAATGCAGACACACAAAGCTTCTTTTCACAGCAAGCAAATTCCTACTTTCTACATCTAAGCCGATTTCCAGTCCAGCTGCTTTAAACCAGAATTTTTTCCACGGTCCCAACTCATGTATTGCACGGGCAAATAAACAAATGTTCAAATGTTGCAATGTTCAATTTACGAATGCGGCAAGCCGAAGTGAAGTCGAAAAGCGTGTATCAACGGGGTACCTGCTGTCTTTTTCTTTCCCGTTTTCCTCAGTACCTTCAGAGTAACGCGTCCCCAGTCGGTCAGATCTGCGTATATTACTTAGAGTTCCTGTATATGCTTTGCCAGAGTTCCGCGTCTGATGTACACGAACGGCCGCGACGTCGGCTCCGGCGTGACAGGAAAGCCCGATTTCAGAGCTGCGCACCAAACTCCTTTTCCAACTGCGCTCCAGCAACAACGACCAACATGGCCAGAACACCGGTACAGCACCGCAAGGACCTCCTGATCTGGCAATGGAACTCCAATGGATACAACAACAAGAGAGCGGTACTACAACAGCATATACAGCATCTCAGCAGACCACCAGACGTTATACTCATCCAGGAAACGCACAGCGAAACCCCACCGACCCTCCCTGGCTATCGCACGCACGCAAGTCCGCCAAGCGCACGAGACGCCGGGAAAGGCGTGGGCAGGGGGGTCTGCGCCCTGATCAGGAAAGGCATCACATTCATCGAGCACGATCTGCTGGGCCGCAGTGCCATTGAACACTGCACCTTCGAGCTCGTGACAGGCACCAAGAAACACAAGGAGAGTACCTTCATCGTCAACGTGTACAGTAACCCTGCACATCGTCAACAGAAATTCCGGGCACTCATACACAAGGCCCTACGACAAGCACAGCACAGCACCATACTTCTTTGCGGGGACTTCAACGCTCCGCATCAAGACTGGGGCTACCTCAAGACCACCACCAAAGGAAGAGACCTCATTGAAGACGCCACAGACGCCGGTTTCCACCTCCTCACCGACCCCGCCACCCCGACGCGTATAGGAACGTCCATCACGAGGGACTCCACCCCCGACCTCACTTTCGTCAGACCGGGACGCAACGGGAAGACGGCACAGTGGCTTAACACGGGACGAAACCTTGGTAGCGACCACTTCATTATTGAGATCACCCTACCTACAAAAGCGACAGCTACAACCACAACCACACGAACGCAACGGGTGACCAACTGGACCGCGTTCCGCCAATCCCTCGATGCACCCACCGATATTGACGACATCGAGGAATGGACGAGAGCACTCGCTCAGGCAACCGAAGCAGCGACCACAGATCTCGAAACCGACGACTCCATAACCCAGGTGGATAGCCGGCTAGCCCATCTCATCGAGGCTAAGCAATCTCTACAACAGCGATGGCGGAGTCAACGCACAAACCGCAAACTCCGCAAGAAAATTGCTCTACTCAACAAAGCCATCGAGCAACACAGCAAGGTGCTATGCCGACAGCAATGGCATGCAGTATGTCAGGAGGCCGACGGCCAAATACACAAAAGTAGAACGTGGAACCTACTACGCTTCCTCCTCGATGAAACTAAATCCAAGGGCACGCAGAGACATTGCCTTGCCCGCACGATCCAAACGGCCATCGCAGAGCTCGGGGTACAGGAGGTGAGCAAGCGCCTGGACGACCGCTACCTTCCCACCGCTCCAATAGACAACCACTCCGAGTACGCAGGCCACGATAATGTAGAACTGGACCAGGACATCGGGGAATGGGAAGTACGAGCGGTCCTGAAGACACTGAACAGCAGATCGGCGGCAGGACCTGACAAAGTCACTAACAAAGCTCTTCGCAACCTCAGTGAGGCAGCTATCACGGCCCTCACGCGATACTTTAACAAATGCTGGAGAACCGGCCGCCTGCCACAGCAGTGGAAGATGGCGAAAACGGTCCTACTACCCAAACCGGGCAAGCCGCCCCATATTGACAACCTGAGACCAATCTCCCTCACCTCGTGTGTTGGGAAAGTATTGGAGCACGTGTTACTCAACCGATGGCAGCGGTACCTAGAGAGCTCCGAACTCTACCCTAATACAATCATAGGATTCAGGGCGAAGCTCAGCACGCAGGACGCTATGCTCCAGCTCAAACACGCCATCATTGATGACCCAACCCGCACCCTCGACAATAGAGCGGTACTGGGGCTAGATCTGCAAAGTGCCTTCGACAAGCTACGGCACGGAGCTATCCTGGCTCAGGTATCCCACCTGAACATGGGTCGCCGCACATACGCTTACATCAAGGACTTTCTGACGGGACGTACCACTACTATCCACGCTGGAGACCTACAACTTCCACAGAAGCAACTAGGCAGCGTTGGCACCCCGCAAGGCTCGGTGATCTCTCCGCTCCTCTTTAATCTGGTGATGATCGGGGTGGCCAACCAGCTTGCCCGAGTGCCCGGCGTCGGCCATACGATCTATGCTGATGACATTACGCTATGGGTCACCGGAGGAAGCGACGGCCACATTGAAACCACGCTACAAGCGGCAGTAACGGCAATCGAGTCACAACTGCAAGATACGGGCCTCGTATGCTCCCCATCCAAATCGGAGCTGCTCGTCATACCTCCAAGACGTGCCCGCGCAAAGGCTTCGGCATCGGCTAACATCACCATACGCACGGCGAACGGCAGCACGATCCCCCACGTCAAGACTCTACGAGTCCTGGGCCTGCTCCTCGACAGTCAACGAAGCAACTGCGCCACGGTCACCAAGATCACTACCAAGGTAGCGGCGGCCATGCGACTCATCAGACGAGTGGCCACCCGCAAGGCAGGCATGAAGGAAGACAGTCTCACCAGACTCGTCCAGTCCTTCGCCGTTAGTCACATCGCTTATGTAGCAGCGTTTCACAACTGGACAGCCGCAGAACACTCCAAGCTGGACGCGGCCATTCGGAAAGCCTACAAGGCAGCGCTCGGCTTGCTACAGTGTACAAGCACCGACAAGCTCCTCGAGATAGGCATCCACAACACTTTGGAAGAGATTATAGAAGCCCAGAGTACAGCACAACACGAGCGCTTGTCCCAAACACGCACCGGACGGTCTATCCTGCGAGCAATCGGCGCGACTCCCCTCACCACCCACCCAACAGACACCGTTGCACTACCAGAGGCAACAACGAGACGGCTTACCGTAAGCCCGATCCCGAAGCAGATGCATCCGGAACACAATAGTGAACGGCGGCTTGCAAGGGCCCGAGCCCTCACGACCCTATATGCCAATGACAACGGAGCCACATACGTCGACGCAGCGGTCTACCCACATCGACCAGGGACCTACGTAGCGGTAGTGGTGGACGCCATCACTGGCGACACTCGCAGTGCGGGCAGCTTCACCGCAGCGGACTCACACCAAGCGGAAGAAATGGCCATCGCCTTGGCCATAACAGACCCCAAGTGTACTACAGTGATCAGTGATTCGCGAACCGCAGTGCTCCGTTACGCCACAAACAATGTGTGTGCCAGTGCAGTGAAAGTGATCAGTACCGCGAAATCTACGAACACCCCAGTAACTCTCCGATGGTTCCCCGCACACATGGGGTCCCTACATCTCGGAACGGGTCTCGCCAACCGCAACGAGACGGCCGATGCCGCTGCGCGCGCGCTCACACACCCCGCGGCGGCTAACGGCTCGGCCACGTCTCCAGAACGGTACGAGCCTCCCGAGTGCACCCCCCTCACGAGCTATGGGGACATTCTGCTGTGGTATAGAACTAATCGAAGACGGCGACCCCCGCCTCATCCGAAACTTTCACGCGCGGAAGCGGTGACATATCGACAGTTACAGACTGGGTCCCTTCTAACCCCGGTGCTAGGTGTACATGTGTGCCCCGAAGTATACGAGACAGATGTGTGCCGATTGTGCGCGGGTGCCAAAGCAACTACAGCCCACATCCTGTGGAACTGTGAACTGAACCCGCGGGAGGCTGCCACACAAACGCAGCTTCCCCCAAACATTACGAACGCGATGACCTCGTCGGACTACAGCACCCAACACCTGGCCGTCCAGCAAGTGCAGGCGGCTCTCGAACGCCAGCTGCCTAGGATCGCACCCACGGGTACGGGACGCCTCTCGGAACTCGGGGCGTGCGGTCTGGCTGCGGCAGAAAGAGCACGCCGGCACGACGTCGTGGCCGCGTCTTAGAGGCTCGCCCCTACTGGGCTCGCTCCTAATTGCAGGCTTTCAATAAATGTTGTTCTCTCTCTCTCTCTCGCGGCGGTGTTTCGCGCTTGCGAAGCTGATTTATTTTGGATTATGAAGTTTGACGTGCCGGCGCTACACAGGCGATGAGGCAAGCGGTACTGGGGGGGGGGGGGGGGGGCTTCGGAATTATTTTAACCACCTGGAGATCTTTAACGTGCGCCGAAATCTCGAAGACACGCGCGTTTTTCGCTTTTATCCTCCATCACAAAAGCGGCCCCGCCGCCGCCGGGAATCGAACCTGTAACTTCGGTCAGCTGATTTAGAAAGTAGACGCGGAAACGTTATGACTCCGCTTGAACGATACTTCCTCATTTTTATGCGTTTTCTGAAAACGTTAATTGTTGATATACAGTAACCTCTCGTTAACTCAAAGTCGTAAAATTAGCTGAAAATTTTGAGATAAGCGCAGAGTTTCGAGTTAAGTCAAATGCAGAAAATTTGTAGCCAGGTCCCTGAAATAACAGCTAGTGGTGCTAACAAAAGCACTATTGCACAGGGGAGATTTCGTAACGAAGGCAAAATAATTCGCAGAAAAAAGAAACTTTTATTATTGCAGAAGAAAGAACTGTGTCGCGCTCGGCTGTTTTGCGTTCGCATCTGCAACCCAGAAAAGCGTACCCGAGCTTCTCAATGCATCGCGTGAATTGGTGGTCGTCACCGATACATTCTACCTTGTTACAAAGCAGACACAGCATGTATGTTATTTCTGGCGTTGTACGCACGCCCTTCTGGAGGCTCCTCCTCGTCCGCATGATCAGCTGCGTCGTCCACAGCAATGATGTACGCGCCAGACAGCATTCCGGTAACGGGACGCGTAGTGCGCGTAAACTTGCACTTCACGACCGCGTTCGGCGGGAGTAATCATTCGAACGGGGACCTTATCAGCTGCCTGCAGCGGACTTTGCCTTGTGTCCTCTCTGCCAGTATTTCGAGACATCCGTGGTCCTCCGAACGTTTCGAGATAAAGCGGGCTAATGCTTAGCGCCTATGGGAGGTAAACACACTGTGAGAAAAAGTTTCGAGAAGATATTTTGAGATAGCAGAGTTCGAGTTAACGAGGGATTAATTTGACGGACAGGCACCAGGAATGCTTTTCCCTTCCCCTTCTTGACTCTGCGCATGAAGCAAAAGCGGCGGGCGCACATTCTATATAGGCTGTCTTTTTTTACGTTTTTTTTTACGTTCTCATTTGGAACAAAAATACCAAGAGCCTTTTTCTGGGCTTCCCCTGCCGTTGATGCTTGTACTGTTGTTAGTGGGCTTTCTTAATTATTTTATTAACCTGCTATGTCGCATATTTCAGGCACTTGGTAAGGAAGTGTGTAAGTGCCAAGTCCGCATGACCAATCCTGCATGCCAGGGGAAGATGTCGCTGTGTTTATAATTACTACCCCTTGTATTTTTTTTTTTGAGGGGGGGGGGGGGGGGGGGGGCTTCTGAATCCTTCCGTGCATTTCTGAAAGTTTATTAGCGATCTCTAGGACGTTTTTACCGGTTGCTTCAGCAACAAGGAGCTCCACCATGACAGCGTTATGGATGTGCCGCAGCCCTTATTCACAGCAAACACCTTAACGGCGTTGGTTGCGACCAGCACGTGAGACCTTGACAGCAAATTTGGTTGGGTTCTGTATACATTGTGGCACGGATTCATTTCTATATAAAAGGTTTATTCAAGTTCCGTGATTACATGCGAAGGTGGGAGCAATACCTTAAACTTAGCCGTCGCTAATGATCGAGGGCGAGTTATGAAAATGCGTTAACCCAAAAATGTAAATTTAAACCTCCATGTTAGCGTTATTCCTAAACCTTTACCTGTGTAGACTTTGTGCATGATTTCCCACGTTACATTTCATTTTCTGGGCTATCGAAAATGAAAACGATGTGTATTTTGTTCCAGTTCCGTTTGTTAGCGTTCGTGAACCTATAGAGGTTCAAGAACGCTGTTGTCATTGTTGTTGTCAAGAACGTTGTTGTCACGCGCCATCTGGGAGTTCATTGTTGTCGCGGTCAATATATTTTCTGATCTATGTTTTGCATTTGTTTTATGTGCGTGTAATTGTACCATCAGCATACTTGTGAATTAAATTTGTGTTAATTTGATTCAACTCCTTTCTTTACCTAATCAGGTGAAAGGTGGTGCGATTAATAGAACTTCGCGGGAATAGTTCTATGAAAGACGGTCATTGGGACAACTGAGCTAACCGCTGGGCTAACCCCTTTTTAGTTAAAAGGATACCTCGCTTGCGCGTGTCATTTTCTGATCGGCCACCACGGTGACCCGTAATTATCCCAAGCGGGCCACTGCTTAAATACTGCTATAATAACCACTCACGCAATAAAAAACAAACGCAACTAATGATATTAACCCCCATAACTGCAGTCCCAGCGTAAATTGCAAGACAATAAATAAAAAAATCATCTGAGAAGCTAGGATATCTCGCTTGCGCGTCATTTTCTGATCGGCCACCACGGTGACCCATAATTATCCCTGGGCCACTGCTTAAATACTGCTATAATAACTCACGCAATAAAAAACAAACGCAACTTATGATATTAACCCACATAACTGCAGTCCGAGCGTAAATTGCAACACAATAAATAAAAAATTCATCTGAGAATTCTCAGATGAATTTTTTATTAAGCTTAAGCTATCATCCCAGTCCTCATATATTTTTTCATGTCCTTTGCGTCGACCAACTATGTCCATCAAGCAGCACAATAAGGACACAATCATAAAGCAATCATGAACTGGATCATACCAGGCAATTTCACGCAAAATGCCTTTTTATGGGAAATTGAAAAAGCGAAAATACTGCTGCAATTACTTTATTTACAATCCGCTACGAATGCGGCAAAGGAAAATCCGTAATTTTCCTTGTTGTTGTCGAGCGGGAAAGGCAAAACTAACGCGAAATGAGCTGCAGCGTTTATTTTTCATTTCGTTACCCACAGTCCACTGTACCTACAGTACATTTAAACAATTGGACTGCCCGCAGAACAAATTTCCAGCGCTCCGCGCGTAAAGCAGCAGCGTTTCCTGGCCCGCGCGCGGCCGTGCGCGCGGCCAGCCGCCGCTTTCGCTTTCAGTTGTCGTAGAGTTCCTGTATATAGCTCCCGCAGGGAGCTAAGAGTTGCGCGACCCTTTTCCACGCGCCGCCGTGATTGCGACACTCCGGTTATCCATGCCGCGCAGAGAAGCCCCCACTACGGCTGCGCCGCAGCCCCCGACGCGGGCGGCACCACGCCCCGCCCAGGAACAGCAGCAGCAGAAGCGTGAGGCGCCGCCGACCGAAGCGCCCCCACCGCGCGTCGGCCGCCGTCGGAAGCGTGGCGGCGAGGCTCCTTCACTCGCGACGGGCGGCTTTCCCGCAGCAATCCGGATAACAAAGATGGCGGTCGGTCGCGCAACTCTTAGCTCCCTGCGGGAGCTATATACAGGTACTCTAAGTTGTCGTTGACTACAGCGCCGCCGCTATTTTCTGCGCGAAACGAGCGCCTCTGCGGGCAGCCGGTCGGGCCACTCTAAAACTTCTAGTACACTCTAGCCCCGCCACTACAACCGGCTCGGCGGCTCCTACTCGCATGACAGGTGGCTTTCCCACACGACTCTCAAACTCAAAAGGGCGGATAGGCGCGCAACGCAGCTCCCGTAGAGAAGCTATATACAGGAACTAATATTGCTGAAATTCACAAGGACAGGGTCAGATTCTCACGCTGCGTCACTGCGTAGAGCATTTAAACAACCGTGCAAAGGGGTAGAACGCCCTACTAAGGTTTGCGGATGGATACCGGGAATCGCAGCCTAAAGGCGATTTTGTTTCAATATTGGTTCGAATCGCTCCTGTAGATTTACATGGGATTTTTAGGGAAGCTTAGACTGTTTAGCCGTGGCTCGCAATTCAAACGTACGATGTTCAGCGGCATCGGTGGTACAACTTGCCATTATTTCACACGTGCCGTTCTGGCTGGCGGAGCTAGAAAGGAGACTCACCCTTGTACGTAATTATCTGCATAACGAAATTGGTTTATGAGATCTCCTGGTTCATTCGAAGTTATTTCGTGGCCGCTTTTAATAAATTCGGGTGATAACGAAGTCAGTCAAGAAAAAAAACAAGCACAATAGGGTAGGCAAAACGGGCATTCGATAGCCAGTTGCTAGTATCAAAAGCGGGGGGATCACTGAAAATAAACAGTGCTTGAATCGTCAATTTGCCTACCGTACAAATATTTAGCGCCGACACCACGACGCGTAAATGATACGTTTAAATCCATTAAAGCAGTCGGGCAAGACTACACGCACACTCCTGCGCCCATTGCGGGAAAGATGGCAAGATTATCCTAAATTGCGATGGGAACCCCTCTTCTTGTGCAGTCAATTGCAATTTTTGCTATCCCCAGGAGCGACGGCAGGTTAGGCGAAAAACGCCACATGTTTCACCCGTAGTGAAGCTATGCGTAAGTGCGGCTCTAAATATCCACGCATCGAAGTTGCGTGGTGCTTAGTAGAGGGCCTGGCGAACGAGGTACTCCGTACTATGACGTACAACAAACGTACTTATTAAAGAATATAGTCTTTCTTTGGCTACCTAATCACATAAATTTTGGACTGTATGTCTCTGTCCGTCTGTCTGTCTGTAACTCGATTCCGCCGCCCGGCCAAAGTGAAACAGAAGCTGCGCAGTAGTCTTATATACCCACAGCCGAATCTAAGCGTATAAGTTCGGTGGCACTATTGAGACTAGTCAATATTGTCGAACAACAACAAAGAATTACGCAAACATGAGGCACAAAATCAATACTTAAGTGATATTTGCAGTGTTCCGTAATAAAAAAACACTCAATGATGTTGGATTTTTACGACAGAAAATGAAATCCAGAGAAGGCCAAAAATTCATTCCGTCGCCCGCTGTCATCCGCACCACTGTAGCTTCTGACGGCTCTTTAAGAAATGAAATGGCAACAGTTACAGAAGGCTCTATTAGTCATGTACCACGTTTCATTAGGAACGCATGTGGAGACTGGCAACGGTGTTCTATCAACACTGGAGCCGGGGGCCTCGATTCACGCCCGTCTCCGCCGTACGGCAGCGCTGGTATCGAGGCACCCGGCGTGGAGCAGCGGAACGTGGTAAATTTAAATTCACTTGAGCAGACCTCCATCCTGTTTACCTTTTAAGAAGGACAGCATGAGAGGTGAGCGAAAAAGCGAAAGGAGACATTTACTTGGCAAAGGTCGACGAAAGACGATACATTTTCAACGACAGCAGCAGATGCGCGACTATTTTTTTTTTCACTTCTAGATTAGTCCAGTTTGTCGAAGTGAGTGTGAGAATTTCAACACGAATTGTTATTACAGATGACTCATAGTCATAGAAAAGGCACAGCAAGTTGTAAACTACATAAGTAGCTAAGCAGATAAAAGGGGATATGAAGACAAAAAAAACCTTGTTCAGTTTGAAAAAGCTTGCATTTGGTAACGAACTCCGATGAATTCCAGCCATAAAAACTGCTTTATTGATGCCCCCCTTCCCCCTCCCCGAAAAAAAAAAACGCGAAAATTTAAAAACTTCCAAATTTGACGCCACAACGACTGCATGGGCCAGAGTGAAGTCCAATGGGGCAGTACTGAAGACATATCAATCAGCGTGCTAACTGGTTAGAAATAAAGTGATACCAAAGAGCGAGAGGCCCAACTACAACCGCCGAGTCACGATTCTCGGCTGTGGCTTTGGTCTGCGGTAAAATCCCTTCAACGGCTACTTAGCCAAGTAGCGACAACTACCCCCTCTCCACCCCTCTCCCGCTCCCTTCGCGTCGTCTGCTAGCGCTGTCCGCCACGATCTTCCTACCCCGCCTCAGCAGCGCGTACGGCCCGCACGTCGGACGCGTCGCGCGCTGTGTCTTTGCAGTAGCAGGAAGTTCGAATCAGTTATGCATTGTAGAATACTTTGGGAACTCTTATAATTTGAGCCACAACATAAAGAAAGGGATCAAGCGCTGAATATATACACGCTGACTCACCACTGTTAGCAATTGCACCCTGAACAGTCGCATAGCGTGTCGGGGCAACATTACTTAGGTCGTGATCTAATTCAAGCTTGAGGGCATTGCATTCAAATCGCGACGGTTTTAAGTGCCCCGAATGTGTTCTAAGTCCCTCATCTTTCCATGAAAAGTGGCTAAGGCCTCTTTATCTACTGTGGTTAAGTCGAGATCGTCGAATTTCGTTTTATGCATCACGAGCCCTCTTCCATTGCAGCATTTAGAAGTTAGGAGCACTTCATCTATTAGAATATGTAGTGCATCGACGTCCAAAATAACAGCGTCGCAATTACTCTGCAGGCTCAAGTTTCCCGTTTGTGGAAATAAAAAATAATAATACGCTTCTCCCGATAAATACTGGTTTCGCAATATTGTGACGTGGCAACGAAGGAGATGTATTCAGATGGTGTAATTACAAAAATAGACGGGATAGCGAAGGCAGACAAGGCAGCCGCGATGTCCCAGGAACTGAACGCGCACCACCATCAGCGAGCGTCGTCTTCTTCTCATCCCAGAGGGCGCATACCCGCAGAGCGGGGTTGGACACTGGTTCCGTTTATAGTAAGGAGCCAAGGAACGGAGCCCGTGACATGACCCCCGGCGCTAGAAGCAACGTCCCGGTGCTGAAGACGGTAGAAGGTGTGGGCTGAACTTAATCACGGACGAAGTAGGGCTTCAGGCGGGACACATGCACAATTTGAGACGCTGGGTGCACAGTTGACGGCGGGGGCGTGACTGGAATGATTTCATACGTCACAGGAGTAACCAAGCGAATGTCACGGGCTCCGTTTCTTGGCTCCTTACTATAAACGGAACCAGTGTCCAACCCCGCTCTGCGGGTATGCGCCCTCTGGGATGAGAAGACGACGACGCTCGCTGATGGTGGTGCGCGTTCAGTTCCTGGGACATCGCGGCTGCCTTGTCTGCCTTCGCTATCCCGTCTATTTTTGTAATTACACCATCTGAATACATCTCCTTCGTTGCCACGTCACATCTTGTGGTAGAGGTGCT
This sequence comes from Haemaphysalis longicornis, assembly GCF_048455015.1. Classification (NCBI taxonomy): domain Eukaryota; kingdom Metazoa; phylum Arthropoda; class Arachnida; order Ixodida; family Ixodidae; genus Haemaphysalis; species Haemaphysalis longicornis. The sequence goes on from NW_027526445.1 coordinate 172,007,288, forward strand.
ACTTCTCGTCTCCGTACCGCTCGCCGGGCTACTTTGAGAAAATACGGAGCTTCGAAGCGAGCGTCGTCGTCTTCTCATCCCAGAGGGCGCATACCCGCAGAGCGGGGTTGGACACTGGTTCCGTTTATAGTAAGGAGCCAAGGAACGGAGCCCGTGACAATATAAAGCCCCGCACAGTACGGGATCTATTCCTTAAACGACTACTCCCAAAACTACTGCCAATTAAAGCCTCGCTCCTTTTGCGTGTATGCGCCCATAACAATGTTATGGTTAAGGTAGCCACATGAAATCTAGCCTAAGAAAGCCTGTTCATATAACTTATTCTCCTGAGAGATTATATACCTACCACCTTATCAATAATAGAGCCAAAGGTGATTCGAACAGAAATTTTAGTTACTTTTATGTATAATATTTTATTAGTTGCTGCCTAAAATGCTCGTTTGTTTTCTTGCTCGTGTTTCTGCATAATATTTCCCTTGTCCCGCGTACCTCAGATTTTAAGTGCGAATGCACTTCTTAAGCGACCCTGAACCTGCGTCCACCGGCGATGTCCGCGCTCGTGCGAACGCGCAGCCTGGCCGCTGACATGGCACATACCCACGTGGGGGATTGGCCAGGAATCTCCTCGTCTTCCTTGGCAACGGGGGGAAATGGGCGCGCGAAGCCTGGCCGCTGACATGACACATACCCACGTGGGGGATTGGCCAAGAATCGGGCGTGAGAAGGGCTAATGCACCCGCTTAAAGGAGTACTGACACGAAATTTCAAAGCTGAGATCCGCTCTAGCAATCAAGTACAACGACAACACAAATAGGTGCCTGTGAATAAATGCATCTTTCTTTCTTTGTAGTTGTGTGTGTGTGTGTGTGTGATCTCTCTTTCGAGAACATTACCGAACCGCGCAAATTCAACTCGTGCATTCGCACTTTCACATTCTTCCCCTCGGGGAAATGCGGGGAATTTTTCTGCGAGATGTACTTATGTAGCTGTACTTGGTGTACCACACATTCGAAATCTCAGGGCATTTGTGATTTTTTCTAAAAGCTAGTGAAACCGTCTTGCAGAGAAAATATATTTTGATGCAGAGGGCTTTTAATTTACCTTCTCATTTAGCGAGTAACTTTTGCCCGGCACATTCAGTTAATTATCGGGTAATGCGCAATGAATGGAGACTAACACAACCAACGGGTTCTATCTTCAACACAAATCCTGAGCGACAATTGCGTAACACTAAAGAGCTTTCGAAGCGAATGTGGGGCACTAGATGCTGGGCATGGTATTGTTGCTGTCAATCTCTGTGCGCACAAGAATGCATTAAAATATGTTTTTTAACAGAAGTCATGTACCCCGTTTAACAAATCATTACTGTTGCCTACAAGACTGACGAAATATGGAAGACCATCCTCTGTTAATTTCGAATTTTTTTATTAATACACAGTGAAGTGTTATCCAACCAACTATGTAGAGTCCAAGACACAATGCTGTTATTGCCTTCCGCTTGACCCTGCTGAGTAGTTAACAGCGCGAAAAAACACAGGGCAACAAAGCAACCCACAGCGTTATTGCTCAGATATGTCCGAACAGGCCCTCTAGCATTCCATGTTATACAGGCAACAATTTAAACAAAGAAAAGCTATTCGGCGGTCATTCTTTCTCAGTAGGATAGTTTGAAAAATTCATCTGTAAAAACTTGGTGCCAAAGATCATCCCTACCGACGCAAGCTCGCCTGACACACACTCACAATACCAAGTTTTGCGCACAATAACGAGGCGATACGCGGTAAACGTTGCTACCAGGTGCGCACACACGCGTGAGCTGCGTTGCGACCGTGCAGTAGCAATTGGCTGTTGCAGTAAGATATGATTTCAGTTGTCGTAGTTTGCCCCATTCAGTAAGTTTCAAGTCTGTAACTCTATCTTACCTATCCAAGAGCCCTGCGTTCGGCCTGTAGCTTGCCGAGCGGCGCACCAAAAAAATTACGCCCACCTTCCCTCGCGGGAACCCTGGTGTGATGCGACGCTGAAGGGGGTGCCAGTGTGCGTTTCCGTTGGGTCGATTACTCGAATTGCGTGAGCAATCGTCGGGTAATGCGAAAGAGAGAGTGAGAGAGAGAGAGAGAGAGAGCAGGCGTAGCGCGGACGACCATCGACTGAGAGACCAGCCGGAGCACGGCACTCGCAGCTCGCCCGAAGGAAAGGAGACCGCGGAGAGAGAGGGCGCTGCACATGCGCACAGCGCACTTGCGCCTGGCGCAGCGCCGCCCACCGGCGGAGTGAGAGAGCACGCCGCACTGCGTGCGCCACAGATGTTGAGGGAGAAGGCGCGCTATCACGGCGAGAGGAGAGGGGGTGAGCGGCGGAGAGACGCAGCTGTGCGGACGTTGACGACGACGACGCAGGAAGGACAGGGCCGCCGGCAACAGATGCTCCTCTCAGTGTCGCATCTAAAAAGCCTCACCTCTACCCGACTGTGTCGCGCACTAAATTACACAACGGCCAGTCGCCTCGCTAGTTTCATGCCCTGCAGTGAAAACGGATTGCACCCGCCGCGGTGGCTCAGTGGCTAAGGCGCTGCACTGCTGAGCACGAGGTCGTGGGTTCGATTCCCGGCCGCGGCGGCCGCTTTTCTGATGGAGGCGAAAAGCAAAAACGCCCGTGTGTACGAGATTTCGGCGCACGATAAAGATCTCCAGGTGGTCGAAATTAATCCGGAGCCCACCACTACGGCGCGCCTCATCGCCTTCTTGCGTCGGCGCGTTAAACCCAACAATCAATCAATCAAAACGGATTGTAAGCGAAATCACATATCCACCTGAACAGTGCCGCAAAACCACCGGCAACTGCGACTGGCGCATATAATCAACGAGATCCGCTTCGCCTGCGGAGCCCAGCCTGATCGTTCATGGCGGACCGAAACAGTAAACGCAGGGCGGAACCGGAACACCCTCGGCAGAGCCAATGGGAGCGCGCGTGGGTACATCAATCGTTGTCACTACTTGGCTAAGCCGATGAAGGGGTTTTAGTATGCGGGAGCTAATCGCCCAAACACGATGCTATGACTAGAATTCCTGTATATAGCTCGCGAGGGAGCTAAGAGTTGCGCGACCCTTTTCCATGAACCGCCATCACTCCGGTTATCCACGCCGCGCAGAGAAGCCCCCACTACAGCTGCGCCGCAGCCGCCGACGCGGGCGGCACCGCGCCCCGCCCAGGAACAGCAGCAGCAGCAGAGTGAGCGACACCGCAGGAATCCAGCGTAGCCGCCGTGAGGCGCCGCCGACCAAAGCGCCCCCACTGCGCCTTGGCCGCCGTCGGAAGAGTGGCGGCGAGGCTCCTACACTCACGACGGGCGGCTTTCCCGCAGCAATCCGGATAACAAAGATGACAGGTGGTTGCGCAACTCTTAGCTCCCTGCGGGAGCTAAATACAGGAACTCGAGCTATGACCTCATCGAGCAATCACCAGAAAGAGGTGGGGCAGTCACTACCATTGCATCCATTTTCTTTAATATTTGAACTATTTACTTGAAGTTCCAGATAAAATTGGTGTCATTGTTATAGCGAGACAGCAGCCTTTTCAATTAACAAAACTTGATGATTGATTGATTAAATAATTAATCGATCGTTAGATTTATCTATCGATTGATTTCTCGATCAACCGATTGATTGATTTGTTGACTGATTGATTAATAATTGATTAATTGGTCGATCAATCGATGATTCATAATTGATTGCGTTATTGATTGATTGATTGATTGATTGATTGATTGATTGATTGATTGATTGATTGATTGATTTATTTATTTATTTATTTATTTATTTATTTATTTATTTATGTATTGATTGTAAGGCTTAATACGTCGACGCCACACAGGCGATGACGCACGCCGTAGTGAAGGGCTCCGGATTTATTTTGACCACCTGGGGATCTGTAACGTGTGCCGAAACCTCGAAAACACGGGGGTTATCGCTGTTCGCCTCCATCAGAAAATGGGCCGCCGGGGCCGGTAATCACACCCGCGTCCTTCGACAACCAGTATTGTAGTTTGTCCTCATTGGCCTTTTACAGTTCAGGACACGTAGGGAATTATCTGAGTCTTAAGGCGATTTACACGCCAGTAATAACGAGGGGGAAATGTACAAAAGTCCTGTTTTTTCCGCACAATACCGCGGGGCGATTTCCTTGCGGCGTGCATACAAACACATCGGTAAGTTCGGAGGGTTAAAGTGTGTGGTTTTCTAGAATTAAGAACGCTTAACATCTCTGCATAAATGAACTAAACTTGTGAGTGCTCCTTTTACGAGTGAACATTAGATTTTGCTGACGTCCAGCGTAGCCTACAACCTATTGCAAATGAGCGTGGCGTTAAAACATTAATGCGACGTCGCTACGATTGTGTGGCGTTGTGGTTTCTGCCGCAATCGCAGCTAAATAGTCCCTAGATATGCAACAGTTGGTCTAAAAATAAAGTGAGAAGGTTCTACTGCGGAATTCCGCCAGAAATATTCCTTCGAGAACTTTGCGTTATGTGTCTTTAAATGGGCCTATTGTGTATAAATGCCGTGTAACAGAAGCCAGCAAAATTTTCCCCAGTGAGATATTCAGAACTCATTCCGTACTTTTGCGATACGCGGACGTTGCAGGCGTAGAGGTTCATACTAATATATGCTAGAGGGCAATCGGTCGGTGCAATCGCCTGCGTTGAGGGCGCCACTGTAGCAGTTCGCAGGGCTCCTCTCCTACTTTGGTTCACTAGCCAAACTGGTTTTTTCGGCTTTTAAGCCACGATAAACAAAAAAATTTCCGATTTTTTTTGCTCATGTTTCATGAAGCTTCTAAAAATTCGTTGACAAATTGTTTTTCAGCTACACTTCTGTGTAGTTAAAGCTTCAAATAATATTTGAAATATATATTAAATTTTTTTTTCAGCCACGCGCAATGTTGGCGAGCTCTTCCAAATCACGATGACACGTTTCTCCGCGGTACAAGAGGGCGCAGTCTTTGAAGGGCGGCTCGCCTAACACTATACTCGGGAACCAGTTAAGAACGGCAAAAGCTAGTGTACGGTATCACTCCGGCTAAGCCACGGACCGGGATGTCAACGAGTGATCGCGTTTTAAAATCAGATGCTATGAATGCTTGATATCGCCTGCCTTTTGTCACGGAGTTTGTTTGTCGACGCTGTAGTAGTTTATAATATGCTAAGCCCTAAAAAGCCCGCAAACGGCTCGTACCATGATCAAAATGCAGTAACGCCTGCTTATAACGAACACGGATATATCGAAATATTGCTGCATCGAACCCTTGTATAGTTCTGGTAAAAATTACATGCATTTAAACTTTTTATATCGAGCGCGATTTTGCTCGAATGCGGATCGAGCGCGGACAGATGGTGGAACAGCGAATTCCAGGATTAATGTATGCATACGACGTGTTGTTGATGGCGGATGACCGGATAGGTATTCCGGGCCTGATGGATATATTCGGGAACGAAGCGACGCACCTTGGGCTATCTTTTAGCAGAGAAAATTCAGGGATCATGGTTTTCAAACGATGAAACGGAGTAAAAATCGGTATCACTTAAACAAGTAGAAATACCACGGGTAAAGGAGTATAAATACACCGGCGCGCAGCGTTGGTGCGGTTGTCGCTTGCGACTCCCGCGCCAGCTGGGGCGCGTCCAAACCGGCCGTTGCAGAGTGGACCAGCTGCACGCATGCATGCCGTTGGAGCCGAAAGCGCCACATTGGGCGCTGCGGGCTCCGGTGTCACCGAAATTCAAGTCCGCGCCACTTGCTCCCACTTGCTCGGTTCGCTGGGTTCGGCGTTATTCGTTGTACTTGTACCCATGCTTGTCTCCGCTCTGTCGGAGACGCCGAGGACTCCGTACCGCTTCCGAGCACGAGCGAAAGCTCTCGCTGCCGTGGCCCTGCTACGGCGATACTGCAGTGCCATTGAGGGCAGCGGCCTTGTGCTTGTCGACTTTTTAGATACCGTGGAGCAAGCAGTTACCGGCAACGCGTTGTGCTCCAAGAAGCAGGCTACACTCACGCAGTTCTTCCTCCTCAATAAATTAATGTTTTCTTTCCGATAAAGTGTCGTATTAAGGGTGAACTGCAGGGTGGTAAGAGCTCAGCGTTAGCTCGTGGCTACGTGGGCAAGATTGCTCTCATATAAGTTTTTAGATGCGACGATGGAGCATCTCTTGTCGGCGGCCCTGTACTTCCTGCGTGCGTCCGTCATCGTCGTCGGCGTCCGCACTCTCCTCCGCTCGCCCCCTCTACTCTTCTATAGCGAACACTCTCTCGCGAGGAGCATTGGATTGGCTTGGCTTGGCTTGGATTTGGATTGGATTGGATTCAAGTGGATTGCGTTGGATTGTGTTGCGTCATAGCCGCGGCAGACGCACTGGCGCCGGCGCGTGACCAGGTGAGAGAGAACACTCTCTCTCAACATCTGCGGGTGTGCGGCCCAGCGCGCTCTCACTCCGCCGGTGGGCGGCGCTGCGAGCGGTGCTGCGCATGTGCAGTACTCTCTCTCTCCGCGGTCTCCTCTCCTTCGGGCGCGCTGTGCATATAACCGGTGTGCCGCTCTCCGGCGGTCTTTCGGTCGACGGTTGCTCTCCGCTTGCGCTTGAACCCCCCCTCAGCGTCGCATCACACCAGGGTTCCCGCGAGGGGAGGTGGGCGTAATTCGTTTGCTTGTCTAAGTTGCTATATCGAATTTTTGCTATATCGAACTATTTTACAATCCTCGCGCTGTTCGATATAAGCGGGCTTTACTGTATTTCCCGTTACGAACCCCCTGCGCCGCGCGGAGCAATACCCGGCTGCGGTTGTGAGGCACAGAGACAACCTCGCATGCGAGCTCGTTATTTTCCGAAAGTTACGCCGATTATCACTCGCGCAGTCTGTAAAACGCTATAAAGGTATCACCCAACCCAGCCACTCATAAATACTTCATATAAGATTATAAACAAAATCGATATCTTAAAAAAGGTGGCCATTATGTTTAACAAAAAAAGCATAGCGAATCTAGGATTACAACGCAGAACTTCAGCACAGAAGTCGAAGCCTTTACACAGACACCGAAAAACCAAGCGGGCACCTCGGTTTTGTAATATATGACGAATAACATTTGGGATCGTACGTATAGCCATTGACCTCAGATTATACGGTGTGGTTCCTAAAGCATTGAGCTTTCAATTTAACGTACCCTAGGTTCCAGACGTTGATACGAATACCCGCCGCGGTGGCTCAGTGGCTAAGGCGTTGTACTGCTGAGCCCGAGGACGCGGGTTCGATTCCTGCCCACGGCGGCCGCTTTCTGTCGGACGCGAAAAGTGAAAATGCCCGGGTGTTTGAGCCTTCGGCGCACTTCAATGATGCCCAGGTGGTCAAAACTAATCCGGAGCCCTCCACTACGGTGCGCCTCATCGCCTGTTTGGCATCGGCGCGCCTAACGCCGAAATAAATAAAACATCGAATAAGAATTTTATGCGAGCTCGGCCGGTCTACGCGCACGCGGTCGAGTACCTCCGGGACCGGCTTTGGTATCAGAAGAACTAACTCCTGGCTGCGTCTAATCTCATGGAAGCCATGAGAATTACCTCCGGTTGAATCTCGCGGCAGTTTCTATAAAAGCTGCCTGGCCTGAAATTTTCTGAAAAATACTACGTCCAAACGTAACCTAACATAACATAACCTTGCTGAACCTAGCGTAACCTAACCGAACGCGTTATAACCTACCCAAATCCAGCCTAACTGCAACGAACCTAATCTAACCCAGCCCAACGAAACAGAACACAACCTATATTCAACGTAATTCAACACATTATAGAAGTCCTGTGCGTCGATCTCTTGATATAATAAAAACCGGAGTAAAAGAAAGTATTAAAAAAATCACGATGACCGAAAAAATGTGAAAGAAAAAAAAACATCCAATGTCGGACTTGAACATGACCCTTCTCGTTAAAACCAACTACTATACCACAGCGTTACAGGTGCAGCTGGAAACGTGGCTTTTTAGGAAATATGTATCCCGTACAATCTCCGCGTAGCGTGCTCAGCCAATTAAAGGCGAGTGCCGCGAGAAATTTCCGGCGGTAATTCTCACGGTGTCCTGGATAATAGCCACAACCCTAACTCCTGCCCCAACGCAACCCTAATGCGGGTCATTACTGTGCAGAACCGAACCCGGTCGGCATTCGCCTTGCGTCCGAGTGCTCGGGTGTGAGGACACCCCTTACAAGTACCTTAACCCCCTTTTACGTGGTGGAAAATACCGCTCTTACCCATTGCGAGGCTGAAGGCAAGGTAGTGGCTTTCGGTTCCGTCGAAGCAGCAACGTCGCGTGCGAACGCAGTCTTCTGCTTTCTTTTCTTCAGACTGAGCACACTGACTGTTACAATGGTATGATGACTTTCAAGACGGGCACATGCCAATTAGGGGATCCACTGCTGTGCGGTTTATTTCATTACTTGCGTTGAAAAAAGATTCACAGAACATGAGTACTAAGAGTCTTGTACCCATGAATCGGAGCGTTGCCGACAACGTGGCAATGACGACATGCTCGCAACACTGTGATGGTGCCCTCTTACGGCTGCTTCATACCTAAGCAGGGGACTAGCCCGGTCTTGCACAACTGCTGAGGTGAGGTAGCGGTTTGCTATATATCTGCGAATATTAAGGCACACCAGCATGAACAATACAAAACTGACTGCGAATCGCGCGGAAGCGGGAAATCCCGCCTTGTGTTAACCACCATCTTTGTGTCACTTGTGTCTTTCGTTGGTCACCAATTTCCCTCGCTTGTCGCGTGCGAGGTGCCCTCCGTTGCAGGCCTTGTATTGGGTGCGGAAAAGTATTGCTAACTGCACTCATTTTACAAGAGAACTCCTCGAAGAGTCTCTCCTTACCGTGCGTCACTCGCCTTTTTCTGAACACAACGGTGTCCTATAACTCCACTGATGATGAAAAGACTCAGCCCGAAGGAGACAAACAAATGCCGAAGATAACGACGCCTTGTGTTTGAGGCACGAAAAAAAAAATCGAAACCCTTCCTTATATATCCCCCACTATATACTCTTGCAGTTTCTAGCAGTACGACGTACCATATCTTATGGGCATAGTCCGACCACCCAAACCACCTCCCTTTCCCCACCCCGAATCTGTAGGAAGGTGGGTTGAAAAGCCCTCAGCTCAAGACTCAGGAGCACCTGATCTCCCGAGCTAGAGTAGCAGTGGTCGGTCGTGGCTTTGTGAACTAAGAGAAGGCCACCCACCTTTCTTTGATTTTGTGTTAGTCGGCTAAACAAAGTTTATTCCTTCTCCTTATCTTCATCCTCCTTCTTAAGATAAGGATTGTTAAAGAGTGCATCCTCGACCGATGCCAACTGAGTCAAAGTCAAAGTCCAAAATCCAAACAGCCTTCACCGTGGCGGACTGGCGCAATCGGATAGACCTCGCCTTCATTACATTAGAGACCCAGGTTCGATTTCCACCACGGAAAATATTTTTAACAGCTAAACTGTTTAGTAAATTGTTATTTTGTAGCGTGAGCTACACTGGCCGAGGTTGAGCAGTTTCGCGTGGCTCCTGGAGAGCCGTGCTCCACAAGCGCGGCACGTGGCGGCCCGGTCCACTTGATGATCGTGCGAGGGGTGGCCGGGTGTGGAACTGATGGCTCGGGCGTCGGAGCAACACCTTGCTGCGCAAGCGCGGCACGTGGCAGCCCGGTCCACTTGATGATCGTGCGAGGTGTGGCCGGTTTGCGAGCCGATGGCTCGTGCGTCGCAGCCATCGCCTCCTGTATTTTTACAATGCCAAACGCATCAGCCCGGACCGGCCAACCAAGCCCTCTCCTTCTACTCCGTCCACTCTCCCCCGATTACTAGAATTGCCAGCGCTTTAGTCACGTAACCGGTTCATCTTGGGCGACGCGTGGTGGAAAGGGGCAACGTTGGCAAAACGGGCTCCGCCGTGGGTCTGAGTTTTCTGACGCTGGGGGGGGGGGGGGGGGGGGTCGCTCTTCCTTCGGCCATCTGAAACAAAAGTTGCCATGGCAACCAGGCACAAGCCACTTTCGAATTTAGTTATGGTCGCGGTTTGTCCCGGTCCAGCTCGGGGCCCCACCTTGCGACATATGGGCACTGCAGGCGTACCACTCACTCCCATTGGGAAGAGGGCGATGCGTTTGGCATTGTACAAATACATTAGGCGATGGTCACAGCAACACCGGCGTGCGCCTGTGGAACCAGCTTAGCTCTGGGGCGATTGGTGACGCTCCGCCGTAGCCGCTTGATAAATATACATGGGTCACATAACGCGTATACCTTGTGTGTGTCATCGAAGCAGCAGTAAGCATGCTAATCAAGCTAATCCTAGTCATCCAGGAAGGCTAGGAAAAACCAGCTGAACCTTAACTCATGCGACGTATATCCTGGCATAGCCGAGACAAGCCACTGCTATTTTTTTTTTGGTGTTCGCTGTCAAAAATTGATTGATTGATTGTATGGTTTAACGCGCCCACGCAACGCAGGCGATGAGGCGCGCCGTAGTGGAGGGCTGCGGACTAATTTTGAGCCCGTGGGGATCTTTAACGTGCACCGACATCTCTTACACACGGGAGCTTTTGTTTTTCGCCTCCATCAGAAAAGCAGCCCCCATGGCCGGAAATCGAACCCTCGACCTCGTGCACAGCAGCACAACGCCTTCGTCACTGAGCCACCTCGGTGGGTGCTGTCATAAATACCAAGAAAATATCGCACATACCCACTTAGGCGGATTGCTCAAGACTGCGCCCAAAAAAAAAACAAATCAAGAGTTCACCGCATTCGGGACAACACTTGCTCACAACAAGAAAGACACGCCATAGCGTACGTTCCACCAAGGTGATGTCCAATGTTTATCACTTCCAAAATAAATAAAAGAAGCTCGCACGTATAGCAACAATGATTGAATAAAGGTCGTCGCTGCCGCGAAGAAGAAGCAAATTGGCTGCAATCGTGGACTTAAACCGTCGTGATGGTTGTGAAAGTTGCGTACAGCTTCACCTTCAGGTCTTACGCGCTAGTCCGAGCTTCCTTCTTTATTTTTCTTGAGTGGATTGATGTGCCTTCGTTTATCATCATCATCATTTTGTGAAACACATTTTGTAAAATTGGCTTCATGCACAGCGTTTCCCTCGGTGAATGACGCCATTCGTCAGGCATAGCACGCTTTGCATTAAAAAAGACATGCGCTGTTATGAGTGCGCGATCGGCTAGACCATAAAATTGGTGTAGCTCCTGGGATTACTTTCACAGTAGTACGGCTTCCACCTTCGGCAGTCTATGCTCGAGGTGCACGAATATGTTAATCGACGCTAATAGCGGAGACCAAAACGGCTGCGCAACGCGAGGACCTTTTCGCCATTCGCTGTCGCAGTTTTCGGCTCATTTCCTGCCGGTAATTTGTTTCCTCGGGGTATGTTGCCGCAATACCCGCAAGCCGCGATGCTAATATCAAAGGCCACCGTATTTTCACGGGTATGGTTACTCCAACGAGCATGCTTCGCCTCTTACGGGGCCCATGAAGACAAAACACTGTTTTTGTTTAATTTAAAGATCTCGGCTTCAAAACCTCGCTTCACTCCATTCCAGCCACCTGAGGTGTCTTTAACCGGAAAATAACAACACCGGAAGTATTGAAAAACCTTGAAATTCCGCACTACAGTGACGCGTTATGGGAAGGAGTTACGTCAAAGAGACCAGCACTGAAAACAATTTTCAATGTGTTAACCGCATGTTATCGTCCGGGGGATGCGATCAAGTGGAATTAGAGGCCCCACTACAGTTCAACCTCGTAATAACTTCGTCTTGCTTGTGCGTCACAAACATGGCGGCTACGGTGACGTCCGTGCAAGCCATCTATTAAAATTGTGTGGGCTTTGGAAAAGGGTAACGGCAGGAATCCTTTTCTGAGAGACTCATGTACAAAAAATCAAAAAATATAAAACGGGAGCAAGTTACGCCTTAAACGATTGATAAAAGGCAGCGCCTCATGCAATAGGACCAGGAGAATTACCGTGTCTTAAACGATCAATTAAATCCTCTATATCGTTTACAATTATAAATTCTCAGTCAAATCTTTATATTGGTGCAAGGAGATCTGGTTGGTCTAGTTGTGACAACAGTGTTGAAAATACGGCTGAAACCCTGGTTGGGTGAGTGACTTGCATGAACAAAAGATCTTCGTAGCGTTGCGTGAACGCCCCATTCACTTCCGCTGGCTCCCCCAAAACAATACCTTCGTGCTGTATTTTGTAAATTTTGTTCATTTGCCTATGACTCTTAACCCGCAAGTGATACGTCGGAGTTTCCGTGCGAGCCTTTAGTGCAGCCGTTTGGCCTAACTGTGATTTGCTGTAATAAGTTGCGGAGTTTGTTTTTGTCTTTTCTATCGCTAAATTTTATTTCTGTCGGTCGTTGAAAGCCAATAACTTGAAGCCGTGCTCAAAGAATTCCCCTCCTTCAATGCTGTTTGTGTTGGTTCTATTTTCCTGTTCTGCTTCCAGTCACTGCGGCTTGAAACTTATCAAGTACCGGCTTGTTCACTGCACCAAAAACTCGGACCTTCCGCCCCTGAACCCGTCCCCTTCCCCTGAGCAGTGGGAGATACTGCTGTCCAGCTGTCGACCTGAGGACCAGCTTTTGCTTGTAACCAGGGCTACGGCAGCGTGGACAGCACATGGGCTCCTGGACTGAGGAACCACTCTCGCTTTATTGCGTAATAAAGTTTTCTCTCTCTCTCTCTCTCTCTCTCTCTCTCTCTCTCTCTCTCTCTCTCTCTCTCTCTCTCTCTCTCTCTCTCTCTCTCTCTCTCTCTTTCTCATTTTTCAAAGTTTTTTATTGAACTTTGCTTGCCGCTACTTACTTCCCCTCCTCGATCTGCCTAGGCAGATGCAAACCAGGCAATGATCTGAAAAGGCAGCCGCTTCCAGCCCGTAGTTAATACAAGAATGTGCAAGTTCTGCCGGCATGTAGACTCTGCCCTAGACGGGCCTGACTTGCTCCTTGATAGTGTGAAACGTGCGGCACTTATGACGTTCGCGAAGGACGTCACCTCTTCAATACTTGAAAAGCTCATGTACTGATCTAAAGAAGCCCACTGGAATTCGTAGGCACAACTTCATTGTCCGATCCGCGGGTGTAGAGGCGGCATTGAAATCAGCAACAAAAACAAAATATTAGCGGTGGCGTACCTCAGCTATGCCAGGATATACATAGCGTGAGCTAAAGTTCAGCTGGTTATTTTTAGCTTTCCTGGTTGTCTAGGATTAGCTTGATTATCATGCTTACTGCTGTTTCAATGGTACACACACGGTATATGCATTCTGCGACACATGTATAATTATCAAGCGGCTCCGGCGCAGCGTCACCAATCACCCCAGAGCTAAACTGGATGGCTTCCCGCTTTTGTGAAGAGACGCGGTACGGGGACTGTCGGGTAGGTGGGGCTCCGTCTTCGGTGATTATTCGATGCTTCGCCAGAGGTGTCGACGCAATTTTGATTTTCACGAAAAAACACTCACTGTAACGACGCAGCAAAGCTAATAATTTGTTCTGTTTTTCCTGCGGTAGCGCCAGATTCACGAGGAAGGAATGCGGAAGCTCGAAGGTATCTTCCGGTTGGCGTTGAAAGTCGGTGACTGCGATCACGTCACTTGCTTCTTGCGTTTCTGCGAGGAACGCAATTGCAGCGCCCTTGTTTAATTGCTGGTATTCCTCGGTGAAATTGGTCACCAAAACCTGGGATCGGCGTTCCTTGAAGCGCGCAATGCCTTTTGCGACGGAGACACCGCGGTCGAAAAGCAACCTTTGATCACTCTCTACGATATCGTCGACGTCAGGAGCAGCATCTTCACAGTAGAACGTGATCATCAAGCTTGATCGGGGTGGCAGGGTGACATCGGCGATCCTTACTGCAGCACGGTGTTCGGGGTTTGGTTCCGGCGTCATGGAGTGATCGGGAGAAAAAGTTATCGAATTGGTCTTCAGATTGATTGTTGCACCGTTTTCCGTCAAGAATTCTATTCCGAGAATTACGTCGCGGGAGCACTTAGGCAAAATGACGCACGCGGTAGGGTACTCGGCGCCGTCTATGATGACGGGTGATGTGCACGTTCCACTTGTCGTTACTAGATGGCCTCCTGTTGTGCGTATGTTCGGACCGTCCCATCTGGTCATAACTTGCTTCACCTTAGACGCGAATGATCCGCTAATTACTGAGTAGTCGGCTCCCGTGTCTATGATGGCGGCTACATCGAAGCCGTCGATGGACAACTGGACGTCGGACGCCGCCTTCCTCGAGTTCCGGGTGCGTCGGGGCGTTTTATCTCGGCTCCACCGTGTTGGCGATCGGGTACTATGCGTCATCGTGGTCGTAGTATTCTCACCAGTAGGCTTGGTCATATTGTGTACGCGTCGCACCGTGTGGCTGTCGTCGGTCATCGTGTTCGGTAGTCACGTCAGGATTAGATCGGATCGTCGGGCTGATGGCACGTCATGAATCATGGTCACGTTGGAGGGTTTTCATTTTTCCGCCGTCGTGAAACTTTACCCCCAGAAGTTACTGCTTTTAGTTTCCCCTACGTGTACCGGGAGACCTCCCACGCGTGAAGTTCGCGTTGGTTCGGCGGCTTGGTGACCGGTATGGGTAGGGTAATGGCGAACGGTTGAAGCGCGCTGGACCTCGGTTGGTGTTGGACAGGTATTCTTCGATGTCAGTAGGGCGCTAACCGGGTTACGGGGGGGGAGGGGGGGGGGCGGTTTGTCGACGGAGCGGCGGTAGATGTGGTCGGTCTCTCCGCAGTAATGTCAGAGCAGAGCATACGATTATCTAACGTTCCCCACACGTCTGTATAGACGGTATTCATTGAAAAGTTTAGCGGTGAATTTCTTCGCTTGGCAACACTGGAAACGGCCACAGACATGGCCGATCCGCCACGGACACAACTCCATGACGGACACGGCGCAGCCTGGGCCACTGCGGCCGCACGCAGAAGAAAAAAAAGACACCGGCGTGCGTCACCTGCTCCGTTCCAATCCGATTGTAAACAGTGGCGCCAACAGAGATGTTATTAATCGCACTCACAGTGAACTCGACGCAATAGTTTGTGTTCGGCGAAGAGTTCGTAACGTGAAACACAGTTATGTGTTTCACAGTACGTGCTTAGCACGGACAAGTGCCGCAATTCCGTGGAGCCCGACGTAACGAGTGGCGGCGCACCGTGGCCTTCGCGATCGGCTTCCGGCGGCGCTCCGCTGGCAGCAAATAGCGGAGGCCACGGGTATAGTGCCTAGAATCCACGGGCGCACTCACACGGTTGCACGGAGATGAGGGGTGCCTGATCTGCGGGCCGTGCGCGCAACGTCGCCTAGCAACAGACGCTTGGCCACAGATATGGCAGCGCACACTTGGTTGCCTGCATACATTCCACGTCATTGAATACCGAGGATTTTTTGGGACGTGGGGGTTGCAGCGCAGGTGGCCGGGCCGGCTACATGGGACGACCGTACGGAGTCTTGTGACGATAGGGTGCAGGTGGGCGAGGCTGATGGACAGCAGCAGCGTAGCACATGGCTTGCTGCTCGCGGGGAGCTTGTGCGATCGTTGAAGTTCCCAGCGCTTGCTGCATTTCTTCCCTAATCATGTAGGTAAGGGAAGCGACTTGGGGCTGCAGCGGCGTGGGGAGAAGTTTCCGCATGTCCTCTCCCTACTGCGCGGATAGACTCGCGTAGGCTATCTGCCGAAATCCCAATGTTGTCGACGTAGTTCACATTGGCGGGGCCAACAAAGTTCGTGTCATACTGCTTAGCACAAATTTCAAGGGCCTTCTCAACTATGCTGGCTTTGGTCATGAATTCGGCGATGGTTTTAGGTGGATTGCGGAGAAGTCCATCAGACAGTTCCTCCTTCACACCGCGCATTAAGAAGCGTAACTTTTCTTTCGTCATTTTGGGGTTCTCACAGCTAAATAGTTGCTTCATATCCTCAACAAATTCCCGACCTCTTCGTTGGGGTGTTGCGTGCGCGTTTACAACAAAAGGGCGGCTGGTTCTTTCCGCACGACGGTGGCGAATGTTTTAAGGAGCTCGCTTTTAAAGAGAGCCCAGTCTGTCAGGCAGCTCTCACGGTTCTCGAACCACGTTCGGGCGGTATCTTCTAAATAGAAGAGATCATGGCGGAAAGTTTCTTTCTGATACCACCTATTTAAGGTGCGGACGCTCCACTTTGTCCAGCCAGTCCACAGGGTCTTCTCCTGATGATCCGTGGAACGATGGTGGTTCCCAGGGCTGTTCCAGGATGATGGTAGGAGTGGCTTGCTGCATCATGTTCTCGGTTGCAGCGGTCCTTCTCTTGGTTTGTTCTGGTAGGAGACCAAACTCGGTCGGTCAACCTTGCAGTCGGCGGCTGGCTAAGCTTGGGCTGGCGTTTCGGCTTCCAGAAGGCGACGGGAGCATAAAGGGTGCTTACCCCGCACCCCGCAGCTGTCTTGAAGGAGAAAGAAGTTTATTCGAGCGAAATTGTGCTCCCCTAACAACTGCAAAGAATGCAGAGGCAGCGAAGCAACAGTCGACAAAGTGACTTCCGCAGACGACTGTCGGCGAATCGAATACCACGGCGTCTGCTCCGCAGGCTTTATATCTTTCGGGGGGGAGTGGTTCTCAAACCGTCGATTTATGTCCAAAACACTGTAGATCAAAGACTATTATTCTAGGCTAGGGACGTTTGGGCGAAGCCCGCTCCTTATTTAAATGAGATAACCAATTCGGCGTAAAAATAAAGAATAAAACATGCGCTTTGCTTGGGACACAGATAAGAGAGCCGGGCGCAGCCGGGCAGCAAAAACAAAAAAAAAAAAAAAAAACCCGATGCATGGCTGGCGCCAAAATTTATTAAGCGGCTCCGGCGCAGCGTTACGAATCGCCCCAGAGCTAAGCTGGTTCTACAGGTGCACGCCGGTGTTGCAGCGACGAACGAGCCATTGGTTTCACACCAGGCCACCCCTCGCATGATCAAGTGGACCGGGCCACCCCGTGCGGAACAGAGGTCGGAGAAGACACTGGGCGCCTGGGGTGTGTGAGAGACGCCGGGCAGCGAGCAACGTACTGTGCGCCGTGTGACGTCACTGCTCCTCGCGCATGCGCAGCACGGCTCTTTAGGAGCCACGCGATGCTCAACCTCGGCCAGTGTAGCTCACGCTACAAAACAACTTGCGTTTTACTGCAAAGCATATGTCTAATCTCCCCCCCCCCCCCCCCCCCCCCCCCGGTTTTCATTCCGGTCTCATCGGATTTACTCGGCGCCGTTCCGGGGCTCCCCCTCCCGACCGGTGGGTTCTCTGTCACAACTATATTCCTTCTCGGCACCACCGCTGCCCCCTTGTAAAGTGGCGCAGGCGGCAGCCAACGGCGGTTTGCGACTGTTAGATGATTGCGAAAAATAAACTGAAGGAGGGATGGGCGTAAAAAAGTCCACTGACGATTATTACAAATTGCGAGGTAAATGTAACTGGTAGCGAAGCTTCCATAGAAGCCCATACGTTCAGAAAATGACGCCTCTTACGCTGCTCATGGGGCTTAGCGCCATCTGTGTGAGGAGGGAACACTTCCGGCGGAACAAAAAATAAACAGTATGTGACGCAAGATCCGGTCAGAAAGTGACGTCATTTTTGTGCCATTAGCGGGAAAATTTGACTTAAAAATAGCCTTAGCAGGCCTCTGATCGCTGAGGGCTCATGTCGTTGCCATCTGACGCAAGTTGGCGAGCCCTTGGCGTGTGTGCTTCTAGTCAACGCCAGCTTATCTAGTACAGACTCGCGACTGGAGAAACGTACTTTAGCATACAGTCGTATGATTCGCCTCGGTGTTTATAAAAACATCTTGCATTTTCTCTGAAACTTTATTCTGTCTTCATGCCTTCCACTGCTGTATAAAAGCGATCAGTTGTTTATTTTGATTACAGTGGATGGCAAACGTACCCTCGCCTTCACCCGCGAGACCGGAATTTTTTTTTCTGCCTTGGGACACAGAGCACAAAATGGCACTTGAACACTCTCCCCAGCCCCCCGTTCATATAAAAAACGTGCCCACTCCTTACCCCGATACCAATTTGACCAACGCCACTGCTGGGTTTAATTGCGTCGCACATACGCAGGTTGCGTGCGTGCGACGCAATTTCAAGGTTATATGATGCTTGCTCAGTTTGTGGACTTCTGTTCTAAGAGACGAAATAACGCATAGTCATGCTATAATCAAGACATTTGAATTTTATTCCAGGATAAACATAAAACAACTTTACCACACTGCACAAAATCAGCACGTATACAATAAGTAAAAAAATGTTCGTGGGCACTATATGCATTATGGTTTTCCTTGCGCGCCGAAAAATTGACTTTACCCGTAACACACAGCATTATGAGCAATGAAAGCGTCAACAGAAGAACTACTTCGAAACAAGAGAAAAGAACTAGGCACTGCATCTTGACGCAGAAAACCGGGCCGCAGGAATGCGAATTCAAGAAAGTGCAGCGAGCACACTGCAGCTGTCCCGGCGTCTTATCAAGTAGACATGCGTTTCTACAGAAGTTCACTCAGCATTCACGCCTGCAATTTCTTGGTAGCATTATTAGGCAAGTGTCGCAACAGATAAGTAAAAAGAGGAAAAATGGATCAATGCAAACCAATGGACGGCAGTATGTAAAAGCACATAGCAGGAAAGGGAAAGATCTGGCAGCAGCGCAGCACGGAGCAGCACAACACAGTACTGCGATGGAAATAATGCTTACGCATACAAGTGCGGGAAACAACGAGCACTACAAGCGTTGTAATGCAATAGAGAAGGCACTAATATAGACAATGAAAGCGACTTTACTGCGCTGAGAATTCCTAGAGTAATTGAAACCACTTGCTCCGAGCCAGCCTGAGGTGAAATCAAGAAATAAATGGGACATAACAAAGCTTTAGACCCATTTTTTTTCGAAGCACCACCACGTCCCCTTACACAACCCCCTGCACGTATTAGCAGTTCTATAGTTTCGCGTTACCTGTGGAAATGAGAGAAAAATGGTGCAGTAAGACGCCAGGCGTGTGGGAGTAGCTGTTGCAACCTTGTACAGCACATCGTTTCTGTAGGTACCGAGGTAAGCGCTCCGCTCCAACCATTGGCAGCATCGTCCCGTAGTTCACCGTGCGCGCCGGGAACGGTACTAAACGTGTTCACCGACGATACAACGCACCTCGCAACTCCACGCACAGCAAAAATTAAGTGCACACGAAATTAACAAGGAACAACGAATGCAAATCCGCACCACGAAAACACGCGAGGGGCGTTTCCTCGCAGACGAACTTTAGGAGCGCCTTTCCGAACACTACAAGGACTGCATCACAGAGCAATGACATGTGCCATTCTTGAGAGGGCGCTACAAAAAAGGTTTTTGAGAATGAACAGCAGTTTCCTAAACTATTCACACACCTTGCCTAATATATATCAGAAATAAATATTGTTCGTAAAATATAAATGTTCTTTTATTGTTGAACAAACCGTGTCTTTTTGTTACTAGTGTTTGTTCCTTCCTCACCTAGGCGCGCTTCAATCGCCGCTCCCATAAGCCCCCAAGCTGATGTCGCTGGCAGTAGGTTCTGAACTGCTTTTCGCCCGAAGCATCGCTACCATTTATATTTACCTTGAAAATTGTGCGCAGCAGGAACTGTAGTCTTCTCGGTCACGGCGCATTTCTACTGCGTCTAAGGAAGTGTTCGCTTGATCAGCGAAACTACGATGGCGTGCGCTACTCCGCTGCTACCTTTCAGTTCACCGCCGCCGCCGGCCAGCATGTTGCAAATCGAGTTCGAACCTCCCGCGCAAATTTTACGTGGTTCGGATTAGCGCCGCACAAGGGAGCAGCGAGCATGTTGTTGCATATCGTGTTTGAACCTCCCGCGCAAACGTCAGGAAGTTTGGAGGATTAGCGGAGAATGGAACAGCGTCTGGGGAAAGTGTAGGGGCAGGGCGCTCCTTGGTGGCGGCACATGAAACATTGTGAGGGAAAGGCAGTGAGAGAGATGACGCGGTAGCCGCACGTGTCGCGCTCCACTTCACCCTTCGCTAGACGCTCCTCTCCGTTTTCTTTCTTTCGTCGCTGCTGCACTCGCTCACTCGGTTACGCAGACATAGACGCCGCTCCCGCGAAGCCCATGTAACGGCTGCCATAGTGCTGCCCCCTAAAGCGACCGAAACCCGCCGTCGCGGCGTAGGTCACTTTTAAGCACGCGTACATGACGGGTTCTCGGTTTATGTGCGCAGCTTTGTAGTGAAAAATAGTGGTAGGGAGATGGGAAGGCGTGCACACGCAGCTATAGGATTCGTGCCCGTACAGATGGATGGTATGTCTGTTGTGCTGGTACAAGATATAAACGCGGACGTTACACGGCCCAATGGGACCTGTCCGGAGGAGTCCTTTGGGGTAGAGCGGATTAGGTTTGTGTGTTAGGCTAAGTTCAAATTACCGACGCAAAACCCATACCGTGATCGATGGACGTAAAAAAAAACGCTATGTCACGCAGTTCGGTTAGCTGAGACGTGAAATAACGTCATTCTTTAAGTCATTGCGGCAGTTGTAGCATCAGTTTGAACCCGGCCTTACAGAAGCAGTAAGATGCTTACGATGCGGGGGGGACACAGGCAGTTCCATGTTTGTCTGCAAGAACAAAGCTTGGATCCATCAGAGGGTCATTCATCTAATGGCTAGGAAATATGCTCCAATGCAAATTCCGACAAACGTGTTTTGTTTCGTGCGTTCCTTGGAATGCGTCCAGCTTTGCAGGTCATCCTTCTCCACATAGTGGAAAGGCACTATTTTTTTTTACATGGCGCTGACTGGCTGCCGTTGGGGCATACAAACACGCTGCTCGACAAGAGTGTTTGTCGTATTGAAATCGGAACATGCGGAACGCCATTCTTGACAACTTCAAACGCGCTCTAGCTCAGAGATGAGAACGTTTCCAAAAACAGCATAACCAGCTATTTCCACAGCGTGACTTGTGGGAACATGATACTCACCCAGGAAGGATTGCACAATGGTGTGTGTTGGCAGTTCCCTCTTGAGTTTCGTCTCTTGGACGCCAATGACAAATTTGGTTTGCTTCCAGCAGCTTCTTCAGCTGAAACTCTTTGGAACAAAAACCTCTTAGGCTTAGTGTTGCTACTTTAAATGGTGAACTTTCCACCATTGCTCATTGGTAAAAGGAGGCTCACTAACCTGGACACCAAAGCGCTTACATTTGCGAAGGAATCTTAAAGGCCAACTGCTCTCAAATTTCACCCTGGATAAATGCCTACGAAATGTGTAGTAGGTACCATGACAACTACTGCGATGTGACCGGTAGCTCTGTGCAATGCGTAGTTATACAGTTTCAGGCACTCAAAATAACTCCCTTGCAGACGACAAAGCACCTGCCGGCGTGTCGCGCAAACAGCCATTTAACGGAAGTGACATGCCAGCCGTCCAGGCCGATCGGCCTGCCTCGCAGCGGGTGAATCCAGAAAACTCGCATTTCGCGCTGCCGGTACGCCTGGCTTTCATGGCTCCGAAGAGGCTTCGTTAACCGTACGCTTCTCTCCTTTTCGAGTGTCGTCGCGACATCATGCCTACACAGTGTGCTGCTGTCGGAGCGCACGAATAGTGTCGTGCTTGCGGGACAAGCGCTCGCTTTTCGGCGCGCCTCCCACACCCCCGCACGCGCGCGCTCACACTCTCCTCCTGGCTGGCCGAGCCTGCCGCGTTGGCCGGTCCGCAGAGCTCGCACCCTCAGGCCAGGCCGTCTAGAGCTCGCGCCGACGGCTGATACGTCACTTCCGCCTGCCCGTAATGGCCGCGTTTTGCTCAATTTCGTTTTCAAAATCGTCGATTTTTGCTGGTCGCTTGCGGCGTAATTACGCACATTTTAGGCGTCATACTTCGTACATCGCGGTCTTTTTAGTCATACTATGCAGGAACAGTGATTTTGCGCGGTCGAAATTTTGAGTTCAGTTGGCCTTTAACTATGAACCAGAAAGGTGGAAGTTATGGAATAGTGTGCGCCGCGTGACAGCTAAACGTGACACGACGTGAGTGGAAGAAAAGCTGGTCAAAGTAATTGACGCCCCCCACCACCCCCAAAAGAAATCCACAGCAAAGAAAGAGACTCAAATCCGGGGTAGTCGTTAAGAAGGTGCTACAAACTGTGGGCAGGCTTCTGCCTTTAGAGCACTTAAGCAGACATAAGTTTCCCAATCGATTTTTATTCACGGCATTAATAATAAATCAAGCGTTTTTGCGCTACACTGCTCGTCTAAGTACGAGTACAATGTAGCCACAGAAATACATCAAGAAATTGTATAGGTGAAGGAGGAGCAAAAAACTTTGTTTCTACAAAAACGTATGAGAAATACGTATCACAAAATACTGCTCGCAAGATTAATCTCAAAGTCATAATAAAGATAAAAGTGAGAACCTCGCTATGTCAATAAATTCAAAGCAAGTAAAAACTGAAAAACATTCGAGCTGCCAAAACATTAGCTCCGAGGTAGAGTAGTGAGAACACGTCATTTTCATCAGACGTCCTTTGCTAGAAGTTTTGCGATCTCGACCCTCGTCGCTTTGATAATCCCGAATGGTTGTGCCGTGCATGGGACTTTCTTCCCGCGGTGGTCGGTGTAAGTCACGGGGGCGTCAAAGTCCAGGTAATAATCTCGGATGACGAAGGCCAGGGCGCTGACTTGGGCTTCCTTCAGCTTATTCAGCATGAGGTAGGCCTGCATTGATGAAGAACGATGGAGCGCAGCGTTATGCGGTCATGGCGTGTGTCACTCGGAGTACTCTCGATTCAGCACTTTTCAAAGCACGTGGAATGGACTGCCGCGTAACTATGGTACATGATAGGCAATTTAGAAACGCTGTCGTGATGTTATCACTCGATGTGCATGGTAGGGAGTCAGTTTTCTTACAAACTGCGCGGAAATCCAGAAAAAAAAGCACGTTTTGGCCACTTCCACGGAATATAGCCAGGGGCAGAATCCCGGCTCATCGAAATTTTTTCAGGAGTAATTACAGTTACTAAGCGCAATGCAAAGAATTAGTGCTATGGAAATATTGATGGCAAAAGCTCGCCAAGTGCGGTGTTTAAGTTTTCTCACTTCCCTGTACAGCGTTTCAGAGCCATAGACGATATCGGAATTAATTTTATGAGTGGTAACATTAAGCATGGAATTCCGCAGAACACAGTTTAGAGTTTTGGGAAATTTATTTCATATTTTTTTCTTTCTTTCATTGCCTTGACTTCTACATCGGCTCCTGCCCTGGGGGTAATATCAATTTCTTATGATAGTTTTACTAGGTTCTTTAGAGGTTGAAAGTTTGAACGGGAAAGTTGCAGATGGGTAATGAACACGTTCAGCGACATCTGCCCAGGCGGGCGGAAGCGTGAGCCGCCTTGAGTGGCAAGTCCCGAGCTGCAAGGACCGTGTGGCCTTGGGTCCATACAATGGCGATTTCAAGATCTTCGGGCAAGGCCCGGAGGAGGCGAAGGTCGCTTGCCTATATCCTGGCGGGCCGTGCAGATACAGTCGACATGCCTGTTGGGAGTTGGTAAGAATTATTACTTTCGGTTGGTTCTGGTTGGTAGTTGCAGCATGTGCAATCGCGATTTCCTCCGCCTTTCCAAGTGATAGATTACAGTAAGATGCTGTCTTTGCCACATCTCCTTGCGGAGTCAGGGCAACAGTTTGGGCCTTGGGGATGGGGGTGCTGTACAATGCTCGTTTATGGAACTTGACATTCTTCTATATGGTTTCCATACAGATGACGAACAGGAGCTTCTCAGCGGCTCTTGTGGAAGGTAGGGCGAATGCGGTGGGGTATGAGGGCTACCCTGATCTTGCCCCGTATGTTCGGCGGGATCGGGTGCGGGGCCTTGTTGGAATTCTGGAGTGCTCTCTCTAGGAGCTGGAGCACTCTCCTGCCTGCTGGTGTTGGGGAGAGGTGGTTGAGTAGCGCCGTTTTGGCTGCTAGAAGTTCTGTGAGGGTGTTATGTACCCCGAGTTGTAAGAATTTCTTGTTATTGGTGTACGCAGGGGGTCACAGCACCGCTTTGTAGGTCTTGCGTACAAGGGCATTCAACATGACTTGCTCTTGACGCTTGAGGGTCAGGAACAGCGTGCCGTACCTGAGCCTTCTCGAAATTAGCGTTTGTACGACGCAATACGTATCGCGCTTGTTCATTCCAAAAGTTGTGTTGCTGATGCGGCGTATAAGACGGGTGAGATTGGCTGTGGCTCCTTGCAGTTAAGCTAAATAGGACGCGCCGGACCCGTGGTGGTGGAATGGGACCACTGTTAAATATCACCATCATTAGTTCTGAAGAGGACCAGCTCCTCGCTGGGCGAGCGCGCCATCAGTTGTCAGCCATAAAGAAAGAATGAAAACTGTTCCTCGGCCTCTCTCCTGCTTACAAGTGGTGCCGTGGCCAGGATTTCCACCTCCACGCAACGAACGCCAGCAGCCTGCCTTGGAGCAGCGGAGAAGAGGGCAGCGTCAGGGCAGCTGATTGACCTGGTCCAGACAACGAGAAGGTCAATGTGGAAATCAACGGGATTTGATGAGCTGGCTGAAACGTAAGACAGCTTCAGACAACCACCTTCCGAAATGAGCATAGAAATTGTAACGAAGCAGAGGGAGGCTGTACGGTCGCAAATAACGCAGCTCATCAACGCAGCCGAACAGAAAATAGAAGAAGGAGCCGAAAGATTGGCGCTTTGCTCAACGCAAGCACAGATCAAGGGGCAAAAAGCGCGACTGGAACAAGCAAACAAAATGGAGCAATATTTAACGGACGCACTTGCATACAACGAATTTGAGAGAATTATTGAATACTACAAGAAGACATTTGCTATCCTATCGAAGCTTAAGATAATCATTGCGGAGTCCATCCGAAGCAGCGTAACTGCCCAGACTAACATCCAGACGTTAGCCCCGAGCTCGCAGCACAACGTCAGGCCAGATGATGTGGAGCTGGTCAGGGTACCGAAGCTGGAGCTGGAGTTGAACAGGCTTTTACTCAATACAAATCATAAGTTCACGACAGGCCTAACATGACTAAAGTCCACAAGTACAACTACTTGACGGAGTCATTAACTGGCAAGGCAACGGAAACAATAGAATGATTGCAGTTTTCCGCTGAGAATAACTATGACCACGCAATACAGTTAATGAAGGACACGCTCAGAAGGCATGAAAGAACAGTGTATCTGCACATGTGCGAACTGCTAAACCTTCCAAAGGTAAAATCAGCGAGGGATACCAAAGAGCAAAGAAAGCTATTCCAAGCCATACAAGCGAACATGCTCACCCTCGTTCCGCTGAATGTAAAACCGGAGTTCTATGCACCAATGTTCCTTCCAGTTCTCAAGAAAGTTATTCCATCAGAGTTGTCCGTGGAGTTCAAGTTAAAGGAGATGGCTCAGAATAGGCAGGACAGTGAAACGGAAGAAGGAGAGCGAAGAGAGTCAGCAGCAAAAACAAGTGCGGAAGCCCCAGCACTTCTCGAATTTTTTCGGCATCAAGTAAACTTGAGAGAGGGCACAGATAAGAAGCAAAGATCAGGGACTGAGCAACAGATAAGAGAAAGTACGAGAAAGTTTCCAACAACAGCGAGTTTGACTGCTCATCAGAAAGGGTGTGCATCTTGTGCATCAAAACTACCATGCGGCAGAAGATTGTCGGCGCAGCATGCTGATGGAAAATAAAAGGACTGAGCTCGCAGCCAAGCAGAGCATGCTTCAGGTGTACGCGGCCAAATCACACGACACGTGTTTGCAGAGGTAAACAATGCAGAGGAAGACACGCTACACCAGTGTATAGGACTAAAGAAGAAAAAGCAGAAAATCATGCCGCAATGGTTCAACCGCAAGAATCGACAGCGTGCAGCATGCATGCCATTGAACCGCAGTAAAAGCAATGCGTGCTCTTACAAACTGCAGCAGCTTGGATAGAAGGAGACTCCTCAGGCCACAACGCCCGACTGTTATTTTACCGCGGCAGCCAGAGATCATTCATTGAAGCCTGATCATTCATTGAAGATCATGGACGTGGTACAAGTGACTGTAGGGAATCGAACCAGAAGCCAAGCCACCGTTATTGAAGGTCTGAAAGTGGGCGTCATATTCCGTAATTGCCTGCCTGGACCCACAAAAGGAATCAGCGAAAAAATGAAGAAAATACATTCGGAGATTGCCGACGAGACACACAGAACAAGAAAGCCGAGGTCGATAGGGCTGCTAGATGGCTCCGATTTTTATTGGGAGTTTCTCACGGGACGAGTAAGAAGAATATGTGGCAAACTAATAGCTGTGGAGACAACGCTTGGATGGATAGTTCAAGAAATATGCCAACAAAACAAGCTGAAAGTAACAAAGCTTTGGACAGGCAGTCATGGTACGTCACATTGCAACTGCTGACAAAGGTAGGCCAGACGAATTGCAGAAAATTTGTAGTTTCCAGTCGACCAGCCTAGCAACAAAACATGGTCAACCAAGTTCCAAAGACAAAATCTTGCGGTTCTAGCAGCAAATAGCCAAGTGTAATTGGTGCTAGTCGGTAGGTCTTCCATGGAAAGAAAACGTGAACCTGGACAACAAGAACGAAATCGCAACGAAAATGCTACGCCAGTTAAAAACCAGGCTTAAGAAGTGTGATTTTCTGAAGAGATATGACGTGGCGATATCGCAATATTTCACCTCTGGTGTAACCGACTCAGTTAAAAGGGAAACAGGACAAGCGAACTATCTTTCCCACTATCGGCCGCACCACGCAGTAATTCGGGAGGACCGAGCGACGACAAAATTTAGAGTCGTTTTTGACGCCTCGTTAATTCCGATAAGAAACAGATTGCTCAACGATAATTTAGATGGTGGACCGAACTTCAATGAAGACGTATTGTCCATGCTTATAAACTTCCGGAAAGAAAAGAGTGACAACCGTAGATGTGGAAAGGGCATTTTTGCAGATAAGCATAAACGAAGGAGACTGCGATTTTTGTCGTGGAAACACGATGGCCAGGGAAGACTGACCGACGAAATACAAGCACATAAAATGACAAGGGTTACATTTGGTAGAACACCTAGTACATGTTTACTGTCAGCCATGATCAAACATCATCTGAAAAAATGAATTTCAAATTTCCAGAGACAACAAGAAAGCTACAGAGGGAAATTTATGTTGACGACGATATACTAGGAGCGGTCATAATTGGCAAACCCATGAAATTGTACAGAGACAAAAATGTTTCACGGAGGGAGAGGATTTATGAGCATCCTATAAGTATCCGTAAGACCTCCGTGAACAAAATAACCATAACGATGTCCATTACAGTAGAAGGGATGCAAACCATTGGGACAGAAGTAGAAGGAGCTCCGAATAGCTTAAAGGGGTCCTGAAATACCTTCCGCCGATGCGTGGATGTACATGTAATCAAATAAAGCAATGTATTAGCAATCTCCTCCCGCAAGAAGTTTGTTAAAGCGATGAGTATTAGCTGAGAAATCGTAAATCAAAAACCGCGCATTAACGTCGCGCCACGTTTCCTCCTCCTTTAAACTTACTCTCCGCATTTGACGGCGAGCGAGCCTTCCCTCCCATGATGCTGCGCTCCTCGGCGGTGGCGTACTTCCACTATTGCTTTGCTCACACTGCCGTCTGCTACGGGCAAGCTTTGTTGACACCATGAATCCCGCACTCCGCTCAAGGCTGGAAAAGCGAACGAAAAATCTGGCCGCATGTGTGCGGCAGCCTGGCCTTGCCTTTTCGCGGTGTACTTGCTGGAGTTGCTATCGGCGGCACGTGACTTTTTATCGGTGGCGAACTCCCAGCCGCACGGGGGAATTGTGCGCTCGCTCCCTGGGATGCACAGCGCACTGTTTATCCAAAAACCGCTGTATCAGATGTGGCCCCGCTCGTGCCGGGTCTTATTTTGTGGCGGTGGTAATCCCTGCCGGCGGCATGTGAAAAATACATTTTAAACCGATACAGAACTTGTGCACAAAACACCAGCTTGTGGCGACGCTTCAGCTTGGGGCGACGCGTGGTGTAGAGTGGCAACGTTGGCAAAACATGCTCCGGCGCGGCTCTGAGCTTTCTAGCGCTGGAGCGAACGCCATTTCTTTGACAATATCAAACATGCGTTGCCCTGGCAACAAAGCACAAACCACTCTAGAAGTCAGTTATGCTTGCGTGATCCCGGTTCAGCTTGGGGCCCCACCTCGCGACATGTGGGCACTGCAGGCATACTACTCACTCCCATTTGGATGTGCGAGATGCGTTTGGCATTACAGGAGGCGATGGTGTGTGTGTTGTTGACGCCTTTGTTTCGTGATGAAATGCGACGTTTTGCTTCTGCGGGTGGATAGTGCTTCCCATGGTCTGGATTATCTTTCTCGAGCGGCGTACGACTCAACCTCGCAAGGGGTATGTGCAGTGTGCGTGGCTGAAAGCCATCTCGGCTTGTGCGCCAAAATTAAGTGACTTGCTGTTCGTCCCCGCAAACCGCGCGCCAGGTGAGTGCCGAATTTACGAGGGGCAGGAGGAGGCAACCCATCGTCTGTCAATCGCGGTTCGGACTTGCAATGCATGTTGTGACGTTGTGTTCGTTCGAAACGCATTTCTGGATTGTTTGGAAGTTGAATAAAATGTATGCGTCAAACTCGGGAATTCGGCTCAGGGCGTTCTCTGCGATTGCACGAAAGAAGTGCCACGGGGCTTCAACGCTCTCTTTATGGTACGTACTCAAGTAGGAGAATATCCATGTCGTGTTATGGCCCTGTTGCATTCAATACAAACGGTTAGGCGTTTGTTTACACTTGTTTCGTTTGTGGTAAAATGTCCAAGCACTCCGGCACTCCGTTGGCAGATCAGCCGGCGAGCCGACGCTGAGCAGACGACTCCTCCCTTTGCCTGAAGTGCGTGAAAAAGCCGCCCAATAGCAGGATGTCTAGCTCATGACGA
Source organism: Haemaphysalis longicornis (assembly GCF_048455015.1). Lineage (NCBI taxonomy): Eukaryota > Metazoa > Arthropoda > Arachnida > Ixodida > Ixodidae > Haemaphysalis > Haemaphysalis longicornis. Next base: position 172,036,367 of record NW_027526445.1, read on the forward strand.
ACATCTGGGAATTGGTGACTTAGACATGTGAAGATGGCGGCGTCCAAAAACACGAAGGGAAGGGGGAGAAAAAAAGCGACAAACTTTGCAACAAAAGTGTGAGCTTTCCGCTGCGCGTAAAAGAGTAATACTTGGCACAGATGATGTTGATGACCCAATCTAACGATTGCGCTAGTCAATATAGTGTGCTCAAAACGCCTTTCAGGGCCCCTTTAAGAGTCCATGCCAATTACGCCTGCGGACATCACCGGAGGACGACAGAAGCTCATGATGAACAGAAGAATATTATTGGTGATATCTAAGACGCCTGGAGAAGCCGGTGTCAGATCGCAAGGGGTTGGTGGATAAGATAGCATTGATACCGCTCAAAGGCAACGATCGGCGAAACGTTAGAAGAACGGGACGTCGTTCTCTTGGGAGGCACCGGACCACGAAATTCTGGGAAATGTGCAGAATCGAGTAGAATCCCGGGCGTGATGGTGTGAACAGAGTTTGTCTTGTAATGCGAAAAAACAAGGCGCTGAACCGGCGCTCAACAAAACACGTTTACCCGCTCGAGCACTGCTTCAAATAATCGCGACACAGACAATCCTAGCGCACTTTGGGGGGCGGAGTTTGTTAAATATCACCATTATCTATTCTAGGGAGGAAGAAGACGAGCTCCTCCCAGCGCGAGCGCGCTACTAGTGGTCAGCCATTAAACAACGAATGAAAAGGGTTCCCCGGCCTCTCTCGTGCTTACAACGACCAACATTGTTAGAGCCTTGACTTCGAGTATGGGTTGACCGGAGGCGGTTACTTGTGGGTCAGGCGTTGGGGGAGGTTGCGGACCCCGGATGCGGGAACTTAGGACAAGAAGGTTTGATTCAGATGGTTCACAAGTCAGCCCGCCTGACTGGAGGAAGAAGACCGGGGTATCGAATGCTTTTTGTAGGGCATCTTGTCGGTGACCGCTCGAGGCCTCTGTCGCCCATATCATCAACATACAATGCATGCCTAAGGTGCGGTATGGACTCTAATAATGAAGGGAGTGGGAAGAGGGCTATGTTGAATAATATGGGTGAAATTACTGACCCCTGGTGTGTCCTCTTGGTCGGAGTGTTAAAGGTGGTTATATATGTGGGCCGGGTCGAAGTGTTGCTGTGCGATTTGCGAAGAACGTTCTGATAAAGTTGCAAGTTTGAGATCCACAGTTGGTCCTCTAGGATGGCTGCATGGGTGACGTTGTCAAAGGCCCCTATTATGTCGAGGGCGAGTACGATTTTGGGTGTCGAGCGGCTGAAATGATCCATTATTTCTCTTTTAGTTTTATGAGAACATCCTGCGTCAAGAGTGTTGGGCGAAAGCCATACATGGTGAGGGGAAAATTTCTTGTTTCTTGTTAGGTGGTCATGCTTTGTTGCACTATGTGCCCTAAATGTCTTCCAATGCACGATGTTAGCGAGATGGGGCGAAGCGATGTTGGGAAAAATGGTCTTAAGTTTTGAAATTAGGGTGATATCAGAATCTCTTCACTAGGACGGCAAGGTTTACTGCTCAAAATGGTGATTTGAGAGTTCTATAAATGCATTTTGGGTGCCTTGCTCCACGTTTCTAAGCAATCGTTTAGTGATCCGGTATCTACACGGCGTTGTGTGTCGGATGAAACGCGCCGGTTCTTGCTAGAAGTTTGATTGTGTGGAAGAAGCGTCCAGTTTTATCTTGGGTGCTTACTTATATTTATATAAGACAAGGACCGAATGCGCCGAAGGGTGGACGAAGAGGTGGGTCTTGATAGCATGGAGGAGTTCTCCGGGAGTTAGAGCAGTGTTCTTTATTAGCCTATAGATCTTGTTCTTGGTAATGGAACGGAATTTGGTGTTGTCAGTAAGGTGGTGCAGTATATGCCCAGTCCTTCTGGCACTGACACTGCCAATTAGTCACGAAATGAGCGCCAGTTTGACTTTTGGAATGTTTTGGTACAGTATTGAGCTTGTTGGGTGAGCTGGGGTATGCATTTCCTTAATTTCTTGTTGTGGCGCTGACGTTTCCATCTCTTGATGAGGCTTCGGCGGGCATCCTAAATGTGAAGGAGGTGCGGGTCTACGTCAATACTGTCTTGCAGAAGAAAAATACGACTTGGGGGCTGCTTTCAGATGTTGCAAAGGTGCCGACAATTAGTGTACCGATAAGCCGCAACAGTACTGGGTCTTTTCAGAAGTACTCGGCGACCCTCTTGGGTGATAAAAATGTAGCTATTTTAACTTTCAGGTTCAGTTGGATTGATACCGTGAAGATCTTCGTGATAAGGCGACTTAATCTTTTATCGCCTAAAGTTTTTACTTAACCGGTATAGTTAAATCTCCCCACGCCCAGATTATCAATTGATGTGTTTCACGAGAGTTTGACTCTGGGGTAGTGAGTGCACAGGAGCGAATTGCTTTGGATACTATCGTTGTTATAATTGTGTCTTAGGTGTTCTCACCTTCCGCAGTTCTTACACGTCAGGCATACCAAGATTCACATCATCGGGATTTTTCGAATGTGTCTTCACGCAGCCGTCTCGAAGCGGGGAGCTGAAGTAGTTATACTGCTTGGGTGGTAACCCAGTCCCCACTGAACAAAAATAAGCTGAAGTGACTTTGACAAAAGGGCGAGAGGAGACCTGCTGGGCAGAACATGCTTCGTGATCAAAGCTAGTTAGAAGGTCTCTGCAACACTTCTTAAAAACGACTTCCCTGTTTCCTTCTCGTCTGAAACCACTGCGGAAGCTGTAATTATAGCCAGCACGCAGCGCCACTCCGTGATTTGCTCGACCCAGCAGATACGCCTTCCGTTTCGTCTGCGCTTTCGTGGCCTTCATATTACAATCGCCATGAAATGAGTTCATTGCTGCTCTGAAGGAAAGCCGGAAATTAACCGCGACACCACTGTAATGACCTAATTCGAGCGGATGGAGAATGCCAAGGCCACGGAAAGATAGAAAAATCTTTTAGGTGCGTTTCTAAGTTATCCGATGAGTACCGATAACTACGTTTTGTCTTAGGCACATTGCGACCCCTAATCTAGGTATTAAATCTGTTGGGTGACAAAATTCTGCATGTATTTATTAATTAAAAGTAAGTGCCCATCTACTCTGTAAAGAAGGAAGACCTGCAAAGCTGGACGAAGTTCATATGTTGCACGAATCATAACACATTTCTTTGTAATTTGTGATTTAGCAAGTACTTCCGAGCAAATTGCTCAAGGAAACTTGGAAGGACTCGAGCACTACTCTAGTGCTCAAACGTATAGGACTGTCTTTTTTCATGCCGCGTCGTAGACACCTTACTTTCGGTGTGACACACCAAAACACTCAGCTCGGCCAAGAAGAGCGCCAGATGGGCCGTTTGACGTCCAAGTTTAAACATCCTGCCTGCACAATGGTTCTGTCATCAGGGAAGACCTGAAGCATATAGCTGCGCGTGAATGCCCACCCCCTTTTCACTTACCAGCCTTGCACGCATCAGCCAGCAATCGCTGATGTGGGCATACCTAAAGAGAAAGACGCAGGTGAAAGTGTCGCTCTGAAAGCGATTGAAGCTAAACAAGAAATATTGGCTCACGTTGGCCATCCAAGCGGGCAAGTTCCTATCTATCCTGGAGGGATTTGCAGCTACTCGGCGCGTTGGGTTTTGTGGCTGCAACGAATGCGGCAGCGGCTTTATTTTTTGTTTCCGGGCCCATTCACGCTTCTCTGGGGCCGACGCTCCTTCAATTACCTTTCTTCTGCCTCGGAGCAAATGAAACGAGTTAGTTGTATAGCGAGTAAACCTGGAAAGTCTCGAGCTTGATTCCATCGGTCAAACATGTCCATTTCCTTCAATCGCATCGCAGGCATTTTACTGACAGCGTAACACACCGACGCGAGGCTAAAACGCTCGACCACGGAGGACAGCTGACAGGCTGCATTGAGCCTCGAGTCTTCCATGTTTGAATCTCCCCCCAGAACGAAGGGCGTATCGTTGGTACGGGCATGAGGCCATCGCCTCCTGTATTTTACAATGCCAAACGCATCTCGCTTCGTAATGGGAACGAGTGGTACGCGTGCAGTGCCCAGCTGTCGTAAGGTGGCGCCCCGAGCTGAACCGCCATTACCCAACCGTATCTGAATTCAAGAGCGGCTTGTGCCTGGTTGACAAGGCAACCGATCATTGAGATTGCCAAATTTATGGCGCTCGCGCCTGCGTTAGAAAACTCAGAGCCGCGGCGGAGCACGTTTTGCCAACGTTGCTGCTTTCCACCACGTGTCACCCCGATAATGACCGGTAACGTGACTAAAGTGCTGGGAAGGCTACAGATTAGGGGAGAGTGGCCGGAGCAGAAAGAGAGGGCTTGGTTGCCCGGTCCGGGCTGATGCGTTTGGCATTGTAAAAATTCAAGAGGCGATGATGAAGCCTCGCTGCGTGTGCACTCTCCCTCCTTCCACCCCCCAACCGTGTGCGCCTTAACAGGCAGCTATCAGACCGTGCTTAGGCGCGAAATACACCTGCGAATATGTCGTTCGGAAAGCCTTTCAGTCTGAAGAACAATTATGGGCTCACTCTGGCATTCCAAGCGGGAAAGGTGCTCTACATCAGGGAGGAATTTGCAACCGCTACACGAGTTGCCATTTCTGGCAGCAATGGTGGCGAAACGTTGTTCGGTAGCAGCTACGTCGTTTTGACGCCCATTCGCGCTTCGGTTGATTATCCGCAATCGTCTGGTAAAGGCGCTGCCGCCGTTATCAGCCGTGTGCGCAACTTATGAAAGAGGAAGCAGTGGTGGCTAGGGGTATAACAGTTGTGGAAAGGTGTCGGGGGTGGAGAGGAGGAGCATAGCAGCGGCGCCGAGTAAATCCGCTACGCCGGAATGAAAACAAGGGGGGGGGGGGGAGGTGAGACATATGCTGCTTTGCAGTAAAAAAAGTGGAAGAAAGTATTGAAGACCCTGCAGTACTTTCCTAACTTTTTAACCTTTATACTTTACTTTAAATTGACGAACTTTACAGTAACAAAAGTTGAAGAAAGTATTGAAGACCCGGCAATACTTTCGTAGCTATTTAACCTTTATATCGTACTTTAAATTGACGATCTTTACTCCTCCAGTTCGCCACTTTTGTTAACTGCGCAAACTTACAGACCATGTATACTAAAATTCTACGTATCTCACCTTTTTCGACACCGTATGTTGCGTCTCGAAAAAGACATCCCCCGTGAGGTTGGCTGCGGCACCACCTGGGTAGCGCCTGGTCACGAAGGAGTAGTAGTGGCCCTGGATGTATGCCGGATAAAGCTGGCATATCTGGAATGACAGACGGACACCAGGAGCAGCACAGCGTCACAGTGTGGTTGCCAGGGGGTGTTGGTGGACATTTAATTACAGATACGCGGCATCCCTGTATGCCTCTATGCACCACAAACTATAAACAAGACAGGAGCGGAAACGTTACTTCCTACTGCGGCCACGTAACGTCACACGCCTTTGGTCGTAGGTAAGCTAGCGGCATCGATCACGGAAGAAGAAACTGACTGCCGATGCGATCGGCATTTTGTTGAACAGGCGGCGTTCGTTGAACATCCCAGGAAAGAATTGCGGCCACTATCATTTCGACCATGAGGTGTCCATACCCTCTCCTTCGCCGTCGCAGCTGCGAACCCTTGTTTTCTGCGTTGGTTTTCACTGTGGCATTACCTTGCCCTCGCCTGAGCCCGCCGCAATGGGTCGCTTTTACTACTATACATATTAATGCTATGTGATACGCACAAAGCTTCGTCTCATACCCAGTAGCCTTTAAATTAAGTCGAACCTGTCTTTCCGCGGTGGGTCTTCGTAAACAGAATTCTCAGTAAAGGTAGTTGACCTGCGACTTCGTTACTCATGTCCGTTGCATTATCTATGCGAATTGAAACTTCACCAGCCATCTAAAATTTTGTCACGTGGGCACAAAGGAAATATTTAGTTCTCGCAGAAAGTTCGCAGTTGAATAAAAATATTGAGCGCCAATCCACCCTCTTAAGGTGGCCGGAAAGCGAAGGTGCGAACGTCACCCACACTGATTACCCATGGGACGTCACTTAAATTTATACACGTAGCTATGCAAAGAGTGAAATCAGACATGAGTGAAGTGCACTTATCCGCACCCTTGACTTCTGCAAAGAAATGGTCTTTGCTAATGTAAAATCAATGCATGATTTATGAATGGTGGTTGGTTGAGTTAAATTGGTGAAGCAGATGAGTGGCAACCATTTTTATAAAATAAAAGGAAGCTCAAGCCCGGAGTTAGACGATCTCGCTTCCTCTCCGTATCTTCCGCCGCCGACGGAGGTGACTGTTGGTGTGAGTTTCACTTAATTTTTATGAACTCCTAGCCCATGCACAAGGAGTGCACACGGCCGCTACTTGTGCGGCGGACGGAGCGCACAGGGGCGTGAAATGTCACGTAGCGCTATCACATGGATTTCCGTGAAAATGCAGGGTGGATGCCCGCAGATGTGCACGGTGAGTGCACAATCTGTCTCCCCCATCATTACGTGGGCTGGTTACTCAATCGGTAAGACAACGGACTGTCGCTCCGTTTCTGTATTCGTTCCAGGTTCGATTCCTGGCGGTGCCAGTAAAATCTTTTTTTCTTCGATGAAGTTTTCTGTAGACACCAACTGTCGCGAAAGAACCCTTGTGGGGTAAAGGTACAAAGCTCCACTTTAAAATTTGTCCTGGTCTTCGGTTTGAACTCGGGACAACTTCCTTTCTATCACAGTCGCTCTACCATCTTAGGATAACCAGCAGGCAAGTCGTTTGTAGCGTAGCGCTACAGACTACTAGTACCTGGGCCTAGCTTGAACAGCCCTAGATAGGTTGTGGTTCCTGGTTCAAATTGTGAAACACGATTTTTTTCCAACTGCGAAGTATTACAAAAGTCTAGACAGTGTCCTGTTCTAACCGCATGTCTGCATTTCAGGCGGATGGCAAATTTTCCCTTTGGAAAAGCTTACTCCCCCGTGTGGCTTTCCTCTAAACTGGCTGTCAGATATCATGCATACCTGCTGTGCTTGTCGGTGCTAGCAGAACGTACAAATTCCGGCTTTTACGTTGTGCGCCCTGCACGCACTGTAGTTTGCTGCACAAACTTTGGGCTTTCGTGCTACTTAGTATCACCCAGCTTGCTGCACGCGGCTTTTGTTTATGTCCACCGAAAGATGTAGACAAATAAAAGTTCTGTCACAATAAAAACAAGAAACGTGCAACTAGTATCTTTAAAACAGCGTAGAAGTGTCTGTGCTTCGCATTGAGCGACCTCAATCATGGAGGCAATTGAACTGGGGGCTAGAAACACCAAGAAAACGAAGGAGTTTATAAAAAGATCAGGAAGGTTTCTAAAACTCGTGCGTGAAAAGCATAGGAAGCACAACGACATGTAAACAGGCGGTCCTGAAGTGCGTCGTATATTCTCTCATTTTGTCGTCTACTTAAAAACGATAGCCTACCAACTAGAATGAGAATCTATTGTCTCAAGGTGTTCATCGCCAACTGCTACATGGCCGCGTTGTTCGCCCATCCAAGTAAATAATGGCATAGTAAGAAAAAAAAAACTCGTTGTATTGGAAATTGGTCCGCTGTTGCTTGACACACAATGTTTGTACACATTGCTTAAATTCGTATAGGAAAAAATCCTAATAAATGCTTTGTCTGCCTTTTTCGAGTCGCAAGCACTGCAAATGCTTCCAGCAGAGCGCGGAAAAAAATAATGACTGGCTCACTGCCTGCTTCGAAATTCATGATGTTCTCATGATGTTCTCATGCGATGTCTAAGCCATTGATCACCGGATGTATTCACAGAGCGCACGATGCAGCATAGCGGTCTCAAGTGCAAGTTGGAGTTCCTTGAGGCAATGTGCAGAAAAGAAATATGTGACAATTCACAACCACTACCTATAAAGCCATCAGATGTACAGTCTTTGTCAACATTTTCTAGGCCCTTCCGAAAGTGTGCAGGCCGGGGAAAACGTCTATTTACAAGATTACGTTCCTAGCAAGTCTGAAACGTTTTATGCCGGTAAACTAAAGAAAACATCTTGCTTCCTTACTGCCATAAAATATTTTTGTAATGTTTAGAGTTAAAGCTTGCTCTTGGAATTATTTGTGGTCGAGAAGGGTTACGATTGGACAAGAAAAGTTTGACAAAAGGGGTACTCATTAAAGAGTTAAAAGAGCCTTAGCGACTAGCGAGAACCTCTTCCAGTCCAATTCAGTTCAGTTCAATTCAATTCATTTATTCAGCATTCTTAACAAAGAACAACACGAACACTAGGCCAAGGACAAAAAGCCGCCCTGCAGCAGCTTGACAAACGTCCTTGCCCCTGAGTTTGGCAAGGTGCAGCGACAAGCATGATCGAACAAAAACACAAATACAAGCTTACATTGAACTTAGTGAAACAACAACCGTACAACCAACACATATACATTACACCTTGATACAAAGGTTCACAATGTTTCATAATAAAACAGACAGAAGACAACAACATACAATATTTCATATCTTAAATATTATTTGCAATAGTCAAAATATATAGCCGAAACACCCCTATCATAGATCAAGATATGTGAGCACAATAGTATTCAAAACAGTGTTTCTATTCTCAACGTCATCATCATCATCATAGCTCTGAGAAATATTTACGGACTTCTTTGTGAATTTGGCTCTATTTTGATGTTTAGAAAGGCGGTACCTGGGCTGTGATAAGGGGAACCCTGACGCACGGCGCTGGCTTCTTTCCCTTGTACAAGGCTTTTGCTGGACAGCTCAGAGACATCAGGGACATGCCGAAGGCCACTTTCACTTCTTCAATGGAGTGATTGATTGGTTTGACCACTTCTTCTTCAATGACCTTCATCTGTATCGAACAAAACCGGTAAAATTTGTTCAGAACCATTTTAAATACTATTTTTTTTGCAATGGGTGAATTCACCAGCCTCGGGGATTTTATTGCTACGCCTGTCTGAAATCTATTCCTAGCTCCCGTAGACAGCACCACCTAGCAAACATACGAGCAGCAAGGTTCCTCTTTAGCCGAGAGTGTTCATTGGCCGTCAAACTGTTTTTAAATAAACTCTTAAATGACTAGGGTACCGTGTTTTTCATGTCCACGAACAGAACTCCTGAAGCTCTCCGTGTCGTTGATGCGCGATGAGATTTAACTGCAAGACGTTGAAATCCTGACATACCTCTGTGGGCGCTATTAGCATGCGGTGATGGTAACAACCCGTTCAAAACATGATTTGGACATCACGCTTATACGTATCCTGCCTTGGCTATGCATCTTGATAGATTGAGTTATAAAAAGCACAGTTTTGTGAACAAAACATGCATCAGTCATCAAGTTTATACGCCTCAACACTTTGATATACATGTTGAGTAGATGTGGCTGTACTAACTTTCAAAAAACTCGTATACTTTTTTTTTGGAAGTCAGTACAGCCAAAATAAAAGCCTTTGCGTGCAAACAACCACACTTTCTGTGGTTGTTTTCCCCGCGTCATTGTATTTTAGTGGTTTTTTTATTGTATGTATTGACATTTATGCTGTATTTTAATGATGTTCCTGTGTCATTATATTTTAATGATTTCCTACAAACCCGATTGCTGTAGCGAACAGTATTGTGTGATTTTCGGACAACGTTTCCAAATGCTGTTCAAGCGACCAGTGGGGGAAAGGGGGGGAGGTCTGCGGCTCCGTCAAGCTGACATCTAGTCGGCTTTTTCTGCGGGCCTCCAGCACCATGCATTCACGTGATGCGAATAAAGAAGCCACGCACAAGGAAAATGATATTTCCGCATGTGGTTAACCAAACTTTCTTGTCCCCTCTTTGAGGTATGCTGAACAGATTCGCTGGTACCAGCTTCACAGAGTAAAATTGCTCGATTTTGTCTTAAATCAGTAAAAGCAGTTGCAAACATGGAATATTTTGCAAAGCAGTTAAAACTAGGGGTGCATTTTGGGCGGACCATTGTATGACACTTGAAAGATCTCATAATGAGAGTACAGGTTCAGTAGGAAAAACCCCGTTCTGGTCACAGAGTTCATTCCCTGCCGACAAAGTCTTCGGTCTGTCCCCTGTAAATAGGGCCTTAGGAGCTGTTAATAAAGAAGGTAACACGCTCAGCAAGTGGCACTCTGAAGCAGGCCACGAATGCCGTTCTTCCACCAACCTGTCTATCTTTCACAATAATCAATGGACAGAAATAGACGCACAGAAAGCACCCAAAAAATAAGGCCAAGATATCTGTGAATTTACTGGCAGCAGCCTTACTCCGTAGGCGCCTACTTCAAGGCGATGCTTGTAGAGAGGGCTGCTATTCAGCTATAATTGTGGTAGGTGTGCGTACGGTTAGTGAGAACACGGCAGACATCGTTGTCAATGATGCTAGTCTAGAATTTATTGTATAGTATCTTGCCGCCCCCAATAATCCTCAAGCAGGTAAAATAATTAGTTTGGGTGTTTAAAGAGTCCCAGCTACACTTGGGCTAAGAAGAGCGCAGTAGAGGACTCCCGAATAAGTTCGTCCAGATGTGGAGCTTTAAAGTGCGCTGAAATCTCGACACACCGCCATTTTAGTTCTTCCCGGCTACCTAAAAAAAGCAGCACAGCGGTCTGGGGTTTGCACCCGCACTATTGAGCTTCAACCTCGGAATGCGAAATCACTCATTACTGACAACTTTCGGAATCCCAATTTAAAACAACGTTTCTTCTCGTAGTGAGCCCAAAATTCACTTGTTTTGACATCACTGGGGTTGACATGCTCGCTCACTCACTCACTCACTCACTCACTCACTCACTCACTCACTCACTCACTCACTCACTCACTCACTCACTCACTCACTCACTCACTCACTCACTCACTCACTCACTCACTCACTCACTCACTCACTCACTCACTCACTCACTCACTCACTCACTCACTCACTCACTCACTCACTCACTCGCTCACTCCTTATATATTTTTGATGTCATGATAAATACTATCGAAAATTTCGGTGTAGTGCTTAAATAAGCTCAGCAAAAACGCTGCGCTATGTCCCACGATAACGCGATGATTCTGTGAAGAACCAGGAAAGTCGAACTCACAAGTGGCTTCTCGGAAATTCTCTTGAGGTAGAAGTTGCCATAGTACGCGTGCGTGAAGATGCTTGTTCTATTCGAAAGTTGGTATATCAAAGTAATCGACCGCAGCCTGCGAACAAAAAATTCATAGTAATGTATAGTTGCCTGAGTAGTATTAAGACGATCTCTGTTATTTCCAAGTGTTCCTACTACAAGCCCTAAGCCCAGAAAATCTATTAGAACACACAATTCGAAAGCATTGTATCTAAAAAGAGCGCACGCAATTACAAGTGGTCGACCACTTTCTATTGCGACACACACCTTCAGGATATTGAAGGGATAGAGATGCCGGTCGAAAAAGCTGTATAACACCTGCTAAGGTATGGTCGTGGCCATGGAAATGTCTTCCCAGTCCTTGCGAAGTTGGGCATACAACTTGCTTCATGGACAAAGAAGCTTTTGATGCATGCCAAGATAAGGATTATGGCACGGGTTGACACCGCTGCGTGCCTCCTCAGTGTTTGTAAATGTTACAGTATTTTTACATTGAAATCATTCACTTGAAAGTGGTCGACCACTGTCTATTGCGACACACACCTTCAGGATTTCGACGGGATAGAGATACGGGAAGACAAGGCTGCATAAAACCTGGTAAGTTACAATCGTTTCCACAAAAAGTCTCTCCCAGTCCTTGCAAACTTAGCCATACAATTTTCTCCATGGACAAAGAAGCTTTTGATGCATGCCAAGATGGGGAGTATGGCCCGGGTTTGACACCGTTGTGTGCATCCTTACTGTTTTCCACATGTTACAGAATTTTCTCCCGAGAAAATCAGTTTGTTCTCTCTCTCACTTGCCACCTCCCTTCCCTCTGCTGACGCGCCGGTTCGGTCACGCGGCGTCTCGACGTTTTTCTGACTCCAGTCATGATTTGTCCGCGTTGTGAGGTAAAAGAGGTGGTAAAAGAGGCAATGACGGCGACGACATTCCCATACTCAGTGGCTAAGGCGTTGCGCTTCTGAGCACGAGGACGCGGGTTCGATTCCCGGCCGCGGCTACCGCTTTTTGATGGAGGCGAAAAGCAAAAACGACCGTTTGTACGAGGTTTCCGTGCACGTAAAGATCCCCAGGTGGTCAAAATTAACCCTGAGCCCTACAGTACGGCGCGCCTCATCGCCTGCACTGCGTCGGTGCGTTACACCCTACCATCAATTATTCAATCAATCAATCAATCAATCAATCAATCAATCAATCAATCAATCAATCAATCAATCAATCAATCAATCAATCAATCAATCAATCAATCAATCAATCAATCAATCAATCCGTTTTTTTTCCACAAAATTCGTTGAGTAAGAAATTGCACTTTTAAAGACAATGGAACCTTTTCGTTGTAGTAGAACTGAGGGCGCAACTGTATGTAAAAGGGAGGTTATCTACAGCTGTGAGTTAATCTCCGTTGCCATATTTTTCTTATCGTTTTGTTTTGCTTCAGAGAGGTCGTGGGTACGTGATTTGGCCATGTCTAGTGCACGAACAACTACACAGACGTATTACCCGCCAATGTAATATCATTTGCCTGGTGACAAAACAGTGCCAAAGCTCTGTAGCGTCATTTTTAAGTGGCAGATACCCCTCTACTGACTTTCTCTTCGAGCATTCATTCCCTGCACAGCTGGGTCAATCAGCCTACAAATATTTGTACGACTTCATACCCCGTGACCTTGGCCATATAACTCCCTTGTTGGACGGCAGCGTATCTCCCTGACGAAGTGCCATCGACGACCCCACATTTTCTACCATTGCTACCTCGCCCTCATTGCACGCTGAAATAAATTCCACGGTTGAGAAAAATTGCCCAATGTAGTTGTCTCTGCCCCTTCCTGTGTAGCCAAATCACCTCCGTTTTAACAGTAGATATGAATGGTGGAGCTACCATGGGAAATTGATACACCTTAGAGACGCTTTACGGCTACAGGAGCACGCTTTTCGACAGGTGAAAGGAAAGCTTACAATACGAGCATTATTACAACAAAAGTAAAAAACTACACTTTCCTAAAAAATATTGTATGATTAAAATAGGGGTATGTTGAGGGCACGTTAAGAGGCCTGAATACTGGAAACCGTTTAGGTCTGTCACTGTAGCTGTGTTTGTAATTGTACGTGGTGAATCCTTAGTACCAAAATCGTAAAGAACCAGAGACAAACGCGGGAGGGGATCACTTTGAGGAAGTGCGGGTGTATTACTTTCGACGAGGCAATAAAGGGTCGTAGTCTGCATGGACATGGCGATACTCCAGGCTGACTTCGCGCCCACTTTGAACATTATCCCCCAGCGATACTAAGCTTCTTACATAGATGACGAGAATTGCAAGTTATTTGTGTGCAATTCAATTGAAAAACATTTTACAAGAAAATAGTTGCAGTATGCTGTTGCGGCCCAACTGAAGCCAGCAGCAATGCGATTGACTAAGTGCCCGAAAAGCACAGCGTGCAACAGGCCTTACCTGCCGATTTCAATCATGAAGTTGCTAAAGGCTGTTGACTCCCCCCTGTACTCGTCGTAGAACACCAAGCCGTGGTACTCATTCAACTCATTCGACAGAGACTGCATTGCAAGAAAATGGAGGCGTTACTGCGTGTCACACAAGGAGTAAAACGTTCATTGTGACACATCGCGCATAGAGTTGGTCGAGTACAATAAATCTAGCACTAAGCAAAAGAGCTCTTGTAATTCTTCTTCACCTAGAGCCAATACAATAGACAAGGAGTCGTTTAGCGCACTTCGCAGCGTTTGTTTTTACGAAATGCTCCAGTGGCATCCATCCTTCTCGTTGACGATGACGAAGAAGAAGGAGAAGGATGTCCCTGCCGGTTTCTATCTCAAAGGGAGTGGATCGGGCCCCTGACTCAAATGAAACAGTCATGCGAGTAGTATGCACGAGACTTTCAGCGTTCTTTTCGAATATCAATGGGGAGGTTTTACATGGCGCGAGATAGCAATTAGCGGGGCACAGCTGCGCTTGCCCACGTAAGAGTTTTTTGCCAAGCACACTTTTGGTTCAGCTTCAGTGACGGTCCGCCTAACAGCGTTTCAAATTAGCGTGCGTCCATAGAGATTGTGCTGCTCTGACTGAATAAACTTTATTTAAGTAAAGATGAAGGGAAAGCGCGAGTGGAGAAAAAGATGGAAGAAGCATTGCTGAACCCTATGTCCAGGGATCCAGTGGCTTCTGCTCCCCCCTTTGCTCGGCTGATTAGGTACTTTTGGATAAATTTTCTTATTCATCAAGTTGACCAAAATACATAATACAAACTGTTGGTCTAATAGCCAATGCTAGTTTGTGCCCGTTGCATCAATATACAATACGGCAGCAACCATATCCAGGTGAGTCGAAACGTGTTGATTACATTCAGTGTACTAACATGGAAGAACTACATGTCTGAACAAACAAAAAGAACGGGAGTTCATGCGATGTTTAATAGGTAGTGCCTTTTTAGTATAAATACAAAGTTATGAGCTACTTTTATTTGTATAGGCAAAGTGTTCTAAACGTTTTTTACGTAGTATTGGAGTAGCCGTTGACTATAAGCTATTCGTGTTACAGGCAAGTTAAAATTTACGTCACTAGCATTCCCAGTGTTCCTTACAGACAAAACCAACAATTTTTTTCAAAAAGGACGGTAGTTCAGCATAATTGTTTTGACAACTACGAAGACCTTCATTTTACGGACAAGCAAGGATGGGAGTATTCAAAGTACAGAGAATAACGAAAGGCTGCGTACATAAGTATGTAAAAATGTCATTATCCATAATGCTCGTTTTTGAAGGCGAATGATAAGATCTGAATAAGCTTTATATGTGAATGCCCAAGATACACAGTAATATGTCGAGCGGTAATGGAACAGTGAGTAGTAATTAACTTTCAGAACTGGGATATTGAAATACGTCCTACTTCTTAAGAGGGCGAAGCAGGACGACGTCAGTCTAAAGCATATCGTCTGTATGTGTCCTTTCCAGTTCATATGGTAGTCTGCAGAGTCACGTCTAGATATTTGATGGAGTCAACACGTTTAATAAAGTTATTAAAATATATTTTTCGTCAGGTCTGCATCCAATATTTTTTGTAGGGAACGGAAAATAATGTACTTTGCTTTTGAACTGGTTAGATGCAATAATGTCTGTTAAGCGAATAGGATTAATGCAACAACTCATAATTTATCGCACTTAATACATCTTGAGGATACTTTGCACTGACAATATTTGCGGTACCGGCCGCATATAATATGACCCTGGATAATGTTAAATACGCGGAAAGGTCATTAACGTACAGAAAAAATAGCACCGGAACGAGGACTGAGCCCTGGCGAATACCTGTAGGAATTTTCCATTGGGACGATGAAACATCGGCCACAGGCCACAGAAACGTACTGTTTGCGATTGGCCAAGTAGCTGGAAAAAAATCTGGGGTGCATCCATCAAACCCGTAATGTTCTAATATGTTCAAAAGTATCGAGTGTGTTACGGAGTCGAAGGCTTTTTTTAGGTCAAGAAATACCACACGCGCTATTTTGTTGTAGTGTAATGATAAGTAAACTTCTTGATTTAGTGTCATTACAGTAAGGGAGAGAGATCTATTTGTTCTAAATCCATGTTCGGCTGGCGGTACAATGTTGGTACGTTCTAGGTATTCTCGGAGATGAACACAGATATGTTTTAGGGAACAGTGTTTATAACACTCAAAACGGATATTAGCCGGTAACTACACGACTCATTATGGTCCCCACTTTTGAAAATTGGGCATACTCCTGCTGCTTTTAGGTTGTAAGTATATACCCCTTTATATATGGCACAATTGAAAATACAAAGTTACTTGGGCCCAAGGACATCAATATTTTCCTTCAGTACAAGGTTATATGATCATTAACCATGAATGGTTATATCATTACATGAACAGTCATTATATCATTATATGAACGATCATTATATGAACGGTTATATCATCATGACTGGCGGTTTTCCTGTCTGTCAACTTTGATATCATGTTCACAAGTTCAGGGTAGTCAATTTCACCAATCCTAAAGGAGCATGCCATCGCGTTGCTACTCGCATCCCATTCCGTGGCAGGAACCTGCCTAGCTATGTGCAACCCTATGGGAGTAAATTATGTATGAAATTTTTTGACGATTCTAGTATGAACTGAGTCGGGAATTACAGAAGTTTTAGGGGGTTTCCCTACAACGTTATTATTCACATCAAACATTTTTAGCATTGCCTTGCGCTGGCTACACATGTGAAGTATAAAATTTATTCGGGCTTTTTCTTATAGTATTGACCACTTTCTTCCTAGTGAGTCCAAATTGCTGCGCGTAGAAGTCATTCTGTTTATGTAGGTTCAATTTGCCGTACCACGCATCTCGTTCTTTTGAGGTTCCGTCATCCAAGTCATCTAAGGTCACAGTAATTGGTCGTACTTGCGGGTAAAGTTGGTAGTGCAGCTGGAAATTAGACACGTTAAAGAGCAAACTTGAAAAAGTTTATTGCGGAGCTGGGCATAAGTGATCCTCGCATTCGTAGTAGGTTTGTTGTCGGGAACAGCCATATGAGTGCGAAGCAAAGGAAACACAGGGGAATGCTCGCATCAAGCATTCATCGTAAATGCAAGCAAAGAGTGAGGCCTTGGTTTACAAAACATGGTCAATAATCTAGCGGTGTTCTGGTAGGCACGTGCAATCAGATTAAGACTACTGTAGGACTTCAGAAGTTTTGCGTAATCAATGTTTTGTCCAGCTGAGATGTCAATATTAAATTTGCCTGTAATTCTCACTGGATGCTTAATATAGGAGCTCAAAAGGTTCAGAACATATTTCATACCGTCAAGTAAAATCGCTACAGTAGAAATAGGAGGACGATAGATGACGCTTACAAGTGCTCCAGCTGTCAGTTCTATACAAATAGACTCTGAAACATCGTCGATAACCGATACATCATATCTAACGGTACACAGCACGGAAGACGACAAGGACTGCTGCGCTGCCACAACACGATTAAGTATCCGTGTAAGATGACAAGAAATTACACCCATGGAAAGAAATATGCTCACCGTTCTTCAACCATGTTTCGAACAAAGTAGCAACGTCCAAGCTTAACTGGTGCCTGCTCAGGAAACGTCACACCAAGTTCTCGTTTTCCCGCACACTTCGTATATTACACTGAACTGTGGAAAAATATGGGAACTTCCAAAACTAACGGTTGACCTGGCCAAAGAAAAAGGCCCTGTGAAGCTATAATTGTGACTATAGAGACATATTCATATATTAAGTTGACTTTAGCTAGGTTCTCCGCAGTCGCTACGTGCAGAACCCGAAAGTCCTCGGTCTTCCTCATTAAGATTTTGCCTTGGGAACGCCAAGCCAACTTACAGCTCATTTGAAGTTTTTTCTGCACCGCTTTACGAGAAGCACCTTATTCTCTGGGCATAAATGCTCATTGACATACACTCGGTGCTATTGTACCCTAGCGTAGATGGCACGAGCCGTTGCTTACGTGCCTTTTGTAGAATTTAATCTCTTTTCGTTCTTGAGATGAATTTCACAACAATGTTCGCTTGGTTATTTTTCTTGGTTGGAACATGGCGAATCGCATCGATGTCATCTGTACACAGCTGAGATTTAGAGATCGCCGCAATCGTTTCCATCACGTCAACCAATGACCCCTCAGCAGAGGCAGCCACGCCCTTTTTGCCCACGTAGTTACACCTGCTATAATGTTTTAGTACCACGTATTCTCTGCGCATGTCCCGGACTAGCTGCTGGGGCAGGTTTGCTTCGACCTCTTTATCCTTCTGCTGTTCCTTTACCACAGAACAATCCGCGCGGGTTTTTTTGACGTCAGCGTTCAATTGTGTGAAGTCCATAGATTTTTACCTCCTGTATTTCGTGTAGAGACACTTCATTGTTATCGGCTATACTCTTGATAAATGTTAGAGTGCGTCAGGTGACCTTTTGGACTGCTAAAGACAACTCAATAAGAGCCTTGGAGAGTTCATTATTGTTAGAAGGTGTTTTGTCAGCGAGCGCTCGGCCAAGGGTTTTAAAAGGGTTGCTCGATAGATCCATTGGTATGGGCTAGTGAAAACAATTGAGTGAACCGAAGAAGCAAAGCAAACGAAGCGATCGAGGATCCTTTGCTTAGTTACAGAATTAAGATATGTAAGAACATACATCATATGAAAAATGCCACCACCCGGGGCATCTTGGGTAATCTTGGTGACGGTACTGGCGACACCGCGGACCCCGAGCCCCCAATCATAAGTTGTAACCTACTGCGACGATGTGTTTAAAGGTGGAGGGCAAGAAACCATGAACCGTGGCGGTTATAGTCGTGGTTAAGCTGCGGCCGGTGGGCTCCCTATCTGTTTACCAGGCAGAGAGCTCCGGGACCTCTCCAGCCATCAGGGTAGGGCTCCTGAAGAAAGCGCCCCCGTTCCCAGCTTCATACTGGCATATGGTATTTTCTAAACACACCCCCAAACATGATCGGTCCATGAAAAGGGGCCACACCGAAGCAACATTCCCTCCTCTTCCTATTATATCTGTTCCCAAACCTGGCAATTACGCGCGTTTTTTAGTCACTGAGTATCATGAAAAAAAAAATGCCTGTCACCTGACAGTCCGTGTTCCTTATTTCGAAATTTCTTGAACGTCGAATGGACCGTCGTGCGAAGCTAAGAAACAACGAACTGGTGAAGTTTTAGTAGAAGTCACCACCGAGCTTCAGACCACCAAAGTCCTGCACCAAAACCGAATTGCGGATCTGGACATCAAGGTCATGCCCCACCGCAGCCTCGAAAGCTCGCAGGGTGTGATCTCGGAGCCACATCTGGCGAACGAGACAGAGACCGATCTTCTTGATGTCCTACAAGATCGAGTAATGCGCGGTACCAATCAGAAGAGATGACGAGAAAATACCAACTAGGCATATAATCCTACCTTTGACTGGCCCACTCTTCCAGATCACATCAATGCAGACTTGACCAGGTGCTCCGTCCGAGCGTACATCCCGAATCCGCGCCGCTGTTCGAAGTGCACCGGTTCGGGAACGGTCATAACTCGTGTCAGTACCAAGTAACACGCGCCAAGTGAGCGCAATACAACCATACGACTGATAACTGCCCTTTCAATCGATTCCTCTGCGTCAACTGTCAAAGCGCTCATGCCGCATATTCTCGAACCTGCAGAAGTTGAAACTAGAGAAAAAATGGTAAACATCAATGTCACCGAAAGCACCTTCCCAGAGGAGCGAAAGAGGTTCGCCTACTTCCTCTTGGGGGGGGGGGGGGGGGCACGCCGACGCAGTTCACCGGGGGACGGAGTTGTGTCTGGTTTCCACAGGGACCTGTGGGACCACAGGTTCACTTACTAAATAAAAGCGCCGAAAAACGCTGGACAAAGGGAAGAACTACACAGGACGAGCGCTTACTAATAACTGAGTTTAATGAAGTAAAACACGACAAATCTCGACACAGCGCACCCTTGTGGTGCATCATACAAAAAAACTGACGCAATTCAACAGCAATCGGGAAGAAATCAGCAAACCCATGCGCCGCAACAAATTGCCCGATGATCCGCGCGAATGTTAACAGATCGATAACATCAGCACCGAACATTACGAATGCAAGAAATTTACTGCCTTTTCACTGGACGCTATCTTCAAGACAGGCGATTTCCTCATTAAGGAGGGCGACGGATGGGGCGCTTACACAAGTTCCATTCTTATTGCACAAAAAATAAAGTAAGCGTCTGCCACCTCGCGTGTACGTTGCTCGGGGTGCCTAAACATGAATTCTGTTTTTTCTAGCAGAGGCACACACCCAGGCTTCCTACAATGGTCAGATAGATGGGAACATGGGGTCCCCTTCAAGGAAGACGAGTGTTCT
The DNA here is from genome assembly GCF_048455015.1 of Haemaphysalis longicornis. Classification (NCBI taxonomy): domain Eukaryota; kingdom Metazoa; phylum Arthropoda; class Arachnida; order Ixodida; family Ixodidae; genus Haemaphysalis; species Haemaphysalis longicornis. The sequence continues at coordinate 172,056,404 of NW_027526445.1, forward strand.
CCAAGACGAACGTTCAGGCACCTGCCCGTATGGCCTACGTAGGATCCACCGCAATCAAACGGGACTACGTAAACAACGCCTTTCGCGCATTTTGCGAATTGTTTTTCATTCCTGACCTCGCACCCGTCTGCTCGAGTTTCTTTCTTTTGGTTGACTTTTCTTGCAATTACGTTGAATTACGTTTCTTGTTGAATTACGTCAGTTTTTTGTGTATTTTGCGCCACAAGGGTGCGCTGTGTCGAGATTTGTCGTTTTTGGTTTCATTAAACTCAGTTGTTCGTAAGAGCTCGTCCTGTGTAGTTCTTCTCTTTGTCCCGCGTTTTTCTGCGCTTTTATTTAGTATGTCTCCATACCAACTTGCCCACTTGTCGGTGCTCCTAAGGACCACAGGTTTCCACAGGTTCAGCGTGTCTGACGTGGTCCCGCTCCCACTCCCACTCCCGCTGGGTTGTCTCCAGCAGCCCAAGCCGTGACCACACGGCTTGGTAAGTCACCAGCAGTTGTGGTAACAGCTGTGCCCATCGGGAGCGATGTTAAATCCACCGCTCTCCCTGCACAAGCCCGATACATACGCGAGGGCACATAGGAGATGGAGACAGGGGCAGCTGCGGCAGCTACCAACCCCGCCGCACCACCCATGGTGCCCTTGATGCCCTCAGCGGCGGCGGCTTTGAGCAAAGGGCACTGGAAAGGGTGTCAAATCCAAGGGGTCAAGTCTACCGGGCACCCCTCGGATATCTGAAGATGAGATGGACGTCGGACCGTTCTTGCCTCCGTGCAGCGAAGGGAACGGTCTGTACCGTCCAGATCAATAGAGAAGACGAAAAAACTCATTCCAAGAGTCCAAGCTTTGAAAGACCCAACATAAATGATAACACTCTAGTAGCGCTGAACACGTAATACTAGGAAGGGGAAATATTGTTCAGTGCATGATGATGATGGTTTGATTTTATTGGCGCAAGGCCGACACGGGCAAAGAGCGCCAAACAGAAAGTTATTTGATGAGGAGAGAACACGAAATAAAATCAGTTAAAAACTATGAGTACGGCTGGTGTAAAGGGCCAGGGTGAAGAACAAGAGTGGTTAAAAAATAAATAAGGTGACTGGTGTATAGGACCAGGGGTAAAACTAGGGGTGGTAAGAGAGGAGTTGTAAAAAGTGAACTTCTGATAGGAACTGAAAGGTGCGCTGAACAGAAAACATGGCATCGTCTCCTAAGAAGTATGACGGGTGTGGTGGAATATGTCGTGTGTGTAGTTGTGGGAAGTGTTTGCGTCGTGTAATGTCGAGTGCCTTACATTGTATGAGGATGTGGATCACGGATAGGGCCTCTCCGCACCTGCTGCACAGAGGTCTTGGAGATCCAGTGAGCAGGTGCGAGTGCGTTGCGTGCGTATGCCCTATCCTTAATCTAGCCAAGGCGACTTCTATGTATCTGTTGCGTGTATCGGAGGTGTACGGTCCCAAGTGTGGTTTTATTACATGTAACTTGTTGTCTGTTTGTTCACTCTAATGTGTTTGCCATGTTTTGCGAAGTTGTTGTTTGATGTGTGGTTTCACGTCGGTGTAGGGTAATGTGGTGATGTGGTGATGTCTACTGCATTCGAAAGTGTAGCAGCAGCGGCCATTCGATCCACGGCTTCGTTCCTGGCTATACTACAGTGGCCAGGGACCCAGCAAAGGACGAGTTGAAATTTGTGGACATACACCGACATAATACCTTTGATGATAAGATTTACAATGTGATTTTTTGAAGACTTTGTTGATGACAATGCCCGCACAACACTGAGGGAATCTGTATAGATAATGGATTGTGGGGTGTGGCTTTGGAGTATATGATTAACAACAAGAAGTACACCATAAGCATCTGCCGTAAAGATACTTGTATTACTGTTAAGAGTTGAAGTGACACTAAGGCCGGGCCTATGCGGCGCGCAGGACACAGAGGTGGCAGTTCTAGAGGCGTCCGTATAAAATTCAGAACACTGATACTTCTGCTGCAAATACAAGAAGTGCTGCAGGATTGCACATGTGGGAGCGCGGTTTTTATCTATATGTGTGAAAGATGTGTCGCATGATACAGGGCGGAGATGCCATGGTGCTATAAAATCTGTTAGAGAACTTTGAATTGTATCTAAAAAGAAGACAGAAAGCTCTGACACTTCCTCTCTAATTCTGTAAGAGAAGGGTGCAGGGAACGATGGTCGATTTAAAAGGAGTTCAGTCATGGATGTATCATGAAAAACTGATTTAAATGGATGGTGTGGCACGGATGAAACTTTAAAGGCATAAAGGAGATCTGTGTATGCTCGCTGACGTTGTAGGTTTCATTTGTTGCACTCCACATAGAGGCTTCCGACCGGGCTAGTGCGGAAGGCGCCACACGCCAGGCGGAGCGCGAGATGGAGCACTAGGTCCAGCATTTTGAGGGATGTTTTACTTGCTGACCCATAAATAACGCTACCATAGTCCAATCGTGAACCTATCAAGCTGGTAAAAACACGTGAAAGAAGTTGTTTGTCAGCGCCAAAAGAAATGTGCGAGAGAACCTTCAGGATAGTCATTGTCTTTAAGCATTTATGTTTTAGTTGTTTTATGTGTGGGATAAATGTGAGCTTTTCATCGAAGATTATGCCTAAAAACTTGTGTTCCTTTTTGGCAGGAATCGAGACACCATTGAGTTGAATGTCTGAATCTGGCCGGATGCCACGCCTCTTGGAAAACAAAACACAAGTGCACTTCCCGGGATTAAATTTAAAACCAGTGCTGTCTGCCCAGCCAGCTAGCTTGTGAACACCAAGCTGGACCTGGCGCTCACAGACAGACAAGTTACAGGATTTAAAGGAGAGTTGCACGTCGTCTACATAGATTGAACGGGAAATCGACGGTGGCAGCGCCTTCCTAAGGGAATTCATTTTCACAATAAAAAGGGTGCAACTTAAAACTCCACCTTGTGGCACTCCATTTTCCTGCACATGAACCCTAGAGAGTGCAGTTCCAACTCGCACACGAAAGGTTCTTTGAGACAAGTTGCTGACAAGTGTGTTCATCAGGTTACCTGTTATGCCGAAGGACTTCAGGTCGCTTGGGATGCCATACCGCCACGCGGTATCGTATGCTTTTTCCAGATCAAAGAATACCGTCATACAATATTGTTTGTGGAGGAAAGCATCCTTTATATAGGACTCGAGCGCGACGAGTTGGTCGTTGGTGCACCGCCCCGCCCTGAAGCCTGCCTGGCAGCTCTCGCTTGTAAGGGCGATGGGCCGATAGCTAGCGGGAGAGGAAGGGTCAATCCCTTCCTTCAGAAAAGCCACTACTATGGCCTCCCTCCAAGAGCGAGGAATGTGCCCCGAAAGCCATATGTTATTGAATAGATGTAGAAGTGTTTCAAGGGTGTCTGAGTTTAGATGTTGTATCAGAGTGTATGTGATTTTGTCTGCACCTGGAGCTGAAGGCTTACATGTTGTCAGGGCTGCCTTCAGCTCATGAATTAAAAAAGGAGAATTGTAAAAAGTGTGCGACTTGTTGCAATCACGCAAGGACTTCTTTTCTGTAGATGTTTTGTGTTTCATGAAAGTGTTTGTGTAGTGTGCCGAACTGGACACGTGTTCGAAGTGTTTTGCAAGTGTGTTAGCCTGGTCTTCCAGTGTGTCCCCTGTTGTACTAACCAGGGGCAGGATGTGCATCTGCTGTCCTTTTAGTTTTCGCATTCGTGTCCAGACTTTGTGTGTGTCAGTGTATGATTTGATGGAAGTGAGGAAGGTGTGCCAACTCTCTCGTTTTGCCTCACGGCGCACACGTTTTCTTAACGCCTTGGCACATTTGAACAAAATAAGGTTACCCGACGTGGGGTACCCACGGAGGATACCCCACGCCTTGTTCTGGGCCTCTCGCGCCCACCTACAGTCCTCATTCCACCACGGCCTCCTCTGGTTGCGCGGGGTACCAGAGGCGTGGGGAATGGACTTTACGGCGGCGTCGAGGATGTGCGCCGTGAGCAGTTGGGTAGCTTCTTCAACGTGTAGGTTTCCTATGGATGTGTGGTGTAGTTTGGATGTCTCAGTAAATGTATTCCAGTTAGCTCTTGCTTCGTTGAACCTGTTGTGGGAAGATGGACTGCATGGGCCTTTACCTATATATGTTAGTGAGGTGGGGAAGTGGTCACTGCCATATGGGTGAGTGCCCACACCCCGCTCAAGACATGGAAAGAGAATTGCCGAACCAAAAGCCAAGTCAAGATTTGAGTATGTATTGTGTCCTATGTAATGGTATGTAGGCTGTTTCTTGTTGAAAAGGCATGCTCCAGAGGATGTTAAAAACTTCTCTATCAGGCGACCTCGGGCATCCGTGCGAGAAGAGCCCCAAAGAGAATTGTGTGCATTGAAGTCGCCTGTGAGCATGTATGGTTCAGGAAGCTAGTCGATCAGCGCCTCAAATTCAGAGCTCAGAAGTGCAAGATCAGGAGAGATGTAGATGGAGCATACCGTTATCAACCTATTAAAAAATATTGTGCGTACGGCTACAGCCTCAAGGACGGTGTTCAAGGTGACACGGTGGCATGCTAAGATTTGCGGGCAATTATGGCCACAGCGCCAGAAGAGTGTGTGCAGCCATCCCTGTCTTTCCTGTATACCAGGTAACTATTCAAGAAATTTGTGTGTTTGGAAATAAGATGTGCTTCCTGGACACACATTAAACTTGGCTGGTTGGCATGCAGAATCTCATGCACGTCGTCAAGATTATTCAGAAGGCCTCTGCAGTTCCACTGAACTATGTTTTCTCTTCCCATTATGATGTGTTAGAGCTACTGGAGTGTGATTATTTATGTAGGGTCTTTCGGGGCTTGCACTCTTGGGAGGGCCTTTTTTGCCTTCTCTACTGATCTGGACGTCGCAGCCCGTTCTTTCCGTTGCGATGAAAGCCGGAAGGGCTCGACGTCCATGTCGTCATCTGAAGGCAAGGGGGTGCCCAGCGGACTGGGCCCCCTTGACGTGGTACCCTTTCGGGTGTTCTTTGCCTGCACTGCCAGTTTCGAAGGCGTGGGGAGCACCACAGGTGGCACAGGCAGTCAGGCGGTGGAGGGGGTCGCTGCAACTGCCTCCGTCTCCATCGCCGTGCCCTTGCGTGTGCTTTGGGCCGGTGGAGAGGAAGCAGTGGATGCAGCGGCATCGCCAACAGACGTTGTTGCCACCACAGCCGCTGCTGGGTGAGCGAGCGGTGCGGAGGCGGGTTGGGCTGCCATAGGCAACCCAGACGGGGGCGGTGGCGGGACTAAGTCCGACTCGCGGTACTGGGTCCCCGCCGAAACCAAACGCCGCTCCGCCCCCGGCGAGCTGCGTCGGCGTACCTGCCCAGAGGGAAGGAGGCGAACCTCTTTCGCGCCTCTGGGAAGGTGATGTTTTCGGTTACCTTAAGGCTAATGATTTTTTTTTCAAGATAAAACTTTTCACAAGCGCGAGAGTATGCTGCGTGTGGACCCTGGCAATTCGGGCAGGTGAAGTTGGTTGCAGTGCAGTTGTCGGATAGACGATTGTGCTGGGCGCATTTGGCACATGTTGTTCTGCCGCGACAGGAGTTGGTAACATGCCCGAACCTCTGGCACTTGAAACAGCGCCTCGGGTTCGGGATGTGCGGCCGGACAGAACAACGGATGAAACCTGCGTTGACATGCTCGGGCAGTGTGCAGCGGTCGAAAGTCAGGATCAGATGTTTGGTGGCTATTTCTTTGTTGTCTCTCCTGATGACGATGCGTCTTACTGCTGTCACGCCTTGGTCTTTTAGGCCTTCGAGCAGATCAGTCTCTGTCTCGGTTAGGAGATCTGCCTCAGAGATCACACCTTGACAACTGTTGAGGCTGCGGTGGGGTGTGACCCTGATCTCCAGATCTGCCATGCGGTTTGTTTCAGGAGGATTGTGGATTGCTGCGGAGTTTTAACTTCAACTAGCACTTCACCTGTTCTGAGCTTTTCGGCGTCATATGTTTCGCCGATGATACCTTCAAGGTATTTAGAAACAAGAAATACAGATTGAGAGGAAACCGGCTTCGACTTGTCCACAGATTCAATAATCAAAAAACGACGGCAGTTATCTGGCTTTGGGAGCGAGATAGAAGGCAAAGAAAGAAAAGATGCTTCGGTGCGGCTCCTTTTAGTGGGCCGATCGCGGTTGGGGGGGGGGGGGTTTGAAGATACCATATGGCATAGTATAAAAGCAGGGAGACGGGGGTACTTTCTCCTTTGACCTTACCCTGGTAGTCAAAGAGGTCCCGGTGCTCCCTGCCTGGTAGACAGGCAGGCAGCCCATCGGCCGGAGCTTGACCAAGGCTCCGACGACCACCGTTCGTGGTTTCTAACCCTCCACCTATAAACACATCGCCACGGTTCTATCCACCTTATTTTGGGGGCTCGGGGTCCGCGGTATCGCCAGTACCGTCACCAAGGTTGCTGAAGGTGCCCCGTGCGGGGTCCTGTTCGGTGCAATTGTAGAGGCCTTCCTAATACCCTTGATGATGTGAACGAGATCCTGCATTTCAATCAGCCAAGTCAGGGCAATGTGTGTGCAGAAAACTGACCTTAAGAGTAAACAGACAAACTTTCTTAATACGTATATGGTATTCAGAAAGGACAGGGATGGCCGCACACCCTCTTATAGTGGTGTGGCGATAATAGCCTGGAAATCCTTAGCATCCCCCCCTGTAACTCTGAACGCTGTCCATGAGGCTGTAGGAATTTCAACTATAATATTCAATAGGTTGATAACGGTGTGCTTCATTTACATTCCACTTGTTTTTACAATTTTTAGTTTAATTTCGAGGGGCTGGTTGACCAGCTACACAAACCATGCACCCTCACAGCTGACCTTAGCGCACAAAATTCTCTTTGAGGCTCTCCTCTCCCGGATGCCCGAAGTCGCCTGATAGAGAAGTTTCGAACTTCCTCTGGAACATGCCTTTTCAACAAAAACACCCTACATACCCCAACGTAAGACACAATACATACTCGCATGTTGACTTCGCTATTCGTTCTGTAGTTGTCTTTCCATGTTTTAATTGGAGTGTGGGCATGAAACCACATGATAGTGACCCTTTCCCCATCTCACTAAGAGACATAGGTAAAGGCCCAACCAGTTCATCGTCCTAGAATAGGTTTAATGAAGATGGAGCAAACTGTAATACCTTTAAAGGAGCCATGAAGAGAAAACACAAGTTTGGTTCCTTCAAAAGATTGTTTCGTTAGAATCACACTGACACCACTTTTAACGTAAACTTCGCTGAAATTAGCTACATAATTAGGAAAAACGGGAATGGTCATGCGACCCACCAGCTCATTTCCCGCAGCAGAACCTATGATGTCACATGAGCTAAGCTCTGCGATTGGCGGAGGCTGGCAGAAGCAGACGCAAATTAGGTAGAGCTCACAAACTAGACGAACGAGCGATTTGCGCTTAAATTTACGGCACATTCTTTACAAAGCAATAAGAATGATGGGACAAAGAGTGGAAGTTACGAAAGCACATGTAAACATAGAATTACTGATGCGTTCTGCTGTTCGTACTGCGCACAGCATGCTTGGTTTAGCTGCACAGCACTACGGGGCTTGGGGTTGTCTCAGACGACACTGGCCGATTGACGCAAGCAACGGTGTCTTACGTGACCCCATTTGTCGAGCGAGCACTGTTTCAGGGAACGAATATTTTCTCCCAGAACAAAAACAAGCCAGGTTTAAATGCGGGCAAAAACAAACCAAACGCTTGCCACGGTATGGTGGCGCCATCTAGGTTACGGAACGTAAAGAAACGCGGGAACAAACCAACACCGCTGTACAGGGTGGAGACAACCTTTGAACGGTCCCGTGCCGCCGCAATTGGGCCAACGGGCTCAACGCGTTATTCTTTTCGTTTCCCACGAGACCTAGCAACGCGAAACAGACAATATGATTCAAACGTCTTCAGTAAACCGCTTTGCGGCGATAATTTTAGCGCGGGTTTGACACAATTACTTGCTTCGGCGGCGAGCGAGCAACCGAAAATGGCGGCGTCAGCATATACGTGTCTCTACCCTGTACGGCGGATGCGTGAATGAAGGTACTCTAGGCTGCAGAGCGGTCGGTTCCTGTGATGTCATTTGGGACCACGAAAACGCACGATTGAGCGCTAAAATCAAAATTTTAACATAAATTGTTTCATTTCTCAGTGAATAAAGCACCGTTTGTATCCGGACAAGCGCTGGGGTCACTATAAAACACGAAATCTTTCGAATAAAACCAACTTGCATTTTCTCTTCATGGCTCCTTTAAAGAGCCATCCAAACGACACTACATATCAATAAGACACCCACGTATTGAAGCAGCTACCAAACTACTTACGGCCTACATCCACGACACCACTAAAAAGTCCATCCACCACGCCTCTGGTGCCCTGCGCACCCATAAAAGACCGTGGTGGAATAAGCACTATAGGAGGGCGCGAGAGGCCCAGAACAAGGCATGGGGCATCCTTCGTCGGCACCCTACGTCAGATAACCTCGCTTTTTTAAAAAAGGGCACACACGTTTGGAAAACGTGTGTGCCGTGAGGCAAATCTAGATAGTCGGCACTCATTTATAACACCAATAAACTTCTACCAGACACACGAAAAGTCTTTACACGAATACGCAAACTCGAAGGACAACAAACAGACAGCCAGCCTCTGGTCAGCACAATAGGGGACACGCTGAAAGACCAGGCTGGGACATCAGCACAACACTTCCAACACGTGTCTAATTTAGCACACTACACAAACACTTTCATGAAACAAACTATATGCCGAAATGATGCCTACATGTACATGACAATGACAGATCCACCCCTCTTAAAACTCCGCGTTTTCGCTTCATGAGCGTAGGGTTGGTCTGACCACGCGTAATCAAGCCCTCAGCTCCAGGAGCAGACATAACATATGTAATGATACAACACTTACACGCAGACACTCTTCAAATACTCCTCCACCTATATAACAAGATACGGCTTCCAGAGCAGATTCCAAAGTCTTCGAGGAAGGCTATCTTTGTAGCTTTCCTGAAAGAGGGGAAGAACCATTCCTCTTCCGCTACCTATCGACCCATTGTCCTGATGCCTCTGCAAGCTTCTCGAGAAGGTTAATTACAGGAGATTTGTACTTCTTGGAGCACAACGGTCCTCTCGAGAGTTGTCAGGCAGGCTTCAGGGGGCGGGGAAGATTCACAAACGATGAACGTGTAGCACTAAAGTCATACATCAAGGATGCCTTCACTCACAAAGTTTTGTTTAACTCTGTTTTTTGACATTAAAAAGGCATACGACACCGCTTGGCGTAATGGGATCCTGAGTGACCTCAAGTCATCCGGTGATTCGGGTAATATGTTAAACACCCTTGCTGGTTACTTGTCTGAGAGAAAATTTCGCGGTAGAGGTACCATGGCATCTCTCCCCCCAAAGATACACTGCCCGTGATTGTGTATATCCTTTGAAGGTTATGCAGAGCTCTTTTTGTTTGACCCAAAATTCGGGCGTGAATGAGTTTAGTATAGGACGTGCGGATTCGGAGGTCTTGCATCACCTCCTTCACGGAAGTGCTTGGCGGGAATCCGCGCACCGTGCCTCTCACTTTGCTTTCTGAAAAGGCCACATTTGCAGTGACTTCATACTCAGCCTAAGCCTTATGATTCGCATTTTTCGTTGCTCTCTGGCCGCCTATATGTAGGAGGTGGTGAGTATAAATATATTCTATCGTAGTCATGACCTGATAATTAGTTTATGCACACTTTGTGTGCTATTTCACATGCTTATCCACCGTAATTTCTACCGTGGAGTGGTCGTTTGCTGAATCCTTGTCTCGGCAGTTAACGCGCTTTTTGGCACTGGGGGCAGCCGCGTGGTCTGCTCTGCCGTTCAGGACGTTTTTCGGGCAACGTGATGACGGTACTTGCCTCCGTGGCGTGTTCGATGGTACCGTAGGTTAGAATGAGAAAACAGGTTTCTTTAGGCGGTCTCTGCTTCTTCTGTCGGTTGATGGCTTCGGTTTAGCATGGGTCGTCGTCGGGCTGTCCCGGTTGGCCGGTAGGTTTGGCTGTGTAGCCAGGATACTTCGCTTTATTTGATGCCACGGGTTCCTGGAAGGTCACGGTATTTTATTGGCTTTGTCCTCCCCGGTCCCATTCCAGCGGGTGACTCTTGAGGTTGTTGGGCATCGTGTGTCGTTGGGTTTCATTGTCGTCGGCGGGGGATGGCTTGCCGATAACGGGTCAGCCACGGCGTCCGGCCGCGGCGAGGCAGTGTGTTAGGCTTGGCTGTTTTCGCCCTTGGGATGACTTTGTGCGCTTGAATAGCCATAAAAATGGGCGCGCAGTCACTCGATTCGCACAATGGGGTCTTCGAAGCGTCGGGAGTGTGGGCAGCTTCATGTGAGTTTAGCGCGCCGAAAGCACCATTTCTTTGTTAAATCGCGTCGGACATACGAGGAAAAACTGTGTCGTAGTCCTGCTCAGAATAGTACCGACCGCCATCGAGGAAATGAACAGGCCACTCATTTGGCAAGGCGACCAACCAGCCCATACGAACGCGAGCAAAGGCAGGCCGTAGTATCTATCACACCAGTTGCGTTTGCGACTGCTTGGCCAGCGATACACAAGGGTAACGTAAGGTATTCTGTGCCACGAGAGGTACGTGTCAGAGATGTGGGACAATCGGCGAAGATAAGGCGAGCGCGCACAGAACCCCTTTGCCCGAGGCTAACTGGGGAAAGCGCTCTCGTGCAATCCCATCGGGCGCGACGACCGCACACGCACTCACACACACACGGTGATGATTGCAGGGTTTAAAGCACGGACGCAACACACGCGATGAGGCACGCTGTAGTGGAGGGCTCCGGATTAAGTTTGACCACCTGCGAATCTTTAAAGGGACAGACAACGAATTTTTGTCGTGTATATATCGTGTATATATGTATTATATATTGTATTGTAGCGGCAAGCCACAGTGCCAGCGGCAGCAGCGTGACGCAGGCCCACGGGCGCGCTCACCCGCCGGAGGGCTCGCGCGCCCCTGGCATCAAGAGATAGAGACCCCACGGCGTTCGGAATAAACCGGCTTGCTACGTGGTCTGGTCGTGTCTGTTTCAACGCCTCCGTGGCATGCGCTCGACAGTTGGTGACCCGGAGCGTCACACCAGCTCCTCTCTTGGGGGGGAGCCCTGTAGCGGCAAGCCACAGTACCAGCGGCAGCAGCGTGACGCAGGGCCACGGGCGCGCTCACCCGCCGGAGGGCTCCTCCGGCGGGTGAGCGCGCCCGTGGCCCTGCGTCACGCTGCTGCCGCTGGCACTGTGGCTTGCCGCTACAGTATATATGTATTATAGTGTATATATGAAAACCAGCGTTTTATATAGCCTGGTAACTACAAGCAATTTCTAAACAAATCGGCGGAAATAATTTTAATTTGTCAACAAACTTCCTGAAATCAGAAGGGTGGCGAACAAATCGGCGGAAATAATTTTAGTTTGTCAGCAAGCTTCCTGAAATCAGAAGGGTGGCGGTTCGTAGTGTCGAGACTTGGCACTACAATATGTATCCTTGTCACGTGACCTGCAAACCTACAGCTACTGTAACTGCTGAAACGTTTCTTTACGTATTGGAAACCTTTTAACACAGGTATTTGTGCAAGGTTAATTGCATATGTATATCTAAACATTATCTTGAAAATTATAAAGACACGACACCCGCCGCCGCTGGGTTTGTTCTCAGTGTGGCTAACTGAGCCACCATGCCCAGAATCAACGGCAGCTTTCAGTAAACAGAGCAAGTGAAGGAGCTTTGATGCTTCTGCCTTAGTCAGAGGCGTTTATTCTGCCAAAATATTTGATTTCAGTTGCGAAATACGCCAACGGCAGCTTTAAAAAAACGACGCGCCCCGCGGAGAATCGAACTTGCCAACCCCACAACGTGAAGCCAGATTCTACCTATCGTCTATCACAACAGACGGTGCATTCGTGCACAATAGACCGTTGCATTAAAAACACATAACGGATCAGAAAAGCTTGCGATTCAAACTTTTTTAGCTGGGGACAAGTTTTTAAATATCGTTTTTCATGTCGCATACAGACAAAAGTACGTTGCGGAGCTACTCTATGTCGTGGTTGCAAGCATCATTTTTGGGAAGGACACACATGGCTCGCAGATCTAAAAATGTCGATTTACAAAAGTTCTAGGGCGTTATCAGGAAAACCGTTTCTCGTCAAAGTTTTTTAAGTTATGCTCTTTCATTTGGAATACAGAGTATATACTCGACAAAAATCGGTTGTCTCTCCCTTTAACGTGCGTCGAAATCTCGTACACACAGGCGTTTTTGCTTTCCGCCTCCATCAGAAATCGGGCACCGCGGCCGGGAATCGAACACGCGACCTCGTGCTCAGCAGCACAACGCCATAGCCACTGAGTCACGGCGGCGTTTAAATACACACACACCACAAGCGATTCGTAACAGTTTGTAGGTACGTGTGTCATGTGTGTGACCAACCATTTATTCTATGAACAATGTAACCCATAAAACAGCAATACATTACGCGCAACCAATTTGGAAATACAGCTAAGCAAACCTTTATCAATCGTCACACAGCAGCTATCTCTGAGACCAACCTTAACTTCAGGTAGAATAGAGTACAAATCCTCTTGGTAGAGGACCTGCCACCCAAGCGCCAATCCTTGCGCTTTGTTGCTCACAATGTTTTGTCGAAGGCCACGCACGATTTGGGGCAGTGTAGCTCTGTACGTCCTCCACAGCAAGCTGCCGTCATGAGACAGGATGATGTTGTTGATGCCGCCGCCTCGCAGGTGGTTGAACAGCGGCGCAAGATTAGCTGCGAGGCCCGCGTCAAAGAGGAACTGTTGAAGCAGGTATACGTCTCCCAGACGTCACCTCGACTTTAGAGCGCACACTACTATTCATTCTTATGGAAGAAATTTGCTTTCTGTGAACACAGGCACCACGACCTCCGTTTAATGTTGGGATTAAACAAATAATCGTGCAACGTCCTCACAAGGACATTACGTATGCTGGCATTACATTTTGTGGCCATTACCCACCCTTTCATGGCAAAACATAACAAATGATCGAACGGCTCATATGCACCCTGACGGGAAGCCAATTTTAAATCTTTAAATATGGTATCCACCCTCATACACCCCTAAATCCCGGTTTGGAATTATGCGAATACTTAAACTTTATCCCGCGCTAGAGCAGGTTTATATATATATATATATATATATATATATATATATATATATATATATATATATATATATATATATATATATATATATATATATATATATATATATATATATATATATATATATATATATATTTAGTTATTTATTTATTTATTTATAGATATATATATATATATAAGACAGAAATAAGGGATGGCAGTTAAGAAAACCTCGGAAAGCACAGGGGATAAGGTGGTACGTCAATGAGACAGATAAAGAATTTTTAAAGAGAGAAAGAAAGTGAAGGAAAAATCCTCGGAAAATGGGATCCGAACCCACGACCTAGAGAATAGCGTAGTGGTCATCGCACCAGACCGGCATTGTGGAGATCGTGAGAAAAAATTACAGTGACATAAATACCCCAGAAAGCGGGGGGGGGGGGGGAAATCGCCCCGCCGGTAGCATAGTGGTTATCGCACCGGACCGGTATTCTTGAGGTCGTGGGTGCGGATCCCACCTGGCGGGCATTTTTTCTCCGCTTTCTTTCTTTCTTTCCAAATTCCTTATCTGTTTCAATGACCTACCACAACCTCCCCTTTGCTTTCCGATGTTTTCTTGACTGTCAACCCTTATTTCTGTGTTCTTTCTACGAGCCCCTCATTTCCTATTCTGACTCGCTACATGCATAGCGAGGGGCTCTGTTCTGGCAGTCTTGGTGCCATAGGGAGCTTAAGAGGGTTCAACGCTGGTTGACCACTCTCGACATGTCGTAAACACTCGAGTCACGGCGCGGGGATTAAAAAGAAGGTCCCCTTCACCCCGAGAAGTCAGAGTGGCGCTGGCTACCACCCCCAAGCACAGAAAAGATTACATTGACATAAATACCCCAGAAAGCGGGGGGGAAAATCGCCCCGCCGGTAGCGTAGTGGTTATCGCACCAGACCGGTATTCTGGAGGTCGTGGGTTCGGATCCCACCTGGCGGGCATTTTTTCTCCACTTTCTTTCTTTCCAAATTCTTTATCTCTTTCAATGACCTACCACAACCCTTTGCTTTCCGAGGTTTTCTTGACTGCGACCCCTTATTTCTGTGTTATTTCTACGAGCCCCTCATTTCCTATTCTGACTCGCTATATATATATATATATATATATCGAGAGAGAGAGAGAGAGATAGTCAAGAGAAAAGGTTCCTGGCTATGAGGTTAGCTGTACGATAGAGAAGTCAAACTGAAAAACATAACATTTATTCTAACGTTTCGACCGGGGACCGGTCTTTTTCAAAGGTACAAATTGGTCAGATCAGTTGAGTTTCAAAACATTTCAGTTGTGGGCGGGGCAAGATGTATCAAGCAGAACGTAGGCGCTAAGAGACACAGAAGTATGCGAAGCACCAGAACGCAAGGGGGTGGGGGGGAAGCGTTGGAGTGGTGCCGGGGAACATAGGGGAAATGGGGGCGTAATCAAGGCAGGCGAGGCTGTAGGATAAAAGGAAGGCGTTGCATGGCACTGAACTCCCCACGGGAAACCAAGAAGGGGCTCGTTTCCTGCTGGTTTCTTAACTGGAAATTGACTGGTTAGGAGAAAAGGGTGGGTGTGACCAGAGTTCATTACAGACGCCTAGTGCAAGCGTTAACACACACACACACACCCAAAAAGAAGTAAGAAAGAGGAAGGAAGGAAGACGGGGATTGAGACAGGTGAGGGGTTTTAGCGGGAGGCACGCGAGAACCGGAGGGGGGGAATGCGGGGATGAAAGAGGTTCGAAGAAAGCAACAAAACGGCACCTGGTTTCACATGGGGTGAAAACGCGGAATCGATTTCCTGCGTAAAACGTGACGGCCGTCCACGAGGTGGACGCAGAAAGACAAGGTCATGCAATTCAAGGACAATAGAATGCAAATTAGCGCTAATTTAAGCTAGATCACATAAATACCGAGATATAAGTGGACATAAGGCTAAAACCCACTTACAAAGAAGGAGATAAAAAGTGCAACATGAAGTTCTCGAAGAGCGCTCATGCAAGGTCATATTACCAATAGCAATTCTTCAGTGCGAAACGACACACGATGATAATAATAATTTAAAAAAATGATATAAAGCAAGGAGTACAATGGTGGAATCTATGTACATTCTTGCCTATACGGTGTGGCAACAATACACAAGCATTACACTGACACAGTACAAAGTACATTACGTACACAGTACCCTATACAAAGAATTGAAAAAAGAGAGAAGAGAGAAAGTAAAAACGCTTATCTTTAAGAACAAAGTTACTCAGTTGTTCGTTGCATCAGCCTTCTCCTGTGCCTGATTGGGCAAGCAAGACAATCGGCCTGTGTTTTCATTTAATGCACTCAAGATAGTGTTAAACCTTAAATAAGGTACGATTCATGGGCTTCACGGTCATAATGCGTTTTGAAATTTGACTGAAGCACCGTGGCTGTGAACACGTGGAAGGGTTGGCCTAGATTATTTACATGTTTTGATAAGGGAAGGTGTGGTAGGACTTTATGTGTGCTCGGTGGTTGTTGATTCTCATTCTAAACAGATTCTCAGTTTGACGAACGTACTGGGCGTTGCATATGGTGCATTGAAGAAGGTAGACAATGTTTGCACTGTCACAGTCAAAGTTTCCTCTTATTTGGAGAGAGAATGAAGACATGGTGCTGGTGGCGACAGAGGGTTTAGTCATCGTGGGGCACAGTTGCCACCTAGGCTTATTGCAGGGTCCGCTGCCTGTGAAACGGGGGGTGTTGGACTTAGATGACGTTACAATATCTCAGATGTTCCTCGCACGTCGGTACACGACGCGGGGAGACTCAGGGAAAACACTTCGCAACCTTTCGCTTTGAAGTAAAATGTTGTGGGGCTTTCTGAGTATGCAGCGTGTGTTGGAGGACAAAGCCGCATATGTTAGAATGAGGTTGGGGGTCGTATTCAAAGATTTGGATTTTGAGTTGGTTATCAGGTGGCGGCGGTCCCGTTTGTCAGACTTCCTATTGACATCACTGATGACACACGGTGGGTATTGTTGTCATGTTAGGTCATTAGTTAGTTGTTGACAGTTACAGGCAAAATCAGCTGGGTCAGAGCATATCCCTCTAAAACGCAGAGACTGACTGTATGGTATGCCGAGTTTACAATGTTCACGTGTATGCTTTTGAAATGCAAGTATTGATGTCGGTCTGTTGGCTTCCTGTACACTGAGGTCCCAAGCTTGTTGTCTGATATTCTCACTGAAACATCGAGAAAAAAATGGCAGATGCTGAATATGAGTGGGAGAATGAAATGTTCTTGTGAGCGTTGTTGAAAGCGGGTATAAACTTTTAGAAGTTCCTCTTCCCATGGCACCAAATGAGAAAAATATCGTCAATGAACCTTCGATAGAAAAGAGGCTGAAGTTGTGCGTTGCTTAGAAATTTAGACTCCAATGTGCCCATGAAAATATTAGCATAGTTGGGTCATATTTGTGTTCCCATCGAGGTCCCGTCGATTTGCACGTAGTGCTTATTGTCGAACTCAAAGTTGTTCAGTTCCAAGAGAAGCTGTAAAAGCACGCCGAGAGTTCACCATCAATGGAATTCTCTTGGGAAGCATCATCGTGCGAATGGATGACAGATCGGATGCCGTGTGAGTGTGGAATATTTGTATATAACGAGGCGACGTCGAGAGTGACTAGCAGGCTACCTTCCGGTATAACTAGATCCATAATATCAGCCAGGAAATGGTTACGTACAAAGGTAGTGCGGGTGGAATGTCTTTGATTAAGCTGTCGATAAAACAAGAGACCATTTCTGTTACCTTCCCTATACCGGAGATGATTTGTCTACCTGGATTTCCTGCTTTACGTATTTTAGGCAACATATAAAATCGTCCTGGAACTGGACTTAAAAGTTGAAAGGAGGCTGCAGTTTTTTCCGGAATTTTTTTTTTGTCCTTGACGATGGCCATCAGTGTCTAGCTTACCTTGTTCTTAAACTGGGAAGTCTGATCGGTGTCGGTTGGTTTCTAGAACGAAGCATCGCTCAGCTGTCTTTCTGCCTCTGTGATGTAGTCCTGCTTATTCATAATAACAATTGCGCCATCTTTGGTCGCCGGGTTTGATTGTGATGTCGCAGCGCCCACTTAAACCTTTTAATGCCTCTTCCTCTTTCTGTGAGAGATTTTTGTGATGTGGTGATCGATTTTAACATTGAGCTAGGATGTCACGTTGTACCGCCTTGATTTAGATGTCTAAGCATTTGTCTCTTTGTGGGGGAGGATTCCAATGGCGCAGTGATGGCAGCGTAGTGTACATATTAGGGTGTTGTGATTTGCCGTAGTAATATTCGCTGAGCCTATGCATTCGGGAGAAGTTCTCTAGATGCTTATAGAGTTCGAATTCGTCCAGTCTGCCGGTTGCAGGGCAAAAACTCCTCTGATAGCACGCGTTCTTCGTCATCAGTGAGGGGGGTGTCGGAAAGATTTACTATGTGGCACTCTGAGCTGGGAGGTGTTCAGGTGAGGAATATTTTCGGGGCTTGCATGGGAAGGAAAAAAATACGTGTCTACTTTTTCAAGAGGGGAAGTTATGCCGTCCCGAAGCAGCTTTTTCTGGTTTGTTAGAATTACATGGCGCTCTTTGTTTTCTGCAAACACTTTTAAAAGGTTAATTTCATGGGCGTCAAGTCTACCTGGTCAGTGAGTTTTCGTTCCTCACTAAGGATGTGCTCTAGTTGTGAGTTATCGTGGTCAATAACAATATTCAAAAGTTCCTTGGATGCTTCATGAATGCATAGCGCCCACCTAGACTTAAGCTCTTGAGACATGTTGGAGGTGGCGGCTTTAACGTAGATGTGAAACCACGTGCCTTGCTGCGTCCGCCTCGTGGACGGCCGTCACATTTTACGCAGGAAATCGCTTCCGCGTTTTCACCCCTTGTGCAACCACGTGCCGGTTTGGGTCTTTCTTCGAACCTCTTTCATCCCCGCATTTCCCCCCTGCGGTTCTCGCGCCCCTCCCGCTAAAAGCCCCCTCTCTTGTCTTAATCCCCCTCTTCCTTCCTTCCTATTTCTTTCTTTCTTTTTTTTTTTTTGTGTGTGTGTGAGTGTGTGTTAACGCTTGCACTGGGCGTCCGTAATTACCTCGGGTCCCCACACCCTTTTCTCCTAACCAGTCAATTCCCAGTTAAGAAACAAGCAGGAAACGAGCCCCCCCTTAGTCCCTCACATTCTTGCTTTCCCGTGGTGACTTCAGTGCCAAGCAACGCCTCCCTCTTATCCTACAGCCTCGCCTGCCTTGACTACGCCCCCTTTAACCTCTGTTACCTGGCACCACTCCAACGCTTCCAGTGAGTGATTGATTGTAGGGTTTAAGGCGCCGACGCAATGCAGGCCATGAGGCGCGCCGTAGTGGAGGTCTCCGGATTAATTTTGACCACCTGGGGATCTTTAACGCGCGCCGTCCGACGCTTCCACCCCCCCTCTTTCTTTTCTCTTTCTTTCTGGGGCTTCGCATACTTCTGTGTCGCGTAGAGCCTACGTTTTGCTTTATACATCTTCTTGCCCCCCCCCCCCCCCCCCCACAACTGAAATGTATTTAACCCAACTGATCTGCACTATTTGTATCTTTAAAAAGACAAAGACTGGTCCCCGGTCGAAACGCTACGGCAACGGCACTTGCCTTCATCACAGTACAGTTACATGATTTCGCTTTCACAAACATTTGGAACACATTTCTTATATAGCTTTGCAGAAAACTGTGAGAAGGAGTAGAAGATGTTTCGGAAGCGGAGAGTATGCATGCAGTCGGGCTACGCCTATGCTACAACAACAAAAAAGGAGAGAGAATGAGAGAAGGAAAGGGGTCATGTTAACAAAGCAGCGTTCAAGGTTGCACCATGGCGGGGCAAGGTACGCGGCGTCGGCTGCAAGTTCAGACAATGCGGAAAATTGGACAATCGCGGCTTCAAAAGGAAGGGAAGAGCATACAGTAAGTTATTCAGTGGTTGGGGAGACTGGTTGGGGCGGAAGCCAAGATGGGTGTGGCCCCCTCGGACGGAGAGAATAGATGCAGGACAAAAGAGCATTGCACAGAAGCTAGCAACTGAACAGGAAATAGGTAGGGTCTATAGATCACAAAGGATTACACTTCCTAAGTGGTGGTGGGAACGCGGCCTCCTTTCCAAGGACAAATGGCATTGTTGAGCCGCATTAGGCTAATAAAGCTGCTGTATTTGGAGAGTTTCTGCGAATTCTGATGGGATACTCAAGGGTAGGATTAATGAACATAGTTATAAAAATTAAGAGGCCGCCAATTTTAATCGAGGGATAAGCACGTTAGTTTTCCGCAACTTTCATTAATCCCAAGCGTCGCTGACCCAAACTTATAAATGAAATAAGATTTCCGAACCTCGCGGTCGTGGTGGGTTTTGAAGGCGGATTCTAAAATCGTTGCTTTAAGATGTTCAAATGCATGTTCGGGAATGTTCACATGTCTATGATCATTAATCCTACCCTTGAGTTTCCCATCAGAATTCGCAGAAACTCTCCAAATACAGCAGCTTTATTAGCCTATGCGGCTGAGCAATGCCATTTGTCCTTGGGAAGGAGGCGCGTTCCCAACACCACTTAGGAATATGTAACCCTTTGTGATCTATACACCCCACCTATTTCCTGTTCAGTTGCTAGCTTCTGTGCAATGCTCTTTTGTTCCCTGTATCTATTTTCTCCGTCCGCGGGGGGCACACCCATCTTCGCTTCCACCCCAACCAGTCTCCCCAACCATTGAATAACTTACTGTATACTCTTCCCTTCGTTTTGAAGCCGCGATTGTCCAGTTTTTCGCATTGTCTGAACTTGCAGCCTACGCCGCGTACGTTGCCCCTTCATGGTGCAACCTTGAACGCTGCTTTGTTAACAGGACCCCTTTCTCTCTCTCGCTCACTCTCCTTTTTTTGTTGTTATTGTCGTAACATAAGCGTAGCCCGACGGTATGCATACTCTCCGTTTCCGAAACATCTTCCACCCCTTCTCATAGTTTTCTGGAATGCTATATAAGAAATGTGTTCCAAATGTTTGTGACAGCAAAATCACGTAACTGTATTCTGCAAATTCATGTCACAGTCACTTTTATGAAAATAAGAAACACAAGTAAAAATTGCGTTGAAAAAGAGTTTACATAAGCTCCGATAAACAACAAAAGATATAAAAAATATTCCCCTCTCGCTGTCGCTAGCTTCCACAAGTCAAAGAGAAGAAAATAAAGACACTCTCTTGCTTTAAAAACAGCCTAGAGGAGAGGCGAGGCGAAACTGGAACAATAGAAAGAAATTGGCTGTGTATCGCCTCCTTTTGTTGCAAATGTCGACGAAACATGATAGTTGTCTGCGCCCCTGCCAAGTAAATACGTCCCTTCTCTTTCCCCCTCACGTCTTAAGCTATTCCTCTCCCGTCTTGCTCCTCCCAAGATAAACACGGTCGAGATTTACTGAAGTCAGTTTAAATTTAGCGCCTTCCACTGCTCCAGGCCGGGTGCCTCGCCTTTAAAAATTTAAAGCAGTACCACTCATCGTGAAAAAGGTCAGAAAATACGGAACACACCAAGAGGGGCTGTGTCGCCCTCTCTCGACTAGTTACAGTATCATCCTGGCGATGCTACCGAAAGTGGCCTAGAGAGTGCGCTAGAGACTCTGAAAAGACCCTGAATTGAAAATTTTGTAATTGGGGGTAAATGCGTTGTTCATGAAAATTTTCCTATTCCTTTGACTACTTATTCCGGGCCTAGCCACGGCAGCGTCCGTGGCAACAGAGCAGCGCACGGAAGTATCCCAACACTTTGAATATGAGTGGCGTAAGCCTCTCTGGTGCAATAGGATATACATAACATTCATAACGCGAGGAACCCAAGTTTCATAAGCAAAAGGGGAAGCGTTTGTTTCACCGAAGCCTCTGTTTGGGTGCGTGGTGCCATGCTCTGAACAAACCACGGTGTCTTTGGGTGCTTGACGCCGGAAGAGATGCGACGACATGTCTAGCACCTGAAGTGCTGGGCCCGAAAAAATTCTGCCTCATGTTTGCGGGAGCGGCATGAAGTACAAACCAACACACTAGTGCCTACAGACGCAGCAATGGCTTTCGGACTCGCCAGGCCGGGTGTAAAAATCCGGTCAACTCCAACAGTTCGCCAGAAAGGAAATGCGTGAAGAAGATCGACTGGAGATGGCGTCAAACGCGCCGAAACTACGCAATTTATCAGTCGCAAAGTAGTGTAGGGCTCGGATTAATTTTGACCACCTGCCTATATTCAACGTGCACAGAAACCTCGAACACACGGTCGTTTTTGATTTTCGCCTCCATCAGAAAACCGGCCGCTGCGGCCGGGAATAGAACTCGAGTCCTTGTGCTTAGCAGCACAATGCCTTAGCCACTGAGCCACCACGGCTTGTACGTGGCGAAGTCGGTCCAACTGCGCGTGCTATACCATAACGGACATACCCTAATATTGAGTATTTGTCTAACTTTTTCTCAAGTAAGAAATTTTCAACGAAATCATTAAGTGTTCCTGCTAATAGATGCTGGGCGTGTCTTCGTGGTGGCAGTTTGAACTCGCCATGTGGGACGTAGACGGCCCGCAAAACTCCTTCCCTCGGCATCACCCGGCATCACTCGAAAGATACTTAAGGGCCGTATTCTGAGTCACTCCTCCACTCTATTTGCTCCCTTCACTCGGCTGAGAAGTGGGTTCCGGCAATGCTTATGCATGGGGAAATCAATTTCAAGGTAACCTCCCCTGGAGGCTTGAGTGGAGGAAGGACTCAGAATACCAGGGTAAATCTCACCTGGGTCGTAGGGTACTGTCGCTCTGGAGTCTTCAGGCTGCGCGAGAAAGGGCTCCAAGGTCTCTACGTCTACGATGACGAAGTCGCATGAGTCGGTCGGCGTGGTCGCCAGGACCTTCTCGTAGGTCGAGTGGCAGATCAGGCCCTGAAGCTCTGGCAAAGAGAACATATCAAAAACAAACGAACTCCGAGGAATTCTATGGGGCTTATAAAGAGGAAGCAACCCAAAGCAATCACAAAATGCAAAATAAAGCCTATTGTTTTTGATTGGAACTTTGTTTTATAAACATCAACATGAAATGTTTTTAGAGTTGTGCGTGCGCGTGTGAGAGTGTCTGTTTCGCTCCTCGCACTCCCAGAAGCGGACTAGCGCCATGCATTAACGCGTGGAAGGAGCTTGGAACCCTAACTACTCTGGCAGTAATAAATTCTCAATAAAGGCGTATGCTTTTACTTGTGCGGCCACAGAGTCGGACTCGTTAATTTGCGCGCAACGTGGAACACCGAAAAAATAAATTACGGGTCACCTCCACTAACGTGAAACCTGTGTAGGGGCGAAGCATGCAGTGAATAAGTGTATTCTTGGTGCCTTCACGTTTTTGCCCACGGAGACAAAACCGTTTGGGGCTAGAGTATGCAGCTTTGCTGTCAAAGTCTCATGTCTTTGAAATACGAAGCGTTCTAGCGCGAGACGTAAATGAGTGCCCCGGCGTTTGACTACGCGCTAGGTTCTAACTCGAGGCGTAAACGAGAGTTCCGGCGTTTTAGTACCGTGACTACATGACACGATGATTACGACGGCAACATCCAACGCCGACAGCCGGAGCCCCTATGGGGCTTGGCCCGTAAAAGAATCTGTTATTTCTGTGACAGGCACCGAGCCACTGCGCTTCTGCTGGCCAAGCGAGCGCGCTATGCACTGTGCTAGGAAGCAGAATATTTTGTGCGCCAAGAGTTGCAGGTGGCTGCTGCACGTTGCGTGTTGCTATGGACATCTCGGTTGCTCGGTTGCGTGTTGCTATGGACATCTCGGACATCACGGGTGAAGAGTGCGTAACTTGAAATATCTTCGATAGCGTCGACGCCACTCTGTTGCAGACGTCACCGTTACTAGGTGACATCGGAGCCTCGAGCATTGCTGGACACATAACCATCACCCTAGTATGCCTTGCTGGTCGGAGGGTTAGCGAGAGATTAGCTTCGGAGGAAAAGTTTGGATTGCCATAGAAGTTTCTGGCTGTTTATGACCATGTGCTCTGGTGAATCCTCCATGTTGACGAGCGAAAAACTTTCTACGAATATTTTACTTCGTTATTGCATTATTCATGCCGCGGTTTGAAGGCAACAAACCACGTGGCCTCCCTATCAATTCCTTGGCGGAGTGATTCCTTGTGTACTAGGATCTTGCATTTATCATTACACGGCGCGCCCAATGATTTGACAACTTGTCACGTAACTCTGCGAAATATCCCCCTGGCTGTAATTACTTCTGTAGTTTTCGTTACCCGGTGAGTGGCAAGGCTCACCCGAATAGATGAGCCCTTTCAGACACTCTCCTAAAAGAGAGTCTTGCAAGTCAAAAGTAAAAAATAAAAATATTCAGATCACAGAAGAGTTCATGGAGCACCCTCGGTGGCTTTGTCTTTGAAAGCTTTTACACGTATTACTTCACACCTTGCTCTTCCGCCAAAGAAAACAGCCAGCCTCCAGGTTATTGCGTTGTCTAATCTCAAACTTTAGCTGTTTTGCCATTTAAGTTGTGTTATATAGACTAGGACTAAGCAGAAAATAAGAGAATAAATCGGCTGTAAAGCTGTCTTTCAACCAGACATTTTTGCAGGGGTATGATGGCGCTATGAAGCCATTTCTATGAATGCGTTGCATGCTTTGCCGAGTACCCCCACAGCAAAGACCTTGTGAAACCGTAAATTCCCACACAAATTCAGATCTGGCAGAAGGAACACCTTTAGTCTTCATACTAGCGTAATTAAAGATAAGTGGTCGGGCAGAATTTTGAAAAACGAAAATAAAAAAATGGAACCCAATAATGAAAATGGCTAACCATGTGAGCCTGAATTTCCAAAAAAGGAAGATTTGGGGGTAGTAACCCCTTTATTTCTTTTCATAGCGCAATAATTGGTTGAACACAATTCTGGAAAAACAAAAAAAAGAGAAAAATGGAACAAAATCGTGGAAATGGCGAACCGTGTACCGCCCTCCATTTACAGAAAATGTAGATTTGGTGGAAGTTACCCTTTAATCGTTTTAATAGAGTAACTGGAGATCAGTGGTCAACCAAATTTTGAAAACACCAAAAATAGGAAAAAATGTTGAGAATGTCGAACCCTATATCACCCCACATTTACACACAAAAAACGAATTTGGCGTGAGTGACCCCTCTAATCGTTGTAATAGTGCAATTGGAGATAACTGGTCGGACAGAATTTCGAAAATCCAAAACATAAAAATTTAGAACACAAATGCGAAAATGGTGAGCCGCGTAACGAATGTTTTTCCACAAAAATGCAGATCTGGCAGAAGTAACACCTTTAGTCGTCACGATAGCGTAATTGGAGATAGCGTAAGCGATAGCGATAGCGTAATTGGAATTTTGAAAAAGCCAAAATCATAAAAATAGAATAAAATAGTTAAAATGGCGAACTAGGACTGCGTTTTTACCAAAATGCAGATTTCCCAGAAGGAACACCTTAAATCGTTTTAATAGCATGACTGCGTTCAGGACCTTCCAGTCAGCCTGGCTGCCCCGACGGGTGCTTCAAGTACTGAGAGACAAAACGCCTCCAGAGAGCCAAGTTGAATTATTATGAATTCCAGCCCACTCCTCGGTAGAGGGATATTAGTTTGCCCATCGACAGGCCAGTGCGTTAACATACCGAGCAATGGGTGAGGACGAGGGCAGAAGTCAACCTATGGTCACCTATAGGTAGATCGTGCGCTACTACCAATACGACCGGCAGCAACATCCTAATCCGCACACTGACCTCACGCGGGAGTGGCAAGTAACGTATTGAGAGGTCTACTTAGTATCCTTCCCTCACCCACGCTTATACGAATGGCATGTTTCCCAGTCAGTAAGACAAGACCTACCAATGTAAGCAGCTCCGTACTCTTCGCCACATGATAGGAGCGTGCGACTTCAGCCGAAAACACCCACCGCCATCTACATTTCCTCCACTAAGGACCCCGCCCTCAGCTACGGCTCGTTACCAGGCCAGGTGGCGAAGGCAGCACGTGGAATCCCGTGAAGCGGCAGTCACTCTCATATAGCGTGTTTCGCGCTGACATGCTCCGGAATAAATATTTTTCTCCTCCTGCAGAAAATTGTTCGGGCAGAATTTTGAAAAACTAAAAAATTCGAAAATAGAAAAATATAGTAAAATTTACAACAATGTAACGCCCTCCATTTCTACAAAAAAAGAGTACTTGGAGGAAGTAACACGTTCAGTCAGCGTAAATGGAGATAATTGGTCAAACAATGTCTAACCCCGCCCCCCCTCCCCTTCAAAAAAACACAGAAAAAAATGCGACAACGGTGAACTGTGGACCACCCCGCATTTCCATAAAAATGCACATTTGGCGGAAGTAACCCCTTTAATCGTTATGATAACGTCAATGAAGATAATTCAACAGGCTTTTTTGAAAACGAGAAACAAAGAAAAATAGAAAAAAAGCGGGATTCCCAAACCGTGTGGCCCCCGGATTTCCAATAAAATGCAGATTTGGCTGTTAAAGGTTTCAGTTCCGCGGTACACCGTTGCCAAAAAATATATAAAGAAAAAATACCGAGAGCACACGAGGGAGCGCCTCGTGAGGAGCGGCCGACCTGGGCCAGCCTGTCCTACGAGAAAACTCCGCCCAGCGTTCGTGTCGAGGTCTTCCGCGCGCTTTTCTCCTCTCCAGTCCACGTGTGTTCGCGCCTGAAGTGGTGAGCACAGACGCCTAGCTTGCGCTAGAGACACCGACTTCGCGGAGTCGGATTGCGCGGGTTTTAGCGCGTGTTAACCTTGGGAAAAATGCGAAAGGCAGCAGACAAAACGATGCGTGTCTGCCAGTCGTGGAGAACTTTGAAAGTTTGAGAACTTTGAACTTGGAGGAGCTTGAAAATACGTGGGACAAGCAGCCGGGTCTCCGAAAAAAGCAGAGGATTCGCCCGCTCAGCTATTTCTCCAGCCTTGGGCCACTAGTACAAGCTGCGCCATTTTTTAAATGCAGAGCATTTCAGTAACTCACGATGTCACCAGCCTTGACGTCCGTAGTCGTAGTCCGCACCCCTCCCCCTACATTATATAAAAAAAATCCCCCCACCTTCCCGAAGGGGATCGTACGGAAATGCGAATGCATTGGGTGCACCGATGAGTGCGGTGCGAGTAATTATTATTAATGGCGTACTTAATGAAGAATCGCTATCAAGGCGCCAGGCGCGCGCTCCACTGCATTATATAGATTTCGAGCGCAGCGAGCGGAGAGAGGGTACGCGGAGAGGAGAGAGAGCCCGCCGAGCTCCGCGATGCGAGCGCCCTCACATGCCCGAGCGCGCTCCTCCTCTCCACTTACTCTCCGCTACTCCGCCCGAGCTCCGCGATGCGAGCGCCCTCACACGCCCGAACGCGCTCCTCCTCTCCCCTTGCCCTCCGCTACTCCCGCTCGAGCTACCACTGCTCCGGTTGCTAGGCGCGCCACAGCTGTTACTAGGGGCGAGGAGGAGCGCGGAGAGATAACACCTGCGGGCGCACGCCGACGGAGCACGGCAACCCCCGACTGAGAAATGCATTCGCATTTAAAAAAATACTATCCGGCGCCTGGTTTCGATCCCTCAACCCTGCGGGCGGAACGCAATGTACATGGTGCTCTACCCACTACGCCACAAAGCCGAACACAAAATGGGAGGCTACGAATGCCCCTTATATCCTTGACTCATTCAAACTACGTCAAGAAGCTGCTGATACAACGCATTCACTACCACCAACTCTCCAAACATTAAACGTTAACGCAATACACCCACCCCCTATGCGACGCATTTACTCGAGTCCCCCTCGAGGGGAGATGGGCCCAATTACGATGACAGTGCAACGCCGGCACGTGCGGCGAGAAAAGAACAAAGAGAACAGAACTCCCGCTGACGCAGTTTCAGGCAGGGGGCGCGCGAGCACTGCGAAGGCGGGAAATTTGAATTGCATGGGGTGGTAGCAGTAAGCGGATAACGGCGCTACAGGTCACTATGGCGAATCACTGCTCTGCGTTTCCGACAGCTTTCAGATTGAGTGGAACGGCTTCTAATTTTTTTGCTAAACGTCGACCGAGGCCAATGGACGGTGTCTGTGTTGACTCCCGCGGCGAGCTCTACACAACAGCATACGCAAGCCTTTTTTAAAGAGCATACTCTTTCTCGGGCTACTTAAACACAGAAATGTGTCTGTCTGTTTGTCTGTCCGTCCTAAGGTTAATGTAAAACAAAGATTTTACGTACCCAAAGCCATTTCGAAACATCTAATCCCGGTTGCATTGTTCATACATGTCAACATTGTTGAGTCGAAACCAAACGTTGCGGATATCTGAGGCTGACCACCAACACATAGATGCCATTTAGAGCGTTCCTTTTAAAAAAAATGACATGAATGCTTGGCTGTTGCGATAGAAAACGAATATCCACTGCGCGGGGATTGGTTACTCCGATAGGCAGATACTTGGGTGTCGTTTCATTTGGAGCGGCCGGGCGCCCCAGAATATTTTCTTATGGTAGCGCCATCTGCCAGAGGCTGTGGGCGTGCAACTCTGTGGGTTTCCTAACTCCACGGCCAGGTGACGTAACCAGCCTCGCCAGCACTGTCTTCGGATGTTTCGTTTCGCCGTTCCAAACTGCAACCTGTAAGCAATGGCTCTGGACCATGGAGGAAAGAAAAGGTAAAAAAAAAAGAGTATTATTTCCTCCATGCTCTCGACTGATCCGTGCTCTCAACCACGTCCTTTCAACGTGGTCTAAAGTCGAAGTGCTCAAGTACGCCTCCTACTTCAACGCACACATGCCCATCCTCTGCGTTGTTGGTAGTGCTTCGGACGGCTGGGAATGCGATGGTGACACTAAAGGTTCCAGTCTTGCTAGTGCGACTGAGAAGCCCCTTAGAGGCTTTTCTGTTGGCGTTTCCTGTCCTCGTCGTCATCGCAATCACCGTCGTAATCGTCGCCTCAGGTAGTAATGATATTGAAACAACGGAAAACTCGTTTGTGCCTCGCGCTAAAACATAACGCGCACAAAAACACTGGAACAGTCGCTACGCCTCGCGCTAGAGCGCTTTTTAACGCGTATCAAGAAAAAAAAACACCAGAAAACTGGTGCACACCTCGCGGTAGAGGGTAATGCGTAATAAAAAAACACCGAGACACTGGTTTATGCGTCGCGCTTGAACGCTTCGTGCTTCAAAGTCAAGAGACTAACAGCCAAGATGTACGCCTCTACGCCAGTTGGCAGAGGGTCTCACACGTCTCGTTTCGGCCAGAGTTATCGTGTGCTCGAAACCTAGCGGTGCCACATCACTGGAACTTTTTCTGGCGATGTCATTTCCGCGACGGATATGACGTCGGTGAGGTCTTGCTGCATCCGGCATAAAGCAATTTCGTATTAACAACAGTTACTAATCACCTTACCGACTTGTTGCATCAAGGTTAACCGACGTAACATTTCGTTACATAGAGGTCGCAAACACATGGGCTTCAATTGGGGTGAAAATAGGGACCTGAAAAAACTTTGTTATATCCGAGAATGCGTTACATCAGGGTTCGTTACGTCCAGGTTTAAGTGTATTGTCATTCAACATCACTGGTAGCGTCGTTGGACGCCAGTCTTCTAACCCAGTTTTTCAAACCATCTTCTCGCCTTCAAAAAAACTTAAGCTGCATTTTCAATCAAAGGAACCTTCCTGTTCCGGTTTTTCAAACCATCTTCTCGCCTAACTTCTGCTAATCTTTAACCTTCAAAAAAACTTAAGCTGCATTTTCAATCAAAGGAACCTTCCTGTTCCGGTTATGCAATTAGTTTTCCCTGAAAATTGTGAAGGTTTTCTTGGTCGACTATTTTAACAAATGCAGTGACGCCATTTCTGCTGGTCGCTCCAAGACGTTCTGCAAATATCCAGTTTGCATTCGCGCTATTGGCATGCAAGAATTGTTCTTGCTGATATATGCGGTCTCCTGCGGCTTGAAACAGGGCCACAAAAGTGGTACCAGTTATTGAACGCAGAAAAACCTGCCAGGGTTCGCACGATATACTTAAGGAATAAAGAAATCAGTGCACACCTAGCGGCAAAACGCAGTCAAGCATGCACAACCCGCCCCATGCCTTTTACTAGATGCGTCTCCGGAGAGAAAGCTTTCAGTATGCTTAATTACTAGACGTTGGATTGGGCTGCTTTGTTATATTGAAGGTTAGGTGAGGAAACGCGCACAAGGTAAGCAAAGAACCTTCGGCGATAGCTACTTACGCGGTGGTGATTTTGGCTCATCTGGAATTGTAATACGCGCCAGATTGACAACATTTTACTCCAGTCGAGCGCCAAAAATTATTTAACTGTTCTCTAACAGCGTTAGGTAATGAGTTCTGACCACGGTGTCAAAAAATATTCCTACACCGTAGTTCTGACCCAGCTTGTGGAAACTCGCCAGTTGAATAATATTGTTTGTTTTCGAAAGCGATGTCATTAATTTCTTTTAAATACTTACCAGTTTCGTCTTCGTCCACTAAAAAGAATGTATTGGTAATTAGTGTTCAAGTTTTTCACATCAAACATTTAAAGGGGAGGGGGGGTAGAAGTACTAGGCCTTAACCCTTAATAAAACGTTGTATCTTTGTTATTTACAAAAATAAAAACAACGATCTAGAAAAAAGGTTTAAAGTAAAAAAAACTTAAGGTCATTCAACTCTGTGGAGGTGGCTGACGAGCGGAGCGATGCGATGAGGCTTTTAGGGGGGGGGGGGGGCAGAAGAAGGGTGAAGAGGGGGGAAAAAGGCCCGAAACTGTCCGGCGTGGGGTAACTGTTTGTGGAATATTGTTTGTGGACTTCCTCCCTTACCAAACTCCTCCTAATCAGTATTTCATTCGCTCGCTATCATCTCACAGAAATTTTCTTTCCTTGGACTTCTTCTTCAGTGACCGGCCGTCGGTACACATGGTCCCTCGCCGTGCAGGAAGCGGTCGTTTCCAGTTTATCTTTTTTTCTGGGTCATTCGCTCTTGCGCCGATATTCTTGCCTCTGAAGAAACCCAGCTTGCAACTCTGTCTTGGGGCTTAAAGTGACAGGCCAGTCCCGCGCCTTCTCCTATCGCAAACGTCGCCAATAAGGTTCGATTTGGGACCCTTTCAAGGACATTGCGACACCCCCTGGCTACATCGCCGGCCCCATCACAGAGGAAGCCCCTTCGAGGACATTGTTTAGTAATGCGGAGTTACCTTAGGTCAGGCGCGTTTACTCTGCCTGCCGGATGTTCTTGTTTGTCAGTCACCATACCAAAGTTTTTTAAGCCCTGCGCTTCCAGAAAGCTATCATTGAGTGTGCCAGGTCGTGAATGGCTTGTAATATATTTTCCTTTAAAAACAACACTTAACATGCGATTGCAGCTATCCAAGAATGGTGCGGAGATGATCCGATTTCTGATGGGCCCATAGGATATTTCGGTGGTGGAGGGCTGTATCCACCGATGGAAGTAATTGCTGATCCATGGAGCAAATTCTCGACCAGTTTTAGTGTCTTCTGGTTGGCAGCATCTAAAAGATGTCTGAAACCTTCAGCAATTAAGGTAAACGTCTAAAAGAGCGCAATCTTCACTTTGCCGTAATCATTGGAGTCCGAAGCTAGCATTTGACAAAAGATGCTTAATACCTCCCCTGCCAGGCACAAGCTCAATGCTGCCGCCCATCCGGACGTTTCCAGCACTGTCTGGTGGCTATTCTCTCAAAACGTTGCAAGTAGGCGTCCAAGTCGTCTAGCTTCTAATGTGAATGGTGCCATCAATTTTTGGGAGGAGGTCCTTGGAGCACGGGGGGACAAAGACAAACTGTCGACTCGTTTTAGCGTCTTCTGGTTGGCAGCAGCTAAATGTTTATCTGAAACCTTCAACACTCAAGCGAAACCTCTGCAGGAGCGCAATCTTCACTTTGTCGTGATCATTGGAGTCCGAAGTTGGCATTCGACAGAAGATGCTTAATGCCTCTTGTGCCAGGCACAAGCTCAATGCTGTCGACCATTCGGACATTTCCCAGCCCTGGCCGGTGGCTAATCTCAAAACATTGTAAGTAGGTGTCCAAGTCGTCTCGCTTCTCATCGAATGGCGCCATCAATTTTTGGGGGGAGGTCTTTGGGGCTCGGGGTGACAAGGAACCTGATCTCACGCTTGTATCTATGGTCGGACCTTGCGAGGCGTATTTGGAAAGCTGCACTTGAAGCTGCAATAATTGCTGTTCTCTCACTGCTTTTTGAAGTTCTCGATCTCCTTTCTTCTCGTCCTTCTGGACTGCTCTTTCGTTCACCGCCAACGCTTCTCCTTCGTCAACCCTAGTGCCTCCGTAAGAGCTGACAGTTTTTCTGGATCCATAATCCGCCTGACTAAATTGACAGTGACAATGAAAAATGATGGATCCTGACAGGCTCGCCAAAATTGTCATGTCAAGTCATCTAGGGGGCAGGACACACAGAAAAACATCTAATTCATGAGGGCGATATTTCACAGCACAAGACAAGTGCTAAAAATATTCAAGAAAGGGTTCACACTGTTCAACTTCGCGTAAAATTCTTTAAATATGGTGTCGCATCACGTTAAAGTTGTTTTCCCATTTAATGTAGGGATCATGCGCCCGTTGTGTCTCGTAGTGCTGACAGTTAGCTTGGCCGTCACCGCCAAGAGCAAGGCAAGCGTAGCCGTATGTGCGTTCTTGAAGCAACGTTGAGCGGAACCCGACTGTCATCGCCTGTAGCCCAGCTCGTTCTCGTGCCCGGAGCCGCGGACGGTGCGTTGCCGCGAGGGCTCCCTCCAGGATAGTATCCTGGAACTCCTGTCCGTAGGCCTGAGGCATCGTCAGGCCCAGATGACGCTGGGATCGGCTCAAGGAACATATCCTGGTCTTCTCTTCATTCTCGCAACGCATGGGTTCTTCCTCTTCCTCTTCTCTCCCTGTTCATTTTACACTGGTTGGTCGGCACATAGTCCTTCGGAGGGGAAGGGGGGAAGAGGGGGTCGGACCATACCCATTTGGGGGTTTCCCATGACAAAGCGCCACACTTTGAATGGAAATATAAAACGCCGGGGAGGACATGTGGATGAAGGGAGAAGGTGTACTGAAGTGTGAGAGCCCGCGACGATGAATTATCCCACCGGGGCCCTGGGTTGGTTTCGATGTCTCCGGATAGAAAACGAAGCATGTTCTTGGTAACAGCCTTATAGGCACAAAGCAAGCACGTGGAAACAATGTTTCTCAACAGATAGCGAGTGTCAGTGGGGCGCACAAAGCCTATAACAGAAACCAACTGATTTCAAGGCGCCTTCTTGAAATCGGTTGGTTGTACCACAGGTCACTCCACCAACCACCTTACATTCCTCCCGCCGCACGCATTTCCCCCCGCACAGGCCATTCCCTTCAAGTCTTGCGACCCCGATCTGGCACCTGAACATTTTCTGCATGCTTTCTCTGCCGCGCCGCCAAAGAACGGAATCATCTTCCGCATGATGTTTCAATCACCCGTCCATCACGTTTTATGCAAATTGTGTCTATGCATCTGCAATGGCAACCTGTGGCTTTTGTATCTTTGTTTGTACACCCAACCCCTTATAAAACACCCCCCTGTGGGGTCTTTAAGGAAATAAAGTGAAGTGAGGTTAAGTGCAGTGAAGAGGTCTCACGGCTTTCTCACTCGGCAAAGTAAACACGCGACCTGCTCGACACAGAACACGTGGTAGTGTGCACGTTGCCAAAGCGGGCGCCTAGTTTAAGTGTGCACGTACCGTTGGTTCGTTCTGCTTCTTCTATTTCCTTGCTTTCCGTCCTTATACCAATAACAATAGAGTAAAAGTCGTTGCGGCACTGAAAAAGACTTACGCGTTAGTGTGAGCTTCCAGAGTTTTTTTCGGCTTGAAGCACCATAACGTCACAGCTAACTGTCTATGGGTAGGGTTTCATGCATTTTTTAGGCCCGTCAGCAAATCTGAAGCGGCAAAAACGCCTTAAGGCAAAGCCAACTTTTTTTACTAATTCTCCGAAAAAACAGAGTTGAGTACTGTTTCATCAAACCTTAAGAACTGGCCTGTAAGAATACATTATTATTACGCCATGTTTCGTTTATTGCCATAATTAGTCCTTCATGAGCTTGAAAACGCTAAAGCCTGTCCAACGGCTGTCAACGCATGGATATTTACATGAGCATAAAGACTATACAAAATGACTATAACTCGTTTAATCAAAGCTTTCTCGGGGAAAAAATTCTGACAAAATCAGGCTAAGATGAGCCTAGCATTACGCCGAGTTTATTCTCTTGGCATTGGCAATTCGCACTGAAGTCCCAAGCGTGTGCGAATTTTCTTCTTCCAATGCCCACACTGGGCTTGGGGGTAACGACGTGGCACATACGACAGCCCAAGCCCTCACCTCCCGGGCGTGCCCCACCTCTATAGCCTTTCACGGAGCCACATCAGCCCGAGATAGCCTATTGAGCTACAGCAAAATAGCTACTCGTTACCGCCTCTCTCGCCTCAAATACCCGCTGGCCCATCCCTCACTGACGTGCAAGGAAGAAGGAATATGGAGGCTCACACAGACCGAATCCTTTCCCAATTGGGCCCTCCTCCATCACATACAGCCCTCAGTTTATCCCTCTCCTTTTGCCCACTATGCGGAGACAAGGCCACTGTGCAACATTCCATGTGGGCCTGTCCATATGATCCTCTCCATCAAATCAGTTCCTCGGAGGTCTGGGAGGCAGCGCTCACCGCCTCTGAACAGACAGAAGATCATCATAGCCCGGGCTACGAATGTCGCCGCATAGCTGCGGCTGCCGGCCACCTCCCGCGCTTAGAGGTCTTCTTTCAAAAAGTGCTTCTCTCTCTCACCAATGCGTGAGCTTCTATACTCGACAGAAACGTACAGCCCCAAGTTTGTCTGATAGGATAAATGTCAAGTCCTTCTGAGCTTCAAGAAGTAATAACAAGGACATAATAATTAAAGTTACGAAATGCGAAAACTCTGAGAAAATGATAATGAGAAATGAGAAAATGAGAAAAAGAGAAAAAGGTGAAGAAAGAAATGAAATGAGAACATGACCCGAATATTAAAAATCTAACCACGTGTTCATTCTCTCTGCTCAAGGTTGTACTTTATACAGCTTAGCTGGTCATCCGTCTTTACAGAGAGGGATGGCTGTGCATTTTGTTCTAAACTGGTGTGTTTTGTAGCGATTTTGCCTGCAAGCGATGTCAAGGTGGTCTAAAACCAGCTACAGTGTAATATGCACTGTAGGGGGCTTGCTTGACTTAGCGAAAACAAGCGAACCGAACGTCATCCACTAATGGCCTATCCATCTTGCTACGAAGTCTTGTCACAGAACAGTTGAGCTTGGCACGTGGGAGAAGGTAATTGTAAACTCCGGTAAAAGTGGAGCTTACAAGCGATGGCGACGATCGCGAGTGCGCTAGCTTTGAGCGTCAACCGTCTTTTCATCTCGGGTTAGAAGCCGCGACTGAATATGACAATCTCTTGCGGAGGGGATAATCTTGGACCACCGGTATACGAAGGCAGATCACCGAAAAAGCTCGCGCGAGCGTTTCATGAAAACGTTTAGACTTTGATGCATTTACACTTGCATCAAAATTATAAAGGAGGCCATTAGCATAAAATACAAGCCTGCATTCATTACAGCGACCGCTTTGCCTTGAGAGGAATTACAGCAACGATTGAAAAATAGAGCGGGACTTGGACAACGACATAAATAAGAACGACGGGACAAGCCCTCACTTGAAACTAACATTATTGAAGCATCGTCTCGTATTTATACATTTATCATGAAAGCATGCGCTCTCAGATACACTAACTGGAAAGCATCAAACCGATAGACACAATCAAAGTAACGTTTTCAAAAACTCAAACTCGATGGCATGCAAAATCCCATATCGGCCAGACGGGTAGATGTGTGAACGAACGGGCACGCGAGCACCCGCGCATGGCGAAGATTGCAGGCCTGTCAGTCCTTTGGAAAAATGCAGACCTTTATTTGAGCAGATTTGAATTATCCGAAGGAGTGAAAATGCAGTGGCGAGTGAGCTCTTGAAAGCGTTTTATATTAAGAAGAAAGGGGACTAGTGCGTCAGCAATACATCGGTGATTTTGCGTGCCATCGAATTTGAGTTTTTGAAAACGTCACGTTGATTGTGTCCATCGGTTTGATGCTTTCCAGTTAGTGTATCCCAGTGCGCATGCTTTCATAAATTTATAAATGCGAGACGATGCTTCAATAAATGTTAGTTGCTGGTGAGCGCTTATCGCGACCATCTTTCTTATGACGTTGTCCGCGCCGCGCTCTGTTTTTCAATCATAATGCGCCAACTTGCCCAACAGCTGTGTTTAATGAAATTACACCAATTTTATCTTACCCTTGTAACCAATAATGTATATAGTAAAAAAACGTGCGAAGCAGTGGCAACTTCCTAGCCACTTTCCGGCAACTTTTCCATGACGTCGCAGAATCCTGTTCATGCAATGGCTGGCCACCGAGCTAACCCACCTCTAAGACATATGACTGGCTAATGGCCTCCTTTATAATCTCTAGTTCCGTTTGATCACGCCATTTGAATGCTAACATGGAGTTAACACATTGAAATTAAGTTTGTATTAACACATTGAAGACGTTATTCCAGCCTTGGCACGTCATTGGTTCGCAATATTTGAAAACGTTTCCATTCTTCTTGCGTTTTTTTTTCGTTTAAACACCGCCTTTCGTGGCTCCTATGGCGTAGAGTGGGCTACTGAAGACCTAGTCCTTTAAAATTAAACCATGGTCTATTTTTTGTGCATGGTCGCTTTAAGGCCTCTCTGTGGAAAGCCGCTTGATATCTTGTGGCGGAAACACTAAAGACCTTGGGGTGTGGGCGTATTCGATTCGGGCACGTCCTGGTGCGTCGATCACTTACTAGGAGAAAAAAAGATGAAGGCAAGAAAGACCAACATGATGCCGGACACGAACATCAGCAAAAGGATCAGCAGGCAGGCCCAGTACTTGAAGGCGTCATTTCCCGACAACGGGGCAATCAGTGTGGCTTGGGAAGTGCTGCACGAAGAAAAACTCGGTTATTATCCGTACACACAGGCACACAAAGCGAAACTATGCGTATACGAACGCATACGAACGTATACGTATAGCATACGTACAGTGTAGTCATATTTTACGTATACTTATAGTATACGTATACATAAAACTATGTGTATTGATTATTATCAGAATCTCATATTTACAATATTTACACTCGTATGTATTACTGCTCTCACAACAAAACACCGTTTGGGTGCTGAAATAGGCGAAGCAGGGCCAAGAGGATCGAGATGGAAGAAGACCCACGCAGCCAAGTAGACCGCGTCTCTCGATGCTTCTAAAGCAGAAAAAGCCACTTGGCAAAATTAGACAAGGTCATATAGGCAATTCCTGTCTCGGCGGCAATGGTGTAATACACAGGGTGGTGCGACGACAACTGGAACATTTTAAAATATATTCCGGAGCGAACCACGGCTCTGTTCGTGCTCCAACTTCAAACGAAGGTAGAATTTTGTGGTGTATTTTGTTTGACACGGTTACCTACGACGGTATTTACCTGTTTATTACGAAAATAAACAACAAAAACTTTCGCCTATGGGAAAATGGCGGCCGATTTGAACGGGAGAGTCAGTGCCAACGATATTGTAATGTTGCGAGCCTGAACAGGGTATGGTATACTCTCTGATGACTCAAAATTCTATAGCATTAGATACGGGCAAAAGTTTCTGTTAGCCCGTATCACGTCTAAGCATTCTCTTTCTGTCGTAAAATAGCTTCCTTCAGCTCGAAGTAGGCGGCGACTTGCGGAAGCAATAAGGCCTACTGTACCATCCTGCCGCCATATTAGGATCTCAGCCATGTCGAGATTACTTCTTGTTGGCGTCTTCTCGGGATGTGCCTAGTACAGGACCAGCTAGGAGACGCGTCTTTATCTCACTGAACCCTTCCGGTGCTCCTGGTCCCAAATGAATGTCATGTCGTTCTTTCCTAGATGATGAAGAGGTTCAGCTAACCAGAATAAGTTAAAACAAAGTGTCTGCCTGCAACAGGCGTGAAGGCACAGGAATCGGAATAGAGCACGGATGTCAGTGGACGTGGGCAAAGTGTTTACCACAACCGTTTCCTCTACAATAACGGATACAACCCTCAGATCCACTCAGAAGCAGAGTGGCATTGTTCATGTGCACGGTAGCGACAAGCTGATAAAATCGCATTAATGGCGCACAATTATTTGACACGCTTATGAAGCGTTACAGAGAAGAGAATTCCGCCAAGCTCACCAGCCATGAGGGCAACTTGAGATGAAAAGTAGGAGGCACAAATCAGAGACCAAATGAGTACAACTTGATTTGTACACTCCTTGAGGGTAATAAACGCGTTGTCTGACGCTCGCGTTCACCCACTCGTATATACCATCCAACTATCCAATGATGGTGGGGTTGAACAAGCCGAAGCTACACCCGGCCTGTGAAACGTGTCGTTGTGAAGGGCTCCGGATTATTTTTCGCGCCTCGGAATCTTTAACGTGAGCTTAAACCTCGACACATTCTTATTGTCGCCTTTCGCCTCCATCTAATAAGCACCCACCGCGGCTAGGGTCAAACTTGCGTCATTGGGTTCAGCAGTGGAACGTATTTAGCCACTGAGCCAAGACGCGCGTATATTGTCAATGCAAGGCAGAGGATAAGTGCATTTCTTCGTGATTATGTTGTATCCTGCAATGGACACACAAATGAAGAGTTGCGTTCCTGTTTGAGAGGTTACAATTTTCTGTGATTACGGGCTCATCACGTATTTCGCTATTTTGAAGGACTTCTT
The DNA here is from genome assembly GCF_048455015.1 of Haemaphysalis longicornis. Lineage (NCBI taxonomy): Eukaryota > Metazoa > Arthropoda > Arachnida > Ixodida > Ixodidae > Haemaphysalis > Haemaphysalis longicornis. The sequence goes on from NW_027526445.1 coordinate 172,094,561, forward strand.
TCACCTGGCGACAAACTTAATCCTGTTCGTTCGAGGAGACCATGTATGGATGTTAACTGACCGTTACTTCTACTTCAGCAGTGATGCGGCACTTTCCGACGGCCGCCGGTCTGAACTTCGGCGATGGCACAAAAGAGTCCCTAAATGAATTAATGATGTTCTGCAGTCGACGAATTTGCACAGCCGTGATATTAGGGCTTGCTAGAAATTTGATGGCTCCCGTCGAATATTGGGTGGGAGTGCCGCATTTGTTGAGGGGATCACTTGACCATCTGCCTGCATTTTCGGCAAGGCAAATTATTCCGTGCAGTTACTGACTGTCATTGGCTATAGCAGTTCATCTCTCTATAAAATGCCCTGCATTGCTGGAGATGGCAACCAGAATATCAGACTTGTGATTGCGAAGCTCGACGCACCATCGCGTTACGGAGACTGCTAGGTGAAATAAAATTTAAGGATCATGTTTCCTTCGGTGATTCCATTGGTAGCGTAAAGTAAAATTTTCATTGTACCGTTAGAAACATGCGGGTTGCCGGTAGCATTGTTACATACTTGTTTAAAATGCGTAGCGTGATCTTTCGTGGTTGGTCTCTGTTTGCCATAGTTCCCCGTAGAGAATGGGGTAACTGCCAAAAGTCGCAGCATAGTCTTTAGGGAGCTCCAGCTCCAAAGATTAGCTGCAGCGAGCCTTTCGCCCAGGAAAACCGTGGGGAAACGTGTGCCACTTTGCGTGCCTGCATTCTGGCGGTGTACACTCCCACCGGGCCTACCGGGTGGCCACCAACCTCGCAAATTCATGGGACATGCCATGTCTACCATGTGTTTTAAACTCCGTTAGTTTAAAGGCCCAGTAGAAGCCAGCCCACATCTGCCCCCGAGAGGTCAAGCATTAATTGTAAAGAGGAATGGTAACTTCGGCTGAGACAATTGCTCGGTTGCAACGGGGCATCAGAAAAGTTGATCCGGTGAGATAGCTAGGCCGATTCATTAAAATCAAGTCTGGTTCTCCAGTATCTGTTGGATGTTGGCGCATCTGATTGGCAGCGTCCCGTCCTCAGGGGACGCCATTCTCAGTTTCCCCGAACCAGGTCATTGATCCGTTCTCTCGTCGTACCCGAGAATGGACGTCTAGACGACGTGAGGTGTAGCGGCAAGGCTGACCTGGGCTCGCGTCGTTTGAAAGGTCGTAAAGAAAACATATGGGCTCCCAGGTTCTCTTGGGTGTCGTGACGGCGTTCATTGTAGCGGCATTGCACGGTACTGGGAGCAACTCGCCGTTTTCTCATTTTAAAATAAAAGTAATGGCGCAGGGCAACGGCGCAGTATTGGCATATCAGCCTCGTTAATGTCGCGGAGATCTTTTTGAATACCGGATATATCGGGACATCTGTAGAGAATCTAAATGCGAAGCCACAGGAACAGTTGTGTGGGGCATGTTGGTGTACGCCATGCAGTCCGTGTAGGCAAGTACTGCTTCGTAACATTAAGCCAAAGTGTTCTGAAGAGATGCGGGGGGTGCATTCGGGAGCAAGCGTCTGTATTTCAGGCCAGCAGCAACGGAATGGCAGCGCATATATCCTCTGGACGAGTGGGGTCTTCGTTTGCTTAGCTATGCAGCAAGAACTCAATTTTTCAGACACGGGAGCGCCTGGCGTGGTTCCGGCTGTCAAGGCCGGCGCGGCGCGCATGCGCTTTCTTCCGTCAACTTCGCCAATTATACGTTTTTGTGTGCATGCCGGGCGGTACAGGGTTAGCTCGTTCTGACGATTTTATTAACAGCGTTTGCGTCTTTACTTATCAGTTTTGTGTCTGAGTTTGTTTGTTGTGGAAATGGAGAGCGTTACAGGGATCGGCTATTTCTGCTACTTTTCTTGGGGTTGCTTTCCGTCCTTGTGTCAATTTTTTTTTTATTTTGTGTCCATTTTTGATGGAGGTGCATAAAATGAATACTTTTGATTCTGTTAATTCAGTTTTGTGATTTTATTGTACTGCCTAGTTTTTTAATATTCCGTTCGACCAATTGTCTCTATTTGCGCAATTTAGGGAATAAATTACTTACCTGTGACAATTTTACTTTATCGTACAAATGTAGTTGTTGTACACTTGGAGCTGCAGGGGTACTGTTTGAATGTTACGCCTAAAGAGGCGGTTGGATATTCAGAGCTGTTGAATACTAACAGAAGATCGTTCCATCTCTCCTTGTACAACTCATCATCATTCTGCGCACTAATAAATTCTTCTCCTTCCTCAGTAGCTGATAATCGTCATTTTGGATTCTCATTGCTGCCTGATCTGGGATGCCATAAAGAACCTGACGCGCTGACTTTTCCTGATCGATACTCCACCATTTCATTTTAAAAAGCGGCAATGACGCAGTTAGTGTCATTTTATAACGGCCATTTTTGCAATTTATTACTTCATGAACGCGCAGTGACGGTGTCTGCCCTCAATCACAATTTCACTCAAGCATGGTAGTGCTTTCATGCGTGTTTATGTCTTCTCCTTCCTTAGGTCGCCGCCGTCCTCGACGTAAACCGCTCACCTTTGGTAGGGGTCGCCCTGTGAGTAGGCTCCCGTCGTGGTGCCGCCAGCAGTGCTGTACCCCGAGTACGCGGAGTACCCGGAATACGCGCTGTGTGGGTCAGCCGCCCCATACTCGTTGTACGGAACTACTTGGTCGGCTGCACAAAAAAGAAAAGGTTACTGCAGTCCAACTAAAAAACACCATTTGCAAACCGCCTGGTAAATGGTTGAAAATTAAGATAGGTTAACGGCCCGAGGGCACAGAACACGACAACATTGCACAGATCAGAGTATCACCGACAAAGCAGCAGGCGTCAAAAGGGCACAGTGTCCTAACAACACATCACTTAAATGATTCCGAGCGACCACGCAAGCTCAAAACAACGACATGGCAAACCGACACTTCCACAAAACGGCGCGTCATTGCAGGAGGCTGCCACGGCTTTGGCATTTATCTCTAAATTTTAGTCGCCGTACGGTCATAGCTGTGACCGTGTCTTCAAAGTATGGCTTAGACAACAAAAAGTACTATCCTTTATACCACGGAACGGTGCGGTCTTGTTAACTCTGAGTTAAAAATTCGTTGGAAATAAAAAATGATGAAATTTGCTACGTTTCATTCGGTCTCTTCTTTTATTACTAGAATAACAGAGCCAAAAACTTGAAAAGATAGTTTGACATGTTTTGACCTTTCCTCAGACGAGGAGTGTTTTGTGAAGTGCCGTCTAAAGGCATGGCTTGGCTCCCGTTACATAGATTTCGCTAGGAGTGAGAGGCATTTAGAAGATATTTTACACCCGCCCTTTTGATTCACATTGTTGCAGCTGCCTGAAACTATGTTGCATAGAGTTTGTTAAAAGGTTCTCGTTAGCGCAGCAGTTCTACTCAAGCTTGAAAGGTGACTATTCTTGGTCTTATTCCAAGTTGTAGGATGCAAGCATTGCGTGTCTTTTCTTACTACAGTGTCCATTTTTTCGTATAGGGGTCGAACAGAATAATGTAATTTTCATGCGTCGCATCGCTGATCCATGTCCTTGGTATACGGGTGACTTATAACTCTAAATCTATGAAGTGTAACTTTGCATATAATATCGGGACACGTTATTTAAAACACCACGCTAACAGATCCAACAAATAAATGTCTAGTCGAAACACCGAAAAGATGCTGAGAAAAACTGGATAAAAAACAAATACAAATATAATAATACCGTGTAGCCATGCAATAGAACTAAAGAGCGTGAGCTCAAAGCACCACAATAGTGGATACTGGTGTTATTCTTCCCTGTGCAGGTACGTTGATGCCATGGCAACCTGGTCCACATATTGCAATGTATCTTGAATGCAGGCTCCGCACCCCTTGCTACAAATGTAATTATTGTAGTCGTCTATCTACAATTTTAGGGCAGAAAACAAGGCACTCTTTTAGGTCAGTAAACACGAAAACTTATTGATTAATAAATTCGCTGTATATGTGCCATCTGAGTTTAGAGAATGAAAGTATTTCCCTATTCAGCGCCAGTGCACGCTATGCAACATGCTTCTATATTGCGGTATACTGTGACGCCCCCAAAGTCACGTTCGAGGTTAAGTTTTTTTGTCACTTTGTTTTCTTAATATCAACCGACAATCATTCAGCGCCTAGTTCAACTTTAGGTTCCGTGTACAGGTGAGAGCACGATTACAAGAAAAAATACCAGAGAATACTGGTTCAGAAAAATTATCATCTAAGACGCATAAATCTCAAAATAAGAAAAAGAGAAACTTGTAGAGCAGCTCGTCAACTTTACGCGGCAGAAACTCTCGCGAAAGGCGGTGACTTTTTCATTAGTATTTAAGGAACGTCAAACAGAATTTAAGAGAAACAAAAAATCGCCATAATGCCATGTTTTCTAAGCGGAAGCTTCCTTAGTGGGAGCGATGCGGTCCTGTAAAAAAACCTTCCGATGGACCAGTTGGTCGACCGAAAAACTCTGAATTAATCTCTGGACACACGGCGGGTGAGCTAAACCGGGCTTCCATTGTGCCAAACGGTTACTTGAAAATCGCGAAAAGTGAAAGTTGGTAGGCAAATCAATACTCACAGTGGTCACCAAAAAGAGAACAATAATATTCCTTTACATCACAAACCCCGTATCGACCTACAATTATACATATAAATCGTTCATAGAAGCGCTTACTTAGTAAGCGAAAAGTCACCACATGGGTTCATCTTTCGCTTTTGATTTGGTTCTTTGAAGACTTGGCGGTTAATGGGACGCATTTTCAGCGAAGCGTGGACGCACTTTTACGAAGGTTGTTCGTTTCTTTGAAATTTTTTTGGACGTTCTTTTAAAATATGCTTGTAAAGATCGTCAAGAAAAATTGAAGAGAAACGAAAATTCGGAAAAAATAAAGTGGAAAAAGCGGTATCAGCATTTTAAAAACAGACACCACTGCTCTGTCTCTGGTATGCACGCTGTAACGGCGTTGCGTGCTTTCTCCCTGTGCGATCCTTGCAGGTAACTTTCTGTACCTGTGGTAATCCTTCCTCGTGCTAATGTAAGATGGGCTGTCATGCTAGTGCCGTTTTGTCGCTTGCTCTTTTGTTGGGCCCTTAAGGAAATGTTTGACGTAAAAATATTTTACGTAACCGTCAGCAGGGCCCCTGATACCTTCCGAGTTTTGCGCCAGAATTTCTGAAACAGATGCAAAAACATTGGCCCCGCATCTGCTCACTTCGTTGCAAATGCCGTTTCAACACAATTGTGCGTCTACCACTTAAATTTATTGAAATATCCCGCGCTCGACTGCTCCACGCTCATGCGCTTCTACACGCTCGTCCTACACGCCATCTATTGGAATCTTCCGTTACTCGTGAACTTCTTGGAATGTCACGAGGAGGGTCAACGTCGCGGGCGATGCTGGGTGGCCACGTAAGTTTTCATCCTCAAGGAGGGCCAGTGTCGTGTGCGATGGCGGCCACGGTAGGAAATGGCGTATTTCATTTCTACGGCAAAAATCAAGCATGCGTGAAGTTTTTAATAGAAGAACTCTGCAAATATCACTCATGTATTGAATTTGCGCCTCAAATCTGCGTAATGTTTTTTTTTTGTTATACAATCTTGACAAGTATGAACACTGGAACCAGATTTCATTTTTAAGACTGGTTATACAATCTTGACAAGTACGAACACTGGAACCAGATCTGATTTTTAAGAATGGTTGTGGGTCTTGTTCAACACTTCTTGTTGAACATGTGCATTAACTTGGTCCAGGAGGTGGAATCGAGGGAGAGACAGACAGACCAACATTTTTGCTTTCAGGTGGCCCAAGAAAAACTAGTCTTTAAAAATATCCAAAAGCTCCTAAGGCACAATTATCGAATAAAGCATGAGTCTTGCTCAACAAACCGCCGAGATCCTGAAACGAGGCTTCCCTGTTGGACACAAATTCATTGCTAGAAAGATATTGCCGCGAACCATACATTGGGTTTGTTTATTTGTGTTTTGCTTTTACCGCCCGGCTGCGCCGGTCTGTGTTATCTCTGCGCCAAGGGAAGCGCGCGTTCCATTCTTTCTTTCTGTGCCGCATGTGTTATCTGTCGTGATAGGGAGAGCATTTCGATCTAACGTGAACAGCCCAGAATAATCTTCTTGGATCTACTATGTTCTCGATGCGAATCGACGTTTCGAGAACCACGTGCGCCAAAAGATAAAAAGCCTGCAGTGCGGACGCCGGGGCATTCCATTCGACAACACTCGCCTGTGCAAGTCACTTTGTTGACCGCAGCTTTGCCGCCTCTGTATTCTTTTGAGTTGTTAGGGGAGCACAAGTTCGCTCCAATAAACGTGTTTCTCATTCAAGACAACTGCATCGTCCTTGTCTTCGCGACAATATTATTTGGTAATGGCAGCTCTTTTATATCTTGGTATGAATGTTTTAGGAATTTTATTACTTAGCTTCTTATGACCCAAATATGCCTATGAAGCACTATTCATCCAGTTCCTTCAGAATTGGTTCAGTACTATGCACAAATTAAATGTGACGCTGGGAAGACCTTTTAAATGGTTTACAAATGCAGCCCTTATAAAGAAGCCCTCAACGCACCTAATTAAAGTTTTCCTACGAATCGGCTCCACTAATGAGCACGCGTGCGCTGCCAGGCAGAATTCGTCAGGCCTTACACGAGTATTTTTATTTGTAAAAATGCCCTTAGGGAATTTTCTGAACATTCTGTTGTGCGGACAGAGTGAGACACATTACGTTTTACTGAAGAACAGACGGGTTCCATTGAGTCAACGTATAAATGCCTACTCGCGAAAGAAAAATATGTCGACGAATGCGCATAGCAGCTCAAAATTATCATCGAAACTCAAACGCAGGTAAGCACAACGTGATATACTGATGGCGCAGTTTCGCAACGATGTAAAGTACTTGCCGGTCAACATTTTCGGCTATCGGGGGCTCGAAAAACAGCTAAATAAAGATGCCAAGGTCAAAAGACACATTCGTGAATGAATAACCATCGCTGCGGAAGTGCACATTTTGAGGACCCAGAAACACGACTGAATGATTTTTGCGATTGTTACGTTCACGTATAACGCCGCATGCAGCTGTTTATAGCGCCGGCAGCCGACAAAGTAGCCTGCGGGAAATGTTGCCGGCACGGCGATACCGTTGGCTAGCCACGACCATGTGACCCCACTGCCGGCACTTCTTTTTGCCCGCAATCGGTATTTTTCTTCCTCCTGCGCAGCTCCAATATTTAGCGTGCATGCTTTATTCGTATGTATTTTAAGCTAACGTCTAACCTAACCTATCTTAAAACGTTACCTAACACAACTCATAAAGGCAGGCCTCAAAAGAACAATAGCGCCCCAAACGTATTGACGCAGTAGAACTCAGCGAATATGGATCAACAAGTACCGAGTTTGCTTATAAAAACCACCGCCAAAAATAAGGGAAATAAAAGCACAAATACAACACTAAGAAAAATAGAAATACAGACTTAATCAGGTGGTATAAAACTAGTTACTTCCGAAGAAGAGCCGCAGGCCCTACCACTGCGCCACACTGCCACACGAGACCGTGGTGTCCCGAGAGGCCGCATTACCCGGTAAGTCGGTGCTACAAATCGGGAGAGAGTGCAGGCAAATTATCCCTAGCAGCTGCCTGCAATATAACAACATCCATAAGGCCTTTAATTCCGCGACGCAAGAGGAATTACTCCATGGAGCCCATATCAAAATGAGCAAAATGGCCATTCCAAGGAACCCCAAGCTGGCGTAATCATTTACCTGCAGCGCAATTCAGAGCCCAGACGTTAGACTGAAAGGTATACCCCCTTTCTCGACCCCTCGTTCGTAGCCTGGTGAATAGCAGTGCAGAACCGCTCAGCATACATCTTACATCCGAACCCTCGGAAGCGAGCCAGCCCCTTAGGAGTACTTTAACCCCCTTTTAAACGTCAAAATAGTTGAGCTCACCCATTGCGACGTTGAAGGCAAGGTAGTGGCTCTCGGTTAATTCGAAGCAGCAACGTTGCGTGCGGACGCAGCCTTTGGCCTCTTTTTCTTCACATTCACCGCACGATGTCGCGATGTTACGATGTCATTGAAGCCGGGCACATACGTATTGGCGGACTCGTATCTGGGTGGCTTTTTTATTATTTGCTACAAAAATTGATTAACAAAGCCTGAGACAACAGCCTCGCACCCATAAAGTGAAGCATTGGTAACTAGACAACATTCGCAACATTGATTGCTGCAATGGCTGGCTCATACCTACAAGAGGAATCGGCCAGGACACAGTCCTTGCAAACCTTCTTGTGTCAATTCTCTCCTTTTTCAGTTCTTTAGAAATGTTACGGTAAACGGGAATGAAAGAAAAAAATGTACAGCAGATCTCTAGGCAGTTGTATTGCGTACGTGAAGCGTTCTTGCTTAGCCCACTTAGCCCTGTACCCGCCACGGTGGCTCATAGGCTAAGGCGTTGCGCTGCTGAGCCCGAGTTTGCGGATTCAATTCCCGGCCGCGGCGGCCGCTTTTCTGATGGAGGCGAAAAGCAAAAATGTCCGTGTGTTCGTGATTTCGTCGCACGTTAAAGACCACCAAGTGGTCAAAATTAATCCGGAGCCCACCACTACGCCGCGCCTCATCGCCTGCATTGCGTCGATGCGTTAAACCTCATATTCATTATGGTAATCATCATCATTATCATCGGCTTGACGGATCGGCCACGCTACTTCGTCTGCGTTGCTCACAGTTCACAGGTTTCCCACCCGCCAAATCTACGCTTGTTTATTTATTTATAAATACTGCAATCCCTGATAGGGATTTTACCAGGTCTGTTACAAGACATAAAAAGAATATAAGGTTGACAACAATTGTACAATGCAACACAGGGGAATCGGTTCCGTTTCTTCTCGGGTACTAAAAGTTGCGACAAGTAATATTACACACAAATAAGAACAATAGAATATTTGTCATATTTGATAATTACGTTGGGACTCAATGAAACTTTAAGAAGGCTGTAGAACTTGTGTATGTTATGGAGTTTATTCCAGTCGGAAACGGTTATAGGAAAGAAAGGATACCTATAACAGTGGGTACGTGTGCGATGCGGCGTGGCTGTTAGTTGGTGTGTTTGCCTGGTCGCGTACCCCGCTAGAAATTAAATCAAATCTGCAACACCTAGTTTATAATGCCCCCTCGTTATTTGGTAGACAAATTTCAGTCGGGATAAAAGATTCCTTTGTACAACGACGGGCCGCAGGCACACAGGCCACAGGCCCAAGAAGTGCGCCATACGGGGCGACATGGAGAGCGCGCAAAAGGATATGGCAGTAAGTTTCACAGCGCGCGTGTGTGGAAACAACGCTCGGCAATACTGAAGCTCTTTTTCGCTACTAAAAAATGGCTGTTTTTCAATATGTGGTTGCCTCAAAATAAAGGTGAGAATGGATGAAGCACGTCCTACATTTCATAAGACAGGCGCCCATTATCTCGGCAAGCCAAGTAAGTTGAAAGCCGTTGAAAAGTCCCTTGTACGTTCTGGGGAAAACGCACGTGCTTTAGCCACCTAAAAGATCCGGGGAAAAAAAGGAGGGCCTGATAATGGAATGAATGTTTTTGATTATGTGGTAGAATTTCTAAGGGGGCTGGCTTTGAAAATGTAGAAAATATTGTGTGAGCTTTGTGAAGTAGGGTTTTCACATTGCTTTGAATCTAATAAAGTCTAAATGCTTTCACCAAACAGTGCAGATCCCCAAAATTCTATACGGTCTGAATATAGCGTTATGATACACGATCATTTGTTCCTCTGGTCAGTTTCTCTGGAGCATCGGTTCTGACTGGCACAGAAGCTGTAAACCGAGCTCATGCTTAGAGAGAGAGAGAGAAGGCACTTTATTGAAAAAGCAGAGAGTTTTGCCGGCGTTTGTGATCACCTACATGCTTCTCTGCTAGGGGTCGGGGATGTAGGGAGAACAGGCCCTAGAGAAAGGTGGGCAGAAAAGAAAAAAAAAAGAGAGAGAAAAAAAAAACCAAAGAAGCAAAAAAAAAAAAAAGGACGGCGTGGTTTGGCGGGCTTGGCGGACTATTTTTTAGATTGTGTTACAGAATTTACAATTTTGAAATGTGGCCTAGAATAGTACTGTACCGTATTACGTGTGTGTTATATCTCGAGCTCTAGCTATAACACACACGGAACACAGTGCGCAAAATACGCCCGGGATGCATCGCTGCATATATCTCGAACTCTATTTACATGCATCGATCCATCATGTGCGCTTCGCTAGTGACGTGTTGCGGGGTCATGTTGAAGAGGATAATGACGTTGGTATTTGTGCAATAGTACGCTGCAGCACGATTGCTGGTAACGCAGTTTATTTTCTACTTCATAATGGACATCGCTTGTTGCAAGGTGGGGCTGAATTGAGAAGCTTAGCCAGCGAAGCCAACACCTGCCGGGCTACGACCTCCAAGGCGCTCAATATCAGCGCTTCTAGGACTTCTGGTGATGATAAGAGCGTGTTTCTGCCGGCCCCCCAGATGATTCTGCAGCAGCTCCACTCGCGTTAAGCGCTCGATGAAGCGGCCGCCCAGAGTCCTAGGTCCAATCCCATTGTATAAAAAGCGCGTGTACTTTAAATTGATTCAGTGATAACGTAATTCACTGGTATTGTCACGTACTGATTACAAATAAGGGAATTCATAAAGTCCGGAAGAAGAGCAATGCATAGAGAACTGAGGTCTGCTAACGCGGTTCGTATGCGAAGGTCTAGGAATTGCAAGAGACATCTTTACTGCTGCATAGTGTTTGCGGCGCTCTCTTGTTTTGCTTTGTCTTTTGACGCGAATTTACACCGACAGGTAAGCTGGCCACACATCACGCTGCAGCTTCCTAACAGTGAGAGCTCTCCTTGGCGTGCGCCCATTGTACGCACGGGCCGCCACCTAAACCCGCCCTGGTGCATGCATCAGGATAATTGTTGCTCCATTATGGCAGGGTGCCTTGTTAGCACTGTGAGTAGAGGACGCAGTTGCTGCTCTTGCTACGCGGCCTCAAATCCCACACGGACGCCGCTTGTCTTTTTACAGTCGCAGGTGTAGTAACGTTTATTCGTGTCGACACCGACGACGACAACAACGACTGTTACAACCGCGCCTACTCGAAGAAAGCTGCTGGGGCTCCTTTGCGACGCCTAAGTCTGTCAATGCTAGAACGTCTTGCGCTCTTATATTTTGGGGCCATATACACTCATAGGGATGTGTGTCACGCCATCCATTCATTCATCTGAGAGGCAACTCGTCTGCCGTTCTACAATTATTCAGAACAGTCCCATTTTTGGCTTGTATTATTGAGTCCTCTCATCTCCAATCTTTTCTGCTAGGTGTTTAATTTCGTCCTATGTAATCCGTTTCTATTATACTAAAACACAGTTATTTACGGTTAATGCCGCAATTTGGATATGAGCCACTTTTTATAGGCCACTAGCGACACTTTTTCGTAAGGAACTTGTTACAGGTGTGGGCCAGCCTAACCAAAAAGGGGCTTGTGGGGCCGTGCCCAGAAGTTGGCCACGCATCCAGAACATAGCCATACAAATGTCATTTAAAAACTAAAAAAAACAACAAACTACATGACGGATGATGATGAACAAACATTATTTAAGTCGAGGTGCTCTTGTTAGTGCACCCACCTAAGGGAAAGAAACAGAAGTGGTTAAGAAAAACGAACACTACAAGTAGTAGTAAAGAGGCGCTCAAGAATAAAGAGTTCAAGAAGAGGCGCTCCAACTTGAGTACGGCTGCTGAGCGAAAACAGTTGGCATGTTCTTGATGAGACACCTATGAATTTCTTCTCAAAAGCAAATGCAATGTATCTTGAAGAAACCAGCTCGAAGAGAGCTGATACTGCGACGATACTTATAGGTTGGGAACGTGGGAGCTTTTATATCCAATTGAATGCCCGAGGATGCTCTACTGCGCGCAAAGCTGGGCGGCGATCGTGCCTACATAATTAAAACTGGGGGAAACACAACAGTTCTTCGGTTTTACGCTTGGCTTCTAACGCCCCATAGGGAGGGCTCATATATTAAAAGGAAGGCAATAAAAAAGGAATTCAACCGTTTCGCGGCGTTGCGAGCGGTACCCCTCCATTTCTGGGCGTAGTGTACATATTCCTAGTTTTCGAGGGCGAGAGAGCGGGTTCGTATCGCAATAAGGCTGCCTTTAAAAGCGAAGCTTTAAAAAGTTAGGCCAAAGAAGAAGAATACGGCATCCTCGTGGCCGCAGATACCTCCTTCAGCGCAACCTCACGCACAAGCGCGAAAAAAACACCGGTTGGAGAGGGCCTAGTCGTAAAGGGGAGAGAGATTCGCTGGGTTGACCGAATGGGAGGGCGCGCGCCGATCTAGCTACAATGGCGGACATCTTTGTTCGTCTCAGAAATGGCGGCCACATTTTGTCACAACCGAATTAAGCCGAATCCGTCTTCAATTTCCTTTGCCGGAAGCTAGTTGTTCGTGTCTGTAGGGATTAACATCAGGCCCTCTATTTAGTAAACTTAAGATGGGGCTACTAGAAGTAGTCAGGGGTCAGATGTCGTCACTATCGAAGACTAGACGGCCGCTAGTACGATGTTACCCAGCAGACGAATATGAATCGAGCCCATCTTGTTGAAATTAACTGATTGAGTTTTATAAAAACGGTGCACTAGATTCCGATTCCTCATCTCAAGAAAATTTGAACTCAATACCCTCAGGAAGGATCATATTTTATTTTTTTTCTCTACTACTCTACTACTACTCTCCTTTTCTTCACTACACCGAGTACGTTTTTCCCTCTCCTCCTTTCCCCGCAGAGTAGCATGCCGGGGAACTGATGTCGGCAAACCACTCTGCATTTTCCTCTTTAATAAAGAATTTCCCTCTCTCTAGATTCCGATGATGATAATTCTTCTTTTGCACAAAGTCATTTGACGCATTTCAAACTTTGCCAAATATTAAAAGCTATCCATACCCCGTCATTTCTGCACTGGCAAAAAAGCTAATTATACGCTGCTGTACTTTGTGGTAGCGGGGACCCAGCGCCCGCCCACGGTTCTCAAGAAAAACACTGCGTCCCCAGAAACCACACCTTTACTGAGGTGAGAGCCCGTCCCCCACACGTCCGATTCCTCCAAAGCCCCGGCAAGCACTACCGAGGTCCCTTGGCCCGTTCCCCGCGCACACGCTGCGCGCGCCCCCAATTGCCTTCTTCGTCCTCTTTTCCATGCAATGTTGCCACACTCTCGTCCCCCAGTTGCCTGCATTGTTTACCATGCAAAGTTTCCAAACTGTCCCCCCTTCCGAAACGGAAAGTCAAGATTGTTGGGGCATGTAAATGACATGGTCAGACGGAAGAAGGTTGTAGAGGAGGTCCGGGCGGTGTTAAAGAAGCAGAGAAAGGTCGGCCACCACGAAATATTCGGCTTGGGCTTCAGAAGCGGATGCTGCAGAAATGGCGGCAGTCATAAGAGCACGGTACGAGCACCTGCCAGGTGCGTGGTCATATGCATTTGCGGTACTTTCGTCGCTTCGTTCACGGCTTTCTCACAGGGAGGTACATGCAAGTATGGGTGGGGGATGTGCTAAGCGGAAAAAGAGGCGTTTCGAGGGGGGTACCCCGGGGTAGTATTTTGTCCCGTATTCTTTTGGATGTGGCTATGGATGGGCTACCTGCAGTACTAAAAGAAGTTCGACAACGAGCTCACGCCTCCGTGTACGCTGACGTGCTGTATCTGGTTGTGCGTATATGAGCATAAGCAAGTGGCAGTGATGACTCAAAGAAAACTTCATACCGTGCAGAAATATTTGCCCTCAGTCTGACTGACGCTCACGGCTAAGCAGTCTTGTTTTGTTGTTGTCCCTCGGAACCGGCGACGATCCGCCCGTGTTAATTTAACATTGGGAAGCCTATCTATCCGTCAAGTCACTCATGTGTGGTTCCTTGGTGCCACCCTGGACAGCAGACTGTATTGGCGACGGGCAGTCGACATGACTATATCGTATCTGCTTCTTCGCGTAAACATTTTGTGGAGGAGTACTGGAGCTAAATGGGAGAATCAAGCGGCGTCCATGATTAAGCTGCATTCAGCACTAATTCGGAGTCGTATTCTTTACCACTTGCCCCTGATCTGCCCTTGAGAATCCCAATACGAGCGCCTCGAACCATTGCACAGGAAAGGGCTGAGGACAGGAATCGGAGTTCCTCAGGGAGCGACAAACGAGAAGGTCATACGGGAGAGCCAATCTGCTACCCTCCGCTTGATGTTGTCACAAAGGCTACTGACGCATGTTATTTGTCATGTGGGAAACCCGTGTTGGACGATTAATAATCAGCAGCTTCGCACAAGGATGGCCTCTCATGCGCACACTGATCTTAACAATCTGAGAATATTGTTCCATCAGTTGCGGGGGGAAATTCACGCGTCAATGCCGCCATGGGCTTCAGAGAGCCTCCAGTGCCAGCTACATTTTCCTAACATGAGGGTGAAGAGAAACGCGTCTGTGGAACAAGTAAGATTTTTGGTACTTGAATCCCGGAAGACCTCTTACGCCATTCACCTTCAAATTTTTACACATGGCTCAGTGAATCAGCACAGAGGGGTTAGTGCAGCGGCGTGTGTTATTCCTGATACCGAAGTTTTGTTGGCTGCATGCCTGGATCATGTAGTGCCCTGCACCGAATCGGAGTGCATTGCCATCGTGGCTGCTTTGAGAAAATTTAAGCCATAGAAGCCGCAGGAAGTTTTATTTCTTCCTGGCTAAAAAGCAGCACAACAAATTTTGCTGCGTGGGATCCCTACGAAAACGGTGTGTCAGCGTTCCTTACAGCTTGTGCAATAACTCAGTAGCAAGTCTTTTAATGTGCGGTTTGGATGGATTCCCTCCCATGTTAGCGTCAAGGGCTGTAGGACCGCTGATCAGATGGCACGGAATGCACTGTCAATTGCACTGGCTTGTAAAGTTTCCACCAATCACTGGAACGACTTCAGGTGAACTGTCGTCGAATATTTCAAGTCCTTTGAAGATCCCTATAATCAGCCTTGCACCACAAAGGGACTCAAGAGATCCGAGGCAACATTTCTGTACGGCATCCGAACGGGCTCAGCGAAGAATACACCATGGCTATTCAAGGTGGGCCTCGTGCATTAGCCCCTCTGTTCGTCATGTGCAGTGATAGCGGATGTACACCCCTATGTAATGTGTAGCCCAGAGCATGATGTCGAGCGGACTGCAATGCTCTCAGCGATTCGAAAGATGGCAGCCCCACAAAACACTCTGGGCCACATGATCTTCCCAAAGGGCTATTGGATGCTACGCAGAGACGTGTCGCGCCTTCTACTACACTTCCTTCAAGAGACGGAAGTCGAAAACGTGTGGTCATAGGACCATACCATTTGACTAATAAGGATGAGCTTAGGCGGAGCAGTCGCCGGCATATCTAGCCAGGCTAATTCCGCATGATCGCACACAACGACCGCCGCCTCCACCACCACCACCACCATCACTGTTATTCAACCCCTTGCCCAAGGGCCTTCGACCTGCACGTAATACTGGTCGCATACGTTTGGCTCCCCTTCGCGCGGTGACTGGAACGTCGGCCCGAATTTAAAGACAAGAAAAGCATCATTGGTTTTATACATTCTTTTTCTAGCCAACCTAAAGATCGTAGTCAGTAAAAAATACAGTCGACAACATTGCGCCGTTATTCGAAACCCGCTAGGTTATTTTTAAAGTTAAATTGAGGACGAACATTTTACAATTCCGGTAACAGGGCGTGTTCCTTTCTTATCTTCTTGGTTCTGTAACAGAGTGTTATCTAGGCGCCATTTTAAAGTGTTAAAATAAATATCATTGTTTTAGGTAACAGCAGGATGATAAAGGGAACAAGAATATTCAACACCGCAGGCATAATAAAAAATTTGTGCTCACTGTACGGTAAGCGCCCAAGAAGATTAGCTTTCAACACTGAACATTACTATTGTTACGTTGCCCCAATCCAAGCAGAGTTGAGATGTTGCCTACACTAGGTGCTTTGATACTTTCGTTAGCAACTTGAATTACGATGAAAGCCTGATATAACTGATACGGCAGCGTTAATTACCAAACCTGCCTCCAACGTCACTAACATTTACATATGCTGCGCTTAACAGGTGCCCTTTAAAAATTTTGTATGCTCTGCATGCTCATAAAAACAGATTTTGCCTGACTATACGACTGTAGGGTTTAAGGCGCCGGCGCAACGCAGGCGACGAGGCGCGCCGCAGTGGAGGGCTCCGGATTCATTTTGACCACCTGGGGATCTTTACCGTGCGCTGAAATCTCGTACACACGGGCGCTTTTGATTTTTGCCTCCATCAGAATGGCTGCCGGAGCCGGGAATCGAACCCGCGTATTCCTGCTCAGCAGCGCAACGCTTAGCCGCTCAGATAGACTTTACCTTGACATTCCAATGGAACCAAATATTGCAAGCTCCAGTAATGAATATTACACTGCAAAAACTATGATTGGTAATAAGCGGCCATGAAGATATTTAAAGGGGAGGTTTCACACATTAAGGGAATAATCACTCCGGCTTACAAATATAGGGTAGCAATTTTCAAATGCGCAGTGTTCAGAGTACGGTTCGTGCCTTTCTTTTGTAACTCTCTGGTAGCACTTAAGGTGAATGATACGTTTTCACCTATGGAAAATTAATCCACTTGGGGCATCCCCTAAACTCATCGTGTAACACTTTCACTAGCGAAGGATCATGGGTTATGTTTCCCGCAGCAAAGCAGGACCTTCATCCAGGTACGTCGAAATTTCTGCTCTTGAGTGCATTAATGGCTGGCGCTGAAGTCATTTCGATCACAGCGCAAGGGAGCCCCACAGCGGTCGCAGTATTCTCCGGCACGACTTGTTAGAGACAAACAATCCAACCGAATTTCACCCAATGCGAAATTTGCGGAAACAGCAGAGCTGTTGTTCTTTAGTGTCGGTTTGACGTCAACGGACACTCGCCCGAGAATAGTAGCACCGTCACAAAAAAAAATTCTACGGTTCGCGCAAAAAAATCGGCAGCTAAACGTCAGCGGCGCGGGCTCCATACCCTAGCGGGAGAGAAACCTCCCCTTCCAAACCACGGCGCCAGCTTTCGGTGGGTTCGGGAGCGTACATGCGTTTCCTAGTCAGTACAGCCAGCCGTCCCCTGAGCTTGCCTATGGAGGTTATATTGATTGATTGTAGGGTTTAACGCGCCGACGCAACGCAGGTGATGAGGCGCGCCGTAGGGGGGGGGGGGGGGGGCTCCCGATTAATTTAGACCACCTGGGGATCTTTAACGTGCGCCGAAATCTTGTACACACGGGCGTTTTTGCTTTTCGCCTCCATCAGAAAAGCGGCCGCCGCGGCCGGGAATCGAACCCGCGACCTCGTGCTCAGCAGCGCAACGCCTTAGCCACTGAGCCACCGCGGCGGGTATGGAGGTTATATCGCAGCATAACCGTACTTAAAGTATCCAATACCACCCGAACTGAAATGCATAACAGCCAAAACGGACCTGCAATGGTTGAAAACCACGTTGTAGAAAAATATTCAACAGAAGTAGCCGAAACCGACCTAAAAGGAGAAAACCTGCCAAAACGTTCTAGAAGCATTAGATGAAACTGACCAAAAGGCAACGAAAACAACCAACAATCCATTTATAATGCATAAAAATGTCATAGATAATATTCGGGATAACAAATGGTAATATTAAAATATGTCAAACCCTTAAAAATTGAAAAAAAAAGCGGCTACTGGATTTGAACCCGGGTTAGAAAGTTTGCTACGCAGGAGCGGAACTACTGCACTACGAGACCGAGTGGTTCTGAGCGTATAAATTGAGGGCCACATGCAAGTGGACATAGCTTCAAACATGCCCCTAGTTGGCGCCGGCGCCATGCGTCGCTTGGCTGTGCTGACTAGGAAACGCCCATACCTGTCCGGGAATAGGTTACTGCGAAGCCGGCGGGGGCGTCTAATCTGCATTTATACACGCCTGCCTCTGCCGTACAGATGGAGGCACGTATGTTAGCGCTGCCATTTTGGATCATTTGCTCACCGCGCGCGATTCTTTTAGCTGCAACAGGGTTTACTCACGAATTTTTTTTTTTTAATCTTAGTTTATTATCAATAAAAGGTGCGTGTGAATACACTCTGTTTTGCAGATGTGCCATAAACACACGTTTGCAAAGCAAGTATCTAATAACAAATGTGGTACAGACGGAACAATTGGTGATGCAGTTTTGTAGCTCCCTTCCGTCTACGAAGTTTACGAAGACATTTTTATTAATGATGAAGAAATAATAACACGATTCACAATTTCGCACTTTTTCCCTGTCTGACTTTTGTCCCTTTCCACTTTGCATTTTCCTCACCTGTCTGCGCTTTTCCAAACGCTTCGCCGTACTCTACCCCCACGTGACGTGTGGGATGCCACTAGGCGCGCTTTTCTATTGTAGACCTGCTAAAAAGAGGCCACTGTTCGGCTTCTGTGACATCCAGGGAGAATTCTGGGTATTAGCGCTGGCAGATGTGTGATGTCTCTGCGCTTGTTATTCTATTGAGCTCCTGTTAAATAGAGCACGCAGTGCGGGCTCTGTGGCCACGAAGTAGAGGGGTTGGTACTTGTGCTAACGGCCTAGGTTCGATACCCAACAAATGTAGCGTTTCATTTGTTTATTGCATGCTTTTTCTCTAAACTAAGTTCTACGCGTTGTTTTTGGTTAATAGTTTATTTGATATGCATTAGGTCGCTTTAGGTTTGAGGCGCAACCTATGAGCACGTTTATTTCAAGTTTGCGTCGCGTGAAGACATATGTCACGTGGAGCGCTGTGCCGCGAAGAGGTTGCAAATACGTTTCCGGGCGAGCTTACAGGATGACTCGAACGGAGCCGCAGCAGGATCCGTGGCTGCCGATGGAATAATGCGCTCAGCAGAAGCGCGTATTTGTAAACCTCACGCGCTAACGGTCAAACAGCCTCCCTAGTGCTATGCAAACACAGTACCCACACACACGAACACTCTTTTGCGGGTTCGTGCGAGCCGGCTGTAGCGGAGAACGTTGAGTCTGAGCGACGAGGAGAGGATATCTCGATGAGCAGCGTTCATTCATGGATGCACGTCTCTACATGTCTCCGCTAGAACAGTTTGTTTTGTATTTTTGCAGCTGCCGTGGCTTACGTCACCATCAGAGAGGCGACCGCGCGGCGGACACACTGCGGCCTGTCGTAGCATGCTCGAGGAATTCGGTCTTTGCCGCCAAGCACAGGGAGAACTTCACCGCGCTGCACGTGGTGAAGTATTAGCACGCGCACACAGGGTAGCACCGCGCTGAAGCATAATACCGGGTGTAATTTTAAAAATAAATCTTGCACTCTTTTCAGCGTATCTTGTCTATCGATTGAATTGTCCATTTCATTCAGAGTTACACGACTTTGTAGTTCATCATATTTATTTTCGCAACGAGACCTGCTTTGTCTAGTTGTGATAAGTGTAAAAAAGACTGCTCAAACCCTTGCCTGGGTGATATGAAAGAAAAAATTTAGTGCCCTTCCACTCTGCGAAGAAATATGACCTGCGAAGCTCGACGCAGTACAAGAAATGCATGAAACAGAACACGTTATTTGGTAATTTGCTATTGAGCATACTTCTAGCTGAATGGAACTTGGAAGGATCCGAACTATAGTCTCGCAGACAAACAAGGGGCTCTATGTTTCCTTCCCATGCCATAGGCATCTTACTGTTTGTGTAACACACCGACCCAATCCGCTCGAGCAGCGAGAGGACACCTCACAAGCCACATTGGGCCACTTGTCATCCATGTTCAAATCTACCGCCTGCACAACTAACATGCCATCAGTAAGGGCATAAAACCTATGGCTTAGCGTGCACGCCCATCCGCCTCCCAACCCGCGCACCCGACAACAGTTTATGTGCGCTGGCTTAGAAGTGAAAGATACCATCGAAAATGTCTCTCTCAAAGCCCTCTAAGATGAAGTAATATTTGCCAACGTCGGCGTTAAAAGCAGGCATGTACCGTTCTTGTGGGAGGGGTTCGCAGCTACTAGACGACCTGGAACCTTGAGGCGGCAACGGCGGCGGCAGCAGCTTTCCGTTGTTTTCGCCCCTTTTCGCACCTCTATTCGGGCCGACGCTCCTTGAATTTGCGCTCTTCCTCAGAGCGTGCGACATGCATCCACCTCATAGCGAGTTAAGCCTGGAAGGCCTCTAGCTTTATCCTAGTGAATATTCATGTGGCTGTCCGTTTCCCTCTCTCGTAGTAGGCAACTTACTGTCTCTGCAACATACCAACCCACACCCAAACCGCTCAGTTACGGAGAAGAGCTACAAAGGTACATTTAGTCATGAGACTTCCCTGTTTCAATCCCCTACCAGCACAACGAGCATGTCATCGGTAGCAACACGAACCCCAGCTCTGCCTGCACGTCCGGCCTCTATCGACGCCCATCCGTGCACGCATAAACCAGCAACTGGTGATGGACTCATGCTTAGGCGTGAAATACACCGGCGAAACTGTCGCTCGGAAAGCATTTGAAGGGCAAAAAGAACTATAAGCTCACGACGCCAATCGAACCAGGCAAGTGTCTCTTCAAGCGGGAGGAATTCGCACCTACTCAGCGAGGTGGAATTTGAAGCGTGAACGGCGGTGGCGGCTTGCGGTCCTTTTTGCGCCCAATCGCCCTGCTGCGTATTCTCCGCCATCGCCTGATACGGCGCTACCACCGTTGCCAGCCGGTTGCGCAATTTGTGAAAGAGGCATTCGTTATGGCGAGGGGAATAACAATTGTGATAGAGGAGTCGGTGGTGGAGAGGATGAAAGTGACTTCACTTTTAATGAGTGCTGGGGATTACATATATTTCTTCGTAGTAAAAAGATCTTCCTAGTGTTTCGTGAATGGCTCCTGTATTTCCGCTGGCTCACCCAAAACAGTGCCTTCGTCTCTATTTCGTAATTTTCGTGCACTCGCGCATGACTCTCTTCATCTGCCAACGACCGTTTCGTCGACGTTTCACCAATAATAGTCTATCCGTGCGAACCCTTGTTGAAGCGCTTTTGCCTCATCAACTGTGGTTTGCTGTGACAAGTTACGGAGTTCCTTTTCTTCTTGGCTAAGATTAAATTTTATTGCTGTCGATCGTTGAATAGCAAGTAACTTGATGTCCTGATTAACGTATTCCTACCCTTCCAAGATCTTTTGGTTCCTTATATTTTCTAGCTCTGCATGCAGGCACTTCAGCTCGAAACAGTTATCCTTTGACAGCTTCTCACTTATTTTCCGAATTTCGCCGTGGAACTTTGCTTGTCGTCGTTTCCCTACCACGAACTTTTTATGCAGATGAAAACTCGCAGTGATCTGGAAAGAAAACCGTTCCACTGTGTAGTTGATACAAGAAGGTGCTATGTCTGCCGACACGTAGGATTATGTCTGAACAGGCGTAGGTAACTTGTTCCCTTATAGTGGGTTAGACAGGCGCCATTTACTGTGTTCGCAAAAGACGTAACGCCTTAAAGACTTGAATAGCTCATGCAGTCTTCTAAAAAAAGGCCACTGGAATCCGATCGCGCTCTTTGATTCTACAGATCCGCGGGTGTTCAGATGTAATTGAAATCAGCAAAACAAAACTTTGTATTCACAATCGACTAGAATGACCACGTCTTCAAAAAAGACACGGTGTTTTCTTGCTTCCGTTGGTGCATACAACTAAAATCACAACATACAAAAAGACCTTCTGGACAACTATCAACCAGCTCAACCTCGGAGAGGAGCGGTTTTTTTTAAAACAGCATCCCCCCGCCGTTTCCATTACGTGACCTGTGGCAACGTAATACTACCCCAGAGAAGGCTGCACCATGGCGTCGGTTCGCCGCTCTGTCTCAACTTTGGGCTCGTGCACGCCAATGACACAGATTTGTTTCGCCTGCAGTCATAGATTTTCATACTAATATATACTAGAGAGATTTGGCGCCACTGTATAGGGGAGCCGCGCTTCAGCGAGCGTTCCGTCATGTACCGGGCAGGCACGTTCCACTTATGCTTGACATGGCTTATGAATAGGCTGAAAAGTTGGCTCTGGCGGCAAAAAAGCAACAATATCAGTGTAGAAGTTTCATGAAATTTGCTTTGTTATTATAAAATTGAACATCCAAAAAGGTTATTTTTGTCAGTGATAATGTGGAAGCATCATGTACGATGAACAGGAAAAAAAATGTTACCCCTTTTTGTTGGTTTTGGCTTCGAGACAAAAAAGAAGCCATATGGCTAGCTAATCCAAATAGGCGAGGAACGTCTCTAGCGGCAATGGCGCCGCCCACGGCGGCCCGCGATTGCAGCGACAGATTTCCCTCTAGTATATATTAGTATGAAACTCTATACCTGCAGTAGCTTCTCCGGCGGAAAGTGACGCTTTTTTGAACCGAAATCTCTTACGTTTAAAGTTACTGCTTTAAGAGCTGCACTTTCCAGAATTGCTCATTAGGACAATGGCCATCACTAAAACAGACATGAAAGCGTTTATATTGGCGAAAGCATCTTACCTATCAACTCGAAATGTAGAAGTTGTAGAATACGGCCCGCCACGTGACCGCTAAACATGACATCAGGTGAGTGGAAGTAAAACTTCTCAAAGTAATCAGCCCCAAAATAAACAAATAAAGGAAGCGAGGATACGCAAATGCGGCGTGGTCGCAAGAAAATTTTTATCAATGAGCCTCAAAGTGCCTAAAGAACTTAGGTTTCCCAATGAATTTTTGTTCACGTCATTATTATTCAATCAAACGTTTTTTTACGCTAGCCTGTTCGTCTAAATATGTGCATATTGTAGGCACAGAAATACAGACAAAGCTGGCGTAGTTCAAGGAAGACCAAAAACCCCTGTTTCTACAAAAACGTACCATAAAGAAGACACAGAAAAGTCAGCTCTCAAAAATCACGTCAAAGCCATAACAACAATAATAGGGAAAACTCCGCTTTTTGTCAATAAATTCAGTAAATACTGAAAAAAAATTCCAGCTGCCAAAACATTCGCTCCGGGGGAGACTAAAGCGAACACGTCATCGTCATCAAAAGTCTTTTGTTAGATTAGCTTTCCAATCTCGGCCCTCGTCGATTTGATAATCCCGAACGGTTGGGCCGTGCATGGGACTGGCTTCCCGGTGTGGTCGGTGTAAGTCGCGGGTGCGTCAAGGTCCAGGTAATAATCTCGCAGGACGAAGGCCATGGGGCCGACCTGGGCTTTCTTCAGCTGATTTAGCATGAGATAGGCCTGCGTGCAGCAAGAACAACGAACCGCAGCGTTATGTGGTTATGGCGTGTTGTCACTCAGAGTTCTTTCCTTGCAGAACTATTCAAAGTACGTGCAAAACACTGCCGCGTAACTATGGTAAATGATAGGAAATTTGGCAACGCTGCCGTGACGTTATCGCTCGGTGTGCAGCGTAGGGAATCACTTTCCTTGCAAACTGCGCTGAAATCCAGAAAAAAAGCACGTTTTCGGCGAAGCCACGGAAGATAGCCTGGTGCAGCTTTTTTGCCCATCGCTATTCTTTCAGAAGTAATTACAGTTATTCAGCGTAATACTTGATTGTGGGGTTTAACGCACCTACGCAACGCAGGCGATGCGGCGCGCCGTAGTGGAGGGCTCCGGATTAATTTCGACCACCTGGGGATCTTTAACGTGCGCCGAAATTTCGTACACACGGGCGTTTTTGCTTTTCGCCTCCGTCAGAAAAGCGGCCGCCGCGGCCGGGAATCGAACCCGCGACCTCGCGCTCAGCAGCGCAACGCCTTAGCCACTGAGCCACCACTGCTGGTACTGAGCGTAATACAAACAATCATTTCTATGAAAATACTGAGGGCGAAAGCTTAGATAGTGCGGCATTTAAGGTTTCTCACTTCGCCATACTGCGTTTGAGAGCCGTAGACGCTATCTGATTGAATTGTATGAGTGGTAACTTTAGACATCGAATTCCACAAACAATTTAAAGTTTTCAAAACTTTCATTCCAATGTTCACTCCCAAATCGGCTCCAGCTCTAGGGGAAATATCAGTTTCTTATGGCGGTTTTACTAGGTTACTGAGGGGTTGATAATTTTAGCCAGAAAGTTGCAGATGGGTAACGAAGACGTTCAGTGACATTTGCCCAGGCTGCGAGGACGTGCCTCGGGTAGAATTACTGACTCACCAACCTCTGCTTATAAAACTGATATAACTGACCTGAAAGCCGTCATACAACAAACAAATACCAGATAACACGCATCGCTGAAAAGATACAAAATCCCAGGATACCTGACCACCCCTTACGGATTGTAAGTGCAAAATCATGATCGCCCAATAAAATGCAGCGGCGGGCTCTTTATCGGGCGATAATTTTCCGCCTATGACCGAGACTGGTTTAGGAGGGTGGCCGAAAGAATGGGCATTTGTAGGTGGTGCTCCTTCAGGTGGCGGGCAGTGTCTATGGTTCCCGCCTTTCTGAAAATAAAAAAGAGTGCCGTGTTCCTGTATGTACTACTGGAAGTGTTGGCTTGTCGAACAGCCGTTGCGATTTGTTGTCTTGTCATCTAGGTACAGCTGGACCAATTTTCGCCGACCTAGACCCGAAGTGGTAGGAATAAAACATACTCAAACTGCTTTGCATTTGAAGTCGTCGAGGCCACACACGTGGTCTCTTCAGCGGAGCCCGAAGTGCCTATTTAGGTTATCCACAGTTCGTTTCGAGATCGCCCTTTTGCATTTCGCCTCCATAAAACTGAACCCGGTTACACCCAGGGTAAAGTCTAGAGAAACGGCAGATCTGTAGTTCTTGCGGGGGCTCGATCGTCATCGGGCGCTCGCCCGAGAACGACGGCACCGTCGACGCGCCAATTCTACGGTTCGTGCGAAGGAATCTGCAGTTAAACGTTAGCGAGTGCTGTAGAGGAACCCGCGCCTGCGAGACAACTGCGCGCTTTAACCATGGATCTGAGAACCGCGGGTGAGGCGATTTCCATGCCCACCTATATACGGGGCCGGTGCGTCTCAAAACGTGCTCCTATTTCTGCGTAAGGTACGGCTTTCAGCAGACGGGCGAAAAGGCTCGGCCTGCAACAGTTCCCGTGATAATAAATACATCCAACCCAGCTGGGCATCGAGAGTTCCGCGTCGCGTGCCAGCAACCCACCGCGCTAACTTGGGCGCAGTGCCGCTGTAGCGGATGTCGTAACCTTCTTTATATAGGCTTCGAATAAGAGATAATCGCTTATTTATCTTAAAGGAGAGGGGTAAAGCAAAAGCGGGCAGTCTCCCAAATCCAGGAGGTGGCGAGCCCGTGCTTATTCCAGTGCTCGGTAGACGAGAACGTTGTTCCTCCGGGCCGCCCTGATCAGCGCAGACTCCCACCTGCTCAGGTGATGCGTTGAGGAGGAGTTTATGGTTATCTGGGCATGAGTGCAGCAAGGAGTTTGCAGGGACAGGGACGTTGCAAGTGGAGCAGTACTGTTGGAATTGTGATAGCTAAATGTGGGACACAACCCTCTGGTTAGCGTAAGTACCGGTCTTTAGCCGGCACCTGAAATGAGACTGTTGGTTGCTGAGTGTAGGGCGCGCCGGAGGATAGATCCTTCTTGAGTGCCGGTAGTGGGACACGATCACATTGCATGTAGGGTCGACGGGGTTAGCGAGAGAGAAGATTGTGGAGCCCGGGCGGCTCGTGACATCTTGCTTAAATTTGAGATTGCTCAGAAGTGCAAATCTCGGGCGGAAGCGTGAGCTGCCTCGTTCCCGGCAAGGCCCGAGTGGCCTAGGGTCCATACAATGGCGATTTCAAGATCATCGGGCAAGGTCCGTCGGAGACGGTCGCTTAGCGATACCCTGCCGTACTGATACAGTCGGCAGGCCTGTTAAGTCGGTAATATTTATTACTTTGATTTGGTTCTGGTGCAGTACGTAAAATAGCGATCGCCTCAGCCGCTTTAGGTGTTAGATTACAATAACATGCTGACGTGGCCACCTCACCCTGTGGAGTCAGGGCAACACGTGTGCTGATTGGTGATCGAGGGTGCTCTGCTATGTCCGTGTACTGAGATCGATGGTCGTCTGAGTATTTTCTAGGCAGATGACGAACGCGAATTTCTCTGCGGCCTTTCTGGAAAGTCGGGAACATGTGGCGGGGTATGGGGGCTACCCGAATCTTGTTCGGCATTATCTGGTGCAGGGAGTTGTTGGAATTGGGGGAGGGTGGTAGTGCTCTCCCCATGACTTCGAGTAGGGCGTGGCGGGGGATAGTGGGGACAGGCGGTTGAGTTGCGCCGTGTATTGGGCTTCCACATGTTATAAGAGGGCGTCATGTATCTCGAGTTGTAAGCGTTTCTCGTTGCTGGTTTACGCAGGAAGCCCCAGTGCCGCTTCGCACGTCTTGCGTACGAGGGTACGTTTGAGGATTGAGGGCCAGGAACGTTGTGCCGTATACGTGAGTGTGCTTAAGAGTATCGCTTGTACGACGAACACGTATCGTGGTATTTCATTCAAAAAGTTTTGTTGCTGATGCGGCGAATCAGGTGGGTGAATTCAGCTACGCTTCATTGCAGTTGAGGTAACAGGGCTTCGGCAGTCCCATCGTGGTGAAATGGGACATCCAGTATTCTTACTCTTGACTTGGGGTATGGTCGACCGGATATTACTGCTTATGAGTCAGGTGTTGGAGGAGGTGGCCGACCGCGGCTGCAAGACTTTAGGACAAAGATGGCTGATTTGAATGGCTTACAAGTCAGCCGGCTGGACTGGAGTAGGAAGTTGTGGTATCGAGTTTACTGAAGGGCATATTGTTGGCGATCGCTCGATACCTCTGCGGTCTACAGGATAATATCTTCAGCCCAACATGGAAGCCGAAGGGTGGAATAGACTTCAACAGTGAAGGGAGGGGCAAGAGGGCTATATTGAATACCGACTCCTGCAGTGTCGCCTTGGTTGGAGTGCTGAAGGTGGCGTTTATATGTAGCCTGATTCCGAGCGTTGCCGTCCCATTTGTGAGGAACGTTCTGACGAAGTTGTAAGTTTTATCTCCACAGTTTTCTAGGATGGTTTTCTAGGATGGTTGCATAGGTTGCTGCATGGGTGGCTGCATGGGTGCGGTTGTCAACGGCCCCAATTATGTCTAGAGGGGTTTATGTGCAGTACGGTTTAGAGTGTAGAGCGGCAGAGATGAACGATTGATTGCTGTTTTAGATGTGCAAGAACATCCTGCGTCGAGACACTCGGACAAAAGCCGAGCAAGCTAAAGAAGGTGGCAAAAGGGGTGCACTAGGTGCTCCAAATGCTTTCCAGTGCACAATGTTAATGAGATGGGGTGAAGCGACGTTGAGGAAATGGGCGTGTTGCGTTTTGACATTAGGGTGATATCAGAATTATTCCACTGGGACGGCAATGTTCTCTCGTGCGAATGGTGATTGAACAGTTCTAGAAATGAATCCTGAGTGCGTTGGTTCATGTTTCTGAGCTGTCGGATAGGGATACTGTTTCTTCCTGGCGTGGTGTTTCGGGGGATCAGGGGGGTGGTTTCTGGAATTCTGATTGTGTATAAGGAGCGCCCCCTTCTGCTTTGGGCTATCCCGTGTATTCAATTAAGATGGGGGCCGGGTGCACCGTAGGGTGGCCGAAGAGGCCGATCTTGATAGCTTAAGGGGAGCTCTCCGGGTGCTAGATCAGTTTCCGATTAATTGATAGATCGTGGTGTTGGTGATGGATCGGGATTTGCTGTTGTCGATATGGTAGTAGTATATGCAGTGTGCGTTTGGTACTCGCATTGTCAACTGGTCACACCCGCCGCGGTGGCTCAGTGGCTAAGGCGTTGCGCTGCTGAGCGCGAGGTCGCGGGTTCGATTCCCGGGCTCGGCGGTCGCTTTTCTGATGGATGCGAAAAGCAAAAACGCCCGTGTGTAAGAGATTTTGGCTCACGCAAGGAACCCCTGGTGGTCAAAATTAATCCGAAGCCGCCCACTACGGCGCGCCTCATCGCCTGTGTTGCATCGGCGCGTTAAACCCTACAATTAATCAATCAATCAAGCAATCAATCAGTCAACTGGTCACGACACGAAACCAGCGCCAGTTTTGTTATTGGAGTGTTCTGTTCATAGTATTGAGCTTGTTGGGGGAGTTGATCTTTGCGCTTCCTTAATTTCTGGTTGTGGCGCTGACGTTGCCATCTTTTATAAGGCTTCGGCGGGCATCCCACATGTGGAGGATATGCGGGTCTACGTGAATGCTGTCTTCGCGAGAGAAAAATATAACTTGGCGGATGCTCTCAGATATCGTAAATTGATGCCTGTTATTGTGCCGATAAGCCGCAACGCTACTTGGTCTTTTCGGGATGTCTCGAAGACCCCCTTAGGTGAAAACAAAGTGTAGCAATTGTCCTTTTCATGCTCAGTTGGCTTCCCACCACGCAAATCTCCTCAATAAGGTGACGTAACCATGTATCGCCTAAAGGGTTTATGCAACTCATATTTTGTAGCGTAAGCTACACTGGCCGAGGTTGGGCAGTTTTGAGTGTGCAGTGAAGGGCCGCCCTACGCAAGCGCGAGGGGCATTGAATTGGTTTGGATTCGATTGGATTGGCTTTGCTTGGCTTGGCTTGGATTCGATTGGATTTGATAGGATTTGGATTAGATTTGATTAAAGTGGAATTTGTTGGATTGTGTTGCGTCATAGCCGCGGCAGACGCACTGGCGCCGGTGCGTGCCCAGGTGTGCGCCTCAATTGCGCAGTAGCCAAGTCTGACGCTGCGTAGGAGCCGCTTGATAGCCGTTTCACGTGGCTCGTGAAGAGCTGTGCTGAACATGCGCCAGGACTAGACAGGACTGGACTGGACTGGATTAGACTGAATTGGACTGGACTGGACTGGACTGGACTGGACTGGACTAGATTGCTGAACCTTAGCACACGTACGTATATACTGGCGTAGCAGAGCTCAGCCACTACTAATTTTTTTTATTTGATTTGATATTTATTTATTAGCAAAACGAACGGAAAGCTGAGACTAGAGGGTCAGGTGGACCAGGGGAGGTACACTAGAGGGCCAGGCAGGGACCTCAGCCACCCGATTTACAGTGTGCGTAAAAAAAGTGTTCTTCACAAATTTAACCATAATTGCACAGTCGCAATACGCAAATGCCACAAAAGTACAGTCGTTAATGCATTTCGTATGCATTATACAAAGCACAGACCTAAATTCCGCCGAAAGATCAAGGTGCACAAACGCATTAATCCCTGCGCATTACCTTTCAACAATAACGCAACAAATTCACAATTACCTAATAATGTATTTTAGTGGGTTAACTGTTAGTAACTTCTTCCGTTGGGGGAGCATATCGACGTATACTTCAAAAATTTATGAATACTCGAGTATTGCAGCCGGTTTTCCTTAAGTAAAATTTTGTAGCCTGTTTTTTGAACGTGCGTTCACTCGTGCCGAAGCTTAAAGTTTCTCCAACTTTGTTTATTATTTTAGTTGACTGCTACAGGAAAGATTGCTTACCATAGCTCATTGTTACTTTTGGAGTGTGCCGTATTGGTTGTGGGTCTTTTGTTTATAAGGGGTGCGCAGAACGTTCTTGTAATAAACTTGGTCACCTCGAAGCATTCAATATTTGGTAAGTGAAGGAGGTGTCCTCAAATTTGCGCAAGAGCCATGATAATATAAATATTTCCGCATTTTGTGTAATACAATAAGCCCGTTATAATTTGTTTTAGTTGTGGTCCCCCACAACAAAATCACATAGCATAAATTAGCGCATTGTGTAAATTTCATTTCAACCATAGTGGTATCAAACGGCCGATTCTATATACGAGACATATACTTTTCGACAGTTCCGTGACAGGAGAGCAATATGCGTATTCACTTTCACCTTCGCCAAGGTTATGAAATTCTGTGTTTAACGAGAGCTTGACTGTGGGCTACTGCGTCTATAGGAGCGAATTTCTTTGAATACTATCGTTATGATTGTGTCTTTAAAGTTTTCACAAGCCGCGACATTTACATTTGCAGCACAGCATGGCGCACACGCTCGAGATTTTGCGGATGTAGCTTCACGGAGCCGTCACGAAGCTGGGAGATCAAAAGGTTGCACTCCTTTGGCGGTAACCCAGTCCCTACTTAAGGGAAATCAGATGAAGTGAGCTTAATAAAAGGGTGCCAAGTGAACCTGCTTGCTGGGCAGGACATGCTTCGTGACCAAAGTTAGTTAAAGTGTCCCTGAAACACTTCCGATAAATTTCCACTCTTTGCTTCACGTCTGGAAGCGCTGCGGAAGTTGTAACTATCGCCAGCAGGAAGCGACAGTTCGTGATTTGCTCGGTGCAGCAGATACGCCTTCCCTTTCCGATTTGCTTTTGTGGCTTTTATATTAAAGTGGCTATCAAATTCATTCATTGATGCAACGGAAGCAAAAGTGGGAAATTAGCCGCTACAACACTGCAATAACGTAATTGCAGCGGTTCAAGAACTCCAGGGACGGGAAAGGGAAAAATCTTTTGAGCTGGTTTCTAGTTATCTGATGGGTAAACAGCAGTGCTTTTTGTCTGAGGTACATTGCGGCCCCCTAGTCTATGTACTGGATGTGTTGGTTTACTACGTTATGCAGGCATGTAGGATTAAAAAAAAAGTCGAACAGTGTATTGCTGACCCTGAAACGCTTTCTTCAACATTTTTTAACCTTTAAGTACACCTATAAATTGACGATCGCTATCTCCAGTTCGCCGCTTTATTTTAACTCCGCAAAATTACAGGCCGTACATACGAAAAATGGCTTCGGATTAGCTCAGCTAACCTTGAATAGTATGCAAACAAAAAGTTTTGCTTAGCCTTGGTTTCGCTTGGTTAAACCTCTCCTTATTGAGTCTTGGTTTCACATGGTTAAACAATTGATTTAGCTGTATTGCCGACCGCATCTAAAAGTTGTTCGTTTCCGTGCAACGCTCACAGAAGGGGGTCGGCCGAACGCGGCGTTCATTCATGACGAACACACAGTTCTCTTCGCTAAGCGCTAGACGACTCGCGTTGCCCGAAATGACCCAGCGCCGCATACATGGCAGGCTGGGGGGGTGGTTGGCTGCCTCGGCCGCAGCGGCGGTGGCGACCGCTGTCCGCGACCGCCAGAGCCATCAGTGGGCCCGGCGAATCACGCAATTCGCTTCGTGGGGTGTGTAGCCGGGGCTGTGTTTCCGGTCAACAGGTCACCTTGCGCATCGGCCGCGAAATCGCAAGAAGAAAGTATTAAAGCGTGGCTTCGAAATGAACGCAGCTTACCTTTTTCGAAACCGTATGCTGCGTTTCGAAAAAGACGTCCTCCGTGAGGCTGTCTACGGCGCCACCTGTGTAGCGCCTGGTCATGACGGAGTAATACTCGCCCTGGATGTACGCCGGATAAATCTTGCATATCTGGAAAGACGGAGGGACACCAGGCGCAGCACAGAGTCACAATGTAGTCGCCAGGTGGTGCAGGCGGACAATAAATCACAGGTATGCGTTGTACGCCTTTGCGTTTACGCACTACGGAGTAAGAACGAGAGGGGAGGGGAAACGTCATTTCCTAGTCCGGCCAGGTCAAGGCTAACCCCTTGGTCAAGGTTAAGGTAGCGGCATCGGTCACTGACGAAGAAACAGCGCTGCCGACGCGTTCAAGGCTTTACTGAACAGCGCAGGAATGAATTGCGTCCACAATCATTTCGTCCATAATGTGCCGATACCCACTCCTTCGCTAGCGCAGCGGCGAAGCTTTGTGTTCCGCGTTGGTTTTCACTGTGGCATTAGCATGTCGCTCGCCTGAGCACGCAGCAATGGGCGTTTCCACTACTACACATATTCAGACTCTGTGATACGCTCAAAACTCCGTCTGAATGCCCACAAGCCTTTAAAATGAGTTAAACCCACCTTCTCCTGTGGTACTTCGTAAATACGATCCTTAGTAAGATAGATGACCTGAGGCTTCGTTACTTGTGTCCGTTAGATTATCTATGCCAAGCAACACTTCCCCAGCCACCTAAAATGCTGCCAGACGGCTACAAATTAACGTTTTACAGCTGTTGCAGACGATTCGCTGTTGAGGAAAAATTTGTGCTGGTCTTCGGTTTGAACCCCGGACCACCGCCTATCTGGCACAGTCGTTCTACCATCTTAAAGGGGCCCTGAAAGGCGTTTTGAGCACACTAAATGAACTAGCGCAATCGTTAGATTGGGTCGTCAACGTCATCTGTGCCAAGTATTACTCTTTTACGCGCAGCGGAAAGCTCACACTTTTGTTGCAAAGTTTGTCGCTTTTTTCTCACCCTTTCCTTCGTGTTTTTGGACGCCGCCATCTTCACATGTCTACATCATCGATTCCCAGATGTTCGTCATGAGCTAGACATCCTGCAATTGGGCGGCTTTTTCACGCACTTCCGGCAAAGAGATGAGTCGTCTGCTCAGCGTCGGCTCGCCGGCTGATCTGCCGGCGGAGTGCCGGAGTGCTTGGACATTTTACGACAAACGAAACAAGTGTAAACAAACGTTTAACCGTTTGTATTAAATGCAGCACGGCCATAACACCACATGGATATTCCCTTACCTGAAAGCGTTGCAGCCCCGTGGCACTTCTTTCGTGCAATCGCAGAGAACGCCCTGAGCCGAATGCCCGGGTTTGACGCATACATTTTATTCTACTTCAAAACAATCCAGAGATGGGTTTCGAACGAACACAACGTCACAACATGCGTTGCAAGTCTGAACCGCGATTGAAAGACGATGGGTTGCCTCCTCCTGCCCGTCGTAACTTCGGCACTCACCTCGCGCGCGGTTTGCGGGGACGAACAACAAGTCGCATAACTCCGGCGCACAAGCCGAGATGGCTTTTAGCCACGCACACTGCACATACCCCATGCGAAGTTGAGTCGTACGTCGCTCGAGAAAGATAACCCAGACCATGGGAAGCACTATCCACCCGCAGAAGCACAACGTCGCATTGCATCGCGAAACAAAGACGTCCACAACACACACACACCATCGCCTCCTGTAATGTCAAACGCATCTCGCACTTCCCAATGGGAGTGGGTGGTACGCCTGCAGTGCCCACATGTCGCGAGGTGGGGCCCCGAGCTGAACCGGGAACACGCAACTGTAACTGAGTTCTACAGTGGTTTGTGCCTTGTTGTCAAGGCAACCGATGTTTGAGATTCTCAAAGAAGTGGCGCTCGCTCCAGCGCTAGAAAGCTCAGAGCCGCGGTGGAGCATGCTTTGCCAACGTTGCCGCTCTCCACCACGCGTCGCCCCAAGCTGAACTGGTCACATGATTGAAGGGTTTTGTGCACGGGTTCTGTATCGATTTAAAATGTCTTTTTCACATGCCGCCGGCACGAATTACGACCGCCGCAAAATAAGACCCGGCACCAGCGGGGCCACATCTGATACGGCACTTTTTGGATAAACAGTGTCGGTGCATCAAAGGGAACGAGCGCACGATCTTCCGCGTACGGCTGCGAGTTCGCCGCCGATAAAAAGTCACGTGCCACCGATAGCAACTGCACCAACGAACACCGCGAAAGGGCAAGGCCAGGCCGCCGCACAAATGCGCCTAGATTTTTCGTTCGGTTTTCCAGCCTTGAGCGAAGTGCGGGATTCATGGTGTCAACAAAGCTTGCCCGTAGCAGACGACGTAGGAGCGCAATAGCGGAAGTACGTCACCGCTGCGGAGCGCAGCATCATGGGAGGCAAAGCTCGCGCGCCGTCAACAGCGGAGAGTAAGTCGAAAGGAGGAGGAAACGCGGAGCGACGATAATGCGCGGTTTTTGATTTACGATTTCTCAGCTAATACTCATCGCTTTAACAAAATTCTTGCGGGAGGAGATTGCAAATACATTGCTTTATTTGGGTACATGTACATCCATGCATCGGCGGAAGGTATTTCAGGACCCCTTTAAGCTAACCAGCAGGTTAGTCGTTTGTAGCCATATGGGGCTAGCTTGGAGAGCCGAACATAGATGTTTGTTCCGGGTTCGAATTCCGGAACAGGACGACTTTTTCTTCAACTGCAAAGTATCACAAGAGGCTAGATAGTGTTGTGTTGTAGTCGTATACCTGTATTTGAGGTGGATTGCAATTTTTTCTTTGCAGAAGCTTACTGCACCTTGTGGCTTTCCTCTAAACTGGCTGTCGGATATCATGCGCACTTCCTAAGCCAGTCGGTGCATACCACAAAGTACAAATACCGACTTTTACATCGCGTGCCCAACACGCACTGCAGTTTCTTGCACAAACGTTGGGCTTGTGTACTACTTAGTATCACCGCACTCGCTGCACGCGACGTTTGTTTATATTGACTTTAAGATGGAGAAAAGTAAAAGTTCTGTCGCAAGCAAAACGACAAGAAAAGTCAAATCTGTATCTTTAAAACAGCGTAGAGGTGTCCGTGCTTCGCATAGAGCGACGACCGCAACAATGGAGATAACTGACCAGGGAACCAGAAACAGGAAGAAAACGAATAATTTTATAAAGAGAACATAACGGTTTCTAAAACTTGTGCGTGAGAAGCATAGGAAGCAAAAAGACAAGTAAACAGGCGGTTTTCAAGCGCGTCATATATTCTTCCCCTTCCCCTATGCTGCAAAACGATACCTACCACCTAGCAGGAAGATCTAGTGTCTCAAAGTCTTGATAGCAAACTGCTGCATGGCCGCTTTGGTCGCCCATCCAAATAAATATTCACATAGAAAACTGTCGGTACTTTGCCAACAGATCCGCTGTTGTTCAGGGCTGTTGAGGCTGGGAAAGCTGAAGGGGTCTTGGACTGAGGACTCCTCCTCATTGCTTTTCGCAATAAACACGTGTACTCTCTCTCTCTCTCTCTCTCTCTCTCTCTCTCTCTCTCTCTCTCTCTCTCTCTCTCTCTCTCTCTCTCTCTCTCTCTCTCTCTCTCTCTCCACTGTTGTTTCGAACAAAATTTGTGTATACATTGCTGAAGTTCCTGTTGCAGCAAACCTTAATAAACGTTTTCTCTCTATCTTTGGGGGTCACAAGCACTTCAAATGCTTCGAGCAGAGCTGCGCCAAAAAATATTTTCTGGCTTGCTGCAGCACATACATGGTAGAACGTCAATCATTGCTATGGTCGAAAGGCTCGTGAAATATCAACCTCTTTTGCCTTCTTCAAAACAAACCACGTTATAGCAGGGCTATTTTCTCTCGCGACATCCAAGTCATGTATCACCGGATCTACTGAAATAACGCCGGATGCTGCATGGTAGCCCCAAGAGCGATTTTTATAGTTAACTTAGGATAAGGTACAAAAAAATATGACAAAGACAATGTACAAGAAAATCTGACAAATGCCCCATGGCTACTTATGAAGCGATTGGGTGTACATATTAAAAAAACTTACAAGATTCTTAGCGACTGTGGAAAACTTCTCTCAGCCCGATGATGTGTCAATACCCTACGATTTGTTTTGGCAACTTAAAACGGCGAGCTACCTGCGCCACACTTCAAGCCAAAGACGACACAGACAAGCGGTACCTGGGAAGCGACCACGGGAATCCTGACGCACGGCGTTGGCTTCATTCCCTTGTACAAGGTGTTTGCCGGACAGCTCACGGACATCAGGGACATGCTGATGGCCACGTTCACCTTTACACCAATCTCTTTGATTGGTTTAATCACTTGTTCCTCAATAACGTTCACCTGTATTGAACAAAAATGGCAAAATTCGTACAGAATCCTGTTAGCTATTATTGTTTTTGCTACGGGTCAATTCCGTAATGTTCCCTACATATATACAATATGGAAGAAGGAGAAGGCCAGTAGTCTGTTGAAGGGGTGAAATAAGAGAATTCGCGGGTGCACTGTGGACCCGAGAAGCGCAAGACAGGAACCGTTTGAGGTCAATGGGAGAGGCCTACGCCTTGCTGTGTACCAAAGTAGCCTGACGATGATGATGATTAATTACTTATTCACACGCCTCTGGGGATTTTATGACTAGGCCTGTCTGAAGTCGATTCGTAGCTCACGACGGCCACATAGCCTAGCAAACATCCCAGGAGCAAGGTTGCTGCTTGGCTGGCCGTGTTTATTGGCCAATAAACTGTCTCTTAATAGAATCCTAATGGGCTAGGGTTCATGTGTTTTTCACGTCCGCGAACAGGAACTTCGGAAGCTGCAGATGTTGATGCGCGAGGAGAACTAACAGCGAGGCGTTGAAAACCTGGCATCCCTCTGTGTGCGCTATTAGCGTGTGGTCATAGTCACAAGTCATTTAAAACATGATTTGGACATACCGCTTACACGTATCATGCCTTTCATATGCCTCTTGAGTAGATTAATTTATAAAAAGCATTAAGCTGCATACAATAATAACCAGCGGGGAAACTGCAGCGCTAGCATCAATACGAATACCGGGGAGCGCTTACGTTTCAATGGGAATGATGTGTAGTTTTGGAACTGTATTGCATCGGATCGAAACGGGCCTATGGCTGTGAAAATTGTTTTGTTTTTCAAAATCTCTTATTGCCCGGTTTGCCGTTTACAAAAACATGGCGAACAAGAAAGTTATTGACCCGAAACTGGTTTTATAAGAAACAAAATGGTGCGTTTATATAAAAAGTAGACGCGGAGTCGACGAGGTTGATGGAGTATATTTGCCATTTGCCGCCACCTACAGTAGGGCGCGAACTTCGTTAAAAAGTATTTGTAAAAGTTTCAGCGTCTGTAGTTTTTAATACTAAGAAACGTTTTGGGCTCCGAAAGAAAGAAACCGATTGCCAATTCGCGGACAGCTTGGTAGGAAGGTTACGAACCAGTCTAATTAGATGTCTAAATGAAGCAGAATTGAAACGGCGCCGCGGTCACCACCGCATACGACAACTTTGAAGCGGACATGTTGAGAAACGCTACCCCTAGGTTTCTTAAATAATATTACCGTTATAAAGAACATTATGTTGTTTAAAAACTGAACAAAAGCAGCTTATCCACCTATAAATTCTTCTAAATATTTCAATAAAATCACAAGTTCATTTGCGACGACATTTGTTCACAAAAAGGTAGGGCTGGTGTCACTTATCACTTTAGACAGGAAGGTACCCTGCATCGTTGCTGGCTTCGATGCTGCCTCTTCAACGCAGTCTTCGTTGACTGCTTTGTTTGAAGTTGCCATGGGGCTTACATGGTGGACTGTCCGCGAAGACGGCAACGAAGCCGTCTGAAGTGTCAATTTGAACGCACCCTTATTTTAGCCTGCATTAGTGATGTTCATCAAGCTCCGTTCCTATCAGCCGGTGGTACTGCTGGTCTACACCGCAACAGCCGGCGTTCGCACGAAAAGTGTGGCTGTTCCAAGCAGTTCGCAACCGTCGTAGGCTTTCAAAATACATTGTTCTTCCAAATGAGCAGTGCCGCAGCTGGTAATTCGCACCCAAATTCACCGCATACAGCGCCGTAATTTGTGTTTTCGTGCTCTCTGTGCAGGCAATGAATTGATAACCCACCCGATTCGAACTATAGTTATAAAACATTTCCACTGAGGGTGGCGTCAGTGCGCGTGCGGCATTCAGCTCAAGAAGCAACGCATTTTTGAACGCTTCTTCCAACATAGGCAAAGCCGTTAATGCAAGGCCAAAGCGAAAACAAAACTGGCTGCGCGATTCAATTTACAATAGCTTCCGCAAGCCATCGAGTGCCAATCAGAATCCAGAACTACCAATCACGCCCATCACGGCGGACTTTCGCAGCGCCAGAGTCCTCTATAGTTTTTATTGTAGGAACCTCTATAGTAAAAAGACCGTTTTCAAGACCACAAATGACTCAGTCATCAAGTTTATACGCCTCAACACTTCGACGTGCACTTTTGAGTAGATCAGTATGCGTTTTTGTATGATCAGTGGAGCCAAAATAAAAGTGTATGCGTAGATGCATGTGTCTTTTCTTCTTAGGCATGACGGCCGTCCAAAATAAATTTCCGCATACGATTAACCAAAGTTATGTGCCACCCCTTTTTCGAATGCTGAACAAATTCACTGGTCACCAGCTTTACAGAGCGGAATGGCTCGATTTTCTCCTGAATCAGTAAAAACACTTCCGAACATAAAACATTTCACAAAGCAGATAAAAATAGGGGCGCATTATAGGCGTACCATTGTACGACTCTCCATAGATCTGATAATGAGGAATACCGGATCAGTTGGTTAAAACAAAAACCACGTTCACGTCACAGGGTTCATTCACTGCCGACCACGTCGTCGGTCGGTCAGCTCTAAATAGGTCCATGGAGATGTTAATCAAGACGGTTACACGCTAAGCAAGTAGCACTCGGAAGCAGGCTATAAGTTCCGTTCTTTCACCAACGTGTCTATCTTTCACACTTTTTAAAATTCATGGGCAGAAATGGGCGCACAGAAAGCACTGCCCAAAAATTAAGGCCAAGATATCTTTTTAAGTACAGGCAGCAGCCTTACTCCATCGCCGCTTACTTCGAGACGATGGTAGTACCGAGTGCTGCTATTCAGTTATAATTGGGGTAAATGTGCGTGTTGGTGAGGATGCAGTAGACATCGTTGTCAATGGGGGCTTGCCTAGACCATATGGTTGCTTATCGCCCCCAATGATCCGTAAGCGTGGAAAATGAAATACTTTTTCTGTTTACGCGCGAAGAAACACTTTGGCTAAGAGAAGCGGAGTAGAGGGCTTTGGAATAACTTTGACGACCTGGGGAGCTTTAGAGTGCGCCGAAATCTTGACACGTGGCTGATTTCGCTTTTCGCAGCTATCTCAAAAATGCAGGGACTGCGGCCGGGATCGCACCCGAATTTGTGAGCTTGGTGTCGGCATGCCAAATCACTCGTTACTGACAACTTTCAAAATTCAAATTGAAAATGGCGTTTCTTTTCGTAGTGAGCCCGATATTGCGTGGGAGAGTTCGTGTACACCACTGCGGTAGACATGCTCGCTCCCCACTCACTCACTCACTCACTCACTCACTCACTCACTCACTCACTCACTCACTCACTCACTCACTCACTCACTCACTCACTCACTCACTCACTCACTCACTCACTCACTCACTCACTCACTCATTCACTCACTCACTCACTCACTCACTCACTCACTCACTCACTCACTCACTCACTCACTCACTCACTCACTCACTCACTCACTCACTCACTCACTCACTCACTCACTCACTCACTCACTCACTCACTCACTCACTCACTCATTGAGATGTATTTTCAGAGGCCTGATAAATATTATGAAAAAAAATTACCTTCCCTTAAATGTTGTGCAGAAATAACCTGAGCCCAATCGCGGCGCTATGTCCCACGATAACGCCGTGAATCTGTGCAGAAACAGGAAAATTGAACTCACAAGTGGATTCTCGGAAATTCTGTGGAGGTAGAAGTTGTCATAGTACGGGTGCGTGAAGATGCTGGTTCTATTCGAGATTTGGTATACGAAAGTCATCGACTCCATCCTGCGAACAAAATCAAAGTGAATGTAGCGTTGCCCGAGCAGTATAAAAACGATTTCTGTTATTTTCAATGGGCTTACTACGAGCACTAAGCCCAGAGAATCCATCAGAACGCACCGTTAGATAGTATTGCATCTAATACGAGCGAACTAAATTACGTAACAAGGAATGGTGAAGACGGGCCAATGCCGCAAGCAGAGGAACTGTATTTTGTTAGTTCCTCATAGAAAACAAACTACCAAAAGTTGTGAATCGCATATTTTGTGCCACCTCAGTTAACGGCAATAGTTCAATAAACATATCGGAAACACCCTTCAGCCGTGTACAAAATAAAAGGCTACAGGTTCAAAGGGGCCAAGGCAACAGAGAATGCAGCACTGTTTACTTTAATCACCAGTCAACAACTGCTCCTTTTCGGCCCCGAGGAACCAACAGAGGAATGTACTTTGCGCACTGAAGGAATTCTCTATAAATTGAGATTTATACTGGTTAGCTTTAAATATTAACGTCACAGCCCTGCCATCTCCAGTCTGCAAACAGTTTGCTGTTCCCAACCGATGTGGC
Source organism: Haemaphysalis longicornis (assembly GCF_048455015.1). NCBI lineage: Eukaryota > Metazoa > Arthropoda > Arachnida > Ixodida > Ixodidae > Haemaphysalis > Haemaphysalis longicornis. The sequence goes on from NW_027526445.1 coordinate 172,134,676, forward strand.
TGGGCGTACTGTTGGGATATTTTTTCGTTCGGTGGAATTAAGCCAACTAATGTTGGCTATGGAGGCGAGAAGATAGCAACATTAAACGCTTGGAAAGAAACAATCAGCCAAACAACACCTGTGTTTGTGATTATCCATTCAAACAATTGTCCGTTTCTTGACTCGAAGTTTTTTCATATATCCCAGTCTCCACCAAGCCGGTCGCCCATCAGTTTCCCGTGCACGACACGTGGAAGAATACTACGATCGAAAGCAGTCGAACACTTTCAATTGCGACACCCAACTTCAAGGGGCCATGCAGAGAAAACACAAGTTGGGTTAATTGGAATGATTGCCTCGTAAGAATCATACCCACACCATTTTTACCGCACACTCTGCTCAAATAAGCAACATGATTAGGAAAAAAAGGGAATGGCCATGGGGCCCACTAGCTTTTGTTCCGGAACAGAATCAATGATGTCATACGTCCAGTTGTGCGATTGGCTGAGGCCGGCCAAAACAAACGCAGGGCTTATACGCTTGCCGAACGGGCTATTTCCGCTTAAATATAATGCATAATTATCTTTCAGCCGTAAGAATGGGGGGGGGGGGGGGGTAAACAAGGAAAGTTGCGAAAATACAGGTAAGCACTGCTGTTGGTACTGGGCGCACTACGCTGTTTTTAGCACACCAGCCCGCCGCTTTGGAGTTGTCTTACACGACACCGGCCGATTGGTATACGCGACGTTGTCTTACCTGACGCTGTTTGTCGAGTATACACCATGTTTTACGAAACGATTACTTTCTAGCGTATCACAAACAAGCCAAGAGCAAATGCGGTCCAAAACAAAGCAACCGCGGACAACGGCCCGCGGATGACTTCGGTAGGGTCATCTGCGAGGACTGACGGTAAGCAAGGCTGCAGAGCCTAAGAAGTTAGTTTGGTTACCCACCATCATCACGTCTTGGCAGACATCACGGAAACACAATATTTGGCAGAGAATAAAAATATTAACCGAAATTGATTATTTTCTCAGTGAATACGGCATCGTTTGCTGGCGGACAAGCGCGGGGGGCACTGTAAACCACGAAATCTTTCGAATAAAACAAACTTGTATTTTGTCTATACGGCCCCCTTCAGGATATTGAAGGGATAGAGATACGCGTCGACAATTCTGTATACGACCTGGTAACTTACGGTCGTTGCTATGGGAATTCCTTCCCAGTTCTTCCAACCTTAGCCATACAATTTCCTCCGTGGTAAAAGCAGCTTTTGATGCCCGCCGAGATGGGGATTTTGGCACGGGTATGACATAGCTGGGTGCACCTTCGCTGTTTTTGTAAACGTTACGGGCGACAAAGAGCACAGGCCTTTGCCGCCCGTTCGTGGGCTGAGCCGCGTCGCCGTCGTCGTGACCGAGCGAACGATCGCTGGACCAACGAGTGACAGAAAAATAGAATGATGATAGAAAGCAAAAAAGGAGAGTGTCGTGAAATTGGGAGGGGAGGGTGGTTCGCTGTCACGGCACGAGCCAGCGCTATGCGAAATAGTCCGGTGGGGGAAAGGAGGGGGCAGTACGCTGTGCCTGCACGAGGCGCTCCACGGCGTGATACTTGGCGAAAACGTGAGCGGGGCGTGCGCGTGACTATAATGTGCGTTCGCTTAGGACGCAGTTTGCGGTCCCTTCCTGAGACGCACTTCACACCACCGACGAAGAGGCAAATGATCGCTGCCGTCGAGCGCATCTACCAGTGAGTGTTGCCTCAGCCCAGTGCTGCTGCGCCCAAATATATCATTAGGGTGTATCCTAATCGACCGCAACTGTTTATTTTCACAGAAATTGTTCGGTTAGGAATCGCACTTTTATAGACTACGGCGCCCTATCCTTCTAGTAGAATTAAGGGCTGAAGCGTATGTAAAATGTGCGTCATCTACAGCTTTGATTCAGTCTCCGATGCCACATTTTTCCTTATCGTTTTGTTTTCTACAAATAAGCCATGGGTACCTAGTTTACTGATTTTGAGTGCACGAACTACATACCATATTAACACCCACTGTAATAACATTTGCCTGCAGACAAAACAGTGCACGAGGATCTGTAGCGTCCGTGTCTAAGTGGCACACACCGCTCTAGTGGCATTCTTTTCCACCATTCATTCCCACAACAGCTGTGTCACTCTGCCTACAAATCTTCGAAAGACTTCATTACCTTAAGTCGTTGGCCATATAACTCCTGTGTTGTACCTGCGTCTAGCTTCCTTAAGAGGTGCCATTGACGACCCTGCATTTTGTACCCTGATTTCGGCGCCCTCATTGCGCTCTGAAATAATTTTCCACGGTTGAGAAAAATTATGTAGTGTAGTTGTCTGTATCACTTCCTCTGCAGCCCAATCACCCCCGTTTCAACGGTAGATATGCGCCGTGGAGCCACCGCGGGAACTGATGCACCTTTGGGACACTTCCATGGAACATGAGAATGTTTTTCGGCCGGTAAAGTGAAGGTCTAAAATATAGGCATTATTACAACAAAAGTAACAACCTCCATTCTTCTGAAAAAAAAAAAAGATTTTGTGATAAAATATGGATATATTGAAGGCACGTTAAGAAGCCTGAATACTGGAAACATTTTGGGTCTGTCACTGTAGCTGTTATGTAATCTTGCTAACAGTGTACGTGGTGAATCCTTAGTACCAAAATGATAGAAAACCAGAAAAAACGCGGGAGGGGTTCACTTAGAGGAATTGAGGGTGTATTACTTCCAGCGAGCCAATAAAAGACCTTAGTCTGCATGGACATGGCAATACTCCACACCGAGTTCGCGCCCATGTTAGAAATTATCCCCTTTCATATGCTAAGCTTCCCACACAGAAGTCGAGAATTGCAAGTTATTTGGGGGAAATTCAATTGAAAGACATTTTATCAAAAAATAGCTGCACTGTGCTGTTACGGCGCAAGTAAAGCGAGTAGCAATGCGATACACTAAGTGCCCGGAAAGCACTCCGTGCAACAGGCCTTACCTGCCGACTTGGACCATGAAGTTGTTTAAGGTTTTTAAGTCCCCCGTGTACTCGTCGCAGAACACCAAGCCGTGGTACTCAACCAACTCATCCGACAGTAACTGCATTGCGAGAAAATAGAGGCGTTACTTCGTGTCACACGAGGAGTAAAGGGCTGATGGTGACAAGTAGCGCTTTGCCTTGGTCGAGTGCATTAATTCGAGCACCCAGCAAAGGAGCTCTTGTAATTCTTTTCCACTGAGTGACAACACAAAAGACAAGAAGTTTTTTAGTGCTCTTCCCAGGTTTCTTATTAGGAACGCTCCGGTGGCATCTATCCTTCCCGTTGACATTGAGGAGGAACAAGCAGAGAAATGACGTTCCTGCTGGTTGCCGTCTCAACGAGCAGGCGTCGGGCTTCCTGACTCAAACAGAACAGTCATGCGAAAGTATCACGTGACTCTTAGCGTTGCTTTCGCATGTCAATAGAGGGCTTTAATATGGGGCGAGATAGCGTTTAGCGGGGCAAAATATTGCGCCTGCCTGCCGCATAATGTTTTGCCAAGCACACTTTTAGTTTAATGTCAGCGGCGTTGCACCGAACAGCGTTTCAAATGAGCGCCCGTTTGTAGAGATCGTGCTGCTCTGACTGAATTAATTTAAGATGAAGAAAAGGGTGGAGGGGAGAAAAAAGTGACAATCATGGGTAAAACCATCTGTCCAGAGGGCCCGTGGCTTCTGCTCGCCTTTGTCTGGCTGATTAGGTAATGTCGATATGTAAGTCAGGGCCGACGTGGGCGGCCTGCCATGATTGTCGTGAAGTCAGTGTCGGGTCCCTTTGGTGTTCGGGCCTGCCCAGAGGTGTGGGCATGCCCATGTGGCGCGGAAGAGGGTAACAGTCTCTCCGCGTAACCTGCAGTCTTCTGTGCAGTTGGGCTGCCGTTGTCGGAAAATCTTCGCCTAGCGATATTTATGCATGAAAGTTTGAATCTTGAAAAGCATCGGGGTTTTAGTTGCCGTTAGTTCAAGATGGGGGATTGGATATGTAGCCCTCTCTTTTCAGCCATTTTGTAGGTATTTACCGTGCGTACTGGTGCTAGGGTATCGTAAGGTGTCGGCCACAGGGAGGTGGAGAGTGCTATCGCACGCTCGCCTGTTTGCCGCCCCGTTACCCGGAAGTCCCCCGTGCCCGGGATCCCACGTAATGTTGTGGACTTTCGCGAGGTATTCCAGAAGTACACTTCGTAGTGCAAGTGGTATTCTTCCTGCCGTGAGCATTGGCACTGCCTCTGCAAATCGGTGATGGTGTTGAGGCCGCGGCCATTTCGTTCTCCCCAGCGAATGGCGAGGAGGAGAGCTACGGTCTCCTTGTGCTTTGTAATCATGTTTTGCATGATGCACCCCAATGATGTCCCGTTTACGGTTGGTCACCATTAATGCCGCCGTTTCTTCTTCATACTTGGCTGCATCGACGTGCACAGTATTGTCGTGGGGTTCCGTTTACTTTTTCCTAATTTCCTTTTCAGGGAAGTAACCCTGGCCTTTATTCTTTCTGCGTGGATGTTCAGATGCATATTTTTTGGAAGGGGTAGCACCTTGATGCGGGATCATTGTGGAAGGCTTAGGTCTGTTTCCTGCTCTTGGCCTCTGCGAACGGGTGGGTCGCCTGTTTCCTATAAGAGCGCCCTGCCCGTGCGGGACTCTATAGTCGTATCCGTTGTGCTAGAAGGATTGCGTGTTTTATTTCTTACATGGTGTTCATGAGCCCCAAATGATTTAGTTTCTCATTGAAGGTGAACTGGGGTATGTTGAGCGCAGATTGGAACGCTGTGCGCATTATGACGTTGGTGTGCTGCTCGTCCGACTTTGTGAGATTTTGAAATGGTAGACTGTAGCCGATACGAGGGATAATCAGTGCTTGTACTATTCGGCCGGTGTCTTGATCCCTCGTTCCATTCCAGTTGTTTGTTACGCGCTTGATTACGCGTGCCAGTTGCGAAGACTTAGTGCGGAGTTGCGTTAGGGTGTCCTCTCGATCATTTCCCTGCAGGTGCATCCCGAGTATTCTTATTTGCCTAATCTCTGGTACATGGGGTGATCCTATGACCGGTTGCACTGGGGCGTCTCTGGATATTTCCGTGGTGCAGTAAATTCGTAGGAATTCCGTAGGATTAAGTAGGATGCGTAGGATTCGTACGCATCCCTGAACATGATGCGCAGTAATTGCGACTTCTCTAGAGTAAATTTGAGGCCGTCCTCCAAGGCCAGCTTAGATATCAAATTCACGGCATGTTGACGATTTTGCGCCTATTCCTGTAGGAGCACTAGTTTTGCGCATAGTGTAATGTCTGCGTAGATCACGTGTCCGACATTTGGGAGCACCTATAGTTTGGCGGTTTTGATTATGGTGACGTTGAACAGGAGGGGGAGATGATTGATCCGTGTGGGGCACCGATGGTTCTCTGCTTGAACGGATTTCTTCGATCGTCACTGTTCTGTTTTGGAGGAAGGCCGCGACGTAATTGCAAATTCTTTCGGCACAGCCTGTATTGGTTGGTGAGAGAATCTTGTATGGCTCAGTGGGTGACATTATCAACCGCCCTCTTTATGTCGACGGCTAGTACCAGGTTTTCTCCGGAGATGTCTTTGTGCAGTACTTTTTTTTATTAGGAGGAGAGCATCTTGCATTGATAGGGGTTGTGTAGAGCCCATCATGCTGTTCGGAAAAAGGTCGTTGTCCTCCATGTTATTGGCGAGTCGGTTGGCCACAGGTCGTTTATACACCTTTCCCAGGCACGAGGTTAAGAAGATTGGCCATGAATGTTTGATGGGGGGAAGGAGGGGGGGCAGCGGAGGAGAGGCTTGCCTGGCTTGGGAATGATGGTGAAGTCGGAGTGTTTGTACTCTTGTGGTACCTTGCCCTGCTGCCATAGTTATCTGTTTATATATTGAGCGAGGGTTGGGATATCACGTCACTTAGGTTTTGAAGCATTTTGTACGTGATGTTGACTCAGCCCGGCGCACTGTTCCTGATCATACTTGTCAGCGCATGAAAGATCTTCTGGGTGATGTCCCTATCTAGCATATCATTTTTTATACCTCTACACATCTTGTGGGGTTGTTCTGTCGTTCGTCGTAGGGCCCCGTATCTATTGTAGGGCCTGCCATTGGTAGGTCGATGTCTGTGCCAGAGTAACTTTGTGCGGCTCTTGTTAGCTTGTGCGTCGTAGCGCTTTTCATCGATATGGTGTTCATCATTACACGCATGAGTTTCCAGGTCTTTGATGTACTGAGGGTTCCTTGTAAGGTCACACAGAATGAATTCCATTTTTTTCTGGACAGGTCGCGGGCATAATTCCGTGCGCGCATGGTGAGCTGTTTTATGCGTTCTTTTAATCTCTCATTGTGCCTTCGTTTCTTCCACCGCTTGACTGATTTGTTGCGCTGTGGCACGATCTTTTTTAAGTATATGTCGACGTCTGGTGTTGCTTCCGTACTGGCGATGTGCTTGGCGCAGGACTCGCGAAGCTGTTTTATTCCCTTAGTCCACCCTTCTAGCTATGGATGGGGTCTTTCGCTGATTTATTGGCTCCTTTTTGTTGTAATTCTGTGCAGTCGGTGACTCGCGCTATCCCAGGGGTTTACTGAGCCAGGACGGTTGTACTCTAACCCGTATGATGCAGTGGTTCCTGCTTCATGTTTTCATGGTGCTTTGCCTGCAGATGCTCCGTTCCGACTCCGATGTGAGGGCTCGGTCGGGGCAAGTACCACGTTGCCCCCTTTGGCCGTAGCGCGTGGGGTACACGGGGTTGACAATGAATCCGAGCCCAAAATATTGCGTTAGTGTGATGAGCTTGTTTCTTTGAGTCCAAATCGTACTCCCAGTGGGTACGTGGAGCGTTAGAGACCCCCACTATGACCAGCTTATTCTTTCCAGCCGCGCGAGTCGCCTCCCAGAATGGGCGTTGAATTCCTCGCGGGTATTTCTTGCGAAGATGTAGACGTTAAAAAGGAATATACTTGGTTCCGAACTGCGGTAGAGGAGTAATTCCGGGAGGACCGTGGATGGCAGTTCTGTGTCGAATCGGTTTATGTCGCTACTTGCGTGGTATTGAAGGCTCGTTTGTAGCCATGTAGATTGAGTGTGTGACCTGCTTCCTGCTGGCATGTGGCTTGTGTTTGGATGATAGCGTGGTGATACGTTGTTGTAGGATCTTTTCTTCATACCTAGGCTCCGACGGTTTCACTACCAGGTGTCGTAACCGGTTGGGTTTGCGGTTTTCTTACTCCTCCGTCTGGCCAGTGTCGAAAGTGTCGGCGTCAGTTAAATGAGAGTCTTTTTCTGGGGCCATGTCTTTCTTGTGTTGTTCATCCGGTGTTTGCTGCTTTCGCTTCCAAGTGGTAATTTTTATAAGGGGCCGGATGGCTGTTCTCTATATACGCCATTCTCTTGAAGAGTTCCTTTCGCATTTTTTGAAGCACAAAAAAATAGCAGTGGCTTAGCTCGGATCTGCGAGGATATACGTAGCGTGAGCTAAGGTTCAGCTGGTTAACCTTCGCTTTCTTGATTGTCTAGGATCAGCTTGATTATCATGCTTGCTGCTGCTTCAATGACAGCCAGACGGTATACGCATTATGCGACACACGTGTATTTGTCAAGCGGCTCCGGCGCAGCGTCACCAATCGCACCAAACCTAAGCTGGTTCCACAGGCGCAGGCCGGTGTAGCTGCGACGCACCAGCCATCGGTTCCACACCTGGCCAACCCTCGCATGATCATCAAGTGTACTGGGCCGCCACGTGCAGAACGGAGGTCTGCGAAGACGCTGGGCGCGTGGGGTGTGTGAGAGACGCCTGGCAGCGACCAACATTCTGTGCGCCGTGTGACGTCCCTGCGCCGTGTGACATCACTCCTCCTCGCACATGCGCAGCACGGCTCTCCACGAACCACGCGAAACTGCTCAACCTCGGCCAGTGCTCACGCTACAATACTCCCGTAGTCCGTTGGCGTCTCGCAGTGCCGACTGAAATATAACTTGAATTGCCGGCACCTGCTCCTGTCGGCGTTATTTACCCTGTGTAGCCAGAACTTGTTTCGGTAGCGTTATTTCTAGATTTTGTTGTGCCACCTGTTGGCCAATTATTCGAGCTTGCTGTGCTCGGATTTCGTCGATTTTGCTGCTTGTTACTTGAAACGTTGTGGCAACAATTGCCGATGTTTGTTGCTGGGTTGACGTGGCCTTTTGTTTGCTCTTCTTGGTGTCGGGTTGTTTGGCAGTAGAGGGCTTCTCTTGCGTTTTTTTTTGTTTTCATTTGCCTTCGTTTTTGCTCATTTTTGCCTCATGTTTTTGTGGTTGGGGTGACCAGTGTTCTCTTGAGTTCGTCGCCGGTTCCTGCGGCCTCCTCTGGGGTGGGCTAATCACCCCAGAGGAGGCCGCAGGAACCGGCGAAGAACTCAAGAGAACACTGGTCACCCCAACCACAAAAACATGAGGCGCAAAACACTAGATATCGTCAAAAAACAGACTTTGCTTATAGTGGGTGATTTCAACTCGCCGCACTCTGCTTGGGGTTATAAGAGAGATACAAAAAAAGGCAGGCTTTTATGGCAGGAAGCCCAGCAACTACGCCTCACTCTTCTTACCGATCCAGCCTATCCAACACGCATTGGCAATAGTGTCACCAACGATACCACCCCCGATCTTACTTTCGTAAAAAACACGCGAGATACCATCTAGCAGAACACGTACGAGAACCTTTGCAGCGACCATCATATCTTGTCTATAACGATCCCTTCTGGTCCGCCCCGCAGTCTCGGAAAGCAGCTTCGAATCGTGAACTGGGACACTTTCCGCCAACTTCGGGAGGCGGCGGCTGAGTCGGATGCCACTAACATTCAAGACATCGAAACCTGGATGTCCGAGCTAAATGACCACTTTGAGAAGGGGAGAATTTCACCCCAAGCGCAGCGCCTTCTTCAACCCTTTACTGGGTCTAAACTCCGTGAGGTCCTTCTTATATGGACGCCAGCACATTCGTCCTTGCCAGGTAATGAGTATGCTCACGAAGCGGCCCGAGGTTTCAGCTACCGGGACCGCCTCGATCTTGATGAGCAATCGCTACATACGGGGGGCAGGGACAGGCTTGTGACATATAGGGACATCACCGCTCACTATCGCTTAGGCCGCCTGAAGTACCCGCCGGCGCATCCCTCCCTCAGTCGGTGGCAGTCTGTGGCCTGGCGACTCTTGCAATCCAACACCTTTCCGAACCCCGTAGCCTACAGCCGCCTATACCCAGACCTTTACAAAGAGCAATGTAGATGGTGCTCCGAACGAGCCAACCTGCAGCACATGGTATGGGCCTGTCCCGAGAAACTACAACACACATCACAGACAATAGTGATCAGGACTCTGGAGCAATGGGAGGCCGTGTTGCTCAGCCCCGACCAAGAGACTCAACGCAGCCTTGTCCAACTGGCCGAAGATGCCGCTAGGGCTCACGGGCTTCTGGCCGCCATCTGACGGGAAAGGACCATCGAACGCTCCCTTTCGTCCCCTTCCCTCCCCCAGTTTGGGCAAAATAAAGTTTTCTCATCATCATCATCATCACTGCCGACACAAAGGGTTCTAAGGTGTTCCCGGCTTTAATTTCCCGGTGGTGTGCGGGCGTTCCGTAGTTTCTGAAGGTCTTATTTTGCTCCGGAGACGTGACCTTCTTTGCAAAGAGCACATTTTACTTTGCAGAAGTAGTTTTTTATTGGGTTCGCCACTGTGCACGTTGGACACTTACGTGTATTTGGCGTGGAACCGTCGCAAGCTCTGTGGGCTGCCGTCATGCAGGTCTGGCAGTATTGTGGCGTCGATCGGTAAATTTAGAACTGCATCTCTCGCCCGTAAAGGTAAATTGCCTGTGGCACTAATTCCCTCGTAGGTAAGCAGAGCTATTTTTGTTTGGCCGAACATTCGGGCGTGAATGAGTTTAGTATAGGGCATTCGGATTCGGAGGTCTTGCATCAGCTGCTTCATGGAAGTGTTTGGCGGGAATCCGCGCACCACGCCTCATCGTTTTCGGAAAAGGATACATTCAGTGAATTCATACTCCGGGTCTCTAAGCGTACTGCTGCGTAGTTCTCGCAGCTTGCTGGCCGCATTCATGCTCGGGGTACTGAGCATAACGATATTCGATCCCAGTCGGGGTCTGATATTTTGGTCATGCAGGCCTTGCGTCTTAGTTCCACGTGCTCTGGCAAGGCCTTCGGTAGTTTCTACCGTTGAGTGGTCTTTTGGTGATAGTCCTTGATTCGGCCTGATAATTTTTACACCTTCCTTTGGCCGTGGTGGGAAGCCTCGTGCGTGGTCTTGTCTGTCGTTGGATAGTTTTTGGGGGGCAACGTGACAAGATTATTCGCCTTCGTGGCATGTTCGATGTTAGCGTTGGTTGCACAGAAGACGGGCTTCTTTGAGCGGTCTCTGGCTGGTCCGTCGGCTGATGGCTTGTGTCAAGCTTGCGTCGTCCGGCGGCTCTTCCGGTTGACCAGTAGTATTTTCTGTGTAGTAAGGATAAATCGCTTTGTTTCATGCCACGTATCCCTTAAAGTCCATGTTATTTTGTTGTATTTGTCCTCCCCGGGCCCGAATCCAGCGGGTGGCTGCTGGAGGTTGATGGGCATCGTGTGTAGTTGGGTTTCATTGTCGACATCGGGGGCTGGCTGTGGGCTTTCGGGACAGCCACAGCGGCCGGCCGCTGGTGCAATATGTTAGGCTTAGCTGTTCTCCCCCTTGTGATGATTTTGTGCGTTTGAATAGTCATAAAAATGGGCGTGCAATCCCTCGATTCACACGGTGGGATTTTCGAAGAGTTGGGAGTGGGGTAGCTGCATGTCAGGTCTGCTCTGCTGTAGGTAGGTTTTGTTGCTATCGCGCCGTGAGCGCCGTTTCTGTTGAAGTGTGTCGGGCGTTCGGGGACAAACGGTTTCGTAGTCCTGCTCAGAATAGTAGCGAGCGCCATCCAGTAAATGAACACGCAAGACAACCAGCCAACCCATACGAACGCAACACAAGGGAGGTCACGATATCTATCACACCGGTAGTGTTTGCTACGCCTTGGCACTGCGAAAAAATGGACGAACGTCAGGCATTCTCTGTCACAAGGGGTACCTGTCAGAGATTCGGGATCATCGGTGAAGGCAAGGCGCGCGCACACAGTACCCCTTCGCCCGGTGGCCAACTGGTGAAGGTCACCTCTTGATTACACGTGAGAATCTTCCCCAGTTGGCAACGGGGTGAAGGGGTTTGCGCCGTCGCGCGAGAGGAGCGCAAGTACACACACCACAGTCGATTTCTAACAATTTGGAAATACGTGTATTTTATGTGAGTGTCAAATTATTATTCTATGCACCATCAATGTATCGACCAGTAAACCAATGGACACCCATACAAAGGCCTTACCTAGGAGCATACAGCTATGCAAACATATATAGGTCGCCACGCAGCAGCAGTCCCTGAGACCCACCCGAATATCTGGTAGAAAAGTGTGCAAATCGGGTTCTGTTAGGACCGGCCACCCAAGAGCCAAGCCATGCGCGTTCTTGTCCACGATGTTTTGCCGAAGGCCACGCAGGATTTTGGGCAGTGGAGCTTGGTCCGTCTGGAACAGCAAGTTGCCGTCGTGGGACAGGATGACGTTCTGGATGCCACCATTCTGCAGGTGCTCGAACAGGGGCTCAATATCCGCTGCGAGGCAAGTGCCAAAGGAATAACTATAGAAGCAGCCATGCTTCTAGGGGTCCCGACTGCAGTGTTCTTCACTATGGGACCCCTGCCTGTATACTAACGCTGTGTTATTTACTCTAATAAAGTGAAACAAACTGAAAAAGGAAACTTCTTTTTTACGTTCGTTCCACTTTCGAGGGCACACTGCTATTCGTTCTTACAGAAGAGATTTGCTTTCCGTGATCACAGGCAGCAGGACCTTATTTAAAGTAGAGATTAAAAAGTTCCCGGGTGAGGCCTTCACAGTGGCATTACGCATACGGTCAATACATTATGCGGGTATTACGTTCCGTTTCGCGGGTAAAACAAAAAAAGAACGAATGGCTTTTATTCCCACTGGCCGACTGCCGATGTAAATCTTGAAATACCAGATCCACTTTCATACACCTCTACATCAAGGTATAAACAAATGCTATTACCTAAACTTTTTCCCGCGCTAATGCGGGTATTCGGTTTATTTGCACACACATTCTGGAGGAGCTCGCGTAACCACGCCATGCAGAATGGCGTTATTCTTCCCGTTTGATATCTCGCTTAATGGCTCTTACTGGCACTGAATGACATTGAAACGCAATAAACATATCGCCGTCCACGGCTTAACCCCCATGAACGAAAACAAGAAAACACGGCGCTATGAATTTTGTTTTCGGCTTAGGTTCCTGCGAGGTTTTCCTGGCAAACCACCGATTAGATATCATTCATGGCTACCGAAAAAAACGTGCATATTTGTGGTAGAAACACTGGGGAGCACTATATCTATATCATAAATGGCAGAGCTCCACAACGCGCCTTTCAGTCTTTGTATGCGCAATAGAAAATATAAATTTATTGGCACGAATGTACAGCTCAGGTACAGCGTAATACCTCCAGTCGAAAAGACCCTTGTCTAGGTGTGGTAGCTCCGGTTTGATAAGACAATAAATTTGTAATAAACTACGCGAGCCAGCTACTCTCCACAATTTGTTTCGAATTTGGCTGCTGTTATTTAGTCGGTTCCACAGTGACGAAAGCCAATTTAGGCAGAATTTTGTCAACGAAATTGCGGGCTCATCTGTACATGACCATGTGATAATGTTTGCCAGGGCGTTTTAGTAAAAAAGAACAAACGAACGTAGAATAAACAATTTTGAGGAAGATGGATCCAGGAGTTACCCGGGAGGTATTTCGGCAAAATATCAGGTAGGATACGCCAGCATCCTACTTGGATTCACAACGTCGACTTGGGTTCGCAACCCAGACTTGGATTCGCAACGCAACTTGAATTCGCAATGGATTCGCAATGCTGTAGGTCGCAGAGTGAATATAAACCTAAGTTGGAAAACACCATTTCATTTTGTCTGAAATACAATTTCAGAAATCAGGGTACGAGGCGAAATCCTTCATATATTCATTCCGGTTACATCACCTGCACACATCGCTTCATTAAAAATGGAGAAAATGCAGGAACACAACCTTTTATGCTCATGAAAGTAGATGCCACAGACAGTATTGCTTGAAATTCTTTCTTGTATGAGATGTTAAAAACTAGTCATGCTCGATCAGGCACAATTTAAGTAATTGTTTCTCTCAGAAATCTGCATTTTAAAGGACCGTATTGTGATTTGCTCCTGTTACAAGCAATTGCGTTGCGTGACCCTACCGACTTCTTGCCGCTAGGAGGGTAGGTTAACAAATCGTACGTTTCGTCACGTCCGCGAGCAACAAAACAATATTTACGGAAAAAACTCTATTCTTCGGGAACTTCTTTTATTGAGAACGAATGCGGCGAAATTGTCATGTTTGTTGCAGGCATACGTTTCTTCAGATTGGTGGATAATTCACGGTGTTCAGGTATTACTACTACCTAAGTAGCCGCGCACATCCCGTCCGTTCACAATATATGTACTTATGGTGCTCAACCTTCTTCCCGTCATAGTAAACTAACCCGCCAAACAACACGTTTTACTGCAGTAACAGTGTTTTTTAAACAACAAATTAAGTCCCTACCAATAGTACGAAAAGCGTGAACGACAAAAAACTGCTATCGTCAACAAAAACAACAAAAAAGTAAAGTAACCTGACATGGTTTTAAACCATCACGCGAAAAACAGGCAACATCAATACACCAATACACCAAAAGGTGGATATTGGTGTCTACTCATCACTCCCTTTGTCCGACCTTTCATACTCAAGCGTATATCATCAATGCAATGAAAGCGAATGCCATGGTTCCTGGCATAATCTTCTCTTTTTCAGTAAGGTAGAGCGGAGAAGTTCGCGTTTTCGATAAGTACGAATAATAATAGATGTATCAGGAAATACTTTACATATAGCAGGGGCCGATTACATATTCATTGTTACCCACACATCCGTGATAGCTATCGTAAAATAACAATGCAATGACTGGCCGTTAACTCAAGCTCAGTTTTAACAAAATGCCCTCGAGTAGGTGACAGCAAACAAATCATTCTACGTGACCTAATAAAACGAATTATTTGGTAGCATTTGCGTGGCTGCTGTGGGATGTTTTTCTTATGCTAATTGATAGGACATGCACACCGCGAATCTTAATCGGTCGCATTTCAACACGGAAGTACGCCTGCCAAACTCTAGCCTTTGACGATTACCGTGATGGGCGATTTCATACCGAGGATTTCGATTTCAAGAAAAACAGAAGAGGTAGAAAATATATCCAACCATCTTAGCTTTTATTTGTGGCTTTCTGTAGTCACTATAGAACAACATAAGGTCTGCGCGGGAGAGTAACTGGCAAAAGCTCAGTACTTCATCTGCTTTCCTAATATCTCACTCAATGGTTTAAAGTTTGCTTTAAAATTCCAGCATTGTTATGGTAAAACAGCAGTATTTAAATTGTAGTTTTATTTTATTGTTGTTGTGTTAAACTACTTATTCCTTGTTTCTAACTTAGCTGATAATTAAACCCATCGAACCAGTTCGCGAAGTGGTTTGGTACGTGAGTTAGTCGAACCAGAACTAAACCGGAAGGAAATAAATTCGCCTGAACCCGAACCGCAACCAAACCGGTATTTCATATCACAAATAATGGCTAAAGTGCTTCGAGAAGCAGTTACTGCCCATGAACCTACAACTGGTTACCATCCTCAAACCAACGGCAACACCGAACTATTTCATCGAACTCGCTCCGACGTGTTATCCATGTATACTTAGCCGGACCACACCAAGTGGGATCAAATTCTTCCTTTTGTTACATTCGCCTATAATGCAGCTATCGAGCGCCCCGCAAACCACTCACCTTTCCTCCTGGTTTTCGGACGCTGCCCCTCCTTCATCATTGACACCGCTTTCTTTTCTGCCCCGGACTCCCTTGCCGCCCCGTTTTCTGACGTGTTCGTGTCTCGGCTTAACCAGGGTTGTCCCCTGGTGCGTGTTTACACTGACGTCACGCAACAAGGACGCAAAAGCCTGTACGATTCCACTCACCGATCCGTTCACTCCCGACCTGGGGACGAAGTATTACTTTGACGCCACTGAGCTCTACGGTCTATGCTAGTATTTGCATAAGTACATTGGTCCGTATATCGCAGTTGAGGAGACACCTGTCAACTGTCGGGCGTCTCCGGCAGCTGCCCCTAGTGACTGCCGACGGCGAAGAACAAGTCGTGCATGTCTCCCGCATGAATCGTTACAAGCTGCGTACATCGTAACTAACTACGACCAGGAGGCCGCTTATAGTGTATGGGGGATAGTGTGAGCGCAGTCAACATTACTTGGCAATCGATGCACTGTAGCACACTTATATGCTGGGGTCGATCGTCGATAGTTGGTGGGGCCAATACCTCTCATCTGTGAATACCCTTATACTCATTATCTCTAAATTATTATTATCCCGAGTGGATTATTCTGTTCAGTCACCGACGGGCTGATTAAACCAAGACGACTGGTACTGGTGCCGACTTCCGCAGGGTCTTCCGTCTTTTTACACCGAATTTATCATCAGCGTTGCATCAAGGACATACAGCATTGACGCCTGTCATCTTTGCGCGCTAGGGGAACGCTCGCGTTACGTCTTTTTAGTCGCCATTAAACACTCCGATGGCTCGGTCCCTCCCTCCTTTGTCGAAAGGCCTTTGAGTTCCTAAGTGGTTAGAGCATCCCACAAATTAACTACACACACACACACACACACACATATATATATATATACAAATATAGAAAATAAGGGTTGACAGTCAAGAAAGCCTCGGAAAGCAAAGGGGAGGTTGTGGAGGGTCATAGAAAGAGATGAAGAATTTTTTGAGTCGAAAAAAAAGTGGTGAAAAAAAACCCGCCGGGTGGGATATATATATATATATATATATATATATATATATATATATATATGTGTGTGTGTGTGTGTGTGTGTGTACTGTACAATATCATCATCAAGGCGCTTGAAGGCGATGAGCAAGAAGACTGGTCCTTCTCGCGAGCGTGTGCTACTTCTACTTCTTCATTAAACGTTATTTGTTCCATGCCGTCACTGGTCCCGCTCGTCTGAACAAATGGTACCGTGACCAGGTTTCTACCCCCCGCCCACAACGGACGTCTATCTGCGACTGAGCAGCAGAGAAGGAAACGGCGGTGGAGCAGCGCACCGACCTGGATCGCGCGACGAGACCAGAGTGGCCAGCAGACGCATCGGAACGGATAACAATAAGGCGTCATCATAAACGACTGAGAAATGAGCAAAGAATTGATAACGAAGAAACGGAAGGCGCTTCGCTACCAGATCACGCAGATTATCAATGCAGCAGAGCAGCAAGTTAATGAAGCGGCCCGCAGAGAACAGATACTCGCGACTCTTGCGCGTATCAAAGGGATCAGCGAAAGCCTCAAGAATGCCAACGAGAAAATGGAGAAATATCTGACTGAAGAAACAGCCGACGCCGAATTGGAAAGGGTAATAGAGTATGACATGGAAATAACAGCAATTTTGTCTGCCATCAAGTTGAGAACTAGAGAGCCTGCACAAATAGAATTGAATAGCAGCGCAAGGCAAGCGGTAGCACCGAGTACCGCTCAAGACGCAACGAAGCTAGTTAAACTGCCCAAGCTGGAAATGATAAAGTTTGGCGAAAGAGCTTTGGAGTGGCACGGCTTCTGGGCTCAGTATGAGTCAGCGGTTTACCTGATATCTAATATGACCAAGGGACAAAAATTCAATCATTTGTTAGCATTTCTCACCGGAAACGCAGCGGCTGCTATAGAAGGACTTCAGTATTCCGCAGAGGACAATTACGATGAAGCGGTAAAAATACTGCAAGAAACGCTCGGAAATCGAGAACAATTGGTAGAGCTGCACATGAGTGAGCTGTTGAACTTAGAGAAAGTTAGTTCGGCACAAGAAACGGACGATCTCCGCATGCTTGTGCAGAGAGTGCATATCAACACATTGGCACTGAAATCACTCAAGGTAGAACCAGAGAGTTACGCAGCGATGTTGTTGCCAGTGTTGAAAAGAGCGATTCCACCGGAGCTATCAGTACAGTTCAAGTCGAAAGAAGCGATACGAAGCAACTCAGCCACGGAAGTTAACACGCAAAACAACGCAATCGGAAAAGAGTGCACTGAAAAGATGGACAGGCTGATGACATTTCTACGGGAGCAGTTATGCTTTCGGGAAGAAACACAGCCTGAACAGGAGAAGACAGCTGTGAAACCCAAAGATAACATCAGGCCAGCTGTGCACAATTTCCAGCTTCTACAGCTCAGCGGATGGACAGACAGCCAGACGAACAGAGACACCGACAGACCGACAGACAGACAGACAGACAGACAGATAGATAGATAGACAGATAGATAGATAGATAGATAGATAGATAGATAGATAGATAGATAGATAGATAGATAGATAGATAGATAGATAGATAGATAGATAGATAGATAGATAGATAGATAGATAGATAGATAGATAGATAGATAGATAGATAGATAGATAGATAGATAGATAGATAGATAGATAGATAGATAGAAGCTTTATTGATCATGGGATGGTGGTGCAAATCAGCCGACTCGGTCCAGGCAGCCGCTGAGGGCCCTGATGATGTGGGCCGCCAGTTTCTCTTGCCTTGGAGACTTGCTGCAAAGCCAGCCACTCTCCGGTGTAATTGTGTGGTTGGGTAGGGTTGTAGGGGCACTCCCACAGAAGCTGGTCCTGGTTAGGGGGAATAAGGCAGTGGGGACAGAGTGGGACAGGGGTGTCTGGCGTGCGTTGGAATGGATTAAGCCGAGTGGGTGTGTGCTGTGTATATGTGTGCAATGCCGAATGACTACTTGCTCGTGACGGGTAAGCCCGGAATGGAGGGGTGCGAACGTGCGGCGTATGCTTAGAAGGTCTGCTAAGGTGGGGAGCGGAGGGGGAGGGCAAGGCATTGTGTCGCGAGCGTCGACAGGGGCCCGGAGGAAAGATCCGCGGGTAAGCTGATGAGCGCGTTCGTTCCCTGCAACGCCTGCGTGACCAGGGATGCAGTGCGCGTGAAAAGGCCCTTTAACGTTGTTGAAGAGGGACAGTGAGGAGGGTAAAGCAAGACCCTGAGCCAGGTGTTAGCATGCTGATTTGGAATCGGTGTAGATGTTGGTGGTGTTCTCAGCAGTGGCATAAGCAATAGGGAGAAGTTCGGCCTCCTCTGGGGAGGAGCGGAATCGAGTGATGGAGTAGTGATTACCTCCTGAAGTGATGAAGGCGACCGCACCAAGGTTATCTTCAAATGCCGCATCTTTGAATACGTGGCGGCTGTCGGTATCATGGTTTACTTTCTTGGCGTAACATGCAGCACGAATAAGACGGCGTTTGGGATTGCGTTCCTTGTCCATGTGGCGGGGAATTGGTGCTACGGTAATATGTTGGAGTATTTTGCTGTCTGAAGAAGTTGTTTGAGGTCGGAGAGGGCGGGATGGGATCCTAATGCGCGTAAGATGTGAATACCTGTTGCAGTTTCGGAGAGCCGTTGACGTTCGTGGCTGCGGTGGATGTCAATTATATCAGTAACCGCAAGTCGGGTGGTGCGAGTGGTAACAGGAAGACCCAGAGATATTTTGTCGCTTTGCGGATAAGAGCGTCAAGCTTTCCTTCCAAGATGCGCGTTAGGGCGACGTACGGCGCTTGATAGCGAATGCGGGAGATGATAAGAGCATCGCGGAGTTGAAGGTCCTGTTCTTTGAGTCCCCTGGAGCGCGTAGTGACACGGCGCATCATGCTAAGGATGGGTTCGGCCTGACGGAGAATGTGTTGCACGGCCAAACCTCCTCCTCCACCAGATTTCATGTGAAGGCCAAGAACTTTCAAAGTTTCTTGTGGGTGGATGGTGTTGTCATGATGATGGACAACTTGGGGTGGTTTCCAGTAACGGGAGTGCACAAGCAGCAATAACGTTTACTTAGCCGAGCAAGCTAGACCGATACTGTGAGCTGCTTGATCAGCAGCTCTAAGGGCAGCTTGAAGGGTGCCTTGAATGAATCCCGGAATGCTGCGTTTTATCCAGATTGTAATGTCGTCGGCATACAGAGAGTACTGAATTTCGGGGAAGATTCTAGACCGTGGAGGATACGGCGCATGGCGAGGTTAAATAATTTAGTAGAGAGGACCGCGCCCTGATGAATGCCTTTCTGAGGGTGAGGTACCGCGTCAAGCTTGTGGCCCTGACCATACAATTGGTATGGTCAGGGTACGAGATTGAGCGCGTTCGTTCCCTGCAACGCCTGCGTGACCAGGGATGCAGTGCGCGTGAAAAGGCCCTTTAACGTTTTTGAAGAGGGACAGTGAGGAGGGTAAAGCAAGACCCTGAGCCAGGTGTTAGCATGCTGATTTGGAATCGGTGTAGATGTTGGTGGTGTTCTCAGCAGTGGCATAAGCGCATAAGCAGTGGCATAAGCAGTGGCATAAGTCCCGAACGTAATTGTACATGTTCGATCCGCAATTTGTATCTCCTAGTTCTGAGAGCATAGCGTCGTGATCCACATAGCCAAATGACTTCATTAGGTCTATATATATATAGGGTTTAGAAATGAGGGGCTCGTTAGGAAATACAGAAAGAAATGCCGGCAGTCTACAACGCCAAAGAAGGCATAGGGGAATGGTTAGACTATTTTTTACCGTTAGTGACCTTACATTATTTTTTTAATTATTACGTGAGAAAGAAAGAAAGAAAAACACGCGCCCAGAGTGGGGACCTAACCCACGCCTTTCGATTAGATCTCGAATGCCTTACAAATTCAGCTATCTGGGCGACTGTGTTCTCCTTCATTTTCTGGGGTATTTATATTTACTACAACTGTATCTGACGCTTCAGGTTGGTAGCCAGCGCCACTTCGACTACACGGGGAGAAGGGGACCTTCTTTTCAACCCCCGGGGCGTGACGCGAATGTCTACAGCCTGTCATAAGCTGGTAACTGGAGGGAAACCCTCTTATGCTACCTTGGCATCAAGGCTGCCAGAACCGAGGCCCTCGCTAAGCTTTCGCACGATATTAGGGTTTAGAAATAAGGGGCTCGTTAGGAAATACAGAAAGAAATGCCGGCAGTATACAACGCCAAAGAAGGCATAGGGGAATGGTTAGACTAAAAATAGTCTAACCATTCCCCTATGCCTTCTTTGGCGTTGTAGACTGCCGGCATTTCTTTCTGTATATATATATATATATATATATATATATAGAAATAAGGGTTGGCAGTCGAGAAAACCTCGGAAAGCAAAGGGGAGGATGTGGTGGATCATTGAAACAGATTAAGAATTTGGAAAGAAAGAAAGAAAGTGAAGAAAAAATGCCCGCCAGGTGGGATCCGAACCCACGACCTCCAGAATACCGGTCTGGTGCGATGTATATATATATATATATATATATATATATATATATATATATATATACACAACTGTCGATTACAAGCAAAGACAGTGGTTGGCTGAAGTTTCGACTGGAGGACCACCTTCATCTGGGTACTCATATGAAGACTGGTCCTCCAGTCGAAACGTCTGTAAACCACTCAGTTTCTGATAATTGTGAGTCTACCGTTTTCTCAAATATTTCATCTGGCTCCTCGAGAAGTTTGTTATATATATATATATATATATATATATATATATATATATATATATATATATATATATATATATATATATATATATATATATATATATATATATATATATATAGTCTACTTATAACAATATCCAAGTGCCAAATAAATCACATCGTTATAACCGATAATTGTTGTAAACGGGTTGCGACATAAAAAGACGGAACAGAGCTCACAACATTTTATTCGCATGCCAGCAAGATCGTACTATTAGTCATTTGCAGAAAAGAAGCCACAGTCGGTTACCTTGGTTTGCCGCGTGTGAAGCTAGCGCAAATTGTTTCCAAGAGCATTTGCAGGTGCTTCACCTAGCTGAGGTAAGTGTCCTTGGCGGAACAAAGTCCCCGACGAACTGTGTCACGCATTGGGCCTCCTACGAAGACTCTACCTGAGTAGGCTCCGCAACCGCGTCATTACTCACCATTGTTGCACTTTTGGTCCACAATGTAACCGGATGCAATCGTTATATCCGATATCGTGGCGCACTGGACCATTGTAATAAGCGGTTTATTTTACCATAGAAAGAATACAACAGTTGACGGTGCCATCAATGCTCATCGTTATATCCGATATATTGTTATAATAGATATCACTGAGGGGACTCGACTGTATATATATATATATATATATATATATATATATATATATATACACAACTGTCGATTACAAGCAAAGACAGTGGTTGGCGGAAGTTTCGACTGGAGGACCACCTTCATCTGGGTACTCAATGAAGACTGGTCCTCCAGTCGAAACGTCTGTAAACCACTCAGTTTCTGATAATTGTGAGTCTACCGTTTTCTCAAATATTTCATCTGGCTCCTCGAGAAGTTTGTTATATATATATATATATATATATATATATATATATATATATATATATATATATATATATATATATATATATATATATATATATATATAGTCTACTTATAACAATATCCAAGTGCCAAATAAATCACATCGTTATAACCGATAATTGTTGTAAACGGGTTGCGAAATAAAAAGACGGAACAGAGCTCACAACATTTTATTCGCATGCCAGCAAGATCGTACTACTAGTAATTTGCAGAAAAGAAGCCACAGTCGGTTACCTTGGTTTGCCGCGTGTGAAGCTAGCGCAAATTGTTTCCAAGAGCATTTGCAGGTGCTTCACCTAGCTGAGGTAAGTGTCCTTGGCGGAACAAAGTCCCCGACGAACTGTGTCACGCATTGGGCCTCCTACGAAGACTCTACCTGAGTAGGCTCCGCAACCGCGTCATTAGACACCATTGTTGCACTTTTGGTCCACAATGTAACCGGATGCAATCGTTATATCCGATATCGTGGCGCACTGGAGCATTGTAATAAGCGGTTTATTTTACCATAGAAAGAATACAACAGTTGACGGTGCCATCAATGCTCATCGTTATATCCGATATATTGTTATAAACGATATCACTGAGGGGACTCGACTATATATATATATATATACATCAGAATTCGCAGAAACTCTCCTAATACAGCAGATTTATTAGCCTAATGCGACTCAACAATGCCATTTGTCCTGGGGAAGGAGGCCTAACCACCACTTAAGAATGTTTAACTCTTTGTGATCTATTCATGTTTAACCTTTTGTGACCCTACCTATTTCCTGTTCAATTGCTAGCTTCTGTGAAATGCTCTTTTGTACCCCCTATCTATTCTCTTCATCCGCGGGGGGCACACCCATCTTCGCTTCCCCCCGAACAAGTCTCCCCAGCCACTGAATACCTTATTGTATACTCTTTCCTTTCTTTTCAAGCCGCGGTTGTCCAGTTTCCCCCATTGTCTGACCTTGCAGCCCGCGCGACATACGTTGACCCGTCATGGTGCAACCTTGAACGCTGCATTGTTAACACGACCCCTTTTTCTCTCTCTCGCTCCCCCCCCCCTTTTTATTTTTCTTGTTTGTTTGTTAATGTTGTAACATAGGCGTAGCGTGACTGTATGCACACTCCCCATTTCCGAAACATTTTCCGCTCCTTCTCACAGTTTTATGCAAACCTATATAAGAAATGTGTTCAAAATGTTTGCGACAGCAAAATCATGTAACTTTACTCTGATGAAGGCAAGTCCCGTTGCCGCTACGTAAACATTGTTTGTTATTGTTCTTGCTGTGTATCCGACTCTTTACTTATGCTATTTCTGCGCGCTTTGTGAGTTTATCTTTCTCTAGATTTATATATATATATATATATAGGGAATGTACGGTGTGCAGACCCCCCCCCCCCCAAGAAAAGTCGTCGGCGTAATCAGTGCATGGTCAAGAGGCATCCCAGCGGATCGCCAGAGTGCTTTATCCAACACGGAGCGAGCAGTCCGCCGTACACGACAATCAACCTTTCCTTTAGCTAATCACACTGAGTAGTCCACTATGTCTGCGTTGGCGTGGCGCTATAACCTACAAGCCAAAGTAAGCTGGGTGGCATGGTAGTAAGGCGGGCGTCCCTTGACTAGTAACATTGGGTTTGGAGAGGAGGGGCGGGAGCGGGTGCCGGCCATATTTTAAATGCAGAGCATTTTAGTAACTCACGATGTCACCCGCGTTGGCGTCCGTAGTCCGCATCACTACGTAGTCCGCACCCTACACTATATAAAGAAATAATACCTCCCGGCGCCAGGTTTCGATCCCACGACTCTGCGGGCGGAACGCAAGGTACACGGCACTTTACCGACTGCTCCACGGAGCCGACATAGAATGGAAGGTTACGCACGCGCCTTATATCCTTGACTCATTCAACGTCGGCCACAGGTGCGCCCTCTCCCCCGCGTCCTCCTCCCCTTCTCTCCGCTCGCAACACCCTCTCTCGCCGCGTTCGGTTCGCGTTCATGTGGTGGCGCGATTTCGGCGCGAAGGGCATTGGATTGGATTGGCTTGGATTGGATTTGGATTAAAGTGGATTGTGTTTGATTGTGTTGCGTCATAGCCGCGCCACGTTGCGTCGTAGCCTCTCCACGTTGCGTAATAGCCGCGGCAGGGGGTTCACGGCACGGTTCACGTTTCACCATCGACTTCATCGACAATGTCTACGCTGGAAGACAACAATTACAACAACAACAACCAATACGTAATCCATAAGACTTGCAGGCACGACCCCCGCGGAAATGCTCTGCATTTGATCGTGCCCCTCGCGAGGGGGATGTTTTTTCTCTGTACACGCGCGTAGCACAAATAAAACAGAATAATCAACTAAACGTTTCACTGTTGTTGGGGTGAAACGTTGGACGAATGAGCAATACATATGTCGCCAAGATTGCCAGCGCACATTACTAAAAGAGCAGAAAGAAAGCTCGGTGTAAAGGAATGAAGAAAGATATTTATCTCACTTTTGCCTGCTGCACGGATTTTCGTGTTTTGAAAAACCACTAGAGCGTTATACGGCGTACAATTACAGTAAACCTAATTACACTTTCCAGGCTAGATGCGCCAGTGGCATGATTCATACATGTTAACATTATTTAAGCAACAAGTATGCTTCAGGTATAAAGATACACTGAAGCACGGCCGCTCGATGGGAACTAGCACCTAGTTTCCATCGAGCGGTCGTGACTGAAGTATAGAAACAAAATTTACGCCTTATGGTTTAATTATAAATGTATTTCAGAAATATTTTAGAAAGTAAGACGCGCAAGTAAATATTGTGTTCAAAAAGAGGTCAAATCAGTTCAGAACAAAAACAAATGATATGAAAAAATTCCACACTCGCGCTGTCCCTTGCTGGCACAATAAAAAAAAAACAAAATGAAGGCCCTGTCTTGCTTTAAAAACGGGTTAGCAGAGAGGTGACATCAAAGTAGAAAAACCTCAAAAATAAAAAAATGGCGCCTAACTGCTCCTTTCGTTGCAAATGTCGACGAAAGACAATAGTCGTCTGGCGCCCCTGCCAAGTGAGTGCCTCTCTTTTCTTTCCCGCTCACGTCTCATGCTGTTTCCCTCCATTCTCTCTCCTTTGAAGATAAACGCGGTAGAGGTTTGCTCAAGTCAATTTAAATTTACTGCGTTCCGCTGCTCCAGGCTGGTGTCTCGACGCCACCGCTGCCCTACGGCGTGAATCGAGGCAGCCTACTTATTCCACATGCATTCCCCGCGCAATGTGAAGACTATCTAGTGGAACGTATCGTTACTGTTGCCCTTTGATGTCGTAAAATGCCGTCATACGCTAAAGTAGCGCGTGCGGCGGGAGGCGACACAGGGAATTTTTCTGCAGGGGATGTAGTATTCTACTTGCTAACGCTAAGATCAAGCATGTATGAATTTTTAAATAAAGGAACACTGCAAATATCCTTTATGTGTTGATTGTCTGCGTTGGATCTGCATAATGTTTCGTTCTTCTTCAACAATGTTGACATGTGTGAGCATTGCCACCGGAACCGGACGTTTAGATTTGCTGGTGGAACCAAACCGATTGTGCAGCTTCTGTTTCACTTTGGCCGAGTGGCTGAATCGAGAGACAGACAGACAGACCAAAATCTCTGTGTTTAAGTAGATCCAAGAAAGGCTTTCGTCTTAAAAAAATTAAAGCCGCTTCACTCAGCGTGAAAGCTGCCGGAAATGCGGAGCAGTGATTCGCCATAATGGGCTGCAACGCCGCCATCCGCTTACTTCTACCACCCTATGCAATTCAAATTTCCCGCCTCGCAGTGCTCGCGCGCCAGGACTTGCCTGAAACTGAGCCAGCGGGAGTTCTGTTTTCTTTGTGCTTCTCTCCCCGCACGTGCCGGCGTTCCGCTGACATTTTTGCGTTTAATCGTAATCACCAACCCAGCGGACGTCCTTAACTAAAGGAACGCGTGCGCTGACAGTTAATTCTGAACATATTTCCTCAAATGTACCTATATTTTTCTTTTCGCTAAACAACGGGAAGATATACGACTAGCGCCAGCGTTTCTCGAGTTTCCAAGGCTTATGACTATATAAACCGCTTTGCTTTTGAAGCCTCTGGGGTACGCCGCGAACAACAGCGTTAACCCGGGACGCCGGCTTGGTGCTTGGGTCGAGCGAGTGAGCTAGGACGACAAGGCGAGCGTCCTAAGTGCTCTGCACTTAAAATAAATCAATAGCACCTATCGTGAAAACTCTTGGGGAGTGCGCAGCCCGCCAACAGAGGCTGTGACGGCCTCTATGGACTAGTTCAGTATCATCCTGGCATTCATACCGAAAGTGGTCAAGAGAGGGTGCTGCAGACTCTGCAAAGGCCAAATAAAGGCCAACTGCACTCAAAATATTTACCTCTTGAAAACCCTATTTTCGTATGCTCTGCTTAAAAACGAAGCGACATGTAAAATACAACAGCTGAAAAACGCTCGTTGACGCCGCAAGCGGCCAGCAAAAAATCGACGATTTTGAAACCGAAACCGTGGAGAGCGCGGCCATTGCAGTGACGTTGCAGCCGTCGAGCGAGCGGCCGGACGGCCACCAGCTAGGAGAAAGTCTCCGCACAGGCTCTACACGCGCACACGGCAGCAGAACTGAACCGGTTCTCCAGCTGCGTAGCTGGCCAGAGGAAGAAGCCCCCGTCGGCTGGAACGTCACAGACGCGTCATGGCTGTTTACACGATCCGCCGGCAGGTGCAGCGTGCTGTGCGAAGAAGCTTCTTTAAACGCTTCTGGCTGATTAATGAGGTGTTTAATGGGGCTACCACTCGTGTCCCAGCTGATTTGGGGGTACTTACCACGCAATTAAAATAAATTTGGTAAAGGTGAAATTTGAGTGCAGTTGGCCTTTAAAAGACGCTGGATTGAGGTTTTATTAGTTCGGGGTCGTTATTGCATTCATTCATGACTTTTTGTTATTTATTTTGACTGCACTTGTTTGCGGCCTAGCAACGGCAGCGTCCGTGGCAACGCAGCTGCGCAAAGATCACTCCCAACACTCTCCATATGAGTAACGTGGACCCTTGTGGCCCAGTAGTATAGACATTACCTTCAGAACGCCAGTGACACAGGTTTCATACGGGAAAGGGGAAGCGTTTTTCTTTACGAAGCCTCTGTTGGGGCGTGTGATATGCCGGATAAGGGACGAGGACAAGCCGGCCACCTGAAGTGCTCCGCAAATAACTGTTGTCTCACGTTCGCGCGAGTGGCCTCAAGTGCAATGAAAACAAACCAACGAACACGCGCCGCCAGGCGCAGCAACTGCTTTCGGATTCGGCAGGCACTGTGTAAAATTCCGGTCAGCTCCACCCCGTCGCCCAACAGAAAATGCGTGAAGATTGATTGATTATGGGGTTGAACCCGCCGAACCTACGCAGGTTTTGTGTCAACCCGTAGTGGAGGGCTTCAGGTTAACCTTTTTGCACCTGGGGACCTTCAGCGTCCACCGAAATCTTGAACGCACGCCCGTTTTTGCTTTTCGCCTCCACCAAAAAGACGGTCGCCGCGATCAGAAATCTAACCCGCGTCGTTGCCCTTAGCAGCACATCGCCTTAGCCACTGCGCCACCACTGGAAGTCCGTGGTAGGTACGTGACGAAGTCGATTCAAGTGTGTGCTACGCCATACCGGCAATACCCTAATATAAAGTACTTGTCTGCCTCATGTAAGAAATTTTCAGCGCAATCCTTAATTGTTCCTGCTAATACATGATGGCATTCTATCGTCGTGGCAGGAAGAACTGACCATGCGGGGCGTCGACGCCCCGCACGCTCGTTCCCTTTGATCTTTGCAAACTTCCTGGCTATTCCACTCGGCATTACTCCAAAGATACGAAATTTCACCTGGGTCGAACGGCACTGTCGCTGCGTAGGAACCAGTGTCCGCGAGGTAGGGCTCCAAGGTCTTTACGTCTACCATGACGAAGTCACAGGAGTCGGTCGGTGGGGTCGCGAGGACCTTCTCGTAGGTCGAGTGGCAGATGAGGCCCTCAAGCGCTGCGAAAAGTGAAGATACAGTAAACGAACGAATGCCAATTGACTCCATGGCCGTCATTTAGGGAAAGAATTCATTTATCAACACAAAACAATCACAAAACAAAACACAAAGCCGATTGTTTTCGATGGGAGCTTTGTTTGATTAAACATTAACGTTACACATTTTAAAGGTTTTCCTTACGCGTGTGAGTGTGTGTTTTGCGGTCCCGATCCCTCAAGCGGACCGGCGCCAGAATGAGAGAGTAATTCATGGGATGGAAGGAAAACACAGAGAGGTGGTCCTGATCGTACATTCTCTGTCCTGCTACACTGTGCGGGGATGGGGAAGGGGGGGGGGGAAGAGCATAGATAGAGGGTGACAGGTATGATGGACATAGAGGTGATGGCATAACAATATGAAAAATTCCTGTGCCATGTACAGTACATGCTCAATAGCTTACAACAACGGGATAGGGCTACAATCTTGCTGCCAAACCACCACTTTTTAAGAATGCAAGGGCTGCCACGAAGGCCTTGTTTGAACACTGCGGGTCTGGTCAGGGTCCCAGCAGGACGTCCTCGGATAATGCCTGATTGTCTAACCGGGCCAATGACATGGCTAACTTTCCATGGTGATGGACGTAGCCGGCACAGTTGCACAGCTCATTTTCAATATTCTCTGGTGCGTGGTACGGTTCACAGTGAGGGTCACTCGAATTACCGATAAGGTGTTGGTAGCGATGAGAAAAAGCTACGCCGAGCCGCAATCGATGGAACAGCGCCGAGTAGCTTGCCTGAGTCCCTAGGGGCATCCGGAATCTGCAATCGGGGTCCAATCTATGGAGCATTTTGTGGCGCTGGTCAGGGTGGGCCCAGTCATTCGTCGTGGCGTCACGGAGAACAGCGGCGAGAAGAGCGGTCGTGTATGGTCTTGCGAAGGGAAGGCACCAGGCCATTCATTGCCCTCGTTCGCCCCGTCATTGCCCGCCAACCCACAGTGGCCTGAATCCCACTGGATCGTCAAAACATAGCCTTGCTGACCCGCAAAAGAGCATAGCTCTGCCACTTCTACAGTAAGTGCATAATAATGTCCTCCCCTCATAACACCACTGAGAACCTGGAGAGCTGGCGTGGATTAACAGACCAGGCTCCAGGCTTGAGGTGGTTCACAAGAGACTAAACGAATCGCCTCCCACATGGCTAACTATACTGTAGCAGTAGAGGTTGCCCTGTGGTCGAGTGTGAAACGTCGGGTTACTCCCAGGCTTGGAATCACGACCGCCATGGTTCACACTAAACTTTTTAACACCCTTAAAGGTGCTAAAAGGGTGCACTCAACGTTTTGCACCCTTTTTGCACCTTTTAAGGACTAAAACATTGCTCCAGCACCCAATCATGAGGGTGCCACATATTAAGGGGTGTAAATCTTAACATTTTTACACCCTTTAAGGTGCAAGGAGGGTGTACTGAACATTTTGCACCCTTTTTGCACCTTTCAAGCACCCAAATATTGCTCGGGCACCCCACCTCGAGGGTGCCAAAATTCAGGGGTGTAATCAACAGTTTCATAGGGTGCTACGACCGTTAAAGGGGTGCTAAAAAGTATTTCTTCTCGATTGGGGTGTTACCACGGTACCTTATCGTTAGGGTGCCTAAAAGAACGGTGTGTGAATGCAAGCATGCAAAATTGCACAAAAACAGGCTGAATGTTTAAACCGCACATTGCACTATTTCACCGCCCGTTGAGAGAATAAATATGAACTCTCCACATAGACCAGGGGAAAGGCTCTAAAATTGCTGTTCGTAAATTGAACAAAACGTGCTGAATGTTTAAATTCCACTCTGCACTAATCTACTGCTTCGAGTGTATCACAAGGTTCGTTTCGATGTCTGGGTGCACGGGAAGGAAAGGCTACAAAATGCCTCTTGTAGTCCTATAAATAAAACTTTTACGCGAGGCATCGGTGTCCTCAACGAAATCGAATTTACCTAAGAATTTGTTCCCGTATTATTATGCCCCGGGCAAAAATTCCAACAAGACTTTCTTGTTGGGCTCACAGCACGCCTGTGGGGCCAATACGAAGTTCTGTCGGCACTCTATCGTTCCAATAGCCTAGTCTTCCAACAGGGAGTTTAACCTTGATGGCATTTGTGGGGCCAATAAGAAGCTCTGTCGGCACTCTATCGTCCCAACAGCGTAGTCTTCCAACAGGGAGTTTAACCGTGATGGCGTTTACCGGCTCGCCAACACGATAAGTCAACGCCAACAGACGCCTCGTTCGTAATCAGCGGCGCGAGCGCGCCATCAGACAGAACTGACAGACGCCCTGAAGGTGGTTTTTAGGGCCTAAACAGCAGCGTCTATGTCTGGCATAGACGCTAGACGTCAACGTTTGTGTTCTGAATTTTCCCTTCAGTAAGTAACAGTCAGACGGACGATAACATAACTATGTGAAGATATGCTTTGGCTCATACCACGGCAAGCGCAATCGTTTGTGGCTGCAGCCTCGGTTGCTCTTCGTCCACAACAAACTGAATCGGCTGTACAGCTTTCTTCGAGGGCGTGTATGCAGGGGTTCTATCTTCCTTTTTTGCGCAGGCCGACGGGGGCGGTCGTGTAAAATCATTTTCGCTCGTCGTTGCCGTAGAGTTGCCACCTTCCTGGTTTTGGACCGGCCCGACCGGTTTTTTAAACAGCGGGCTGGTTGCCGGTCCATATCTAAAACCAGCCGTCATCAGCCGGTTTTTTGGCTTTTGTGCCGTGATTATGCCCGTTTTGGCGTTTTATAAGCGTCAATTCAACAACTAAGACGATAAATACGTGTCGACAAGCATAGGCGTGCGCACAGGGGGGGCAGGGGGGGCGGCCGCCCCCCCCTAATCATCTGAAGGGGGCGCCAAATTTGCCCCATGCCTTGCCGATGTAACACATGAAAGTAAAATTTCTGCTCAGAAATATTTTGTGTGTGTTGCAATTCCATCACATTGAAATAAAAATTTTATAACCATCCCTCTTTGCACTGCGTTCGCACCGCAAGGCCTTCAGTGAGAAGAGGTCGGGAGTTGCTCTGGGGGGGGGGGGGGGGCGCAGCGGTAAGACTTTGCCCCCCCAAATTGAGAACTCTGCGCACGCCTATGTCGACAAGCTGCGCAAAGACACGCGAGCAGAGAAAATACGCGGGCGAGCGCGCTGCCTCAGATGGAGGGGGACCTAAGGGAAGAACAAAATAACGAAATTCTACCGCCGCGGTCAGCAATTGCGGTTACTTTTCAGTGAAGCACATGCAGAGCGATTAACCAAGCTCTCAATCACTTTCAGTACAAACGTTATGTTGATTTCTCTCTAAGAAAACACTACAATAAATGGCACTACATGTTAAAAAACATGGCGTCTTTTTTCAACACAATCCCCCCCCCCCCCCCCCCCCTCCCGGAAGGCCCGTTTTTTTTTCGGGGAAAGGTTGTAACCCTACGCTGCTGTTCTGCCTACCTGCTTGCTGTACCTATTACGTCGCCGCCACCGCAGATCCCCACTTGTTACAAACTAAGAGGTTTTCGCACTGTTAGCAGTCGTTTTACACGATGGGTTTGATGCGCCTGACATGCCAGGATTGACATCGCTTGTAGTATTAGAGCGACGTTGCTTGTCTGCAAGACGGTGCCGGTCAAACAAGCGTTATCAACGCCATAATTCTAACGGCACATTCCATTTATTTCGTGGCTGCCGTTGCTTGCGCAGAAAAGGTCGGGTTGACTGCGATAGCTTTTCTTGAGTCAAATAATGGAACTTTGGCTCAATCGCTTGCAGCGCTAGCAATGCGGCCTCGTCTGCAAGACCGGTGCGTGAGAAACAAGCGTTAGGACAGCCAGAATTTCAAAAATGCAGCATAAACTAGACCATCGTTAAAGGAGGCGATGACTAGACAAAAGCAACAATATTCGTTGACAACTTACGTAAGTATAGAGTTGTTTTAGGCGCCTCGAACACCGCCCGCCGATATAGCTGTTTGTTAACGCGTCTCTTTACTGTTTTGTAGGTCAATGGTTCGATTCCTCGTCGAACGTGTTTTTTTTTTTTTTTTACGTGAGGGTTTCATTAGCTCCTTTTTTAACGACCAGGGTAAGCACCTGTTCCTTGCTTTCTATCACGCCGACATTTACCGCCCTCTTCCTAAACCCAAAGTAGCTCGTTTTCTCGCACGTTCTCTCTTGAGAAGCCCGCCGTGAAAACAAAACCAAAACAAACGTCAAACCTCTTTACAATATCAGTATATATGTCAATTACTGTATGTGTATTCACTTTTTGTGTTTAAAAACCTTAAATTTAAGTTATAAACACATTTCAGACTTTGAAAGCAGAAAGATAATTACCAACATTACAGTAGTAACACAATTTTCGTCAAACATAGAGGTGCTGCATTTGAAGTCTGGCAACTATCTCTCACTTTTGTGTGTGTTTTTTCATGGCGTTTTGTGCCGAGTGGTTGGTGGCGTGATTTAAGCTGTTTTATCTATTTCAAGCTTAAATCATAGTTATAGAAGCTTTATGGGTGATGTCTACCCTTCTAACCTACGCGTGTGTTGAACATGGGGACCCCGGAAGAACGATCATCGCCGGATAAAATACTGCGCGTCAAAAGTGGATGACATTGCATCAGAACAAAGCGTGTTCGTGTGTCCGCGAGATGAAGACGACAGTGAAGGAGAATTTTACGTTGGAAACATCGTTTTTGCTCGGGTAAGTACGCATTTTTTATTATTCTGTATTTGGTTGGAACGAGTTCTGGTGTTTATGGGTCAGTAATTCGCTAGACCCCCATCTCGTTTGCTCTGAGAGCCTACGTGAGTTAGTATACTTGTTTGGCGCCCAGTCCACCGTTTCCGCAGAAGTCAGCATCAATTTACGCTGAAGCTAGACCTTGGCTACGATGCTCGCGCTATGGTACACGGCTGCTAATAATTTCACATCACGCAAGGCTCTTTAACACCGGGGCGTTTGTTTATGTGTCTCTCAAACAGTGCCTTTGCGGTTGCAGATCGCAGTCGCAATTTCGCGTGAGTGGCACAACGCTGTGATTAGTCCTCCCTCGTGAATACCCGCGGTATACCAAGAAATAACATGAACAGGAGGTTCCCTGGAAGTGCATGTGAAAACGCGTACACGTGATTCCATGGCTGGCGTCTCTCTCCCCCCCCCCCCCCCCCCCTTCACGAATTCCGTGCAGTGCGCTTCCAAGCTATTGCGCTCGCGAGACCGGCGACCGTACGCCTCGCGGTCTTCGGGCCGCGATATGTGTGCTGTTCTCGTGAAGCTCGACAACAGCGAAATTGCCGTACTCGCTCGCCAACGCGCCCCGACAGCGTACGCGTCGACCGGGTGCTGACGGAGTTGTGCTGGAAGAAAAGCAGGCAAGAGATGAGGGCGCACGAGGTGTAGTTTAACATGAGAATTTACAAAGTGCAAGGTGGAGAAAATAGTATGCAAGGGCCGGAAACGGTGAGAGAGTTCGGGCCGCGCGCCAGCGAGCGAGTGCGGTAATTTACGTTGCCGAGTTTCACGAGTCCGGCACGAATATGACGACGCCCGTCTGAGAGTTCATAGAGGTATAGAATTCACATACGTGCAAATTGAAGGTGAAATGCGCGCATGTGGCCTCGCAGGGAGTTAGCATAGTCTCGGGGTAGTGGGGGAGATTCCACAACGCCTACGAGGCGCCTGCCGATTCTGTCAGAGTAGCTCTCGGGAAGTCTGGGGCTTGATATCAGAGGCATATGTATTGTTTAAATTAGTGCAGAAAATTGAGCCAATTCGCAAGTTCTCATTTTCGCAAAACCGCAGGCCATGCAGAGACTAACAAGAAAGCTGTAGGCACTCACTCAACTCGATTTATATTGGAGAATTGAACGTGCAGATACAAGTCAGACATTGAAATGGAGGAGCCTCAACTATCACACACCAGTTCCGATTGAAAGCAAGGGATACAGATGAGCTGCTAGCATGCGTTCCATGCAAATTAGCTCAGTAGCTAGCTTTGCATATATCATGCATACCCCACTCACAGTACCTGCGGGACTAATAAATACATTCTTACTGTGACCTAAATTTCACTTGGGGTGTTCCGGGAATGTTCTTATTAGTGCCTTGGAGGTTACTGTCTTTAAACGATTAAAAATCTACTTGATGTAAGCATTCGTGCTTTGTGTGTGCTCTTCTTGTATTTAACAAGTGTCAGCACACTCAGATTATGCACCTGCAGGTGCTGCTGCTGGCTGTCCTGGGTCAGCTGCCTTCCAGTCCAGTTTCAAAGGCTTTGCCAGGGCCTCCCTTGGCCAACCGACACTGCACCTGCTGTACCCAAGTACTGCCTGGCCTTTCGTTGGTGCTCCGTACGCTTTGCCGCCAGGAATGGTCATTCATCCATCATCTGGCCGCTTGGACCACCCGTTCAGAAGTCAGCGCATTTGCTCGACACATCGGTCCAGGCACTGCTGCCATATCGGTGCACCCACCGATTATGTATTTTCAGGTTAGTTATTGCATGTTGTGGAACTTGCCATGATGTATACCTGTTAGCAGTGCTGTGGCCTCTGATTATTTGAAACATTTTCATGAAGCAGTGCTGTGCGTATGGAGCGTGTCATTGCTTAGCAGAGATATTGAAGAGAATCTGGGGCTGACGACTAAAGGGAAAGAAGAGAAATTGAACTGACTTTGAAGCACGTATTCGTATGTAATCGAGCCAAGTAAACATTTAGGATGTTTCGATATGGTTTTAAACTTGCAATACAAACTGGTCTACTTCAGATCATACTGGTAATAATCATACTATACCGAAAAGTACATCCCGCAGTCTGTAGAATTCTGACAGCGCTTTTTTCGCAGTCTCTCATGACAGGCACTAATCTCAATGGTTGGAAGATAGTCGAGGTAGCACCAATCAGGAGCGGTACTTCACCATTAAATTTCCCTAACAAGCACCATATGCAAGGTCAGGAAACATTTCATCCACTGTCAGGTCGCTAATTATTTATAAAATCACAATATCACATTCGAGTATCACCACGGTTTTCACAAGGGTTACTTGAGAAACACAACTTTCAGGATTTGTTCACGATCTACATTGATCCATTGACACAGGCTTAGAAACTGCGGTAGTTTTTCTCGATTTTTCTAAAGCATTCAATCGCATTGCACACCACAGACTACTTCTCAAACTTCACCCTAATGTCCTCACTTGAGCAAAAGATTTTCATTCTTCTCAAATGCAGTTTACTTCTAATAACTATATACTTCTTTTGCTCGTGCCACTTTGTTGTCCCCCCAGGCAGGTTGCTTGGTCTATCTTCCATGTTGCATATCCTCCCATGTAGGTCTATTTGCAGATGATGTTGTAATTTATCACACAATTTCTTTCAACTACTACCATCAATGCTTTCAATCTGATCTTAACGCAATTTACTCCTGGTGCTGCAAATGGCTAATGTCGCTTATCTCTAAAAGAAAGTGCATGGCTTTAACGGTGGCAAGTCTCGGATTGTAAATACTTACTTCATTAACAGCCTGATTACCTCTTGAGACAAAGGTGTTTTGGTAGGCCGGTAGGGGAGGGGGGATTGCATGGTGGATTTCAAAAGGTACATCGATTGGGAAAATAAGACGTGTGATTAATATTTTCATTTGCACTCCAAAACTCGCTTTATTTCATATGTTTAACCCACTGCCGCGGCTAGGGTGGTGTGCTGTGGAGGCGAATGTCGGTTAGATACCACTTGGTGTAGCCGCTTTTCAGATGGAGGCAACACGTAAAGACGCCCGTGTTTGGAGATTTCGATGCGCACAAAAATACCCAGATGGTCAAAATTAATGCGAAGCCTTCCCCTACAGTGCTCCCCATATCCCAAGTGTAGCTTTGGCGTGTTAAACCACCGTTTTTTTTTTCATGTTTTTGGTATAGTACCAGCTGCTGTAGCAGGTGCAACTTAAAGGTAAAATTATACATAATGTTTCCAAGAGCTAAATATAAAGGCCATATTGAAGTGCGTTTATGGGTCTATCTCATAGCAGTAGTGAAAGGTTATATACTCTGGTGCAGGTTAAGAACGCCAATGGCTCATGTGGTGTAGTCCAGTGTTTGACGGAATGCCGTGTAGGCAGGTAAAAGCATTATTGCAGTGATGAAACGTAGGTCACTGACCAAGTCAAGAAAGCCATTTAACGGTTTGTTGCTTGTTCACGGTGAGCATGTGTCGTGGAAAACGAAGCTATATATTGGGCATTACGCGGCGCAATGAGTTTGCATAGATATGGTGCAGATTGCCATCCATTATGTTGATAATGTTGGGCGTCGTCTGAACAATGAGGGACTCGAGCAGTAATCGAGAAGATAGATTGCACTCAGTTGTCAGTAATTTTGTCTTGTTCCAGTCGACCACGTGTCCCGTCCTCCCACGGTGCTCTGCCAGTGGACTTGTTTTTGCATGGCCCTTGTTCACTTCGTTCCAGTGCTGCATTAATCTTCTGTGCAGATTGCCCGTTTCGCCAATGTACACTGATTTGCATTCAGCGCATGGAATCTAATAAACAATACCCGGAAGCTTGGAGCGTGAGAGGGGGCCTCTCACGCTGACAATGTCAGAACGCAGCTTGCTAGTGGGCACATGCACAATGTATGCACTGCGTGTCTTGAAAATGTGTGCGAGAGTTTCACCGATGTGTGGGACGTAGGTAATTGCTGCACGTTTTGATGCAGTCGTTTTCCTGAATATAATGCCTAAAGCATTATATTCAGAAAGAAGCGAAGAGGGCGACTAGCAAGAATCCACATTGACATTAGCAGGCAGAAGCGTCCACAAGGCCTGTGTCAAAACGTGCTGCAATTCTCGTCCTACACATCAATCAAACTTTCGCACGCATTTTCAAGAAACACATTGTGCACATCGTGCAGGTGCCTACTAGCAAGCTATGTTCTGACATTGTCAGCGTGAAAGACCCCCTCTCACGCTTCAAGCTTCCAGGTGTTGTTTATGTTTTGAACAAAAAAAGTGCCATTCAAACGTGACACCTCCTTCCTTGCCGATTTCTGATGCCTGATTGTTCAGTTTGTGGGGATACGTTTAGCAGATTGCTCACATGTCTAACCTGTATTTGTGCTTGAGCAGTCAAACGCTGATGTTAGCAGTGAAGTAGGTGAAAATTGTAGTTTGATTGTAGTTGTGTGCAGATTACCTACATTGTGTTAATTCGTAGAAAAGCAAAATTGAGGTAACCCTGTTAACTGTTCCGCATTGCAGCATTTTATTATGCGAACGTTAAGGAGTTCAGCTGCTTGTTAAAGGTGAAATAAACAGTGGTACAAAAAGAAGAGCATCTACTAAACAGAAATATCTTCACAATCGCAGGATGCCGACGGTCCGCCTACCAACTTGTGTCCTGCATCGTTTCTGCTGGCTGGAGCGGTTCATGGAGCATTTTCCAGCTTCTCAAAGTTTGTGGTCAAGCGCTCCTCCAAGTGAAAGCTGCCGCAGAGGGATCTTTTGTTTTAATGCCGCAATTTCATGTGCTCAGCAGCAAATTTACTCGTAAGGCTTTTTAAATATTCATCACCCAAGAGGGCATGTTACCTTCGTCTTCGGTGGAATGTGTCTGCACTCAGGTTATTTGTGACAGAAACAAGTGGACCACGTCATGAGAGTCATTGAGGCCTTGTTGATTGTGCATGCTTCTGAAATGACATTTTCATTAAGCTGAATACTTTCCACATATCACGATTTGTGAACAAATTATGGTAAAAGTCATGATTAGTTGTACTACACTGCAGGAAGGAAATGCCAACATACATTTTAAGCACCTCTGATATTTCAGATCGTTGGCGGGTGAGCAATAAAACAAAACTGAAAATTTTTTAAAAGTAAAATCAAATATTCGTTGTCACCAGTGCATGACCATAGTAAAAGCTATCTAGTCACCAAATTTAGAATTAGACACGAAATGCCAAGAAAAATAGGGAAATAAACTAGACAGCTGGCTACAATAAACCAATTCGTAAAATTCCTCAATGTCTATCAAGTGATGATTCAGGCGGTTTAGTTAAGATGTCAGTGGGTTTACACACCCAACTTGCAGGGAAGCACATGAGCTCCCAATATTAACATGTTTTTAGTGAAGACCGTCTTCCTTCATTAAGCTGCTTTGCACATTGATGCCAGTCTGATAAATGTCCTGAATTTTTGTTATGATCAATCTTTGTATGGGAACCATATATTTTTATATGATGTCGCTGTGTATTTCTGAAACTGTATCTAGTCACTAATTCCAATTTGTCGTGGTCAGGTTTTTTCAACTAATTCGTAGCTTTTTTAACAATTATGGTATATTTTGTGTGCCTAAAGGAATGCCTCATTGCATGTTTAGCCTATGTAGTGTTGAAAGCGGACATTTTGCTTCAAAGTGGAATGTCGGGCTAGCAACAAGGTACTTCGCGTGCTGCTCACTTTCATTCATGCCATTATTTTTTATATTATCATTTAAAATTAAAAGCCAACCAATTTGCTGTCGTTTTAATTTTGTCACCTACTTTATACTTTTTTTTTTTCAACTTTGTGTAAGGATTGACTATCCATATTTTTATGATACCAAGGCGTTGGACTGGGCTAGCTGGTACATGTTTGAATGGATGAAAAACCATAGGAAAACCTAGGACACAGAAGAGAACGACGGGACAAACTTGTGCCGTCATTCTGTTTTAACTGTTTCCTGTGTTTACCACTGGTTTTTTATGCATTCAAACATTTTTTATGAGTTTGTTGAACAGTGATTAGTTTAGGTGTGTTCAAACAATTGTTGGCAGCGAAGGCTCCCTTTAGCATTTGTATAAGTGCTCTCTGCTTTTTTTTTTGAGCCAATACCCCACCACCAGTCTTCATGAGGTGGTCTTTTGTAGAAATAAGTTGAAATAAATATTTGTTTGCATTGCTTTACATGTTTTGAAAGAATTTATTGTTCATTCTTGTTTCATTCAACCCCGTTCCAGAATCCTGCTTAAGGCATTTCCTCTGTTATTTTTTTTCAGAACCAGGAAGGGTGCTCATCCTCGGTTCTTGCTGAAGCAGCAGTATCCATACTTCACACGTGAGCTCTGAACACACAGTAATTATGGTATGA
The DNA here is from genome assembly GCF_048455015.1 of Haemaphysalis longicornis. Taxonomy (NCBI): domain Eukaryota; kingdom Metazoa; phylum Arthropoda; class Arachnida; order Ixodida; family Ixodidae; genus Haemaphysalis; species Haemaphysalis longicornis. The sequence goes on from NW_027526445.1 coordinate 172,173,525, forward strand.
AACATTCTACCAGTATAAGCCTGCTTTGTAGACGTCATTGTAGATGTCAAAGCTCTTGACAGTGTAGTCCAATGTCTGGTGTAACGGGCAATGTCTACAACTTGTAAAAATTAATTTTGTGGCTATAATGTTTGTGATTATTTTAAAATGCACGTCAACTACTATTTAGAATCGCTGTCTAAATTGGCAGCCATTTTCCTGGTGGATACAGAAAGTGAAAAAGCGCATGTGTAGAGATTTCAGTGCACCTTAAATGTCCCAAATTTGCTAAAGCTAATCCAAAGCCCTCCTTGTGGTGCACTTCATATCCCATGTACAGTTTTGCGTAAAAACAGCTAAAAATTTATGATCAATTTAAACTTATTTTAATGTTTTTAAATGCAAATACTCTCAGTTTAAGCTGCCATATTTAGAGTAAAATATTTTGTAACAAATAATGTTTTCTGAACAATGGCATTACATTTCAACCATGGGCTTCACCAGGGAACTTGTATGCATTGTTCTGTGATGTTTGCAGTTCTTGTTATTGCTATGTGGGGTCATTTAGTCTAAAGGTATGTTTATAAAACTCCAAATACCACCAAACCTTGCAAGTGCTGTACCATATGAATATTTTTCCGTAAAGCAAAAAGAATAATGCAAACGAAAATAAATGGCTTGGGTACCCAACTTTTATAAGTAGATTATGAGCCGCAGTACGGAGGGAACTATATTATGAGCCGCATTACGGAGGAAACTATACATTATGCATTTGGTCTTCCTTGATATTGAACCTTCCTGCTCAGCTCAAGAATAAGGCACTAAACATTGCAGGTAGCTACCTTGATTGGAAGTTTGATGCAATACTAAGAAGCCAAGGGTTTTAAGGTTCAAGGAAGTTTTGTGTGGTTGAAGTGTTGCACACCTAATTGCTTTCACTGTACAGCATGGTTAGGCTCTGCAGTGAATCTCGAAGGATGTGTACTGCAGTTCGGCAAAGTGAACATATAATTGGTTTTTTACGAAGTTTTGGGTAATCAACTACCTCTAAAGTTATAACTGTACTGAGATGTGGCTCCTGACTTTTTAAATTGATGTTTTAACAATCGGTGACACAAGTTCAAGGAAATTATCAGCTGATGTTGAGCTTCAATGGAATGTCTCACAGAACCGAGCTTGGAAAGCACGAATGTTTCATACCATAATCGTGTGTGATATTGTGCAATATGTGGTCTCGCACCTGCTGCACCTGTGAACCGAGGATGACGCACCCGTTTTGTACCCCTTTAGGTGGGTGCTTTTGCAGAAGATGCTCCTACAGATTGGGGTGCTAAGTAGCACCCTAGGATACTTTTAGGCGGAAAAGGGTGTTTATAAGGCACCTGTCTTCTGGGGTGCTTCACAGAGGGTGCTCCTGCGGCGACAAAATCCAAGCACCCTAAAGGGCGTAAAATATTCAGTTTTTAGGGTGCTCCTGCGGCGACAAGCTGAAGCACCCTTTTGGGCGTAAAAATTTTTAGTGTGTTGACCTGGACTCGGTCACAGAACCATCGGTGTAGACATGCATAGTTCTGGCGTATGTGGTTGTCAACAAGGCTAAAGTCAACTGTTTCAGAGCCAGTAAGGGCACGCAAGACGCCTTGATAATTCCCGGGATGGAAAGGCCGAAACGGTCTTTATAGCACCCCCAGAGGATTCTGTGAAACCACAACTGCAGCGTACCCCGAGGGAATTGTGCGTTGGTGACAAGAAACTGTTGCCGCAAAACTGCTTGTGGAGCTCGTAGCGGCAGGAATCGACTAAGGGTGGCGTTCATGCCTCTCGTCAGACATTGGAGGTAGACACGGAGCTACCCGCGGGTTGCACCTTAACTACTCTTGCAGTAACTGATTCCTCAATAAAGGCGTATGCGTTTACGTGTGCGACCACATAGTCGGTCTCGTTAATTGGCGCGCTACCTGGAACACAGAAAAAAAAAATCCCGGGCGAACGTAGGGGCGAAGCATACAATGTATAAGTGTATTCTTCGTGCCTTGGCATTTTGCAAACAGAGGTGAAACCAGGGGGGGGGTACAGATATGCAGCCTTGGTGTCAGTCTGGTATCTGTTGAACACGCAGCGTTCTAGCGCGAAGCGTTAATGAGTTCCCCGATGTTTTCTTAGTACGCATTAAGTTCTAGTACGAAGTCGAAACGAGTGTCCTGGTGTTTTCGTACTGTGACTACATGAGACGACGATTATGATGACGACATGATACGCCGACAGCCGGAGCACATAAGGGGCTTCGCCCCTCAAACAATCTGTGCTTTTTTCTTACCGATACCGAGGCACGGCGCTTCTGATGGCCAAGCGACCGCGCTATCGGCGGCGCGCGGAAGGAGAATATTTTATGCGTGCAAAGTTGCAGGTGACTCCTGCACTATACTGCCTAGACTGTACTAGGCACTATATTCTAGGCACTATAGCTGCACGTCGAGAGTTGCTGTCGACGCCCCGGTTGCTACAACGCGTTGCACGCATGGAGAAGAACGCGTGATTTGAAATATCTTCGACGACGTCGACGCCGCACTGTTGCACACGTCAAAGGTTCCAAGGTGACATCGGTGCCTCGAGCGTTGTCAGGGCCTTACCAACCTTCCAGCGAGCACTGCAGGTTACAGGGTTAGCGAGTGATTTCTTTGCGAGAAAAGTTTGGATTCCCCTGCGAGATACCGGTGGTTTATGCCCATACGCCATGGTGAATTCCCTGTATTGACGAACGACAATTAGCCACCAATATCGTGCGTCTTCATTGCATTATGCATGCCGCGGCTTGAAGGCAACAATACACGGTGCGTCCCTCATAATACCTAGCCGGAGGTATCCCCTGGGTACAAGGTTCTTGCATTTATCCTTATAATGCGCGCACAATAAATTCACTGCTTGCCACGTACTGTGTGAAATTTCCCCCTGCCTGCAATTATCTGTTTACTTTTCCTCACTCTGTGAGGGGTAAGACTCACAACATGAGCCCTCTGAGGCACTCTCTTAAAAGAAAGTCTTGAAATTTCACAGGCGAAAAAGAACAAAGAAAAGATTATGGAGCATCCTCAATGGATTTCGCTTCCAAAGTGAAGTTTCTACCACTCGTTACTTTACTCTGCTCTAACGACAAGACAGCAGACAGCCTCCAGATTGGTGCGTTGTTTCTCGTGAACCTTTACCTTTTTTTTGCCCTTTACGTGTGCTGTACAAACTAGGACTAGGCAGTCTATGAAACAATGAATCAGCTATAAAGCTGTCTTTCGACCAGACTTTCTTGCACGGCTTTCATTACGCTATCAAACCATTAATACTAATCCGTTGCATTCTTTGCCGTGTACCCCCACAGCAGAGACCATGTGACACCGTGCATTTCCAAACAAATGCAGATTTGGCGGAAGTTACACCTGTAATTGCTGTAATCGCGGAAATGGAGAATTGTTTCAATAGAATTTTTAAAAAGCGAGAAATAAAGAAAATAGAAAAAAATACCGAAAATATAAACTTCGTGTCGCCCACCACTAATCGCTATAATAGCGTAATTGGAGATGATTGGTTAAACAACACTGCCGAATTGGCGGGAGAAATGCAGATTTGGCGGAAGTAGCCCGTTTAATCATTTTAACAGCGTACATGGAGATATTTCATTGGGAAGAGTTTTGAAAAAGGAGAAAATAAGAAAAAAAACGGAATGGGCGAACTGTCTCTCGACCGGACACCTGCATTTCCACTAAATGCCAGACTTGGCGACTTGGCGGTAGTAACAGGTTTAATCGTTATAATAGCGGAATTCGAGATAATTGGAACGAAAGAATTTTGGAAATTCAAGAAATGAGAAGAACAGAAAAATAGTGAGTATGGCGAACGCTGTAACATCCTGCACAAGCCATAAAAAAGCAGATTTGGCCGACGTAACACCTGTTATTCTTATAATTGGTCGGGCAGAAGTTAAAAAACAAAAAAAATACCTGTGAAGAAGGTCTCACACGCTAGACAAGCGCATAAGAATGCTACGCATTACTCTGCTATTCTCCGAACTTCTGCAGATGTTTTTTTTCTTGTATGAGTGGACAATATTTCTGGCTGAGATGGTAAATACGCAGACGCGGGTGACAGCACAAGAAAATGTGGCTTGCGGTCCGTTTCTTATGCCTAGCAGACAGGCAGCGTTGTAAGCGGGGACGACAGTGCCATCGATGTAGGCGATGAAGACACAGCTCCCCTTTTGGGACTTACCCACGCGTTTGTAGTTGCTGGCCGTTGGCTTCGCTGGAATAGAGATTGGGTACTGTCAGAAACAACTTGAGCCCATGCCTTGCTCAAACAAAGCTTACGCCGTCATTGAAAAGGTACAAGCGCGTGTTCTTGTAATAATCCCCAACTCCATCCTGCAACTAAATAGGCAGGACTCCCTGGGTGCCGTCGCGGGTGAACAAACAGTTCACGGCCGCTCCATTCACCGTGAAAGCTGTGGGAAGTGCACAGCAGTGATTCACCATGATGGGCTTTGGCGCCGTTACCTGCTCACTGCTACCACCCATCACGCTGCTCGCCTCCCTGTCTCACTCCTCCCTTGATAAATTGAGCGGTGGTTTGTCCAGTGTGACTCAAATTTCACGTCTTCGCAGTACTCGCAAGCCCCTGCCTGAAACAGCGCCATGGGGAGTTCTGTTCTTTTTGTGTTTGCTTTTCCTCCCGCACGTGCCGGCGTGGCCGACGTCTTACTGCGCAGTTAGGAACGCGCTTTTTTAGGTTCGAAGCACCTTGGTACCTCGCAATGTCCGTAATCCGTGCGGTTCCCCGGCGTGCGCATTGCGACTACAGCGAGCTACACGAGAGGGCACCACGCGCAAACACAAGAGGGCGCTCCGGTGCAACGCGTATGTAAGCGCGTTCCGCCATCATAGGTCCTCTTCCCGTCATGGATGGGAACGAACGCAAAAAGCGTCATGCTGCTGTACAACATATACGAAGACAACTAGCGTCCCCGGAGATGAATGCGCGGGAAGCAGCGGCCAAATAGCAAAAATATCAAGCGTACCCGGAGCCGAGAGCGCGGAAAGTGGTAGTGCTTGCCATTACAGTGCATTACTGCTCGTAAAATCATTCAAAACTCAGAGTGCATCATCACGCATGGGCGTGATGATGCACTCTGAAGACGAAGAAATGGACGTGGGCAGGGCATGCAATGCGAAGGCAAGACAACCGTTGGTCATTAAGGGTAACAGAGTGGATCCCTTGAGAAGCCAAGCGTTGCAGGGGGCGGCAGAAAATTAGGTTGGTGGGATCAAGAAGTTTGGGGGGATAAATTGGTCGCAGTTAGCACAGGACCGGGTTAATTGTAGATTAATGCGAGAGGACTTTGCCCTGCAGTGGGCGTAGATAGGCTGGTGATTATGATGCTGCTGCTGCTGATGATGATGAATTTCCCTTACTTGGAACTTTCCTTGAACAAAAGTGATGGACTGCTCAATGCAATTGTACGTGCAATCAAGTTGAAAGAAAATGCTTGATAGCTCAAAGCCAAAACTTATTATTTTAGGTGATTGAAGGTTATTTCGAATAAATTTGTCGAGTTAACCTTCCTATGACAATAAAATTCAAACTTTTTAAGCGCAACAACAGCACGGGGTTCTGTGTCGGCGCCACCGCAACTGAGGCAGCGCACAGTTAATAAAGCGGCAGGTCACTTGAGACTCGCACCAGCTAACGTACCTCTCTTTTGAGGTCCTTAAGCTACTTTTTAACAGGAGAGCTGCTTAGACCGACACAAATCCGTCAGCGAGAGAAAGAAAACACAAAGCGCACGTGAGCGCGTGCCTCATGGCGAGCGGCACGCCACGGGTCTGCCGAGCCGAAAGTGACGACGACGACGATCCTGTCATGCTATCTAATCACAATTCTCACGTGGAGATGGCCACTGTACTTCTGACGAAAAAGTGAGGAACACCGTGCCAACATTTGTGGCGGGATATGTGGCGTTATCTTGCAGTGCACGTGCGCTCGCGCCTCGAGTGGCGAGCGCACACATACTCGCGCTCCCGGCGTCCAGAATGCACTGGCAGTTACTGTTACACCAAGAGCCGAGTCTAGGAAATAAGGAAGGCCATTTACTCGACGGAAGGACGAAATAAGGAAATTCTAAGGTAAATTTGCGAGTGAAGTCGAGCAGGAGGGTTTACAGGTCGATGAGAGAGGACTTGGTCCTGCAGTGTTCCTAGTGCACTGCGCTGCTGCGGAGGATGATGCAACAGCTGGGTCTCCGACAAGTAAAGAGGCGCCATTAGCACTGCTCCGTCTCCTGCCTTGAGCCACTAGTGCAAGCCCAGCCATTTTTTTTTGTTTCTGCGCGGCAGTTTAAGGGCCGGGCTTGTCGTAACATCTCACGCTGCGTCATGCACTCAAAAAGAGGCTTTGAAAAGATACCCGCTTGTCTCTGTATTCAGCCTTCCGGTCAAAGGTTAGGAGGATATGGATACGGATATGCAATAATTCGAAACTCCTAGAACCAAAAATATTCTCTGGCCGTACATGTCCTCAGTATTTAGCGCAAAGGAATGTGCAGGTGTATTTGAGGCAAAATATATTTGCTTAACCGGAATTCATTTAAGGCGTTAACTTAGTTAGGGATGTTCTTAGGGTAGGTTTTTACGATAGTAGGCGAAAAAAAGTGGTTGAGCAAGAAAAAAACCAACACAACCCCCGATCGTCGTGTTCCAGGTAGAAGGCTCGCTAGGGCTGCGAAGGCGGGAAAATGGAGTTGCTTTGAACAAACCTCTGTTCAATTCATCAAAAGAGAGGAGTTTGAGGGGGAGTGGAAGAGCCTGAGAGGTTGTTGCAAAGAGCGGAAAAGGGTGACATAGCTCCTCTGGCGAGTCACTGGCCCGCGCTTCGCAGCTTCTTTGTTGAGTGAAACGGCGTTACTTTTTTTTCCCCACAGTGCCGTACGAGCAGTTTGTGTGGTGAACACTTGAGGATTGGATTTTGGCCATAAGTCTCAACTGGCATGACAACTCTTGTTGTATGCCCAACTTGGAAACGAAAGTCAAGTCTGTGAACGAAATAAAATGTGTGACGTGTAGAGGACAAATAAAAATGCTGTTCGAGTGCTTTTTGTTGAATTGGAATCTAGGTGAACTTGAAGTATTTTGCTGTCCTCATGGACTTCGTGTTAGCCGGAGACGACTGTATCTACAACAGAGCAATATCTGCAGGTCAAATAGGCCTTGGTAACATCGGCGAATTAGCACGGCACCAAAAAAAGGATTTCACAAGTTCGGATAATTAAGGAGACTTTTTCTCCAGATAACAATAATACTAATTTAAACGTAAACTTCGAAAAATACGTCCACATAATATCAGCCAGTATCTGGCGAAATTATCTATGACATCACGGAATTTATTTGTGCGGGTGGCAGCCGCCAACCTAAGGCATGGAAAAGAAACATAAAGAAACGTACGGGGACCTCGACTTTAGGTTGTTTGTGCTACTCTTTCTGAAGTGCACTTAACAAAATGTTTTTGTGCTGGCCCATATAACGTCTCTCCTGCCGTATAAGTTCAGGGCAGCGGAAAATTTGAAAGTTGTTAATATTTCGTGCGTTTTTGCCTGCTAAGAAAACTCTTTCGGTGACAGGAAGGCCACTGAATTAGGTAAAAAAGATTTGTTTCTTCAAATTGAGCAACGCATTCTAGATTCCTCGTCCGTCGACACGACGGCGCGCAATCTCATCTTTTCGGTTTAAACAATCATGGTGGCGCTCCTAACCTGTTCCACACTTCATAGAGATAAGAGATTTCGGACGTAATCTAGGTGCGTGTCTTGCCTAGGCAGTTGTGCTTGCAAAAGTCGAACAATTCTTCCGGAATTTCTGTTAACTATTTCGCACGAGATGCAAAAGAGCGGCTTACGTGAAGTGGTCGAGATCCGTCCTCCTCCAACTGCGGGAAAGACAGGATATGACATGTTTGTTACGACGAGTGCGGTTGAGGAAGTACAAACACAAGTTGTGGGATATAGGAGGCAACAGTTGAAATAAAACTTCTAGTAAAGCCCTTCCATTGGAGCAACAACGTAATTTCTAGGGCAGTTTTTTTGAAGGTTTAAAACATTTGAAACCTATCAGAAGAACGGCGCGAGTAGGAAGTATTTATGGGAGACAGGGTGACGATGACTGACTTTACTTTGACAGGGTGGCGATGACTTAGTTTCCTTTGAAGTAAAGTCGGCTCCGATCCCAAAAAACACAACAGCGATTGGAATGAAAGTTGGCTCCTAATCATGTTGCTTTACTGCGGATGTCTTCGAAACTCCATCTGCAACCACCCGTTCCTTGTAAGAGCTTCTCCTCTCTAGCACCAATCCAATATTCCGCTCCCCTTCCGCTCTTCCCATCACGAATGCAATGAAGGTTCTTCAATTCAGTTTTCCTGAGTCAGCACTGCTCGCGCATCATTGCTACGACGGCTTATGTCTTTAACACAAAAGTGTTCTTTTCCGGGATACACAAAGATTTTCATGACGTCATATCTGTCACGGAAATGACGCCAGAACAACGAAGAAAGCTGCCTGTAAAAGGTGCACCCCTGCACAGAGTGTCTTCTTGGGGAAAAGCAACCTTCGGTAATAAAGAGTACGTTATAATTAGCGTTGTTCATTTTCAAGTTTTATCTTTTAACACGAAAGTGTTTCACTTTACGCCGGGATGCACCAATATTTCACTGATGTCATATTCGTCATGGAAATGATGCCAGCACACCTTTGCCGAAGCGACCCGCCAGCAGGACGTCACTCGCCAAGCTCACCCACAAGATAGCCGCCGACCGCCAAATTATGCTGAGCTGCAGATTTCGCTGCACATTTCACTTTTCTGTTTTACTCATTCCTGTGACCGAGGAAATAAACCACAGTTTCTTTCTTTGTTTCTTTTTTCCTTCCAACGGCTCGGGCAGACATGCTGTCTTTTCGTTTGTGTTTTTGCCTTCCCTCTCGCCAGCGCAGCCTTTGTCGCGTTCTCTTTTTTTATTCGGTCTGGTAACCAGAAATCCACAATTTATTCATATTTGAATGAACGAGGGCACTCTTTTTTAATGTGCGTGAGGTTTTCTTCGAGCTCAAACTTGCCGTAATTAGTTCACACTGAACTTGCAAACGTTACAAAAAACGGCTGTAACTTTTGTTTTCCAGAACTGTTCTGAAAAGAAATGGTATGAGAATCAGTCGCTAAGACGACTTTAACATTTTGTGCCACTGCTTCGCCGGTCATCCTTCGCCAGAGAGTGAAAGGGCACACGCTCCTTGTGTACGCTCTTAGAGGTTTGTTTCTCAACCGATTGCTTGGCATACTATAATAAGCCGATGGTCTCCCCCTTCCGGGGGCTGACAAAAATGTTTATGCGTTACATCACCTGCGCCCTCCATAAAATAAGGTGGTGGCTTTTTCATTAAAGCTACATTGTTTAGAACTCCTCCTGGACTCTCCCAAATGAACACTAACGGTAACTTCGCAATATTGCCATACGATTGTCTGTGAGACTAATGCTTGTACTAAATATTCCCCGCTACTCCCGTCGGTACCCCAGCTGATGAGCTACAACTCTAAGCGAGCCATTGTGTTGTCAAATGCCGCGCCGCCCCACCTTACTACTTCTCCGAGACACCCAGTAGTTCTCGCAGCGATATTATCCAGATATGGTGTTGCCTACATCCATTACTGAGCACGTTTTGGCCTCGGGTGTAAAGAATACGGATGCTGAAGTTGCCTTCTTTAATCCAGGTACATCAAGAAGGGCAGTGCCTTTTCACGTCGAAGCAAATGCTCCAATTGATATCAAGTTTCAAGAGGAATTTAATGCACCCGAATTACCAACAAAGACAACTCTAAAGAAGGACAGCTTATTTCATGACTGGCGTGCCCATTTCCGATGCGGTTTCAGGAAATTAAAGATATGGAGAACAGGAAATTGTGGTAGTCATGAGGACGAACAAATCAATCGTGCATCCCTCCTTCCCGCGGCGGCGATGGTTGAACGCCAGGCATTCTCGGGCGGGATTCTTTGTTTGGCTAATCCCACTATTCGAGCATGTGCTTCTGTGCAGGTACGCACAAATTTTTTAGAACACCCGCAACAACTCTCTGGTGTGCACTACGCACGCCTAACGTTTGGGTTTGGGGTGCACGGCGCAAATCGCTACCTGCTGCTTGGCGTTCGCTTCGACCGTGTAGAAATAGAGCGATCGGATAGATGGAGGCTCCATAACGCGTGGAACCCACGTTCGATTCCGGATACGCGAAGCGTTTTTATTTTTGCTTTCCCTTCACCCACATTCATTCAATATCATCGTAAGAGAAAGTTTTCTTTCCTGCAGGGTGTATGGGCGTGCAACGGCGTCAGTGAAAACACTAAAGCTTTAAAAATCAGCCCACGCTGCGGGTGCACTTCGGGCTTCTACTTTCCCTAATACCTTCCTCCTTCCTCCCCCTTTGCGTGTAATGAATATGTGTTTCTGTCCACTTTCCCCTCGGTACTTGGAGCGAAGAACTAGCTTAAGCGGCTCCTTGAGCATACGAGCACATCGCCAACGGGGTTAAATGGCGCAGTTTGCTAATCTCAATAAGGCAAAACCGCACATCAGGAAAACATGATGGCGAGACCCCACCTATTATGAAGAAAGATCGGATGCTCCGCAATTTCACGCGCAGGGCTGGATATCTTCACTTACCCACACGCGGACAGCCCCAGTGTCGTACGCACCGTGTCATCAATTGTTGCCCTACCACAACTGCACATAACTAGCCTGGAAAAACAACATGGCCCAGACGACATGTTCGCGGCCAACCCTTCTGATCCTGCTGACCAACAGCGGAGGCATGCTTGGCCGCAACCCCATTTTCTTGAATACGGACAGTGGTGGGGAGAGAAATGCTCAGTGCAAAAAAGGGTACTTACATGAACCAAAAAAATCTGCAGACAGAAAAGAGTAGTCAACATACAACCAAGCACTTTCAGTTTAAAGTTGCTTATTGCAGTGCACCAAGTTTAAAAAATTTTCATCACAGAAATTCGCAAAGATTGTTTGTTGGTGTTGCACGTGCTTTAGCGGGATTCTTTAAGCAATCGCAACCTTATCATCGTTCCATCGCGTCCTTGACGTGGTGGATCAAGAGCGCGTATATTTTCCCGAGGCTTTTATTTGGGCTTACGTCGAGGCATTCTTGCGCCAAGCTAACTTATGAGTAGTCAGACGGGGAAACGTCGGTAGTTATCGACCCTGCCGATGGTGAGACGTAGCTTTTAACAGCAGCGGAGGGGTCTCCTGGGCTTGACTATATGCGCAGCGCGTCTCGTGCGAGCCGCTGCAGCGTAAAGCGGTTACCCATTTGTTAGCGTAAGCCACTCTGGCCGAGGTTGACAGTTTCGCGTGAACTTTGAAGGGCTGTGCTCCGCAAGCGCGAGGAGCAATGAATTGCATTGGATTGGGATTGGATTGGAAATGATTGAAACAAATAGGCTTGTATTGGATTGGATTGAAAATCCAATCCAGTTGGAGTACGGGTGTAAAGAATTGGGTCAGCACATTCGCCGGCCTGCCCATTCCAGAGGAGTGCCGTCATAGCCGCGGCAGACGCACTGGCGCCGGCGCGTGCCCAGCTGTGCGCCTCCGTTACGTAGTAGCCAAGCAGAGCACTGCACGGTCCCGTGCCGGCCCGAAAGCCCGGGCCCGACCCGGCCCGCGGGCCGGGCCTGGCCGCCCAAAGTCGATTATCGGGGGGTCCTGGCCGGGCCCGGGCTCAGTGTCGCGGGCCCAGGCCAGGCTCGGGCTCGACGTCATGGGCCTAGGCCGGGCTCGGGCTTGAATTCATAGGCCCGGCCGTTAAAAATTGCGACGTGAAGTGTAGAAAAGAGCATAAAAATGAATATTCTGAGTTTACTTTTACGCGCTTCTTGATATTCGTTGTACACATTGTTTTAAAAACGTGTTTTCCTAGGTCTGATGGTCACTATTATGTAAGTTTAATGACATTTCATGTAGTGCATGAACATTTTATATTTTGGTGTATAAAATACCAAAGATAAGGCTGCAAGGAATGCCCTAGCGGGGAAGAAATTAATTAAGACAATTTGGAGCTGTGCACCTATGTGTACATACATATAGGTGCACAGCTTCAGGTGCACATACACATGTGTGCACAGAGGTGCACAGGTACACGTGTCTTTTAGATGTCGAACCAATCGTATTGCGGATGCCGTAGCAGGAAATCAAACTCGCGTGCTAGACGACCACTGCAGGAAAAATATTTCAACGCACGCACATACTCGTGGATTCAAATGGGGAGCAAAAAATTCCAGCAATATTAACTTGTGACCGAGACAACCACGTGAAGTTGCCAAGCATCTGGTCATCAAAGGTGATGGTGTAGTTCGTACAAGAATACGAACTGTTATTACGCCGATGTGGCGGGAACTCCAGACGGGCTACGGTCTGGGCTACGGGCACTTTGAAACCCTTATTTTTTGCGTTTCAATTCATGACGTGCTTTAACCGACTAGTTTCTCTGTCTGATTGCACGCTACAAAGACACTGGACCAGAAATAATACACAAATTTTTTTCAGCGTCTAAGACGGGCCCTGGTCACACACACGCGGGCCCTCCCTAGGCTCAAAAATAAATGATCGGGCCCGAGCCGCGCATGGGCATGAGCCGATGGGCCCGGGCCGGGCCCAGGCTCGGCGCTACGGCCAGGGTCGGGCTCGGCCTTCACAAAGCGGGCTCGGGACGGGCTCGGGCCTTAAAATCAGGCCCGTGCAGTGCTCTATATCCAAGTCTGATGGTGCGCCAGAGCCGCTTGATAGCCGTTTCGCGTGGCTCCTGGAGAGCCGTGCTGCGCATGCGCGAGGAGCAGTGACTGGACTGGACTGAACTGGACTGGACCGGACTGGAGTGGACTGGATCGGATTGAATTGGAATGGATTCAAATCGTTTTAGTAGCAGTAAGCATGATAATCAGGAAATCCTAGATAAATAGGAAACGTAAGAATAACCAGGTGAACCTTAGCTCACCCTACGTATCTCCTTCCATAGCCTAGCTAAGCCAGTGCTAATTTTTTTTCTTGTTTATCAGCAGAGCTTTTCAAGCTTGTAGTTCTGTTGTATAGCCTTGCCAGAACAAAATATCACGAAGGAATAGCGACAGAACGTGAGCGAGCGCCTCGGGAGCAGCGCCCAGCGTTGGCCAGCTTGACCTTCGAGAACACTCCGCCCAGCGTTCATGGCATGATATTTTGCGTGCTCTTCTTCTCACCAGTTCACGTGCGTTTGCGCCTGAAGTGGTGAGTACAGACGCCTAGTTGGCGCTACAGACGCCTAATTTGCGGAGTTTGATGCCGCAGGTTCCAGTGCGTGCGAATGTGGTCCACTTTGGTAGAGATTGGAAAGGCAGCAGACGAACCGATCTGGCTCTGCCAGTCATGCAGAACTTTCAGCGGCAAGTGCGAAAATCCTTGTGAGGTGCAGCAGCTGTGTCTCTAAATAAGGTTGAGGAGTCGCCAGCTCTGCTGTATTTCGAGCCTTGCACCAATAGTGCAAACTCCGCCATTTTTTTGTTTTTGCTAAACCTCGACCGAGGCAAATTGACGGTGCCTGTGTTGACTCCCGCTGCTACCTCTACATGACAGCGTACGAAAACCTTTTTGAAAGATGATAGTTTTTCTTAGGCTTCTTACACTCAGAAATGTGTTTGTTTCCCTGTCTGGCCTAAGGCTATCGTTGAACGAAGCCTTCATATACCCAAACCCATTTTTAAACATCTAAGTCAGGTTGCAATGTTCATACATGTCAACTTCTTGAGCCAGAACCCAACTTGTCGAATATCTCAGGCAGATCATCAATACATAGGTGGCACTTACGGCGTTTCTTCATGAAAAGTGACATAAATGCTTTATTGCTCCGATAGAAAAGTGAAATAATGGCCACTGCGGGGGGAGGGAATTCCGATAGGTGGATACTTGGGGGTCGGTTCCTTTAGACCATCCGGGCGCCCCAGAATATTTTGTTATGGTATCGCCATCTGGCAGAGGCCGTGGGTGTGCACCTCTATGGGTTTCCTAACTGCACGGCCAGGTGGCGAAACTGGTCTCGTCAGCACCAGCCAGCACTGTCTTCTGATGTTTCGTTTCGCCGTTCTTATCTGCGACCCGGTATGGAACCACTCTCGACCACGGCGTTTCAACGTGCTCTAAAAAACGTCGAAGTACTGAAGTAGGCCTCGTATTTCAGCGTACGCAGACTCAAGCTCTGCATACTTGGCAGTGCGTCGGACGTCGATGAATGTGATGGTGACACTGAAGGTGCCAATAGTCCAAGTGTGACTGGGCAGCGTAATCGTGGCTTACATTCAGGGGTTACTGGATACGGCAAGGTGTGTGCCTCGGCGCATCATTAGTACATACGCATAGTCAGTGACCTTTCCACGCAATAATTACATCTATGTTTTCTTTGAAAAATAGAACACTTCTTTGAAAAATGTAATTCCATACAGTACACACGCGAGCCAACCGTTGCAATGTCCGGCAGTTACTTAAACAGCGCATGCCAGGAGAGCAAAAGCGGTAAAAATGGAATCTTCATAAACAAACTTTCATTTCCACGACGGGAATGGTAGGGGAACAGCGTCACGGGTAACGATGACTTATGTAGCAAGGACGGCAAAAGAAAATCGTCTTCCGATGCCATTTGCAGCAAAGCAAATACGCTGCTAATTTTTTTGTTTTTTCATTGTTGTGCTGTTTCACGCCCATGTTTGCTGTGATTTTTACGTATGATAGCTTCTCTTGGAGGAGGTACGACCACAAATGTCTGTCTGTCTGTCTGTCTGTCTGTCTCTCTGTCTGTCTGTCTCTCTGTCTGTCTGTCCATGGTAAACCTGTAAACCATGCAAAAATGCTACTGGGGGATTAGCTTCATTGTATATAACTCCTTCGCTGGAAGTTTACATGACCGGCAACCTAGTAGTGGTGACCATGCTCACATGCTCAAAATTCTCACATGTGATCCCTGACCCCGGAATTTCAAGTCATAACCTCGGGACCCTGAGACACCCATTGATGATAGGACCCACGAAACGATCACGTGAACCACGGAAGAGTTCGCATAGGAAGTGCGAAGGAAAGTGGAAAGGAAGAGGGAGTGAGGGAAAGAGGAGGACTTAAATAGGCCTGCAGTGAAAAGAGTCGACTGTAGATACTGCTAGACGAGTCGGATGGCCGGCTGATTTTGGGGAGGGAAGGTCAGAGGTCAGATGTCAGTAAGGGTCTGTAACAGGGAGAGAAATGTCTGGAGGGAAGAGGAAAATATGAAGGTATGCGGCGAGGAGAGGACATAATGAGTGGAAGGAGCAGTGTAGTGGGGAATGGAGGGTCTATATGGAATAAAGACAGACATGGGGAGGCGAAGAATTTAAGGAGGGGGAGAGGCAGAATAGGAGGACGCGAATTTGATGGAGAAAATGTAGGTTGAATGAGGAAAGAGGTTATGATATGGACATGAGTATTGGGGTTAGATGGCAGAGGTGGCACAACCGATGCAGTTAAACCTGGATGTAAAGAAGTTGACAAAAGGTCGCAATTTTTCGTTACATGCAAGTTTTTGTTACATGAAGGTTTCGAGCTGAGGCTTGTGGAAGTGAAGGTGAAACTAAGCCAAAATGGTAAACATCAGTGAAGGTGAAGTCACCCTTCATAGATTTATTCCACCGTGAAAAACCAACGTGAGTTGCGCCTGCTGCTTCCTCAATAGCTTTAGCACTACACTCCCATTAAACGAGCAAAGTCACTTACCCCCGTATTAGAGAAGTAACTTACGTATCGCTTTTGCATTTTTAAACTTTTCGGAGGCTGAAGATGTTTTAGGAACCAAACTTGTGCTGGCAGGGCACATTTTGGCTACCTTCATGATCTTTTCCGCGCACCAACTTGCTGATAGAGTGCTAGCTGGGATACTGTGTCGGTAGATGACATTCTTTCTTCTCACTGGTGCAGAAGGCATTCAGAATTGTGAGCTGGTCTTGAAAAGACACAAGGTTCCGTTTTCTGGCAGCAGAACCCTTAAGATACCAACCGATACCACAGGTACCAGTAAATACGCGAGGCTACACACCGACGGCGGCCTAGCTCCTCAAAACGTAGGGCTCGAACCGACTCCACACTACCACGGGGAAACGCACGGTAGTTTGCGGTGTGGGCGAAAAAAAAACTGAATTGTAGCTACCCTTGCTACATGGTGTGGTGTCTTGCTACACAAGTCATTCAAGAAGCGAATGAAACCTTATCCGTGAGCTGGCTCTAGCCGCTGTGTATATCATCATAATAATGACAAATTTTGTGCTTAGGAAATGCTAGACGTTTTTGTTCCTACTGGTTCTTACAGTAGTGCTAGTATTCGCTAAACTACTTCATTTCCATAACAGATGTTTCAGTCAAAGTGCAAAAAAAAACAATGAGTGATCAGCTCACCGGTTTCGTTAAATCAAGGCTAACCAACGCAGCGTTTCGGTACATACAGGCCGCAAACACATTGGCTTCAATGGGGCTGGCAATGGAGAACTGGAAAAACCTTCGTTAAATCCAAGAATTCGTTACACAGAGGTTTGTTACTTGCAGATTTAACTGTATCGTCATTCAACATCATTGCTAGCGTCGCAGGTCGCCAATCTTCTGACGTATTTTTAATCTTCTTCTCACCTAGCACTTTTAATCTTCTAATTTTGTTAAAAACCAATCTAAGATGAGGTGTATTCGAATTAAATGAATCTTGCTACATGCGGGTGGGCAAATATTTTTCTCTGATAATCAAGAAGGTTTTCTTCTTGGTAAAATATTTTAACAAATATAGTCTAGGCATTACTGTTGGTAACTCCAAAGCGTTCTGCCATTATCCAGTTTGCGTTCACGCTATTGACATGCAAGTATTGCTCTTGCTTGTATATTCTGCTTCCTGCGGTCTAAAAAGGGGTCACCAAAGTAGCTACAGGTATTACACGTAAGACACTGTGCCAGGGTTCGCACGATGTAATTTCCGAATAAAGAAATCGGCTCACACCTAGCGGCGAAACGCAGTCAAGCATGCACGAACCGCCCATTGTCCTTTTGCTATACGCGTCTCCGGAGAGGGTGTTTTCAGTATGCTTAATCACTAGACGGTGGATTGGTCTGCTTTATTATATTGAGTGTTAGTGAAGAACCGCGCAAAAGGTAAACAAGGAACTTTGGCGATAGCTACTTACTCGGTTGCGGTTTTGGCTCATCTGTAATTCGAGTAATAGGCATCAGGTTCACATTTTAATCCAATCGAGCGCAAAAAATTATTGAACCGCTGTCCATGCAACAGCGTAAGAAAACTACGTCTGACCCAGCTTTTGCAAACACACCAGTGGAATAACATTGTTGGTCCTCGAAGGCGACGTCGTTTATTTTTGGGAATACTTACGAGTCTCGTCTTCGTCCGCTAAAGAGAATGTATTGGTAATTAGTGTTCACGTTTTTAACCTCAAACATTTTGGGGGGATATAAAAGTAATAGACCTACACATCTAATAAAACGTTGCATCTTTGTTATCTAAACAAAGACAATGACCTAGTAAAAAAAGCTCAAAGACATTTGACTCTGTGAAGGCGGATGTCCAGCGGAGATATTTGTGGAATCCGGTTATCCGGAAACTACCGCTAAAACTGCTCCGTCAGCGCCGGGGAAGCGTTCTGCGGGTTTGGGAGGAAACTTTACTGTGGTACCGACTATATGGGAAAGCAGCGTAGAATGAAAAGCTTATACCAATTCCTGTTTTATTTATTTATTTATTTATTTTTTGGTTCTTTTATTTATTTTTATTTGTTTATTTATTTATTGGTTCTTTTATTTATTTTTTATTTGTTTATTTATTTATTTATATATTTATTTCCGCCCGCCTTCCTTTCTTCCCCATGTTGACCGACGCGTCCACCTTCTGTAATAAAGTGTTCTTATGTTATGTTATTTATTTATTTATTCATGTATTTAATACAAAACTCTCGAAGCCTGAAGGCGTTACAGAGAGGAGTCGTTAAATTCATACACCATTAGTTACAGCCCTCTTCAATTGAGTGATGTAGGATCCGGAATGCTGGCGATGGAGGTGGGGAAGTGGTTCCAGTGGTCGCAGCTCTTGGACATGAACGAGTAAAACTAGGGGTTTGCGCGACAGTTACGAACCCCTACCTTTTACCTGGGATCGTCACGTGCGGAGTTGTAGGATCGAGCAGAAATGAGAGCCTGTTTTAGAATGGGGTTAGTATAGTAAACCCTATCGCGCAATTTTCCTTCTAGCAACAAGTTCACTGAGTTTAAGAAAAGATTTAAGTGACGTGATGCTAGCGGTTCCCGAGTAGTTTGTGACTATGAAACCAGCAGCCCGGTTCTGAATGGCTTCCAGAGACAGCTTCACTTGTAAACACAAATGGATTTTTGGGAATAGACTTTTCCAGGGGCAATATGCCCCGCTTCGTATCAAAATATAAAACGACGGGGTGAGACATGTGGACGAAGGGGGAGGGCGTGCCGAAGTAAGCGCCTTCTTGAAAAGGGTTGGTTTCTGCATAGCGCTCTGGGCGCCAAATGATTGAGTTTCCCGGAAATTTAGCTTCGCCGGGGCTCACCTCCGGACAAGCCAACGCAGCAGAAACGTTGCACTGTTCTCAGTGAACCGCTCTCGAGGACTGCTCTAGATATTTCAATATGAATAAAAGCGGTCTTTTAATGCATTGTTTGAAAATTAGAGGGCCGAAGGATTACAGCAGCTCAACGTGAGACTCCCGCTTTGCGACGCTTGCCCGGAAGACATGTGGGTCGAGATATCTTCGCGCGCTCATCGAAATTCAAAGGCCCCTACACGGCTGCTTCATGAAATACACAGAGTGCGGCCCGTCACCTTGTCCCATGGCCATAATTACACGAGCATGTTAATTAGACATTGAGCATTAGGCGGCACACCCCCCTGATTTTTCATCTGTGCTAGGGGACGCGAACGTGGGTTTGTACTGAGTTATGGTAACCGAAAGGAGAAAAAAACAAAAGGTAAAAAAATACAATACTAGCAGGGCACGTGCTCGTTGTGGAATGGGAGCTAATGCTTTCGCAATCACAGTATCAGAAAACGTGTGTTGCTGACGTCGTGATTTTTGTAACCGCGAAGCCGCTTAGCGATTCGTTGATTCCGAGGTTTCACAAAACTCGGTATAAAAGTATAAAGAAAAGAAATCACTAGCTCAGCCACGAATTGAACCTGTGTGCAATAGATCAACGGAGTTAGCGTCAGTCACTTAACCACCAGGCTACAACCGTGAGTTAGTACGTGAGAGTTACACGGCTTTCTTAGTCAGCTGTTTCTGTGGGGAAAGGGAACACGCGACCTGCTCGACACAGAACACGTGATAGGGTACCCGTTCCACCTAGGTTACGTTCGTTCTGTGTACGTTACGTTCGTTCCTTCTGCTGCTTCAATTTCCTTTTTGTTCGTCCTTATAGCAACGAAGATGGAGTAAAGGTCATTGCGGCAGCGGAGAAGCGAATCGGCTGCGATCTGACTTCAACCATGGTGATGGTGGTAAAGGTTGCGTACGGCTTCGCTACCTTAAAGTTTTATGCGTTAGTGTGGGCTTGCATCATTTTTTTTTGCGGCTTTCAGCGCCGTGTTGTGTCCGCGAAACTGTCTGTGGGTAGGGTTGCGTGCATTGTTCGCGCCCGTCAACAAATCTGAAGCGGCGAAAACACCTTGAGGCAAAGCCAACGTTTTTTACGAATTCTCCGGACAGAACGGCGTTACGTACCGTTTTCTCAAACCTAAAATAAAAGCTGGCATCTAAGATGACATTAATATTACGCCGTGTTTCATTTATTGCCATAATTACTTCATCGTGAAGTTGTAAACGTTACAGTCTGCCCAACGGCTGCCAACGCCCGGCCATCTACAGAATCAGTAACAACACACAAAACGACTCTAACTCGTTCTCTCAAAACTTTCTCGAAGATAACACTGACAAAATTCTGCTAAGATGAGTCTGGCATTACGCCGAGTTTATTCTGTTGCCGTTAGTACTCCACGGTTAAGTACCAAGCGTGTCATAATTTCCGTATTATTCCAATGCCTAAACTTCTACGGGACAGAAAAGTACACCCCCTTTGTCTCGTAGGATAAAACTCTAGTCTTTGTGAGCTTCAATGAGTAATCACAAGAACATTATCACTGGCCTTACAAAATGACGAGAAACCTGACCACGTGTACAATATGTAAATTCAAGATGTGTATTTTACACAGTCTAGCTGGTAATCCGTCTTTACAGAGAAGGATGGCTGTGCATTTTTGTAACTTTCGTGTGTTTGCTAGTGATTTTGCCTGCAAGCGATGTCAAGGTAGTCTAAAAGGAGCTGTTGTGTAAAATGCACCTTAGGGGGCTTGTTTGACTTGCCGAAAACAAGCGAACCGAACGTCACCCACTAATGGCCTATCAATCCCGCTATGAAGTTTTGTTACACAACAGATAAGCTTGGGAAGTCACAGGCGGTAATTGTAAACAAAGGGAAAAGCGCAGCTGACGAGCAATGGCGAGGATCGCGAGTGCGCCAGTTTTGATCGTCAACCGTCAACCGTCTGTTTATCTGGGGATAGAAGCCGCGACTGAATATGGCTATCTCTTCCGGAGCGGATTATCATGGACCACCAGTATACAAAGGGAGATCTCTCGAGAAAGCTGGCGTGAGCGTTTCGTGAAAATGTTCAAGCTTTGATGCATTTACAATCGCGTCAAAATTAAGGCCATTAGCCCATAATACAAATGTGGCTTAATTACAGAGACTGCTTTCTCTTGAGAGAAATTCCACCAATTTTATCATAAACTTCGAACTAATAATGGATATAGTTAAAAAAAACACGTCAAGCAGTGCCAACTTCCTAACCAGTTTCGGACAACTTTTCCGTGACGTCACAGATTCCTGTTCACGCAATTAGTGGCCACCGAGCCAACCCACCACTAACACACATTACTGATCGATTCTAGTGTGGCCTCTAGTCCCTGTATGATCACACCA
This sequence comes from Haemaphysalis longicornis, assembly GCF_048455015.1. Taxonomy (NCBI): domain Eukaryota; kingdom Metazoa; phylum Arthropoda; class Arachnida; order Ixodida; family Ixodidae; genus Haemaphysalis; species Haemaphysalis longicornis. The sequence continues at coordinate 172,194,640 of NW_027526445.1, forward strand.
TTCGAATGCTAACGTGCTGGAAACACATATAAAGTAGTGTTGTATGAACACTTTGAGGACCTTGCTTCTACCTATAACACGTCACCGGTGCGGAAAGTTTAAAAGCTATTTCACTCTTCGTGCCTTATTATTTTTTGTTTAAAAACCGCCTTTCGTGGCTCCTATGCCGCAGAGTGAGGTAATGAAGACCTAGTCCTTTCAAATTCAACAAGTTTCTATTTTTTTCTTCCTGGCCCTTTTAAGGCCTGTATGTAGAAAGCCGCTTTATGTCTTGCAGCGGAAGCACTAATGACCACAATTAGGGTGTGGACGTATCCGATTCAGGCACGTCCTCGTGCGTCGATCACTTACTCGGAGAAAAAAGCTTGAAGGCAACGACGGAAAATACGATGCCGAAGACGAACACCAGCGAAAACACCACCATGCAGGCACACCTCTTGGAGCCCCTGTTTTCCGCCTGCTCCGCATCCAGGGCGTCTTGGGAAGTGCTGCACGAAGAAACGAAGAAAAAAACGCGGTTTTACCCATGCGCGCAGGCACACAAAGCGACACTATGCGTATACGTGCAGCATGCGTGTCGTATACGTATAGTGTACTTATATTATACGTATGCTTAAAGCCATAGGTCGGCAAACTCACTCATGAGTGCCCTCACACACCCCCCCTCACCGTGAGTGGTGAGTGAGCCTTACCGTCGTTTTGACCTGGTGAGTGCGAGTGCGAGTGAGTGCGAGCGCCACTCACAGTGAGCCCCGTTCACCACTCGCGAGTGCGAGCGCCACCCACGGTGAGCCCCATTCACCACTCGCGAGTGCGATTTTCACTCGCGGCGAGCCACGCTCAGCACTCGCGAGTGCGAGTTCCACTCGTGGTGGGCCCCGCTCGTCACTCGCGAGTACGAAAGCCACTCGCGGTGAACATCACTCACCACTCGCGAGTGCGAGTTCCACCCGTGGTGAGCCGCACTCACCACTCGCGAGTGCGAAAGCCACTCGCGGTGAACCCCACTCAGCACTCGCGAGTGCGAGTTCCACTCGCGGCCAGCCCCGCTCACCACTCATGAGTGGCGAGTAAACGTGCGCTTGTGCGATGTGCGGGGCTTACCGCGGTGAGCATCACTCGCTGTTGGCATTCGTCGCAGGAGCCGCTTGCTATGGTAATTGCTGCTGGCGATATCCACTCGTACGGACAGCCAGAACGACTGCCTTTAGCTTCGGGAATATCTGGCTACTCCCCTTTATAATTAAGGCACCGTGGAATCAACTTTCCAGCGACCTGTTGATTTAGGACTGTGATTTGGATGGACGTCTGGCGCCATAATTCACTGATACTCTCACTGTCATGACTCATTGGGGCTGTTGCGCGCACTCTCGACGAATGATGTTTCTGGGTCGCAACGTTTTGTGTTTGAATTAGTGTCGGTAACATCGTCGCAACAAAGCGATTGCACTTCACTACCGCTAAGCGCTGCGATGGCGGCATTACGAAGCACCGTGATCTAGTGCCGTAGTACTTGGTGTACGTAATTGGCCGGCTTGCTGCAGCTGTCAAAGGCCGGCTGTTCTGAAGCGCAAAGTGTTAGTGCCCGTATTCGTTTAGAAATGTATCGCAGATATTCACGGATTCGCAATCGGGATGGCGAAACGGTTCGGATTGGCGAGTTACGTGTTGTCGAACCAGTAGCTCATTTTGGAGATCTTGGCGTATTAAACGTATCAGTGTTTGCCATTACTTGTTAGGGCGGCGCTCTGTTATGATGCTCGCTTCCACGCGGACTTGGCGTCACACATCCTTCTACGGCAGCTACGGTGCGCGCCTTGAGGCATGCGATATGCTGCTGTCCGGGTGTTTGACACACCTGAAAACTTCACCGCTGCTGTTTTATTGCAAACTTCACGAAAACGTTTACGTTTCGTTATGTTGCGTGAATGTTGCATTTACTCATATACGCCGATGTGCGTACCTTTCGCAAGCAAATGAAGTAACCTCGCTTTGCATCACCTCACATAGTATTTGTCATGATGACTCGCCGACTGCACCCCTTCGTTGAGTTCCCTGTCTCCCTCTGAAGTGTGTATCCGTTCGTGCAGATTCACAAGAATTTTAGGTTATGTCTGACTCCCCATTCGGCTTACCGAATCGCAGAGTTCAAGTCGTTACTGTTGCGTGCATTTTGTGAAATATATATTTCATATCTTCGGATCGCGAAAGGTAAGATACTCGCTGTTCGCGCTGCTCTGTTTTTATCGACCGTCATTTACCATTACGCTGGTGAATTTGCCCGCTAAGTTTAAATTGGGACCTGAGCTCCCGCATTTTGCTTTTTTCATTCTCTCCGTTCACGGTCGCCAACCAGCTTGTTATGAAGCCGAAATTGCTTCTGGTGCTTTATTTTTGTATTTAGCGTTGTGGTCAGCCCAAACACTGCAGTCCCCGTCATGCGTGCTGCGCTGATTCGCTGAAAAGGGCTTCGCAGTCTAGTGTTCCTCATATTTTGTGCCCCGTATGTAGATCGTCGTCGGCGTGCCGATGGCGTGCAGACTAGCGGAGGGGTACTGTGACCCCTGTGGGGTGTCACGAATAGTACGCGTTCTCGGCAGTCGGATAGTGTAATTTGTGAGCGGGTGAGTGAGTGAATGAGTGCGTGCGTGCGTGCGTGAGTGCGTGTGAGTGTTCACGGGAGTGCGTCTGTGTGCGTGCGTGCGAGTTTATGTGTGTGCGTGCGTGCGCGTGTTCAGTGGCGTTGGTGTGTATGTGCGTGCATGTGCATTTGTGTGCGTGCGCGCGCGTGTATGTGTTTGTGTGTTGCCTGGGTGTTCGTGCTTGTGTGCGTGCGTGCATATGCGTGCGTGTGTGTGTCCGATGACTTATTCTCTCCGCTATTTCGTATAAACTTTCGACGTTAACTTGTTTCGGTGCCCGGTGCGGGCGCATGACGGTGTAGTTTAGGATAAAGCTGTGGTTTTGCTCTGTGGCAGGTTGGCGCCGTTTAGAAAGGGGAATGGGAAGGGAGGCGGGCGCCAGGCAACTCGTCTCCATTAGTACGCCCGCGCTAAAGTCAGGCGCTGCCTATTTGGCGCGACCACGCGGCGCCGCTGCTCTCCCTTGCCTTGTCTCCGCCAAGCGCTCAAGGCCAAGCGCTCCAGTAGCGTTCCTCCGCCTTGCCGTTTTAATCTTTTTGTGGCGGTGTTTTGCTGGACACTCTTGCACTGCGTCCTTTTCACCTGGGATTACTCTTGAAATAAACTGTTTGGAGGATTGTCCACAGCGAATTGACTGCGCAATTTTAGTGGCTCGTATAGCGCGCTTCGATATAGGAATATTTGCACGCGCTTGCCAGTATTTTGACAGATGGCAACAGCTTTTCTAAGCTTTTCTTCCAAACTAGACTATGTCTTTATGTTTGCCGCCATATTTAAAATGTTCAGTGTTTCTTTTCTTTTGTAGAATGTGAGTGAAATAGCATAGAACATAAAAAAAGTTATCATGAATGGGTTCTGGCAAATTTGCGAGAATTTGTTCATTTCGTAGGAGTCCAGGGACGATTACTGCTTTGAAAGTGACTTATGAAGACATGTACTTACAATAACCGAATACATACTTAGGAAAAATTGAGACCCCACTCCTGAGAAAGGTAAATTTTAGCTCAAATCAGTAAGTATTTCATGCCCGAAAATATTTGTACTGCCGACAGCGCAAAACGACGAATGCCGCTCATAGCAGAATCGACGCATTAGTAATTGCAAAAATCACAAACTACTTTAACGTCGACACAATCAAAGTACCGAAAAATAAAATCGCGGCCTATTGATGACCACGCGAGATAAGACATGACAGATAGGACGTGACGCATCTTTTGTTGACCAAATATCTACACAACCCATATAAGCTGCTAACCAGGCAAGATAAATGAAGGCTGTATTTACCCTCTTTGAATGTATTTCATATCTTCATTTCTGACGGCTACCCAGTTTCATTTAACGAAGGGCATTTCAGAGAAAAGAGGTAAAAACGTATACAAAATATGAGTACAGACACATAGATATACACACGAAAAGTAATCCGGAACGCAAAGTTATTGCCCTCAAAACTCGCCATGTTTATTTACTTATTTATTTATTTACGGTGTCCCTAAATGCCCTCGCGAAAGCGCATGTTATACACTCTTAGTCAATTTATGGTTATCCGACCCGCATGCTGGCGGGCTGCTGCGTCAATTTAAAGCCGCTTATAAAGCGGCGGTTCAGGCGGCCTCGAGCGCAAGCGGCCCGCCGAAGACACGGTCCGGCGTTTAAGCGGCCCTCTTGAGGGCCTCCTAACCAGAGGGCCACCTAAAACCCGGGCCGTGTGTTCGGCGGGCCGCTGGCCGTAAGCTTCGCGCTTTAATTCTCGTAATACAGGCTTTTTTTCAGTTGGATCAAGTTGGAAGGAGTTAATGGTTCTTTTGGGGCATGCCTCATAGCCAATGTAAAGCTTCTCGCTTAAAACCCCCAATTTTTTTTTCTGGCTTCACGTAACATAGTGGTGTCGGTGTCAATAGGGCCGCATTGAAGGTTTCCGCAAAATGGAACGGGTTTACAATAAAGGCGAAGTTTAAACTAAAAAACAAAGTCAGTTGGAATGTGAATTAGCGGTGGTAGTGAGTGAGGGTGAGTAGGTGATGGGAGTGGAGAATAAGTGTGAGTGGAGAAAGCGAGTGGCGACTGCGAGGGAGTGTGAGTGGCCATTGCAAGTGGTGAGTGCGACTGCGAGGGAGTGTAAGCGGCGAATGCGAGTGGTGAGCGTGAGCGCGAGTGAGTGCGAGTGGTGACGGGGAGTGGTGAGTGTGAGCGCGAGTGAGTGTGAGTTGTGGGAATGAGTGGTGAGCGTGAGCGTGAGTGAGTGCGAGTTGTGACGACGAGTGGCGAGCGTGAGCGCAAGTGAGTGCGAGTGGTGAGGACGAGTGGCGAGCGTGAGCGGGGTTGAGTGCGAGTTGTGAGAGCGGAGTGGTGAGCGTGAGCTGGAGTGAGTGCGACTTGTGAGAGCGGAGTGGTGAGCGTGAACGTGATTGAGTACGAGTGGTGAAAACAAGTGGAGAGCGTGAGCGCGAGTGAGTGCGAGTGGTGGGGACGAGTGGCGAGCCCGAGTTCGAGTGAGCGGGAGTAGTAAGGGCGGAGTGGCGAGCGTGAGTGCGAGTGAGTGCGCGTGGTGACAGCGGAGTGAGGAGTGCGAATGCGAGTGAGTGCGTTAGGATAAATATATTTTTTGAGTGAGTGTGAGTGAGTGGCATCCAGGTTTGCCGAGCTATGCATAAAGCTATACGTATTGGTTAACATCAGAATCCAATATTTCTATTTCGCACAAAAAAAAGACAACACTGATTTCGCTCTTGCCCTCATTGGCTGTGGGTTTTTCTTACTCTTCACGTAATCAATCATTCCTCATGATCATAAGCTTTATCCACAGCAAAGGCCTTCGTTCAGGCAGTCTCGGCGTCACAAGGGCATACGAGATAGGGTTCGCAGCCGGCGTCCGAATGGAAATGGCGAAGTGGGGTAAAACCACTGCCACGGGGCATAAAGAGGACTCCCTCGTTTCCGACTTGAAGTGGAAGGAGCTGTCATTCTACCACATGACAGCTCCTACCACATGACAGCTCCTACCTAGCTCCTACGACGCGCCCCTAAACAGTGACACGCGCATAAAAACACGTCGAGTCACTGCCACAGGTAGTAAAGTGGACTCCTTCTCCATGAAGTAATCGGAGCTGTCAGTTTACCACATACGTGCCCCTGAACAGTGAAAGGCGCATAAAAACACGTCGAGTCACTGCCGCGGGTAGTAAACCAGACTCCTTCTCCCTGAAGTACTCGGAGCTGTCAGTTTACCACATACGTGCCCCTAAACAGTGAAAGGCGCATAAAAACACATCGAGTCACTGCCGCGGGTAGTAAAGCAGACTCCTTCTCCCTGAAGAAATCGGAGCTGTCAGTTTACCACATACGTGCTCCTAAACAGTGAAAGGCGCATAAAAGCACGTCGAGTCACTGCCACGGGGAGTAAAAAGGAATCCTCCTCCCCGAAGTGGTGGGAGTAGTCACCCTACTACATACGTGCCCCTAAACAATGACACGCATATAAAAACACGTCGAGTCACTGCCACGAGGTGTAAAAAGGACTCCTCATCCCCGAAGTGGTATATAGGAGCTGTCACTCTACCACGTACGCGCCCCTAAACAGTGACACGCACATAAAAACACGTGGAGTCACTGCCACAAGAAGCAAAGAGGACTCCTTCTCCCCCAAGTCGTCGGAGCTGTCACTCTACCACATACACACCCCTAAACAGAAACACGCGCATAAAAATACAAGAAAATTGAAATAATTCGGTCCCTGCTACATCTCACTCGGTACTGCAGCGGGTGCGTTGTACTGAGGATGCGAGTTTGTATTCTACCCAAAGCGCAATACGTTTCTCCAATTTTTGTCGTCTCTACCCTTCCAAAATTCCAGTTTTCCCGCTAAGCATGAGGCGAACTACATATTTTATGCCCTTATTGGTGGTCTTCACTGTGGGCTTTTTTTGTGTCTGCACATACATTCATTTGTGTTACTGCTGTCATATCAAAACTCCATGTTGGGGCTGAAACAGGCGAAGCAGTGCCAAGAAGAGCGACAGGGAAGTACTCTGATAGTATTGTGATAGTACTTTGGAAGTACTCTGAAGTGCTCTGATGTTGCTTTATAGTTTCGTCATCGAAACGCGTACACACGTATCTACAACCCCTTCATTGGGGTTAGTAGTTTTACTGAATCAATAAATAATCAGCGGCTCAGCCAAGCAGGCCGTGTATCTCGATGCTTCTGAAGCTGAAAAAGCCACTGTAAAAGGGTTTATTGGAGGTCAGGAGGGCTGAACAGCGAAGAAGCAGTCAGAAAGCCAAGGGGTGATGACGAGCCAGCTGAACCTCTTATCCAGAAGCTCCTTCTGATGGGGATAGATGAGATGTGCCAAAAGCATGGCAGTGATGATGATCCGTGATGCTGCACGGCAACGGCGTTGTTGGGGAATGTCCTGTAGTCTTCGCTACAATTTCCCCCGTGGAAGAAGACGACATCCTGGCGAATTACGGAAAAGACGAAACCAGAGGCTTGTGGTACGGTTTCAAGCGCTGCACGTGAACATTCTCACGCACACGGCGGCGAAGATACGTAGAGAGGGCCATAGGCTCAGCGATGTAGTTGATTTGCTACGTACGCTCCAAGACACGGTAGGGGCCATGATACTTGGCGAGAAACTTCCTAGACAATCCCGGTGTGTTCGAAGGAATGCATAGCCAAACCATTGACAATCGCGAATAAGTCGGTGCTACAGCTGTGTCGTCGTGGTGAGATTTTTGCCGCCACTGGTCTTCAGCTGTGAAAGTTCTCGCCAGTTGTCCGCACTCTCCCATGTGTTTGGCGGCATCTGATGCTGGGGTACACACTGATACATCCGGACGATAAAGGAAGCCCGTTGTCGAGAGTGCATGATGGTTCTTGTCCGTAGAATAGGTAGAGGGGGTAGAAGCCCGTTGTAGTGTGTATGGCCGTATTTTATGTGTAAGTCACATAGGGGAGCACAAGGTCCCAGTCATCGTGGTTCGAGGACACGAACACAGACCGCCTGTTTCCAAGGGTTCGGTTAAAACGCTGAGTGAGGCCATTAGTGTGTGCGGTGGCTAATACGGCACTAAGTGAGGAGCTTCACGACAACATCGGATAAGAAGACGCGGCCTCGGTCACTTGGGGAGCTCTCGAGGCGCTCCGTGGCGCAATATGAAGCGACGTAATAAAAAGGAGGCGACGTCTTGTGCTTTGGCGCTAAGCAGTGCAGCGGTTTCAGCGCCGCACGTGAGATGATCGCCGCAACAATGACCCATCGATTCCCGCTGGCTGTGTAGGGCAAAGGTCCATACAGGTCAATGCCTACACGGTCAAATGGTTTCTTTGGGCAAGGAAGGGGCTGCAGCGGACCAATAGAACGGGACGGCAATGACTTGCAGCGTTGGCATGTCGTACATGATCGGATGTACTTTCGGACAAAGTTATACATTCGTCGCCAATAATAGCGCAGGCGGATACGCTGGTATGTTTTTAGCACACCTGCATGGCCACATGTCGGATCGGTATGAAGAGTGTCACAAATGTCGATGCGCGGATGACGAGGAATGACAAGCAACCATTTCCGTCCTTCGTTGTCGTAGTTGCGGCGATACTGCAACTAATCGCGAATTATTAAGTGCGAAGCTTGCCTGAGCAGAGCCCGAGATCCCTGAGGAGGTGAAGTGCCAGAAAGCAAAGAAATTAGGGAAACAACCGAGGGATCTTTGTGCTGCTCTGTTGGAATGTCGGAGAACGAAAGCGGGGACATGTCAGCGTCGTCAGTACAGAGACACGCCGAGTCGTGGGACACTGACATTGGAGAACGGGAGAGGGCATCCGCGTCGGAGTGTTTGCGGCCGGATCGATATACAACCCTTATGTCGTACGCCTGGAGCCGCAGCGGTGGGTGCGAGCCAGTGTCTATGTTGTGTTCCACTGCTGATGTTCGGCTGAGCGAGGCTTTCATGCAGTCAAAAGACAATAGAAATCATTGAAGAAGTGCCAGCAGTTTAG